>NW_026562382.1:0-2400000 GCF_027474105.1 Poeciliopsis prolifica
GTTTTTTTTTTTTTTTTTACCACAGCGAGGATTAGATTAGATAGACTTTACTGAACCCAGGCTGCAATTTTACAGTGCAAAAGCAAAACATGAACAAAATAAATAAAATCTGACAGCAACTGATGGCATATCAGATGTGCAAAATCAAAAGAGTTTATGAGTCAATTTGCTACACGTCATCAACTTAAGTTAATCCAATATATGAAGTTTATGAAGTCGTCATAAATTATGTTTGACAAACTTATATTGATTACATGTGACACGTGAATCCTAATCGTGGCCTCCACTGTGAGGTGTTACATCAAATCGCATTAAAAGAAAGTTTGTTGCTGTAACAATCTGGACAAGTTGAAGGGGCGTGAATATTTTTGACTTTGTACGCGGAAAAATTATCTGCAGTGAATTTCTGTATTTCAAACCAATCAACTTTCGCACCTTTTCTTCTTTGTGAGTTAAGACTTTTGTCGTTCCCATATTTAACTATGTAAAACGTTTCAAATTAGAATACAACTTTTTAGATAAACTGATATTTATTATCTTAAATCTGCAGTGATTATGTGAATGTATGGAAAACAGATGTATAAATATATGACATCTGTGATATTAAAATTGATCATATAGTGACATCTATTGATATCAATTATAACTGCAGGTGTGCAGCAGGCTCTCCTGCTCCATGAAACAAACACGACAATGCAGAGCTGTTGCAGTGCAAGTTCAGAGCTTTTGAATATTTGAGTTCAGATTAATAAAAATGTAACATCAGAAGAGAAAAAAAAACTTCGTATGGGCCTATGAGTGTTATATAAATCTAGAGGGCACAGCATTCGTCACAAAAAAATATATATATATCTTTTGAGTCACCCCCAAAACTTGGTGCCTTGGGCTATTGCCCATGTAAACTTTCACTAATGTCTGTCCCAGAGCATAAAACCTATACTTTGTTTATTTATTATTTATTTATTTTAAATAAAGCTTTCTGTATTCAAACCATTCAAGACAACAACCAACAAAAAACACTGGAGATGGAAAAAAAACCTTGCTGTTCTCTATTTATTTTTCAATGTTGAACTCTTTCAGAGGATCATAAATATGTTACAGAGTGAGAACAGCAGTCTGGTTATTTACAAGATAAAATAACGTACAACTCACAATGTTTGCGTGTTCGCGACGCTGAGGCAGGGGAAGTGGAGGGGAGAAACAAGGAGAGGGGAGGAAACAACTACGGTTGTTTCACAGTTCATCTGAGGGGGGCGCAGACGAGCAAGACTCTGACCTTAGACACAGAAAGGAAGAGAAGCAGCTGCTGTGCGACGGCTCCTGCAGGTTTTATTTATCTATAAACAAATATTAGCTGGCCTCTTCAGCTAACGGATTAGATGAAGAGTCCAGCAGCAAACTATTTTTTTTGTAACCTAAGGAAAAAAAACATAAAAGAACAGTAGTGGTTCCTCAAACAGTTTTGAGCCGGCACTCAAGACGACAGGAGATTTGAGATTAAAAAAGGAAAAACAAAGACGTGAGACTCGGGATCATCAGCTTTTACTTCCTACTTCCTGAACACCATTTGAGTCAATTAGGAAATACTAGAGGGAAAAACATGCTTCAAACACTCCAAGTCTATGAATTTTAAGTTTTTGCATTATATATAAAAAAAAGAAAAATGATAGAAAGATTGTTTCCTGTGACAGACCCATGAGAAGTTAAAAGCAAAGGACACAATTAAGGATAATATCCAATATCTCTTCTTTACGGTTTAATATTAATAGAAGTAGAATGTTGTATAGTCTGGAAAAGATTTGAGGTCCAAAAAGGTCCAAAAAGGACCAAAAGGACAAAGCAGAATATGTACAATTTACTTTCAAGCAGCAGAGATGTTCTGATGTTTCTGTTGTGCATCTGAACTGCTAACGCTATATATATAAACAGCTGTTTCCACTGATCAGAAAGCAGTCAAAGCTCCAGCCATTCAGTTTTAAAAACTGAAATATAATATAGCATAAAGTGTGTTAGCCTAGCATTTCAACAAACTGAACTGCAAGAAAAATCATCACCAAATTGTGATTTAATTGAACATTTCTCTACATATCTATCCGAATACACGTTCAATAAATCTGAACACTGACGTAATTTTCCTGACAGCATTATTTTAATGAATTTTGATTTTATTAGGGTACCAGACGAAAATCGACAAACTCATCTGCAATAACTTGGATCGTATGAGAGACCAAAAAATACTGACTTGGTCTTGAAATTCTAAAGATTCACCTGAAACTCTTGTGTTTGAAAAGACCACCAGCAAACTTTCTTCTAAAAACAACAAAAACAAAAAACTTACCGACTTCCCATTTGTCAATGAAGCAACGACAATCAGGAAGCCAGAAAGTCTCATGTGTTCAGTCTGAAACAATCTGAACAATTCGTCTGTGACCATGAGAAACATCTGAATACGCTTAACGATTGTTCGTTGTCTGTCCTGAACTGGATTATAAGCTAAATGTGATCGGCAGTGAACGAGATAACCTTTCTATTTTAGACCAGGTTTTTCAAGCAAGTAAGGAAGTAAACAGACCGACGGATTGCGAGTCGTTCTCTCAGAGTTGTGGAGAATAGAGGAGGGTCTTGAAGCTGGGAGCGGCTTGTGCGTTTCATTCTAAGTGCGACTAAACATTGTGGGATTGACTGAGATGTGCAAACGACACAGAGCGTGGAGGAAGTAGTTTGCTTGAAGTGGGAGCCGTTCAGAGTCTCTCCATCGGGAAAGACGACTGAGATGAAGGCGGACACGTCTGGAGACGTCGGTCCTTCTGTCGGTGAGTGGGGTGGAGGGGACGGAGGTCGTTGAGGGGCGACAGGGAAGAGAGGGGGTTCCTTAGATGGGCAGCTGGAAGGTGATGTCCACTTGAGCTTCTTTCGCCAACGAAACGATTTCAGAAAGCTTTACAACCTGAAAACAGAAGAACAGAGGCGATCAGCGCTCACCATGTTTGAACACTGTAAAAAACAAAGTCTTACCAAGAATCTTTGGTCCAGTTTCTATTAGTACACTTCTAACTAACTTAGAAATAACTTTTCAGAAAGATAAATAAGCCTGTTTTCAGTCAATACCTCTTGAATAGATTTTTAAAAAGTTCAAGATCCACTGCAGATTATTTCACTTATAAACAGACATTCCTTCCTGTTCCAAGTGAAAAAATCTGCCAGTTGAATTAGTACTAAAAATTACTGACTGAAAACAAAATTACTTGGTAAGATTTTGTTTTTGCAGTGTACAGTTTTGACTGTTTTGTACTTTGTCAGGCAGAAAGTTATGTTACTAAAATAAACTCAAAGGATTCTGCACAAGGATTTTATTGAATCATCATTCAAGTTCCAGAAGAAAACTGAAAATTTTCTATGACCCAAGAGAAACATGCGGAAATGTAAAGCCACACTTCCAAGTGAGATCGGACTGCCGATCCTCAACACCTCCATCATTTGATTGTTCTTCCCCAGAATCCTCCCTCCTTCCTGAGGCACCTGGTTTCTTCTCTTGGTTTCTTGCCGGAACATCCGGGTCAAACGAACAAAGACAGAGCCAAGTGTGTGTAAGTGTGTGTTTTTACCATCTTTGCAGCTTCATCCAGGTCGTCACAGGCCAGGATTTTCAGGGGCTGGAAGCGATCAGAGCTTTGGCGTCGTCCACTCTCGTTCCTGAAGATGAATTACAGAGAAGCTGTTAACTGATGTCACATGCTGCTTTCAGTCAACGACCCTCAACAGGACTGAGAGAAATCATCTGGTTGCCGGACAATTTTCAGATTAAAGAACTTGGCAGCTGATCAGTGAATGTTCAACAAACACTCTGTGGTGTGAATGCTGTCACTGAGAAGACAGGTTTGCCTGCAGTTTGCTAGGCTTTGATTTTGCACGTTCTCCATTTCCTATTCTTGTGGTTTTGCTCATTTTGTAAACAGAAAGATCCCCTCTGCTCCAAACATATTTAACAACCGCACTATGACAAAAAATACAATTAGGAACTCCTGCACCCTGCTGCTGTCACCATTTGAGTCCATCTGACCCGTCAAAAGTGAAGCTTTATTAACTTTGAAGGATTTCTTTGGTCTAAGAAAAACACTAGCACAATATTTGCTGATGGTGAATTCTGTATGCAATTCACTCTTTGAAGCCAGATAAAAGGTCATATTTCACTGTCTATTTTCTTACTGCAAAAATTAAAACCTAAATATATTCAAAATAAGTTCAGATGCTCCAAGGCCAGAGTTTCCATCCTAGCATCACAGCAGAGCAAAATACATATTTAGCATAGCCGTCCTATGCACTGTGTTCTTTTCTGCATGTTTTTCACTAAAACCCTCAGATGGAAGTCAGCTAAGAACATCTTCGTCACATGACTAGATTCCTTGGCCTGTTTCCAAGGACAGGCGAGACACACAACAGAGGAGACTAAATAAGGAGCCTCCATTTGCTTATTTATCTCAAATCTCATGACAATAGATGAGGATTATAATGAGATTAGCTAATGGAAATCTGCACTCCCTCTTCACCATAACAATCAAACTCGAGACCCCCAGTCACCGCTGATGGCGCCATGCTGCGCCTGTTGAGCTCTGATTATGGAAATATGAATCATCAGAGGGAAGTGTTCATGCTGCAGAAACCCGGCTGCCTCTTTGTGTGCCGCTCAGCATCATTAGCTTCCCCTTTCTTTGCGGCTGTGAGCGTGGCGCACCTTGTAACCGTACTACGATGGGGATTTTCAGATCCAGGTCTCTCACAGCCATGATGATGCCCTGAGCGATGACATCACACCTCATGATGCCTCCAAAGATGTTGACTAGGATGGCCTGAACCTGAGTTACAAAAGACACAATGAGGGATAAATGCACAATTTTACACAGAACAATATTTAGACTACACAAGTTAAGAAAATAAAGTACAAACA
Organism: Poeciliopsis prolifica; assembly: GCF_027474105.1. Taxonomy (NCBI): domain Eukaryota; kingdom Metazoa; phylum Chordata; class Actinopteri; order Cyprinodontiformes; family Poeciliidae; genus Poeciliopsis; species Poeciliopsis prolifica. The sequence goes on from NW_026562382.1 coordinate 4,946, forward strand.
AATTTAAACGGTTTCTCCAAAAACTCCCTTATTTCTGTTCAATATTTGGATATTATGACACATCCTGAAGCATCGTAGTCAGTAAAACGTTTGTCCAGGTTAAAACATGGAGCTGAATTTCTTACCTTCTGGTCTGAAGTGATGAGTTTGAACGCCTCCGTCACCTGGTGGGCTGTGGCCCCACCTCCTACGTCCAGGAAGTTGGCCGGTGTGCCACCGTGGAGCTTGATGATGTCCATGGTGGCCATAGCCAGACCAGCACCGTTAACTGGAGAGCATAAAGCCCATTGGTTTGATGAGTTGACATTATAAAGATTATTTAGATCCAGAATATGCTCCTCTTACTGTCATTGAACACTCTTCAGTGTAGATGTTATTAAGAAAAAGAAGAAGTTTCACTATTTTCCCAGTATCAGTGAGATATTCAGCATTACGTCAGAGGAAGTAGAGACGCAGGACGCTATTTAAAATGGAAGCTGTATTTTTTAATATTTCAAGAGATCCCTGCAGCTTTTTAAGTTTGTAGATAACAAGAAGTTGTCCAGTGTACTGCAGATTTTCTTTCCTTTTTCATTTTGAACTTTAACTAGGGCAGCCAAATTTCAGAAATTAAGTTAGGATCTACACAAGAAGAGATATTTTAATAAAGTTGGCAATGCTAACCCCTAGGGAGCACCGATTGCAATTTGTTTTTTCTCTGAAAAGTTGATGAAGTTGTCTGATAGCTGATCTTCCAAAATTAAGGAAAACAGGACCGATTTATCGGTGCACCCCAAAAACAATATGATTATAAGACAGTCTCTGTTAACTTCTGTTAATTTTCTATTTGCTTAAAATATTATAAACTAGTAAATATCTAGTATAAAAACTAGTAAAGGTCCTCTACAGAACCTTTCCTCCCTCAACATGACATAATGCCAAATAATATCACTAATCAATGACAGCTCACCATAAGAGGGTTAGAAAAAAAGCCATTTGAATGCTCATCTTACATTATTCTAATTATTAAAGAGAATTTGGAATCAGTTATATTGAGTTTCAACAAGTAAAGGCTGCAATAAAACCAGAAGATCACAAACTGACCACTCAAGTAAAGAACTTCCGCATTTTAGAAATAATCACTTGAAAAAATACGATCACTTGACAAAAAAGAAAAGAAAAAAAAAACAGTCATGAACGGATTCTGGTTCTAAATGTCAGAATGACTTCACTTGATAAATCTCTGAACATTCACTTTGAAACACTTAAATGGAGAGACATAAAAAAAAGTACAAAACCCTCATCTTACACACACACACACACACACACACACACACACACACACACACACACACACACACACACACACACACACACAAAAGCTAAACTAAAACCCACTGACCCAGACAGCCAATGGTCCCGTCCAGACCAATGTAGTTGAGGTCAGCCTTGGCAGCCTGTTGGTCCCTGGGATCCTCCTGGCTCCAGTCCCTCATATCAAACACCTTCTTCTGGCGATACGCTGCGTTGGCGTCAAATTGATTTTTGCGTCCATGCACATTACTGTTCATGCAAACAAGCATGTTAGGACCACAGGAAGTTTCATTCATTCTTTAAAATGAGCTTAAAGTTCTTTTTAAACTTGGCCGCACTTGATGCTTTGAGGAACTTAAAAGTTTTGGAGGGATGAAAATATTGGAATTGGGTCGTTAGGACTGCCGTGAAAAAGTCTCATGTTTTCGCCCCTGTGTGAACGTAAACAAATACTAGAAAGGATTTTAGGCGAGTAATGTTGGAAGACTAGAGAGGCAGCAGTCAACTGGTCAATGATCAAAACTGACTGATCTTTTTCTGGATCGGCTTTGACCTGCGAGTCAAATACTAAAGAATTTGATTGGTTTTCTGACACAATCCTCAACAGGTTTTGAAGGTGACTTTTGGAATCAGGCTAATTAGTTGACAGTCGCCATCTAAACTGATCCTCGTCATTTTCCATGAAGGTCGGCGTTCCCCTCCTCTTACGACGGCATTTACCAGGCGTCAGGCCATCACGCTGAGCGAGAGCGCATACACACACAGAGTTTAAAGAGAAATTGATCTTTTGATCATTTCAACAATTTCACTGACTGACGTATTTCTCCCTGCAAGACGGCCATTGACTTAACTTCCGTAATGCTGTGACAAAAATAGCAGCGACCTTTACAGAAGGGCACACATGCATGTCGATGGAAGATTACATTCATGTAAACATATCCATCCTTAGCCAAGTTTATGCCAATCATCGGAGGCATAAAATCTTTAGTAATAATGATGGACAAATTGGATAAAGCTTTCTCTGCCAATTGAGTCAAGCAAAATATGGAATAACATTGTTGGACTCCAGCAACCAAAGTGTGGTCTAGTAAAAATGTGTTAAAATAAATCTCAGAAAATAACAATAAAACTAGGCATAATAAATAAATACATTCCTCTTTTGATCCAGTAAATTTTCTGAAAAGTGAAGCACAACATCTTTAGATCATCTTTACAACAGGATCCAAGTGTGTGGGCTGAAATGGCCGAAGAAGGAGGTGAATAATGATCTGGTGAATCGTTTCTGTGACTATTTAATGAGATGTTTTTGTGCTGCTGGAACGTCGAATGATGGCCCAGGGTTTCCCCGAGTGTACTATTAGCCTAGTGGGCCTCCAGGCTTCACTTGGTCATGATTGAAACTAATAATACAAGGAGATTCAGTCATGAGCAACAAATGTGAAAACTGTGGAAAACCCTCATGAAGAAACTGCACATCAATCCAAACAGAATTGTTCAAAGGTTCAAGATTCAAAGACAAAAAATCTGTTGCACTTATTTGCACAATAATTATTATTATACATTTCTTTAATCTAGCATAAAAGTGATTAAGAACAAATTTCTGGTTCTTATGCATTTCCTGGTCCTGTCGAAGATTAATATTGGAAGTGTGATAGGTAGAGCAGGCGTGTTCATACCGACACCAGAGGAATCTTCCACCATTGGATTGATCTCCAACATGGATGCGTCGTACTTGACGAAAACATTGTAGAGCTTGATCATGTTCTCCGCCGCCTCGTCCACCAGAGCTTCTGGGAAGCCCATCTTCTGAGCAACCTGCGGCAACGCAGAGCGCATCGTCACAAATCGTCACAGCTCATACAGGTAGGAGCTGCAATGCCTGCTGAGTTACAGAAGGTGACATCATTGCTTTGGGTTTCTGGCTTGATTCACCATCTTTAGCCACAGCTGGCAGAAAAAAGGAGAAACTAAATGATGTCTATATATCAGCTATAGGACTTGTGTAAATTATCTGCTCTGTTTTGGGCTCTAAAATGATTTAAATCTAATCTTGGTGTACAAACAAACACCATGTCTAGATAATCTGTGAGGTTCCCCCACAGTTCAGTCCTCGGATCATTAGGTTTTCCAATTAAGCTGGCATTATTTGATGTTTTTCAAACATTTTATATCATTTTCACACCAATAAAATTAAGTTTTATGTGAGATTTGTAAACTGTAAGCTTTTAGCAAGAAAAATATCCCTCAAAAATAAAAACTAGCTGGAGGTCAGTAGCTTTAAATCTGACACAAAGATGACAGAGCAGTTTTCCCTTCTTTTATTGACTCAATAATAATTTGCTGGTGTGACATTTTAGGTCCTGAAATTTACCTCGCTTCATTAAGACAGCGACAGTCTGTGTTGGTAAAAACCGACTTTTACAATTCAGCCAATTATCATCTCTTGCTGCTTATCGAATTGTTCTCAGTCACAAAACAGATTGCATAACAATTTTCAGTTTTTCATAATTTAAAACGCTGCTTGTTTAATAGCTTAGTTAGCAGATGTATCAGAGTTAATATATCAACATTTAAAAGTGGCAAGTTGCAGAAATGAATCAGAATCTTAAAAGAAAGATCTGAAAAAACACAGAAGTCCAGTTCAACTCAGAGAAGCTTCATAAAAATACAAAGTATGTCATTTTATACACTTTTATACACAAATACTCATTTGAAATACATTTGATATAATGTCTAGAATTACACAATGAGTAGGTCCCCCAGATCAGGTCACAAAACTAGTTTGTTAGTTTTCTGTCTAAATGTAGGATCGCCATAGCAATAACAGCGTCAACTTAGAAACCGCCGCCTCTATTGCTCTTCGATGTCTCAGCTAAAGCGTCTCCAGCCGGCGTTTTGCCTTTCGATCGTACCTTGACAGCTTGCTCCTTCTTAATGCCCTCTACGATGTCGATGGGCTCTTTCACAATGGCGTCTGGATTTTCTGCTGCCACGTCTTCGATGTTCACGCCCCCCTGCGAGCTGCCAATCAGCACAGGACCCTGGGAGACAAGAGGAATGCATTGGTTCTCGTGTCGGTACATGTGAAAAACCTTTAGAGAGGACTCACATCTCAATACAGCTGACACTGGTTTATCAATAAGTTCCTCTATGGAGCCGAGTGACAAGCAGTCGCTTTCTCAAATTCTGACTTTGTTTGGGCCATTCTAACAGACGAAGGTGCCTTAATAGTGTTGAAACCTCTTTTCATTTTCCTCCCACATACTTGTGAGCATGTTGATCGTTCACATTTAAAAAAAACAAAAATCAAGAGAATACACTCTCAAGATCAAGTAGTAAATGTAAAATAAAATAAAAATAGTCAAACCAGCAAACAGCCACATTATTCAGTAAACAAAGCCCCCAAAACGACATTCCTATCACAGAATAGCATGTTCTTAACGCAGACTCAAAGCAAATGACTTGTCAATTCATCAGAGGGCATTTAGTTACGCCACAATACTCTAATCACTTCAGCATTGAAACGGACTGATTGTGAACGCAAACAGCTGCATCAATAACACAATGTAACACACGAGTTGACTGAAATGCCACTTCTCTGGCACACATCCCTGCTGTTTTCCTCTGCAGCAGATAAGAGCAATAATAAGAACCCAGGACTAAATATAGCAGCAATAATAATAATTATAATAATAAACCTGTTATTCTACAGGAAGTTCTCAGGATCCCTCAAGATTAGAGAAGTGTGTGAAGCCTTGCCCACTTCAACAGGGGAGATGTTCCCCTGCTGAATGATTGGCAGAGCAGCAGATTAGTTTTAGGTCATAATCTCAAGTCTGGTTAATTAAAGATTAATATCCAAAATGTTCACACTTTGCCCCCGCTGTGTTTAACTGATCTGAATCAGGAACACTTCTTCAGGAACTCCTCATGTAATGAACACATAGAATGTATGAATGACTTAGGCTTACTTTTAATACAAGACTGCCCCCTAGTGGTGGTAATCCACTTTAGTCAGCAAAACCTTGTGCAGGTTCATTTCATTTCTGAATTTGTAGAAATGTGACATATCCAAAGAAAAACAACTGCTTAAAGTCAACTGTAAGTGGTTCAGGTGCTCAGGTGGTTAAATAAAGCAGATTTATTTAACCACAGTGTCTCACCTGAAAAGACCTCTCCATGGTGATGGCGAAGTAGTACTCTCTGCGCGGGTACCTGCGCTCGCAGATGAACACCTGGTTGCAGATTCGACCCGCCTCCCCGGTCTGTTTGGTGAACAGTTTTCGACCAATCATCTGAGAGGAAATTTCCCGAGCCTCTTCTGGGCTGCAGGGAAAACCAAAGGAGGAGAATTTAAAGAGGATGATGATTGGGATCGTTTAAATAAACCATCAGTAAGTCCAAAAACTTTTTTTTTCTGATAAATATATATGTAGAGGTTGCATTTGTCACTGTGGAAGAGGATTAAGGTCACTGAAAAAAATTTAAACTTTAAACTCTTGATTTGATCATAAAAAGTCAAAACAATCTCAGAATTTGGTGAGTCAAATTTTTTTGGGGTAGCCCTAAATCTCTTCCATATGTTACCAGCACAAGAACAACAACCATATTCTTTCTAGCTTTCCTGCAGACTTGGTAGAATATTCATCAACCTAATATTAGTTTTTATTTCAGACAGATTTGTAGAAAATATAACTAATTCCAGGTTTCTTTCATTACACAACATTCACGTTGAAGTTATTAATGACACTCTCGAGTGACAAAAATGGAACAAGTTGACTGTCATGGCTGTACTTACGAGTAAACGATCTTCACTCCTCCCTTCAGCCCACCCTCAAACGTCCCCTTCCCTCTGCCTCCAGCCAGAACCTGAGCTTTCACCACCAGGTCCTTGGAGCCTAACACCAAAAAAAGATGTCAGAACAAAACGTGTGACTGGGAAAAAAACAGCAAAAACACTCAACTGCTAAAGAATATTGCCAGAAAAGTTCTGAAGTTTAGAAAATGAAGCTAAATCTTAAACCTGTAATCTATTTGGCTCTTTGGTCACAACTTGCCTTTTCTAACACAGTTATTGTTGACAACAAACAACCTCAGAAACATTAATTTTTATGTGATGAATACATTTAAGCAGCTCAGAAATCTATGCTCTCACTTTTTCAGCACATGTCAAACTTTTGTACTTTAATAATAAAATGTCGGTTTGAAAGAGTTTATGAAGGCATCTAATATTTGCTCCCAATCATCCTAATGATCTTCTTTCCAGAACTACATGAGAATAATTAACCAATGATTTAAACATCAGGCATATCGAACCAAAGGACAAAATCAATGTCCTTCTTTTTTACAGTTCAATAGTTTTTCTGCCTGCAGCTTGGAGATATTAAATTAGTCAGCTAATTAAGAAATCATCTTTAGTAGATGCTGCTCATTCCTAATCCTCTAACCTTCACATTTTTGTTTTGTTGTCGTTTTTCTCTTACCGATCTTCTTAGCCACATCGTAGGCCTCGTCGGAGGAGCTGGCCACCATTCCCGCCGGTACGGAGATGCCGGCTTCTTTCAGCAGGCCTATACTCATGTATTCATGTAGGGAGAGGTTCCTCTGCTGCTGCTGCAGGTGGGGAGGCTGCAGCTGGGACACATGGCCACCGAACAGACCCGTGGTGCCGCCAAGGACCTGAGGACACAAACATCCAACCAATGAGTACAGACAATTATTGCTATGAGAGCTAAACATGGGGATCTTCCTGTTATCTTAATGTTTATGTTTTGACAGGGTATGTGTCAGATCCTACATAAGATGAACCAGCTGGGTTTCCGCTGCCATTAAAGTGAATTTATGATTAGATCCAGTTTGTGTAAGTCAAACTGAAAAAAATGCTACATATATCAAATACAACTTGGAAGAAATTTGACTTACTAATGTAATGCCTCTGTCTCTTTAAGAATTTCCTGCTCTTTCTGAAACTTCACCCTCAGGAAGTCATGGCTCCTCTATTAACCCTTCAACAGTGTTTTTACCAGCTACAAAGTAGCTGGTATAACAAGCTGAGCAGATGTGCCGCTCCATCAGGTATTTCCTAATTGCTCCTGGCTAGTCTGAAGGAGCTGAGTGAGAGAGTCGCAGGGGAGGGTTGAGGCAGAAGCTCTGAAACTTGGAGGAGGAGTTTCATCCTTGCAGACCGTGCTAGGACCACCCAGGTGTTTGACACATCTGAATGATTGCCATGGGAGATTGAAGGATTTCTCAAACATGCATGAAAGAATCAAACCAACACTCCAGGTGTGTTTTTAATGAGAAAATAAAGTTTGAATATAAAGTTTTAAAAATAGTCAATTTTATATCAACCGTTCTTTTAAATTCTGTGATTTTTTTTTTTTATTTTTGATGTAGAAAACAATCTCCACTAATGTGTGAAAGACAAGATCTTGATCAAATGAACTAATAGCACATTGCACAAACAGCTAACTATTGTAATTGAATTGAGTATAGTCTGCAAGTCAGCAGATATCTGGGAAAAAAATAATCAGTTATATAAGTTTTTATATATTGCATTCTGTTCCCAAAATTTTTTTTTATAAAAACGCCAACCAAAGTGAACATTAAGAAAAAATTCTTGTGTATGTGTGTGTACATGGAAAAACGGAGATTTAGGGCACCATGCAATGCAGTTTGGAACAAATAATGCACCAATATATCCACATACTTGCTTTGTCATGATTCCCAATCTGCATCACCTTGTATTTTAATAACTTTATATTCCAAAACATTAAAAATGATATTTGATTTCTATCAGGAAGCTGTGGTTGTTTTGAAGCAGTCAGATTGGCTGAGTTTACTACATTGCCTACTTGTTTAAGCAATATTCCTTTGTAAAAAGACGTGTGAACAGGAACTTAGTTGCAACACATAAGACGTGTTTGCCGCCTGCAGCACTGAAAAAGCAGGACTGGAAACCCAGCTGAGGATGTGAAACAAAAAGTTACTCAGTCTGAGTCAGCAGGACTTCTCACAAGACTTCTATAGGAATTTAAATGTCAGATAAATACTACTAAAAAGACATCTTTTGATAATATGACTAACTGAGTTTGACATGATCAACAGTTTCTACTTTAAGAACAATTCTACAATTTATTTCAACAGTCAAACATGGCCGTTTTCACACTCAGACCAAGCAAAACAACACAAACTTCACAGTTATAAAGCTGGTTAGTTTAATTATCAGTATAAATCACACAGAAATTGTCCACTAATCATTTCAGCTGATTCTGATAACTTTTTTGTGTATTTTGACAACTGCAAAAGCACCAGTTGCACACTATAAAATTCTCGTATACATCTGAACGTAATGGGGACAAAATAAAGTGCAATGTAAACACATTTTAAAGTGAATCACGGGACTACTAAAACCCCAGGTTCCTCCAGGTTTCAGCAATGCCACTGCCCTTCATTAACACATGATTCCTGCACATTACAATAAAAATAAATCTGAGTTTATCAACTCTCTGGAAAAAATACCTAAAACAACCGCCTTGATTGGTTGAACCATTTCACCTACTGTCGCATAGCAACCGCAAAATTTACGGCAGAAAGAAGTGCATCACTATGAGGAAGAAGATCAAATTATTGATGTTTTTCATCATTTACAAACATAATATTCTCATCTGGTTGGTGCATCTCGAATGGAAGAGTCATTTTAAAATGAGAAACAGTTCAAGGGTATCAAAACAAGAAACATTAACAATTGATATTTTTTGTCTCTATCTGGAGTTACGCTAAATAGAAAAAAAAACAACTAGTTTTTAAATGTAGTAAATATATTTCCCCATTTCAAGGTCTCTCTCGTGCTTTTTCAGGCCGCTGCGCTTTCAGACAGCAGTGAAAACTGTCTGTCCAAACAGAGGCTGAGAGGATTTACCCCCAGGTCTTTCCCAAAGGACTCAATGGGACAAATGAAACGGTCCAGTCCAGCTGTGGGGCAACGGCTGGTTCGGGGACGGGCACCGAACTTCCTCGCGGCACTTTAGCATCAGAACCCCGTCCTTGTGCCGACTCAAGCATAAGGAAAAAATAGAGTGAAGCGACTTGCTATGTGGGACCGCTCGTGTTGCTTTAACATTGACAGCTAGCCATGCTAACGCCGGAGTCCCGCTAGTTAGCATGTTAGCCAAAACAACGGAAACTCTATGGAGTTGTGCTAATGTCAGATTTGACCCCTTCAACTATTTAGGAAGTTGCATTTGTCGGGCGAAGGTGAAACACAGAATGGGACATATGCTACGAAAGCCAAGGGAATTTCCTTCCGTTTCGTGACGCAGTTACCTTTGAAGCAGAGCTGATAGTGTTTCTGGCCCCCGAAGATCTCAGGCTAGCCGTCAAACAGCCGCAAATCAGGGACGTCGCCATGTCTCCCGATACAACCGAGAAGTCACGAACGCGCATGCGCAGCGGGCTTCAAAACTCGGCTTTCTCTCGTGTGACCTTTAGGTACTGTCGGAAATAAGGAAACAGCACCATGTACACAAATAAACTCCAAAGAGGTAAAAATATTATACATGGCATTATAAATAAACCATTTAGTGATTATATGCCATTGCAAAATTTAGCGATCGTGCTCCTGTCGCTCCCCGTGATTAAACTCACTCTGTACTGTCTGATAGCAGACGGCGTGTCCGTAAGGAGAGAGATGTAACTTCTATAGTGAATATAGATTAGCAAAAAATTTAAAAACTACGAATTGCAATTAAATACTGCTACTTCCGGTAGCAGTATTAATTCAAACAGTATTGTTTGAATTAGGAGACAAAAGTACTTGCAGAAACGCAGGCCGTTATTTTGAAAAGAGTACAGTGAAGCAATAAAACAACCCATCACCCATAATAAGTAACAGATGGACATTACACCATCCAAACAGATGACAGTACAAAATGTGTGAATACTCAATTAACTAATGAAAACTAACATTATTCCTTATTCCTGGGAGGCTTACTTCCCCAGTAAGCCTCCCAGGAATAATGTGGATACACACCCATGACAAAGATGTTGATAAAATAAAAATGAGACATATAAATATCTAAATATATATATATATATATATATATATATATATATATATATATATATTACATTATATTACGAAAAATATATTTTCTAATAAAAAAAAAACATACATAGTCCACATCTCTCTTCAGATAACATTAAAGATTTCTGTCAAAAGTTCTTCTGGACTTTGGCTTGATCGTCCCAAAGCTTTAACTTACCCATGATGAAGACATTCATTTGTTGAGTGTGTGATTTTCCGTTTTGTTTTTGATGTATGCTTGGCAGTGATGCTGAAAAATAGGCACCAAATATAGTTTTTGCACAAACGGACACATGAGAACCTTCAAGATGACCATTGAATGGTTAAATATTTTATCAATCAGACCAAAAGCAGTTTTCATCTGCCAAATTACATCAATATAAAAATATTTAATTATTAGTTATTAGCTTTAAGAAGTGCATTGAGTGTAGAGATGGTTTCAGAAAAAATTCAAAAGGTTTTGGGTGATTATGAACAATTTATACCACAAAATAGAAAATTTTAAAATAAAGAAAGGTATTTCTTTCAAATCCACAAAATGAAATAATCAGAGTATCAAGATTTATGCAATTTACACTCCTTTATTATATTTTTATGTAAATAAGTCTCTTACTTTGATAGTAGCAACCAGGTACAAAAAGGTCTATTCAAAAATGATTTATTTACAAGAAAAATATATACAAGCTTATTTACATGTTGTACCACACACAACCATCAGTTATGCAACACAAAAACTCAGTGAATCACACAGAGCAGACAGACCATTAAATACTCTGAGCTTTGATATGCAGGGTTACATTAAACCAATTACAGTTGAAGTTTGAGAAAAAAAAAAAAATAATCAACATTGTCTCATTTCAGGTAACCTGCTGCTATTGGAGTTTAACCAGAAGATTGGGAAACTTGAATCTTGACTGTAACAAAGACTCAAACCCCACTGGTTGTAAAATCTAATGCAAGCTGGTTTGTTTGGCTCTATCAGCCCTCCTGTTGTTTGAATTCAGAGGAACATCCAAAGGAAACCAGGGATGACGATATTCAAACAAGATTCATACGATAAATACTGTTGATCTATTTCTGATAAATGAGGCAACATGTTAAACGTAGAAAAGTGACTGCTGGGTGGAGTTTCGGGTTTTGTTTAAGTGGACACATGCGGGTCACAGTCCAAATTATAGGGAATTAAAATAAATAAATACATTCAGCAACTTATATCCTGTTTAATCTTTAGAAAAAGCTTCAGGTGTAATCAGAAGTTTGGTTTAATTTGGCTTCATCTTTGTTGTCTAAATAAAAACATTGCAGAATCTGTTTCATTTTCGTGCACAAGTTTAGAACATTTTACTTCTCGACTTCTACACATGCTGAGTATTTGAGAGTTATTACATTTGAACACTAGGTGGCACTATGTAATAACGTAAGTTCATTTCAATATCGAGAAACTGTTTAGCTTTTAAACTGAATGATCATGCGAATTATCTGGGATCAGACCTGAAACAGAAACAAGATGGATGAAGGTACCAGTCAGGGTGTGCTAGTTAAAACTCAATAAAGAAAAAAAAACTGTGAAGAATTTGTGATTTGATCTCCAGCTTGTGATGCACAAGCTAATATTGTGAATGTGAACTGAAAAACAGCATCACCGTGGCGACAGAAACAGAGTGGGTTAAAGGTTTTCAGCATTTCACAGAGTGGAAACGAGCGGCGCTTCATAACCTCACCTTTCCAGAAATGATTCACGCTTTAGGTCAGGTGTTAAAAAACCTTGAGAGAAAATATATGTTCAAGTGTTGCCTAACATTACACACACAAACACACACACATACACACAAACACAGTGTCTTTGTTTCAGTCTGAGTCGCTGCTGCTGCTGGACGAGTCTGTGGACATGGCTTCCACGTCGTCCTCGTTTTCCTTGTTGTGACCGGCGGCTCCAGCCCGAAGTCGTTTCCATGGTGAGGGGGAAGCATCCCCACTGAGACGTCTGATGGCTGCCAGGGGTAGTGAGGTGTCAGAACGTCTGAGGAGAAACAACACAACATCTGGTCAAGAAAGAAATAAAGGAGTGAAGGAAGAAAGCAAGCAAAAAAAATAAATAAATAAAAGAAGGAAGTCTTATAGAACTGGATACCAAATACAGTCCGAACACATATTTTTCCATCTGGAATCTTAATTCCACATTTCTCCAGGCTGAATAGTAATTCTGTCACCATCGGCCCATTTTGTCTGATTCTAAGATCAGAACTGGTCTCCAGTTCTTCCTGTTCCTCCATGGTAAACTGACCGGGTAGCCGTCCTGCAGCCAGAGCGTCTCCTGGCAGATGTCCGTTCATCCCATTGGACGGCAGGTTGGCCATGTGTCCCAGCATCCCGCTGCGCATCTCCAGGTCAGTAGGGTACGGTCTGCGCGGGTCACCTGCGTGCGGCGTTCCCGTTAGCAACTCCAGGTAACAGAACAGAAACACCAAAATTACCAAAAGGAGAAGCCGGTTCTCACCTGGCACCCAGTTGAGCGGCGCGCACACGGCGTTACTGGCGCTGATTCGGTGAGCGTACTTGATGATTTCCTCGGAAGATATGCTTCCTGCGTTGAACGAGAAAGTATGGAGAGTTTCAGGAAGAGACAGAGAAAAAAAATGTAAAAATCTAAAAGGTAAATATTCACAGAAAGCTTTGCTCACCTTTTCTGGCCTTCTCGATGGATTTCAGCTTCTCTTTAGCCTGGTAAACAGCTGTGGCCTTTGGGGGAAAAAACACAAAAAATAAAACACAAAATGGAAAACAGTCACACTGTCAGTTCCACTGTCATATTGTTATTAAAGGGGCAGAAATGTGTGTTTTCCTGTCGTAGTGTTATTTTATAGCAATATCAGGTAACTATCTTACCTTCAGTTGTTGCAAAAATGATATATCTAAATATATCAAATGTGACTTAAATAATTTCACACCATGAAATTGGAACTCTGTCTCTTTGAGAAGCTCCTGTTCTTTGTGAAACTCCGCCCTCAGAAAGTTATCGCAACATGACTCCTCTATTAACACTTTAACAACGTTTTCACCAGTGTTTCACTGAGAAGTAGCTCATATAATGAGCTCAGCTGATTAGTTCCATCAGATGTTTGCTAGTTGCTGCTGGATAGTCTGAAAGACCTGACTGGGGAGTCTTAATCTATGAGGGGGAAGCTTGGAAACTTGAGCTCTAAGACGAAGCTTCATCCTCTAAAGCAGAGCAAGGTCCACCCATTCATTTTTCTCAGCTGAATGATTGCCGTGGACATGAAAGGATTTCTCGAATATGAATGAAAGAATCAAGTCTTTTTGATGAAGGAATAAAAAAATAACACACAGTAAAGCTCAACAAAGGAGCAGTGAATAATACTGCCCCTTCAACAGGAACGTAAGGACAAAATAACTGCTTCTGACCAGGATGTGTTCTGCCTCCTTCAGCTGTTTCTGCAGCTGCTGGATGTCGCTGTCCCTCTTCTCCACCTCCTTCTCCAGCAGCTGCATCTCCTGGTGGACCTTGCCCTGCTGCTGCGCCACCTCCATCAGCTCCTGGAACTCCTTGTCCCTCTGTACGAGTAGCTCCAAATCTGAGGACAGAGCGAACCCTCCTTAAATACGCCAGAACTGAACTGACCTACGCCACAAACTCAGAAACAATGAGCCAATAATGGAAAAAAAAGCATAGTTAATAAAAAGACACCTGAGTAACCAGATACTTAATTTGAGTGTTGTTGTGTACAAAGTGAATGGAAGGAGCTGGAAGTCTCACCTAACCATTTACTATTTTATTTACGTTATTCATACATTCATTTAGCTGCACTACATCAACGTAGAGGTTGACATATAAGAACTCTGATACACACAGTCTTCACTTTTCACATATTTTCTATTTGTCAGTAAAAATGCCACCCTAAAAAAATAGAAGAAAAATAGTTATTTTCTATCAAAAGCCAACACTAAGACATCAAATTTGTACCATTTTAAATTGGGAGCATCATTTTGGACACCACTGGTTTAAAAAGTCCCCTAGCATCCTTTTTTATTGAAGAGTTACATGCTTCTCTGACTGCTCTCTCTTACATCCAAAGTGTGATACATCCTCTCGTGTGACATGGTTAACAGTTTACCTGCGTGTCTTCTCCTGGCTGAGGAAGTTTCTGACTTCTGGACAGAGCCAACATCTCTATCAGCTGTAATAAAAACAGTCGAAGATTTGTTACCCAGGGTACGCAGACTCCATCAAACACCCGCCGCAGTTTATTCGTCAAATGTACGAAACCGTGGACAGATTATTATGAAGCAGGGTTAAGTGTTTAAGCGACCAGAAGTCGCTAAATTGTGATTTTTTAAATCACTTCTGCAATAGAGTCCGGTAAAGACAGTTCTGACCCGCCAAGCGAATAGCCCTCGGTTGTTTCTTCCAATTTTAAGGTAATTGGAAATAAGAACAACGTGGAAAAAAACGAGTTAACAAACTCAAAAAGTTCAAATTTACCGGGATAAAACCTCTAAGTCGTCCAGAACAGAAAGAAGACGCTCCTTCGTTGATTTCTCCGCTAGCGCCGCCATGTTTGCATCTCTCTCTGCGCCGAACGGATGTGACGTAGATCACTCTATTCTCTTCATGTTGCTCAATGAGAGCCATCTATGGGTAATAAGAGGATATTACAGAAAACTGTTCCTCGCTCCTGACCTTAAAGTGAGTACCCCCTTCTGACGACGACGGTAAACTTCATTTTCACTATTAAGGATGTTATTTTGGTAAGGAAGAGTGATGTTACTGGCATCTCACGGCATATTGAAGTGGCACCAAAAAAATCTTCGTGGATATTAGTGACACGTCACAAATTGCCGTGACAACGGATCAGTATCAGAGTCCAGTGATCAAATATCATCCTCCTTTACATACATGACTGTAAATAAAGACCCGAACGAAACATGATCTGTTGATCCTGCATATCGATGCTTGATCATTTAAGAAAGGATAACCTATCCTATCTTTAAGGTTTTTAGTGTTTTTTAAGTTTTTACCTGAAAGACAAAGCAAATGGTTAGTGACCAAATGAGCGCAGAGGGTCTACATTCAAAGACTCTGTTCAGGCGGTCAATGACGCCAATCGGTGACGTTGATTCTGGGTTGGAGTTTTCCATTCAAGGAAAACGTGACCAGTGAACAGCTGAGCCAATCAGGAGCAGGCGACCGCCCACTGCTCATTAACTATAGCATTTCAACACTTAGTTGGTTCCTTTTTAGTCTTGAAGTTGAAATATTTTCAAAGTAACTCATCAGTTAAAATAAGTCATTAATAACTTATACATTATATAAGTATTTATTTTATATGGTATAACTATACATTATATCAACCAGTAATTTTTGTTTTGTTTTGTTTTTACAAATAACATGACAAAGTAAAGACAAAGTGACTAAATGATCGCAGATAATCTACAATCAAATACTTTGAAGAATATTTTAATGAAGACTTAGATTTCTATTTTGTTTTTACATTCTTTATCATTTCTCTTTATCACATGTGAATATTAAACTTTAGTCACACGACTGATGGAGACAAAATCAAGTTTCTCGTCCACCTCCTCTTTCCTGATGTTGGAAATGTCCTTGTTTCTCCTGAGTTCTTGAGGCCAGAGTCCTTCAGGAACTGGTTTCAACATCAGATGGTGCACTGTCCTCAGCCTCTGAAGGTTATCCAAGGGTGCAATGCTGTACAGAACCTCCTGAAGTCGGAGCCTTTATCACAGTATGGATTATGGGATTCCAAACATCCATACAAGGAACTTTACCTCCTCTTCTGATCTCTAAAATTCATGGACACAGATCAAGATGCAGAACTGTATGATATGGGAAACAATTTGAAACTGCTGGAAAACCCCTAATGGCTTGTTGGTTTTTTATCTCTTCTTCCTCCAGCGTCAAGATGTAGGGCAGAAGGGGCAACAGTCTCTCAGATCCCTGCTGCTGGTAGCATTGTGACTGACATTTTTTAATTATGGTGTCAGTAAGTTCTGTCTATTGATGAGCCGCCAACACAAAAAGTTGGGGTAGATTTCAGCCGGGGCGTCTTGTCGTGGAAGTATGGCGCTGCACATTCTTCCTCTTGCCCAGATCAAGAAGACGCTGTGACAGAGTGCAGCTGGTTTGTTGTGGAGAGAGGTAATCAGCATTTGCATTTAAAAGCAGGTAGATCACTGAGGGCATCAGATCCCAGGCTGATGATTCATCCAGAGGCATGTTTAACATGAAGCATGAATTGGGTTTGGAATGATTTCTGATGCCTCCAGTGATTGTTGCAGGAAACTCACTTCTGGAGAGGATGTGCAGAGCACCGCTCACTGTTTCACTATAGAGAAGCTCAAGGCAGATTCTTATTATCTGGCATCTTGAGGTGCTTGTCTAACTCTTTTTCTTTTGTGTGCAGGTTGGCCTGCTACGTTTCAGTTTCAGTTTTGTTTCAATTTCAGTGATGTATTAGTTTAGAATTTCTTTTCTGGATAGTTATTATTAATCAAAAGCATTTTTTATTGTTATTTATTTATTTTGTCTAAAGAAGGGAGTTTTTATCGTCCAGCCCTTTGGTTTCTCTGTAAAACAAAAAGATGTCGCTGTCCCTGGGTCCCAAGCTGTTTATCTAGATTGAGGAGACTATAGTGGAAGGGGAGTTTTGCTTTTAGTTGCTTCAGGATTTTTGTGACTGTGTTTTTGTTGGGGAACACTCAAGTGTATTTAGTCATATTTGTGTTGTCTCTATTATTATTCCTCCCCCAAGCATTCATAGGCTTTGTGAGCTCAATAAACTGTTAATTTGCAACGGTGCCTCTGGTAATGATTAAACTTATCTGTGTGATCATGTAAAAGGAGAATTTAAGGTTCTCCACACATAAGGTCACATATAAAATTCATATTTATGTGATGAAGACGCTGTGAAGGACTTATTTTAACTGAGATGAGTCACTTTGAAAATAATTCAACTTCAAGACTAAAAGGAACCAACTAAGTATTCAAATGCTATAGTTAATGAGCAGTGGGCGGTCGCCTGCTCCTGATTGGCTCAGCTGTTCACTGGTCACGTTTTCCTTGAATGGAAAACTCCAACCCAGAATCAACGTCACCGATTGGCGTCATTGACCGCCTGAACAGAGTCTTTGAATGTAGACCCCTCTGCGCTCATTTGGTCACTAACCATTTGCTTTGTCTTTCAGGTAAAAACTTAAAAAAACACTAAAAACCTTAAAGATAGGATAGGTTATCCTTTCTTAAATGATCAAGCATCGATATGCAGGATCAACAGATCATGTTTAGTCCGGGTCTTTATTTACAGTCATGTATGTAAAGGAGGATGATATTTGATCACTGGACTCTGGAAACAAACTCGTATCGGTTCTGCTCGCTGCAGCGTCCACACGTTGCTCTCTACTGCCCCCTAGGAAAGGTTGGGCCTGTAATAGCAGAGATTATCTGTTCTGCGTAGAATATTTTTCACCAAAATGGAAAGTATTTCCAGATTTACCTACACTGCACATACATATACACATTTCTGCAATAATTACAACAACTGGATTATTATTTTCTATGGAAACATAAATCTCACTTAATAAGAAAATGTAATGTAATCAGTTTGAAGATGGACGACTGCAAGCTTTTCAATTTGATTGAACGAACGACACTTTAAAAATAAAATGGCTTTGGTCTTTTTTTTAAATTAAAAGAATTTATGGTTCTATATTCCAAGTAAAATATTTCAAATCTGGGCAGAGTTCGTTTCTTCTTAGATTGACTGTGACATTGACATTGTTGTCAATTTTATTTCGGCTTATTTTAAGACTGTTCATAATTCCTGCAGTGGTCAATTTAATAAACTGCATTAGATACGATAGTAGAATATTTAGTTTATTGCAAATACAAATATAGATACGAGAAAGAAAACAGAAAGTGACTAAATTATCGGAGATAACCTACATTCAAAGACTGGATAAAAAAATTACTATGATGTTTTCAAATATATATTTATACATATCTACACGTTGCAGTAGAACAGTGTTTTTCAACGAGTGTCCCGTGGAAATTATTCAATTTCACTAAATTGGTCTAAAAACGATTTTTTGAAAACAAATTGACTGCAAATAATATGCCATTTCCGAGAGTCTGTGTTGTATAGTGACTAGCGGCGTCATCATGTAATTTCCTGATGACAGGATGGCAGTAGGTACACAGCACTGTACGTTAAAACAAGAGAATTAGTGATGCATGAATGTGACAGGAAGCGGTGAGAGCATTGTACCAAGCAAGACTGTGATGACAGTGATGGAAAAGTTTAGAAAAGAAAAAGCTAAATTCAGACCCAGATGAAAACTTAGCATGAGTGGATATCAACGGAAGGCAAATACCGTGAACTTTTTCTTTTCTAAATATTATTGCTTCTCTCAGAAAAGGAATTATTTTCTATATTCTGGCTGAGAGATTGCTTGTGGTCAGAATTAGTCGTGTGAAACAATGTGGTCTTAAATTTAAATTGTTGTGCCACTGATCAGGCGCACTTTTGAAGTAGACATGTTAAGTGCAATTTGAAATATCTAATATAAAATATGATACAAATTCCTATTCAAGACACTTTGATAAGAACGACCATATATTATTATTTATTATTTTCATTTGTTTAGATTTTTGGTTGGTGGTGTGCCTCTTGATTCTTTCAATGAAAACAATGTACCTAGGCTCAAAAAGGTTGAAAAATACTGCAGTAGAAAGCAACGTTTAGATGCTGGGAGGAAGAAGAAAAAGTATAAAAAGTGTCCGGTTGTTTAGGGAGCAGCGGATCAGAACCAGAGTCCAGTGATCAAATATCATCCTCCTTTACATACATGACTGTAATAAAGACCCGGACTAAACATGATCTGTTGATCCTGCATATCGATGCTTGATCATTTAAAAAAGGATAACCTATCCTATCTTTAAGGTTTTTAGTGTTTTTTTAAGTTTTTACCTGAAAGACAAAGCAAATGGTTAGTGACCAAATGAGCGCAGAGGGTCTACATTCAAAGACTCTGTTCAGGCGGTCAATGACGCCAATCGGTGACGTTGATTCTGGGTTGGAGTTTTCCATTCAAGGAAAACGTGACCAGTGAAGAGCTGAGCCAATCAGGAGCAGGCGACCGCCCACTGCTCATTAACTATAGCATTTGAATACTTAGTTGGTTCCTTTTCAGTCTTGAAGTTGAATTATTTTCAAAGCGACTCATCTCAGTTAAAATAAGTCATTAATAACTTATGCATTATTTAAGTATGTATTTTATATGTGACCTTATGTGTGGAGAACCTGAAATTCTCCTTTACCAAAATGGAAAGTATTCCACATTTTATTCATTTATTTTTATTGAACAATTTTTTTATGATGTTATTGTCTTAAAATGATGTGTGTCTTTAGCCTGTAAGATTTTATTACTTAAGTGCATGACACGTGATCTTGTAAAATTGTTCAAAGTGTTTAATAATTAAAAAGAAAAAAAAAGCAACTAAGTATTCAAACGCTGTAGTTAATGAGCAGTAGGCGGTCAGCTACTTCTGATTGGCTCAACTGGTCGCTGGTGACGTCATCCTTAAATGGGATACTCATTCAAGGATCTTTCAATGTTAATGACGTCAGTGGAGAGACGTCATTTACGTCACCCATTGACGTCATCGACCGCCTGAACAGAGTTTTTGAATGTAGGCCCTCTGCGCTCAATAACTTTTCCTCTCCATTGATTGGACCAGAAGCTCTCATCAGCCTCATCAGTGAGTTTCTTGTAAAAAACTATGCAGTTCGCTTTAGCATTTTTACAAAAACATAAATATTGCCTTTCTTTTAATACCATCTCTCCAACCCCTAACATTTAAAGGGAAGATTCAGAAAAAATGAGGAGAAGGAAACTGAACCTCTGGCGTTCAGGAAAAGGTCAGAATGAAGCACCGACTCTCTTAAACTGAATCCAGAACAACTGACCTCCAACCAAATAACGAGATTATTAACATTGCCATTTGAGACAGCCTTATTTATTAATTCGGCCGATGTTTCTAAATGTTAGAAAACAAAAGACGACGCGCGACGTCCACTGCGTTGTCAGTAGACGAGGCCCAGTGCTTTGCGATCTCATTGAGATGTCTGTGATTTTCTTTGCGGGCATCTTCGTTATTCTTTTCCTTGAAGCCCTGAATTTTTCAATTCCAGCGCCGTGTCGGTGATATATGATATAGAAATATAAAAACAAAATAGATTTCTAAGTCTTCATTATAGTATTTTTATAGTATTTAAATGTAAATTAGCTACCTACATTGCTAGTTCATATAATATATAGTTACAATACATAAAATACATACTTTTACTGCCAAAGTTTTAATTTATAGGTTTTATTTTGTATTATTTATACTTTTTGTTAAGACTCTTATTTTGAAGGTTTAAGGTAGGAAGTAGATGTAGAAGCGTCTGGTTACCAGGTTACCAGAGACGCTTGCGATATAACAGCATCGCGTTGGCAAGCAATGAAGAAGCATGATTTAAGTGTAAGAATTTACTGAATGACCTCATTTCTACCTCAAAAGGAAGGGTTAGCCAGCGAGGTATGTTTATATGTTTTATGTTATTTTTATACGATATTGTATTCTTGACACCATCTCACTAATTTTACGTTGTGTTTTAGTTCGACGGTGGTGTTGGTGTCAGGGAAACTGAAGCTGTAATAAGAACAACTTTAAAGAGTTTCATTAAAGCTGACTTCACACCAGCAGTGCGACGAACTCTTAATTGCCAAAAAGAAGAGAGGTGGAAGTGATACATACTTATATATAAGTTATTAATGACTTATTTTAACTGAGATGAGTCACTTTGAAAATATTTCAACTTCAAGACTAAAAAGGAACCAACTAAGTATTCAAATGCGGGCGGCGACAGAGAGTTTGCTTTCCGGGTGAGCGACGCTGACATGCGAGTGGACGACATCAAGAGGAAAGGTCTGATGGTGGACGCTGGTGTGACGTCGCATATAATCACCGACATCGGGAAGTTTCGGAAGCTTGATGAAAGTTTCCAGGCCGAGACGCACTGCGTGGAATTGGCTGATGGATCCAGGTGTTTTGGTGTTGCCAAGAAACGAGGAGACGCGTTAGGTCGACGTCTTAAAACAGTGCTGAGGAACAAATTGTACATCCCTTCATATCCGCAAGACATCTTCTCAGTGAAAGCTCCACATCCAGCGGAGCAACGGTGATCTTCAAAGAAGAAAAGAACGTTCTTCTCAGAGACGATACCAAGTTCCCCATTCACGTAGGTAACACATTGTATTACTTCCAAACGACGGACAATGGATGTGGTGCTCAGTGTAAAAAATGTTATGACTTACAAGGTTGGCGTGAGATTCTTGGACATTGCAATTACAGAGATGTACTGAAGCTAGAAAATGTTGTTCATGGCATGGAAATTAAAGGAGAGGTGAACCAATGCCATATCGTGAAGTCTGCACGAAAGGAAAATGTGTTCAAACTAACAAGGAGCCAGATGCAAGAGCTAAAGAACCACTAGCAAGGGTCCACACAGATTTAGCAGGACTATAGATCCAACGTCCAAAGATGGTCACAGATATGCATTGTGCTTCACAGATGATCGTTCCTTAATCATACGTCACAGATTGACGTCAAAGACCTGTCGCCCTTCTGCGTATGGCAAGCCTTTTGATATAAAGTCGGTTTCACTGCTCTTACATTCCAGATATCTCAAATTGTTTTATGACCAGACGTTTTAGCAATTAAGATATCTCTAATTAAAATTTGACTTGACAAAATACCTATTTGAGATAATTACATTCTAACCAGTCCAAATGACGTGAGATTTATTTGTGGCATTTACTGAAAATATAAAATTCTGCAGGCAACTATTCAGACAGCACAAAGGGGCTTTCACCTCATTCAGAATTCAGATATCTAAAATTGTAATTTTGACAGTGATAATTACGTTCAAGAAATCTTAAATCGTAATTCCGGTTACGTGTCTCGTCAATTACAGAACAAGTGACGTCATTTGAGATATCTTGCAAGGAATTTTGACCAGTCAAAATGTAATTGAAGATATCCTGAATTATTATTCTTACTAGTCAGAATGTAAATGCAGATATCTTAAATTATCATTCCGGAGAGTCAAAATGTAGTTTTGTCAAGTCAAAATGCAATTTTCGAAATCTAGAAAGTAATTACGGTTAATCAGAGGGAACGCAATTTATGTGAAAACGGCTTGCCATAGCACACTTGAAGCCCGCATCATACGTCAGATTGACGTCATTGATCGACTGAACCAGAGCCTTTGAATGTAGGCCCTCAGCAGTCATTGCGTCACGAATGATTTTCCTTTGCAGGGAATGTAGACAATACCCATCAAATACAAATTAGATGTAGCTATAGATAGATATCTAGAGATCGATATGCACGTCTTTCTGTCATCTGTCTGTCAAGAGATATGTGATCGATAGACGTGGATATCTATCAAGACATAGTTATCCACGTCAATCTATCGATGTGGATATCTATGTCTAGACATAGATATTTATATATCTATATATCTATATATCTAATTTGTAGAGACCCTGGAGGGAGAATCAGTCGCCGAAGACCCTGGAGGACCCGTCGCCGAGGACGCTGGAGGACCGAACGATGAGAAATCGATGAGAAAACACACTGATAACAGAGGCCCATTGTGCAGAACATTTTATATCACGTTTAACTGTCTGGTCTATTCATGTAGGGGGATGCATTTTAATTTCTGAGCCTGCACAGCTTATTATTAGCCTACCGATTTTTGCATGCCCTCCCTATTTTCCTGAAATATTAACCCATTCATATAAACCTCATAGCGTAGTTTATAGTAGTCAGCCACCAATTGTGCAAGTTCTCCCACTTAAAAAGATGAGAGAGGCCTGTAATTGTCATCATAGATATTCCTCAACTATGAGACAAAAGAAGAAAAAAAATTTTCAGATTGTCTGATTTTTGTTTGTTTTTTTGTTATTTTTGGTTTATTTTGATTTTTTCTTTTTTATAACTCCATTTGTTAGTGTTATTTGAAACAATAATCCTGTGTATATCTTAGTCGTCTAATCATCCCTTTATGATGATGTCTGGTATCACACACAGATACTAGTAAGAGAAACTGCATCTCATGTTGGCGTATTAGGCAGGCTCCCATTGTGTCTGTTATGAATTGAAACTGTAACCAACTAGTTTAACTTACTGTAGGAGCCAATTGTTGTCACCACCAGAGGGCGTATTGTTTTGTTTTCTGAGTGTGAGAGGGATGGGTTATTTAAGGTCGATTGTAATGGTGTTCAGGTGTTGACCATGGGGAAGAGGACACAGTTTTTTACTGTGTTTGGTTTGACGGGTAGAAACGAAGTTTATGTATGTAAATGGAAATTATAATAAAAGACTTTCATACTAAAGAAGAGCACTACTCTGAAACTTAATCCGAACGCACGTAAAAACGAACTACACCCAGAGGCAACCACTAGTAGCCCTAAAGTAAAGGATTTTGGACGCTACAATATTAAGTAAAAAACTTTCTTCGTTTGAAAGCTCCACCGAGCCTTCTGCACTGGGGTTCCACTAACGCTGAGTCGGACGCCGTACCGGAGCTGGAGAGCTGCAGGGATCGAGCTATTGGAGCAACTGAGATTCGTAGCAGCGGACAGCGGGACGCCGGACGTCGGAACCAGGACGCAGCGGACAGCGGGACGCTGGACGCCGAAGCGGAGCTGAAAGGTTGCAGGGATCGTGCTATTGGAGCAACTGGGATTCGTAGCAGCGGACAGCGGGACGCCGGACGTCGGAACCGGGACGCAGCGGACGCCGGAGCGGAGCTGGAGAGCTGCAGGGATCGAGCTATTGGAGCAATTGGGATTCGTAGCAGCGGACAGCGGGTCGCCGGACGTCGGGACCAGGACGCAGCGGACAGCGGGACGCCGGAACGGAGCTGGAGAGGAAAAGCTGCAGGGATCGAGCTATTGAGCAACTGAGATTCGTATCAGCGGACATCGGGACGGAGATCATCAATATCGGCCAACGCATCATTGGGGTATGTGGGTCAGCGCTGATATCAATGAATGACCATTATGGTTACGTGCGCACATCAAAAGACAAGCTTAAATCCAATGCATTGTTAGCAGCCTGAAGACTGCTTAGAACAAAGGAGAGCGCTCTACAATTAATCTACTATTTGCCAATAAACTTAAAGTTGTTGCCAAATATGACAGAAGAGGAAAACATCGCTCTGGATCAAGAGGGTCAAAGTAACATTGTGGGTGATGACGAAAGTTCTCAATGGGAGACTGGAAAGAGACAAGTGAAATTAACAGCTAAAGCTTTGTTGATGAAAATTAGTAGCTTAGAAAGTGAAAGAAAAGCAAAATTAAGTAAGCTCACAAAATTAAGACAAGCTATTACAGTGTTGAAAAGTGACAAAAGGTGTGTGAGTGACATTAAGGGAGAATTTAAAAGGTTTTGGGTTTGACTGAAGAAACACAAAAGGTTCACCAGGGTTTGTTAGGATTACTGCCTGTGGATGAAGCGCACAAACATGACATATGGTTTCAAGCAAAAATGTTGAATGTTCATGATTTTATTGCGGCTACGCACAAATGGTTGGCTGAGGCTCAAGGTGGCTCAGCTGGTGTGTCTGATGATATTAAAGAAAGTAAAAGTAAAAATAACAATGAAACTGAATCAAGAACTCCCAGTGGTGGCGGGATCATGATGGACAATGAGCAGATTGAACCTCATGACAGCATTTCAAATGTTTCAGTAAGGTCTTTTAGGAAAGCTGGGAGCCAAAGGGGTTCATCGACAACAACCAGCAAATCTTCAACGCTTTCTGAGCAAATAAAAGCAGAAGCAGAAAGGGCTGCACTTTTGGCATGTGCTGCCGCTTTAAAAGAGAAGTATATGCTGGAGGAGCAGGAATACCTGCTAAAGAAAAGAAAAGAACAGCTTGAGATGGACACTAAAATAGCTGCTGCTAATGCCAAGCTAATGGTACTAGAGGGCAGCACTAAAGGCAGCATCACATCTAGGCACTCTGATGGAATGGATTCATATGTTCGAAAGGGCGCTAGACCTAAGCTCAAACCTGCAAAGAAACTTCCAGGAGGTTCTGGACTGTTGTTGGATAAAAAGGTTGAGTCAGATGTAGGCACAGCATGTGAAAAGCATATTTCACCGCAGGTGGATGAGACTGTTTTCAATACTTTGGTGTCACAAGTGGCTCCCCTGCTGTTCGAACTTCGGAAGCTTCCATTATGTTTACCCAATCCCAAGGCTACAACTCTAACCAGTCTGTTTCCATCAACTCAAAATCAACCTAATGGAGAACTTTATAATGTGTTGAAACAACAGAATGATATAACATCTCTTCTGGTTCAAATGCAAACAAGCCAGTTACTGCCACACGAGAAATTCCCATCTATGATGGCGATCCTTTACAGTACAACTCCTTTATGAAAGCCTTTGAACATTGTGTGGAAGCAAAGACCAGTTGTAAAGGAGACTGTTTGTACTACCTAGAACAGTACACCAGGGGGCAACCAAGAGACCTCATACGTAGCTGCCTTCACATGACTGCAGAAAGAGGATATGCGGTAGCCAAGCAACTCCTCAAAGATTTTGGCAATGAATTTAATATTACTGCAGCCTACATGGAAAAGGTCACTGGTTGGCCAAACATTAAAGGTGAAGACGCTAAAGCACTAAAGGCATTTGGACTGTTCCTTTGTGAATGCTGCAATGCAATGGAGGAACTGCAGTATTTATATGAGTTAAGCATGCCAGCTAACATGAAGATCTTGGTTCAAAAGTTTCCCTTTAAACTAAGAGAAAAATGGAGAACAAAAGCCAATGAGATTTTTGAGAGAACTGGTCTAAGAGCATGTTTCAAAGATATGGTTGTGTTTATTGAACACCAGATTAGGATAATCTCAGATCTGGTTTTTGGAGATATACAGGACTTACAACCTGCTAGAGGAATCATAAGACCTAGCAAACCTCCAGCAAAGTCACAGTTTAAAAGAAACAGCTTTGTCACACATGTTTCAGTGAAAGATGATTGTAACTTACCGTCTCTCAAAAATGAAGTAACTGTTGTTGACAAATCAAAAGATTTATTCTGTCTGTATTGTACACAGGATGGTCATGTATTGGAACAATGTCGACAATTAGGAAAGAAACCACACAGAGAAAAGCTAGACTTTCTAAAAACCAAAGGTTTATGTTTTGGTTGCTTGGATACAGGACATTTAAGCAAGAACTGTGATAAGCGCAGTACTTGTAAACACTGTAACCAAAAGCATCCCAGCATTTTACACATTGAACAGAAGGAAAAGACCCCTCAGGAAGAGTGGGTTCAGACAGCAAAGGGCTGTAAAACCTCCTCCACATGTGGTCATACTGGGGCTGGCCACCGTAAAGGGATTCTTCCAATCCTGCCTGTGAAAGTGAAAAGTTTAAAAGGAACTAAGATTATTAAAACATATGCCTTTCTGGATCCAGGGAGCACTGATACATTCTGCTCTGAAAGACTTCTTAATGAGCTCAACGTTCAAGGTCGAAAGGCTCAGATTCATCTCCGAACAATGGGTCACAGTAAAACAATGACAACCTCCATCATTAATGGTCTGGAGATTTCAGAGATAAACGGAAATCATTTCTATGAGCTTCCCATTGTGTTTATACAAAAAGAAATGCCAGTCTCCACAGACAATATCATCAGTGAGGAGGAGCTGTCAAAATGGTCGTACTTGAAGGACATTAAACTTCCTCGCATACATGCTGGGGTCGACCTGCTAGTGGGCACAAATGCATCTAAACTAATGGAACCTTGGGAGGTGGTTAATAGTAGGGGTGAAGGGCCCTATGCAATTAGAAGCCTCCTAGGATGGGTTGTGAATGCTTCCTCAGGTTGCAAGGACTTTGAAAATGGCTACCCTTCAGTTCAAGTCAACAGAACTACAGTTGATAAAATTGAAGAGCTTCTGATAAGCCAATACAACTATGATTTTATTGAGAAGTCCTTCACAGAACAAGAGGAAATGTCAAGAGAAGAACAAAAATTCCTGGCTATAATGGATGGTTCTGCGCAGCTAGAGAATGGACATTACAAACTAAATCTGCCTTTCAAAAGGGAAGAACTCTTTATGCCAAACAATATTTCAGTCGCTTTGCAGCGCATACTTGGTTTGAAAAGGAGATTTAAAAGAAACAAAGTGTTTCATGAAGAGTATACAAACTTCATGACTAATACTATTAATAGTGGACATGCAGAAAGGGTTCCACAGCATCAGCTGAGAACAGCAAAGGACAACGTATGGTATATACCGCATCATGGTGTATACCATCCACAAAAACAGAAGCTGCTGCGTGTGGTGTTTGATTGTGGAGCAGAGTATCAAGGGGTCTCTCTTAACAGTCAGCTTTTACAGGGCCCTAACCTAACTAGCTCATTGGTGGGGGTTTTAGTGAGGTTTCGGCAGGACTATGTGGCGTTAATGGCAGACATAAAATCCATGTTCCACCAGGTTAAGGTGTCTGATGAGCACGTGGACTTTCTACGCTTCATATGGTGGCCCCAAGGTAATTTAGAGCAAGATCTCGTGGAATACCGTATGACTGTTCACTTATTTGGTGCAGTCTCCTCACCCAGCTGTGCTTGCTATGCTCTCAGAAAGACTGCTGAGGATAATCAGTCAAACTTCTCAGCAGATGTTGTACAAACAGTCAACAAAAACTTTTACATGGATGACCTCTTAAAAAGTCTGCCATCTGAGGAAAGTGCAGGTGCTATGGCCAAAGATCTTATAGCCATTTGTAGCAGAGGAGGGTTTACGCTAACACAATGGGTTAGCAACAGCCGAGAAGTGCTGGAATGTATCCCAGGAGAGCTGTGATCCCAAACTCTTTGCGAGTTGAATCTGGACAGTGATGAGTTGCCGGTAGACAGAGCACTAGGTCTACTATGGTGCACAGAGACAGATCGTTTCAAGTTTAAAGTGAAAATCAAAGAAAAGCCTTCCACTAAAAGAGGTATATTGTCAATAATCAGCTCTATTTATGACCCGCTAGGATTCCTAGCACCTCTCATACTTCCTGCCAAACTGCTGTTACAAGAGTTATGCAGGGCAAAACTGAGCTGGGATGAGCCCATACCTCTAACCTTTCAAAAACAATGGAACCAGTGGCTTACTGACCTAGAGGGATTGACTGACTTCTGGGTTAGCAGATGCATCAAGCCCGAGGGGTTTGGAGAAGTGGTTAATGCTCAGTTACACCACTTTTCTGACGCTAGTGAGAGTGGGTATGGCACAGTTACATATGTTAGAATGCAGAATAACAATAAGAGGGTGCATGTATCATTCTTGTTTGGCAAGGCCAGAGTAGCTCCACTCAAACCTGTGACTATTCCACGTTTAGAGCTCACAGCTGCCGTAATGGCTGTCAGATTGAATAATATGCTTCAATCAGAGCTTCAGCTGCCGTTGGAGAAGGCTTGCTTTTGGACTGACAGCACATCAGTTCTAAAATATATAAAAAACGAAAACAGAAGGTTTCAAGCCTTTGTTGCTAACAGGGTAACAACCATTAGGGATAATACAAATGTGGAACAATGGAGACACATATCTTCATCTTTAAATCCTGCCGATGTTGCTTCCCGTGGGTTTAAGGTTGACAGCCTTTTGCACCAAAAGTGGACGGAAAGTCCTACATCTTGTGGGAACCTGAAGATAAATGGCCCAAGTCTCCAGTGGACTTCAGTATAACTGCTGTCGACCCAGAACTAAAAAAAACTCCCTTGATCAATGCGACAGTCATTAATTCAAATGCAACTTCTCAGCTAATAGCGTTTTTCTCAGACTGGCAAAAATTGAAGTCTGCAGTGGCTTGGTTTCATTAAGCTAAAGGGAGTTCTGTTGAAACTGAGTAAAAGAAGAAGGGAATTGCAACTGACCAATTCAAGCACGTCTGAAGCATCAACATTGGAGTTGACAAAAGAAATGCAAGCTTTCAAAAACTCACTGGGAAATCAAAGTGTGTCTCTAGAAGATCTCACACAGGCTGAGGCATCCGTAGTTTCCTTTTGTCAAAAGGAAAGATTCCCTGATGAGATTGCTGCATTAACATCCCGCAACTCAGAAATACCCAGAAATAGCCCAATTTATAAAAACTAAACCCTGTGCTGCAGAACGGGCTTCTGCGTGTTGGAGGCAGGCTGTAAAGCAGCTATCCCAGAGAACATTAAGCATCCTCTCATTCTGGCAAAGGACCAGCACATCTCCTATCTTATCCTCCGACATTTTCACTTACAACTTGGTCATGGAGGTAGAAATCATGTTCTCTCAGTCGTAAGAAGAAAATTTTGGATAACAAATGGAGTTTCAGCTGTGAAAAGGGTCATAGCAACATGCGCTGTCTGCAGACTGTATGGAGGACAAACCAGTCAACAACAAATGGCAGACTTGCCAGAGGAAAGGGTGGTTCCTGATCTACCACCATTCACAAATGTTGGTGTAGATTATTTTGGACCAGTTGATGTGAAAAGAGGACGCAGCATCGTAAAACGCTATGGAGTGTTGTTCACCTGTATGACAAGCAGGGCCGTACACCTTGAAGTGGCGTACTCCTTAGACACAGACTCATGTATTAATGCGCTGCGCCGTTTTATATCTCGAAGAGGACAAGTTTCACACATGAGATCAGATAATGGCACCAATTTCATAGGAGCAGAAAGAGAGCTACGAGAAGCTCTAGCCTCTCTGAATAATAGAAAAATTGAGAAGGCCATGGCACACAAGGGGATTAAATGGAGTTTTAACCCACCGTCTGGACCACATTGTGGTGGGGTTTGGGAGCGCCTCATTCGAATAATCAAAAAGATTTTGTACTCAGTGCTTCGACAACAAACAATAGACGACGAAGGATTCCACACAGTACTTTGTGAGGCTGAGGCATACTGAACGATCGTCCCATCACCGAGTTATCAGAGGATCCCAATGATCTTGAGGCTTTAACACCGAACCACTTGCTGCTCATGAAGGGTAAACCAGCCTTTCCGCCAGGACATTTTGACAAAAGGGATCTCTATGCTAAAAAAGGTGGAAACAAATCCAATATATTTCAGATCTCTTTTGGAAACGGTGGATTCAGGAATATCTACCCTTATTACAAGAACGACAAAAATGGATAAAGAAAAAAAAAGGTGCTTCATTCCTGGAGATGTGGTGGTAGTCATGGACTCCACAACACCTCGAGGGTCTTGGTTATTAGGGAAAGTTATTAAAACATTTCCTGATAAAAGGGGTCTTGTACGAGTTGTTCAACTGAAAACAAAACAAGCGTTATTGAAAGACCTGTAATAAAAATTTGTCTATTATGTGAAGCTACAAACTGAGAAACTGGTAGAAATAATGAATGTATAACTTGATTGAACTCTTATGTATATTTGTATAGAGAAATGGTGTATTTTTGGCTCCTTTATTTTAAGTTGATAATTGCTATGTCTTCTGCCACACGCAATTAGGGGCTGGCGTGTAGGAGCCAATTGTTGTCACCACCAGAGGGCGTATTGTTTTGTTTTCTGAGTGTGAGGGGATGGGTTATTTAAGGTCGATTGTAATGGTGTTCAGGTGTTGACCATGGGGAAGAGGACACAGTTTTTTACTGTGTTTGGTTTGACGGGTAGAAACGAACTTTATGTATGTAAATGGAAATTATAATAAAAGACTTTCATACTAAAGAAGAGCACTACTCTGAAACTTAATCCGAACGCACGTAAAAACGAACTACCCCCAGAGGCAACCACTAGTAGCCCTAAAGTAAAGGATTTTGGACGCTACACTTACGAATAGATAAGTTGAGAAAACTTTTTTTTCAATGTTGAAGTTACAGTTAGTCTATCTTTCTAAGTTAAAAAAGGAGGATAATGAGCACAAACAACCATATCAAGAATAATGAACAAACTGTTTAATACAAAATTAAAGAGAATATTATAGTACAATTTTTGTTTCAACATAAAGTGTCCACCCTTGTTATAACAGGTAGTGTAGTTTCTTTTAGTTCAGATTCCTTATTGTTCAGTTCCTTCTTTTAGAAGCTTTTTAGTTCAGTAATTGCAATTTAGGTCAGTCAGTCAAGTCTTTGTTAAATGGCCATGTGTTTCTTTGGATCCAAAATCTTATCCAGTGCAAAGTAGGCAGCGGATCCAGCAGTCCAGGTCTTGGGTTGAAACCTGGAGCTTAGCAATCCAATCCAGGCCTGCGATGCTGTGCAGCTGGACAACCTTCCAACTTGAATGTGGTTCTAAAAAAAAAACTAACCTGCATATATATATGTGGTGGGACCAGTGTGGTTCAATAGAACTATTTTTAAGACAAAATTGTAATAATTTATCCCCAAAAAGTTTTCAAGGCACACAGGCCGCTACATATGAGGCTTGAGACAATCTCACTAATTTCAATAATTTTATTTATTACATCAGTTCATGCTAATCAATAAAATACATTAAGTTAAAACCACTCACATTAAATAAATAACAGTGACGGCTCAAGTCAAGGGTGGCAGTGCAGTTCAGGGTAGTGACCTAAATAAAAGAAACACAGCAAACAAAACAACAAAACTAAAGAAAATTGTGCAACAAATCAAAAGAGCACCACCACCCGGAAAGTCCACCACCAACACCACGAACTGGCCTTTCCTGTCAAGATAAAAGACATTCAAATTACATGAGTCATTTCATAATTGTCGTTCAGTCAACAATCAGCAGCAATTGTCAATTAAGAATCCGTCCTGGGATGCCACGCCACAGACGCCACTCAAGAGCGGCAGCAGAGTCCGTCCAAGCTGGTCGCCAGTCCGAACCAGCCAAGCTGGACAAGGGGCAGGAGTCAGGTTCACGCTGACCACGACGGCTGGCAGAAAGCCAGCAATCAGAGCGACAAATGGACTGCCGACGGACAACCAAAATAACAGCTGACATCAACCAGGAACCACAGGGCAACAGGCAAACAGCCGGCCAAGGACAAACAGCAGCGTCTATAGCAAACATAAGTGTTAAACATCAAATCTAAAAGCATGCAGGTAATGAGCTTTTCACTTACCACAAGCTCTATGTGTAGTGCCTCTGGCTGGGAGGAGGATCAGGCAGTTTACACAGGCCTCCTAGGTGTACAATTGAAGCTAAGCGAAGGCTAGGCTAACAACAACAAGTATAGGAGAGGCCTCTTACCAGAAGAAGGAGCGATCAGCATGTATCAGTCAAGCACACCTTAGTGTCAGACTGGCGCTGCACAGCAACAGAGGTCTAAACCGGAAACACATGTTGACCAGGTGAGGGAGGGCCCCTTATATACAAACAGCGCCACCACCAATTAAATGCCAGCACTTGTGTGGTGCGTTCAAAACCTCCAGGGCATACTGCCACATTCAGATCTCAATTAACTATTAAAATCCAAAAGTATACAGGAAGCAATAAATTCCATTTATCGTAAAAATAACATTCAACTAATGGCAAGTTTGCAAAACAAACATCGCACTCTTTGCGACCCATTATAAGTTTGTACATAAAAATGCGATACAGTGAAAATCATTTTAATCTCACGTTTCTCCGATTGGTTTTTTTATGTTTCTCTTTTCTTCCTGGTCGGAACATATGAACAGTAATGCCTGTGACGCCAGTTAGCATTATCTTAACTTCGGTTGCAAAAATAGATTACAATACTCACGAGAGAAAATCACGGTAAAAATGTTTTTTTACTGCCAGGGATCAGGTCACAAATCTTCTTTTCTGTTAACCGTTACCGGAATTTATCAGAATTTATCTTTTAGCGTGCAATAATTCAGCACAACGTGCTACAGCCAGCTACAATTTTTCTTCTTCTAATTTTTCTGCTGTCTAAACCAGAATATAACTCACAAGCCCCCTGCTGGCGTTTTCTGGTATCAACATCAACATCCTGACGAGTAAAAATGACATTACTGATATCTTGAATTGGCATTCTGTCTAGTCAAAGCGTCACTGATTTACGTGGCAATTTGAAAGTTTAATAAAACAATGAAAAATAGAAAAAACGAAAAAAGATGTTTAAAAATGCACAACTTTCATGTTGAAAATGGAATTGACAAAGCAGTTTTAGCTTTTCAAAGTTGTTTTTAAGTGCATTCAGTTCGTCAGAAATGAATAAACAGGACATTTTTTGCAGACATCATTAGCAGTCTTATAGTTTATAAAGTTTTGCGTTCTCCGCATGTCCATTATTGCCGAGCTCTTTCTAATTTGTGGCATTTATGGACAATTTTGTGCAGGAAACATAAAATTCTACAGGCAACAGTTTGGGCAGCACAAAGGGGCTTCAACGTCATTGTTAATTCGGATATCTGAAATTGTACTTTTGACTAGTGATAATTACGTTCAAGATATCTCAAATCGTAATTCCGGATACGTGTCTCGTCAAATTACAAATCCAGTGACGTGATTTGAGATATCTTGAAAGAAATTTTGACTAATCAAAATGTAATTGAAGATATCTTGAATTATTATTCTTACTAGTCAGAATGTAAGCAGATATCTTAAATTACCATTACGGATAGTCAAAATGTAGTTTTGTCTAGTCAAAATGCATTTTCAGATATCTGGAACGTAATTACGGATAGTCAGACGAAACCGAATTTATGTTAAAACGGCACCGAATTTATGTTAAAACGGCTTGCCATAGCTCATTGGTCACGTGACACTTCTCTGTCGCATTCAAACTCCGAATCTGACGTCATAGATTGACGTCAATGATCAGCAGAAGCAGAGCCTTTGAATGTTGGGCATCTGCGATCATTTGGTCACAAATCACTTCTCTTGCCTTGCAGTAAATGCTTGCAAACACAAAGCCCATTAGAGACTTAATGGGCTTTAAGATTGGTTGATCCTTCTTCAGTTTACAAGCTATGCATGGTTCAAGAGAAATGTCGGGTCATGAAAGACTCGTTTGACCGCCAATGACAAGGCGGTCAGTGTCATGTGATTCTGGTCACATGACACATGGTGGGCTGGGAAATAAGCTTCCATACTTTTGTATGGAAGCTTATGGGAACTATAACTTATGGTACATATATATAGAGATCTATCTATATATATAGAGCTATCTAGATATATCTAGATAGATATATCGATCTTTAATGACACACATTTCTGAAGTTATCCCCCCACTCCAAAGAAAATAACATTTCATCAGCATGGAGCTAAAAGTTGTGTTCTTATAGAGCTTCATAAAGTCCAAAAAGTTTTAAACTGCTGTAAAAGCCTGTTGTCTTTTGTTTGCTTTTAAATTTGTCTGAATTTGTGTTGCTGCCCTGAGCAACTTTACTGAGCAACACCCTCCCCCCCCTCACAAATAACAAAAAGAAATTGTGGATCCTTTCCTGATGAATGAGCACATAGGTAAAACTACCCACAGTTTGACAATATGGGTGGTATGATTGAACCTTTCGCTGTGTTTACCGTGATGTGTAGTCCTTGCGTCGTTTTACCCATAGTGAAAAGTTTCATATGGTGTCTGGCGTAGGGAGTCGTTCCCCATTTCGGCGTCCAGATGTATCCCTCATCTGCTACGAGTGCAGACCAGGACATGATCCTAACCTCATTCCTCATGTACCACTTCCTTTTTTTTTTTAGTTCTGTCCATTTTCCTTGGTGTTCAAGGCTGACCACGGAATCATGAGGCCAACTGAAGAATCAGGGGGCACACACCCCTGAATGCCCCCTTTTGAAGCCTGCTTTTCTCCACACATTGTATCTCACGGTTGGTAGAGCGTCTGCTCCTGTTGAGTACTGCTGGGCCTACTAGAACTGCATGTATGTGATCTGTTGTAGCCTCATTCCGGATCGGCAGGAGGCATTACCACACATATTAAGAGGAAGCACCAGCATAGTATAGCATCCTTAATCCGCATCGGTGTTCTGCGATGCTGCCTCTGCCCATCCATGTTTTTAATGCTGCCTCAGCTAGGCGTGGTCCAACCTACTGAGTGAGCTGTATTGGCAACTCTATTTTTTCAGAGGTGCTTGGTGGAGCCTCGTTCTCCAGGCTCTGGACTGGTCCCGCAGGATGTGACGATGGAAACCCCGTGAACTTCTTACAGTGGCTGGCGTGAACTCAGGTGGACCTCTCCGCGACCTTAACAGCGGTGTGTGTCGTCAAAAGCACTTGAAACGGTCCCAGCCAGCCAGTTCTTCCTCCTGAAATTTTCTAAAAAACACAAAATCTCCGGGCTGGAAATTATGTAATGGTTGCTTGCGGCTGCAGGTTGCCCTCCTTGGGCCTGTCGTCTTTAATTGATCTATTAGAGAAATTCAGTAGTTAATCATGTTGTCATTACATGTTATTAAAATAATTCCAGGTTTCATCGGCGGTCCCATTCCGGTGTTTGGAAAATCCTGCAAACAAGATTTTGTTTTTATCTTCTTCGCATGCGCATGTTAGTTCAATGTTTATTAAACACAGAACATGTAGACAAACATTATATGTCAACAAACATTCACTCCAACATGAAACAGACACAAACAAACGTTGAACGCCATCAGAAGTCAGTCAGTCAGTCAAATTTGCATTTAAATATTTACAGTCAGTCCTCATTTTATATACATATTTTCTTAAATTGAAATGGCCAAATTTATGTGAAGCTTCAAATAGAGAAAATTACTTTTAACAAATATATTAATGTTTAAATTCAACTCTAATGTACAGGATCCTGTTTTAAAATTTAGCTTTATCGACACATACAGAAGAGATCTCAACATAATTTAGAATTACAGCAACTAATTTATGTTTCTGCTGAAGCGCTTCATTAATAAATAAAAAAAAACAGCTTTGTTATAAATAATAATTCCTGGACAGCTAAAGGTATTTTAACCTGTCTAAGTTCAAATTTATTACAGCTGATTGTTATAGGAATTTCCCTCTGTTCAGTTGAAATGCAACCAAAATATGATATAGTATACCAACGCGTATATAACGCAACCTATCAAAGTGACACTAAACCTGACGCTTATTCTTAAAAAGTGGCTGATCACAGACAGCCTGTGGCTCTGTGGACAGACGACATGAAATGTCCTTATGGATCAGATGTAATATTCTAATTTTACTGTTCGCTTTCAGATATGAGTGATGAGAAATATTACAATTTTTTGGAAACTTTTGATGCACACCTTTATGCAGTCACTGTTTAAGTTAGAAACTTACAGAGCTCATGGCTTTGGTCTTTGGACTAAAGAGCCCCAAGAAAACATCGGCGTTCACAGAGAAAGCACGACACACACACACACACACACACACACACACACACACACACACACACACACACACACACACACACACATATAGATCTATATATATACAGATATATATAAATATATCTGTATATATATATAGAGATCTCTATATATATACAGATATATATAGATAGATCTCTATATATATATAGATCTATATCTCTATATATATGTACCATAAGTTATAGTTCCCATAAGCTTCCATACAAAGATATGGAAGCTTATTTCCCAGCCCACCATGTGTCATGTGACCAGAATCACATGACACTGACCGCCTTGTCATCGGCGGTCAAACGAGTCTTTCATGACCCGACATTTCTCTTGAACCATGCATAGCTTGTAAACTGAAGAAAGGATCAACCAATCTTAAAGCCCATCAAGTCTCTAATGGGCTTTGTGTTTGCAAGCATTTACTGCAAGGCAAGAAAAGTGATTTGTGACCAAATGATCGCAGATGCCCAACATTCAAAGGCTCTGCTTCTGCTGATCATTGACGTCAATCTATGACGTCAGATTCGGAGTTTGAATGCGACAGAGAAGTGTCACGTGACCAATGAACTATGGCAAGCCGTTTTAACATAAATTTGGTGCCGTTTTAACATAAATTCGGTTTCGTCTGACTATCCGTAATTACGTTCCAGATATCTGAAAATGCATTTTGACTAGACAAAACTACATTTTGACTATCCGGAATGGTAATTTAAGATATCTGCTTACATTCTGACTAGTAAGAATAATAATTCAAGATATCTTCAATTACATTTTGATTAGTCAAAATTTCTTTCAAGATATCTCAAATCACGTCACTGGATTTGTAATTTGACGAGACACGTATCCGGAATTACGATTTGAGATATCTTGTACGTAATTATCACTAGTCAAAAGTACAATTTCAGATATCCGAATTAACAATGACGTTGAAGCCCCTTTGTGCTGCCCAAACTGTTGCCTGTAGAATTTTATGTTTCCTGCACAAAATTGTCCATAAATGCCACAAATTAGAAAGAGCTCGGCAATAATGGACATGCGGAGAACGCAAAACTTTATAAACTATAAGACTGCTAATGATGTCTGCAAAAAATGTCATGTTTATTCATTTCTGATGAACTGAATGCACTTAAAAACAACTTTGAAAAGCTAAAACTGCTTTGTCAATTCCATTTTCAACATGAAAGTTGTGCATTTTTAAACATATTTTTTGGTTTTTTTCTATTTTTCATTGTTTTATTAAACTTTCAAATTGCCACGTAAATCAGTGACGCTTTGACTAGACAGAATGCCAAGTCAAGATATCAGTAATGTCATTTTTACTCGTCAGGATGTTGATGTTGATACCAGAAACCGCCAGCAGGTGGCTTGTGAGTTATATTCTGGTTTAGACAGCAGAAAAATTAGAAGAAGAAGAAAAATTGTAGCTAGCTGTAGCACGTTGTGCTGAATTATTGCACGCTAAAAGATAAATTCTGATAAATTCCGGTAACGGTTAACAGAAAAGAAGATTTGTGACTTGATCCCTGGTAGTAAAAAAACATTTTTACTGTGATTTTCTCTCGTGAGTGTTGTAATCTATTTTTGCAACCGAAGTTAAGATAATGCTAACTGGCGTCACAGGCATTACTGTTCATATGTTCCGACCAGGAAGAAAAGAGAAACATAAAAAAACCAATCGGAGAAACGTGAGATTAAAATGATTTTCACTGTATCGCATTTTTGTTATGTACAAACTTATAATGGGTCGCAAAGAGTGCGATGTTTGTTTTGCAAACTTGCCATTAGTTGAATGTTATTTTTTACGATAAATGGAATTTATTGCTTCCTGTATACTTTTGGATTTTAATAGTTAATTGAGATCTGAATGTGGCAGTATGCCCTGGAGGTTTTGAACGCACCACACAAGTGCTGGCATTTAATTGGTGGTGGCGCTGTTTGTATATAAGGGGCCCTCCCTCACCTGGTCAACATGTGTTTCCGGTTTAGACCTCTGTTGCTGTGCAGCGCCAGTCTGACACTAAGGTGTGCTTGACTGATACATGCTGATCGCTCCTTCTTCTGGTAAGAGGCCTCTCCTATACTTGTTGTTGTTAGCCTAGCCTTCGCTTAGCTTTAATTGTACACCTAGGTGGCCTGTGTAAACTGCCTGATCCTCCTCCAGCCAGAGGCACTACACATAGAGCTTGTGGTAAGTGAAAAGCTCATTACCTGCATGCTTTTAGATTTGATGTTTAACACTTATGTTTGCTATAGACGCTGCTGTTTGTCCTTGGCCGGCTGTTTGCCTGTTGCCCTGTGGTTCCTGGTTGATGGTCCGCTGTTATTTTGGTTGTCCGTCGGCAGTCCATTTGTCGCTCTGATTGCTGGCTCTCTGCCAGCCGTCGTGGTCAGCGTGAACCTGACTCCTGCCCTTGTCCAGCTTGGCTGGTTCGGACTGGCGACCAGCTTGGACGGACTCTGCTGCCGCTCTTGAGTGGCGTCTGTGGCGTGGCATCCCAGGACGGATTCTTAATTGACAATTGCTGCTGATTGATTGTTGACTGAAGGACAATTATGAAATGACTCATGTAATTTGAATGTCTTTTATCTTGACAGGAAAGGCCAGTTCGTGGTGTTGGTGGTGGACTTTCTGGGTGGTGGTGCTCTTTTGATTTGTTGCACAATTTTCTTTAGTTTTGTTGTTTTGTTTGCTGTGTTTCTTTTATTTAGGTCACTACCCTGAACTGCACTGCCACCCTTGACTTGAGCCGTCACTGTTATTTATTTAATGTGAGTGGTTTTAACTTAATGAATTTTATTGATTAGCATGAACTGATGTAATAAATAAAATTATTGAAATTAGTGAGATTGTCTCAAGCCTCATATGTAGCGGCCTGTGTGCCTTGAAAACTTTTTGGGGATAATTATTACAATTTTGTCTTAAAAATAGTTCTATTGAACCACACCGGTCCCACCACATATATATATGCAGGTTAGTTTTTTTTTTTTAGAACCACATTCAATGATAATTATCACTATCAAAATTACAATTTTAGATATCTGAATTCTGAATGAGGTGAAAGCCCCTTTGTGCTGTCCGAATAGTTGCTTGCAGAATTTTATATTTTCAGTAAATGCCACAAATAAATCTCACGTCATTTGAACTGGTCAAAATGTAATTATCTCAAATAGGTATTTTGTCAAGTCAAATTTTAATTAGAGATATCTTAAATTGCTAAAACGTCTGGTCATAAAACAATTTGAGATATCTGGAATGTAAGAGCAGTGAAACCGACTTTATATCAAAAAGGCTTGCCATACGCAGAAGGGCGACAGGTCTTTGACGTCAATCTGTGACGTATGATTAAGGAATGATCATCTGTGAAGCACAATGCATATCTGTGACCATCTTTGGACGTTGGATCTATAGGTCCTGCTAAATCTGTGTGGACCATTGCTAGTGGTTCTTTAGCTCTTGCATCTGGCTCCTTGTTAGTTTGAACAAATTTTCCTTTCGTGCAGACTTCACGATATGGCATTGGTTCACCTCTCCCTTTAATTTCCATGCCATGAACAACATTTTCTAGCTTCAGTACATCTCTGTAATTGCAATGTCCAAGAATCTCATGCCAACCTTGTAAGTCATAACATTTACTGAAAATATAAAATTCTGCAGGCAACTATTCGGACAGCACAAAGAGGCTTTCACCTCATTCAGAATTCAGATATCTAAAATTGTAATTTTGACAGTGATAATTACGTTCAAGAAATCTTAAATCGTAATTCCGGTTACGTGTCTCCTCAAGTTACAGAACAAGTGACGTCATTTGAGATATCTTGCAAGGAATTTTGACCAGTCAAAATGTAATTGAAGATATCCTGAATTATTATTCTTACTAGTCAGAATGTAAATGCAGATATCTTAAATTATCATTCCGGAGTCAAAATGTAGTTTTGTCAAGTCAAAATGCATTTTTCGAAATCTAGAAAGTAATTACGGTTAATCAGAGGGAACGCAATTTATGTGAAAACGGCTTGCCATAGCACACTTGAAGCCCGCATCATACGTCACAGATTGACGTCATTGATGACTGAACCAGAGCCTTTGAATGTAGGCCCTCAGCAGTCATTGCGTCACGAATGATTTTCCTTTGCAGGGAACGTAGACAATACCCATCAAATACAAATTAGATGTAGCTATAGATAGATATCTAGAGATCGATATGCACGTCTTTCTGTCATCTGTCTGTCAAGAGATATGTGATCGATAGACGTGAATATCTATCAAGACATAGTTATCCACGTCAATCTATCGATGTGGATATCTATGTCTAGACATAGATATTTAATATCTATATATCTAATTTGTAGAGACCCTGGAGGGAGAATCCGTCGCCGAAGACCCTGGAGGACCGAACGATGAGAAAATCGATGAGAAAACACACTGATAACAGAGGCCCATTGTGCAGAACATTTTATATCACGTTTAACTGTCTGGTCTACTCATGTAGGGGGGATGCATTTTAATTTCTGAGCCTGCACAGCTTATTATTAGCCTACCGATTTACGCTAAAAACCTCATAGCGTAGTTTATAGTAGTCAGCCACCAATTGTGCAAGTTCTCCCACTTAAAAAGATGAGAGGCCTGTAATCGTCATCATAGATATTCCTCAACTATGAGACAAAAGAAGAAAAAAAATTCAGATTGTCTGCTTTTTGTTGTTATTTTTGGTTTATTTTGATTTTTTCTTTTTATAATTCCATTTGTTAGTGTTATTTTGAAACAATAATCCTGTGTATATCTTAGTCGTCTAATCATCCCTTTATGATGATGTCTGGTATCACACACAGATATTAGTAAGAGAAACTGCATCTCATGTTGGCGTATTAGGCAGGCTCCCATTGTGTCTGTTATGAATTGAAACTGTAACCAACTAGTTTAACTTACGAATAGATAAGTTGAGAAAACTTAGATTTCAATGTTGAAGTTACAGTTAGTCTACCTTTTTAAGTTCAAAAAGGAGGATAATGAGCACAAACAACCATATCAAGAATAATGAACAGACTGTTTAATACAAAATTAAAGAGAATATTATAGTACAATTTTTGTTTCAACATAAAGTGTCCACCCTTGTTTTAACAGGTAGTTTCTTTTAGTTCAGATTCCTATTGTTCAGTTCCTTCTTTTAGAAGCTTTTTAGTTCAGTAATTGCAATTTAGGTCAGTCAGTCAAGTCTTTGTTAAATGGCCATGTGTTTCTTTGGATCCAAAATCTTATCCAGTGCAAAGTAGGCAGCGGATCCAGCAGTCCCAGGTCTTGGGTTGAAACCTGGAGCTCAGCAATCCAATCCAGGGCCTGCGATGCTGTGCAGCTGGACAACCTTCCAACTTGAATGTGGTTCTAAAAAAAAAAAACTAACCTGCATATATATATATATGTGGTGGGACCGGTGTGGTTCAATAGAACTATTTTTAAGACAAAATTGTAATAATTTATCCCCAAAAAGTTATCTTCAAGGCACACAGGCCGCTACATATGAGGCTTGAGACAATCTCACTAATTTCAATAATTTTATTTATTACATCAGTTCATGCTAATCAATAAAATACATTAAGTTAAAACCACTCACATTAAATAAATAACAGTGACGGCTCAAGTCAAGGGTGGCAGTGCAGTTCAGGGTAGTGACCTAAATAAAAGAAACACAGCAAACAAAACAACAAAACTAAAGAAAATTGTGCAACAAATCAAAAGAGCACCACCACCCGGAAAGTCCACCACCAACACCACGAACTGGCCTTTCCTGTCAAGATAAAAGACATTCAAATTACATGAGTCATTTCATAATTGTCCTTCAGTCAACAATCAGCAGCAATTGTCAATTAAGAATCCGTCCTGGGATGCCACGCCACAGACGCCACTCAAGAGCGGCAGCAGAGTCCGTCCAAGCTGGTCGCCAGTCCGAACCAGCCAAGCTGGACAAGGGGCAGGAGTCAGGTTCACGCTGACCACGACGGCTGGCAGAAAGCCAGCAATCAGAGCGACAAATGGACTGCCGACGGACAACCAAAATAACAGCGGACCATCAACCAGGAACCACAGGGCAACAGGCAAACAGCCGGCCAAGGACAAACAGCAGCGTCTATAGCAAACATAAGTGTTAAACATCAAATCTAAAAGCATGCAGGTAATGAGCTTTTCACTTACCACAAGCTCTATGTGTAGTGCCTCTGGCTGGGAGGAGGATCAGGCAGTTTACACAGGCCACCTAGGTGTACAATTGAAGCTAAGCGAAGGCTAGGCTAACAACAACAAGTATAGGAGAGGCCTCTTACCAGAAGAAGGAGCGATCAGCATGTACAGTTAGGGCCAGAAATATTTGGACAGTGACACAGGTTTTGTTATTTTAGCTGTTGACAAAAATATGTTCAGAAATACAATTTATATATAATATGGGCTGAAAGTGCACACTCCCAGCTGCAATATGAGAGTTTCCACATCCAAATCGGAGAAAGGATTTAGGAATCATAGCTCTGTAATGCAGAGCCTCCTCTTTTTCAAGGGACCAAAAGTAATTGGACAATGGACTCCAAAGGCTGCAAGTAACTCAAAAGGCCTTTCTCTCGTTAACCTGTAATCAAGTAAGTAGTTAAAGGTCTGGGGTTGTTTCCAGGTGTGTGGTTTTGCATTTGGAAGCTGTTGCTGTGACCAGACAACATGCGGTCAAAGGAGCTCTCAATTGAGGTGAAGCAGAACATCCTGAGGCTGAAAAAAAGGAAAAAATCCATCAGAGAGATAGCAGACATGCTTGGAGTAGCAAAATCAACAGTCTGGTACATTCTGAGGAAAAAGGAATTGACTGGTGAGCTTGGGAACTCAAAAAGCCCTGGGCGTCCACGGAAGACAACGGTGGTGGATGATCGCCGCATACTTTCTTTGGTGAAGAAGAACCCGTTCACAACATCAACTGAGGTCCAGAACACTCTCAGAGAAGTAGGTGTATCTGTCTCTAAGTCAACAGTAAAGAGAAGACTCCATGAAAGCAAATACAAAGGGTTCACATGTAGATGCAAACCATTCATCAATTCCAAAAATAGACAGGCCAGAGTTAAATTTGCCCAAAAACACCTCAAGAAGCCAGTCCAGTTCTGGAAAAGTATTCTATGGACAGATGAGACAAAGATCAACCTGTACCAGAATGATGGGAAGAAAAAAGTTTGGAGAAGAAAGGGAACGGCACATGATCCAAGGCACACCACATCCTCTGTAAAACATGGTGGAGGCAACGTGATGGCATGGGCATGCATGGCTTTCAATGGCACTGGGTCACTTGTTGTTTATTGATGACATAACAGCAGACAAGAGTAGCCG
Source organism: Poeciliopsis prolifica (assembly GCF_027474105.1). Lineage (NCBI taxonomy): Eukaryota > Metazoa > Chordata > Actinopteri > Cyprinodontiformes > Poeciliidae > Poeciliopsis > Poeciliopsis prolifica. Next base: position 49,059 of record NW_026562382.1, read on the forward strand.
GATGAATTCTGAAGTGTACCGGGATATACTGTCAGCCCAGATTCAGCCAAATGCTGCAAAGTTGATCGGACGGCGCTTCACAGTACAGATGGACAATGACCCCAAGCATACAGCCAAAGCTACCCAGGAGTTCATGAGAGCAAAAAGGTGCAAGTGCCCCACGGGGTTTATAACATTCACTGTTTATAGTTTCTGGTACTGTTCTAACTCATTATACACAGAGTGTAACTCCTGCATGCCAAGTTCATCGGGAAGCCTCCAAAGCCAGTTTGGGATTGTATATGGTCTATCGGAAGACCTACGAGGTGTTTAAGGGACAGTATTTGGCTTCAACAAGAGAAGCAAGGATACAACTGGGGTGGGTTTTAAAAAGGGTTGGGTTGGGGGCTGCTTTTGTTATTCATGCAGCTGTTTTGCGTTGTTTTTCCTACTTTATTTTTCTCTCAAGTTTGTACGTTATGCACAGGAAAGCTTGGACCCACGGTGGGGGCATGGTGGAGCTGCTGGGCTGGGACAGGTATATATTTGGATTATCATGGCCAATGTAGGTAGGCAGTGTAAGAGGGGAGGCCTCAGCAGTTCGCTTTATCAGTTGGAATGTGAGGGGCATGAGAGGACCAGTGAAACGGGCAAAAATTTTTTCCCACCTTAAAAAGCTTAAAACAGAAATAGCATTCCTACAGGAAACACATTTGGTTTCTGCAGATCATATAAAACTTAAGAAGCCTTGGGTAGGACAGGTTTACCATTCACAATTTAATACAAAAGCGAGGGGAACAGCAATATTAATTCATAAAAATATACAATTTACTTTAAAGCTCATCCATATCAGATCCACAGGGTCGATATGTCATAGTAACGGGTTCTTTATATAATACTCAAGTTATACTTGCCTGCATATACGCACCCAACTGGGATGACCCCTCTTTCATATCCCAGGTTAATCTCTGCTCTACCTAACATGAACTCTCACCGTTTGATATTGGGTGGGGACATGAACTGTGTAATGGATCCGACTCTAGACCGATCCAGCTCTAGATTGTCATCTCCATCAAAGATGGCTCACGCCTTAACAGCATTCATGAAGGAGGCAGGCTGCATTGATCCCTGGCGCTTTTTGTTTCCAGATAATAAGGAATTCTCTTTTTTTCTCACATGTCCATCAATCATATTCAAGAATTGATTGTTTTTGTAGACAAGACCCTACTACCCTTTGTTAAGAATAGTGAATATTCTGCTATTGTAGAGTCTGATCATTCACCACTAATGCTGGACTTTGCCTTCCCACCCAATCAGGCTCAGCGCCCCAATTGGAGGTTTGACTCAACTTTATTAGCAGATGACAACTTTTGTGAATCAATGTCTACTGCCATAGATAATTTTCTGTCTGAAAATAAATCAGATTCTGTGTCGCCCTCCATCCTGTGGGAAACATTAAAAGTGGTAATTCGAGGTGAAATAATATCGTACACGGCAACACGCAACAAAATTAGAAGAGCAAGGCAGGAACAGCTTATCAGTTCTATACTGGAGCTGGATCGTAGGCATTCAATGTCGCCTTCCCCTGAGCTGTACAAAGAGAGGCTTTGTCTACAAATGCAATATAATCTTATATCAACGCAGGACGTGGAACAATCCTTACTTAGATCCGAGGCCATGTATATGAACATGGCGAGAGGGCGGGCCGCCTCCTGGCCCACCAACTCAAAAGTCGGTCGGCGGCGCAGCTCATATCGCAGATCCAAAAGACCTCTGGTGTGCGCACTGTTGATCCAGTTGAAATAAACCAAGCCTTTGAGGAATTTTATTCTGACCTATACTTGTCACAATTCCAGGGGACGACTCAGATATGAATGCTTTTTAGACAGCTTGGATATCCCTGTTATTGGTCCTGACAGAATGAGGGATCTGGATAAGCCCCTTACACTTAGTGAAGTTAATAATTCCATTTCAGCAATGCAGAGTGGCAAGGCCCCTGGACCAGACGGCTACCCAATCGAATTTTATAAGAAATTCTCATCCAAGTTAGCTCCTCTTTACTTGAAATGTTTAACTACTCAATGGATTTGGGGACCTTGCCACAGACCCTTACAGAAGCTAACATCATACTCTTACTAAAACATGGTAAAATCCAACGGACTGTGCCTACAGACCCATTTCACTTCTAAATGGTGACGTTAAAATCTTAGCTAAACTTCTGGCTATGAGATTGGATGCAGCCATGGCAGACATAATCTCCTCAGATCAGACTGGGTTTATGAGGGGTCGTCACTCTTTTACTAAATACGAAGGCTTATTGGTGTTGTTCATTCTCCTGTATCGGGGAGTCTCCTGTTGTGGTCTCCCTCGATGCGGAGAAGGCATTCGACCGGGTTGAGTGGCCCTATCTATTTGCAGTATTAGCTAAGTTTGGGTTTGGGCCCAAATTTACCTCATGGGTACAACTGTTGTATACATCACCCAAAGCAAGCATAATCACTAACAAAACCAGATCTAGGCCCTTTTCCTTATCTAGGGGTACCCGGCAGGGTTGTCCTCTCAGCCCGCTCCTCTTTGTTTTGGCTATTGAGCCACTCTCAATTATGCTCAAGACCTCACAGAGCTTTAAGGGAATTTATAGAAATCAGCTGGAACATCGCCTGTCCCTATATGCGGATGACTTATTACTCTACATCTCGGACCCAGTATCTTCAATCTCCAACATTGTGAGATTGCTAAACCGTTTTGGTAAATTTTCAGGCTACAAGTTGAACTTCTTAAAGAGTGAATATTTTCCAATTAATAATTCTGCACTCCAAATTGCAGAAACTGACTTGCCCTTTCCTCTCTCTAGAGCAGGATTCAAATATTTGGGAATTAATGTGACGCGTTCTTTCTCTGATTTGCTTGACAAAAACTTTTCCCCTCTGCTTAATAACCTTAAACGAGGCCTCCAGAAGTGGAGTGTCCTAAACTTAACCTTAGCGGGCAAAATAGCATGTATTAAAATGAATGTCTTGCCAAGATTTATGTATCTCTTTCAGAGTATTCCAGTTTTTCTCCCAAAATCATTCTTTAAACTCATCGATAAACAGCTGTCCTTGTTTATGTGGAGTAATAAACATCCTAGAATCAGTAGGCACTTCCTTTACAGACACAAGGGAGAGGGAGGTATGGGTCTACCTAACCTTCTGCACTATTACTGGGCAGCAAACCTACAAAAGGTGGTCTGTCTATTCCAACAACCAGATGTTGACTGGTGCCGATCTGAGCTGGATTCATGTAGGCCATCATCATTCCCTGCAATAGTCACTTCAAAGCTTCCTCTCTCTCCTAAGCAACACTCTTCATGCCCAGTTGTAATCTCCACCCTAAAAATATGGGCACAATTTAGACAACACTTTAATATGACAAACGTCTCTATTTACGGTCCCATATGTAATAACCATGTTTTCCCACCATCCTTATTAGACCCTGGCTTTGCTAAATGGCGAAGCGCAGGCTTAAGTAAATTTAGTGACCTATATATAGATGGCATTTTCGCTACCTTTGATGCCATTTCCTCCAAATTTGGTTTACAGCGTTCCTCCCTATTTCGGTACCTCCAGATCCGTGACTTTGTTCGTAGCATTAGCCCTTGCTTTCCCAATTTACCCCCTAAAGGAGGTATAGACATAATTTTGCAAACTCCAACTTGTAGGGGGCTCATCTCAAAAATTTACAATATCATCTCAACTTTCAATACAGTGAGGCTCAATGAGATCAGAGCAGAATGGTCAGAGGAACTTGGAATACACATCTCTGATGAGACCTGGGACCACGCATTGCGTAGAGTAAATGGGTCAACATCATGTGCTCGACTTGGACTAATTCAATTCAAGGTCCTTCATAGGATTCACTACAGCAGAGCCAGACTCTCGCGGATTTATCCCACTGTCAGTGATACTTGTGCTCGGTGCCACATAGCTAAGGCAAATTTATCCCACATGTTCTGGGCCTGTAACAAACTATGCAACTTCTGGTCTACAATTTTTCAGATCCTATCTGAAGCCTTCAAAATAGGGGTCCAACCTAGTGCTGAATTGGCAATATTTGGAGTTCCAGGGGAGGGAATATCATTATCACATGATTTTAAAAATGTACTGGCTTTTTCAACCCTCCTCGCCCGAAGAAGAATATTATTGGCGTGGAGATCAGAACACCCACCCAAGGCTTCTCTCTGGTTGAGTGATCTGTCCATGTTCCTTAAGTTGGAGAAGATCAAATTTTGTGTTAGAGGTTCGACCCAAAAATTTTACAAAACTTGGTTCCCTCTATTATGTTATTTTGAAAGACTAGATGCTCTTCCTCAAGCCTGAATTTCGACTAGGAACTGGCTCCGCGGTGTTTGTCTGCTTCCCCGGCCTGGCAAGGGTTCCTTGTGACCCAGGCTGCTGACGGTGTTTACCAACCTGTGCAGTTTTAAGTATCCATGTACTGTGTTTGGATGTCTGCCCACACTTGTGCAGACGCTTGTTCACATGCTGTCCACGTCTCTGAGCTCTGCCATAGTCCCCTGTGTGTGTGTTTTTTTTTTTAATTCTATTTAATTATTGCTTCTGTTTTATAATTATTATTATTTTATTTTGCTGTTTCTATTGTTTCTATTGTTTCTATTGTTTCCATAGAAAAATAATAATCCAGTTGTTGGAATTAATTGCAGAAATGTGTATTTCTAATGCATGTGCAGTGTAGGTAAATCTGGAAATACTTTCCATTTTGGTGAAAAATATTCTACGCAGAATAGATAAATCTCTGCTATTACAGGCCCAACCTTTCCTAGGGGGCAGTAGAGAGCAACGTGTGGACGCTGCAGCGAGCAGAACCGATACGAGTTTGTTTCCAGTGTCCAGTGATCAAATATCATCCTCCTTTACATACATGACTGTAAATAAAGACCCGGACTAAACATGATCTGTTGATCCTGCATATCGATGCTTGATCATTTAAGAAAGGATAACCTATCCTATCTTTAAGGTTTTTAGTGTTTTTTTAAGTTTTTACCTGAAAGACAAAGCAAATGGTTAGTGACCAAATGAGCGCAGAGGGTCTACATTCAAAGACTCTGTTCAGGCGGTCAATGACGCCAATCGGTGACGTTGATTCTGGGTTGGAGTTTTCCATTCAAGGAAAACGTGACCAGTGAACAGCTGAGCCAATCAGGAGCAGGCGACCGCCCACTGCTCATTAACTATAGCATTTGAATACTTAGTTGGTTCCTTTTTAGTCTTGAAGTTGAAATATTTTCAAAGTAACTCATCAGTTAAAATAAGTCATTAATGACTTATACATTATATAAGTATTTATTTTATATGGTATAACTATACATTATATCAACTAGGAATTTTTGTTTTGTTTTGTTTTTACAAATAACATGACAAAGTAAAGAAAAAGTGACTAAATGATCGCAGATAATCTACAATCAAATACTTTGAAGAATATTATAATGAAGACTTAGATTTCTATTTTGTTTTTACATTTCTTTATCATTTCTTTATCATTTGTATCCCCCCACTCTTTGGAGTGGGGGGATACACACATCAGCATGGAGCTAAAAGTTGTGTTCTTATAGTCCAAAAAGTTTTAAACTGCTGTAAAAGCCTGTTGTCTTTTGTTTGCTTTTAAATCTGTCTGAATTTGTGTTGCTGCCCTGAGCAACTTTATTTACTTTATTTTTCTGCTTGTTGCAGAATTGTTTCTTTAAAGCCTCAAAAAGGTGCTACAGGCCAACAAGCTATCATTATGTGTAAAGAGATTTTCTTTGGTTGTGTTAATGTCAGTGTAAACACAAAGTCCATTAGTGTAAACAACTGTCCTGTATAATTACAGGGTTTTGTCTGTAATTTAAAAAGTATACTTTTTTTAAAGTATACTCTTTTTAAATTACAGACAAAACCCTGTAATTATACAGGAATTCAGTGTATTTGTAATATTGATTTAATGTAAATTTTAGGATAAAACTTGATCAATTTTTAATGGTAAAAACTGTCATTTTTACAGTAAAAGGTTAAATAAAACACAATTTTTTACTGTAGAATCAGCAATTGTAAAAATTAGCTGACTGTAATTTTTACGGTTAAATTCTGGCAACCACAGCTGCCAGTATTTTACCGTAAAAATGAAACTTTTTTTTTTTTTTTACAATGCAAATTGTGAAATTAAAAAGTGCAAATTTACTTTGTAAAATTATCAAATTGATTATATCAGCTGAATAATGTGTTACCAGTGTAGTCTAATGGTAAAAACATGGAAAAGCATAAGTAAATTTTATATAACATATCCAAAAAATAAGATTTTGTAGAATATTCTGTTGTTTTCAGAATCCAGGGTAAAACATCCTTGTCCTCCTCACTCTTCCAGGGGCAGCATAATGTCTTCCTCCTCAGTCTTCGGGCCGTAGGGATAATGGTCATCAATGTCCAAAAAAAAAAAGGGTCTTTCCTCAGTGAGGCTGATGGTTGGTAAGGAGGAAGAGCTGGATAGAGTCTAGCGATGCCAGGTGAACCCGTTGGTGCCGCTGGATGCAAGCTCATCGCAGCAGGTTGACATGTTGGGAAGAGATAAAAACAGTCATTAGTTTTCTTATTTTTCTTATGTTGTTCAGCTGATTTCTCATGATTGTTTTTCTTTCTTCAGCTTTCTGAACCATCTGAAATCTATGTTATGCGTGGGTTTTTTTAATTTCCAGACTGAGTGTATCTGTGTGTTCTTGCATTATTTGTAAAAGTGAGATTTTTTTATTTTTATTTATTTTTTTTTTCCCAGCAGCTGTTGTTTCTGTAGCAGTAAATTACTATCTTAAACTCGGGTTCAAATAACCCATGATTAGGAAATCCAAATTTACGCCATTGTGACAAATACTGAACACATGATTCCCCATTCTCTAATTGTTATTCTGCAAACCTCCTACAATTTAAAACGTTTATTTGAAACGTTTATTCCAATCCTCAGTCTAATTTGATAGACCTACAACTCAGTCTAAATTAATAGACCTACAAACCTTAAGATGTTTTGCAGCCCCTCTCAGCTCTGTCTTTATCCTGTCGTGGCTGATCCAACCCGGTGGAGCACCAGAAGAGTCCTCTTTTTCTCAGACAGACCTGGCGAAGGTTTGGAGGAAAACCAGTTTGAAGGTTTGGTGATCAGCCCTCTCCTGAGGTCCACCGACTTGGATGAACCAGCGAAGGTTCCCGGCCAACGCACCAAATTGTGAAGTCCACAATTCAGAGACTGAGGTCCAGACAAAAGTCAGGGAACAAAAACAATCTTTTATACATCTGCAGACGGAGAGCAAGAAATGCACTGCATTAGGCACAAATTACTACTAAGTAAAATGTATTATTTGATTAGTTTAGTTTTTGCTTTGCATTTATATAAATATTTACTAGCACCATTAATTATTTTTTGTGTTAGTAAATAATGTTTTGTCTTATTTTGTTTTGATTACTCCTTTACTTGGCATGTATGGTCAAATTGCTCAAGGTGTAAATAGCAACTTCTGTGTCTCACTGTGTGTTGGTGTCGGTCCAAATGTGACCTGCGGTACCGAATAAACCCACCTCAACTGCATTTTGTTGTTATGTCTCTTGTTTTTTTTGGGGGGGGTTTAACATTGGGCCTCCGACCGTCAAACTGACACTAAACCTGACGCTTATTCTTAAAAAGTGGCTGATCACAGACAGCCTGTGGTTCTGTGGACAGACGGCATGAAATGTCCTTATGGATCAGATGTAATATTCTAATTTACTGTTCAATTTCAGATATGAGTGATGAGAAATATTACAATTTTTTGGAAACTGTAACCTTTTGATGCACACCTTTATGCAGTCACTGTTTAAGTTAGAAACTTACAGAGCTCATGGCTTTGGTCTTTGGACTAAAGAGCCCCAAGAAAACATCAGCGTTCACAGAGAAAGCACGACACACACACACACACACACACACACACACACACACACATATATAGATATAGATCTATATAAATATAGATATATGTAGATATATATATGTACCATAAGTTATAGTTCCCATAAGCTTCCATACAAAGGTATGGAAGCTTATTTCCCAGCCCACCATGTGTCATGTGACCAGAATCACATGACACTGACCGCCTTGTCATCGGCGGTCAAACGAGTCTTTCATGACCCGACATTTCTCTTGAACCATGCATAGCTTGTAAACTGAAGAAAGGATCAACCAATCTTAAAGCCCATTAAGTCTCTAATGGGCTTTGTGTTTGCAAGCATTTACTGCAAGGCAAGAGAAGTGATTTGTGACCAAATGATCGCAGATGCCCAACATTCAAAGGCTCTGCTTCTGCTGATCATTGACGTCAATCTATGACGTCAGATTCGGAGTTTGAATGCGACAGAGAAGTGTCACGTGACCAATGAGCTATGGCAAGCCGTTTTAACATAAATTCGGTGCCGTTTTAACATAAATTCGGTTTCGTCTGACTATCCGTAATTACGTTCCAGATATCTGAAAATGCATTTTGACTAGACAAAACTACATTTTGACTATCCGGAATGGTAATTTAAGATATCTCCATTTACATTCTGACTAGTAAGAATAATAATTCAAGATATCTTCAATTACATTTTGATTAGTCAAAATTTCTTTCAAGATATCTCAAATCACGTCACTGGATTTGTAATTTGACGAGACACGTATCCGGAATTACGATTTGAGATATCTTGAACGTAATTATCACTAGTGAAAAATAAAATTTCAGATATCCGAATTAACAATGACGTTGAAACCCCTTTGTGCTGCCCAAACTGTTGCCTGTAGAATTTTATGTTTCCTGCACAAAATTGTCCATAAATGCCACAAATTAGAAAGAGCTCGGCAATAATGGACATGCGGAAAACGCAAAACTTTATAAACTATAAGACTGCTAATGATGTCTGCAAAAAATTTCCTGTTTATTCATTTCTGACGAACTGAATGCACTTAAAAACAACTTTGAAAAGCTAAAACTGCTTTGTCAATTCAATTTTCAACATCTTTTTTCGTTTTTTCTATTTTTCATTGTTTTATTAAACTTTCAAATTGCCACGTAAATCAGTGACGCTTTGACTAGACAGAATGCCAATTCAAGATATCAGTAATGTCATTTTTACTCGTCAGGATGTTGATGTTGATACCAGAAAACGCCAGCAGGGGGCTTGTGAGTTATATTCTGGTTTAGACAGCAGAAAAATTAGAAGAAGAAGAAAAATTGTAGCTAGCTGTAGCACGTTGTGCTGAATTATTGCACGCTAAAAGATAAATTCTGATAAATTCCGGTAACGGTTAACAGAAAAGAAGATTTGTGACCTGATCCCTGGTAGTAAAAAAACATTTTTACCGTGATTTTCTCTCGTGAGTGTTGTAATCTATTTTTGCAACCGAAGTTAAGATAATGCTAACTGGCGTCACAGGCATTACTGTTCATATGTTCCGACCAGGAAGAAAAGAGAAACATAAAAAAACCAATCGGAGAAACGTGAGATTAAAATGATTTTCACTGTATCGCATTTTTGTTATGTACAAACTTATAATGGGTCGCAAAGAGTGTGATGTTTGTTTTGCAAACTTGCCATTAGTTGAATGTTATTTTTACGATAAATGGAATTTATTGCTTCCTGCATACTTTTGGATTTTAATAGTTAATTGAGATCTGAATGTGGCAGTATGCCCTGGAGGTTTTGAACGCACACAAGTGCTGGCATTTAATTGGTGGTGGCGCTGTTTGTATATAAGGGGCCCTCCCTCACCTGGTCAACATGTGTTTCCGGTTTAGACCTCTGTTGCTGTGCAGCGCCAGTCTGACACTAAGGTGTGCTTGACTGATACATGCTGATCGCTCCTTCTTCTGGTAAGAGGCCTCTCCTATACTTGTTGTTGTTAGCCTAGCCTTCGCTTAGCTTTAATTGTACACCTAGGAGGCCTGTGTAAACTGCCTGATCCTCCTCCCAGCCAGAGGCACTACACATAGAGCTTGTGGTAAGTGAAAATCTCATTACCTGCATGCTTTTAGATTTGATGTTTAACACTTATGTTTGCTATAGACGCTGCTGTTTGTCCTTGGCCGGCTGATTGCCTGTTGCCCTGTGGTTCCTGGTTGATGGTCCGCTGTTATTTTGGTTGTCCGTCGGCAGTCCATTTGTCGCTCTGTTTGCTGGCTTTCTGCCAGCCGTCGTGGTCAGCGTGAACCTGACTCCTGCCCCTTGTCCAGCTTGGCTGGTTCGGACTGGCGACCAGCTTGGACGGACTCTGCTGCCGCTCTTGAGTGGCGTCTGTGGCGTGGCATCCCAGGACGGATTCTTAATTGACAATTGCTGCTGATTGATTGTTGACTGAACGACAATTATGAAATGACTCATGTAATTTGAATGTCTTTTATCTTGATAGGAAAGGCCAGTTCTTGGTGTTGGTGGTGGACTTTCCGGGTGGTGGTGCTCTTTTGATTTGTTGCACAATTTTCTTTAGTTTTGTTGTTTTGTTTGCTGTGTTTCTTTTTTAGGTCACTACCCTGAACTGCATTGCCACCCTTGACTTGAGCCGTCACTGTTATTTATTTAATGTGAGTGGTTTTAACTTAATGTATTTTATTGATTAGCATGAACTGATGTAATAAATAAAATTATTGAAATTAGTGAGATTGTCTCAAACCTCATATGTAGCGGCCTGTGTGCCTTGATAACTTTTTGGGAATAAATTATTACAATTTTGTCTTAAAAATAGTTCTATTGAACCACACCGGTCCCACCACATATATATATGCAGGTTAGTTTTTTTTTTAGAACCACATTCAAGTTGGAAGGTTGTCCAGCTGCACAGCATCGCAGGCCTGGATTGGATTGCTAAGCTCCAGGTTTCAACCCAAGACCTGGAACTGCTGGATCCGCTGCCTACTTTGCACTGGATAAGATTTTGGATCCAAAGAAACACATGGCCATTTAACAAAGACTTGACTGACTGACCTAAATTGCAATTACTGAACTAAAAAGCTTCTAAAAGAAGGAACTGAACAATAAGGAATCTGAACTAAAAGAAACTACACTACCTGTTATAACAAGGGTGGACACTTTATGTTGAAACAAAAATTGTACTATAATATTCTCTTTAATTTTGTATTAAACAGTCCGTTCATTATTCTTGATATGGTTGTTTGTGCTCATTATCCTCCTTTTTGAACTTAGAAAGATAGACTAACTGTAACATCAACATTGAAAAAAGTTTTCTCAACTTATCTATTCGTAAGTGTAGCGTCCAAAATCCTTTACTTTAGGGCTACTAGTGGTTGCCTCTGGGTGTAGTTAGTTTTTACGTGCGTTCGGATTAAGTTTCAGAGTAGTGCTCTTCTATAGTATGAAAGTCTTTTATTATAATTTCCATTTACATACATAAAGTTCGTTTCTACCCGTCAAACCAAACACAGTAAAAAACTGTGTCCTCTTCCCCATGGTCAACACCTGAACACCATTACAATCGACCTTAAATAACCCATCCCTCTCACACTCAGAAAACAAAACAATACGCCCTCTGGTGGTGACAACAATTGGCTCCTACACGCCAGCCCCTAATTGCGTGTGGCAGAAGACATAGCAATTATCAACTTAAAATAAAGGAGCCAAAAATACACCATTTCTCTATACAAATATACATAAGAGTTCAATCAAGTTATACATTCATTATTTCTACCAGTTTCTCAGTTTGTAGCTTCACATAATAGACAAATTTTTGTTACAGGTCTTTCAATAACGCTTGTTTTTGTTTTCAGTTGAACAACTCGTACAAGACCCCTTTTATCAGGAAATGTTTTAATAACTTTCCCTAATAACCAAGACCCTCGAGGGGTTGTGGAGTCCATGACTACCACCACATCTCCAGGAATGAAGCACCTTTTTTTTCTTTATCCATTTTTGTCGTTCTTGTAATAAGGGTAGATATTCCTGAATCCACCGTTTCCAAAAGAGATCTGAAATATATTGGATTTGTTTCCACCTCCTTTTAGCATAGAGATCCCTTTTGTCAAAATGTCCTGGCGGAATGGCTGGTTTACCCTTCATGAGCAGCAAGTGGTTCGGTGTTAAAGCCTCAAGATCATTGGGATCCTCTGATAACTCGGTGATGGGACGATCGTTCAGTATTGCCTCAGCCTCACAAAGTACTGTGTGGAATCCTTCATCGTCTATTGTTTGTTGTCGAAGCACTGAGTACAAAATCTTTTTGATTATTCGAATGAGGCGCTCCCAAACCCCCCACAATGTGGTCCAGACGGTGGGTTAAAACTCCATTTAATCCCCTTGTGTGCCATGGCCTTCTCAATTTTTCTATTATTCAGAGAGGCTAGAGCTTCTCGTAGCTCTCTTTCTGCTCCTATGAAATTGGTGCCATTATCTGATCTCATGTGTGAAACTTGTCCTCTTCGAGATATAAAACGGCGCAGCGCATTAATACATGAGTCTGTGTCTAAGGAGTACGCCACTTCAAGGTGTACGGCCCTGCTTGCATACAGGTGAACAACACTCCATAGCGTTTTACGATGCTGCGTCCTCTTTTCACATCAACTGGTCCAAAATAATCTACACCAACATTTGTGAATGGTGGTAGATCAGGAACCACCCTTTCCTCTGGCAAGTCTGCCATTTGTTTGTTGACTGGTTTGTCCTCCATACAGTCTGCAGACAGCGCATGTTGCTATGACCCTTTTCACAGCTGAAACTCCATTTGTTATCCAAAATTTTCTTCTTACGACTGAGAGAACATGATTTCTACCTCCATGACCAAGTTGTAAGTGAAAATGTCGGAGGATAAGATAGGAGATGTGCTGGTCCTTTGCCAGAATGAGAGGATGCTTAATGTTCTCTGGGATAGCTGCTTTACTCAGCCTGCCTCCAACACGCAGAAGCCCGTTCTGCAGCACAGGGTTTAGTTTAAATTGGGCTATTTCTGGGTATTTCTGAGTTGCGGGATGTTAATGCAGCAATCTCATCAGGGAATCTTTCCTTTTGACAAAAGGAAACTACGGATGCCTCAGCCTGTGTGAGATCTTCTAGAGACACACTTTGATTTCCCAGTGAGTTTTTGAAAGCTTGCATTTCTTTTGTCAACTCCAATGTTGATGCTTCAGACGTGCTTGAATTGGTCAGTTGCAATTCCCTTCTTCTTTTACTCAGTTTCAACAGAACTCCCTTTAGCTTAATGAACCAAGCCACTGCAGACTTCAATTTTTGCCAGTCTGAGAAAAACGCTATTAGCTGAGAAGTTGCATTTGAATTAATGACTGTCGCATTGATCAAGGGAGTTTTTTTTAGTTCTGGGTCGACAGCAGTTATACTGAAGTCCACTGGAGACTTGGGCCATTTATCTTCAGGTTCCCACAAGAATGTAGGACTTTCCGTCCACTTTTGGTGCAAAAGGCTGTCAACCTTAAACCCACGGGAAGCAACATTGGCAGGATTTAAAGATGAAGATATGTGTCTCCATTGTTCCACATTTGTATTATCCCTAATGGTTGTCACCCTGTTAGCAACAAAGGCTTGAAACCTTCTGTTTTCGTTTTTTATATATTTTAGAACTGATGTGCTGTCAGTCCAAAAGCAAGCCTTCTCCAACGGCAGCTGAAGCTCTGATTGAAGCATATTATTCAATCTGACAGCCATTACGGCAGCTGTGAGCTCTAAACGTGGAATAGTCACAGGTTTGAGTGGAGCTACTCTGGCCTTGCCAAACAAGAATGATACATGCACCCTCTTATTGTTATTCTGCATTCTAACATATGTAACTGTGCCATACCCACTCTCACTAGCGTCAGAAAAGTGGTGTAACTGAGCATTAACCACTTCTCCAAACCCCTCGGCTTGATGCATCTGCTAACCCAGAAGTCAGTCAATCCCTCTAGGTCAGTAAGCCACTGGTTCCATTGTTTTTGAAAGGTTAGAGGTATGGGCTCATCCCAGCTCAGTTTTTGCCCTGCATAACTCTTGTAACAGCAGTTTGGCAGGAAGTATGAGAGGTGCTAGGAATCCTAGCGGGTCATAAATAGAGCTGATTATTGACAATATACCTCTTTTAGTGGAAGGCTTTTCTTTGATTTTCACTTTAAACTTGAAACGATCTGTCTCTGTGCACCATAGTAGACCTAGTGCTCTGTCTACCGGCAACTCATCACTGTCCAGATTCAACTCGCAAAGAGTTTGGGATCACAGCTCTCCTGGGATACATTCCAGCACTTCTCGGCTGTTGCTAACCCATTGTGTTAGCGTAAACCCTCCTCTGCTACAAATGGCTATAAGATCTTTGGCCATAGCACCTGCACTTTCCTCAGATGGCAGACTTTTTAAGAGGTCATCCATGTAAAAGTTTTTGTTGACTGTTTGTACAACATCTGCTGAGAAGTTTGACTGATTATCCTCAGCAGTCTTTCTGAGAGCATAGCAAGCACAGCTGGGTGAGGAGACTGCACCAAATAAGTGAACAGTCATACGGTATTCCACAAGATCTTGCTCTAAATTACCTTGGGGCCACCATACGAAGCGTAGAAAGTCCACGTGCTCATCAGACACCTTAACCTGGTGGAACATGGATTTTATGTCTGCCATTAACGCCACATAGTCCTGCCGAAACCTCACTAAAACCCCCACCAATGAGCTAGTTAGGTTAGGGCCCTGTAAAAGCTGACTGTTAAGAGAGATCCCTTGATACTCTGCTCCACAATCAAATACCACACGCAGCTTCTGTTTTTGTGGATGGTATACACCATGATGCGGTATATACCATACTTTGTCCTTTGCTGTTCTCAGCTGATGCTGTGGAACCCTTTCTGCATGTCCACTATTAATAGTATTAGTCATGAAGTTTGTATACTCTTCATGAAACACTTTGTTTCTTTTAAATCTCCTTTTCAAACCAAGTATGCGCTGCAAAGCGACTGAAATATTGTTTGGCATAAAGAGTTCTTCCCTTTTGAAAGGCAGATTTAGTTTGTAATGTCCATTCTCTAGCTGCGCAGAACCATCCATTATAGCCAGGAATTTTTGTTCTTCTCTTGACATTTCCTCTTGTTCTGTGAAGGACTTCTCAATAAAATCATAGTTGTATTGGCTTATCAGAAGCTCTTCAATTTTATCAACTGTAGTTCTGTTGACTTGAACTGAAGGGTAGCCATTTTCAAAGTCCTTGCAACCTTCTGAGGAAGCATTCACAACCCATCCTAGGAGGCTTCTAATTGCATAGGGCCCTTCACCCCTACTATTAACCACCTCCCAAGGTTCCATTAGTTTAGATGCATTTGTGCCCACTAGCAGGTCGACCCCAGCATGTATGCGAGGAAGTTTAATGTCCTTCAAGTACGACCATTTTGACAGCTCCTCCTCACTGATGATATTGTCGGTGGAGACTGGCATTTCTTTTTGTATAAACACAATGGGAAGCTCATAGAAATGATTTCCGTTTATCTCTGAATCTCCAGACCATTAATGATGGAGGTTGTCATTGTTTTACTGTGACCCATTGTTCGGAGATGAATCTGAGCCTTTCGACCTTGAACGTTGAGCTCATTAAGAAGTCTTTCAGAGCAGAATGTATCAGTGCTCCCTGGATCCAGAAAGGCATATGTTTTAATAATCTTAGTTCCTTTTAAACTTTTCACTTTCACAGGCAGGATTGGAAGAATCCCTTTACGGTGACCAGCCCCAGTATGACCACATGTGGAGGAGGTTTTACAGCCCTTTGCTGTCTGAACCCACTCTTCCTGAGGGGTCTTTTCCTTCTGTTCAATGTGTAAAATGCTGGGATGCTTTTGGTTACAGTGTTTACAAGTACTGCGCTTATCACAGTTCTTGCTTAAATGTCCTGTATCCAAGCAACCAAAACATAAACCTTTGGTTTTTAGAAAGTCTAGCTTTTCTCTGTGTGGTTTCTTTCCTAATTGTCGACATTGTTCCAATACATGACCATCCTGTGTACAATACAGACAGAATAAATCTTTTGATTTGTCAACAACAGTTACTTCATTTTTGAGAGACGGTAAGTTACAGTCATCATTCACTGAAACATGTGTGACAAAGCTGTTTCTTTTAAACTGTGACTTTGCTGGAGGTTTGCTAGGTCTTATGATTCCTCTAGCAGGTTGTAAGTCCTGTATATCTCCAAAAACCAGATCTGAGATTATCCTAATCTGGTGTTCAATAAACACAACCATATCTTTGAAACATGCTCTTAGACCAGTTCTCTCAAAAATCTCATTGGCTTTTGTTCTCCATTTTTCTCTTAGTTTAAAGGGAACTTTTGAACCAAGATCTTCATGTTAGCTGGCATGCTTAACTCATATAAATACTGCAGTTGCATTGCAGCAGCATTCACGAAGGAACAGTCCAAATGCCTTTAGTGCTTTAGCGTCTTCACCTTTAATGTTTGGCCAACCAGTGACTTTTTCCATGTAGGCTGCAGTAATATTAAATTCATTGCCAAAATGTTCTTTGAGGAGTTGCTTGGCTACCGCATATCCTCTTTCTGCAGTCATGTGAAGGCAGCTACGTATGAGGTCTCTTGGTTGCCCCCTGGTGTACTGTTCTAGGTAGTACAAACAGTCTCCTTTACAACTGGTCTTTGCTTCCACACAATGTTCAAAGGCTTTCATAAAGGAGTTGTACTGTAAAGGATCGCCATCATAGATGGGAATTTCTCGGTGTGGCAGTAACTGGCTTGTTTGCATTTGAACCAGAAGAGATGTTATATCATTCTGTTGTTTCAACACATTATAAAGTTCTCCATTAGGTTGATTTTGAGTTGATGGAAACAGACTGGTTAGAGTTGTAGCCTTGGGATTGGGTAACATAATGGAAGCTTCCGAAGTTCGAACAGCAGGGGGAGCCACTTGTGACACCAAAGTATTGAAAACAGTCTCATCCACCTGCGGTGAAATATGCTTTTCACATGCTGTGCCACATCTCAAACCTTTTTATCCAACAACAGTCCAGAACCTCCTGGAAGTTTCTTTGCAGGTTTGAGCTTAGGTCTAGCGCCCTTTCGAACATATGAATCCATTCCATCAGAGTGCCTAGATGTGATGCTGCCTTTAGTGCTGCCCTCTAGTACCATTAGCTTGGCATTAGCAGCAGCTATTTTAGTGTCCATCTCAAGCTGTTCTTTTCTTTTCTTTAGCAGGTATTCCTGCTCCTCCAGCATATACTTCTCTTTTAAAGCGGCAGCACATGCCAAAAGTGCAGCCCTTTCTGCTTCTGCTTTTATTTGCTCAGAAAGCGAAGATTTGCTGGTTGTTGTCGATGAACCCCTTTGGCTCCCAGCTTTCCTAAAAGACCTTACTGAAACATTTGAAATGCTGTCATGAGGTTCAATCTGCTCATTGTCCATCATGATCCCGCCACCACTGGGAGTTCTTGATTCAGTTTCATTGTTATTTTTACTTTTACTTTCTTTAATATCATCAGACACACCAGCTGAGCCACCTTGAGCCTCAGCCAACCATTTGTGCGTAGCCGCAATAAAATCATGAACATTCAACATTTTTGCTTGAAACCATATGTCATGTTTGTGCGCTTCATCCACAGGCAGTAATCCTAACAAACCCTGGTGAACCTTTTGTGTTTCTTCAGTCAAACCCAAAAACCTTTTAAATTCTCCCTTAATGTCACTCACACACCTTTTGTCACTTTTCAACACTGTAATAGCTTGTCTTAATTTTGTGAGCTTACTTAAATTTGCTTTTCTTTCACTTTCTAAGCTACTAATTTTCATCAACAAAGCTTTAGCTGTTAATTTCACTTGTCTCTTTCCAGTCTCCCATTGAGAACTTTCGTCATCACCCACAATGTTACTTTGACCCTCTTGATCCAGAGCGATGTTTTCCTCTTCTGTCATATTTGGCAACAACTTTAAGTTTATTGGCAAATAGTAGATTAATTGTAGAGCGCTCTCCTTTGTTCTACGCAGTCTTCAGGCTGCTAACAATGCATTGGATTTAAGCTTGTCTCTTGATGTGCGCACGTAACCATAATGGTCATTCATTGATATCAGCGCTGACCCACATACCCCAATGATGCGTTGGCCGATATTGATGATCTCCGTCCCGATGTCCGCTGATACGAATCTCAGTTGCTCAATAGCTCGATCCCTGCAGCTTTTCCTCTCCAGCTCCGTTCCGGCGTCCCGCTGTCCGCTGCGTCCTGGTCCCGACGTCCGGCGACCCGCTGTCCGCTGCTACGAATCTCAGTTGCTCCAATAGCTCGATCCCTGCAGCTCTCCAGCTCCGCTCCGGCGTCCGCTGCGTCCCGGTTCCGACATCCGCGGCGTCCCGCTGTCCGCTGCTACGAATCTCAGTTGCTCCAATAGCTCGATCCCTGCAACCTTTCAGCTCCGCTTCGGCGTCCAGCGTCCCGCTGTCCGCTGCGTCCCGGTTCCGACGTCCGGCGTCCCGCTGTCCGCTGCTACGAATCCCAGTTGCTCCAATAGCTCGATCCCTGCAGCTCTCCAGCTCCGCTCCGGCGTCCGACTCAGCGTTAGTGGAACCCCAGTGCAGAAGGCTCGGTGGAGTTTTCAAACGAACTTTCAAACGAAGAAAGTTTTTTACTTAATATTGTAGCGTCCAAAATCCTTTACTTTAGGGCTACTAGTGGTTGCCTCTGGGTGTAGTTCGTTTTTACGTGCGTTCGGATTAAGTTTCAGAGTAGTGCTCTTCTATAGTATGAAAGTCTTTTATTATAATTTCCATTTACATACATAAAGTTCGTTTCTACCCGTCAAACCAAACCAGTAAAAAACTGTGTCCTCTTCCCCATGGTCAACACCTGAACACCATTACAATCGACCTTAAATAACCCATCCCTCTCACACTCAGAAAACAAAACAATACGCCCTCTGGTGGTGACAACAATTGGCTCCTACAGTAAGTTAAACTAGTTGGTTACAGTTTCAATTCATAACAGACACAATGGGAGCCTGCCTAATACGCCAACATGAGATGCAGTTTCTCTTACTAGTATCTGTGTGTGATACCAGACATCATCATAAAGGGATGATTAGACGACTAAGATATACACAGGATTATTGTTTCAAAATAACACTAACAAATGGAATTATAAAAAGAAAAAACAAAATAAACCAAAAATAACAAAAAACAAAACAAAAAGACAATCTGAAATTTTTTTTTCTTCTTTTGTCTCATAGTTGAGGAATATCTATGATGACAATTACAGGCCTCTCTCATCTTTTTAAGTGGGAGAACTTGCACAATTGGTGGCTGACTACTATAAACTACGCTATGAGGTTTATGAATGGGTTAATATTTCAGGAAAATAGGGAGGGCATGCAAAAATCGGTAGGCTAATAATAAGCTGTGCAGGCTCAGAAATTAAAATGCATCCCCCCTACATGAATAGACCAGACAGTTAAACGTGATATAAAATGTTCTGCACAATGGGCCTCTGTTATCAGTGTGTTTTCTCATCGATTTTCTCATCGTTCGGTCCTCCAGCTTCCTCGGCGACGGGTCCTCCAGCGTCCTCGGCGACGGGTCCTCCAGGGTCTTCGGCGACTGATTCTCCCTCCAGGGTCTCTACAAATTAGATATATAGATATAGATATATAAATATCTATGTCTAGACATATCCACATCGATAGATTGACGTGGATAACTATGTCTTGATAGATATCCACGTCTATCGATCACATATCTCTTGACAGACAGATGACAGAAAGACGTGCATATCGATCTCTAGATATCTATCTATAGCTACATCTAATTTGTATTTGATGGGTATTGTCTACGTTCCCTGCAAAGGAAAATCATTCGTGACGCAATGACTGCTGAGGGCCTACATTCAAAGGCTCTGGTTCAGTCGATCAATGACGTCAATCTGTGACGTATGATGCGGGCTTCAAGTGTGCTCTGGCAAGCCGTTTTCACATAAATTGCGTTCCCTCTGATTAACCGTAATTACTTTCTAGATTTCGAAAATTGCATTTTGACTTGACAAAACTACATTTTGACTCCGGAATGATAATTGAAGATATCTGCATTTACATTCTGACTAGTAAGAATAATAATTCAGGATATTCAATTACATTTTGACTGGTCAAAATTCCTTGCAAGATATCTCAAATGACGTCACTTGTTCTGTAACTTGACGAGACACGTAACCGGAATTACGATTTAAGATTTCTTGAACGTAATTATCACTGTCAAAATTACAATTTTAGATATCTGAATTCTGAATGAGGTGAAAGCCCCTTTGTGCTGTCCGAATAGTTGCCTGCAGAATTTTATATTTTCAGTAAATGCCACAAATAAATCTCACGTCATTTGGACTGGTTAGAATGTAATTATCTCAAATAGGTATTTTGTCAAGTCAAATTTTAATTAGAGATATCTTAAATTGCTAAAACGTCTGGTCATAAAACAATTTGAGATATCTGGAATGTAAGAGCAGTGAAACCGACTTTATATCAAAAAGGCTTGCCATACGCAGAAGGGCGACAGGTCTTTGACGTCAATCTGTGACGTATGATTAAGGAATGATCATCTGTGAAGCACAATGCATATCTGTGACCATCTTTGGACGTTGGATCTATAGGTCCTGCTAAATCTGTGTGGACCATTGCTAGTGGTTCTTTAGCTCTTGCATCTGGCTCCTTGTTAGTTTGAACACATTTTCCTTTCGTGCAGACTTCACGATATGGCATTGGTTCACCTCTTCCTTTAATTTCCATGCCATGAACAACATTTTCTAGCTTCAGTACATCTCTGTAATTGCAATGTCCAAGAATCTCACGCCAACCTTGTAAGTCATAACATTTTTTACACTGAGATCCACATCCATTGTCCGTCGTTTGGAAGTAATACAATGTGTTACCTACGTGAATGGGGAACTTGGTATCGTCTCTGAGAAGAACGTTCTTTTCTTCTTTGAAGATCACCGTTGCTCCGCTGGATGTTGCAGCTTTCACTGAGAAGATGTCTTGCGGATATGAAGGGATGTACAATTTGTTCCTCAGCACTGTTTTAAGACGTCGACCTAACGCGTCTCCTCGTTTCTTGGCAACACCAAAACACCTGGATCCATCAGCCAATTCCACGCAGTGCGTCTCGGCCTGGAAACTTTCATCAAGCTTCCGAAACTTCCCGATGTCGGTGATTATATGCGACGTCGCACCAGCGTCCACCATCAGACCTTTCCTCTTGATGTCGTCCACTCGCGTGTCAGCGTCGCTCACCCGGAAAGCAAACTCTCTGTCGCCGCCCGCATTTGAATACTTAGTTGGTTCCTTTTTAGTCTTGAAGTTGAAATATTTTCAAAGTGACTCATCTCAGTTAAAATAAGTCATTAATAACTTATATATAAGTATGTATCACTTCCACCTCTTCTTCTTTTTGGCAATTAAGAGTTCGTCGCACTGCTGGTGTGAAGTCAGCTTTAATGAAACTCTTTAAAGTTGTTCTTATTACAGCTTCAGTTTCCCTGACACCAACACCACCGTCGAACTAAAACACAACGTAAACTTAGTGAGATGGTGTCAAGAATACAATATCGATATAAAAATAACGTAAAACATATAAACATACCTCGCTGGCTAACCCTTCCTTTTGAGGTAGAAATGAGGTCATTCAGTAAATTCTTACACTTAAATCATGCTTCTTCATTTGCTTGCCAACGCGATGCTGTTATATCGCAAGCGTCTCTGGTAACCTGGTAACCAGACGCTTCTACATCTACTTCCTACCTTAAACCTTCAAAATAAGAGTCTTAACAAAAAGTATAAATAATACAAAATAAAACCTATAAATTAAAACTTTGGCAGTAAAAGTATGTATTTTATGTATTGTAACTATATATTATATGAACTAGCAATGTAGGTAGCTAATTTACATTTAAATACTATAAAAATACTATAATGAAGACTTAGAAATCTATTTTGTTTTTATATTTCTATATCATATATCACCGACACGGCGCTGGAATTGAAAAATTCAGGGCTTCAAGGAAAAGAATAACGAAGATGCCCGCAAAGAAAATCACAGACATCTCAATGAGATCGCAAAGCACTGGGCCTCGTCTACTGACAACGCAGTGGACGTCGCGCGTCGTCTTTTGTTTTCTAACATTTAGAAACATCGGCCGAATTAATAAATAAGGCTGTCTCAAATGGCAATGTTAATAATCTCGTTATTTGGTTGGAGGTCAGTTGTTCTGGATTCAGTTTAAGAGAGTCGGTGCTTCATTCTGACCTTTTCCTGAACGCCAGAGGTTCAGTTTCCTTCTCCTCATTTTTTCTGAATCTTCCCTTTAAATGTTAGGGGTTGGAGAGATGGTATTAAAAGAAAGGCAATATTTATGTTTTTTGTAAAAATGCTAAAGCGAACTGCATAGTTTTTACAAGAAACTCACTGATGAGGCTGATGAGCTTCTGGTCCAATCAATGGAGAAGAAAAGTTATTGAGCGCAGAGGGCCTACATTCAAAGACTCTGTTCAGGCGGTCGATGACGTCAATGGGTGACGTAAATGACGTCACCTATTGACGTCATTAACATTCAAGGATCCTTGAATGAGTATCCCATTTAAGGATGACGTCACCAGTGACCAGCTGAGCCAATCAGAAGCAGGTGACCACCCACTGCTCATTAACTACAGCGATTGAATACTTAGTTGCTTTTTTTTCTTTTTAATTATTAAACACTTTGAACAATTTTACAAGATCACGTGTCATGCACTTAAGTAATAAAATCTTACAGGCTAAAGACACACACATCATTTTAAGACAATAACATCATAAAAAAAAGTTCAATAAAAATAAATGAATAAAATGTGGAATACTTTCCATTTTGGTAAAAGGAGAATTTAAGGTTCTCCACACATAAGGTCACATATAAAATACATACTTATATATAAGTTATTAATGACTTATTTTAACTGAGATGAGTCGCTTTGAAAATATTTCAACTTCAAGACTAAAAAGGAACCAACTAAGTATTCAAATGCTATAGTTAATGAGCAGTGGGCGGTCGCCTGCTCCTGATTGGCTCAGCTGTTCACTGGTCACGTTTTCCTTGAATGGAAAACTCCAACCCAGAATTAACGTCACCGATTGGCGTCATTGACCGCCTGAACAGAGTCTTTGAATGTAGACCCTCTGCGCTCATTTGGTCACTAACCATTTGCTTTGTCTTTCAGGTAAAAACTTAAAAAAAAAAAACACTAAAAACCTTAAAGATAGGATAGGTTATCCTTTCTTAAATGATCAAGCATCGATATGCAGGATCAACAGATCATGTTTAGTCCGGGTCTTTATTTACAGTCATGTATGTAAAGGAGGATGACATTTGCTCCCTTGACTCTGGTTCTGATCCGCTGCTCCCTAAACAACCGGACACTTTTTATACTTTTTCTTCTTCCTCCCAGCATCTAAACGTTGCTTTCTACTGCAGTATTTTTCAACCTTTTTTGAGCCTAGGCACATTGTTTTCATTGAAAGAATCAAGAGGCACACCACCAACCAAAAATCTAAACAAATGAAAATAATAAATAATAATATATGGTCGTTCTTATCAAAGTGTCTTGAATAGGAATTTGTATCATATTTTATATTAGATATTTCAAATTGCACTTAACATGTCTACTTCAAAAGTGCGCCTGATCAGTGGCACAACAATTTAAATTTAAGACCACATTGTTCACACGACTAATTCTGACCACAAGCAATCTCTCAGCCAGAATATAGAAAATAATTCCTTTTCTGAGAGAAGCAATAATATTTGGGGAAAAAAAAGCTCACGGTATTTGCCTTCCGTTGATATCCACTCATACTAAGTTCTTCATCTGGGTCTGAATTTAGCTTTTTTCTTTTCAAAACTTTTCCATCACTGTCATCACAGTCTTGCTTGGTACAATGCTCTCACCGCTTCCTGTCACATTCATGCATCACTAATTCTCTTGTTTTAACGTACAGTGCTGTGTACCTACTGCCATCCTGTCATCAGGAAATTACATGATGACGCCGCTAGTCACTATACAACACAGACTCTCAGAAATGGCATATTATTTGCAGTCAATTTGTTTTCAAAAAATCGTCTTAGACCAATTTAGTGAAATTGAATAATTTCCACGGGACACTATTTGAAAAACACTGTTCTACTGCAACGTGTAGATATGTATAAATATATATATTGAAAACAATCAAGTAATTTTTTTATCCAGTCTTTGTTATCTCCGATAATTTAGTCACTTTCTGTTTTCTTTCTCGTATCTATATTTGTATTTGCAATAAACTAAATATTCTACTATCGTATCTAATGCAGTTTATTAAATTGACCACTGCAGGAATTATGAACAGTCTTAAAATAAGCCAAAATAAATTTGACAACAATGTCAATCACAGTCAATCTAAGAAGAAAACGAACTCTGCCCAGATTTGAAAATATTTTACTTGGAATATAGAACCATAAATCCTTTTAATTTAAAAAAAAGACCGAAGCCATTTTATTTTTAAAGTGTCGTTCGTTCAATCAAATTGAAAAGCTTGCAGTCGTCCATCTTCAAACTGATTACATTACATTTTCTTATTAAGTGAGATTTATGTTTCCATAGAAAAATAATAATCCTGTTCTTGGAATTAATTGCAGAAATGTGTATTTCTAATGCATGTGCAGTGTAGGTAAATCTGGAAATACTTTCCATTTTGGTGAAAAATATTCTACGCAGAATAGATAAATCTCTGCTATTACAGGCCCAACCTTTCCTAGGGGGCAGTAGAGAGCAACGTGTGGACGCTGCAGCGAGCAGAACCGATACGAGTTTGTTTCCAGAGTCCAGTGATCAAATATCATCCTCCTTTACATACATGACTGTAAATAAAGACCCGGACTAAACATGATCTGTTGATCATTTAAGAAAGGATAACCTTTCGGAAAGGTTATCCTTATCTTTAGGATAGGTTATCCTATCCTAAAGATAGGATAGGATAACCTATCCTATCTTTAAGGTTTTTAGTGTTTTTTAAGTTTTTACCTGAAAGACAAAGCAAATGGTTAGTGACCAAATGAGCGCAGAGGGTCTACATTCAAAGACTCTGTTCAGGCGGTCAATGACGCCAATCGGTGACGTTGATTCTGGGTTGGAGTTTTCCATTCTAGGTAAAACGTGACCAGTGAACAGCTGAGCCAATCAGGAGCAGGCGACCGCCCACTGCTCATTAACTATAGCATTTGAATACTTAGTTGGTTCCTTTTTAGTCTTGAAGTTGAATTATTTTCAAAGTGACTCATCTCAGTTAAAATAGTCATTAATAACTTATACATAAAATATGAATTTTATATGTGACCTTATGTGTGGAGAACCTTAAATTCTCCTTTTACATGATCACACAGATAAGTTTAATCATTACCAGAGGCACCGTTGCAAATTAAACAGTTTATTGAGCTCACAAAAGCCTATGAAATGCTTGGGGGAGGAATAATAATAGAGACAACACAAATATGACTAAATACACTTGAGTGTTCCCCAACAAAAACACAGTCACAAAAATCCTGAAGCAACTAAAAGCAAAACTCCCCTTCCACTATAGTCTCCTCAATCTAGATAAACAGCTTGGGACCCAGGGACAGCGACATCTTTTTGTTTTACAGAGAAACCAAAGGGCTGGATGATAAAAACTCCCCTTCTTTAGACAAAATAAATAAATAACAATAAAAAATGCTTTTGATTATAATAACTATCCAGAAAAGAAATTCTAAACTAATGCATCACTGAAATTGAAACAAAACTAAACTGAAACAGTAGCAGGCCAACCTGCACACAAAAGAAAAAGAGTTAGACAAGCACCTCAAGATGCCAGATAATAAGAAACTGCCTTGACCTTCTCTATAGTGAAACAGTGAGCGGTGCTCTGCACATCCTCTCCAGAAGTGAGTTTCCTGCAACAATCACTGGAGGCATCAGAAATCATTCCAAACCCAATTCATGCTTCATGTTAAACATGCCTCTGGATGAATCATCAGCCTGGGATCTGATGCCCTCAGTGATCTACCTGCTTTTAAATGCAAATGCTGATTACCTCTCTCCACAACAAACCAGCTGCACTCTGTCACAGCGTCTTCTTGATCTGGGCAAGAGGAAGAATGTGCAGCGCCATACTTCCACGACAAGACGCCCCGGCTGAAATCTACCCCAACTTTTTGTGTTGGCGGCTCATCAATAGACAGAACTTACTGACACCATAATTAAAAAATGTCAGTCACAATGCTACCAGCAGCAGGGATCTGAGAGACTGTTGCCCCTTGTGCCCAACATCTTGATGCTGGGAGGAAGAAGAAGAGCATAAAAAACCAACAAGCCATTAGGGGTTTTCCAGCAGTTTCAAATTGTTTCCCATGTCATACAGTTCTGCATCTTGATCTGTGTCCATGAATTTTAGAGATCAGAAGAGGAGGTAAAGTTCCTTGTATGGATGTTTGGAATCCCATAATCCATACTGTGATGAAGGCTCCGACTTCAGGAGGTTCTGTACAGCATTGCACCCTTGGATAACCTTCAGAGGCTGAGGACAGTGCACCATCTGATGTTGAAACCAGTTCCTGAAGGACTCTGGCCTCAAGAACTCAGGAGAAACAAGGACATTTCCGACATCAGGAAAGAGGAGGTGGACGAGAAACTTGATTTTGTCTTTGTGGTAACTCCATCAGTCGTGTGACTAAAGTTTAATATTCACTTGATATGTGATAAAGAGAAATGATAAAGAAATGTAAAAACAAAATAGAATCTAAGTCTTCATTATAATATTCTTCAAAGTATTTGATTGTAGATTATCTGCGATCATTTAGTCACTTTGTCTTTACTTTGTCATGTTATTTGTAAAAACAAAACAAAACAAAAATTACTAGTTGATATAATGTATAGTTATACCATATAAAATAAATACTTATATAATGTATAAGTCATTAATGACTTATTTTAACTGATGAGTTACTTTGAAAATATTTCAACTTCAAGACTAAAAAGGAACCAACTAAGTATTCAAATGCTATAGTTAATGAGCAGTGGGCGGTCGCCTGCTCCTGATTGGCTCAGCTGTTCACTGGTCACGTTTTCCTTGAATGGAAAACTCCAACCCAGAATCAACGTCACCGATTGGCGTCATTGACCGCCTGAACAGAGTCTTTGAATGTAGACCCTCTGCGCTCATTTGGTCACTAACCATTTGCTTTGTCTTTCAGGTAAAAACTTAAAAAAACACTAAAAACCTTAAAGATAGGATAGGTTATCCTTTCTTAAACGATCAAGCATCGATATGCAGGATCAACAGATCATGTTTAGTCCGGGTCTTTATTTACAGTCATGTATGTAAAGGAGGATGATATTTGATCACTGGACTCTGGAAACAAACTCGTATCGGTTCTGCTCGCTGCAGCGTCCACACGTTGCTCTCTACTGCCCCCTAGGAAAGGTTGGGCCTGTAATAGCAGAGATTTATCTATTCTGCGTAGAATATTTTTCACCAAAATGGAAAGTATTTCCAGATTGACCTACACTGCACATGCATTAGGAATACACATTTCTGCAATTAATTCCAACAACAGGATTATTATTTTTCTATGGAAACATAAATCTCACTTAATAAGAAAATGTAATGTAATCAGTTTGAAGATGGACGACTGCAAGCTTGAAAACACGAAGCCCATTAGAGACTTAATGGGCTTTAAGATCGGTTTATCTTTTCTTAAGTTTACAAGCTATGCACTGTTCAGGGGAATGTCGGGTCATGAAAGGCCCGTTAGACCCCCGATGACAAGGGGGTCTGTGTCATGTGATTATGGTCACATGACACATGGGATGGGAAATAAGCTTCCATATCTATGTATGGAAGCTTATGTGAAAATATAGCTTATGGTACACATACACATTATATATATATATATATATATAATAATATATATATATATATATATTAATATATATATATATATATCGTGTTCGTGGAGGTGATCTCTGTGCAGCGCACACTCTCGTTTGTCCACAGCCGGCTGCTCAACACTCCAACGCCGCTCACTCCTCGGCGTGCCACGCCCCTTCCGTTCAGGTCCAATTCAAAGAAAACACAGTAGAGCGCCAGCATCCCCGCACCAGAACTCCGTCGGAAGACGTCCTCACTGCCAGTACTCTGCAGGATCGGTTCAATCGGAATGGAACTTTTACTTACAGCGCGCCTGATCCTCTGTACTGGGCCGTTTTCCAACTTCCGATGTTATATGCCGGATCAGCGGGTTCCGTCTGCCCCTCACAGCGTGTTTGTTTCCGTGGCTGCAGAACCAGTCCTCCTCCTCTTCCCAGCCAGGCTCCTTTTATTTGGGCTCTACTCAACCTCTGCCGACACCTGTCCGGGTGGCCAATTAGCGCGCCCCGCCTCGCGAGACAACCACCTTCAGTCCATGGTGTTTGAATTGTCAAAGGGAAAAGAAAAAAGAAAAGCAAAAACCCAAACAAAATCTAAGCAAACAAAAATGAAAGAATAATTAACAATTAAAAAAATCATCTTTCCCTATTCAACATATTTATATATGTCTGTGTGTAGAAATATTTAAATTTTGTGAATGCCATTTTTACACTTTCTGTCACTCAAGGTGGAGAAAATGTGAAAAATTGAACACTAAGTGATCATTTCTTCAACCATGAATCCAGAAATACATGTGTTTTGTAACCCACATATATATGTGTGATACTATTGTAGTAGTTTGCATTTTATTTCTGTAGGATTTTGTTTTGTTATTTAATGCAACCAGCAAATCAGTTTCTTGTGATACCAGAAAACGCCAGCAGGTGGCTTGTGAGTTATATTCTGGTTTAGACAGCAGAAAAATTAGAAGAAGAAGAAAAATTGTAGCTGGCTGTAGCACGTTGTGCTGAATTATTGCACGCTAAAAGATAAATTCTGATAAATTCCGGTAACGGTTAACAGAAAAGAAGATTTGTGACCTGATCCCTGGCAGTAAAAAAACATTTTTACTGTGATTTTCTCTCGTGAGTGTTGTAATCTATTTTTGCAACCGAAGTTAAGATAATGCTAACTGGCGTCACAGGCATTACTGTTCATATGTTCCGACCAGGAAGAAAAGAGAAACATAAAAAAACCAATCGGAGAAACGTGAGATTAAAATGATTTTCACTGTATCGCATTTTTGTTATGTACAAACTTATAATGGGTCGCATAGAGTGCGATGTTTGTTTTGCAAGCTTGCCATTAGTTGAATGTTATTTTTGCGATAAATGGAATTTATTGCTTCCTGCATACTTTTGGATTTTAATAGTTAATTGAGATCTGAATGTGGCAGTATGCCCTGGAGGTTTTGAACGCACCACACAAGTGCTGGCATTTAATTGGTGGTGGCGCTGTTTGTATATAAGGGGCCCTCCCTCACCTGGTCAACATGTGTTTTCCGGTTTAGACCTCTGTTGCTGTGCAGCGCCAGTCTGACACTAAGGTGTGCTTGACTGATACATGCTGATCGCTCCTTCTTCTGGTAAGAGGCCTCTCCTATACTAGTTGTTGTTAGCCTAGCCTTCGCTTAGCTTTAATTGTACACCTAGGTGGCCTGTGTAAACTGCCTGATCCTCCTCCCAGCCAGAGGCACTACACTACACAGGCAGTCCATTTGTCGCTCTGATTGCTGGCTTTCTGCCAGCCGTCGTGGTCAGCGTGAACCTGACTCCTGCCCCTTGTCCAGCTTGGCTGGTTCGGACTGGCGACCAGCTTGGACGGACTCTGCTGCCGCTCTTGAGTGGCGTCTGTGGCGTGGCATCCCAGGACGGATTCTTAATTGACAATTGCTGCTGATTGATTGTTGACTGAACGACAATTATGAAATGACTCATGTAATTTGAATGTCTTTTATCTTGACAGGAAAGGCCAGTTCGTGGTGTTGGTGGTGGACTTTCCCGGTGGTGGTGCTCTTTTGATTTGTTGCACAATTTTCTTTAGTTTTGTTGTTTTGTTTGCTGTGTTTCTTTTATTTAGGTCACTACCCTGAACTGCACTGCCACCCTTGACTTGAGCCGTCACTGTTATTTATTTAATGTGAGTGGTTTTAACTTAATGTATTTTATTGATTAGCATGAACTGATGTAATAAAAAAATTATTGAAATTGTCTCAAGCCTCATATGTAGCGGCCTGTGTGCCTTGAAGATAACTTTTTGGGGATAAATTATTACAATTTTGTCTTAAAAATAGTTCTATTGAACCACACCGGTCCCACCACATATATATATGCAGGTTAGTTTTTTTTTTTTAGAACCACATTCAAGTTGGAAGAATTAGTCGTGTGAACAATGTGGTCTTAAATATAAATTGTTGTGCCACTGATCAGGCGCACTTTTGAAGTAGACATGTTAAATTCCTATAAAAAGAGGTTTTTCCACAAATTCAGCATCATGCTGAATTTGTGGAAAAACCTCTCTCTTTGTGAGTTTGTTAAAACAATGATCGTTTTGTACTGTTTGGACTGTTTCTGAGAGGGAAGCTGGTTGAATTGCCACTGTTTCAAGAGCAAGATAAAAATAAATGTGTAATATTTGAAATGAAAGTGTATTAGGTGTAATTATTTTTAGGAAACTGTTAAACTTGGCATTATTAGTGGAGGGAGTTAACAATAGTTGGAAATGTTAGTTTACTTAAATTGCAATTTTAAGTACAATTGCTGCCTTAAAATCTTAAGTTAAATTAACTCAAAAAAGGAATTGGTATGAATGTAGTTAGTCAGTTTAACTTTGAAATGAGAGTTGAAAGTATATATAATTGTTTATTACTTTAACAAAATTTCACTTGACAAGAGTTCTCAATTTTTTGAGAATGAAGAATGTTCTGTCGTTAGTCATTTCAACTTATGGTTTCATATTAAGCAACAAATTATAAGCAATTGGGCTACTTTTCTAGCTTGCCAACATAAGTTGGAAAAATACATAATTTCAAGTTGTGCTAACTTGTGTTTTTAAGGCAGCAATTGTACTCAAGTTTTTAAGTTTAACCACCCTAATTATTTTTACAGTGCAGAATCAACGTCACCGATTGGCGTCATTGACCGCCTGAACAGAGTCTTTGAATGTAGACCCTCTGCGCTCATTTGGTCACTAACCATTTGCTTTGTGTTTCAGGTAAAAACTTAAAAAAACACTAAAAACAGTCTGTTCATTATTCTTGATATGGTTGTTTGTGCTCATTATCCTCCTTTTTGAACTTAAAAAGATAGACTAACTGTAACTTCAACATTGAAATCTAAGTTTTCTCAACTTATCTATTCGTAAGTTAAACTAGTTGGTTACAGTTTCAATTCATAACAGACACAATGGGAGCCTGACTAATACGCCAACATGAGATGCAGTTTTCTCTTACTAGTATCTGTGTGTGATACCAGACATCATCATAAAGGGATGATTAGACGACTAAGATATACACAGGATTATTGTTTCAAAATAACACTAACAAATGGAATTATAAAAAGAAAAAATCAAAAAAACCAAAAATAACAAAAAGCAGACAATCTGAATTTTTTTTCTTCTTTTGTCTCATAGTTGAGGAATATCTATGATGACAATTACAGGCCTCTCTCATCTTTTTAAGTGGGAGAACTTGCACAATTGGTGGCTGACTACTATAAACTACGCTATGAGGTTTATATGAATGGGTTAATATTTCAGGAAAATAGGGAGGGCATGCAAAAATCGGTAGGCTAATAATAAGCTGTGCAGGCTCAGAAATTAAAATGCATCCCCCCTACATGAATAGACCAGACAGTTAAACGTGATATAAAATGTTCTGCACAATGGGCCTCTGTTATCAGTGTGTTTTTCATCATCGATTTTCTCATCGTTCGGTCCTCCAGGGTCTTCGGCGACGGGTCCTCCAGGGTCTTCGGCGACTGATTCTCCCTCCAGGGTCTCTACAAATTAGATATATAGATATATAGATATATAAATATCTATGTCTACATAGATATCCACATCCATAGATTGACGTGGATAACTATGTCTTGATAGATATTCACGTCTATCGATCACATATCTCTTGACAGACAGATGACAGAAAGACGTGCATATCGATCTCTAGATATCTATCTATAGCTACATCTAATTTCTATTTGATGGGTATTGTCTACGTTCCCTGCAAAGGAAAATCATTCGTGACGCAATGACTGCTGAGGGCCTATATTCAAAGGCTCTGGTTCAGTCGATCAATGACGTCAATCTGTGACGTATGATGCGGGCTTCAAGTGTGCTATGGCAAGCCGTTTTCACATAAATTGCGTTCCCTCTGATTAACCGTAATTACTTTCTAGATTTCGAAAAATGCATTTTGACTTGACAAAACTACATTTTGACTCCGGAATGATAATTTAAGATATCTGCATTTACATTCTGACTAGTAAGAATAATAATTCAGGATATCTTCAATTACATTTTGACTGGTCAAAATTCCTTGCAAGATATCTCAAATGACGTCACTTGTTCTGTAATTTGACGAGACACGTAACCGGAATTACGATTTAAGATTTCTTGAACGTAATTATCACTGTCAAAATTACAATTTTAGATATCTTAATTCTGAATGAGGTGAAAGCCCCTTTGTGCTGTCCGAATAGTTGCCTGCAGAATTTTATATTTTCAGTAAATGCCACAAATAAATCTCACGTCATTTGGACTGGTTAGAATGTAATTATCTCAAATAGGTATTTTGTCCAGTCAAATTTTAATTAGAGATATCTTAAATTGCTAAAACGTCTGGTCATAAAACAATTTGAGATATCTGGAATGTAAGAGCAGTGAAACCGACTTTATATCAAAAAGGCTTGCCATACGCAGAAGGGCGACAGGTCTTTGACGTCAATCTGTGACGTATGATTAAGGAATGATCATCTGTGAAGCACAATGCATATCTGTGACCATCTTTGGACGTTGGATCTATAGGTCCTGCTAAATCTGTGTGGACCATTGCTAGTGGTTCTTTAGCTCTTGCATCTGGCTCCTTGTTAGTTTGAACACATTTTCCTTTCGTGCAGACTTCACGATATGGCATTGGTTCACCTCTCCTTTAATTTCCATGCCATGAACAACATTTTCTAGCTTCAGTACATCTCTGTAATTGCAATGTCCAAGAATCTCACGACAACCTTGTAAGTCATAACATTTTTTACACTGAGCTCCACATCCATTGTCCGTCGTTTGGAAGTAATACAATGTGTTACCTACGTGAATGGGGAACTTGGTATCGTCTCTGAGAAGAACGTTCTTTTCTTCTTTGAAGATCACCGTTGCTCCGCTGGATGTTGCAGCTTTCACTGAGAAGATGTCTTGCGGATAT
Source organism: Poeciliopsis prolifica (assembly GCF_027474105.1). Lineage (NCBI taxonomy): Eukaryota > Metazoa > Chordata > Actinopteri > Cyprinodontiformes > Poeciliidae > Poeciliopsis > Poeciliopsis prolifica. The sequence goes on from NW_026562382.1 coordinate 82,427, forward strand.
GAAGGGATGTACAATTTGTTCCTCAGCACTGTTTTAAGACGTCGACCTAACGCGTCTCCTCGTTTCTTGGCAACACCAAAACACCTGGATCCATCAGCCAATTCCACGCAGTGCGTCTCGGCCTGGAAACTTTCATCAAGCTTCCGAAACTTCCCGATGTCGGTGATTATATGCGACGTCGCACCAGCGTCCACCATCAGACCTCTCCTTTGATGTCGTCCACTCGCGTGTCAGCGTCGCTCACCCGGAAAGCAAACTCTCTGTCGCCGCCCGCATTTGAATACTTAGTTGGTTCCTTTTTAGTCTTGAAGTTGAAATATTTTCAAAGTGACTCATCTCAGTTAAAATAAGTCAATAACTTATATATAAGTATGTATCACTTCCACCTCTTCTTCTTTTTGGCAATTAAGAGTTCGTCGCACTGCTGGTGTGAAGTCAGCTTTAATGAAACTCTTTAAAGTTGTTCTTATTACAGCTTCAGTTTCCCTGACACCAACACCACCGTCGAACTAAAACACAACGTAAACTTAGTGAGATGGTGTCAAGAATACAATATCGATATAAAAATAACGTAAAACATATAAACATACCTCGCTGGCTAACCCTTCCTTTTGAGGTAGAAATGAGGTCATTCAGTAAATTCTTACACTTAAATCATGCTTCTTCATTTGCTTGCCAACGCGATGCTGTTATATCGCAAGCGTCTCTGGTAACCTGGTAACCAGACGCTTCTACATCTACTTCCTACCTTAAACCTTCAAAATAAGAGTCTTAACAAAAAGTATAAATAATACAAAATAAAACCTATAAATTAAAACTTTGGCAGTAAAAGTATGTATTTTATGTATTGTAACTATATATTATATGAACTAGCAATGTAGGTAGCTAATTTACATTTAAATACTATAAAATACTATAATGAAGACTTAGAAATCTATTTTGTTTTTATATTTCTATATCATATATCACCGACACGGCGCTGGAATTGAAAAATTCAGGGCTTCAAGGAAAAGAATAACGAAGATGCCCGCAAAGAAAATCACAGACATCTCAATGAGATCGCAAAGCACTGGGCCTCGTCTACTGACAACGCAGTGGACGTCGCGCGTCGTCTTTTGTTTTCTAACATTTAGAAACATCGGCCGAATTAATAAATAAGGCTGTCTCAAATGGCAATGTTAATAATCTCGTTATTTGGTTGGAGGTCAGTTGTTCTGGATTCAGTTTAAGAGAGTCGGTGCTTCATTCTGACCTTTTCCTGAACGCCAGAGGTTCAGTTTCCTTCTCCTCATTTTTTCTGAATCTTCCCTTTAAATGTTAGGGGTTGGAGAGATGGTATTAAAAGAAAGGCAATATTTATGTTTTTGTAAAAATGCTAAAGCGAACTGCATAGTTTTTACAAGAAACTCAATGATGAGGCTGATGAGAGCTTCTGGTCCAATCAATGGAGAGGAAAAGTTATTGTCTTTAATTGATCTATTAGAGAAATTCAGTAGTTAATCATGTTGTCATTACATGTTATTAAAATAATTCCAGGTTTCATCGGCGGTCCCATTCCGGTGTTTGGAAAATCCTGCAAACAAGATTTTGTTTTTATCTTCTTCGCATGCGCATGTTAGTTCAATGTTTATTAAACACAGAACATGTAGACAAACATTATATGTCAACAAACATTCACTCCAACATGAAACAAGCTTCTTTTCTTTAGTTTTGTGGTTTTGTTTGCTGTGTTTCTTTTATTTAGGTCACTACCCTGAACTGCATTGCCACCCTTGACTTGAGCCGTCACTGTTATTTATTTAATGTGAGTGGTTTTAACTTAATGTATTTTATTGATTAGCATGAACTGATGTAATAAATAAAATTATTGAAATTAGTGAGATTGTCTCAAGCCTCATATGTAGCGGCCTGTGTGCCTTGAAGATAACTTTTTGGGGATAAATTATTACAATTTTGTCTTAAAAATAGTTCTATTGAACCACACCGGTCCCACCACACATATATATATATGCAGGTTAGTTTTTTTTTTTTAGAACCACATTCAAGTTGGAAGGTTGTCCAGCTGCACAGCATCGCAGGCCTGGATTGGATTGCTGAGCTACAGGTTTCAACCCAAGACCTGGGACTGCTGGATCCGCTGCCTACTTTGCACTGGATAAGATTTTGGATCCAAAGAAACACATGGCCATTTAACAAAGACTTGACTGACTGACCTAAATTGCAATTACTGAACTAAAAAGCTTCTAAATGAAGGAACTGAACAATAAGGAATCTGAACTAAAAGAAACTACACTACCTGTTATAACAAGGGTGGACACTTTATGTTGAAACAAAATTGTACTATAATATTCTCTTTAATTTTGTATTAAACAGTCTGTTCATTATTCTTGATATGGTTGTTTGTGCTCATTATCCTCCTTTTTGAACTTAGAAAGATAGACTAACTGTAACATCAACATTGAAATCTAAGTTTTCTCAACTTATCTATTCGTAAATTAAACTAGTTGGTTACAGTTTCAATTCATAACAGACACAATGGGAGCCTGCCTAATACGCCAACATGAGATGCAGTTTCTCTTACTAATATCTGTGTGTGATACCAGACATCATCATAAAGGGATGATTAGACGACTAAGATATACACAGGATTATTGTTTCAAAATAACACTAACAAATGGAATTATAAAAAAGAAAAAATCAAAATAAACCAAAAATAACAACAAAAAGCAGACAATCTGAATTTTTTTTTTCTTCTTTTGTCTCATAGTTGAGGAATATCTATGATGACAATTACAGGCCTCTCATCTTTTTAAGTGGGAGAACTTGCACAATTGGTGGCTGACTACTATAAACTACGCTATGAGGTTTTTAGCGTAAACCGGTAGGCTAATAATAAGCTGTGCAGGCTCAGAAATTAAAATGCATCCCCCCTACATGAGTAGACCAGACAGTTAAACGTGATATAAAATGTTCTGCACAATGGGCCTCTGTTATCAGTGTGTTTTCTCATCGATTTTCTCATCGTTCGGTCTTCCAGGGTCTTCGGCGACGGGTCCTCCAGGGTCTTCGGCGACTGATTCTCCCTCCAGGGTCTCTACAAATTAGATATATAGATATATAGATATATAAATATCTATGTCTAGACATAGATATCCACATCCATAGATTGACGTGGATAACTATGTCTTGATAGATATCCACGTCTATCGATCACATATCTCTTGACAGACAGATGACAGAAAGACGTGCATATCGATCTCTAGATATCTATCTATAGCTACATCTAATTTGTATTTGATGGGTATTGTCTACGTTCCCTGCAAAGGAAAATCATTCGTGACGCAATGACTGCTGAGGGCCTATATTCAAAGGCTCTGGTTCAGTCGATCAATGACGTCAATCTGTGACGTATGATGCGGGCTTCAAGTGTGCTATGGCAAGCCGTTTTCACATAAATTGCGTTCCCTCTGATTAACCGTAATTACTTTCTAGATTTCGAAAAATGCATTTTGACTTGACAAAACTACATTTTGACTCCGGAATGATAATTTAAGATATATGCATTTACATTCTGACTAGTAAGAATAATAATTCAGGATATCTTCAATTACATTTTGACTGGTCAAAATTCCTTGCAAGATATCTCAAATGACGTCACTTGTTCTGTAATTTGACGAGACACGTAACCGGAATTACGATTTAAGATTTCTTGAACGTAATTATCACTGTCAAAATTACAATTTTAGATATCTTAATTCTGAATGAGGTGAAAGCCCCTTTGTGCTGTCCGAATAGTTGCCTGCAGAATTTTATATTTTCAGTAAATGCCACAAATAAATCTCACGTCATTTGGACTGGTTAGAATGTAATTATCTCAAATAGGTATTTTGTCCAGTCAAATTTTAATTAGAGATATCTTAAATTGCTAAAACGTCTGGTCATAAAACAATTTGAGATATCTGGAATGTAAGAGCAGTGAAACCGACTTTATATCAAAAAGGCTTGCCATACGCAGAAGGGCGACAGGTCTTTGACGTCAATCTGTGACGTATGATTAAGGAATGATCATCTGTGAAGCACAATGCATATCTGTGACCATCTTTGGACGTTGGATCTATAGGTCCTGCTAAATCTGTGTGGACCATTGCTAGTGGTTCTTTAGCTCTTGCATCTGGCTCCTTGTTAGTTTGAACACATTTTCCTTTCGTGCAGACTTCACGATATGGCATTGGTTCACCTCTTCCTTTAATTTCCATGCCATGCACAACATTTTCTAGCTTCAGTACATCTCTGTAATTGCAATGTCCAAGAATCTCACGCCAACCTTGTAAGTCATAACATTTTTTACACTGAGCTCCACATCCATTGTCCGTCGTTTGGAAGTAATACAATGTGTTACCTACGTGAATGGGGAACTTGGTATCGTCTCTGAGAAGAACGTTCTTTTCTTCTTTGAAGATCACCGTTGCTCCGCTGGATGTTGCAGCTTTCACTGAGAAGATGTCTTGCGGATATGAAGGGATGTACAATTTGTTCCTCAGCACTGTTTTAAGACGTCGACCTAACGCGTCTCCTCGTTTCTTGGCAACACCAAAACACCTGGATCCATCAGCCAATTCCACGCAGTGCGTCTCGGCCTGGAAACTTTCATCAAGCTTCCGAAACTTCCCGATGTCGGTGATTATATGCGACGTCGCACCAGCGTCCACCATCAGACCTCTCCTCTTGATGTCGTCCACTCGCGTGTCAGCGTCGCTCACCCGGAAAGCAAACTCTCTGTCGCCGCCCGCATTTGAATACTTAGTTGGTTCCTTTTTAGTCTTGAAGTTGAAATATTTTCAAAGTGACTCATCTCAGTTAAAATAAGTCATTAATAACTTATATATAAGTATGTATCACTTCCACCTCTTCTTCTTTTTGGCAATTAAGAGTTCGTCGCACTGCTGGTGTGAAGTCAGCTTTAATGAAACTCTTTAAAGTTGTTCTTATTACAGCTTCAGTTTCCCTGACACCAACACCACCGTCGAACTAAAACACAACGTAAACTTAGTGAGATGGTGTCAAGAATACAATATCGATATAAAAATAACGTAAAACATATAAACATACCTCGCTGGCTAACCCTTCCTTTTGAGGTAGAAATGAGGTCATTCAGTAAATTCTTACACTTAAATCATGCTTCTTCATTTGCTTGCCAACGCGATGCTGTTATATCGCAAGCGTCTCTGGTAACCTGGTAACCAGACGCTTCTACATCTACTTCCTACCTTAAACCTTCAAAATAAGAGTCTTAACAAAAAGTATAAATAATACAAAATAAAACCTATAAATTAAAACTTTGGCAGTAAAAGTATGTATTTTATGTATTGTAACTATATATTATATGAACTAGCAATGTAGGTAGCTAATTTACATTTAAATACTATAAAAATACTATAATGAAGACTTAGAAATCTATTTTGTTTTTATATTTCTATATCATATATCACCGACACGGCGCTGGAATTGAAAAATTCAGGGCTTCAAGGAAAAGAATAACGAAGATGCCCGCAAAGAAAATCACAGACATCTCAATGAGATCGCAAAGCACTGGGCCTCGTCTACTGACAACGCAGTGGACGTCGCGCGTCGTCTTTTGTTTTCTAACATTTAGAAACATCGGCCGAATTAATAAATAAGGCTGTCTCAAATGGCAATGTTAATAATCTCGTTATTTGGTTGGAGGTCAGTTGTTCTGGATTCAGTTTAAGAGAGTCGGTGCTTCATTCTGACCTTTTCCTGAACGCCAGAGGTTCAGTTTCCTTCTCCTCATTTTTTCTGAATCTTCCCTTTAAATGTTAGGGGTTGGAGAGATGGTATTAAAAGAAAGGCAATATTTATGTTTTTGTAAAAATGCTAAAGCGAACTGCATAGTTTTTACAAGAAACTCAATGATGAGGCTGATGAGAGCTTCTGGTCCAATCAATGGAGAGGAAAAGTTATTGAGCGCAGAGGGCCTACATTCAAAGACTCTGTTCAGGCGGTCGATGACGTCAATGGGTGACGTAAATGACGTCACCCACTGACGTCATTAACATTGAAAGATCCTTGAACGAGTATCCCATTTAAGGATGACGTCAACTGAGCCACGTCAGCTGAGCCATGAGTATCCCATTTAAGGATGACGTCACCAGTGACCAGATGAGCCAATCAGAAGCAGGTGACCGCCCACTGCTCATTAACTACAGCGATTGAATACTTAGTTGCTTTTTTTTTTTTAATTATTAAACACTTTGAACCATTTTACAAGATCACGTGTCATGCACTTAAGTAATAAAATCTTACAGGCTAAAGACACACACATCATTTTAAGACAATAACATCATAAAAAAAATGTTCAATAAAAATAAATGAATAAAATGTGGAATACTTTCCATTTTGGTAAAAGGAGAATTTAAGGTTCTCCACACATAAGGTCACATATAAAATACATATTTATGTGATGAAGACGCTGTAAGGACTTACAATAACTAAGATGAGTCTCTTTGAAAATATTTCAACTTCAAGACTAAAAAGGAACCAACTAAGTATTCAAATGCTATAGTTAATGAGCAGTGGGCGGTCGCCTGCTCCTGATTGGCTCAGCTGTTCACTGGTCACGTTTTCCTTGAATGGAAAACTCCAACCCAGAATCAACGTCACCGATTGGCGTCATTGACCGCCTGAACAGAGTCTTTGAATGTAGACCCTCTGCGTTCATTTGGTCACTAACCATTTGCTTTGTCTTTCAGGTAAAAACTTAAAAAACACTAAAAACCTTAAAGATAGGATAGGTTATCCTTTCTTAAACGATCAAGCATTGATATGCAGGATCAACAGATCATGTTTATTCCGGGTCTTTATTTACAGTCATGTATGTAAAGGAGGATGATATTTGATCACTGGACTCTGGAAACAAACTCGTATCGGTTCTGCTCGCTGCAGCGTCCACACGTTGCTCTCTACTGCCCCCTGACTGTGACATTGACATTGTTGTCAATTTTATTTCGGCTTATTTTAAGACTGTTCATAATTCCTGCAGTGGTCAATTTAATAAACTGCATTAGATACGATAGTAGAATATTTAGTTTATTGCAAATACAAATATAGATACGAGAAAGAAAACAGAAAGTGACTAAATTATCGGAGATAACCTACATTCAAAGACTGGATAAAAAAATTACTATGATGTTTTCAATATATATATTTATACATATCTACACGTTGCAGTAGAACAGTGTTTTTCAACTAGTGTCCCGTGGAAATTATTCAATTTCACTAAATTGGTCTAAAACGATTTTTTGAAAACAAATTGACTGCAAATAATATGCCATTTCCGAGAGTCTGTGTTGTATAGTGACTAGCGGCGTCATCATGTAATTTCCTGATGACAGGATGGCAGTAGGTACACAGCACTGTACGTTAAAACAAGAGAATTAGTGATGCATGAATGTGACAGGAAGCGGTGAGAGCATTGTACCAAGCAAGACTGTGATGACAGTGATGGAAAAGTTTTGAAAAGAAAAAAGCTAAATTCAGACCCAGATGAAGAACTTAGCATGAGTGAATATCAACGGAAGGCAAATACTGTGAGCTTTTTCTTTTCCAAATATTATTGCTTCTCTCAGAAAAAATTTATTTTCTATATTCTGGCTGAGAGATTGCTTGTGGTCAGAATTAGTCGTGTGAACAATGTGGTCTTAAATTTAAATTGTTGTGCCACTGATCAGGCGCACTTTTGAAGTAGACTGTTGGAAAATGTTCTCATCTTAACCTGTCTTTAAGTTATCTTGTGTTATGTGTTCATGTTTACTGATTTTCCTTTGTAAGTGTAACCGGGTTCTGCTTCACACCACTGTACCAGGCCGACCCAAGTAACCCCTGGACTCTGTGTTGTGTAGATGTTTTAATGAAGACCAGGAGTTCTGGGTGAACAGGCAGTTTATTTCCTGAATGAGAACAGATCGGGTTGGAATCAATGCAATGGTTCAGCTTCCCTCAGCACACTCTCGTGCAGCTTCCATAGACTGCCACTGATTACAGTACATTAATATTTTAACATTCAATAAAAAATACAATAATAAATGATGTACCTGAATGAGAACAGATCGGGTTGGAATCAATGCAATGGTTCAGCTTCCCTCAGCACACTACAACAGAGCGTCATGTTGACTTTAACTTATCACAGAAAGTGTTTTACAAAATATTAACAAAACTAAAAGTGCAAAATTGATGCCAGGCACACAAATCATAAATAGTAGTTGCACACTATTGATGTAAGTTTTTAAGAATGATACTTTATGTGTTTCTAACACTTTTCCGTGCTGTGTGCTGAGGAATGAAACTCACCTCTCGTGCAGCTTCCATAGACTGCCACTGATTACAGAGGCCAGCAACATATAACCAGCCACACAGAGAGGAGGCGCTATTTCCCATTGCACTGATAATATATAAAGCAAGTGGGATTCTACAACATAAACTCTGTTACATAAGGTACAGCTTTATGTTCTGTATCCTGTCATTCTGTTTATGTGCATGTTGTACTGTTGTTGGCCACTGGGGGCAGTGAGAGCGAGATTTTATATATATGCAGCACTGTTCTAAAAAGAATTAGACGAAGAAAAGTTTTCTCTGTGCCTGACCGTTCCACAAATAAAAGAACACAGCTATCTAAGAAAAGAAGTGTGGTTCATTGTGATGATGAGTGCAGATCAAGAAAACACAAACGCAACATAGACATGTTAAGTGCAATTTGAAATATCTAATATAAAATATGATACAAATTCAAATTCAAGACACTTTGATAAGAACGACCATATATATTATTATTATTATTTATTATTTTCATGTGTTTAGAGTTTTGGTTGGTGGTGTGCCTCTTGATTCTTTCAATGAAAACAATGTACCTAGGCTCAAAAAAGGTTGAAAAATACTGCAGTAGAAAGCAACGTTTAGATGCTGGGAGGAAGAAGAAAAAGTATAAAAAGTGTCCGGTTGTTTAGGGAGCAGCGGATCAGAACCAGAGTCAAGGGAGCAAATATCATCCTCCTTTACATACATGACTGTAAATAAAGACCCGGACTAAACATGATCTGTTGATCCTGCATATATATATATATTTATACATATCTACACGTTGCAGTAGAACAGTGTTTTTCAACTAGTGTCCCGTGGAAATTATTCAATTTCACTAAATTGGTCTAAAACGATTTTTTGAAAACAAATTGACTGCAAATAATATGCCATTTCCGAGAGTCTGTGTTGTATAGTGACTAGCGGCGTCATCATGTAATTTCCTGATGACAGGATGGCAGTAGGTACACAGCACTGTACGTTAAAACAAGAGAATTAGTGATGCATGAATGTGACAGGAAGCGGTGAGAGCATTGTACCAAGCAAGACTGTGATGACAGTGATGGAAAAGTTTAGAAAAGAAAAAAGCTAAATTCAGACCCAGATGAAGAACTTAGCATGAGTGAATATCAACGGAAGGCAAATACCGTGAGCTTTTTCTTTTCCAAATATTATTGCTTCTCTCAGAAAAGGAATTATTTTCTATATTCTGGCTGAGAGATTGCTTGTGGTCAGAATTAGTCGTGTGAACAATGTGGTCTTAAATTTAAATTGTTGTGCCACTGATCAGGCGCACTTTTGAAGTAGACATGTTAAGTGCAATTTGAAATATCTAATATAAAATATGATACAAATTCCTATTCAAGACACTTTGATAAGAACGACCATATATTATTATTATTTATTATTTTCATTTGTTTAGATTTTTGGTTGGTGGTGTGCCTCTTGATTCTTTCAATGAAAACAATGTGCCTAGGCTCAAAAAAGGTTGAAAAATACTGCAGTAGAAAGCAACGTTTAGATGCTGGGAGGAAGAAGAAAAAGTATAAAAAGTGTCCGGTTGTTTAGGGAGCAGCGGATCAGAACCAGAGTCAAGGGAGCAAATATCATCCTCCTTTACATACATGACTGTAAATGAAGACCCGGACTAAACATGATCTGTTGATCCTGCATATCGATGCTTGATCGTTTAAGAAAGGATAACCTATCCTATCTTTAAGGTTTTTAGTGTTTTTTTAAGTTTTTACCTGAAAGACAAAGCAAATGGTTAGTGACCAAATGAGCGCAGAGGGTCTACATTCAAAGACTCTGTTCAGGCGGTCAATGACGCCAATCGGTGACGTTGATTCTGGGTTGGAGTTTTCCATTCAAGGAAAACGTGACCAGAGAACAGCTGAGCCAATCAGGAGCAGGCGACCGCCCACTGCTCATTAACTATAGCATTTGAATACTTAGTTGGTTCCTTTTTAGTCTTGAACATACATATACACATTTCTGCAATTAATTCCAACAACAGGATTATTATTTTTCTATGGAAACATAAATCTCACTTAATAAGAAAATGTAATGTAATCAGTTTGAAAATGGACGACTGCAAGCTTTTCAATTTGATTGAACGAACGACACTTTAAAAATAAGATCCTTGAATGAGTATCCCATCTAGGATGACGTCACCAGCGACCAGCTGAGCCAATCTGAAGCAGGTGACCACCCACTGCTCATTAACTACAGCGATTGAATACTTAGTTGCTTTTTTTTCTTTTTAATTATTAAACACTTTGAACAATTTTACAAGATCACGTGTCATGCACTTAAGTAATAAAATCTTACAGGCTAAAGACACACACATCATTTTAAGACAATAACATCATAAAAAAAATGTTCAATAAAAATAAATGAATAAAATGTGGAATACTTTCCATTTTGGTAAAAGGAGAATTTAAGGTTCTCCACACATAAGGTCACATATAAAATACATATTTATGTGATGAAGACGCTGTGAAGGACTTATATTAACTGAGATGAGTCACTTTGAAAATATTTCAACTTCAAGACTAAAAAGGAACCAACTAAGTATTCAAATGCTATAGTTAATGAGCAGTGGGCGGTCGCCTGCTCCTGATTGGCTCAGCTGTTCACTGGTCACGTTTTCCTTGAATGGAAAACTCCAACCCAAAATCAACGTCACGATTGGCGTCATTGACCGCCTGAACAGAGTCTTTGAATGTAGACCCTCTGCGCTCATTTGGTCACTAACCATTTGCTTTGTCTTTCAGGTAAAAACTTAAAAAAACACTAAAAACCTTAAAGATAGGATAGGTTATCCTTTCTTAAATGATCAAGCATCGATATGCAGGATCAACAGATCATGTTTAGTCCGGGTCTTTATTTACAGTCATGTATGTAAAGGAGGATGATATTTGCTCCCTTGACTCTGGTTCTGATCCGCTGCTCCCTAAACAACCGGACACTTTTTATACTTTTTCTTCTTCCTCCCAGCATCTAAACGTTGCTTTCTACTGCAGTATTTTTCAACCTTTTTTGAGCCTAGGTACATTGTTTTCATTGAAAGAATCAAGAGGCACACCACCAACCAAAAATCTAAACAAATGAAAATAATAAATAATAATAATATATGGTCGTTCTTATCAAAGTGTCTTGAATAGGAATTTGTATCATATTTTATATTAGATATTTCAAATTGCACTTAACATGTCTACTTCAAAAGTGCGCCTGATCAGTGGCACAACAATTTAAATTTAAGACCAAATTGTTCACACGACTAATTCTGACCACAAGCAATCTCTCAGCCAGAATATATAGAAAATAATTCCTTTTCTGAGAGAAGCAATAATATTTGGAAAAGAAAAGCTCACGGTATTTGCCTTCCGTTGATATCCACTCATGCTAAGTTCTTCATCTGGGTCTGAATTTAGCTGTTTTCTTTTCAAAAACTTTTCCATCACTGTCATCACAGTCTTGCTTGGTACAATGCTCTCACCGCTTCCTGTCACATTCATGCATCACTAATTCTCTTGTTTTAACGTACAGTGCTGTGTACCTACTGCCATCCTGTCATCAGGAAATTACATGATGACGCCGCTAGTCACTATACAACACAGACTCTCGGAAATGGCATATTATTTGCAGTCAATTTGTTTTCAAAAAATCGTTTTAGACCAATTTAGTGAAATTGAATAATTTCCACGGGACACTAGTTGAAAAACACTGTTCTACTGCAACGTGTAGATATGTATAAATATATATATATATGCAGGATCAACAGATCATGTTTAGTCCGGGTCTTTATTTACAGTCATGTATGTAAAGGAGGATGATATTTGCTCCCTTGACTCTGGTTCTGATCCGCTGCTCCTAAACAACCGGACACTTTTTATACTTTTTCTTCTCCTCCCAGCATCTAAACGTTGCTTTCTACTGCAGTATTTTTCAACCTTTTTTGAGCCTAGGTACATTGTTTTCATTGAAAGAATCAAGAGGCACACCACCAACCAAAACTCTAAACACATGAAAATAATATAATAATAATAATAATATATGGTCGTTCTTATCAAAGTGTCTTGAATTTGAATTTGTATCATATTTTATATTAGATATTTCAAATTGCACTTAACATGTCTATGTTGCGTTTGTGTTTTCTTGATCTGCACTCATCATCACAATGAACCACACTTCTTTTCTTAGATAGCTGTGTTCTTTTATTTGTGGAACGGTCAGGCACAGAGAAAACTTTTCTTCGTCTAATTCTTTTTAGAACAGTGCTGCATATATATAAAATCTCACTCTCACTGCCCCCAGTGGCCAACAACAGTACAACATGCACATAAACAGAATGACAGGATACAGAACATAAAGCTGTACCTTATGTAACAGAGTTTATGTTTGTAGAATCCCACTTGCTTTATATATTATCAGTGCAATGGGAAATAGCGCCTCCTCTCTGTGTGGCTGGTTATATGTTGCTGGCCTCTGTAATCAGTGGCAGTCTATGGAAGCTGCACGAGAGGTGAGTTTCATTCCTCAGCACACAGCACGGAAAAGTGTTAGAAACACATAAAGTATCATTCTTAAAAACTTACATCAATAGTGTGCAACTACTATTTATGATTTGTGTGCCTGGCATCAATTTTGCAATTTTAGTTTGTTAATATTTTGTAAAACACTTTCTGTGATAAGTTAAAGTCAACATGACGCTCTGTTGTAGTGTGCTGAGGGAAGCTGAACCATTGCATTGATTCCAACCCGATCTGTTCTCATTCAGGTACATCATTTATTATTGTATTTTTTATTGAATGTTAAAATATTAATGTACTGTAATCAGTGGCAGTCTATGGAAGCTGCACGAGAGTGTGCTGAGGGAAGCTGAACCATTGCATTGATTCCAACCCGATCTGTTCTCATTCAGGAAATAAACTGCCTGTTCACCCAGAACTCCTGGTCTTCATTAAAACATCTACACAACACAGAGTCCAGGGTTACTTGGGTCGGCCTGGTACAGTGGTGTGAAGCAGAACCCGGTTACACTTACAAAGGAAAATCAGTAAACATGAACACATAACACAAGATAACTTAAAGACAGGTTAAGATGAGAACATTTTCCAACAGTCTACTTCAAAAGTGCGCCTGATCAGTGGCACAACAATTTAAATTTAAGACCACATTGTTCACACGACTAATTCTGACCACAAGCAATCTCTCAGCCAGAATATAGAAAATAATTCCTTTTCTGAGAGAAGCAATAATATTTGGAAAAGAAAAAGCTCACAGTATTTGCCTTCCGTTGATATTCACTCATGCTAAGTTCTTCATCTGGGTCTGAATTTAGCTTTTTTCTTTTCAAAACTTTTCCATCACTGTCATCACAGTCTTGCTTGGTACAATGCTCTCACCGCTTCCTGTCACATTCATGCATCACTAATTCTCTTGTTTTAACGTACAGTGCTGTGTACCTACTGCCATCCTGTCATCAGGAAATTACATGATGACGCCGCTAGTCACTATACAACACAGACTCTCGGAAATGGCATATTATTTGCAGTCAATTTGTTTTCAAAAAATCGTTTTAGACCAATTTAGTGAAATTGAATAATTTCCACGGGACACTAGTTGAAAACACTGTTCTACTGCAACGTGTAGATATGTATAAATATATATATTGAAAACATCATAGTAATTTTTTTATCCAGTCTTTGAATGTAGGTTATCTCCGATAATTTAGTCACTTTCTGTTTCTTTCTCGTATCTATATTTGTATTTGCAATAAACTAAATATCTACTATCGTATCTAATGCAGTTTTATTAAATTGACCACTGCAGGAATTATGAACAGTCTTAAATAAGCCGAAATAAAATTGACAACAATGTCAATGTCACAGTCAGGGGGCAGTAGAGAGCAACGTGTGGACGCTGCAGCGAGCAGAACCGATACGATTTTGTTTCCAGAGTCCAGTGATCAAATATCATCCTCCTTTACATACATGACTGTAAATAAAGACCCGGACTAAACATGATCTGTTGATCCTGCATATCAATGCTTGATCGTTTAAGAAAGGATAACCTATCCTATCTTAAGGTTTTTAGTGTTTTTTAAGTTTTACCTGAAAGACAAAGCAAATGGTTAGTGACCAAATGAACGCAGAGGGTCTACATTCAAAGACTCTGTTCAGGCGGTCAATGCGCCAATCGGTGACGTTGATTCTGGGTTGGTTTTCCATTCAAGGAAAACGTGACCAGTGAACAGCTGAGCCAATCAGGAGCAGGCGACCGCCCACTGCTCATTAACTATAGCATTTGAATACTTAGTTGGTTCCTTTTTAGTCTTGAAGTTGAAATATTTTCAAAGAGACTCATCTTAGTTATTGTAAGTCCTTACAGCGTCTTCATCACATAAATATGTATTTATATGTGACCTTATGTGTGGAGAACCTTAAATTCTCCTTTTACCAAAATGGAAAGTATTCCACATTTTATTCATTTATTTTTATTGAACATTTTTTTTATGATGTTATTGTCTTAAAATGATGTGTGTGTCTTTAGCCTGTAAGATTTTATTACTTAAGTGCATGACACGTGATCTTGTAAAATGGTTCAAAGTGTTTAATAATTAAAAAAAAAAAAAGCAACTAAGTATTCAATCGCTGTAGTTAATGAGCAGTGGGCGGTTACCTGCTTCTGATTGGCTCATCTGGTCACTGGTGACGTCATCCTTAAATGGGATACTCATGGCTCAGCTGACGTGGCTCAGTTGACGTCATCCTTAAATGGGATACTCGTTCAAGGATCTTTCAATGTTAATGACGTCAGTGGGTGACGTCATTTACGTCACCCATTGACGTCATCGACCGCCTGAACAGAGTCTTTGAATGTAGGCCCTCTGCGCTCAATAACTTTTCCTCTCCATTGATTGGACCAGAAGCTCTCATCAGCCTCATCATTGAGTTTCTTGTAAAAACTATGCAGTTCGCTTTAGCATTTTTACAAAAACATAAATATTGCCTTTCTTTTAATACCATCTCTCCAACCCCTAACATTTAAAGGGAAGATTCAGAAAAAATGAGGAGAAGGAAACTGAACCTCTGGCGTTCAGGAAAAGGTC
Organism: Poeciliopsis prolifica; assembly: GCF_027474105.1. Lineage (NCBI taxonomy): Eukaryota > Metazoa > Chordata > Actinopteri > Cyprinodontiformes > Poeciliidae > Poeciliopsis > Poeciliopsis prolifica. Next base: position 97,914 of record NW_026562382.1, read on the forward strand.
AGAATGAAGCACCGACTCTCTTAACTGAATCCAGAACAACTGACCTCCAACCAAATAACGAGATTATTAACATTGCCATTTGAGACAGCCTTATTTATAATTCGGCCGATGTTTCTAAATGTTAGAAAACAAAAGACGACGCGCGACGTCCACTGCGTTGTCAGTAGACGAGGCCCAGTGCTTTGCGATCTCATTGAGATGTCTGTGATTTTCTTTGCGGGCATCTTCGTTATTCTTTTCCTTGAAGCCCTGAATTTTTCAATTCCAGCGCCGTGTCGGTGATATATGATATAGAAATATAAAACAAAATAGATTTCTAAGTCTTCATTATAGTATTTTTATAGTATTTAAATGTAAATTAGCTACCTACATTGCTAGTTCATATAATATATAGTTACAATACATAAAATACATACTTTTACTGCCAAAGTTTTAATTTATAGGTTTTATTTTGTATTATTTATACTTTTTGTTAAGACTCTTATTTTGAAGGTTTAAGGTAGGAAGTAGATGTAGAAGCGTCTGGTTACCAGGTTACCAGAGACGCTTGCGATATAACAGCATCGCGTTGGCAAGCAAATGAAGAAGCATGATTTAAGTGTAAGAATTTACTGAATGACCTCATTTCTACCTCAAAAGGAAGGGTTAGCCAGCGAGGTATGTTTATATGTTTTACGTTATTTTTTATATCGATATTGTATTCTTGACACCATCTCACTAAGTTTACGTTGTGTTTTAGTTCGACGGTGGTGTTGGTGTCAGGGAAACTGAAGCTGTAATAAGAACAACTTTAAAGAGTTTCATTAAAGCTGACTTCACACCAGCAGTGCGACGAACTCTTAATTGCCAAAAAGAAGAAGAGGTGGAAGTGATACATACTTATATATAAGTTATTAATGACTTATTTTAACTGAGATGAGTCACTTTGAAAATATTTCAACTTCAAGACTAAAAAGGAACCAACTAAGTATTCAAATGCGGGCGGCGACAGAGAGTTTGCTTTCCGGTCGACGACGCTGACACGCGAGTGGACGACATCAAGAGGAGAGGTCTGATGGTGGACGCTGGTGCGACGTCGCATATAATCACCGACATCGGGAAGTTTCGGAAGCTTGATGAAAGTTTCCAGGCCGAGACGCACTGCGTGGAATTGGCTGATGGATCCAGGTGTTTTGGTGTTGCCAAGAAACGAGGAGACGCGTTAGGTCGACGTCTTAAAACAGTGCTGAGAACAAATTGTACATCCCTTCATATCCGCAAGACATCTTCTCAGTGAAAGCTGCAACATCCAGCGGAGCAACGGTGATCTTCAAAGAAGAAAAGAACGTTCTTCTCAGAGACGATACCAAGTTCCCCATTCACGTAGGTAACACATTGTATTACTTCCAACGACGGACAATGGATGTGGAGCTCAGTGTAAAAAATGTTATGACTTACAAGGTTGGCGTGAGATTCTTGGACATTGCAATTACAGAGATGTACTGAAGCTAGAAAATGTTGTGCATGGCATGGAAATTAAAGGAAGAGGTGAACCAATGCCATATCGTGAAGTCTGCACGAAAGGAAAATGTGTTCAAACTAACAAGGAGCCAGATGCAAGAGCTAAAGAACCACTAGCAATGGTCCACACAGATTTAGCAGGACCTATAGATCCAACGTCCAAAGATGGTCACAGATATGCATTGTGCTTCACAGATGATCATTCCTTAATCATACGTCACAGATTGACGTCAAAGACCTGTCGCCTTCTGCGTATGGCAAGCCTTTTTGATATAAAGTCGGTTTCACTGCTCTTACATTCCAGATATCTCAAATTGTTTTATGACCAGACGTTTTAGCAATTTAAGATATCTCTAATTAAAATTTGACTGGACAAAATACCTATTTGAGATAATTACATTCTAACCAGTCCAAATGACGTGAGATTTATTTGTGGCATTTACTGAAAATATAAAATTCTGCAGGCAACTATTCGGACAGCACAAAGGGGCTTTCACCTCATTCAGAATTAAGATATCTAAAATTGTAATTTTGACAGTGATAATTACGTTCAAGAAATCTTAAATCGTAATTCCGGTTACGTGTCTCGTCAAATTACAGAACAAGTGACGTCATTTGAGATATCTTGCAAGGAATTTTGACCAGTCAAAATGTAATTGAAGATATCCTGAATTATTATTCTTACTAGTCAGAATGTAAATGCATATATCTTAAATTATCATTCCGGAGTCAAAATGTAGTTTTGTCAAGTCAAAATGCATTTTCGAAATCTAGAAAGTAATTACGGTTAATCAGAGGGAACGCAATTTATGTGAAAACGGCTTGCCATAGCACACTTGAAGCCCGCATCATACGTCACAGATTGACGTCATTGATCGACTGAACCAGAGCCTTTGAATATAGGCCCTCAGCAGTCATTGCGTCACGAATGATTTTCCTTTGCAGGGAACGTAGACAATACCCATCAAATACAAATTAGATGTAGCTATAGATAGATATCTAGAGATCGATATGCACGTCTTTCTGTCATCTGTCTGTCAAGAGATATGTGATCGATAGACGTGAATATCTATCAAGACATAGTTATCCACGTCAATCTATGGATGTGGATATCTATGTCTAGACATAGATATTTATATATCTATATATCTATATATCTAATTTGTAGAGACCCTGGAGGGAGAATCAGTCGCCGAAGACCTGGAGGACCCGTCGCCGAAGACCCTGGAAGACCGAACGATGAGAAAATCGATGAGAAAACACACTGATAACAGAGGCCCATTGTGCAGAACATTTTATATCACGTTTAACTGTCTGGTCTACTCATGTAGGGGGGATGCATTTTAATTTCTGAGCCTGCACAGCTTATTATTAGCCTACCGGTTTACGCTAAAAACCTCATAGCGTAGTTTATAGTAGTCAGCCACCAATTGTGCAAGTTCTCCCACTTAAAAAGATGAGAGGCCTGTAATTGTCATCATAGATATTCCTCAACTATGAGACAAAAGAAGAAAAAAAAAATTCAGATTGTCTGCTTTTTGTTGTTATTTTTGGTTTATTTTGATTTTTCTTTTTTATAATTCCATTTGTTAGTGTTATTTTGAAACAATAATCCTGTGTATATCTTAGTCGTCTAATCATCCCTTTATGATGATGTCTGGTATCACACACAGATATTAGTAAGAGAAACTGCATCTCATGTTGGCGTATTAGGCAGGCTCCCATTGTGTCTGTTATGAATTGAAACTGTAACCAACTAGTTTAATTTACGAATAGATAAGTTGAGAAAACTTAGATTTCAATGTTGATGTTACAGTTAGTCTATCTTTCTAAGTTCAAAAAGGAGGATAATGAGCACAAACAACCATATCAAGAATAATGAACAGACTGTTTAATACAAAATTAAAGAGAATATTATAGTACAATTTTTGTTTCAACATAAAGTGTCCACCCTTGTTATAACAGGTAGTGTAGTTCTTTTAGTTCAGATTCCTTATTGTTCAGTTCCTTCTTTAGAAGCTTTTTAGTTCAGTAATTGCAATTTAGGTCAGTCAGTCAAGTCTTTGTTAAATGGCCATGTGTTTCTTTGGATCCAAAATCTTATCCAGTGCAAAGTAGGCAGCGGATCCAGCAGTCCCAGGTCTTGGGTTGAAACCTGTAGCTCAGCAATCCAATCCAGGCCTGCGATGCTGTGCAGCTGGACAACCTTCCAACTTGAATGTGGTTCTAAAAAAAAAAAACTAACCTGCATATATATATGTGTGGTGGGACCGGTGTGGTTCAATAGAACTATTTTTAAGACAAAATTGTAATAATTTATCCCCAAAAGTTATCTTCAAGGCACACAGGCCGCTACATATGAGGCTTGAGACAATCTCACTAATTTCAATCATTTTATTTATTACATCAGTTCATGCTAATCAATAAAATACATTAAGTTAAAACCACTCACATTAAATAAATAACAGTGACGGCTCAAGTCAAGGGTGGCAATGCAGTTCAGGGTAGTGACCTAAATAAAAGAAACACAGCAAACAAAACCACAAAACTAAAGAAAAGAAGCTTGTTTCATGTTGGAGTGAATGTTTTTTGACATATAATGTTTGTCTACATGTTCTGTGTTTAATAAACATTGAACTAACATGCGCATGCGAAGAAGATAAAAACAAAATCTTGTTTGCAGGATTTTCCAAACACCGGAATGGGACCGCCGATGAAACCTGGAATTATTTAATAACATGTAATGACAACATGATTAACTACTGAATTTCTCTAATAGATCAATTAAAGACAATAACTTTTCCTCTCCATTGATTGGACCAGAAGCTCTCATCAGCCTCATCATTGAGTTTCTTGTAAAAACTATGCAGTTCGCTTTAGCATTTTTACAAAAACATAAATATTGCCTTTCTTTTAATACCATCTCTCCAACCCCTAACATTTAAAGGGAAGATTCAGAAAAAATGAGGAGAAGGAAACTGAACCTCTGGCGTTCAGGAAAAGGTCAGAATGAAGCACCGACTCTCTTAAACTGAATCCAGAACAACTGACCTCCAACCAAATAACGAGATTATTAACATTGCCATTTGAGACAGCCTTATTTATTAATTCGGCCGATGTTCTAAATGTTAGAAAACAAAAGACGACGCGCGACGTCCACTGCGTTGTCAGTAGACGAGGCCCAGTGCTTTGCGATCTCATTGAGATGTCTGTGATTTTCTTTGCGGGCATCTTCGTTATTCTTTTCCTTGAAGCCCTGAATTTTTCAATTCCAGCGCCGTGTCGGTGATATATGATATAGAAATATAAAAACAAAATAGATTTCTAAGTCTTCATTATAGTATTTTTATAGTATTTAAATGTAAATTAGCTACCTACATTGCTAGTTCATATAATATATAGTTACAATACATAAAATACATACTTTTACTGCCAAAGTTTTAATTTATAGGTTTTATTTTGTATTATTTATACTTTTGTTAAGACTCTTATTTTGAAGGTTTAAGGTAGGAAGTAGATGTAGAAGCGTCTGGTTACCAGGTTACCAGAGACGCTTGCGATATAACAGCATCGCGTTGGCAAGCAAATGAAGAAGCATGATTTAAGTGTAAGAATTTACTGAATGACCTCATTTCTACCTCAAAAGGAAGGGTTAGCCAGCGAGGTATGTTTATATGTTTTACGTTATTTTTATATCGATATTGTATTCTTGACACCATCTCACTAAGTTTACGTTGTGTTTTAGTTCGACGGTGGTGTTGGTGTCAGGGAAACTGAAGCTGTAATAAGAACAACTTTAAAGAGTTTCATTAAAGCTGACTTCACACCAGCAGTGCGACGAACTCTTAATTGCCAAAAAGAAGAAGAGGTGGAAGTGATACATACTTATATATAAGTTATTGACTTATTTTAACTGAGATGAGTCACTTTGAAAATATTTCAACTTCAAGACTAAAAAGGAACCAACTAAGTATTCAAATGCGGGCGGCGACAGAGAGTTTGCTTTCCGGGTGAGCGACGCTGACACGCGAGTGGACGACATCAAGAGGAGAGGTCTGATGGTGGACGCTGGTGCGACGTCGCATATAATCACCGACATCGGGAAGTTTCGGAAGCTTGATGAAAGTTTCCAGGCCGAGACGCACTGCGTGGAATTGGCTGATGGATCCAGGTGTTTTGGTGTTGCCAAGAAACGAGGAGACGCGTTAGGTCGACGTCTTAAAACAGTGCTGAGGAACAAATTGTACATCCCTTCATATCCGCAAGACATCTTCTCAGTGAAAGCTGCAACATCCAGCGGAGCAACGGTGATCTTCAAAGAAGAAAAGAACGTTCTTCTCAGAGACGATACCAAGTTCCCCATTCACGTAGGTAACACATTGTATTACTTCCAAACGACGGACAATGGATGTGGAGCTCAGTGTAAAAAATGTTATGACTTACAAGGTTGTCGTGAGATTCTTGGACATTGCAATTACAGAGATGTACTGAAGCTAGAAAATGTTGTTCATGGCATGGAAATTAAAGGAGAGGTGAACCAATGCCATATCGTGAAGTCTGCACGAAAGGAAAATGTGTTCAAACTAACAAGGAGCCAGATGCAAGAGCTAAAGAACCACTAGCAATGGTCCACACAGATTTAGCAGGACCTATAGATCCAACGTCCAAAGATGGTCACAGATATGCATTGTGCTTCACAGATGATCATTCCTTAATCATACGTCACAGATTGACGTCAAAGACCTGTCGCCCTTCTGCGTATGGCAAGCCTTTTTGATATAAAGTCGGTTTCACTGCTTACATTCCAGATATCTCAAATTGTTTTATGACCAGACGTTTTAGCAATTTAAGATATCTCTAATTAAAATTTGACTGGACAAAATACCTATTTGAGATAATTACATTCTAACCAGTCCAAATGACGTGAGATTTATTTGTGGCATTTACTGAAAATATAAAATTCTGCAGGCAACTATTCGGACAGCACAAAGGGGCTTTCACCTCATTCAGAATTAAGATATCTAAAATTGTAATTTTGACAGTGATAATTACGTTCAAGAAATCTTAAATCGTAATTCCGGTTACGTGTCTCGTCAAATTACAGAACAAGTGACGTCATTTGAGATATCTTGCAAGGAATTTTGACCAGTCAAAATGTAATTGAAGATATCCTGAATTATTATTCTTACTAGTCAGAATGTAAATGCATATATCTTAAATTATCATTCCGGAGTCAAAATGTAGTTTTGTCAAGTCAAAATGCATTTTTCGAAATCTAGAAAGTAATTACGGTTAATCAGAGGGAACGCAATTTATGTGAAAACGGCTTGCCATAGCACACTTGAAGCCCGCATCATACGTCACAGATTGACGTCATTGATCGACTGAACCAGAGCCTTTGAATATAGGCCCTCAGCAGTCATTGCGTCACGAATGATTTTCCTTTGCAGGGAACGTAGACAATACCCATCAAATACAAATTAGATGTAGCTATAGATAGATATCTAGAGATCGATATGCACGTCTTTCTGTCATCTGTCTGTCAAGAGATATGTGATCGATAGACGTGAATATCTATCAAGACATAGTTATCCACGTCAATCTATGGATGTGGATATCTATGTCTAGACATAGATATTATATATCTATATATCTATAGATCTAATTTGTAGAGACCCTGGAGGGAGAATCAGTCGCCGAAGACCCTGGAGGACCCGTCGCCGAGGACGCTGGAGGACCGAACGATGAGAAAATCGATGAGAAAACACACTGATAACAGAGGCCCATTGTGCAGAACATTTTATATCACGTTTAACTGTCTGTCTATTCATGTAGGGGGGATGCATTTTAATTTCTGAGCCTGCACAGCTTATTATTAGCCTACCGGTTTACGCTAAAAACCTCATAGCGTAGTTTATAGTAGTCAGCCACCAATTGTGCAAGTTCTCCCACTTAAAAAGATGAGAGGCCTGTAATTGTCATCATAGATATTCCTCAACTATGAGACAAAAGAAGAAAAAAAATTCAGATTGTCTGCTTTTTGTTATTTTTGGTTTATTTTGATTTTTTCTTTTTTATAATTCCATTTGTTAGTGTTATTTTGAAACAATAATCCTGTGTATATCTTAGTCGTCTAATCATCCCTTTATGATGATGTCTGGTATCACACACAGATATTAGTAAGAGAAACTGCATCTCATGTTGGCGTATTAGGCAGGCTCCCATTGTGTCTGTTATGAATTGAAACTGTAACCAACTAGTTTAACTTACGAATAGATAAGTTGAGAAAACTTAGATTTCAATGTTGAAGTTACAGTTAGTCTATCTTTTTAAGTTCAAAAAGGAGGATAATGAGCACAAACAACCATATCAAGAATAATGAACAGACTGTTTTTAGTGTTTTTTTAAGTTTTTACCTGAAACACAAAGCAAATGGTTAGTGACCAAATGAGCGCAGAGGGTCTACATTCAAAGCTCTGTTCAGGCGGTCAATGACGCCAATCGGTGACGTTGATTCTGCACTGTAAAAATAATTAGGGTGGTTAAACTTAAAAACTTGAGTACAATTGCTGCCTTAAAAACACAAGTTAGCACAACTTGAAATTATGTATTTTTCCAACTTAGGTTGGCAAGCTAGAAAAGTAGCCCAATTGCTTATAATTTGTTGCTTAAATATGAAACCATAAGTTGAAATGACTAACGACAGAACATTCTTCATTCTCAAAAAATTGAGAACTCTTGTCAAGTGAAATTTTGTTAAAGTAATAAAAAATTATATATACTCTCATTTCAAAGTTAAACTGACTAACTACATTCATACCAATTCCTTTTTTGAGTTAATTTAACTTAAGATTTTAAGGCAGCAATTGTACTTAAAATTGCAATTTAAGTAAACTAACATTTCCAACTATTGTTAACTCCCTCCACTAATAATGCCAAGTTTAACAGTTTCCTAAAAATAATTACACCTAATACACTTTCATTTCAAATATTACACATTTATTTTTATCTTGCTCTTGAAACAGTGGCAATTCAACCAGCTTCCCTCTCTCAGAAACAGTCCAAACAGTACAAAACGATCATTGTTTTAACAAACTCACAAAGAGAGAGGTTTTTCACAAATTCAGCATGATGCTGAATTTGTGGAAAAACCTCTTTTTATAGGAATTTAACATGTCTACTTCAAAAGTGCGCCTGATCAGTGGGACAACAATTTATATTTAAGACCACATTGTTCACACGACTAATTCTTCCAACTTGAATGTGGTTCTAAAAAAAAAAAACTAACCTGCATATATATATATGTGTGGTGGGACCGGTGTGGTTCAATAGAACTATTTTTAAGACAAAATTGTAATAATTTATCCCCAAAAAGTTATCTTCAAGGCACACAGGCCGCTACATATGAGGCTTGAGACAATCTCACTAATTTCAATAATTTTATTTATTACATCAGTTCATGCTAATCAATAAAATACATTAAGTTAAAACCACTCACATTAAATAAATAACAGTGACGGCTCAAGTCAAGGGTGGCAGTGCAGTTCAGGGTAGTGACCTAAATAAAAGAAACACAGCAAACAAAACCACAAAACTAAAGAAAATTGTGCAACAAATCAAAAGAGCACCACCACCCGGAAAGTCCACCACCAACACCACCATTTTTTCTTTTTAATTATTAAACACTTTGAACAATTTACAAGATCACGTGTCATGCACTTAAGTAATAAAATCTTACAGGCTAAAGACACACACATCATTTTAAGACAATAACATCATAAAAAAAATGTTCAATAAAAATAAATGAATAAAATGTGGAATACTTTCCATTTTGGTAAAAGGAGAATTTAAGGTTCTCCACACATAAGGTCACATATAAAATACATATTTATGTGATGAAGACGCTGTGAAGGACTTATAATAACTAAGATGAGTCACTTTGAAAATATTTCAACTTCAAGACTAAAAAGGAACCAACTAAGTGTTCAAATGCTATAGTTAATGAGTAGTGGGCGGTCGCCTGCTCCTGATTGGCTCAGCTGTTCACTGGTCACGTTTTCCTTGAATGGAAAACTCCAACCCAGAATCAACGTCACCGATTGGCGTCATTGACCGCCTGAACAGAGTCTTTGAATGTAGACCCTCTGCGCTCATTTGGTCACTAACCATTTGCTTTGTCTTTCAGGTAAAAACTTAAAAAAACACTAAAAACCTTAAAGATAGGATAGGTTATCCTTTCTTAAATGATCAAGCATCGATATGCAGGATCAACAGATCATGTTTAGTCCGGGTCTTTATTTACAGTCATGTATGTAAAGGAGGATGATATTTGATCACTGGACTCTGGAAACAAACTCGTATCGGTTCTGCTCGCTGCAGCGTCCACACGTTGCTCTCTACTGCCCCCTAGGAAAGGTTGGGCCTGTAATAGCAGAGATTTATCTATTCTGCGTAGAATATTTTTCACCAAAATGGAAAGTATTTCCAGATTTACCTACACTGCACATGCATTAGGAATACACATTTCTGCAATTAATTCCAACAACTGGATTATTATTTTTCTATGGAAACATAAATCTCACTTAATAAAAAAAATGTAATGTAATCAGTTTGAAGATGGACGACTGCAAGCTTGAAAACACGAAGCCTATTAGAGACTTAATGGACTTTAAGATCGGTTTACCTTTTCTTAAGTTTACAAGCTATGCACTGTTCAGGGGAAATGTCGGGTCATGAAAGGCCCGTTAGACCCCCGATGACAAGGGGGTCTGTGTCATGTGATTATGGTCACATGACACATGGGATGGGAAATAAGCTTCCATATCTATGTATGGAAGCTTATGTGAAAATATAGCTTATGGTACACACACACATATATATTATATATATATATATATATATATATATATATATATATATCGTGTTCGTGGAGGTGATCTCTGTGCAGCGCACACTCTCGTTTGTCCACAGCCGGCTGCTCAACACTCCAACGCCGCTCACTCCTCGGCGTGCCACGCCCCCTTCCGTTCAGGTCCAAATCAAAGAAAACACAGTAGAGCGCCAGCATCCCCGCACCAGAACTCCGTCGGAAGACGTCCTCACTGCCAGTACTCTGCAGGATCGGTTCAATCGGAATGGAACTTTTACTTACAGCGCGCCTGATCCTCTGTACTGGGCCGTTTTCCAACTTCCGATGTTATATGCCGGATCAGCGGGTTCCGTCTGCCCCTCACAGCGTGTTTGTTTCCGTGGCTGCAGAACCAGTCCTCCTCCTCTTTCCAGCCAGGCTCCTTTTATTTGGGCTCTACTCAACCTCTGCCGACACCTGTCCGGGTGGCCAATTAGCGCGCCCCGCCTCGCGAGACAACCACCTTCAGTCCATGGTGTTTGAATTGTCAAAGGGAAAAGAAAAAAGAAAAGCAAAAAACCCAAACAAAATCTAACCAAACAAAAATGAAAGAATAATTAACAATTAAAAAAATCATCATTCCCTATTCAACATATTTATATATGTCTGTGTGTAGAAATATTTAAATTTTGTGAATGCCATTTTTACACTTTCTGTCACTCAAGGTGGAGAAAATGTGAAAAATTGAACACTAAGTGATCATTTCTTCAACCATGAATCCAGAAATACATGTGTTTTGTAACCCACATATATATGTGTGGTACTATTGTTAGTAGTAGTTTGCATTTTATTTCTGTAGGATTTTGTTTTGTTATTTAATGCAACCAGCAAATCAGTTTCTTGTGATACCAGAAAACGCCAGCAGGTGGCTTGTGAGTTATATTCTGGTTTAGACAGCAGAAAAATTAGAAGAAGAAGAAAAATTGTAGCTGGCTGTAGCACGTTGTGCTGAATTATTGCACGCTAAAAGAAAATTCTGATAAATTCCGGTAACGGTTAACAGAAAAGAAGATTTGTGACCTGATCCCTGGCAGTAAAAAAACATTTTTACTGTGATTTTCTCTCGTGAGTGTTGTAATCTATTTTTGCAACCGAAGTTAAGATAATGCTAACTGGCGTCACAGGCATTACTGTTCATATGTTCCGACCAGGAAGAAAAGAGAAACATAAAAAAACCAATCGGAGAAACGTGAGATTAAAATGATTTTCACTGTATCGCATTTTTGTTATGTACAAACTTATAATGGGTCGCATAGAGTGCGATGTTTGTTTTGCAAGCTTGCCATTAGTTGAATGTTATTTTTGCGATAAATGGAATTTATTGCTTCCTGCATACTTTTGGATTTTAATAGTTAATTGAGATCTGAATGTGGCAGTATGCCCTGGAGGTTTTGAACGCACCACACAAGTGCTGGCATTTAATTGGTGGTGGCGCTGTTTGTATATAAGGGGCCCTCCCTCACCTGGTCAACTTGTGTTTCCGGTTTAGACCTCTGTTGCTGTGCAGCGCCAGTCTGACACTAAGGTGTGCTTGACTGATACATGCTGATCGCTCCTTCTTCTGGTAAGAGGCCTCTCCTATACTTGTTGTTGTTAGCCTAGCCTTCGCTTAGCTTTAATTGTACACCTAGGTGGCCTGTGTAAACTGCCTGATCCTCCTCCCAGCCAGAGGCACTACACATAGAGCTTGTGGTAAGTGAAAATTTCATTACCTGCATGCTTTTAGATTTGATGTTTAACACTTATGTTTGCTATAGACGCTGCTGTTTGTCCTTGGCCGGCTGTTTGCCTGTTGCCCTGTGGTTCCTGGTTGATGTCCTCTGTTATTTTGGTTGTCCGTCGGCAGTCCATTTGTCGCTCTGATTGCTGGCTCTCTGCCAGCCGTCGTGGTCAGCGTGAACCTGACTCCTGCCCCTTGTCCAGCTTGGCTGGTTCGGACTGGCGACCAGCTTGGACGGACTCTGCTGCCGCTCTTGAGTGGCGTCTGTGGCGTGGCATCCCAGGATGGATTCTTAATTGACAATTGCTGCTGATTGATTGTTGACTGAACGACAATTATGAAATGACTCATGTAATTTGAATGTCTTTTATCTTGACAGGAAAGGCCAGTTCATGGTGTTGGTGGTGGACTTTCTGGGTGGTGGTCTTTTGATTTGTTGCACAATTTTCTTTAGTTTTGTGGTTTTGTTTGCTGTGTTTCTTTTATTTAGGTCACTACCCTGAACTGCACTGCCACCCTTGACTTGAGCCGTCACTGTTATTTATTTAATGTGAGTGGTTTTAACTTAATGTATTTTATTGATTAGCATGAACTGATGTAATAAATAAAATTATTGAAATTAGTGAGATTGTCTCAAGCCTCATATGTAGCGGCCTGTGTGCCTTGAAGATAACTTTTTGGGGATAAATTATTACAATTTTGTCTTAAAAATAGTTCTATTGAACCGCACCGGTCCCACCACATATATATGCAGGTTAGTTTTTTTTTTTTAGAACCACATTCAAGTTGGAAGGTTGTCCAGCTGCACAGCATCGCAGGCCTGGATTGGATTGCTGAGCTACAGGTTTCAACCCAAGACCTGGGACTGCTGGATCCGCTGCCTACTTTGCACTGGATAAGATTTTGGATCCAAAGAAACACATGGCCATTTAACAAAGACTTGACTGACTGACCTAAATTGCAATTACTGAACTAAAAAGCTTCTAAATGAAGGAACTGAACAATAAGGAATCTGAACTAAAAGAAACTACACTACCTGTTATAACAAGGGTGGACACTTTATGTTGAAACAAAAATTGTACTATAATATTCTCTGTAATTTTGTATTAAACAGTCTGTTCATTATTCTTGATATGGTTGTTTGTGCTCATTATCCTCCTTTTTGAACTTAAAAAGATAGACTAACTGTAACTTCAACTTTGAAATCTAAGTTTTCTCAACTTATCTATTCGTAAGTTAAACTAGTTGGTTACAGTTTCAATTCATAACAGACACAATGGGAGCCTGCCTAATACGCCAACATGAGATGCAGTTTCTCTTACTAATATCTGTGTGTGATACCAGACATCATCATAAAGGGATGATTAGACGACTAAGATATACACAGGATTATTGTTTCAAAATAACACTAACAAATGGAATTATAAAAAAGAAAAAATCAAAATAAACCAAAAATAACAAAAAGCAGACAATCTGAATTTTTTTTCTTCTTTTGTCTCATAGTTGAGGAATATCTATGATAACAATTCCAGGCCTCTCATCTTTTTAAGTGGGAGAACTTGCACAATTGGTGGCTGACTACTATAAACTACGCTATGAGGTTTTTTAGCGTAAACCGGTAGGCTAATAATAAGCTGTGCAGGCTCAGAAATTAAAATGCATCCCCCCTACATGAGTAGACCAGACAGTTAAACGTGATATAAAATGTTCTGCACAATGGGCCTCTGTTATCAGTGTGTTTTCTCATCGATTTTCTCATCGTTCGGTCCTCCAGCGTCCTCGGCGACGGGTCCTCCAGGGTCTTCGGCGACTGATTCTCCCTCCAGGGTCTCTACAAATTAGATATATAGATATATAGATATATAAATATCTATGTCTAGACATAGATATCCACATCCATAGATTGACGTGGATAACTATGTCTTGATAGATATCCACGTCTATCGATCACATATCTCTTGACAGACAGATGACAGAAAGACGTGCATATCGATCTCTAGATATCTATCTATAGCTACATCTAATTTGTATTTGATGGGTATTGTCTACATTCCCTGCAAAGGAAAATCATTCGTGACGCAATGACTGCTGAGGGCCTACATTCAAAGGCTCTGGTTCAGTCGATTAATGACGTCAATCTGTGACGTATGATGCGGGCTTCAAGTGTGCTATGGCAAGCCGTTTTCACATAAATTGCGTTCCCTCTGATTAACCGTAATTACTTTCTAGATTTCGAAAAATGCATTTTGACTTGACAAAACTACATTTTGACTCCGGAATGATAATTTAAGATATCTGCATTTACATTATGACTAGTAAGAATAATAATTCAGGATATCTTCAATTACATTTTGACTGGTCAAAATTCCTTGCAAGATATCTCAAATGACGTCACTTGTTCTGTAATTTGACGAGACACGTAACCGGAATTACGATTTAAGATTTCTTGAACGTAATTATCAGTCAAAATTACAATTTTAGATATCTGAATTCTGAATGAGGTGAAAGCCCCTTTGTGCTGTCCGAATAGTTGCCTGCAGAATTTTATATTTTCAGTAAATGCCACAAATAAATCTCACGTCATTTGGACTGGTTAGAATGTAATTATCTCAAATAGGTATTTTGTCCAGTCAAATTTTAATTAGAGATATCTTAAATTGCTAAAACGTCTGGTCATAAAACAATTTGAGATATCTGGAATGTAAGAGCAGTGAAACCGAATTTATATCAAAAAGGCTTGCCATACGCAGAAGGGCGACAGGTCTTTGACGTCAATCTGTGACGTATGATTAAGGAATGATCATCTGTGAAGCACAATGCATATCTGTGACCATCTTTGGACGTTGGATCTATAGGTCCTGCTAAATCTGTGTGGACCATTGCTAGTGGTTCTTTAGCTCTTGCATCTGGCTCCTTGTTAGTTTGAACAAATTTTCCTTTCGTGCAGACTTCACGATATGGCATTGGTTCACCTCTCCTTTAATTTCCATGCCATGAACAACATTTTCTAGCTTCAGTACATCTCTGTAATTGCAATGTCCAAGAATCTCACGCCAACCTTGTAAGTCATAACATTTTTTACACTGAGCTCCACATCCATTGTCCGTCGTTTGGAAGTAATACAATGTGTTACCTACGTGAATGGGGAACTTGGTATCGTCTCTGAGAAGAACGTTCTTTTCTTCTTTGAAGATCACCGTTGCTCCGCTGGATGTTGCAGCTTTCACTGAGAAGATGTCTTGCGGATATGAAGGGATGTACAATTTGTTCCTCAGCACTGTTTTAAGACGTCGACCTAACGCGTCTCCTCCTTCCTTGGCAACACCAAAACACCTGGATCCATCAGCCAATTCCACGCAGTGCGTCTCGGCCTGGAAACTTTCATCAAGCTTCCGAAACTTCCCGATGTCGGTGATTATATGCGACGTCGCACCAGCGTCCACCATCAGACCTCTCCTCTTGATGTCGTCCACTCGCGTGTCAGCGTCGCTCACCCGGAAAGCAAACTCTCTGTCGCTCCCGCATTTGAATACTTAGTTGGTTCCTTTTTAGTCTTGAAGTTGAAATATTTTCAAAGTGACTCATCTCAGTTAAATAAGTCATTAATAACTTATATATAAGTATGTATCACTTCCACCTCTCTTCTTTTTGGCAATTAAGAGTTCGTCGCACTGCTGGTGTGAAGTCAGCTTTAATGAAACTCTTTAAAGTTGTTCTTATTACAGCTTCAGTTTCCCTGACACCAACACCACCGTCGAACTAAAACACAACGTAAACTTAGTGAGATGGTGTCAAGAATACAATATCGATATAAAAATAACATAAAACATATAAACATACCTCGCTGGCTAACCCTTCCTTTTGAGGTAGAAATGAGGTCATTCAGTAAATTCTTACACTTAAATCATGCTTCTTCATTTGCTTGCCAACGCGATGCTGTTATATCGCAAGCGTCTCTGGTAACCTGGTAACCAGACGCTTCTACATCTACTTCCTACCTTAAACCTTCAAAATAAGAGTCTTAACAAAAAGTATAAATAATACAAAATAAAACCTATAAATTAAAACTTTGGCAGTAAAAGTATGTATTTTATGTATTGTAACTATATATTATATGAACTAGCAATGTAGGTAGCTAATTTACATTTAAATACTATAAAAATACTATAATGAAGACTTAGAAATCTATTTTGTTTTTATATTTCTATATCATATATCACCGACACGGCGCTGGAATTGAAAAATTCAGGGCTTCAAGGAAAAGAATAACGAAGATGCCCGCAAAGAAAATCACAGACATCTCAATGAGATCGCAAAGCACTGGGCCTCGTCTACTGACAACGCAGTGGACGTCGCGCGTCGTCTTTTGTTTTCTAACATTTAGAAACATCGGCCGAATTAATAAATAAGGCTGTCTCAAATGGCAATGTTAATAATCTCGTTATTTGGTTGGAGGTCAGTTGTTCTGGATTCAGTTTAAGAGAGTCGGTGCTTCATTCTGACCTTTTCCTGAACGCCAGAGGTTCAGTTTCCTTCTCCTCATTTTTTCTGAATCTTCCCTTTAAATGTTAGGGGTTGGAGAGATGGTATTAAAAGAAAGGCAATATTTATGTTTTTGTAAAAATATACAAAAGAAACTCACTGATGAGGCTGATGAGAGCTTCTGGTCCAATCAATGGAGAGGAAAAGTTATTGAGCGCAGAGGGCCTACATTCAAAGACTCTGTTCAGGCGGTCGATGACGTCAATGGGTGACGTAAATGACGTCACCTACTGACGTCATTAACATTCAAGGATCCTTGAATGAGTATCCCATTTAAGGATGACGTCACCAGTGACCAGATGAGCCAATCAGAAGCAGGTGTCCGCCTACTGCTCATTAACTACAGCGATTGAATACTTAGTTGCTTTTTTTTTCTTTTTAATTATTAAACACTTTGAACCATTTTACAAGATCACGTGTCATGCACTTAAGTAATAAAATCTTACAGGCTAAAGACACACACATCATTTTAAGACATAACATCATAAAAAAATGTTCAATAAAAATAAATGAATAAAATGTGGAATACTTTCCATTTGGTAAAAGGAGAATTTAAGGTTCTCCACACATAAGGTCACATATAAAATACATATTTATGTGATGAAGACGCTGTGAAGAACTTACAATAACTAAGATGAGTCACTTTGAAAATATTTCAACTTCAAGACTAAAAAGGAACCAACTAAGTATTCAAATGCTATAGTTAATGAGCAGTGGGCGGTCGCCTGCTCCTGATTGGCTCAGCTGTTCACTGGTCACGTTTTACCTTGAATGGAAAACTCCAACCCAGAATCAACGTCACCGATTGGCGTCATTGACCGCCTGAACAGAGTCTTTGAATGTAGACCCTCTGCGCTCATTTGGTCACTAACCATTTGCTTTGTCTTTCAGGTAAAAACTTAAAAAAACACTAAAAACCTTAAAGATAGGATAGGTTATCCTTTCTTAAATGATCAAGCATCGATATGCAGGATCAACAGATCATGTTTAGTCCGGGTCTTTATTTACAGTCATGTATGTAAAGGAGGATGATATTTGATCACTGGACTCTGGAAACAAACTCGTATCGGTTCTGCTCGCTGCAGCGTCCACACGTTGCTCTCTACTGCCCCCTAGGAAAGGTTGGGCCTGTAATAGCAGAGATTTATCTATTCTGCGTAGAATATTTTTCACCAAAATGGAAAGTATTTCCAGATTTACCTACACTGCACATGCATTAGGAATACACATTTCTGCAATTAATTCCAACAACTGGATTATTATTTTTCTATGGAAACATAAATCTCACTTAATAAAAAAATGTAATGTAATCAGTTTGAAGATGGACGACTGCAAGCTTGAAAACACGAAGCCTATTAGAGACTTAATGGACTTTAAGATCGGTTTACCTTTTCTTAAGTTTACAAGCTATGCACTGTTCAGGGGAAATGTCGGGTCATGAAAGGCCCGTTAGACCCCCGATGACAAGGGGGTCTGTGTCATGTGATTATGGTCACATGACACATGATTGAACGAACGATACTTTAAAAATCAATTGGCTTCGGTCTTTTTTTAAATTAAAAGGATTTATGGTTCTATATTCCAAGTAAAATATTTTCAAATCTGGGCAGAGTTCGTTTTCTTCTTAGTTTGACTGTGATATTGACATTGTTGTCAAATTTATTTCGGCTTATTTTAAGACTGTTCATAATTCCTGCAGTGGTCAATTTAATAAACTGCATTAGATACGATAGTAGAATATTTAGTTTATTGCAAATACAAATATAGATACGAGAAAGAAAACAGAAAGTGACTAAATTATCGGAGATAACCTACATTCAAAGACTGGATAAAAAAATTACTATGATGTTTTCATTATATATATTTATACATATCTAGACGTTTTTCAACTAGTGTCCCGTGGAAATTATTCAATTTCACTAAATTGGTCTAAAACGATTTTTTGAAAACAAATTGACTGCAAATAATATGCCATTTCCGAGAGTCTGTGTTGTATAGTGACTAGCGGCGTCATCATGTAATTTCCTGATGACAGGATGGCAGTAGGTACACAGCACTGTACGTTAAAACAAGAGAATTAGTGATGCATGAATGTGACAGGAAGCGGTGAGAGCATTGTACCAAGCAAGACTGTGATGACAGTGATGGAAAGTTTTGAAAAGAAAAAAGCTAAATTCAGACCCAGATGAAGAACTTAGTACACTGTAAAAAAAAACTGTCCTGTATAATTACAGGGTTTTGTCTGTAATTTAAAAAGTATACTTTTTTTAAATTACAGACAAAACCCTGTAATTATACAGGAATTCAGTGTATTTGTAATATTGATTTAATGTAAATTTTAGGATAAAACTTGATCAATTTTAATGGTAAAAACTGTCATTTTTACAGTAAAAGGTTAAATAAAACACAATTTTTTTTACTGTAGAATCAGCAATTGTAAAAATTAGCTGACTGTAATTTTTACGGTTAAATTCTGGCAACCACAGCTGCCAGTATTTTACCGTAAAAATGAAACTTTTTTTTTTTTTTTTACAATGCAAATTGTTAAATTGAGAAGTGCAAATTTACTTTGTAAAATTATCAAATCGATTATATCAGCTAAATAATGTGTTACCAGTGTAGTCTAATAGTAAAAACATGGAAATGTATAAGCAAATTTTACATAAAATATCCAAAAACCAAACTTTATTGTATTTTTTCCATTTAATAAAAACTTTTTGGGCTGTACAAACTTCTCACAACTCTGTGCACACTGATTACAAAGAACTTGTAACACATCTTCCAAAAAGCAGCAAGCACTTACATTAGTGCAAAAGTTTGAAGAGATATGACACAACATTATCACTTCAATCCTGGTGCAGTGTTTCAAATGAATAATCCATATGAAATTGGCACATACACAGAAATAAGAACTTTCTAACAAATGTGCTGGCCACCACTGTAACCTTTCTGAAATAGGTATAGAACTGTTCACGTTTGTCAGGTTTTTTGACTTGTAACTTGTAAATCACCACATTCATTAAGCCTTGACAGTGGTGCAGCATAAAATCGGTTTCATTGTCATCTGCTATTTACATATAGAAAAAAATGTCTAACATAAATTTGCAACATTTAACATGAAGATGAAAATTTTGAAATCTTACAGTGTAAACCTTAAATACCAATAAAATGCAGTTTTCAACATACAGCAACATAACAACATTACACATCATATCACATGACTAACAAAGTATGGTCTAAGTCCACTCATGGTCTGCAAGGTCAGCGATGAGTGTGAGGACTCTTGGGTTGACCGCAAAGATCTTCCTCCTCTTGCTATGCTCAACTTTTGTTCCTCTCTCTGGATTAATTGAAAATAAACACCTTGAAGAAAAGAAATTTTATTGCATTTAATGTTATGTTTATAAATGACTTAAGAGAAAGATATCACGAGATCCAGCTTTGTGGTGGCTGGATTCAGTGGCAGAGCCAGAGGGATATTTAGTGACAGGCTTTTGTGCCTATTCTGCTTCACAAACAGACTGAAGAACTCTTCTGTGTCCATGGCCATAAAAAATATACAATTTAAACACTGCAAAGAAATGATAAAACATTTTCGTAGTTTCTACTGGCATTATTTCTATCATGAATATTTAGATTTAGCAGTTTTTTACCCTCCATTTCAATTGTCTTTTGTATTTATTATATTTCAGTAACTAGTAACATTCTGATCTATAATGTGAAAACTTCATCTTGCTGGTAAATATAGACACTGTGTAAGTATAAGAATTACCTCTGGAGGAACTCAGTGTTGACCGCAGTCCCACTAGGTAGTGTATATTAAAACAGTAGTAACTGCCAAACATCAGGCAGATGGCACAGGAGAAGGCAGTGATGTGGTCATTGATAATCTTCTGATCAATACTCAACATGAAGCAGTTCGCAGTGAAGCAAGAGGACCCTTTGAATAAAAAACATGAACAAATATATATCACAAAAAGCCCCTGTGTGAACCATTCAACTACTTTGTCAACTTGGTTCATACATACCACACACAATAAGGCAGGGTGTTGCTGGCACATCCTCCATCTCAACCTCTTCAGCAAGGCTGGTCTTCTCAACATAGTGGAACATTTGCTCTTCCTTCTCACCAAAAAAAGCAAGTAGAAGAAGAATCATCTCTGTACAACCACTGGATTGACCTTTTTCACTTGCTAACTTGAAGAGAGAGTTGAGGATGCGCTCCGCCTTTTTGTCCAGATTGGTGAAGAAGGCTTCCGTCAGACTGATGCCAGTAAGTTGCTGGAAGTGTTCTTCCATGCCAGTTTCATGGAACAAAAAAGGCCTTTCTTGGCATAGCGTCAGGATGCTTGTACCTTTAATGATGTCCTTTCGGTGCGTGTAATAGGTGGACTTGATAAGTTCTTTCACATCTTCTGCAGCATATTTTTTGTCTTTGAACATCTTTTTCATGTCTTATTTTTTCTTAAGCTGACTCTCTACTGTCTCAGAAAGGGGCAAAAACTTTGGCGCCCAGTTGACACAGCCATACGTGTCTTGAACACTGGCTTTCTGCTCAGCAGGTATCTCATCAGTGTCATTATCTGATTCCGCCTTGCGTTTAGTTATCTTTGGTGTGTCTTGTCGTTTGACATTTTCAATTCTTGCCTGGAGTTGTTTTACCAGGGAATGATAACCAAGTCCAATAACATCACCATCAATGATGTCCTTAAGTGACTTTGGATACCTGCTCACCATCCTTTCTGCTATTTCAGTAGTGTCGCGTTTGGTAGGATTCTTGCAAATCAGCATCATTTCAGAGACAATAATCCTCACCATTTGTCTTCGAAGTCGTGCACTTGGCCTTTTCTGTCGTTCCAAAGTCTGTATCAGTTCTTCTGGAAGCTTCTGCCACGGTATCTGAAAACTGTCAACCCAGGTTGGCAAAACTGGGAGCAGCTCAGGGAAGGCGATGAAGTATCAGCAGATGATGGTTGTGAAAGTGAGGCTGCAGGTTGAGAGGATTGAACTGACTGTGGAGAGGAGGATGCCCTGCCTGAAGTTGAAGCCATTGAGTCTGGAAAGGTACAACGCATAAAATTGAAAAACATTAAGTCTAAACTTTTTTGGTAAGAAAAAAAAAAAGAATGTTTATCAAAAAGATATACACAATATGCTTAAGTGTCAAAACTGCTATTATCTTGAAATATCTTATCAACTGGTCATATCAAATTAAGTTATACATAAATATATACAAGTACATGTACTTTTTACTGTTACAATTTTTCATCTTTTACAATGTGCAAAAGTTACACAAGACTTTATCTCAAAATACTATTTTGGGCCCATGCAGCAACCAGTCTTCTGGCCTGTATGGGCTTCAGCACAGGCAATTTGTCTCCTTCGGTGATATACTGGAAATCATCTGCGGTTGTAGTGCCCAGTTTTCCAACACATCCTCTAAAGCAGCCAAAACCTCCTGAGAAAGACCAGGAAGCACTGCTCGAATGGCATCACGAATGTCCTTTTGTGTATCCATCATATCTGTTGAAATACAGAAAACTAAAAAAGGTTGATCTCTGAACCATTAAAAAGTGTAAAAGCAAGCCTTTACACTGCCAAAACACTATTCTTTAATGGTACAAACCGATTCCCATCTATTATGTAAGATGATAATGCACACTGGAATCTTTTTTTGGTAGCACTTGAAGCACTCTGAGTATCTTCATTACTTGTTTGACAAATCACATTTTCAAAATAATTTTTATGTTTCCTGGAGATGTGAGAGGTAAAGGAAGATTTTACACGAAACACAGAGGTGCACTCTTTCACAGGGCAAGTTACTTGACGCCCCTCTACTATATGCTCCTTCAAGTGAACAACCAAAATTTTTATCCCTTCACACTGCCATTTACAAAGTGGAACTGTGCATTTTCATTTCGTTACACTTGTGTCCAGAGCAACTGTTGGCATGCTATTATGATGACGATATTTTAATTCTGCATAACCAGAACACACCTGCTTGCAACCGGCCGCAACACACTTGAACTTACGCCTCGGTTCGTTGCGATGCAGTTTGCAATGGAGAACAAAGGCTTTAACAGATTTAACTGGTTCTGCACACAGGTTGCATGAATACAACTTAAATATATTACTTCGATGGATAGCTTACAGCAATGGCGATACAAAACCGATGTTAGCAATAGCTTTGTAGAGAGGCTAACTTTCAACAACGTTTTTTTTTTCTTCGTTTCCCCTGAAATGTCTTTTCAACCAACCGAAAGCAATTCAACTATTTGTTTTCTGAAATTTTCCGCAATATTTCCTTACCTGAGAACGAGAGCCGATCAGATGGAGAAGGTTGGATGATGAAGTCTCTGCACAATCTGAGCGGAAGTTGGACAAAAACGCCAATCACCGAGTGCGACGGGTCCTCAAATGCAGCGCGCTGATTGGTCCGTTCAAATCGACCGCTTCCAAAGTACCGCCAGAGCAACACTGCGCCTGTCCGCGCGGACCAGGTGCAGGGGGCCCTGTTGGCCCATGAACTAAGACTGACTCCATGAAAAGTTAAACTTTTTGAATGGAATTATTAAATAGATTTTTGATTATTACAATTTTTAGAAAGGGTCTGTATATTTTCCCCATAACCAATACTCTTTACAGTTAAAGGCATAATTTCTTAAGTGAAGGTATGCAAGAAATGTGCAGCATATTTCTGTTATCCCCATGAGCATATGTAAATTTATGAGAAAAACCCCAAAATTACAGCATTGACTCTTCAAATCTTTGCAGCGTATTTCTGTAATTGCCACAAAAGCAAGCCCATTTACCAGTTACCAACTGTATTAATCAGGAGAATTAAATGCAAAGGTTACAGCACTACTACATTTTTTTTATTTCCACAACAGTATGCATATTGACAGTTTAGAACTGTATACTTTAGATTACTTAAATTTAAAAATTACAAAATACACTGCTAGAAAAATATTAGTATATTTTTGTAATTTCCACAGCAGTATGCATATTGAACAGTTTTGAACTGTATACTTTATAATTATTGAATGCAAAAAGTACGGTATACATTGCTAGAAAAATTACAGTATGTTTCTGTAATTGTCACAACAGTATGCATTTTTAACAGATACTAACTGTATTATTTACAAAAGAAAATTGAAAAACTACAGTATGTACTACTAGAAAAATTACGGAATTTTACTGTTAAAAGTATTACCAGATTTATTTTACAGCAGTGCAATGTAAATTTTATGGAAAAAAAACTGTAAAATTTACATATTTTCTTAATTATCTTATTTACGGTAATTACCTGTTAAATAAACAGCATTAAACTGATTTCCAATTTACGGTATTAAATTTTCGTTTTTTACTTTCTTTAACTGTAAAATCTACGGATATTTTTTACAGTGGATATCAACGGAAGGCAAATACCGTGAGCTTTTTCTTTTCCAAATATTATTGCTTCTCTCAGAAAAGGAATTATTTCTATATTCTGGTCAGAATTAGTCGTGTGAACAATGTGGTCTTAAATTTAAATTGTTGTGCCACTGATCAGGCGCACTTTTGAAGTAGACATGTTAAATGCAATTTGAAATATCTAATATAAAATATGATACAAATTCCTATTCAAGACACTTTCATTTGTTTAGATTTTTGGTTGGTGGTGTGCCTCTTGATTCTTTCAATGAAAAACAATGTACCTAGGCTCAAAAAAGGTTGAAAAATACTGCAGTAGAAAGCAACGTTTAGATGCTGGGAGGAAGAAGAAAAAGTATAAAAAGTGTCCGGTTGTTTAGGGAGCAGCGGATCAGAACCAGAGTCAAGGGAGCAAATATCATCCTCCTTTACATACATGACTGTAAATAAAGACCCGGACTAAACATGATCTGTTGATCCTGCATATCGATGCTTGATCATTTAAGAAAGGATAACCTATCCTATCTTTAAGGTTTTTAGTGTTTTTTTTAAAGTTTTTACCTGAAAGACAAAGCAAATGGTTAGTGACCAAATGAGCGCAGAGGGTCTACATTCAAAGACTCTGTTCAGGCGGTCAATGACGCCAATCGGTGACGTTGATTCTGGGTTGGAGTTTTCCATTCAAGGAAAACGTGACCAGTGAAGAGCTGAGCCAATCAGGAGCAGGCGACCGCCCACTGCTCATTAACTATAGCATTTGAATACTTAGTTGGTTCCTTTTTAGTCTTGAAGTTGAATTATTTTCAAAGTGACTCATCTCAGTTAAAATAAGTCATTAATAACTTATACATTATATAAATATGAATTTTATATGTGACCTTATGTGTGGAGAACCTTAAATTGTCCTTTTACCAAAATGGAAAGTATTCCACATTTTTAGGCCCGAGCAGCTAAGCGCTGCGAAGGCCTATTGTTTTCCTATTGTTTATTATTAGGCCCGAGCAGCTAAGCGCTGCGAAGGCCTATTGTTTTCCTACTGTTTCTTATTATTATTCTGCCCCCCTAAAGAGGGGCCTTTTTGGGGGCTTTATCATTTTCAAAAACTCACCAAACTTGGCGGACGCGTAAAGGGAGTTTCAAAATTTTGTATTTTAAGGTCATTGCAAAAAATCCTATAAAAAATGGCTCAATAGCGCCACCTACAAATTTTCAAAGGACCCTTTGCTATTCACTTACTTTATCCTAGAGACATGAAATTTGGTACACTTGTAGAGCTCCCCAAGATGCTCAAAATTTACAATTAATGTCATAGTGCAAGTATCACAGGAAGTCAGCCATTTTGAATTGAAAGTCCAATTTTGGGGCCATTTTGCCGTTTACAACCTTCGTATTTGATCGAACTCCTCCTAGGGATTTCGATTGATCGGCTTCAAACTCGGTCAGTCTGTTCATAAGGCATGTCCCATCTAAAGTTATCAAAACGGTGAGTTTTTGAGTATGCTGAAGGGGGGTTAGCAGGGGTCAAAGTTCACCTACTCGCCATAAAAAAATAAACTGCTATATCTCCTACACAGAAACTCACAGAGGCACCAAAGTTTCTGTGATTGATCATCATCGGGTCTCCTACAATACCCTATGGTCGAATGATGACATCACTTAGGCCACGCCCCATGAGAACAGGAAGTGTCATGTTTTACTGTGGACGGTCGCTATCTGACCCCTTTGACCTCATCAACATGAAACTGTGCAGACACAGAAGACATGTTGGTGTGGAGGATTCCAACCACGACCAGATTCGATGGAGCAGGTGGGCGTGGCGGCGTGGCGAAGTGACCTCTAACGCCATCGCCATACGTTTGGCTCTCAATTCCACATTTTCGGGCCCAGCTGCTCCGAACTCACAAGGATGGATCGCCATCAACTCCCCGACAGGAATCCATCACAATATTTGTGGGGCGTGGCCTAATTTCTCTATAGCGCCCCCTAGAAAATTTTAAATGATCAGCCCCAAGCCATGCTTTAACCTACAATTACGAAACGTTGTACACATGTATACCTTGTCAGGACTTACAAAAAAGTCTCTTGGAGCCATGGTCTAAACCCCACAGGAAGTCGGCCATTTTAGATTGAAGTTTAGATTTTGACACCATTTTTGCTGTTTACAGCCTCCGTATTTGATCGAACTCCTCCTAGGGATTTTGATTGATCGTCTTCAAACTCGGTCAGTCCGTTAATAAGGCATGTCCCATCTGAAGTTATCAAAACGGTGAGTTTTTGAGAATGCTGAAAGGGGGTTAGCAGGGGTCAAAGTTCACCTACACGCCATAAAAACATAAACTGCTATATTTCCTACACAGAAACTCACAGAGGCACCAAAGTTACTGTGATTGATCATCATCGGGTGTCCTACAATACCCTATGGTCGAATGATGACATCACTTAGGCCACGCCCCTGAGAAAAGGAAGTGTCATGTTTTACTCTGAACGGTCGCTATCTGACCCCTTTGACCTCATCAACATGAAACTGTGCCCAGACACAGAAGACATGTTGGTGTGTTGAGGATTCCAACCCCGACCAGCTTCGATGGAGCAGCTGGGCGTGGCGGCGTGGCGAAGTGACCTGTAACGCCATCGCCATACGTTTGGCTCTCAATTCCACATTTTTGGGCGCAGCTGCTCCAAACTCACAAGGATGGATCTTCATCCACTCCCCGACAGGAATCCATCACAATATTTGTAGGGTGTGGCCTAATTTCTCTATAGCGCCCCCTAGAAAATTTTAAATGATCAGCCCCAAGCCATGCTTTAGCCTACAATTACGAAACTTTGTACACGTGTGTACCATGTCAGGACTTACAAAAAGTCTCTTGGAGCCATGGTCTAAACCCCAGAGGAAGTCGGCCATTTTAGATTGAAGTTCAGATTTTGATCCTATTTTTGGTGTTTATAAACCATTTCAGTAATTCGCCACTTGGGGTCAGTATTGCTCCACAAATGAAACAGCAGATAAACAGGATGAAGAACAATATCAGTATTTCGCCAGTAGGTGTCAGTGTTCCTCCACCAATGACAAACAGATCCATGGGCGGATGGGCGCGAAAACTTTGTGAGAGCGTTGCCATGAAATTTCTAAAAGGATAGAAATGTCTCAGATAATTTTTGTTGAATTAAATCATGCAGTAAATGTAGCGTTTTCTTACTTCTTACAAACCATTTCAGTAATTCGCCACTTGGGGTCAGTATTGCTCCACAAATGAAACAGCAGATAAACAGGATGAAGAACAATATCAGTATTTCGCCAGTAGGTGTCAGTGTTCCTCCACCAATGACAAACAGATCCACGGGCGGATGGGCGTGAAAACTTTGTGAGAGCGTTGCCATTAAATTACTAAAAGGATAGAAATGTCTCAGATAATTTTTGTTGAATTAAATCATGCAGTAAATGTAGCATTTTCTTACTTCTTACAAACCATTTCAGTAATTCGCCACTCTGAGTAAGTATTACTCCAACAATGAAATAGAGTGCTTTAGAAACACAGCTGAAAATGATGAAAAATGACGAACTGTAGTACTTCGCCATGTGCATATGATCGGCTGTAAATGACACGTGGATCATCCGACTGACGCCAAATTGGATACGTATGACCTTTGTTGACCTCTAAAGAGAACAACAGCATTGAAATATATTTTGACTCCACTGCGCGTCCTACATTAATCCGCCAGCTATATTTCCTCGCTAAACCAATGAATCTGCACCACATTTTTTGCATCGTCAAGGAGCGCCTCCGAACGCATCAGTGCGTACCGCCTGGTGGACGGGCGCGGAAACTGCGCAACAACTTCTGTGTTAGCACGTGGCCAGCGTTGATGGAATCTGAGCAACAGCTTCCGCGCGGGCGAAGGAGCTGAAAACTGCGTGAGAGCTTCTGTGGTGGCTGGCGTGAGGCGCCGGTTGCTAGTACCCCGCGGTGGCAATAGGCCGGAGCGGCGCTTGGCTGCGAGGGCCGTTCGAGGCTGCTTGCAGCTTTAATTATTATTATTTTTCTTCCCACCTCTTTGGGGGGCTTTTTGGGGGCCTTATCATATTGGAAAACTCACCAAACTTGGCGGAGGCCTTAAGCCTGTTTAAAAATTTTGATTTTTAAGGTCATCACAAAAAATCCCACAAGAAATGGCTCAATAGCGCCACCTAGAAATTTTCAAAGGACCCTTTGCTATTCACTTACTTTATCCTAGAGACATGAAATTTGGTACACTTGTAGAGCTCCCCAGCACGCTCAAAATTTACAATTAATGTCATAGTGCAAGTATCACAGGAAGTCGGCCATTTTGGATTGAAGGTCCAATTTGAGGCCATTTTTGCCGTTTACAGCCTTCGTATTTGATCGAACTCCTCCTAGAGATTTCGATTGATCGGCTTCAAACTCGGTCAGTCTGTCATAAGGCATGTCCCATCTAAAGTTATCAAAATGGTGAGTTTTTGAGTATGCTGAAGGGGGGTTAGCAGGGGTCAAAGTTCACCTACTCGCCGTAAAAAAATAAACTGCTATATCTCCTACACAGAAACTCACAGAGGCACCAAAGTTTCTATGATTGATCATCATTGGGTGTCCTACAATACCCTATGGTCGAATGATGACATCACTTTGGCCACGCCCCCTGAGAACAGGAAGTGTAATGTTTTACTGTGAACTTTCACTATCTGACCCCTTTGACCTCATCAACATGAAACTGTGCCCAGACACAGAAGACATGTTGGTGTGTTGAGGATTCCAACCCCGACAGCGTCCATGGAGCAGGTGGGCGTGGCGGCGTGGCGAAGTGACCTGTAACGCCATCGCCATACGTTTTGCTCTCAATTCCACAGTTTCTGTTCCAGCTGCTCCAACCTCACAAGGATGGATCTTCATCCACTCCCCGACAGGATCCATCACAATATTGGTGGGCGTGGCCTAATTTCTCTATAGCGCCCCTAGAAAACTTTAAATGATCAGCCCCAAGCCATGCTTTAACCTACAATTACGAAACGTTGTACACATGTGTACCTTGTCAGGACTTACAAAAAGTCTCTTGGAGCCATGGTCTAAACCCCACAGGAAGTCGGCCATTTTAGATTGAAGTTCAGATTTTGACCCCATTTTTGCCGTTTACAGCCTCCGTATTTGATCGAACTCCTCCTAGGGATTTCGATTGATCGGCTTCAAACTCGGTCAGTCTGTTCATAAGGCATGTCCCATCTAAAGTTATCAAAACGGTGAGTTTTTGAGAATGCTGAAGGAGGGTTAGCAGGGGTCAAAGTTCACCTACTCGCCATAAAAACATAAACTGCTATATTTACACAGAAACTCACAGAGGCACCAAAGTTACTGTGATTGATCATCATCGGGTGTCCTACAATACCCTATGGTCGAATGATGACATCACTTAGGCCACGCCCCCTGAGAACAGGAAGTGTAATGTTTTACTTGAAAGGTCGCTATCTGACCCCTTTGACCTCATCAACATGAAACTGTGCCCAGACACAGAAGCCATGTTGGTGTGTTGAGGATTCTAATCCCGACCGCTACGATGGAGCAGGTGGGCGTGGCGGCGTGGCGAAGTGTCCTGTAACGCCATCGCCATACGTTTGCCTCTCAATTCCACATTTTTGGGCGCAGCTGCTCCAACCTCACAAGGATGGATCTTCATCCACTCCCCGACAGGAATCCATCACAATATTTGTAGGGTGTGGCCCAATTTCTCTATAGCGCCCCCTAGAATATTTAAAATGATCAGCCCCAAGCCATGCTTTAACCTACAATTACGAAACTTTGTACACATGTGTAACCATGTCAGGACTTACAAAAAAGTCTCTTGGAGCCATGGTCTAAACCCCAGAGGAAGTCGGCCATTTTAGATTGAAGTTCAGATTTTGATCCATTTTTGCCATTTACAGCCTTGGTATTTGATCGAACTCCTCTAGGGATTTCGATTTATCGGCTTCAACTCGGTCAGTCTGTTCATAAGGCATGTCCCATCTAAAGTTATCAAACGGTGAGTTTTTGAGAATGCTGAAGGGGGGTTAGCAGGGGTCAAAGTTCACCTACAGCCATAAAAACATGAACTGCTATATTTCCTACACACAAATTCACAGAGGCACCAAAGTTATGTGATTGATCATCATCGGCTGCCCGACAATACCCTATGGTCGAATGATGACATCACTTAGGCCACGCCCCCTGAGAACAGGAAGTGTAATGTTTTACTGTCAATGGTCGCTATCTGACCCCTTTGACCTCATCAACATGAAACTGTGCCCAGACACAGAAGACATGTTGGTGTGTTGAGGATTCTAATCCGACCAGCTACGATGGAGCAGTTGGGCTGGCGGCATGGCAAAGTGACCTGTAACGCATCACCATACGTTGGCTCTCAATTCCACATTTTTGGGCACAGCTGCTCCAAACTCACAAGGATGGATTCCCATCAACTCCCGACAGGAATCCATCACAATATTTGGTGGGCGTGGCCTAATTTCTCTATAGCGCCCCCTAGAAAACAGCAGCCCATAGGTTATGTTGTTATTAATTATTTAAATAATACATTATTATAACTTTTTATATATATATAAGTTTATTTTGTGGGTTAAAGTACAAACATTCATTCATTTTTGCTAAATAATACAAACAAAGTCATTCAGCAAAATTTATGACACAGCGAAGTAAGAACACACTGGGGGTCAGTGTTGATGGAGTACCACTGGCACCTTGTGGCGATATACTGGTACTGCTAGTGCAATACCAGTATTGCCCCAGCAGGAGGCAGTGGTACTCCATCAATGAGAAAACAGATCGACGCTACGTAATAACAGTCAGCCGGCGACAGCTGAGCTGCGAAAGTTTCCTGACATTTTGCCTGCTCTTTGGAGCCACAGAACTGGACTACGCTCAACATTTTGCTTGGATTTTGGAGTTGCTAATCCGAACCACGCTTTGAGCAAGAAGGCTCTGTTGGACCGGAGTTGGAGAAGTTTAAACTGAGCAACAGCTTCCGCGGTGCGGGCGGAGGCGCTGAAAACTGCGTGAGAGCTTCTGTGGTGGCTGGCGTGAGGCGGCGGTTGCTCGTACCCCGCGGTGGCAATAGGCCGGAGCTGGCGCTTGGCTGCGAGGGCCGTTCGAGGCTGCTTGCAGCTTTTAATTAGGCCCGAGCAGCTAAGCGCTGCGAAGGCCTATTGTTTTCCTACTGTTTATTAGGCCCGAGCAGCTAAGCGCTGCGAAGGCCTATTGTTTTCCTACTGTTTCTTATTAGGACCCGAGCAGCTAAGCGCTGCGAAGGCCTATTGTATCTGTACTGTTTATTATTTTATTATTATTAGCCCGAGCAGCTAAGCGCTGCGAAGGCCTATTGTTTTCCTATTGTTTATTAGGCCCGAGCAGCTAAGCGCTGCGAAGGCCTATTGTTTTCCTACTGTTTCTTATTAGGCACGAGCAGCTAAGCGCTGCGAAGGCCTATTGTATCTGTACTGTTTATTATTAGGCCCGAGCAGCTAAGCGCTGCGAAGGCCTATTGTTTTCCTACTGTTTCTTATTATTATTATTATTATTATTCTTCCACCCAAATGAATTGGCTTTTTGGGGGCTTTATCATATTCAAAAACTCACCAAACTTGGCGGAGGCCTTAAGCCTGTTTCAAATTTACGTATTTTAAAGTCGTCGCAAAAATTCCACAAGAAATGGCTCAATAGCGCCACCTAGAAATTTCAAAGGACCTTTGCTATTCACTTACTTTATCCTAGAGACATGAAATTTGGTACACTTGTAGAGCTCCCCAAGATGCTCAAAATTTACAATTAATGTCATAGTGCAAGTATCACAGGAAGTCGGCCATTTTGGATGAAGGTCCAATTTGAGCCCATTTTTGCCGTTTACAGCCTCCGTATTTGATCGAACTCCTCCTAGGGATTTCCATTGACCGGCTTCAAACTCGGTCAGTCTGTTCATAAGGCATGTCCCATCTAAAGTTATCAAAACGGTGAGTTTTTGAGTATGCTGAAGGGGGGTTAGCAGGGGTCAAAGTTCACCTACTCGCCGTAAAAAAATAAAACTGCTATATCTCCTACACAGAAACTCACAGAGGCACCAAAGTTACTGTGATTGATCATCATCGGCTGCCCTACAATACCTATGGTCGAATGATGACATCACTTAGGCCACGCCCCCTGAGAACAGGAAGTGTCATGTTTTACTGAGAACGGTCGCTATCTGACCCCTTTGACCTCATCAACATGAAACTGTGCCCAGACACAGAGAACATGTTGGTGTGTTGAGGATTCCAACCCCGACCAGCTTTGATGGAGCAGGTGGGCGGCGGCGTGGCGAAGTGACCTGTAACGCCATCGCCATAACGTTTGGCTCTCAAATCCACATTTTCGGGCCCAGCTACTCCAAACTCACAAGGATGGACTCTCATCCTCTCCTCGACAGGAATCCATCACAATATTTGGTGGGCGTGGCCAAATTTCTCTATAGCGCCCCCTAGAATACTTGAAATGATCAGCCCCAAGCCATGCTTTAACCTACAATTACGAAACTTTGTACACATGTGTACCATGTCAGGACTTACAAAAAAGTCTCTTGGAGCCACGGTCTAAACCCCACAGGAAGTCGGCCATTTTGGATTGAAGTTCGGATTTTGACCCCATTTTTGCCGTTTACAGCCTCCGTATTTGATCGAACTCCTCCTAGGGATTTCCATTGATCGGCTTCAAACTCGGTCAGTCTGTTCATAAGGCACGTCCCATCTAAAGTTATCAAAATGGTGAGTTTTGAGTATGCTGAAGGGGGCTTAGCAGGGTCAAAGTTCACCTACTCGCTGTAAAAAAATAAACTGCTATATCTCCTACACAGAAACTCACAGAGGCACCAAAGTTACTGTGATTGATCATCATCGGGTGTCCTACAATACCCTATGGTCGAATGATGACATCACTTAGGCCACGCCCCCTGAGAACAGGAAGTGTAATGTTTTACTGTGAACTGTCGCTATCTGACCCCTTTGACCTCATCAACATGAAACTGTGCCCAGACACAGAAGACATGTTGGTGTATTGAGGATTCACAACCCCGACCAGCTACGATGGAGGAGGTGGGTGTGGCGGCGTGGCGAAGTGACCTGTAACGCCATCGCCATAAGTTTGGCTCTCAATTCCACATTTTCGGGCACAGCTGCTCCAAACTCACAAGGATGGACCCTCATCCACTCCTCGACGGGAATCCATCACAATATTTGGTGGGTGTGGCCTAATTTCTCTATAGCGCCCCCTAGAAAATTTTAAATGATCAGCCCAAGCCATGCTTTAACCTACAATCACGAAACTTTGTTACACATGTGTACCTTGTCAGGACTTACAAAAAAGTCTCTTGGAGCCATGGTCTAAACCCCACAGGAAGTCGGCCATTTTAGACTGAAGTTCAGATTTTGACCCCATTTTGGCGTTTATAAACCATTTCAGTAATTCGCCACTTGGGATCAGTATTGCTCCACAAATGAAACATCAGATAAACAGGATGAAGAAAATAATTCAGTATTTCGCCAGTAGGTGTCAGTGTTCCTCCACCAATGACAGATCCACGGGTGGATGGGGCGCGAAAACTTTGTGAGAGCGTTGCCATGAAATTTCTAAAAGGATAGAAATGTCTCAGATAATTTTTGTTGAATTAAATCATGCAGTAATGTAGCGTTTTCTTACTTCTTCCAAACCATTTCAGTAATTCGCCACTCTGAGTAAGTTTTACTCTAACAATGAAATAGAGTGCTTTAGAAACACAGCTGAAGATGATGAAAAATGACGAACTGCAGTACTTCGCCATGTGCATACGATCGGCTGTAAATGACACGTGGATCATTCGACTGGCGCCAAATTGGATACGTATGACCTTTGTTGACATCTAAAGAGCAAAACAGCATTGAAATATATTTGACTCCACTGCGGGTCCTACATTAATCCGCCAGCTATATATCCTCCCTAAACCAATGAATCTGCACCACATTTTTTTACATCGTCAAAGAGCGCCGCCGAACGCATCGATGCGTACCGCCTGGTGGACGGGCGTGGAAACTGCGGAACAACTTCTGTGTTGGAACTTGGGAAGCGTTGATGGAAACTCAGCAACAGCTTCCGCAGTGCGGCCGGAGGCGCTGAAAACTGTGTGAGAGCTTCTGTGGTGGGTGGCGTGAGGCGGCGGTTGCTCGTACCCCGCGGTGGACAATAGGCCGGAGCGGCGCTTGGCTGCGAGGGCCGTTCGAGGCTGCTTGCAGCTTTAATTATTATTATTATTTTTCTTCCCACCTCTTTGGGGGGCTTTTTGGGGGCCTTATCATATTGGAAAACTCACCAAACTTGGCGGAGGCCTTAAGCCTGTTTAAAAATTTTGATTTTAAAGGTCATCACAAAAATCCCACAAGAAATGGCTCAATAGCGCCACCTAGAAATTTTCAAAGGACCCTTTGCTATTCACTTACTTTATCCTAGAGACATGAAATTTGGTACACTTGTAGAGCTCACCAGGACGCTCAAAATTTACAATTAATGTCATAGTGCAAGTATCACAGGAAGTCGGCCATTTTGGATTGAAGGTCCAATTTTGAGGCCATTTTTGCTGTTTACAGCCTCCGTATTTGATCGAACTCCTCCTAGGGATTTCCCTTGATCGCCTTCAAACTCGGTCAGTCTGTTCATAAGGCATGTCCCATCTAAAGTTATCAAAACGGTGAGTTTTTTGAGTATGCTGAAGGGGGGTTAGCAGGGGTCAAAGTTCACCTACTCGCCATAAAAAAAATAAACTGCTATATCTCCTACACAGAAACTCACAGAGGCACCAAAGTTTCTGTGATTGATCATCATCGGGTGTCCTACAATACCCTATGGTCGAATGATGACATCACTTAGGCCACGCCCCATGAGAACAGGAAGTGTAATGTTTTACTGTGGATGGTCGCTATCTGACCCCTTTGACCTCATCAACATGAAACTGTGCCCAGTCACCGAAGACATGTTGGTGTATTGAGGATTCCAACCCCGACCAGCTTCGATGGAGAAGGTGGGCGTGGCGGCGTGGCGAAGTGACCTGTAACGCCATCGCCATACGTTTGGCTCTAAATTCCACATTTTCGGGCCCAGCTGCTGCAAACTCACAAGGATGGATCCTAATAAACTCACCGACAGGAATCCATCACAATATTTGGTGGGCGTGGCCTAATTTCTCTATAGCGCCCCCTAGAAAACTTTAAATGATCAGCCCCAAGCCATGCTTTAACCTACAATTACGAAACTTTGTACACATGTGTACCATGTCAGGACTTACAAAAAAGTCTCTTGGAGCCATGGTCTAAACCCCACAGGAAGTCGGCCATTTTAGATTGAAGTTCAAATTTTGACCCCATTTTTGCCATTTACAGCCTTGGTATTTGATCGAACTCCTCCTAGGGATTTCGATTGATCGGCTTGAAACTCGGTCAGTCTGTTCATAAGGCATGTCCCATCTAAAGTTATCAAAACGGTGAGTTTTTGAGAATGCTGAAGGGGGTTTAGCAGGGGTCAAAGTTCACCTACACGCCATAAAAACATAAACTGCTATATCTCCTACACAGAAACTCACAGAGGCACCAAAGTTACTGTGATTGATCATCATCGGCTGCCTGACAATACCCTATGGTCGAATGATGACATCACTTAGGCCACGCCCCCTGAGAACAGGAAGTGTAATGTTTTACTGTCAATGGTCGCTATCTGACCCCTTTGACCTCATCAACATGAAACTGTGCCCAGACACAGAAGACATGTTGGTGTGTTTAGGATTCTAATTCCGACCAGCTATGATGGAGCAGGTGGGCGTGGCGGCGTGGCAAAGTGACCTGTAACGCCATCGCCATACGTTTGGCTCTGAATTCCACATTTTCGAGCCCAGCTGCTCCAAACTCACAAGGATGGATCCTAATACACTCCCTTACAGGAATCCATCACAATATTTGTAGGGCGTGGCCTAATTTCTCTATAGCGCCCCCTAGAAAACAGCAGCCCATAGGTTATGTTGTTATTAATTATTTAAATATACATTATTATAACTTTTTATATATATATGTTTATTTGTGGGTTAAAGTACAAACATTCATTCATTTTTGCTAGAAATAATACAAAAAAAGTCATTCAGCAAAACATATGAAACAGCGAGGTAAAAAACACTGGGATCAGTGTTGATGGAGTACTACTGGCCCCTTGTGACAAAATACTGGTACTGCTGGTGCAATACCAGTATTGCACCAGCAGGAGGCAGTGGTACTCCATCAATGAGAAAACAGATTGACGTTACGTGATAACAGTCAGCCGGCGACAGCTGGAGCTGCGAAGTTTTCCTGAACATTTTGCCTGCTTTTGGAGCCACAGAACTGGACTACGCTCAACATTTTGCTTGGATTTTGGAGTTGCAAATCCGAACCACGCTTTTGAGCAAGAAGGCTCTGTTGGACCGGAGTTGGAGAAGTTTAAACTGAGCAACAGCTTCCGCGGTGCGGGCGGAGGCGCTGAAAACTACGTGAGAGCTTCTGTGGTGGCTGGCGTGAGGCGGCGGTTGCTCGTACCCCGCGGTGGCAATAGGCCGGAGCGGCGCTTGGCTGCGAGGGCCGTTCGAGGCTGCTTGCAGCTTTAATTCTTATTATTCTTCCACCCAAATGAATTGGCTTTTTGAGGGCTTTATCATATTCAAAAACTCACCAAACTTGGCGGACGCATAAAGGGAGTTTCAAAATTTTGTATTTTAAGGTCATTGCAAAAATCGCACAAGAAACGGCTCAAGAGCGCCACCTTGAAATTTTCAAAGGACCCTTTGCTATTCACTTACTTTATCCTAGAGACATAAAATTTGGTACACTTGTAGAGCTCACCAAGACGCTCAAAATTTACAATTAATGTCATAGTGCAAGTATCACAGGAAGTCGGCCATTTTGGATAGAAGTTCGGATTTTGAGCCCATTTTTTGCCGTTTACAGCCTTCATATTTGATCTATCTCCTCCTAGGGATTTTGATTGATCGGCTTCAAACTCGGTCAGTCTGTTCATAAGGCATGTCTCATCTAAAGTTATCTAAACGGTGAGTTTTTGAGTATGCTGAAGGGGGGTTAGCAGGGGTCAAAGTTCACCTACTCGCCGTAAAAAAATAAACTGTTATATTTCCTACACAGAAACTCACACAGGCACCAAAATTACTGTTGTTGATCATCATCGGGTCTCCTACAATACCCTATGGTCGAATGATGACATCACTTAGGCCACGCCCCCTGAGAACAGGAAGTGTAATGTTTTACTGTGAAGGGTCGCTATCTGACCCCTTTGACCTCATCAACATGAAACTGTGCCCAGACACAGAAAACATGTTGGTGTATTGAGGATTCCAACCCCGACCAGCTACGATGGAGGAGGTGGGCGTCGCGGCGTGGCGAAGTGACCTCTAACGCCATCGCCATACGTTTGCTCTAAATTCCACATTTTCAGGCCCAGCTGCTGCAAACTCACAAGGATGGATCTTCATCCACTCCCTGACAGGAATCCATCAGAATATTTGGTGGGCGTAGCCTAATTTCTCTATAGCGCCCCCTAGAAAACTTTAAATGATCAGCCCCCAAGCCATGCTTTAACCTACAAATACGAAACTTTGTACACATGTATACGTTGTCAGGACATACAAAAAAGTCTCTTGGAGCCATGGTCTAAACCCCACAGGAAGTCGGCCATTTTGGATAGAAGTTCGGATTTTGAGCCCATTTTTGCCATTTACAGCCTTTGTATTTGATCTATCTCCTCCTAGGGATTTTGATTGATCGGCTTCAAACTCGGTCAGTCTGTTCATAACGCATGTCCCATCTAAAGTTATCAAAACGGTGAGTTTTTGAGTATGCTCAAGGGGGCTTAGCAGGGGTCAAAGTTCACCTACTCGCCGTAAAAACATAAACTGCTATATCTCCTACACAGAAACTCACACAGGCACCAAAATTACTGTTGTTGATCATCATCCGGTCTACTACAATACCCTATGGTCGAATGATGACATCACTTAGGCCACGCCCCCTGAGAACAGGAAGTGTCATGTTTTACTGTCAACGGTCGCTATCTGACCCCTTTGACCTCATCAACATGAAACTGTGCCCAGACACAGAAAACATGTTGGTGTATTGAGGATTCCAACCCCGACCAGCTTTGATGGAGCAGGTGGGCGTGGTGGCGTGGCGAAGTGACCTGTAACGCCATCGCCATACGTTTGGCTCTAAATTCCACATTTTCAGGCCCAGCTGCTGCAAACTCACAAGGATGGATCTTCATCCACTCCCTGACAGGAATCCATCAGAATATTTGGTGGGCGTAGCCTAATTTCTCTATAGCGCCCCCTAGAAAACTTTAAATGATCAGCCCCAAGCCATGCTTTAACCTACAAATACTAAACTTTGTACACATGTGTACCTTGTCAGGACATACAAAAAAGTCTCTTGGAGCCATGGTCTAAACCCCACAGGAAGTCGGCCATTTTGGATTCAAGTTCGGCTTTTGACCCCATTTTTGCCTTTTACAGCCTTCATATTTGATCTATCTCCTCCTAGGGATTTCGATTGATCGGCTTCAAACTCCGTCAGTCTGTTCATAAGGCATGTCTCATCTAAAGTTATCTAAACGGTGAGTTTTTGAGTATGCTGAAGGGGGGTTAGCAGGGGTCAAAGTTCACCTACTCGCCGTAAAAAAATAAACTAATATATCTCCTACACAGAAACTCACACAGGCACCAAAATTACTGTTGTTGATCATCATCAGGTCTACTACAATACCCTATGGTCGAATGATGACATCACTTAGGCCACGCCCCCTGAGAACAGGAAGTGTCATGTTTTACTGTCAATGGTCGCTATCTGACCCCTTTGACCTCATCAACATGAAACCATGCCAAGACACAGAAGACATGTTGGTGTATTGAGGATTCCAACCCCGACCAGCTTCGATGGAGCAGGTGGGCATGGCGGCGTGGCGAAGTGACCTGTAACGCCATCGCCATACGTTTGGCTCTCATTTTATTTTAAAGTTTTATTTTTTTAAATAATTTTGTGGGTTAGAGTACAAACATTCACTAATTTTGGCTAGAAATAATACAAACATCGTCATTCAGCAAAACGTTTATTCACTACACAAATGACAGCTCCACTGAGTAAAATGGGGTCAGGTTGATGGAGTACCACTGCCCCCTGCTTGCGCAATAATGGTACTGCTGGCGCAATACCAGTATTGCGCCAGCAGGAGGCAGTGGTACTCCATCAATGAGAAAACAGATCTACGGCAGACGGCCGTCAAAACGTTTCGAGCGCGTTTGCCGTGAGATTTCCAAAAGGATAGCGGTTACATTTAACCTGAAATGTTATATGTAAGCCCTCAGATAATATTTGTTGGCTTAAAACACGGAGTAAATGTAGCGTTTTGTTAATAGCTGTTATTTAATACCGCAAGTAAATGCATGAATTCCAGCCGTCTGTGCCTTACTGGTCAGTTAAGTGTAACTGTCGTGGAGCTGCTACGTCATAGCAGTCGGCCGGCGACAGCTGGAGATGCGAAGTTTTCCTGAACATTTTGCCTGCTTTTAGGAGCCACAGAACTGGACTACGCTCAACATTTTGCTTGTGTTTTGGAGTTGGAAATCCGAACCACGCTTTTGAGCAAGAAGGCTCTGTTTGACCGGAGTTGGAGCAGTTTTAATGCGCTCTTTGCACCTGAGCTTCCGCGTTCCGGAAATACGGCTCAAATGTTTTTCCAAGATAACAATTAATAATGTACATCGATCCGAAGCCCAAACAAGTAAGCCAGAGAAAAGTTTTAAGATGTTCGCCTCGTTATACATTCACAGATATGAAGGTGAGTTTTATTTTCTCTAAACTGCTAGCACAAGCCTGCTAGCTTGTGCTAGCAGGGATTATTTTCGGACATTTTTCTTGTAAAAATCTGCTATTTAATTATCTAAAGATTTCTCAGCCATTCTAACGGACACTGTTTGTGCCTTATTTTCAAGCATATTACGTGTGTTTATTGTTAACGACAATAAACGCAGCGGGGAGATGTGTGTGTGTGTGTGTGGGGGGGGGGGGGGGCAGATTCAGATTGAGAGTTATTACTTTTAGAAAAATATGGCCGTGTTGCTTAAGATTTCTGTGTTATTTCATTTTATTACTTTTGCATGCTTGTTGTGAATGGCTCATTAAGACGGTGTTTAGAGCGGTGTGTACGGCGTTAGCTTCAAGTGGTAGCTTTAACTTGTAGCAACGAATATTTACAAGCTGTCTTAATTGAGGATGGCTTGGAAATCCATGAAAACTTAAACAAAGTACATAGTATTGTTTTATTTGTGTCTTAAGTACGACTTTGTCTTTTATAGCAGTCATAGTTTCTGAAAGTGGAAAAAAGAGCCGCATTCGGGTATACAGTTGTGACGTCAGCGCGGCAGGTGGAAAGAGCCCATTGCTGTTCGTTTACTTTAAAGTCGTAACTCGCGGTGCGGTGAGTAATTTATTCCTTCCTGCTGGTTCTGGAAGCCGTCATGTTTGGAACACTTATTCTGAGGAGGATGCTAACCCAATGCCTGAGGCCTGCAACGTTTTTAATGCTAACGAAGCGCTTTACTAATTCAATAAACTGAATAGTGTGTGTGATACATCCAGTTTCATACATTGAGAGTTGTTTGTTATTATGTATAGAAGATGTTTAAAATGTCGTTTGAAAGAGCTCTGAAAAAATGCTAAGTATCTTTTTACCGATCCATTGGGGTTGTAATATTTAGTTGCAGCACTTCCTGTGATTAATACCTAATTAATGGATGGGATTCAGCCTGTGCTATTGTTCTAATGTGCTGAAAGTTAACTGTGCTCTCTTAATGTGCATTGCCCTTGGTTTATTACTGAACAGTGCGGTTTATTAAACTGATACATCTTAACCTTCACCATTTTCCTGACTCATTTCACGATAACGTTAAAGTTGCACTGCATTTAGATCTCAGTTGTAGTTAACATCAAGCATGTGGGTGTGGCTTAGTGTAAAACTTTCACTATTTGCCATGAAACATCAACATTAAATGACTTCCAAATGCAAGATCACAGCTGCATCATCACACTTCCTCTGTCTTTCTAGAGAACAGCCCTGAACACATTTCATGGTCACTTGATGACCTCACTGTAGCCCCGCCCACTTTTAAGAGGCAGTCACATGTTTTTTCTGCTGTATGTTTTACTGTTATTCTATAATTTATATGGGTTTCATCATGTGAATACTGACTAAAAATGATAACATGATGAACTCTATGAATGCTGGCTGCTGACCGAACCGCATTGGGGTGTAGAAATGACGAAATGCATTACTTCGCCACGTGCATATGATCGGCTCTAAATGACACGTGGATCATCGGACTGGCGCCAAATTGAAAACGTATGACCTTTGTTGACCTCTAAAGAGCAAAACAGCATTGAAATGTATTTTGACTCCACTGCGCCCCTACATTAATCCGCCAGCTGTATTTCCTCGCTAAACCAATGAATCTATACCACATTTTTTTGCATCTTGAAGGATAGCCGCCGAACGCATAGATGCGTACCGCCTGGAGGACGGGCGCGGAAACTGCGCAACAACTTCTGTCTTACACGTGCGCAGCGTTGATGGAAACTGAGCAACTGCTTCCGCGGTGCGGGCGGAGGCGCTGAAAACTGCGTGAGAGCTTCTGTGGTGGCTGGCGTGAGGCGGCGGTTGCTCGTACCCCGCGGTGGCAATAGGCCGGAGCGGCGCTTGGCTGCGAGGGCCGTTCGAGGCTGCTTGCAGCTTTAATTATTATTATTATTCTTCCCCCCAAATGAATTGGCTTTTTGGGGGCTTTATCATATTCAAAAACTCACCAAACTTGGCGGAGGCCTTAAGCCTGTTTAAAATTTACGTATTTTAAAGTCGTAGCAAAAATTGCAACAGAAATGTCTCTACGGCGCCACCTAGAAATTGGAAAAACACCCTTTTTTACCCTCTGCTATTCACTTACTTTATCGTAGACACATGAAATTTGGTACACTTGTAGAACTCCCCAAGACGCTCAAAATTTACAATTAATGTCATAGTGCAAGTATCACAGGAAGTCAGCCATTTTTGATTGAAGTTCCCATTTTGACCCCATTTTTGCCGATTTTTGCCGTTTACAGCCTTTGTATTTGATCTATCTCCTCCTAGGGATTTTGATTGATCGACTTCAAACTCGGTCAGTCTGTTCATAGGCATGTCCCATCTAAAGTTATCTAAACGGTGAGTTTTTTGAGTATGCTGAAGGGGGTTAGCAGGGGTCAAAGTTCACCTACTCGCCATAAAAAAATAAACTGCTATATCTCTTACACTGAAACTCACAGAAGCATCAAAGTTTCTGTGATTGATCATCATCGGGTCTTCTACAATACCCTATGGTCGAATGATGACATCACTTAGGCCACGCCCCCTGAGAACAGGAAGTGTAATGTTTTACTGTGAACTGTCGCTATCTGACCCCTTTGACCTCATCAACATGAAACTGTGCCCAGACACAGAAAACATGTGGTGTATTGAGGATTCTAACCCCGACCAGCTTCGATGGAGGCAGGTGGGTGTGGCGGCGTGGCGAAGTCACCTGTAAACGCCATCGCCATAACGTTTTGGCTCTCAATTCCACATTTTCGGGCCCAGCTGCTGCAAACTCACAAGGATGGACCCTCATCCACTCCCCAACAGGAATCCATCACAATATTTGGTGGGCGTAGCCTAATTTCTCTATAGCGCCCCCTAGAAAACTTTAAATGATCAGCCCCAAGCCATGCTTTAACCTACAAATACGAAACTTTGTACACATGTGTACCTTGTCAGGACGTACAAAAAAGTCTCTTGGAGCCATGGTCTAAACCCCACAGGAAGTCAGCCATTTGGGA
Source organism: Poeciliopsis prolifica (assembly GCF_027474105.1). NCBI lineage: Eukaryota > Metazoa > Chordata > Actinopteri > Cyprinodontiformes > Poeciliidae > Poeciliopsis > Poeciliopsis prolifica. Next base: position 140,982 of record NW_026562382.1, read on the forward strand.
TTCAAGTTCGGTTTTTGACCCCATTTTTGCAGTTTACAGCCTTCATATTTGATCTATCTCCTAGGGATTTCGATTGATCGGCTTCAAACTCGGTCAGTCTGTTCATAAGGCATGTCTCATATAAAGTTATCTAAACGGTGAGTTTTTGAGTATGCTGAAGGGGGGTTAGCAGGGGTCAAAGTTCACCTACTCGCCATAAAAACATAAACTGCTATATCTCCTACACAGAAACTCACAGAGGCACCAAAGTTTCTGTGATTGATCATCATCAGGTCTCCTACATTACCCTATGGTCGAATGATGACATCACTTAGGCCACGCCCCTGAGAACAGGAAGTGTAATGTTTTACTGTGAACGTTCGCTATCCGACCCCTTTGACCTCATCAACATGAAACTGTGCCCAGACACCGAAGACATGTTGGTGTATTGAGGATTCCAACCCCGACCAGCTACGATAGAGCAGGTGGGCATGGCGGCGTGGCGAAGTACCTGTAACGCCATCGCCATACGTTTGGCTCTCAATACCACATTTTCGGGCTCAGCTGCTGCAAACTCACAAGGATGAATATTTATCCACTCCCCGACTGGAATCCATCACAATATTTGTAGGGCGTGGCCTAATTTCTCTATAGCGCCCCCTAGAAAACAGCAGCCCATAGGTTATGTTGTTATTAATTATTTAAATATACATTATTATAACATTTTATATATATATAAGTTTATTTTGTGGGTTAAAGTACAAACATTCATTCATTTTTGCTAGAAATAATACAAACAAAGTCATTCAGCAAAACTTATGACACAGCGAAGTAAGAACACACTGGGGTCAGTGTTGATGGAGTACCACTGGCACCTTGTGGAGAAATACTGGTACTGCTAGTGCAATACCAGTATTGCGACAGCAGGAGGCAGTGGTACTCCATCAATGAGAAAACAGATCGACGCTACGTAATAACAGTCAGCCGGCGACAGCTGGAGCTGCAAAGTTTTCCTGAACATTTTGCTTGCTTTTGGAGCCAGAACTGGACTACGCTCAACATTTTGCTTGGTTTTTGGAGTTGCAAATCCGAACCACGCTTTGGAGCAAGAAGGCTCTGTTGGACCGGAGTTGGAGAAGTTTAATGGGCTCTTGCACCTCAGCTTACACGTTCGGGAAACACGGCTGAAATGTTTTTCCAAGGTAAATTAATAATGTACATCGATCCGAAACCCCAACAAGTAAGGCAAAGAAAGGTTTTAAGATGTTCGCCTCTTTATACATTCACAGATATGAAGGTGAGTTTATTTTCTTTAAACTGCTAGCACAAGCCTGCTAGCTTTCTAGTAAAAATCTGCTATTTAATTATCTAAAGATTTCTCAGCCATTCTAACGGACACTGTTTGTGCCTTATTTTCAAGCATATTACGTGTGTTTGTTAACGACAATAAAGCAGCGGGGAGGGGGGGGGGGGCAGATTACAGTTCAGAGTTTTTGCTTGAAGTATGACGAAGAAAAACGAGCACAGAGTTTACTCTGGTATCGGAGTTCTAGTTCAGCTGACTGTTCAGATTCAGGGTTATTACTTTTAGAAAATATGGCCGTGTTGCTTAAGATTTCTGTGTTATTTCGTTTTATTACTTTTGCATGCTTGTTGTGAAGGGCTCATTAAGACAGTGTTTAGAGCGGTGTGTACGGCGTTAGCTTCAAGTGGTAGCTTTAACTTGTAGCAACGAATATTTACAAGCTGTCTTAATTGAGGATGGCTTGGAAATCCATGAAAACTTAAACAAAGTACATAGTATTGTTTTATTTGTGTCTTAAGTAGGACTTTGTCTTTTATAGCAGTTATAGTTTCTGAAAGTGGAAAAAAGAGCCGCATTCGGGTATACAGTTGTGACGTCAGCGCGGCAGGTGCAAAGAGCCCATTGCTGTTCGTTTAAACAGTCGTAACTCGCGGTGCGGTGAGTAATTTATTCCTTCCTGCTGGTTCTGGAAGCCGTCATGTTTGGAACAGTTATTCTGAGGAGGATGCTAACCCAATGCCTGAGGCCTGCAACGTTTTTAATGCTAACGAAGCGCTTTATTAATTCAATAAACTGAATAGTGTGTGTGATACATCCAGTTTCATACATTCAGACTTGTTTGTTATTATGTATAGAAGATGTTTAAAATGTCGTTTGAAAGAGCTCTGAGAAAATGCTAAGTATCTTTTTACCGATCCATTGGGGTTGTAATATTTATTTACAGCACTTACTGTGATTAATACCTAATTAATGGATGGGATTCAGCCTGTGCTATTGTTCTAAAGTGCTGAAAGTTAACTGTGCTCTGTTATTGTGCATTGCCCTTGGTTTATTACTGAACAGTGCGGTTTATTAAACTGATACATCTTAACCTTCACCATTTCCTGGCTCATTCACGATAACGTTAAAGTTGCACTGCATTTAGATCTCAGTTGTAATTAACATCAAGCATGTGGGTGTGGCTTAGTGTAAAACTTTCACTATTTACCATGAAACATCAACATTAAATGACTTCCAAATGCAAGATCACAGCTGCATCATCACACTTCCTCTGTCTTTCTAGAGAACAGCCCTGAACACATTTCCATGGTCACTTGATGACCATGGAAATGGTCATCAAGTGAGGTCACTGTAGCCCCGCCCTTTTAAGAGGCAGTCACATGTTTTTTCTGCTGTATGTTTTACTGTTATCTATAATTTATATGGGTTTCATCATGTGAATACTGACTAAAAACGATAACATGATGAACTCTATGAATGCTGGCTGCTGACCGAACCGCATTGGGGTGTAGAAATGACGAAATGCAGTTCTTCGCCATGTGCATATGATCGGCTCTAAATGACACGTGGATCATCGGACTGGCGCCAAATTGGATACGTATGACCTTTGTTGACCTCTAAACAGCAAAACAGCATTGAAATGTATTTTGACTCCACTGCGCCTCTACATTAATCCGCCAGCTATATTTCCTCGCTAAACCAATGAATCTATACCACATTTTTTTGCATCTTGAAGGATAGCCGCCGAACGCATAGATGCGTACCGCCTGGTGGATGGGCGCGGAAACTGCGCAACAAACTTTGTCTTAGCACGTGCGCAGCGTTGATGAAAACTGAGCAACAGCTTCCGCGGTGCGGGGGAGGCGCTGAAAACTGCGTGAGAGCTTCTGTGGTGGCTGGCCTGAGGCGGTGGTTGCTCGTACCCAGCGGTGGCAATAGGCCGGAGCGGCGCTTGGCTGCGAGGGCCGTTCGAGGCTGCTTGCAGCTTTAATAATCATTTATTTTATTGAGCAATTTTTTTATGATGTTATTGTCTTAAAATGATGTGGGCAGCACAACTTTGTGCTGCCAAACTGTTGGGGGCAAAAGGGGGCATTCAGGTGTGTGTGTGCCCCCTGATTCTTCAGTTGGCCTCATGATTCCGTGGTCAGCCTTGAACACCAAGGAAAAATGGACAGAACTAAAAAAAAAAAGGAAGTGGTACATGAGGAATGAGGTTAGGATCATGTCCTGGTCTGCACTCGTAGCAGATGAGGGATACATCTGGACGCCGAAATGGGGAACGACTCCCTACGCCAGACACCATATGAAAAACTTTTCACTATGGGTAAAACGACGCAAGGACTACACATCACGGTAAACACAGCGAAAGGTTCAATCATACCACCCATATTGTCAAACTGTGGGTAGTTTACCTATGTGCTCATTCATCAGGAAAGGATCCACAATTTCTTTTTGTTATTTGTGAGGGGGGGGAGGTGTTGCTCAGTAAAGTTGCTCAGGGCAGCAACACAAATTCAGACAAATTTAAAAGCAAACAAAAGACAACAGGCTTGTTGTGGACAGGTGTAGTGAGGATCACGTGATGTTGTTGGTGATTATAGATCAGCTGTTGCTCACCTGGGTGATCTTAGTGGGTGGGTGATGGGGGAAGGTTTACTTTTTGCTGACCGCATCCATTTAGCACATTTTGTCTTTATTCACTGTTTTTTTCTACGGATCCGTTTTATGCTGTGTGGACACTGTGAAGTTTTGGATATTGACAAAATAAATAACTTAAATGCAACTTGGATTGCTCTTTTGATCAGCTGGCGCGTCAACAAAGATTCCCCTATTCAGCCGCTCGGCGACCTGGTTTGGCAGTCGCTAATATTTGTCAGCAAAAAAGTAAAAAAAACAGCGATAGAAACAACAACGGAGTTTGTCTCACAGCTGGACGCCAACGCGAGCCCACGCCACCGCCACGACGCCCGCGAAAGAGAATCGTTGACAGGGAAGTAGAAGAGACAGTGGTATGTAACCCAAATGTTTTGGTGCTGCGTAAAGCTTTTAATCGCAGTTTGGTTCTGCCACATGAAGCTGTTGTGGTGACACCCCCCGCTACGTTTTGCTGTGGGAATGCCGAACCTTGGTGTGCGAGTGTGTGCTGTGGCTCTGCGTGCGTTCAATAAAGTTTAAGGACGTTTTCTGAAAGTTTCCTTTATTTGGATAAAAATGAGTGGATTATCTGTTGTCGAGAAACCTGATAAGGATAAAAGAACGATTGTTCTCACTGAGAAAGCTCTCGCAAATAAAATTGAAACTCTCCAAACAGAGCGGAAAAAGCATGTGAAGAAAATGAAAAGTGTAACTTCATCTCTGAAAGAGCTAATGCAAGATGATAAGAATTATTCACAAGTAAAATTACTGCTGGATGAGTTGACACACTTGTTTAAAGATGTCATTGTATTGCATGAATCCTTGATGCCTTTAATTCCTCCTGATGAGAAAGATAAACAGAATGCATGGTTTTCAAGTATCACTGAATACAACCAAGGATTTATTGAGGATGTTGAATTATGGCTTTCTGAAATAAAGAAATGTTCAAGCAGACCATCCTCTGACATTAAACTGTCACAGGAAACTCCATCAGGAGAAGTGGAGGTTCAAGAACAAATGGAGCCTCAGTTGTCTGCCAATCTCCAGCATGACATTCAAGATGATGTGTTGCCATCTGACAGTGTTTCAAATCAAGGAAGCAGGTCTAGCTCCAAAGTATCTTCAACTTCATCTGCACGTCTCAGAGCAGAAGCTGAAATGGCAGCTTTGCTCGCGCGTCAAAATATGCTCAAAGTAAAACATGCTATTGAAGAACAAGAGGAGCAACTTAGGAAAAGGAAAGAACAGCTTCAACTTGAAGCAGAAATAGCTGCAACTGCTGCAAAAGTAAATGTGTTGAAAACTGGATCTGCAGTGCAAAGCTCAGCTTCACAGAAATCTAATGGTATGGAATCCTATTTTAAAACAAAAGAAAATGCTGTTGAAACTCTTAATGCTAAAATGTTTGTTCCACAGACAAAGAGAAATGCAGTTAATGAAAATGCAGAGCTTCAAATAAAAACAGTGCAAAATGTGACAAAGAAAAGGTTTGCACCTTCTTGTTTTGGACCTACTCGTCCTTTAAGCGGAACATTATCAAATATGCCGCTGCAGCAAGTTGCCCAATCAGCAACCAATGAAAATCTGTTATCCATTATGGAGAAACAAAATGAATTAACTTGCATGTTGGTTCGTCAACAAAGTCTGTCTTCGCTACCCAAAAGAGAAATTCAACCCTTTGATGGCGATCCACTTCATTTTCAGGCCTTTATGCGCTCATTTGAACAGGTCATTGAATCAAAGACTGATGATCCTGACGATTGCCTGCATTACCTCGCACAGTACACCAGGGGGCAGCCCAATGAACTTGTCAAAAGCTGTCAACATATGTCTGATGGTGGTGGATATGTAAAGGCAAAGACTATGCTATATGAGCATTTTGGAGATGGATATGTTATTGCATCTGCTTACCTGAATAAAGTTCATTCGTGGCCATTGATTAAATCAGAAGATGGAAAATCTCTTCAGGCATACTGTTTGTTCTTACGTGAGTGTTGTAATGCAATGGAGGATCTTCATTATCTTTCTGAATTAAATACACCTGCTAATATGCTTGCTGTGATTAAAAGATTGCCATATAAATTGAAAGATAAATGGCGAACAGTAGCATGTGACATTCAGGAGAAGCAGCATCAAAGAGCAACATTTTTTGACATTGTTTGCTTTATTGAGCGTCAAGTCAAAATTACTACAGATCCTGTCTTTGGAAAGTTAAGTGATGCTCCATTAATAAATTCATCAGCTAAGAGCACAGATGGAGGGAAACGTTTTTCTCGTCCAAGAACTTCAGGAAGTAGTTTTGGCATCACTACCTCTGCTGTTGAGAGAAATAATCCATCAGAGGCTCAAGACCATCACACTGATGTGAAGATTTGTTTGTTTTGCAAAGGTGGACACAAACTGGAGTTATGCTCTTTTTGAAAGGAAACCTCATAATGAGAAATTTTATTTCTTAAGAGAAATGGCGTTTGTTTTGGTTGCCTGTGTACAGGGCACATCAGTAAGAATGTAGAAAACGCCTTTCATGTAAAATCTGTGGTTTCAGACATGCAAGCATACTCCATATTCACAATAACAATAAGAATGAAGTTCAACTCGTTGCTGAAGGAGCGAAATCTCCTGACACAGTTCAGACGAGTGGTCTTACTGGGGCTGGTGGACAGGACTGCAAGCTTGCTATTGTACCAGTCAAGGTGAAATCAAAGAAAGGTCAACGGATACTGGAAACGTATGCCTTTTTGGACCAAGGGAGTTCAGCATCCTTTTGTACAGTGGGTCTTTTGAATAAGCTGAATCTCATTGGGAAAAACAAAGATTCTCTTGCGCACCATGGGACAAGAGAAAGTTGTGGACAGTTTCATTGTACCTGAACTTGAAATTGCTGGATTGGACAGTGACATGTATTATGACATGCCTGACCTCTTTACTCAGCACAAAATGCCTGTAGATTTGAGTAATATTCCGAAGCAACAAGATCTGGCTAATTGGCCACATCTGAAGTGTGTTCATTTGCCCGAGATCAAAGCACAGGTGGAGCTTTTGATTGGCATGAACATGCCCAGAGCTCTAGAAACCATTGGAGGTCATCGGAGCAAAGGTAATGGACCTTTTGCCATTAAAAACTGTGCTCGGCTGGACAGTGAATGGTCCAATTGAACGAGAATGTTGGGAAAGAACAAGTTGTATGTCAACTGTCACCATGAATAGAATTTCTGCTGTTACATTGGATAACCTATGGAAGCAACAATTCAAGATAGATTTTCCTGAGAACAACCATGATGAGCAGATGGGGCTGTCAAAGGAAGATTCTAAGTTTCTAGAGTTGGCCAGCAAAACAGTAACCTTGTGTGATGGACACTACAATATTGCCTTGCCTTTGAGAGATCAAGACATAAGAATGCCTGATAACCGTGCAATTGCTGAACAACGTGCCTTAAGTTTAAAGAAAAGGTTAATCAGAGATAAAGACTTCCACAAGGACTATATTGCCTTTATGAAAGACCTTTTATCTAAAGGTTATGCCAAAAAAGTGCCAACCACAGACTTGGGGCGCAATGATGGAAAGGTTTGGTATATCCCTCACCATGGGGTGTACCATCCTACCAAAGGAAAGTTTCGGGTCGTCTTTGACTGTGCTGCATCATTCCAGGGCTTTTCTCTCAATGCACAGCTCCTGAGTGGTCCCGATTTAACAAATAGCCTGGTTGGAGTGCTGACGAGGTTCAGAAAAGAGCCTGTCGTTTTGACGTCTGATATTGAAGCCATGTTCCATCAAGTGCGTGTGCCAGAGAAAGATGCTGACCTGTTGAGGTTTCTCTGGTGGCCTGATGGTGATCTCAATCAGAGCATGCAGGAGTACCGCATGAGCGTTCACTTATTTGGAGCAACATCATCTCCGAGTTGTGCTAACTATGCCTTGCGGAAATGTGCAGAAGACAACAATGCAGATTTCAGCCAGCAGGTGATTGATACCATTCTGTATAATTTCTATGTGGATGACTGCCTTGTTTCAATAGGCACTGAAGAGGAAGCCATATCTCTTTACTCAGACCTCAAACTCATCTGCGCCAAAGGCGGTTTCCACTTAACAAAGTGGATAAGTAATAGCCGTAGCGTCTTGGCAGTAATACCTGAGGAGGAAAGAGCCAATGAGGTTAAAAACTTAGATCTGGATTGTGACATCTTGCCTGTTGAACGAGCATTGGGAGTATGGTGGTGTCTGCAGTCAGATGCGTTTAAGTTCTGCTATCCATCCCAAACAGACCATTGACCCGAAGAGGGATCCTTTCCACTGTTAGCACCTTTTATGACCCTCTGGGATTCGTAGCTCCTGTCATTTTTGTAGCTAAAAGAATCCTTCAAGACCTGTGTCAGAAGGGAATAGGATGGGATGTGTTATTCCATCAGTGGTTGCTCAAGAGTGGAAAAGTTGGATGGAAGAATTGCATCTGTTGGACAGCATCAGCATCAAAGATGTTTGAAATCTGCTGATTTTGGGAAAGCGATCACTGCTCAATTACACCATTTCGCAGATGCGATGAGAAGGTGGTGCTGACCTACCGTTATTGCAGTTAACTGTTTCTCCCAATGCACAGTTCCTTCATAATGGGAAGTCCAGGGTAGCACCCTTAAAACCAGTCACGATTCCTCGTATGGAATTGACTGCGGCTGTGTTGGCAGTTCGCATGGACATACTGTGGAAAAGAGAACTAAGGCTACCTCTCCTAGATTCAGTGTTTTGGACAGACAGCACCTCTGTATTGAAATATCTCAATAACAAGACTTCCAGGTTCCGTGTTTTTGTGGCAAACCGAGTGTCAGAGATTCTCAGCGCTTCTGGTGTCTCCCAATGGAGATATGTGGACACAAAAAATAATCCTGCAGACATTGCTTCCAGGGGCATGAGGTAGAGCCTTTTACATGACACTACATGGTTATCTGGTCCTGCATTTCTTACACAGCCAGAGACAGATTGGCCTGTAAACCCAGAGAACTTACAGGAACTTCCACATGAAGACCCTGAAGTTAAAGTATCTGCTTCTGTCGGTGTGTTCCCCAGACAAGATGACGATCATCCTCTGACCTTTTTGATTCGTCGTGCTTCATCGTGGACTCGTCTTGTCAGAGTGATGGGTTGGATTTTGAGATTTAAAACATTGCTTTTGCATCACAAAAGAGAAAAGACATATTTTCCATCTGCATCTGAACAACCCAGTCTGAAGCTGCTCATCATAGGGTTGAGCTACATACTGGCTTTTTTCATTGGGAGAGATTGAGGATGCTGAGATGCAGATAATCAAGTTCTGCCAGAAGGAAAAATATTCTGAAGAGATCTCCTGTCTCCAAAAGGGAGAGAATGTTAAACGAAGCAGTCACATATATAAGTTAAATCCTGTGCTGGTGGATGATGTGCTGCGTGTTGGAGGACGTCTCAGTAAGGCTGCCATGTCTGAAGATTCTAAACATCCTATCATTGTAGCTAAAGATCTTCACATTGCTTATCTTATTCTCCAATATATTCATAAAGAGGTGGGTCATGGAGGTAGGAACTTCATGCTCTCAAAGCTTCATCAGAAATATTGGATTCCTGGTGCTGGTACATTGATTAGAAAGATCATGTCAAGGTGTGTGATCTGCAGACGGCTTTGTGGAGCTGCAGGCCAGCAACAAATGGCTGACCTGCCTGAAAGCAGAGTGACCCCTGAGAAACCCCCCTTTAGTTTTGTTGGAGTAGATTATTTTGGTCCATTTGAAGTGAAGCGTGGAAGAAGTCTTGTGAAGAAATATGGAGTTATCTTCACGTTTGGCGATAAGAGCAGTACACATCGAGGTTGCTTCATCTCTCGACATAGACTCTTTTATTAACGCCTTACGACGTTTCATTGCAAGGAGAGGCCAAGTACAAGAACTGCGGTCCGATAATGGTACCAACCTTGTGGCTGCAGAGCGAGAACTGAGACGAGCTATTGAAAATTGGAATCAGGAAAAGATCTCTGATATGTTGTCGCTGAAGGGAGTGAAATGGATCTTCAATCCTCCAACTGGGTCACACCATGGTGGAGCATGGGAGAGATTGATTCGTTCCATCAGAAAGGTTCTTACTTCCACTTTGCAAATACAGCATTTGGACGAGGAAGGTCTGCAAACTGTTCTTTGTGAAGTGGAGTCAATCCTCAATAGTAGACCTATTACATTGGAATCCACCGATCCAAATGATCTGGAAGCTCTAACACCGAACCATCTTCTCCTACTCAAGTCTAACCCAAGTTTTCCACCAGGTTTATTCCAGAAAGAGGATGTTTATGCAAGGAAACGATGGAGACAGGTCCAATACATATCTGATCTGTTCTGGAAAAGATGGATTAAAGAATATCTGCCTCAACTTCAACAGCGCCAAAAGTGGATGAAGATTAGACGCAACTTTGTTGCTGGAGATGTGGTTCTTATAATGGATGACTCTGCACCTCGTGGTTCCTGGATCATCGGCAGAATCACAAAAACTGTGCCAGACAAAAAGGACTTGTACGTCAGGTCTGGATTAAGACTCCAACCAGCCACTTATGCAGACCCATCACAAAGATATGCCTTCTTCAGGAGACTTCCGACCAATGAAGACAATGCATTCGACCGACCTCTTGACATGACCTTTTGACTTGACTTTACCACAACTAGATGTACATCGCAGACTGACTATATTTAGGCTAAGTGCTGGTAACCTCTGGCCTATGACTGACCGATTGACTATGGATGGACTATTTTGTAAAAAAAAAAAAAAAAGGGAAAAAGACTGTTTTGACTATTGAAAATGACTTTCATGGACTATTTGAATGTAATGTCTCAATGTGAGTTTTGATGTCGTGTATATCTTAGGTAATGGTGTTGAATGAGTAATTATTACTGTGTAATGATGTAATAATTAGGGGCTGGAATGTTGTGGACAGGTGTAGTGAGGATCACGTGATGTTGTTGGTGATTATAGATCAGCTGTTGCTCACCTGGGTGATCTTAGTGGGTGGGTGATGGGGGAAGGTTTACTTTTTGCTGACCGCATCCATTTAGCACATTTTGTCTTTATTCACTGTTTTTTCTACGGATCCGTTTTTATGCTGTGTGGACACTGTGAAGTTTTGGATATTGACAAAATAAATAAACTTAAATGCAACTTGGATTGCTCTTTTGATCAGCTGGCGCGTCAACAAAGATTCCCTATTCAGCCGCTCGGCGACCTGGTTTGGCAGTCGCTAATAAGGCTTTTACAGCAGTTTAAAACTTTTTGGACTTTATGAAGCTCTATAAGAACACAACTTTTAGCTCCATGCTGATGAAATGTTATTTTCTTTGGAGTGGGGGATAACTTCAGAAATGTGTGTCATTAAAGATCGATATATCTATCTAGATATATCTAGATAGCTCTATATATATAGATCTATATCTCTATATATATGTACCATAAGTTAGTTCCCATAAGCTTCCATACAAAAGTATGGAAGCTTATTCCCAGCCCACCATGTGTCATGTGACCAGAATCACATGACACTGACCGCCTTGATGTCAGAATAGATAAATCTCTGCTATTACAGGCCCAACCTTTCCTAGGGGGCAGTAGTAGAGAGCAACGTGTGGACGCTGCAGCGAGCAGAACCGATACGAGTTTTGTTTCCAGAGTCCAGTGATCAAATATCATCCTCCTTTACATACATGACTGTAAATAAAGACCAGGACTAAACATGATCTGTTGATCCTGCATATTGATGCTTGATCATTTAAGAAAGGATAACCTATCCTATCTTTAAGGGTTTTAGTGTTTTTAAGTTTTTACCTGAAAGACAAAGCAAATGGTTAGTGACCAAATGAGCGCAGAGGGTCTACATTCAAAGACTCTTTTCAGGCGGTCAATGACGCCAATCGGTGACGTTGATTCTGGGTTGGAGTTTTCCATTCAAGGATCCTTGAATGAGTATCCCATTTAAGGATGACGTCACCAGTGACCAGCTGAGCCAATCAGAAGCAGGTGTCCGCCTACTGCTCATTAACTACAGGGATTGAATACTTAGTCGCTTTTTTTTCTTTTTAATTATTAAACACTTTGAACAATTTTACAAGATCAGTGTCATGCACTTAAGTAATAAAATCTTACAGGCTAAAGACACACACATCATTTTAAGACAATAACATCATAAAAAAATTGTTCAATAAAAATAAATGAATAAAATGTGGAATACTTTCCATTTTGGTAAAAGGAGAATTTAAGGTTCTCCACACATAAGGTCACATATAAAATACATACTTATATAATGTATAAGTTATTAATGACTTATTTTAACTGAGATGAGTCACTTTGAAAATATTTCAACTTCAAGACTAAAAAGGAACCAACTAAGTATTCAAATGCGGGCGGCGACAGAGAGTTTGCTTTCCGGGGTGAGCGACGCTGACACGCGAGTGGACGACATCAAGAGGAGAGGTCTGATGGTGGACGCTGGTGCGACGTCGCATATAATCACCGACATCTGGAAGTTTCGGAAGCTTGATGAAAGTTTCCAGGCCGAGACGCACTGCGTGGAATTGGCTGATGGATCCAGGTGTGTTTTGGTGTTGCCAAGGAAGGAGGAGACGCGTTAGGTCGACGTCTTAAAACAGTGCTGAGGAACAAATTGTACATCCCTTCATATCCGCAAGACATCTTCTCAGTGAAGCTGCAACATCCAGCGGAGCAACGGTGATCTTCAAGAAGAAAAGAACGTTCTTCTCAGAGACGATACCAAGTTCCCCATTCACGTAGGTAACACATTGTATTACTTCCAAACGACGGACAATGGATGTGGAGCTCAGTGTAAAAAATGTTATGACTTACAAGGTTGGCGTGAGATTCTTGGACATTGCAATTACAGAGATGTACTGAAGCTAGAAAATGTTGTGCATGGCATGGAAATTAAAGGGAGAGGTGAACCAATGCCATATCGTGAAGTCTGCACGAAAGGAAAATGTGTTCAAACTAACAAGGAGCCAGATGCAAGAGCTAAAGAACCACTAGCAATGGTCCACACAGATTTAGCAGGACCTATAGATCCACGTCCAAAGATGGTCACAGATATGCATTGTGCTTCACAGATGATCATTCCTTAATCATACGTCACAGATTGACGTCAAAGACCTGTCGCCCTCTGCGTATGGCAAGCCTTTTTGATATAAAGTCGGTTTCACTGCTCTTACATTCCAGATATCTCAAATTGTTTTTATGACCAGACGTTTTAGCAATTTAAGATATCTCTAATTAAAATTTGACTGGACAAAATACCTATTTGAGATAATTACATTCTAACCAGTCCAAATGATGTGAGATTTATTTGTGGCATACTGAAATATAAAATTCTGCAGGCAACTATTCAGACAGCACAAAGGGGCTTTCACCTCATTCAGTATTCAGATATCTAAAATTGTAATTTTGACAGTGATAATTACGTTCAAGAAATCTTAAATCGTAATTCCGGTTACGTGTCTCGTCAAGTTACAGAACAAGTGACGTCATTTGAGATATCTTGCAAGGAATTTTGACCAGTCAAATGTAATTGAAGATATCCTGAATTATTATTCTTACTAGTCAGAATGTAAATGCAGATATCTTAAATTATCATTCCGGAGTCAAAATGTAGTTTTGTCAAGTCAAAATGCATTTTTCGAAATCTAGAAAGTAATTACGGTTAATCAGAGGGAACGCAATTTATGTGAAAAACGGCTTGCCATAGCACACTTGAAGCCGCATCATACGTCACAGATTGACGTCATTGATCGACTGAACCAGAGCCTTTGAATGTAGGCCCTCAGCAGTCATTGCGTCACGAATGATTTTTCCTTTGCAGGGAACGTTGACAATACCCATCAAATACAAATTAGATGTAGCTATAGATAGATATCTAGAGATCGATATGCACGTCTTTCTGTCATCTGTCTGTCAAGAGACATGTGATCGATAGACGTGAATATCTATCAAGACATAGTTATCCACGTCAATCTATCGATGTGGATATCTATGTCTAGACATAGATATTTATATATCTATATATCTATATATCTAATTTGTAGAGACCCTGGAGGGAGAATCAGTCGCCGAAGACCCTGGAGGACCCGTCGCCGAAGACCCTGGAGGACCCGTCGCCGAGGACGCTGGAGGACCGAACGATGAGAAAATCGATGAGAAAACACACTGATAACAGAGGCCCATTGTGCAGAACATTTTATATCACGTTTAACTGTCTGGTCTATTCATGTAGGGGGGGATGCATTTTAATTTCTGAGCCTGCACAGCTTATATTAGCCTACCGATTTTTGCATGCCCTCCCTATTTTCCTGAAATATTAACCCATTCATATAAACCTCATAGCGTAGTTTATAGTAGTCAGCCACCAATTGTGCAAGTTCTCCCACTTAAAAGATGAGAGGGCCTGTAATTGTCATCATAGATATTCCTCAACTATGAGACAAAAGAAGAAAAATAAATTCAGATTGTCTGCTTTTTGTTATTTTTGGTTTATTTTGATTTTTTCTTTTTATAATTCCATTTGTTAGTGTTATTTTGAAACAATAATCCTGTGTATATCTTAGTCGTCTAATCATCCCTTTATGATGATGTCTGGTATCACACACAGATACTAGTAAGAGAAACTGCATCTCATGTTGGCATATTAGTCAGGCTCCCATTGTGTCTGTTATGAATTGAAACTGTAACCAACTAGTTTAACTTATGAATAGATAAGTTGAGAAAACTTAGATTTCAATGTTGAAGTTCAAAAGGAGGATAATGAGCACAAACAACCATATCAAGAATAATGAACAGACTGTTTAATACAAAATTAAAGAGAATATTATAGTACAATTTTTGTTTCAACATAAAGTGTCCACCCTTGTTATAACAGGTAGTGTAGTTCTTTTAGTTCAGATTCCTTATTGTTCAGTTCCTTCTTTTAGAAGCTTTTTAGTTCAGTAATTGCAATTTAGGTCAGTCAGTCAAGTCTTTGTTAAATGGCCATGTGTTTCTTTGGATCCAAAATCTTATCCAGTGCAAAGTAGGCAGCGGATCCAGCAGTCCCAGGTCTTGGGTTGAAACCTGGAGCTCAGCAATCCAATCCAGGCTGCGATGCTGTACAACCTTCCAACTTGAATGTGGTTCTAAAAAAAAAAAACTAACCTGCATATATATATATGTGGTGGGACCGGTGTGGTTCAATAGAAACTATTTTTAAGACAAAATTGTAATAATTTATCCCCAAAAAGTTATCTTCAAGGCACACAGGCCGCTACATATGAGGCTTGAGACAATCTCACTAATTTCAATAATTTTATTACATCAGTTCATGCTAATCAATAAAATACATTAAGTTAAAACCACTCACATTAAATAAATAACAGTGATGGCTCAAGTCAAGGGTGGCAGTGCAGTTCAGGGTAGTGACCTAAATAAAAGAAACACAGCAAACAAAACAACAAAACTAAAGAAAATTGTGCAACAAATCAAAAGACCACCACCCAGAAAGTCCACCCAACACCACGAACTGGCCTTTCCTGTCAAGATAAAAGACATTCAAATTACATGAGTCATTTCATAATTGTCGTTCAGTCAACAATCAGCAGCAATTGTCAATTAAGAATCCGTCCTGGGATGCCACGCCACAGACGCCACTCAAGAGCGGCAGCAGAGTCCGTCCAAGCTGGTCGCCAGTCCGAACCAGCCAAGCTGGACAAGGGGCAGGAGTCAGGTTCACGCTGACCACGACGGCTGGCAGAAAGCCAGCAATCAGAGCGACAAATGGACTGCCGACGGACAACCAAAATAACAGAGGACCATCAACCAGGAACCACAGGGCAACAGGCAAACAGCCGGCCAAGGACAAACAGCAGCGTCTATAGCAAACATAAGTTAAACATCAAATCTAAAAGCATGCAGGTAATGAAATTTCACTTACCACAAGCTCTATGTGTAGTGCCTCTGGCTGGGAGGAGGATCAGGCAGTTTACACAGGCCACCACAATTGAAGCTAAGCGAAGGCTAGACTAACAACAACAAGTATAGGAGAGGCCTCTTACCAGAAGAAGGAGCGATCAGCATGTATCAGTCAAGCACACTTAGTGTCAGACTGGCGCTGCACAACAACAGAGGTCTAAACCGGAACACATGTTGACCAGGTGAGGGAGGGCCCCTTATATACAAAAACAGCGCCACCACCAATTAAATGCCAGCACTTGTGTGGTGCGTTCAAAACCTCCAGGGCATACTGCCACATTCAGATCTCAATTAACTATTAAAATCCAAAAGTATGCAGGAAGCAATAAATTCCATTTATCGCAAAATAACATTCAACTAATGGCAAGCTTGCAAAACAAACATCGCACTCTATGCGACCATTATAAGTTTGTACATAACAAAAATGCGATACAGTGAAAATCATTTTAATCTCACGTTTCTCCGATTGGTTTTTTTATGTTTTCTTTTCTTCCTGGTCGGAACATATGAACAGTAATGCCTGTGACGCCAGTTAGCATTATCTTAACTTCGGTTGCAAAAATAGATTACAACACTCACGAGAGAAAATCACAGTAAAAATGTTTTTTTTACTGCCAGGGATCAGGTCACAAATCTTCTTTTCTGTTAAACCGTTACCGGAATTTATCAGAATTTATCTTTTAGCGTTGCAATAATTCAGCACAACGTGCTACAGCCAGCTACAATTTTTCTTTTCTTCTAATTTTTCTGCTGTCTAAACCAGAATATAACTCACAAGCCACCTGCTGGCGTTTTCTGGTATCACAAGAAACTGATTTGCTGGTTGCATTAAATAACAAAACAAAATCCTACAGAAATAAAATGCAAACTACTACTAACAATAGTATCACACATATATATGTGGGTTACAAAACACATGTATTTCTGGATCATGGTTGAAGAAATGATCACTTAGTGTTCAATTTTTCACATTTCTCCACCTTGAGTGACAGAAAGTGTAAAAATGGCATTCACAAAATTTAAATATTTCTACACACAGACATATATAAATATGTTGAATAGGGAAAGATGATTTTTTAAATTGTTAATTATTCTTTCATTTTTGTTTGCTTAGATTTTGTTTGGGTTTTTTGCTTTTCTTTTTTCTTTTCCTTTGACAATTCAAACACCATGGACTGAAGGTGGTTGTCTCGCGAGGCGGGGCGCGCTAATTGGCCACCCGGACAGGTGTCGGCAGAGGTTGAGTAGAGCCCAAATAAAAGGAGCCTGGCTGGGAAGAGGAGGAGGACTGGTTCTGCAGCCACGGAAACAACACGCTGTGAGGGGCAGACGGAACCCGCTGATCGGCATATAACATCGGAAGTTGGAAAACGGCCCAGTACAGAGGATCAGCGCGCTGTAAGTAAAAGTTCCATTCCGATTGAACCGATCCTGCAGAGTACTGGCAGTGAGGACGTCTTCCGACGGAGTTCTGGTGCGGGGATGCTGGCGCTTCTACTGTGTTTTCTTTGAATTGGACCTGAACGGAAGGAGGCGTGGCACGCCGAGGAGTGAGCGGCGTTGGAGTGTTGAGCAGCCGACTGTGGACAAACGAGAGTGTGCGCTGCACAGAGATCACCTCCACGAACACGATAACAAGCGGATATATATATATATATATATATTATATTATATATATATATATATATATATATATATATATATATATGTGTACCATAAGCTATATTTTCACATAAGCTTCCATACATAGATATGGAAGCTTATTTCCCATCCCATGTGTCATGTGACCATAATCACATGACACAGACCCCCTTGTCATCGGGGGTCTAACGGGCCTTTCATGACCCGACATTTCCCTGAACAGTGCATAGCTTGTAAACTTAAGAAAAGATAAACCGATCTTAAAGCCCATTAAGTCTCTAATGGGCTTCGTGTTTTCAAGCTTGCAGTCGTCCATCTTCAAACTGATTACATTACATTTTCTTATTACGTGAGATTTATGTTTCCATAGAAAAATAATAATCCAGTTGTTGGAATTAATTGCAGAAATGTGTATTCCTAATGCATGTGCAGTGTAGGTAAATCTGGAAATACTTTCCATTTTGGTGAAAAATATTCTACGCAGAATAGATAAATCTCTGCTATTACAGGCCCAACCTTTCCTAGGGGGCAGTAGAGAGCAACGTGTGGACGCTGCAGCGAGCAGAACCGATACGAGTTTGTTTCCAGAGTCCAGTGATCAAATATCATCCTCCTTTACATACATGACTGTAAATAAAGACCCGGACTAAACATGATCTGTTGATCCTGCATATCGATGCTTGATCATTTAAGAAAGTATAACCTATCCTTCTTTAAGGTTTTTAGTGTTTTTTAAGTTTTTACCTGAAAGACAAAGCAAATGGTTAGTGACCAAATGAGCGCAGAGGGTCTACATTCAAAGACTCTGTTCAGGCGGTCAATGACGCCAATCGGTGACGTTGATTCTGGGTTGGAGTTTTCCATTCAAGGAAAACGTGACCAGTGAACAGCTGAGCCAATCAGGAGCAGGCGACCGCCCACTGCTCATTAACTATAGCATTTGAATACTTAGTTGGTTCCTTTTTAGTCTTGAAGTTGAAATATTTTCAAAGTAACTCATCAGTTAAAATAAGTCATTAATGACTTATACATTATATAAGTATTTATTTTATATGGTATAACTATACATTATATCAACTAGTAATTTTTGTTTTGTTTTGTTTTTACAAATAACATGACAAAGTAAAGAAAAAGTGACTAAATGATCGCAGATAATCTACAATCAAATACTTTGAAGAATATTATAATGAAGACTTAGATTTCTATTTTGTTTTTACATTTCTTTATCGTTTCTCTTTATCACATATGAAGTGAATATTAAACTTTAGTCACACGACTGATGGAGGTACCACAAATACAAAATCAAGTTTCTCGTCCACCTCCTCTTTCCTGATGTCGGAAATGTCCTTGTTTCTCCTGAGTTCTTGAGGCCAGAGTCCTTCAGAAACTGGTTTCAACATCAGATGGTGCACTGTCCTCAGCCTCTGAAGGTTATCCAAGGGTGCAATGCTGTACAGAACCTCCTGAAGTTGGAGCCTTCATCACAGTATGGATTATGGGATTCCAAACATCCATACAAGGAACTTTACCTCCTCTTCTGATCTCTAAAATTCATGGACACAGATCAAGATGCAGAACTGTATGACATGGGAAACAATTTGAAACTGCTGGAAAACCCCTAATGGCTTGTTGGTTTTTTATGCTCTTCTTCCTCCCAGCGTCAAGATGTTGGGCAGAAGGGCAACAGTCTCTCAGATCCCTGCTGCTGGTAGCATTGTGGCTGACATTTTTTAATTATGGTGTCAGTAAGTTCTGTCTATTGATGAGCCGCCAACACAAAAAGTTGGGGTAGATTTCAGCCGGGGCGTCTTGTCGTGGAAGTATGGGCTGCACATTCTTCCTCTTGCCCAAATCAGGAAGACGCTGTGACAGAGTGCAGCTGGTTTGTTGTGGAGAGAGGTAATCAGCATTTGCATTTAAAAGCAGGTAGATCACCCAGGGCATCAGATCCCAGGCTGATGATTCATCCAGAGGCACATTTAACATGAAGCATGAATTGGGTTTGGAATGATTTCTGATGCCTCCAGTGATTGTTGCAGGAAACTCACTTCAGGAGAGGATGTGCAGAGCACCGCTCACTGTTTCACTATAGAGAAGGTCAAGGCAGTTTCTTATATATCTGGCATCTTGAGGTGCTTGTCTAACTCTTTTTTTTGTGTGCAGGTTGGCCTGCTACTGTTTCAGTTTCAGTTTTGTTTCAATTTCAGTGATGTGTTAGTTTAGAATTTCTTTTCTGGATAGTTTATTATTAATCAAAAGCATTTTTTATTGTTATTTATTTATTGTGTCTAAAGAAGGGGAGTTTTCATCGTCCAGCCCTTTGGTTTCTCTGTAAAACAAAAAGATGTCGCTGTCTCTGGGTCCCAAGCTGTTTATCTAGATTGAGGAGACTATAGTGGAAGGGGAGTTTTGCTTTAGTTGCTTCAGGATTTTGTGACTGTGTTTTTGTTGGGGAACACTCAAGTGTATTTAGTCATATTTGTGTTGTCTCTATTATTATTCCTACCCCAAGCATTTCATAGGCTTTGTGAGCTCAATAAACTGTTTAATTTGCAAACGGTGCCTCTGGTAATGATTAAACTTATCTGTGTGATCATGTAAGAGGAGAATTTAAGGTTCTCCACACATAAGGTCACATATAAAATTCATATTTATGTGATGAAGACGCTGTGAAGGACTTATTTTAACTGAGATGAGTCACTTTGAAAATAATTCAACTTCAAGACTAAAAAGGAACCAACTAAGTATTCAAATGCTATAGTTAATGAGCAGTGGGCGGTCGCCTGCTCCTGATTGGCTCAGCTCTTCACTGGTCACGTTTTCCTTGAATGGAAAACTCCAACCCAGAATTAACGTCACCGATTGGCGTCATTGACCGCCTGAACAGAGTCTTTGAATGTAGACCCTCTGCGCTCATTTGGTCACTAACCATTTGCTTTGTCTTTCAGGTAAAAAACTTAAAAAACACTAAAAACCTTAGAAGAGGATAGGTTATCCTTTCTTAAATGATCAAGCATCGATATGCAGGATCAACAGATCATGTTTAGTCCGGGTCTTTATTTACAGTCATGTATGTAAAGGAGGATGATATTTGATCACTGGACACTGGAAACAAACTCGTATCGGTTCTGCTCGCTGCAGCGTCCACACGTTGCTCTCTACTGCCCCCTAGGAAAGGTTGGGCCTGTAATAGCAGAGATTTATCTATTCTGCGTAAAATATTTTTCACCAAAATGGAAAGTATTTCCAGATTTACCTACACTGCACATACATTAGGAATACAAATTTCTGCAATTAATTCCAACAACTGGATTATTATTTTTCTATGGAAACATAAATCACTTAATAAGAAAATGTAATCAGTTTGAAGATGGACGACTGCAAGCTTTTCAATTTGATTGAACGAACGACACTTTAAAAATAAAATGGCTTCGGTCTTTTTTTTAAATTAAAAGGATTTATGGTTCTATATTCCAAGTAAAATATTTTCAAT
This sequence comes from Poeciliopsis prolifica, assembly GCF_027474105.1. Taxonomy (NCBI): domain Eukaryota; kingdom Metazoa; phylum Chordata; class Actinopteri; order Cyprinodontiformes; family Poeciliidae; genus Poeciliopsis; species Poeciliopsis prolifica. The sequence continues at coordinate 162,036 of NW_026562382.1, forward strand.
CTGGGCAGAGTTCGTTTTCTTCTTAGTTTGACTGTGACATTGACATTGTTGTCAATTTTATTTCGGCTTATTTTAAGACTGTTCATAATTCCTGCAGTGGTCATTTAATAAACTGCATTAGATACGATAGTAGAATATTTAGTTTATTGCAAATACAAATATAGATACGAGAAAGAAAACAGAAAGTGACTAAATTATCGGAGATAACCTACATTCAAAGACTGGATAAAAAAATTACTATGATGTTTTCAATATATATATTTATACATATCTACACGTTGCAGTAGAACAGTGTTTTTCAAATAGTGTCCCGTGGAAATTATTCAATTTCACTAAATTGGTCTAAAACGATTTTTTGAAAACAAATTGACTGCAAATAATATGCCATTTCCGAGAGTCTGTGTTGTATAGTGACTAGCGGCGTCATCATGTAATTTCCTGATGACAGGATGGCAGTAGGTACACAGCACTGTACGTTAAAACAAGAGAATTAGTGATGCATGAATGTGACAGGAAGCGGTGAGAGCATTGTACCAAGCAAGACTGTGATGACAGTGATGGAAAAGTTTTTGAAAAGAAAAAAGCTAAATTCAGACCCAGATGAAGAACTTAGTACACTGTAAAAAAAAAAACTGTTCTGTATAATTACAGGGTTTTGTCTGTAATTTAAAAAGTATACTTTTTTTAAATTACAGACAAAACCCTGTAACTATACAGGAATTCAGTGTATTTGTAATATTGATTTAATGTAAATTTTAGGATAAAACTTGATCAATTTTAATGGTAAAAACTGTCATTTTTACAGTAAAAGGTTAAATAAACACCATTTTTACTGTAGAATCAGCAATTGTAAAAATTAGCTGACTGTAATTTTTACGGTTAAATTCTGGCAACCACAGCTGCCAGTATTTTACCGTAAAAATGAAACTTTTTTTTTTTTTTACAATGCAAATTGTTAAATTGAGAAGTGCAAATTTACTTTGTAAAATTATCAAATCGATTATATCAGCTAAATAATGTGTTACCAGTGTAGTCTAATGGTAAAAACATGGAAAAGTATAAGCAAATTTTACATAAAATATCCAAAAACCAAACTTTATTGTATTTTTTCCATTTAATGAAAACTTTTTGGGCTGTACAAACTTCTCACAACTCTGTGCACACTGATTACAAAGAACTTGTAACACATCTTCCAAAAAGCAGCAAGCACTTACATTAGTGCAAAAGTTTGAAGAGATATGACACAACATTATCACTTCAATCCTGGTGCAGTGTTTCAAATGAATAATCCATATGAAATTGGCATACACAGAAATAAGAACTTTCTAACAAATGTGCTGGCCACCACTGTAACCTTTCTGAAATAGGTATAGAACTGTTCACGTTTGTCAGGTTTTTTGACTTGTAACTTGTAAATCACCACATATTCATTAAGCCTTGACAGTGGTGCAGCATAAAATCGGTTTCATTGTCATCTGCTATTTACATATAGAAAAAAATGTCTAACATAAATTTGCAACATTTAACATGAAGATGAAAATTTTGAAATCTTACAGTGTAAACCTTAATACCAATAAAATGCAGTTTTCAACATACAGCAACATAACAACATTACACATCATATCACATGACTAACAAAGTATGGTCTAAGTCCACTCATGGTCTGCAAGGTCAGCGATGAGTGTGAGGACTCTTGGGTTGACCGCAAAGATCTTCCTCCTTGCTATGCTCAACTTTTGTTCCTCTCTCCGGATTAATTGAAAATAAACACCTTGAAGAAAAGAAATTTTATTGCATTTAATGTTATGTTTATAAATGACTTAAGAGAAAGATATCACGAGATCCAGCTTTGTGGTGGCTGGATTCAGTGGCAGAGCCAGAGGGATATTTAGTGACAGGCTTTTGTGCCTATTCTGCTTCACAAACAGACTGAAGAACTCTTCTGTGTCCATGGCCATAAAAAAATATACAATTTAAACACTGCAAAGAAATGATAAAACATTTTCGTAGTTTCTACTGGCATTATTTCTATCATGAATATTTAGATTTAGCAGTTTTTACCCTCCATTTCAATTGTCTTTTGTATTTATATATTTCAGTAACTAGTAACATTCTGATCTATAATGTGAAAACTTCATCTTGCTGGTAAATATAGACACTGTGTAAGTATAAGAATTACCTCTGGAGGAACTCCAGTGTTGACCGCAGTCCCACTAGGTAGTGTATATTAAAACAGTAGTAACTGCCAAACATCAGGCAGATGGCACAGGAGAAGGCAGTGATGTGGTCATTGATAATCTTCTGATCAATACTCAACATGAAGCAGTCCGCAGTAAAGCAAGAGGACCCTTTGAATAAAAAACATGAACAAATATATATCACAAAAAGCCCCTGTGTGAACCATTCAACTACTTTGTCAACTTGGTTCATACATACCACACACAAGGCAGGGTGTTGCTGGCACATCCTCCATCTCAACCTCTTCAGCAAGGCTGGTCTTCTCACATAGTGGAACATTTGCTCTTCCTTCTCACCAAAAAAAGCAAGTAGAAGAAGAATCATCTCTGTACAACCACTGGATTGACCTTTTTCACTTGCTAACTTGAAGAGAGAGTTGAGGATGCGCTCCGCCTTTTTGTCCAGATTGGTGAAGAAGGCTTCCGTCAGACTGATGCCAGTAAGTTGCTGGAAGTGTTCTTCCATGCCAGTTTCATGGAAAAAAAAGGCCTTTCTTGGCATAGCGTCAGGATGCTTGTACCTTTAATGATGTCCTTTCGGTGCGTGTAATAGGTGGACTTGATAAGTCTTTCACATCTTCTGCAGCATATTTTTGTCTTTGAACATCTATTTCATGTCTTATTTTTTCTTAAGCTGACTCTCTACTGTCTCAGAAAGGGGCAAAAACTTTGGCGCCCAGTGACACAGCCATACGTGTCTTGAACACTGGCTTTCTGCTCAGCAGGTATCTCATCAGTGTCATTATCTGATTCCGCCTTGCGTTTAGTTATCTTTGGTGTGTCTTGTCGTTTGACATTTTCAATTCTTGCCTGGAGTTGTTTTACCAGGGAATGATAACCAAGTCCAATAACATCACCATCAATGATGTCCTTAAGGACTTTGGATACCTGCTCACCATCCTTTCTGCTATTTCAGTAGTGTCGCGTTTGGTAGGATTCTTGCAAATCAACATCATTTCAGAGACAATAATCCTCACCATTGTCTTCGAAGTCGTGCACTTGGCCTTTTCTGTCGTTCCAAAGTCTGTATCAGCTCTTCTGGAAGCTTCTGCCACGGTATCTGACAACTGTCAACCCAGGTTGGCAAAACTGGGGAGCAGCTCAGGGAAGGCGATGAAGTATCAGCAGATGATGGTTGTGAAAGTGAGGCTGCAGGTTGAGAGGATTGAACGGACTGTGGAGAGGAGGATGCCTGCCTGAAGTTGAAGCCATTGAGTCTGGAAAGGTACAACGCATAAAATTGAAAAACATTAAGTCTAAACTTTTTTGGTAAAGAAAAAAAGAATGTTTATCAAAAAAGATACACAAATGCTTAAGTGTCAAAACTGCTATTATCTTGAAATATCTTATCAACTGGTCATATCAAATTAAGTTATACATAAATATACAAGTACATGTACTTTTTACTGTTACAATTTTTCATCTTTTACAATGTGCAAAAGTTACACAAGACTTTATCTCAAAATACTATTTTGGGCCCATGCAGCAACCAGTCTTCTGGCCTGTATGGGCTTCAGCACAGGCAATTTGTCTCCTTCGGTGATATACTGGAAATCATCTGCGGTTGTAGTGCCCAGTTTTCCAACACATCCTCTAAAGCAGCCAAAACCTCCTGAGAAAGACCAGGAAGCACTGCTCGAATGGCATCACGAATGTCCTTTTGTGTATCCATCATATCTGTTGAAATACAGAAAACTAAAAAAGGTTGATCTCTGAACCATTAATAAAAGTGTAAAAGCAATACACTGCCAAAACACTATTCTTTAATGGTACAAACCGATTCCCATCTATTATGTAAGATGATAATGCACACTGGAATCTTTTTTTGGTAGCACTAGAAGCACTCTGAGTATCTTCATTACTTGTTTGACAAATCACATTTTCAAAATAATTTTTATGTTTCCTGGAGATGTGAGAGGTAAAGGAAGATTTTACACGAAACACAGAGGTGCACTCTTTCACAGGGCAAGTTACTTGACGCCCCTCTACTATATGCTCCTTCAAGTGAACAACCAAAATTTTTATCCCTTCACACTGCCATTTACAAAGTGGAACTGTGCATTTTAATTTCGTTACACTTGTGTCCAGAGCACTGTTGACATGCTATTATGATGACGATAGAAGTGTGCTTTTAATGCTGCATAACCAGAACACACCTGCTCGCAACCGGCCGCAACACACTTGAACTTACGCCTCGTTTCGTTGCGATGCAGTTTGCAATGGAGAACAAAGGCTTTAACAGATTTAACTGGTTCTGCACACAGGTTGCATGAATACAACTTAAATATATTACTTCGATGGATAGCTTACAGCAATGGCGATACAAAACCGATGTTAGCAATAGCTTTGTAGAGAGGCTAACTTTCAACAACGTTTTTTTTTTCTTCGTTTCCCCTGAAATGTCTTTTCAACCAACCGAAAGCAATTCAAACTATTTGTTTTCTGAAATTTTCCGCAATATTTCCTTACCTGAGAAAGAGAGAGCCGATCAGATGGAGAAGGTTGGATGATGAAGTCTCTGCAAAATCTGAGCGGAAGTTGGACAAAAACGCCAATCACCGAGTGCGACGGGTCCTCAAATGCAGCGCGCTGATTGGTCCGTTCAAATCGACCGCTTCCAAAGTACCGCCAGAGCCACACTGCGCCTGTCCGCGCGGACCAGGTGCAGGGGGCCCTGTTGGCCCATGAACTAAGACTGAGAAAAGGAATTATTTTCTATATTCTGGCTGAGAGATTGCTTGTGGTCAGAATAGTCGTGTGAACAATGTGGTCTTAAATATAAATTGTTGTGCCACTGATCAGGCGCACTTTTGAAGTAGACATGTTAAGTGCAATTTGAAATATCTAATATAAAATATGATACAAATTCCTATTCAAGACACTTTGATAAGAACGACCATATTATTATTATATTTTTTATTTTCATTTGTTTAGATTTTTGGTTGGTGGTGTGCCTCTTGATTCTTTCAATGAAAACAATGTACCTAGGCTCAAAAAAGGTTGAAAAATACTGCAGTAGAAAGCAACGTTAGATGCTGGGAGGAAGAAGAAAAAGTATAAAAAGTGTCCGGTTGTTTAGGGAGCAGCGGATCAGAACCAGAGTCAAGGGAGCAAATGTCATCCTCCTTTACATACATGACTGTAAATAAAGACCCGGACTAAACATGATCTGTTGATCCTGCATATCGATGCTTGATCATTTAAGAAAGGATAACCTATCCTATCTTTAAGGTTTTTAGTGTTTTTTAAGTTTTTACCTGAAAGACAAAGCAAATTGTTACCAAAATGAGCGCAGAGGGTCTACATTCAAAGACTGTTCAGGCGGTCAATGACGCCAATCGGTGACGTTGATTCTGGGTTGGAGTTTTCCATTCAAGGAAAACGTGACCAGTGAACAGCTGAGCCAATCAGGAGCAGGCGACCGCCCATGCTCATTAACTATAGCATTTGAATACTTAGTTGGTTCCTTTTTAGTCTTGAAGTTGAAATATTTTCAAAGCGACTCATCTCAGTTAATATAAGTCCTTAATAACTTATACATTATATAAGTATGTATTTTATATGTGACCTTATGTGTGGAGAACCTTAAATTCTCCTTTTAACAAAATGGAAAGTATTCCACATTTTATTCATTTATTTTATTGAACATTTTTTTTTATGATGTTATTGTCTTAAAATGATGTGTGTGTCTTTAGCCTGTAAGATTTTATTACTTAAGTGCATGACAGGTGATCTTGTAAAATTCTTCAAAGTGTTTAATAATTAAAAAGAAAAAAAGCAAAAAGTATTCAATCACTTAAAAAGGGCAAATGGGCGGTCACCTGCTTCTGATTGGCTCAGCTGGTCACTGGTGACGTACCTTAAATGGGATACTCATTCAAGGATCCTTGAATGTTAATGAAGTCAATAGGTGACGTCATTTACGTCACCCATTGACGTCATCGACCGCCTGAACAGAGTCTTTGAATGTAAGCCCTCTGCGCTCAATAACTTTTCCTCCATTGATTGGACCAGAAGCTCTCATCAGCCTCATCAGTGAGTTTCTTGTAAAAAACTATGCAGTTCGCTTTAGCATTTTTACAAAAACATAAATATTGCCTTTCTTTTAATACCATCTCCCCAACCCCTAACATTTAAAGGGAAGATTCAGAAAAAATGAGGAGAAGGAAACTGAACCTCTGGCGTTCAGGAAAAGGTCAGAATGAAGCACCGACTCTCTTAAACTGAATCCAGAACAACTGACCTCCAACCAAATAACGAGATTATTAACATTGCCATTTGAGACAGCCTTATTTATTAATTCGGCCGATGTTCTAAATGTTAGAAAACAAAAGACGACGCGCGACGTCCACTGCGTTGTCAGTAGACGAGGCCAGTGCTTTGCGATCTCATTGAGATGTCTGTGATTTTCTTTGCGGGCATCTTCGTTATTCTTTTCCTTGAAGCCCTGAATTTTCAATTCCAGCGCCGTGTCGGTGATATATGATATAGAAATATAAAAACAAAATAGATTTCTAAGTCTTCATTATAGTATTTTTATAGTATTTAAATGTAAATTAGCTACCTACATTGCTAGTTCATATAATATATAGTTACAATACATAAAATACATACTTTTACTGCCAAAGTTTTAATTTATAGGTTTTATTTTGTATTATTTATTATTTTTGTTAAGACTCTTATTTTGAAGGTTTAAGGTAGGAAGTAGATGTAGAAGCGTCTGGTTACCAGGTTACCAGAGACGCTTGCGATATAACAGCATCGCGTTGGCAAGCAAATGAAGAAGCATGATTTAAGTGTAAGAATTTACTGAATGACTGACCTCAAAAAGGAAGGGTTGATGTATATTTTTTGTTATTTTTTATATCGATATTGTATTCTTGACACCATCTCACTAAGTTTACGTTGTGTTTAGTCGACGGTGGTGTTGGTGTCAGGGAAACTGAAGCTGTAATAAGAACAACTTTAAAGAGTTTCGTTAAAGCTGACTTCACACCAGCAGTGCGACGAACTCTTAATTGCCAAAAAGAAGAAGAGGTGGAAGTGATACATACTTATATATAAGTTATTAATGACTTATTTTAACTGAGATGAGTCACTTTGAAAATATTTCAACTTCAAGACTAAAAAGGAACCAACTAAGTATCAAATGCGGGCGGCGACAGAGAGTGTGCTTTCCGGGTGAGCGACGCTGACACGAGAGTGGACGACATCAAGAGGAGAGGTCTGATGGTGGACGCTGGTGCGACGTCGCATATAATCACCGACATCGGGAAGTTTCGGAAGCTTGATGAAAGTTTCCAGGCCGAGACGCACTGCGTGGAAATTGGCTGATGGATCCAGGTGTTTTGGTGTTGCCAAGAAACGAGGAGACGCGTTAGGTCGACGTCTTAAAACAGTGCTGAGGAACAAATTGTACATCCCTTCATATCCGCAAGACATCTTCTCAGTGAAAGCTGCAACATCCAGCGGAGCAACGGTGATCTTCAAAGAAGAAAAGAACGTTCTCAGAGACGATACCAAGTTCCCCATTCACGTAGGTAACACATTGTATTACTTCCAAACGACGGACAATGGATGTGGAGCTCAGTGTAAAAAATGTTATGACTTACAAGGTTGGCGTGAGATTCTTGGACATTGCAATTACAGAGATGTACTGAAGCTAGAAAATGTTGTTCATGGCATGGAAATTAAAGGAGAGGTGAACCAATGCATATCGTGAAGTCTGCACGAAAGGAAAATTTGTTCAAACTAACAAGGAGCCAGATGCAAGAGCTAAAGAACCACTAGCAATGGTCCACACAGATTTAGCAGGACCTATAGATCCAACGTCCAAAGATGGTCACAGATATGCATTGTGCTTCACAGATGATCATTCCTTAATCATACGTCACAGATTGACGTCAAAGACCTGTCGCCCTTCTGCGTATGGCAAGCCTTTTTGATATAAAGTCGGTTTCACTGCTCTTACATTCCAGATATCTCAAATTGTTTTATGACCAGACGTTTTAGCAATTTAAGATATCTCTAATTAAAATTTGACTGGACAAAATACCTATTTGAGATAATTACATTCTAACCAGTCCAAATGATGTGAGATTTATTTGTGGCATTTACTGAAATATAAAATTTGCAGGCAACTATTCGGACAGCACAAAGGGGCTTTCACCTCATTCAGAATTCAGATATCTAAAATTGTAATTTTGACAGTGATAATTACGTTCAAGAAATCTTAAATCGTAATTCCGGTTACGTGTCTCGTCAAGTTACAGAACAAGTGACGTCATTTGAGATATCTTGCAAGGAATTTTGACCAGTCAAAATGTAATTGAAGATATCCTGAATTTATTCTTACTAGTCAGAATGTAAATGCAGATATCTTAAATTATCATTCCGGAGTCAAAATGTAGTTTTGTCAAGTCAAAATGCATTTTTCGAAATCTAGAAAGTAATTACGGTAATCAGAGGGAACGCAATTTATGTGAAAACGGCTTGCCATAGCACACTTGAAGCCCGCATCATACGTCACAGATTGACGTCATTGATCGACTGAACCAGAGCCTTTGAATGTAGGCCCTCAGCAGTCATTGCGTCACGAATGATTTTCCTTTGCAGGGAACGTAGACAATACCCATCAAATACAAATTAGATGTAGCTATAGATAGATATCTAGAGATCGATATGCACGTCTTTCTGTCATCTGTCTGTCAAGAGATATGTGATCGATAGACGTGAATATCTATCAAGACATAGTTATCCACGTCAATCTATCGATGTGGATATATATGTCTAGACATAGATATTATATATCTATATATCTAATTTGTAGAGACCCTGGAGGGAGAATCAGTCGCCGAAGACCCTGGAGGACCCGTCGCCGAAGACCCTGGAGGACCGAACGATGAGAAATCGATGAGAAAACACACTGATAACAGAGGCCCATTGTGCAGAACATTTTGTATCACGTTTAACTGTCTGGTCTATTCATGTAGGGGGGTGCATTTTAATTTCTGAGCCTGCACAGCTTATTATTAGCCTACCGGTGTTTACGCTAAAAACCTCATAGCGTAGTTATAGTAGTCAGCCACCAATTGTGCAAGTTCTCCCACTTAAAAAGATGAGAGGCCTGTAATCGTCATCATAGATATTCCTCAACTATGAGACAAAAGAAGAAAAAAAAATTCAGATTGTCTGATTTTTGTTATTTTTTGGTTTATTTTGATTTTTTCTTTTTTATAATTCCATTTGTTAGTGTTATTTTGAAACAATAATCCTGTGTATATCTTAGTCGTCTAATCATCCCTTTATGATGATGTCTGGTATCACACACAGATATTAGTAAAGAAACTGCATCTCATGTTGGCGTATTAGGCAGGCTCCCATTGTGTCTGTTATGAATTGAAACTGTAACCAACTAGTTTAACTTACGAATAGATAAGTTGAGAAAACTTAGATTTCAATGTTGAAGTTACAGTTAGTCTATCTTTTTAAGTTCAAAAAGGAGGATAATGAGCACAAACAACCATATCAAGAATAATGAACAGACTGTTTAATACAAAATTAAAGAGAATATTATAGTACAATTTTTGTTTCAACATAAAGTGTCCACCCTTGTTATAACAGGTAGTGTAGTTTCTTTTAGTTCAGATCCTTATTGTTCAGTTCCTTCTTTTAGAAGCTTTTTAGTTCAGTAATTGCAATTTAGGTCAGTCAGTCAAGTCTTTGTTAAATGGCCATGTGTTTCTTTGGATCCAAAATCTTATCCAGTGCAAAGTAGGCAGCGGATCCAGCAGTCCCAGGTCTTGGGTTGAAACCTGGAGCTCAGCAATCATATCCAGGCCTGCGATGCTGTGCAGCTGGACAACCTTCCAAACTTGAATGTGGTTCTAAAAAAAAAAAACTAACCTGCATATATATATATGTGTGGGACCGGTGTGGTTCAATAGAACTATTTTTAAGACAAAATTGTAATAATTTATCCCCAAAAGTTATCTTCAAGGCACACAGGCCGCTACATATGAGGCTTGAGACAATCTCACTAATTTCAATAATTTTATTTATTACATCAGTTCATGCTAATCAATAAAATACATTAAGTTAAAACCACTCACATTAAATAAATAACAGTGACGGCTCAAGTCAAGGGTGGCAGTGCAGTTCAGGGTAGTGACCTAAATAAAGAAACACAGCAAACAAAAAAACAAAACTAAAGAAAATTGTGCAACAAATCAAAAGAGCACCACCACCCGGAAAGTCCACCACCAACACCATGAACTGGCCTTTCCTGTCAAGATAAAAAGACAAATTACATGAGTCATTTCATAATTGTCCTTCAGTCAACAATCAGCAGCAATTGTCAATTAAGAATCCGTCCTGGGATGCCACGCCACAGACGCCACTCAAGAGCGGCAGCAGAGTCCGTCCAAGCTGGTCGCCAGTCCGAACCAGCCAAGCTGGACAAGGGGCAGGAGTCAGGTTCACGCTGACCACGACGGCTGGCAGAAAGCCAGCAATCAGAGCGACAAATGGACTGCCGACGGACAACCAAAATAACAGCGGACCATCAACCAGGAACCACAGGGCAACAGGCAAACAGCCGGCCAAGGACAAACAGCAGCGTCTATAGCAAACATAAGTGTTAAACATCAAATCTAAAAGCATGCAGGTAATGAGCTTTTCACTTACCACAAGCTCTATGTGTAGTGCCTCTGGCTGGGAGGAGGATCAGGCAGTTTACACAGGCCACCTAGGTGTACAATTAAAGCTAAGCGAAGGCTAGGCTAACAACAACAAGTATAGGAGAGGCCTCTTACCAGAAGAAGGAGCGATCAGCATGTATCAGTCAAGCACACCTTAGTGTCAGACTGGCGCTGCACAGCAACAGAGGTCTAAACCGGAAACACATGTTGACCAGGTGAGGGAGGGCCCCTTATATACAAACAGCGCCACCACCAATTAAATGCCAGCACTTGTGTGGTGCGTTCAAAACCTCCAGGGCATACTGCCACATTCAGATCTCAATTAACTATTAAAATCCAAAAGTATGCAGGAAGCAATAAATTCCATTTATCGCAAAAATAACATTCAACTAATGGCAAGCTTGCAAAACAAACATCGCACTCTATGCGACCCATTATAAGTTTGTACATAACAAAAATGCGATACAGTGAAAATCATTTTAATCTCACGTTTCTCCGATTGGTTTTTTATGTTTCTCTTTTCTTCCTGGTCGGAACATATGAACAGTAATGCCTGTGACGCCAGTTAGCATTATCTTAACTTCGGTTGCAAAAATAGATTACAACACTCACGAGAGAAAATCACAGTAAAAATGTTTTTTTACTACCAGGGATCAGGTCACAAATCTTCTTTTCTGTTAACCGTTACCGGAATTTATCAGAATTTATCTTTTAGCGTGCAATAATTCAGCACAACGTGCTACAGCCAGCTACAATTTTTCTTCTTCTAATTTTTCTGCTGTCTAAACCAGAATATAACTCACAAGCCACCTGCTGGCGTTTTCTGGTATCACAAGAAACTGATTTGCTGGTTGCATTAAATAACAAAACAAAATCCTACAGAAATAAAATGCAAACTACTACTGACAATAGTATCACACATATATGTGGGTTACAAAACACATGTATTTCTGGATTCATGGTTGAAGAAATGATCACTTAGTGTTCAATTTTTCACATTTTCTCCACCTTGAGTGACAGAAAGTGTAAAAATGGCATTCACAAAATTTAAATATGTCTACACAAAGACATATATAAATATGTTGAACAGGGAAAGATGATTTTTTTAATTGTTAATTATTCTTTCATTTTTGTTTGCTTAGATTTTGTTTGGGTTTTTTGCTTTTCTTTTTTCTTTTCCCTTTGACAATTCAAACACCATGGACTGAAGGTGGTTGTCTCGCGAGGCGGGGCGCGCTAATTGGCCACCCGGACAGGTGTCAGCAGAGGTTGAGTAGAGCCCAAATAAAAGGAGCCTGGCTGGGAAGAGGAGGAGGACTGGTTCTGCAGCCACGGAAACAAACACGCTGTGAGGGGCAGACGGAACCCGCTGATCCGGCATATAACATCGGAAGTTGGAAAACGGCCCAGTACAGAGGATCAGGCGCGCTGTAAGTAAAAGTTCCATTCCGATTGAACCGATCCTGCAGAGTACTGGCAGTGAGGACGTCTTCCGACGGAGTTCTGGTGCGGGGATGCTGGCGCTCTACTGTGTTTTCTTTGAATTGGACCTGAGGGGACTTCCGGTTTGACGATGTAGAAGAAGGAAGCAGGGTGAAGGAGCTCCGGCTAACTTTTGTTAAATTACTTTAAAATACGAGTTACACACGTCTATCAAGTACCGGACTACAGACGCATTATCTCTGGACCCTGGTGACGTTACAATGGCCAGTGATAATCCTAAACAAAAACTCTCTACTTCAACCAGGCGAACGAACAGCCTAGCTAGCAAGGTAGCCTCAATGGCCGCGGCTTCCTCCGAAGCTGAAACACTCGGCGAAAGTAAATGCGGAGATTCTGTTTCCATGCCCCAACTGGTCAAAGAACTATCCAAGCAGCGGAACGACTTCAAAGAGGATGTGGCCACATTAATTCGAGAATCGATTCGGCCTCTGCAAACAGCGGTAGACGGGCTGCGGGAGGAGGTGAGCTCCTTTCAGGGCCGCCTCGTAGCAGCGGAAAGCCTGGCAGGCGATAACTTTCAACGCATATTCGAAGCTGAGGCTGCCGTTAAATCTCTCCAGGCCCAAAACGCTTCCTTGTTGGAGCGCCTGGAAAACCTGGAAAATCGGTCTCGCAGGTCCAATCTGCGCATACTTAACATACCCGAAGGCAGCGAAAATGGCCAGGATGCAACTAAGTTCATCTCCAAGTTGCTAAAGGATGCTATGGGAGGCGACATATTTCCTTCTCCCCCGGAATTGGAGCGGGCACACCGCACAGCTGGACCTATGCCCACCGCAGGACGACCACCACGGCCCTTCATGGCATTCCACCGATACAGGGAGAAGGAAGCCGCTTTAAGATGGTCCAGGCAGCATGAAGTAAAGTACCAGGGAACCACCCTGAGAATATATCCAGATCTCAGCATCGCTCTTGCAAAGAAAAGGTCGGCATTCAATGATGTTAAAGGCGCTCTATATCAGAGAGGTGTATCATTTCGTCTTCTTTCCCGGCCCGTCTTAAAGTTACTTTAAGGGAGAAAGCCACTTTTTTGAAAGGCCAGAGGAGGCCCAGGCGTTCTACGACCGCTGCGTTGCAAATAAACATCGACGGCAGACCCTGTTGTTGTTTTTTTTTTTTCGGAGTGAAGCGGGGGGCCAAGGATACAGCAGAGATTGGGAGGACAGTAAAAGAGGACAAACTATCCCGAGGAAGTGGAAAATTGTTACAAATTGCTGAGTTATGGGTTACATCTTCCACCGTGCATTGATTGTCTGGACAAAATATTAACTCTGCTTCAAGTGGACGCACCGTTTTTCTCATAAGGGTCATATCCATACACCTGTGAGTATGTTTGCATCGTGCATGCACATACACGAATTTCTCCCTTACTATAATTTCGTGTCGTGTTTTTTTTTTTTTTTTTTTTTGCGTTTTACTTTGGCATAGTTTAGTGCCCAAAATCCATGCTCATAAGCTAGCTGATTGCTGTACAAGTGCCCCACGGGGTTTATAACATTCACTGTTTATAGTTTTCTGGTACTGTTCTAACTCATTATACACAGAGTGTAACTCCTGCATGCCAAGTTCATCGGGGAAGCCTCCAAAGCCAGTTTGGAATTGTATATGGTCTATCGGAAGACCTACGAGGTGTTTAAGGGACAGTATTTGGCTTCAACAAGAGAAGCAAGGATACAACTGGGGTGGGTTTTAAAAAGGGTTGGGTTGGGGGCTGCTTTTGTTATTCATACAGCTGTTTTGCGTTGTTTTTCCTACTTTATTTTTCTCTCAAGTTTGTACGTTATGCACAGGAAAGCTTGGACCCACGGTGGGGGCATGGTGGAGCTGCTGGGCTGGGACAGGTATATATTTGGATTATCATGGCCAATGTAGGTAGCGGCAGTGTAAGAGGGGAGGCCTCAGCAGTTCGCTTTATCAGTTGGAATGTGAGGGCATGAGAGGACCAGTGAAACGGGCAAAAAATTTTTCCCACCTTAAAAAGCTTAAAACAGAAATAGCATTCCTACAGGAAACACATTTGGTTTCTGCAGATCATATAAAACTTAAGAAGCCTTGGGTAGGACAGGTTTACCATTCACAATTTAATACAAAAGCGAGGGGAACAGCAATATTAATTCATAAAAATATACAATTTACTTTAAGCTCATCCATATCAGATCCACAGGGTCGATATGTCATAGTAACGGGTTCTTTATATAATACTCAAGTTATACTTGCCTGCATATACGCACCCAACTGGGATGACCCCTCTTTCATATCCAGGTTAATCTCTGCTCTACCTAACATGAACTCTCACCGTTTGATATTGGGTGGGGACATGAACTGTGTTATGGATCCGACTCTAGACCGATCCAGCTCTAGATTGTCATCTCCATCAAAGATGGCTCACGCCTTAACAGCATTCATGAAGGAGGCAGGCTGCATTGATCCCTGGCGCTTTTTGTTTCCAGATAATAAGGAATTCTCTTTTTTCTCACATGTCCATCAATCATATTCAAGAATTGATTGTTTTTTTGTAGACAAGACCCTACTACCCTTTGTTAAGAATAGTGAATATTCTGCTATTGTAGAGTCTGATCATTCACCACTAATGCTGGACTTTGCCTTCCCACCCAATCAGGCTCAGCGCCCAATTGGAGGTTTGACTCAACTTTATTAGCAGATGACAACTTTTGTGAATCAATGTCTGCCATAGATAATTTTCTGTCTGAAAATAAATCAGATTCTGTGTCGCCCTCCATCCTGTGGGAAAACATTAAAAGTGGTAATTCGAGGTGAAATAATATCGTACACGGCAACACGCAACAAAATTAGAAGAGCAAGGCAGGAACAGCTTATCAGTTCTATACTGGAGCTGGATCGTAGGCATTCAATGTCGCCTTCCCCTGAGCTGTACAAAGAGAGGCTTTGTCTACAAATGCAATATAATCTTATATCAACGCAGGACGTGGAACAATCCTTACTTAGATCCCGAGGCCATGTATATGAACATGGCGAGAGGGCGGGCCGCCTCCTGGCCCACCAACTCAAAAGTCGGTCGGCGGCGCAGCTCATATCGCAGATCCAAAAGACCTCTGGTGTGCGCACTGTTGATCCAGTTGAAATAAACCAAGCCTTTGAGGAATTTTATTCTGACCTATACTTGTCACAATTCCCAGGGGACGACTCAGATATGAATGCTTTTTTAGACAGCTTGGATATCCCTGTTATTGGTCCTGACAGAATGAGGGATCTGGATAAGCCCCTTACACTTAGTGAAGTTAATAATTCCATTTCAGCAATGCAGAGTGGCAAGGCCCCTGGACCAGACGGCTACCCAATCGAATTTTATAAGAAATTCTCATCCAAGTTAGCTCCTCTTTTACTTGAAATGTTTAACTACTCAATGGATTTGGGGACCTTGCCACAGACCCTTACAGAAGCTAACATCATACTCTTACTAAAACATGGTAAAATCCAACGGACTGTGCTTCCTACAGACCCATTTCACTTCTAAATGGTGACGTTAAAATCTTAGCTAAACTTCTGGCTATGAGATTGGATGCAGCCATGGCAGACATAATCTCCTCAGATCAGACTGGGTTTATGAGGGGTCGTCACTCTTTTACTAATATACGAAGGCTTATTGGTGTTGTTCATTCTCCTGTATCGGGGGAGTCTCCTGAGGTTGTGGTCTCTCGATGCGGAGAAGGCATTCGACCGGGTTGAGTGGCCCTATCTATTTGCAGTATTAGCTAAGTTTGGGTTTGGGCCCAAATTTACCTCATGGGTACAACTGTTGTATACATCACCCAAAGCAAGCATAATCACTAACAAAACCAGATCTAGGCCCTTTTCCTTATCTAGGGGTACCCGGCAGGGTTGTCCTCTCAGCCCGCTCCTCTTTGTTTTGGCTATTGAGCCACTCTCAATTATGCTCAAGACCTCACAGAGCTTTAAGGGAATTTATAGAAATCAGCTGGAACATCGCCTGTCCCTATATGCGGATGACTTATTACTCTACATCTCGGACCCAGTATCTTCAATCTCCAACATTGTGAGATTGCTAAACCGTTTTGGTAAATTTTCAGGCTACAAGTTGAACTTCTTAAAGAGTGAATATTTTCCAATTAATAATTCTGCACTCCAAATTGCAGAAACTGACTTGCCTTTCCTCTCTCTAGAGCAGGATTCAAATATTTGGGAATTAATGTGACGCGTTCTTTCTCTGATTTGCTTGACAAAAACTTTTCCCCTCTGCTTAATAACCTTAAAACGAGACCTCCAGAAGTGGAGTGTCCTAAACTTAACCTTAGCGGGCAAAATAGCATGTATTAAAATGAATGTCTTGCCAAGATTTATGTATCTTTCAGAGTATTCCAGTTTTTCTCCCAAAATCATTCTTTAAACTCATCGATAAACAGCTGTCCTTGTTTATGTGGAGTAATAAACATCCTAGAATCAGTAGGCACTTCCTTTACAGACACAAGGGAGAGGGAGGTATGGGTCTACCTAACCTTCTGCACTATACTGGGCAGCAAACCTACAAAAGGTGGTCTGTCTATTCCAACAACCGATGTTGACTGGTGCCGATCTGAGCTGGATTCATGTAGGCCATCATCATTCCCTGCAATAGTCACTTCAAAGCTTCCTCTCTCTCCTAAGCAACACTCTTCATGCCCAGTTGTAATCTCCACCCTAAAAATATGGGCACAATTTATTTAGACAACTTTAATATGACAAACGTCTCTATTTACGGTCCCATATGTAATAACCATGTTTTCCCACCATCCTTATTAGACCCTGGCTTTGCTAAATGGCGAAGCGCAGGCTTAAGTAAATTTAGTGACCTATATATAGATGGCATTTTCGCTACCTTTGATGCCATTTCCTCCAAATTTGGTTTACAGCGTTCCTCCCTATTTCGGTACCTCCAGATCCGTGACTTTGTTCGTAGCATTAGCCCTTGCTTTCCCAATTTACCCCCTAAAGGAGGTATAGACATAATTTTGCAAACTCCAACTTGTAGGGGGCTCATCTCAAAAATTTACAATATCATCTCAACTTTCAATACAGTGAGGCTCAATGAGATCAGAGCAGAATGGTCAGAGGAACTTGGAATACACATCTGATGAGACCTGGGGACCACGCATTGCGTAGAGTAAATGGGTCAACATCATGTGCTCGACTTGGACTAATTCAATTCAAGGTCCTTCATAGGATTCACTACAGCAGAGCCAGACTCTCGCGGATTTATCCCACTGTCAGTGATACTTGTGCTCGGTGCCACATAGCTAAGGCAAATTTATCCCACATGTTCTGGGCCTGTAACAAACTATGCAACTTCTGGTCTACAATTTTTCAGATCCTATCTGAAGCCTTCAAAATAGGGGTCCAACCTAGTGCTGAATTGGCAATATTTGGAGTTCCAGGGGAGGGAATATCATTATCACATGATTTTAAAAATGTACTGGCTTTTTCAACCCTCCTCGCCCGAAGAAGAATATTATTGGCGTGGAGATCAGAACACCCACCCAAGGCTTCTCTCTGGTTGAGTGATCTGTCCATGTTCCTTAAGTTGGAGAAGATCAAATTTTGTGTTAGAGGTTCGACCCAAAAATTTTACAAAACTTGGTTCCCTCTATTATGTTATTTTGAAAGACTAGATGCTCTTCCTCAAGCCTGAATTTCGACTAGGAACTGGCTCCGCGGTGTTTGTCTGCTTCCCCGGCCTGGCAAGGGTTCCTTGTGACCCAGGCTGCTGACGGTGTTTACCAACCTGTGCAGTTTTAAGTATCCATGTACTGTGTTTGGATGTCTGCCCACACTTGTGCAGACGCTTGTTCACATGCTGTCCACGTCTCTGAGCTCTGCCATAGTCCCCTGTGTGTGTGTTTTTTTTTTAATTCTATTTCATTATTGCTTCTGTTTTATAATTATTATTATTTTATTTTGCTGTTTCTATTGTTTCTATTGTTTCCATAGAAAAATAATAATCCAGTTGTTGGAATTAATTGCAGAAATGTGTATTTCTAATGCATGTGCAGTGTAGGTAAATCTGGAAATACTTTCCATTTTGGTGAAAAATATTCTACGCAGAATAGATAAATCTCTGCTATTACAGGCCCAACCTTTCCTAGGGGGGCAGTAGAGAGCAACGTGTGGACGCTGCAGCGAGCAGAACCGATACGAGTTGGTTTCCAGTGTCCAGTGATCAAATATCATCTCCTTTACATACATGACTGTAAATAAAGACCCGGACTAAACATGATCTGTTGATCCTGCATATCGATGCTTGATCATTTAAGAAAGGATAACCTATCCTATCTTTAAGGTTTTTAGTGTTTTTTTAAGTTTTTACCTGAAAGACAAAGCAAATGGTTAGTGACCAAATGAGCGCAGAGGGTCTACATTCAAAGACTCTGTTCAGGCGGTCAATGACGCCAATCGGTGACGTTGATTCTGTTGGAGTTTTCCATTCAAGGAAAACGTGACCAGTGAACAGCTGAGCCAATCAGGAGCAGGCGACCGCCCACTGCTCATTAACTATAGCATTTGAATACTTAGTTGGTTCCTTTTTAGTCTTGAAGTTGAAATATTTCAAAGTAACTCATCAGTTAAAATAAGTCATTAATGACTTATACATTATATAAGTATTATTTTATATGGTATAACTATACATTATATCAACTAGTAATTTTGTTGTTTGTTTTGTTTTTACAAATAACATGACAAAGTAAAGAAAAAGTGACTAAATGATCGCAGATAATCTACAATCAAATACTTTGAAGAATATTATAATGAAGACTTAGATTTCTATTGTTTTTACATTTCTTTATCGTTTCTCTTTATCACATATCAAGTGAATATTAAACTTTGGTCACACGACTGATGGAGTTACCACAAAGACAAAATCAAGTTTTCTCGTCCTCCTCTTTCCTGATGTCGGAAATGTCCTTGTTTCTCCTGAGTTCTTGAGGCCAGAGTCCTTCAGGAACTGGTTTCAACATCAGATGGTGCACTGTCCTCAGCCTCTGAAGGTTATCCAAGGGTGCAATGCTGTACAGAACCTCCTGAAGTCGGAGCCTTTATCACAGTATGGATTATGGGATTCCAAACATCCATACAAGGAACTTTACCTCCTCTTCTGATCTCTAAAATTCATGGACACAGATCAAGATGCAGAACTGTATGATATGGGAAACAATTTGAAACTGCTGGAAACCCCTAATGGCTTGTTGGTTTTTTATGCTCTTCTTCTTCTCCCAGCGTCAAGATGTAGGGCAGAAGGGCAACAGTCTCTCAGATCCCTGCTGCTGGTAGCATTGTGGCTGACATTTTTTAATTATGGTGTCAGTAAGTTCTGTCTATTGATGAGCCGCCAACACAAAAAGTTGGGGTAGATTTCAGCTGGGGCGTCTTGTCGTGGAAGTATTGCGCTGCACATTCTTCCTCTTGCCCAGATCAAGAAGACGCTGTGACAGAGTGCAGCTGGTTTGTTGTGGAGAGAGGTAATCAGCATTTGCATTTAAAAGCAGGTAGATCACCAAGGCATCAGATCCTAGGCTGATGATTCATCCAGAGGCACGTTTAACATGAAGCATGAATTGGGTTTGGAATGATTTCTGATGCTCCAGTGATTGTTGCAGGAAACTCACTTCTGGAAGGATGTGCAGAGCACCGCTCACTGTTTCACTATAGAGAAGGTCAAGGCAGTTTCTTATTATCTGGCATCTTGAGGTGCTTGTCTAACTCTTTTCTTTTGTGTGCAGGTTGGCCTACTGTTTCAGTTTAGTTTTGTTTCAATTTCAGTGATGTATTAGTTTAGAATTTATTTTCTGGATAGTTTATTATTAATCAAAAGCATTTTTTATTGTTATTTATTTATTTTGTCTAAAGAAGGGGAGTTTTTATCGTCCAGCCCTTTGGTTTCTCTGTAAAACAAAAGATGTCGCTGTCCCTGGGTCCCAAGCTGTTTTATCTAGATTGAGGAGACTATAATGGAAGGGGAGTTTTGCTTTTAGTTGCTTCAGGATTTTTGTGACTGTGTTTTTGTTGGGGAACACTCAAGTGTATTTAGTCATATTTGTGTTGTCTCTATTATTATTCCTCCCCCAAGCATTTCATAGACTTTTGTGAGCTCAATAAACTGTTTAATTTGCAACGGTGCCTCTGGTAATGATTAAACTTATCTGTGTGATCATGTAAAGGAGAATTTAAGGTTCTCCACACATAAGGTCACATATAAAATTCATATTTATGTGATGTAGACGCTGTGAAGAACTTATATTAACTGAGATGAGTCACTTTGAAAAAAAAAAGGTAACAAGGAGGGAAGTGAGCCAACTGTCAGAGCTCCACAAGGGTGCAATGAAAAGACCAGTACCCAGAAAGTACAGGCAGATGCCCATACCTGAAGCACTCGAGACTGCCAAACAGAGGCTCCAAGCCTTGTCCAGCCGCCTAAAGAGATACACAAGGGAGAATGAATCCAGAAGGATTAACCGGCTCTTCTCCACTCAACCAGCTAAGGTGTACTCTCAATGGCAGGGTAACAATAACAACAGAGCAGACCCACCAAGGCTGGAGACGGAACAATACTGGAAAAGCATATGGGAAAGGGAGGCGTCCCACAACAGCAATGCACAGTGGCTGATCTCTCTACGAGAGGACCACAGCAACCTCCCTGAGCAAGCCCCGGTAACCATCACTGTGACAGATGTCCAAGAAAGAGTCTCAGGTATGAAAAACTGGACAGCACCAGGGCCTGACATGATCCATGCCTACTGGCTACAGACAACTCACTGCTCTCCATGCGCGACTGGCAGCCCAAATGAACCAGCTGCTACAAAGTGGGACTCACCCTGAATGGTTAACTGAAGGGCGGACAATCCTAATCCAGAAGGATCCATCAAAGGGTCCAGTCCCACCCAACTACCGACCAATAACCTGCCTCTCCACAACCTGGAAGCTCATGTCAGGCATCATAGCGGCCAAGATAAGCAAACACATGGATAAACACATGAGCACGGCACAGAAGGGTATCGGTGTAAATAGCAGAGGAGCCAAACACCAACTCCTCGTAGACCGCACAGTTGCCCGAGACTGCAAAACCCGACACACCAACCTGTGCATGGCTTGGATTGATTACATGACTCAATGCGCATACTTGGATCATTGAATGCTTAGAGATGTATAACATCAACAGGACTCTGAGAGCCTTCATTGCAAACTCGATGAGGCTGTGGAAAACCACCCTTGAAGCCAACTGCAAACCACTTGCACAAGTGTCCATCAAATGTGGCATATACCAAGGAGATGCTCTGTCCCCGCTACTGTTCTGCATAGGCCTGAACCCCCTCAGCCAAGTTATCAACAAGACTGGCTACGGATACAGACTCAAAAATGGGGCCAATATCAGTCACCTACTCTACATGATGACATCAAGCTGTACGCCAAGTGTGAGCGAGACATCGACTCACTGATCCACACCACCAGGATCTAGCACTGACATTGGGATGTCATTCGGACTAGAGAAATGTGGTCGGCTGGTCACAAAGAGGGGGAAGGTCATCCACACAGAAGGGGTCTCACTCCCAGAAGGAACAATAGCAGACATAGAGGACAGTTACAAGTACCTAGGTATACCACAAGCAAATGGCAACCTCGATGAGGTCACAAGGAAAGGAGCCACAGCTAAATACCTCCAACGAATAAGGCAAGTCCTGAGAAGCCAGCTCAATGGCAAGAACAAAATCTGTGCGAAAACAGCTATGCCTTGCCAGTAATCAGATACCCTGCTGGAATAATTAGCTGGCCAAAGGAGGAGATAAAGCCACAGATATTAAGACAGAAAGCTACTAACAATGCATGGAGGGTTCCATCCCAAATCCAGCACCCTGAGACTGTACACGAGCCGCAAGGAAGGAGGCAGAGGACTAGTGAGTGTGAGAACCACTGTCCAGGACGAAACAAACTAAGATCCATAAATACATCAGGGACAAGCCTCAACAGACAATGTGCTCAGTGAATGTCTCAGACAACAGGGAACGGAGGTTGAGGTGCCAGAGATACCATCATGGAGGACAAACCCCTACATGGATGTACCACCAGCAAATAACCCAAGTGGCTGATATCAGTAAATCCTACCAATGGCTGAAAAAGCTGGACTCAAGGACAGCACAGAGGCCCTCATCCTGGCCGCCCAGGAACAGGCCCTAAACACCAGAGCAATAGAGGCCCAGATCTACCACACCAGACAGACCCAAGGTGTAGGTTGTGCAAGGAGGCCCCTGAGACAGTCCAGCACATCACAGCAGGGTGCAAGATACTGGCAGGGAAAGCGTACATGGAGCGACATAACCAAGTGGCAGGCATAGTGTACAGAAACAGCTGTGCAGAATATGGACTGGAAACCCCGAGATCAAAGTGGGAAACACCCCCAAAGGTGGTGGAGAACGCCAGAGCTAAGATCCTGTGGGACTTCCAGATCCAGACAGACAAAATGGTAATGGCGAACCAACCAGACATTGTCGTAGGGATAAACATCAGAGAAAGCTGTTGTGGTAGATGTAGCAATACCAAGTGATTGCAACATCAGGAAAAAGGAGCACGAGAAACTAGAGAAATACCAGGGCCTCAGGGAGGAACTGGAGAGGGCCTGGAAGGTGAAGACCACAGTGGTGCCTGTGGTCATCGGGGCCCTCGGGCAGTAACCCCCAAACTGGAGCAGTGGCTACAACAGATCCCAGGAACAACATCAGACATCTCAGTCCAGAAATGTGCAGTCCTTGGCACAGCCAAGATACTGCGCAGAACCCTCAAGCTCCCAGGCCTCTGGTAGAAGACCCGAGCTCAGAGGATAAGAACCACCCGCGGTGGGTGAGAAGGGAATTTTTATATATTATATATATATATATATATATATATATATATATATATATATACGTGTTCGTGGAGGTGATCTCTGTGCAGTGCACACACTCTCGTTTGTCCACAGCCGGCTGCTCAACACTCCAACGCCGCTCACTCCTCGGCGTGCCACGCCCCCTTGCGTTCAGGTCCAATTCAAAGAAAACACAGTAGAGCGCCAGCATCCCCGCACCAGAACTCCGTCGGAAGACGTCCTCACTGCCAGTACTCTCAGGATCGGTTCAATCGGATGGAACTTTTACTTACAGCGCGCCTGATCCTCTGTACTGGGCCGTTTTCCAACTTCCGATGTTATATGCCGGATCAGCGGGTTCCGTCTGCCCCTCACAGCGTGTTTGTTTCCGTGGCTGCAGAACCAGTCCCTCCTCTTCCCAGCCAGGCTCCTTTTATTTGGGCTCTACTCAACCTCTGCTGACACCTGTCCGGGTGGCCAATTAGCACGCCCCGCCTCGTGACACAACCACCTTCAGTCCATGGTGTTTGAATTGTCAAGGGAAAAGAAAAAAAAGCAAAAAACCCAAACAAAATCTAAGCAAACAAAAATGAAAGAATAATTAACAATTAAAAAAATCATCTTTCCCTGTTCAACATATTTATATATGTCTGTGTGTAGAAATATTTAAATTTTGTGAATGCCATTTTTACACTTTCTGTCACTCAAGGTGGAGAAATGTGAAAATTGCACACTAAGTGATCATTTCTTCAACCATGAATCCAGAAATACATGTGTTTTGTAACCCACATATATAGTGTGATACTATTGTTAGTAGTAGTTTGCATTTTATTTCTGTAGGATTTTGTTTTGTTATTTAATGCAACCAGCAAATCAGTTTCTTGTGATACCAGAAAACGCCAGCAGGTGGCTTGTGAGTTATATTCTGGTTTAGACAGCAGAAAAATTAGAAGAAGAAAAATTGTAGCTGGCTGTAGCACGTTGTGTGCTGAATTATTGCACGCTAAAAGATAAATTCTGATAAATTCCGGTAACGGTTAACAGAAAAGAAGATTTGTGACCTGATCCCTGGTAGTAAAAAAACATTTTTACCGTGATTTTCTCTCGTGAGTGTTGTAATCTATTTTTGCAACCGAAGTTAAGATAATGCTAACTGGCGTCACAGGCATTACTGTTCATATGTTCCGACCAGGAAGAAAAGAGAAACATAAAAAACCAATCGGAGAAACGTGAGATTAAAATGATTTTCACTGTATCGCATTTTTGTTATGTACAAACTTATAATGGGTCGCATAGAGTGCGATGTTTGTTTTGCAAGCTTGCCATTAGTTGAATGTTATTTTTGCGATAAATGGAATTTATTGCTTCCTGCATACTTTTGAATTTTAATAGTTAATTGAGATCTGAATGTGGCAGTATGCCCTGGAGGTTTTGAACGCACCACACAAGTGCTGGCATTTAATTGGTGGTGGCGCTGTTTGTATATAAGGGGCCCTCCCTCACCTGGTCAACATGTGTTTCCGGTTTAGACCTCTTGCTGTGCAGCGCCAGTCTGACACTAAGGTGTGCTTGACTGATACATGCTGATCGCTCCTTCTTCTGGTAAGAGGCCTCTCCTATACTTGTTGTTGTTAGCCTAGCCTTCGCTTAGCTTTAATTGTACACCTAGGTGGCCTGTGTAAACTGCCTGATCCTCCTCCCAGCCAGAGGCACTACACATAGAGCTTGTGGTAAGTGAAAATCTCATTACCTGCATGCTTTTAGATTTGATGTTTAACACTTATGTTTGCTATAGACGCTGCTGTTTGTCCTTGGCCGGCTGTTTGCCTGTTGCCCTGTGGTTCCTGGTTGATGTCAGCTGTTATTTTGGTTGTCGGTCGGCAGTCCATTTGTCGCTCTGATTGCTGGCTTTCTGCCAGCCGTCGTGGTCAGCGTGAACCTGACTCCTGCCCCTTGTCCAGCTTGGCTGGTTCGGACTGGCGACCAGCTTGGACGGACTCTGCTGCCGCTCTTGAGTGGCGTCTGTGGCGTGGCATCCCAGGACAGATTCTTAATTGACAATTGCTGCTGATTGTTGACTGAAGGACAATTATGAAATGACTCATGTAATTTGAATGTCTTTTATCTTGACAGGAAAGGCCAGTTCGTGGTTTGGTGGTGGACTTTCCGGGTGGTGGTGCTCTTTTGATTTGTTGCACAATTTTCTTTAGTTTTGTTGTTTTGTTTGCTGTGTTTCTTTTATTTAGGTCACTACCCTGAACTGCACTGCCACCCTTGACTTGAGCCGTCACTGTTATTTATTTAATGTGAGTGGTTTTAACTTAATGTATTTTATTGATTAGCATGAACTGATGTAATAAATAAAATTATTGAAATTAGTGAGATTGTCTCAAGCCTCATATGTAGCGGCCTGTGTGCCTTGAAGATAACTTTGGGGATAAATTATTACAATTTTGTCTTAAAAATAGTTCTATTGAACCACACCGGTCCCACCACACATATATATATGCAGGTTAGTTTTTTTTTTTTAGAACCACATTCAAGTTGGAAGGTTGTCCAGCTGCACAGCATCGCAGGCCTGGATATGATTGCTGAGCTCCAGGTTTCAACCCAAGACCTGGGACTGCTGGATCCGCTGCCTACTTTGCACTGGATAAGATTTTGGATCCAAAGAAACACATGGCCATTTAACAAAGACTTGACTGACTGACCTAAATTGCAATTACTGAACTAAAAAGCTTCTAAAAGAAGGAACTGAACAATAAGGAATCTGAACTAAAAGAAACTACACTACCTGTTATAACAAGGGTGGACACGTTATGTTGAAACAAAAATTGTACTATAATATTCTCTTTAATTTTGTATTAAACAGTCTGTTCATTATTCTTGATATGGTTGTTTGTGCTCATTATCCTCCTTTTTGAACTTAAAAAGATAGACTAACTGTAACTTCAACATTGAAATCTAAGTTTTCTCAACTTATCTATTCGTAAGTTAAACTAGTTGGTTACAGTTTCAATTCATAACAGACACAATGGGAGCCTGCCTAATACGCCAACATGAGATGCAGTTTCTCTTACTAATATCTGTGTGTGATACCAGACATCATCATAAAGGGATGATTAGACGACTAAGATACACACAGGATTATTGTTTCAAAATAACACTAACAAATGCAATTATAAAAAAGAAAAAATCAAAATAAACCAAAAATAACAACAAAAAGCAGACAATCTGAATTTTTTTTTCTTCTTTTGTCTCATAGTTGAGGAATATCTATGATGACTATTACAGGCCTCTCATCTTTTTAAGTGGGAGAACTTGCACAATTGGTGGCTGACTACTATAAACTACGCTATGAGGTTTTTAGCGTAAATCGGTAGGCTAATAATAAGCTGTGCAGGCTCAGAAATTAAAATGCATCCCCCCTACATGAATAGACCAGACAGTTAAACGTGATATAAAATGTTCTGCACAATGGGCCTCTGTTATCAGTGTGTTTTCTCATCGATTTTCTCATCGTTCGGTCCTCCAGCGTCCTCGGCGACGGGTCCTCCAGGGTCTTCGGCGACTGATTCTCCCTCCAGGGTCTCTACAAATTAGATATATAGATATATAGATATATAAATATCTATGTCTAGACATAGATATCCACATCGATAGATTGACGTGGATAACTATGTCGTGATAGATATTCACGTCTATCGATCACATATCTCTTGACAGACAGATGACAGAAAGACGTGCATATCGATCTCTAGATATCTATCTATAGCTACATCTAATTTGTATTTGATGGGTATTGTCTACATTCCCTGCAAAGGAAAATCATTCGTGACGCAATGACTGCTGAGGGCCTACATTCAAAGGCTCTGGTTCAGTCGATCAATGACGTCAATCTGTGACGTATGATGCGGGCTTCAAGTGTGCTATGGCAAGCCGTTTTCACATAAATTGCGTTCCCTCTGATTAACCGTAATTACTTTCTAGATTTCGAAAAATGCATTTTGACTTGACAAAACTACATTTTGACTCCGGAATGATAATTTAAGATATCTGCATTTACATTCTGACTAGTAAGAATAATAATTCAGGATATCTTCAATTACATTTTGACTGGTCAAAATTCCTTGCAAGATATCTCAAATGACGTCACTTGTTCTGTAACTTGACGAGACACGTAACCGGAATTACGATTTAAGATTTCTTGAACGTAATTATCACTGTCAAAATTACAATTTTAGATATCTGAATTCTGAATGAGGTGAAAGCCCCTTTGTGCTGTCCGAATAGTTGCCTGCAGAATTTTATATTTTCAGTAAATGCCACAAATAAATCTCACGTCATTTGGACTGGTTAGAATGTAATTATCTCAAATAGGTATTTTGTCCAGTCAAATTTTAATTAGAGATATCTTAAATTGCTAAAACGTCTGGTCATAAAACAATTTGAGATATCTGGAATGTAAGAGCAGTGAAACAGACTTTATATCAAAAAGGCTTGCCATACGCAGAAGGGCGACC
This sequence comes from Poeciliopsis prolifica, assembly GCF_027474105.1. Lineage (NCBI taxonomy): Eukaryota > Metazoa > Chordata > Actinopteri > Cyprinodontiformes > Poeciliidae > Poeciliopsis > Poeciliopsis prolifica. The sequence continues at coordinate 189,862 of NW_026562382.1, forward strand.
GGTCTTTGACGTCAATCTGTGACGTATGATTAAGGAATGATCATCTGTGAAGCACAATGCATATCTGTGACCATCTTTGGACGTTGGATCTATAGGTCCTGCTAAATCTGTGTGGACCATTGCTAGTGGTTCTTTAGCTCTTGCATCTGGCTCCTTGTTAGTTTGAACACATTTTCCTTTCGTGCAGACTTCACGATATGGCATTGGTTCACCTCTCCCTTTAATTTCCATGCCATGCACAACATTTTCTAGCTTCAGTACATCTCTGTAATTGCAATGTCCAAGAATCTCACGCCAACCTTGTAAGTCATAACATTTTTACACTGAGCACCACATCCATTGTCCGTCGTTTGGAAGTAATACAATGTGTTACCTACGTGAATGGGAACTTGGTATCGTCTCTGAGAAGAACGTTCTTTTCTTCTTTGAAGATCACCGTTGCTCCGCTGGATGTTGCAGCTTTCACTGAGAAGATGTCTTGCGGATATGAAGGATGTACAATTTGTTCCTCAGCACTGTTTTAAGACGTCGACCTAACGCGTCTCCTCGTTTCTTGGCAACACCAAAACACCTGGATCCATCAGCCAATTCCACGCAGTGCGTCTCGGCCTGGAAACTTTCATCAAGCTTCCGAAACTTCCCGATGTCGGTGATTATATGCGACGTCGCACCAGCGTCCACCATCAGACCTCTCCTCTTGATGTCGTCCACTCGCGTGTCAGCGTCGCTCACCCGGAAAGCAAACTCTCTGTCGCCGCCCGCATTTGAATACTTAGTTGGTTCCTTTTTAGTCTTGAAGTTGAAATATTTCAAAGTGACTCATCTCAGTTAAAATAAGTCATTAATAACTTATATATAAGTATGTATCACTTCCACCTCTTCTTCTTTTTGGCAATTAAGAGTTCGTCGCACTGCTGGTGTGAAGTCAGCTTTAAAACTCTTTAAAGTCGTTCTTATTACAGCTTCAGTTTCCCTGACACCAACACCACCGTCGAACTAAAAACACAACGTAAACTTAGTGAGATGGTGTCAAGAATACAATATCGATATAAAAATAACATAAAACATATAAACATACCTCGCTGGCTAACCCTTCCTTTTGAGGTAGAAATGAGGTCATTCAGTAAATTCTTACACTTAAATCATGCTTCTTCATTTGCTTGCCAACGCGATGCTGTTATATCTCAAGCGTCTCTGGTAACCTGGTAACCAGACGCTTCTACATCTACTTCCTACCTTAAACCTTCAAAATAAGAGTCTTAACAAAAAGTATAAATAATACAAAATAAAACCTATAAATTAAACTTTGGCAGTAAAAGTATGTATTTTATGTATTGTAACTATATATTATATGAACTAGCAATGTAGGTAGCTAATTTACATTTAAATACTATAAAAATACTATAATAAGACTTAGAAATCTATTTTGTTTTTATATTTCTATATCATATATCACCGACACGGCGCTGGAATTGAAAAATTCAGGGCTTCAAGGAAAAGAATACGAAGATGCCCGCAAAGAAAATCACAGACATCTCAATGAGATCGCAAAGCACTGGGCCTCGTCTACTGACAACGCAGTGGACGTCGCGCGTCGTCTTTTGTTTTCTAAGATTTAGAAACATCGGCCGAATTAATAAATAAGGCTGTCTCAAATGGCAATGTTAATAATCTCGTTATTTGGTTGGAGGTCAGTTGTTCTGGATTCAGTTTAAGAGAGTCGGTGCTTCATTCTGACCTTTTCCTGAACGCCAGAGGTTCAGTTTCCTTCTCCTCATTTTTTCTGAATCTTCCCTTTAAATGTTAGGGGTTGGAGAGATGGTATTAAAAGAAAGGCAATATTTATGTTTTTGTAAAAATGCTAAAGCGAACTGCATAGTTTTTACAAGAAACTCACTGATGAGGCTGATGAGAGCTTCTGGTCCAATCAATGGAGAGAAAAGTTATTGAGCGCAGAGGGCCTACATTCAAAGACTCTGTTCAGGCGGTCGATGACGTCAATGGGTGACGTAAATGACGTCACCCACTGACGTCATTAACATTGAAGGATACTTGAATTAGTATCCCATTTAAGGATGACGTCACCAGTGACCAGCTGAGCGAATCAGAAGCAGGTGACCACCCACTGCCCATTAACTACAGTGTTTGAATACTTAGTTGCTTTTTTTTCTTTTAATTATTAAACACTTTGAACAATTTTAGAAGATCACGTGTCATGCACTTAAGTAAAAATCTTACAGGCTAAAGACACACACATCATTTTAAGACAATAACATCATAAAAAAATTGTTCAATAAAAATAAATGAATAAAATGTGGAATACTTTCCATTTTGGTAAAAGGAGAATTTAAGGTTCTCCACACATAAGGTCACATATAAAATACATATTTATATAATGTATAAGTTATTAATGACTTATATTAACTGAGATCAGTCGCTTTGAAAATAATTCAACTTCAAGACTAAAAAGGAACCAACTAAGTATTCAAATGCTATAGTTAATGAGCAGTGGGCGGTCGCCTGCTCCTGATTGGCTCAGCTGTTCACTGGTCACGTTTTCCTTGAATGGAAAACTCCAACCCAGAATTAACGTCACCGATTGGCGTCATTGACCGCCTGAACAGAGTCTTTGAATGTAGACCCTCTGCGCTCATTTGGTCACTAACCATTTGCTTTGTCTTTCAGGTAAAAACTTAAAAAACACTAAAAACCTTAAAGATAGGATAGGTTATCCTTTCTTAAATGATCAAGCATCGACATGCAGGATCAACAGATCATGTTTAGTCCGGTCTTTATTTACAGTCATGTATGTAAAGGAGGATGATATTTGCTCCCTTGACTCTGGTTCTGATCCGCTGCTCCCTAAACAACCGGACACTTTTTATACTTTTTCTTCTTCCTCCCAGCATCTAAACGTTGCTTTCTACTGCAGTATTTTTCAACCTTTTTTGAGCCTAGGCACATTGTTTTCATTGAAAGAATCAAGAGGCACACCACCAGCCAAAAATCTAAACAAATGAAAATAATAAATAATAATAATAATAATAATAATATATGGTCGTTCTTATCAAAGTGTCTTGAATTTGAATTTGTATCATATTTTATATTAGATATTTCAAATTGCACTTAACATGTCTATGTTGCGTTTGTGTTTTCTTGATCTGCACTCATCATCACAATGAACCACACTTCTTTTCTTAGATAGCTGTGTTCTTTTATTTGTGGAACGGTCAGGCACAGAGAAAACTTTTCTTCGTCTAATTCTTTTTAGAACAGTGCTGCATATATATAAAATCTCGCTCTCACTGCCCCCAGTGGCCAACAACAGTACAACATGCACATAAACAGAATGACAGGATACAGAACATAAAGCTGTACCTTATGTAACAGAGTTTATGTTGTAGAATCCCACTTGCTTTATATTATCAGTGCAATGGGAAATAGCGCCTCCTCTCTGTGTGGCTGGTTATATGTTGCTGGCCTCTGTAATCAGTGGCAGTCTATGGAAGCTGCACGAGAGGTGAGTTTCATTCCTCAGCACACAGCACGGAAAAGTGTTAGAAACACATAAAGTATCATTCTTAAAAACTTACATCAATAGTGTGCAACTACTATTTATGATTTGTGTGCCTGGCATCAATTTTGCAATTTTAGTTTTGTTAATATTTTGTAAAACACTTTCTGTGCTAAGTTAAAGTCAACATGACGCTCTGTTGTAGTGTGCTGAGGGAAGCTGAACCATTGCATTGATTCCAACCCGATCTGTTCTCATTCAGGTACATCATTTATTATTGTATTTTTTATTGAATGTTAAAATATTAATGTACTGTAATCAGTGGCAGTCTATGGAAGCTGCACGAGAGTGTGCTGAGGGAAGCTGAACCATTGCATTGATTCCAACCCGATCTGTTTCTCATTCAGGAAATAAACTGCCTGTTCACCCAGAACTCCTGGTCTTCATTAAAACATCTACACAACACAGAGTCGAGGGGTTACTTGGGTCGGCCTGGTACAGTGGTGTGAAGCAGAACCCGGTTACACTTACAAAGGAAAATCAGTAAACATGAACACATAACACAAGATAACTTAAAGACAGGTTAAGATGAGAACATTTTCCAACAGTCTACTTCAAAAGTGCGCCTGATCAGTGGCACAACAATTTAAATTTAAGACCACATTGTTCACACGACTAATTCTGACCACAAGCAATCTCTCAGCCAGAATATAGAAAATAATTCCTTTTCTGAGAGAAGCAATAATATTTGGAAAAGAAAAAGCTCACGGTATTTGCCTTCCGTTGATATCCACTCATACTAAGTTCTTCATCTGGGTCTGAATTTAGCTTTTTTCTTTTCAAAACTTTTCCATCACTGTCATCACAGTCTTGCTTGGTACAATGCTCTCACCGCTTCCTGTCACATTCATGCATCACTAATTCTCTTGTTTTAACGTACAGTGCTGTGTACCTACTGCCATCCTGTCATCAGGAAATTACATGATGACGCCGCTAGTCACTATACACACACTCTCGGAAATGGCATATTATTTGCAGTCAATTTGTTTTCAAAAAATCGTTTTAGACCAATTTAGTGAAATTGAATAATTTCCACGGGACACTAGTTGAAAAACACTGTTCTACTGCAACGTCTAGATATGTATAAATATATATATTGAAAACATCATAGTAATTTTTTTATCCAGTCTTTGAATGTAGGTTATCTCCGATAATTTAGTCACTTTCTGTTTTCTTTCTCGTATCTATATTTGTATTTGCAATAAACTAAATATTCTACTATCGTATCTAATGCAGTTTATTAAATTGACCACTGCAGGAATTATGAACAGTCTTAAAATAAGCCGAAATAAAATTGACAACAATGTCAATGTCACAGTCAGGGGGCAGTAGAGAGCAACGTGTGGACGCTGCAGCGAGCAGAACCGATACGAGTTTGTTTCCAGAGTCCAGTGATCAAATATCATCCTCCTTTACATACATGACTGTAAATAAAGACCCGGACTAAACATGATCTGTTGATCCTGCATATCGATGCTTGATCATTTAAGAAAGGATAACCTATCCTATCTTTAAGGTTTTTAGTGTTTTTTTAAGTTTTTACCTGAAAGACAAAGCAAATGGTTAGTGACCAAATGAGCGCAGAGGGTCTACATTCAAAGACTCTGTTCAGGCGGTCAATGACGCCAATCGGTGACGTTAATTCTGGGGTTGGAGTTTTCCATTCAAGGAAAACGTGACCAGTGAAGAGCTGAGCCAATCAGGAGCAGGCGACCGCCCACTGCTCATTAACTATAGCATTTGAATACTTAGTTGGTTCCTTTTTAGTCTTGAAGTTGAATATTTTCAAAGTGACTCATCTCAGTTAATATAAGTCCTTCACAGCGTCTTCATTACATAAGTATTTATTTTATATGGTATAACTATACATTATATCAACTAGTAATTTTTGTTTTGTTTTGTTTTTACAAATAACATGACAAAGTAAAGACAAAGTGACTAAATGATCGCAGATAATCTACAATCAAATACTTTGAAGAATATTATAATGAAGACTTAGATTTCTATTTTGTTTTTACATTTCTTTATCATTTCTCTTTATCACATATCAAGTGAATATTAAACTTTAGTCACACGACTGATGGAGGTACCACAAAGACAAAATCAAGTTTCTCGTCCACCTCCTCTTTCCTGATGTCGGAAATGTCCTTGTTTCTCCTGAGTTCTTGAGGCCAGAGTCCTTCAGGAACTGGTTTCAACATCAGATGGTGCACTGTCCTCAGCCTCTGAAGGTTATCCAAGGGTGCAATGCTGTACCTCCTGAAGTTGGAGCCTTTATCACAGTATGGATTATGGGATTCCAAACATCCATACAAGGAACTTTACCTCCTCTTCTGATCTCTAAAATTCATGGACACAGATCAAGATGCAGAACTGTATGATATGGGAAACAATTTGAAACTGCTGGAAAACCCCTAATGGCTTGTTGGTTTTTTATGCTCTTCTTCTTCCTCCCAGCGTCAAGATGTAGGGCAGAAGGGGCAACAGTCTCTCAGATCCCTGCTGCTGGTAGCATTGTGACTGACATTTTTTAATTATGGTGTCAGTAAGTTCTGTCTATTGATGAGCCGCCAACACAAAAAGTTGGGGTAGATTTCAGCCGGGGCGTCTTGTCGTGGAAGTATGGCGCTGCACATTCTTCCTCTTGCCCAGATCAGGAAGACGCTGTGACAGAGTGCAGCTGGTTTGTTGTGGAGAGAGGTAATCAGCATTTGCATTTAAAAGCAGGTAGAACACCCAGGGCATCAGATCCCAGGCTGATGATTCATCCAGAGGCATGTTTAACATGAAGCATGAATTGGGTTTGGAATGATTTCTGATGCCTCCAGTGATTGTTGCAGGAAACTCACTTCTGGAGAGGATGTGCAGAGCACCGCTCACTGTTTCACTATAGAGAAGGTCAAGGCAGTTTCTTATTATCTGGCATCTTGAGGTGCTTGTCTAACTCTTTTTCTTTTGTGTGCAGGTTGGCCTGCTACTGTTTCAGTTTTAGTTTTGTTTCAATTTCAGTGGTGTATTAGTTTAGAATTTCTTTTCTGGATAGTTATTATTAATCAAAAGCATTTTTTATTGTTATTTATTTATTTTGTCTAAAGAAGGGGAGTTTTTATCGTCCAGCCCTTTGGTTTCTCTGTAAAACAAAAAGATGTCGATGTCTCTGGGTACCAAACTGTTTTATCTAGATTGAGGAGACTATAGTGGAAGGGGAGTTTTGCTTTTAGTTGCTTCAGGATTTTTGTGACTGTGTTTTTGTTGGGGAACACTCAAGTGTATTTAGTCATATTTGTGTTGTCTCTATTATTATTCCTCCCCAAGCATTTCATAGGCTTTTGTGAGCTCAATAAACTGTTTAATTTGCAAAGGTGCCTCTGGTAATAATTAAACTTATCTGTGTGATCATGTAAAAGGAGAATTTCAGGTTCTCCACACATAAGGTCACATATAAAATTCATATTTATGTGATGTAGACGCTGTGAAGAACTTATATTAACTGAGATGAGTCACTTTGAAAATAATTCAACTTCAAGACTAAAAAGGAACCAACTAAGTGTTCAAATGCTATAGTTAATGAGCAGTGGGCGGTCGCCTGCTCCTGATTGGCTCAGCTCTTCACTGGTAACGTTTTCCTTGAATGGAAAACTCCAACCCAGAATTAACGTCACCGATTGGCGTCATTGACCGCCTGAACAGTCTTTGAATGTAGACCCTCTGCGCTCATTTGGTCACTAACCATTTGCTTTGTCTTTCAGGTAAAAACTTAAAAAAAAACACTAAAAACCTTAAAGATAGGATAGGTTATCCTTTCTTAAATGATCAAGCATCGATATGCAGGATCAACAGATCATGTTTAGTCCGGGTCTTTATTTACAGTCATGTATGTAAAGGAGGATGATATTTGCTCCCTTGACTCTGGTTCTGATCCGCTGATCCCTAAACAACCGGACACTTTTTATACTTTTTCTTCTTCCTCCCAGCATCTAAACGTTGCTTTCTACTGCAGTATTTTTCAACCTTTTTTGAGCCTAGGTACATTGTTTTCATTGAAAGAATCAAGAGGCACACCACCAACCAAAAATATAAACAAATGAAAATAATAAATAATATAATATATGGTCGTTCTTATCAAAGTGTCTTGAATAGGAATTTGTATCATATTTTATATTAGATATTTCAAATTGCACTTAACATGTCTACTTCAAAAGTGCGCCTGATCAGTGGCACAACAATTTAAATTTACACCACATTGTTCACACGACTAATTCTGACCACAAGCAATCTCTCAGCCAGAATATAGAAAATAATTCCTTTTCTGAGAGAAGCAATAATATTTGGAAAAGAAAAAGCTCACGGTATTTGCCTTCCGTTGATATCACTCATGCTAAGTTCTTCATCTGGGTCTGAATTTAGCTTTTTTCTTTTCAAAACTTTTCCATCACTGTCATCACAGTCTTGCTTGGTACAATGCTCTCACCGCTTCCTGTCACATTCATGCATCACTAATTCTCTTGTTTTAACGTACAGTGCTGTGTACCTACTGCCATCCTGTCATCAGGAAATTACATGATGACGCCGCTAGTCACTATACAACACAGACTCTCGGAAATGGCATATTATTTGCAGTCAATTTGTTTTCAAAAAATCGTTTTAGACCAATTTAGTGAAATTGAATAATTTCCACGGGACACTATTTGAAAAACACTGTTCTACTGCAACGTGTAGATATGTATAAATATATATATTGAAAACATCATAGTAATTTTTTTATCCAGTCTTTGAATGTAGGTTATCTCCGATAATTTAGTCACTTTCTGTTTTCTTTCTCGTATCTATATTTGTATTTGCAATAAACTAAATATTCTACTATCGTATCTAATGCAGTTTATTAAATTGACCACTGCAGGAATTATGAACAGTCTTAAAATAAGCCGAAATAAATTTGACAACAATGTCAATGTCACAGTCAATCTAAGAAGAAAACGAACTCTGCCCAGATTTGAAAATATTTTACTTGGAATATAGAACCATAAATCCTTTTAATTTAAAAAAATACCGAAGCCAATTTATTTTTAAAGTGTCGTTCGTTCAATCAAATTGAAAAGCTTGCAGTCGTCCATCTTCAAACTGATTACATTACATTTTCTTATTAAGGGAGATTTATGTTTCCATAGAAAAATAATAATCCTGTTGTTGGAATTAATTGCAGAAATGTGTATTCCTAATGTATGTGCAGTGTAGGTAAATCTGGAAATACTTTCCATTTTGGTGAAAAATATTCTACGCAGAATAGATAAATCTCTGCTATTACAGGCCCAACCTTTCCTAGGGGGCAGTAGAGAGCAACGTGTGGACGCTGCAGCGAGCAGAACCGATACGAGTTTGTTTCCAGAGTCCAGTGATCAAATATCATCCTCCTTTACATACATGACTGTAAATAATAATAATTTTCATTGATTCTTTCAATGAAAACAATGTACCTAGGCTCAAAAAAGGTTGAAAAATACTGCAGTAGAAAGCAACGTTTAGAAGCTGGGAGGAAGAAGAAAAAGTATAAAAAGTGTCCGGTTGTTTAGGGAGCAGCGGATCAGAACCAGAGTCAAGGGAGCAAATATCATCCTCCTTTACATACATGACTGTAAATAAAGACCCGGACTAAACATGATCTGTTGATCCTGCATATCGATGCTTGATCATTTAAGAAAGGATAACCTATCCTATCTTTAAGGTTTTTAGTGTTTTTTTAAGTTTTTACCTGAAAGACAAAGCAAATGGTTAGTGACCAAATGAGCGCAGAGGGTCTACATTCAAAGACTCTGTTCAGGCGGTCAATGACGCCAATCGGTGACGTTAATTCTGGGTTGGAGTTTTCCATTCAAGGTAAAACGTGACCAGTGAAGAGCTGAGCCAATCAGGAGCAGGCGACCGCCCACTGCTCATTAACTATAGCATTTGAATACTTAGTTGGTTCCTTTTTAGTCTTGAAGTTGAAATATTTTCAAAGTGACTTATCTTAGTTATTGTAAGTCCTTACAGCGTCTTCATCACATAAATATGTATTTTATATGTGACCTTATGTGTGGAGAACCTTAAATTCTCCTTTTACCAAAATGGAAAGTATTCCACATTTTATTCATTTATTTTTATTGAACATTTTTTTTATGATGTTATTGTCTTAAAATGATGTGTGTGTCTTTAGCCTGTAAGATTTTATTACTTAAGTGCATGACACGTGATCTTGTAAAATGGTTCAAAGTTTTTAATTTAATAATTAAAAAGAAAAAAAAGCAACTAAGTATTCAATCGCTGTAGTTAATGAGCAGTGGGCGGTTACCTGCTTCTGATTGGCTCATCTGGTCACTGGTGACGTCATCCTTAAATGGGATACTCATGGCTCAGCTGACGTGGCTCAGTTGACGTCATCCTTAAATGGGATACTCATTCAAGGATCTTTCAATGTTAATGACGTCAGTGGGTGACGTCATTTACGTCACCCATTGACGTCATCGACCGCCTGAACAGAGTCTTTGAATGTAGGCCCTCTGCGCTCAATAACTTTTCCTCTCCATTGATTGGACCAGAAGCTCTCATCAGCCTCATCAGTGAGTTTCTTGTAAAAACTATGCAGTTCGCTTTAGCATTTTTACAAAAACATAAATATTGCCTTTCTTTTAATACCATCTCTCCAACCCCTAACATTTAAAGGGAAGATTCAGAAAAAATGAGGAGAAGGAAACTGAACCTCTGGCGTTCAGGAAAAGGTCAGAATGAAGCACCGACTCTCTTAAACTGAATCCAGAACAAATGACCTCCAACCAAATAACGAGATTATTAACATTGCCATTTGAGACAGCCTTATTTATTAATTCGGCCGATGTTTCTAAATGTTAGAAAACAAAAGACGACGCGCGACGTCCACTGCGTTGTCAGTAGACGAGGCCCAGTGCTTTGCGATCTCATTGAGATGTCTGTGATTTTCTTTGCGGGCATCGTCGTTATTCTTTTCCTTGAAGCCCTGAATTTTTCAATTCCAGCGCCGTGTCGGTGATATATGATATAGAAATATAAAAACAAAATAGATTTCTAAGTCTTCATTATAGTATTTTTATAGTATTTAAATGTAAATTAGCTACCTACATTGCTAGTTCATATAATATATAGTTACAATACATAAAATACATACTTTTACTGCCAAAGTTTTAATTTATAGGTTTTATTTTGTATTATTTATACTTTTTGTTAAGACTCTTATTTTGAAGGTTTAAGGTAGGAAGTAGATGTAGAAGCGTCTGGTTACCAGGTTACCAGAGACGCTTGCGATATAACAGCATCGCGTTGGCAAGCAAATGAAGAAGCATGATTTAAGTGTAAGAATTTACTGAATGACCTCATTTCTACCTCAAAAGGAAGGGTTAGCCAGCGAGGTATGTTTATATGTTTTATGTTATTTTTATATCGATATTGTATTCTTGACACCATCTCACTAAGTTTACGTTGTGTTTTAGTTCGACGGTGGTGTTGGTGTCAGGGAAACTGAAGCTGTAATAAGAACGACTTTAAAGAGTTTCATTAAAGCTGACTTCACACCAGCAGTGCGACGAACTCTTAATTGCCAAAAAGAAGAAGAGGTGGAAGTGATACATACTTATATATAAGTTATTAATGACTTATTTTAACTGAGATGAGTCACTTTGAAAATATTTCAACTTCAAGACTAAAAAGGAACCAACTAAGTATTCAAATGCGGGCGGCGACAGAGAGTTTGCTTTCCGGGTGAGCGACGCTGACACGCGAGTGGACGACATCAAGAGGAGAGGTCTGATGGTGGACGCTGGTGCGACGTCGCATATAATCACCGACATCGGGAAGTTTCGGAAGCTTGATGAAAGTTTCCAGGCCGAGACGCACTGCGTGGAATTGGCTGATGGATCCAGGTGTTTTGGTGTTGCCAAGAAACGAGGAGACGCGTTAGGTCGACGTCTTAAAACAGTGCTGAGGAACAAATTGTACATCCCTTCATATCCGCAAGACATCTTCTCAGTGAAAGCTGCAACATCCAGCGGAGCAACGGTGATCTTCAAAGAAGAAAAGAACGTTCTTCTCAGAGACGATACCAAGTTCCCCATTCACGTAGGTAACACATTGTATTACTTCCAAACGACGGACAATGGATGTGGAGCTCAGTGTAAAAAATGTTATGACTTACAAGGTTGGCGTGAGATTCTTGGACATTGCAATTACAGAGATGTACTGAAGCTAGAAAATGTTGTGCATGGCATGGAAATTAAAGGGAGAGGTGAACCATTGCCATATCGTGAAGTCTGCACGAAAGGAAAATGTGTTCAAACTAACAAGGAGCCAGATGCAAGAGCTAAAGAACCACTAGCAATGGTCCACACAGATTTAGCAGGACCTATAGATCCAACGTCCAAAGATGGTCACAGATATGCATTGTGCTTCACAGATGATCATTCCTTAATCATACGTCACAGATTGACGTCAAAGACCGTCGCCCTTCTGCGTATGGCAAGCCTTTTTGATATAAAGTCTGTTTCACTGCTCTTACATTCCAGATATCTCAAATTGTTTTATGACCAGACGTTTTAGCAATTTAAGATATCTCTAATTAAAATTTGACTGGACAAAATACCTATTTGAGATAATTACATTCTAACCAGTCCAAATGACGTGAGATTTATTTGTGGCATTTACTGAAAATATAAAATTCTGCAGGCAACTATTCGGACAGCACAAAGGGGCTTTCACCTCATTCAGAATTCAATATCTAAAATTGTAATTTTGACAGTGATAATTACGTTCAAGAAATCTTAAATCGTAATTCCGGTACGTGTCTCCTCAAATTACAGAACAAGTGACGTCATTTGAGATATCTTGCAAGGAATTTTGACCAGTCAAAATGTAATTGAAGATATCCTGAATTATTATTCTTACTAGTCAGAATGTAAATGCAGATATCTTAAATTATCATTCCGGAGTCAAAATGTAGTTTTGTCAAGTCAAAATGCATTTTTCGAAATCTAGAAAGTAATTACGGTTAATCAGAGGGAACGCAATTTATGTGAAAACGGCTTGCCATAGCACACTTGAAGCCCGCATCATACGTCACAGATTGACGTCATTGATCGACTGAACCAGAGCCTTTGAATGTAGACCCTCAGCAGTCATTGCGTCACGAATGATTTTCCTTTGCAGGGAACGTAGACAATACCCATCAAATACAAATTAGATGTAGCTATAGATAGATATCTAGAGATCGATATGCACGTCTTTCTGTCATCTGTCTGTCAAGAGATATGTGATCGATAGACGTGAATATCTATCAAGACATAGTTATCCACGTCAATCTATCGATGTGGATATCTATGTCTAGACATAGATATACATATATCTATATATCTATATATCTAATTTGTAGAGACCCTGGAGGGAGAATCAGTCGCCGAAGACCCTGGAGGACCCGTCGCCGAGGACGCTGGAGGACCGAACGATGAGAAAATCGATGAGAAAACACTGATAACAGAGGCCCATTGTGCAGAACATTTTATATCACGTTTAACTGTCTGGTCTACTCATGTAAGGGGATGCATTTTAATTTCTGAGCCTGCACAGCTTATTATTAGCCTACCGGTTTACGCTAAAAACCTCATAGCGTAGTTTATAGTAGTCAGCCACCAATTGTGCAAGTTCTCCCACTTAAAAAGATGAGAGGCCTGGAATTGTCATCATAGATATTCCTCAACTATGAGACAAAAGAAAAAAAAATTCAGATTGTCTGCTTTTTGTTGTTATTTTTGGTTTATTTTGATTTTTTCTTTTTTATAATTCCATTTGTTAGTGTTATTTTGAAACAATAATCCTGTGTATATCTTAGTCGTCTAATCATCCCTTTATGATGATGTCTGGTATCACACACAGATACTAGTAAGAGAAACTGCATCTCATGTTGGCGTATTAGGCAGGCTCCCATTGTGTCTGTTATGAATTGAAACTGTAACCAACTAGTTTAACTTATGAATAGATAAGTTGAGAAAACTTAGATTTCAATGTTGATGTTACAGTTAGTCTATCTTTTTAAGTTCAAAAAGGAGGATAATGAGCACAAACAACCATATCAAGAATAATGAACAGACTGTTTAATACAAAATTAAAGAGAATATTATAGTACAATTTTTGTTTCAACATAAAGTGTCCACCCTTGTTATAACAGGTAGTGTAGTTTCTTTTAGTTCAGATGCCTTATTGTTCAGTTCCTTCCTTTAGAAGCTTTTTAGTTTAGTAATTGCAACTTAGGTCAGTCAGTCAAGTCTTTGTTAAATGGCCATGTGTTTCTTTGGATCCAAAATCTTATCCAGTGCAAAGTAGGCAGCGGATCCAGCAGTCCCAGGTCTTGGGTTGAAACCTGGAGCTCAGCAATCCAATCCAGGCCTGCGATGCTGTGCAGCTGGACAACCTTCCAACTTGAATGTGGATCTAAAAAAAAAAAAACTAACCTGCATATATATATGTGTGGTGGGACCGGTGTGGTTCAATAGAACTATTTTTAAGACAAAATTGTAATAATTTATCCCCAAAAAGTTTTCAAGGCACACAGGCTGCTACATATGAGGCTTGAGACAATCTCACTAATTTCAATAATTTTATTTATTACATCAGTTCATGCTAATCAATAAAATACATTAAGTTAAAACCACTCACATTAAATAAATAACAGTGACGGCTGAAGTCAAGGGTGGCAGTGCAGTTCAGGGTAGTGACCTAAATAAAAGAAACACAGCAAACAAAACAACAAAACTAAAGAAAATTGTGCAACAAATCAAAAGAGCACCACCACCCGGAAAGTCCACCACCAACACCACGAACTGGCCTTTCCTGTCAAGATAAAAGACATTCAAATTACATGAGTCATTTCATAATTGTCCTTCAGTCAACAATCAGCAGCAATTGTCAATTAAGAATCCGTCCTGGGATGCCACGCCACAGACGCCACTCAAGAGCGGCAGCAGAGTCCGTCCAAGCTGGTCGCCAGTCCGAACCAGCCAAGCTGGACAAGGGGCAGGAGTCAGGTTCACGCTGACCACGACGGCTGGCAGAAAGCCAGCAATCAGAGCGACAAATGGACTGCCGACGGACAACCAAAATAACAGCGGACCATCAACCAGGAACCACAGGGCAACAGGCAAACAGCCGGCCAAGGACAAACAGCAGCGTCTATAGCAAACATAAGTGTTAAACATCAAATCTAAAAGCATGCAGGTAATGAGCTTTTCACTTACCACAAGTCTATGTGTAGTGCCTCTGGCTGGGAGGAGGATCAGGCAGTTTACACAGGCCACCTAGGTGTACAATTAAAGCTAAGCGAAGGCTAGGCTAACAACAACAAGTATAGGAGAGGCCTCTTACCAGAAGAAGGAGCGATCAGCATGTATCAGTCAAGCACACCTTGGTGTCAGACTGGCGCTGCACAACAACAGAGGTCTAAACCGGAAACACATGTTGACCAGGTGAGGGAGGGCCCCTTATATACAAACAGCGCCACCACCAATTAAATGCCAGCACTTGTGTGGTGCGTTCAAAACCTCCAGGGCATACTGCCACATTCAGATCTCAATTAACTATTAAAATCCAAAAGTATACAGGAAGCAATAAATTCCATTTATCGCAAAAATAACATTCAACTAATGGCAAGCTTGCAAAACAAACATCGCACTCTATGCGACCCATTATAAGTTTGTACATAACAAAAATGCCATACAGTGAAAATCATTTTAATCTCACATTTCTCCGATTGGTTTTTTTATGTTTCTCTTTTCTTCCTGGTCGGAACATATGAACAGTAATGCCTGTGACGCCAGTTAGCATTATCTTAACTTCGGTTGCAAAAATAGATTACAACACTCACGAGAGAAAATCACAGTAAAAATGTTTTTTTACTGCCAGGGATCAGGTCACAAATCTTCTTTTCTGTTAACCGTTACCGGAATTTATCAGAATTGATCTTTTAGCGTGCAATAATTCAGCACAACGTGCTACAGCCAGCTACAATTTTTCCTTCTTCTAATTTTTTTTTCTTCTTCTTCTTCTTGTGTTTATTGGCGGTTGGCAACAAACTTAGAGTAGCATTACTGCCACTTACTGGTATGGAGTGTGACTCGTGTTGGTCTAACGCTCTCTCTGTATATATATATATACCTATATATATTCATACATACACCTACACAAAAAAAAAAAAAGAAAAAACATATTTATATTTATACCTACACATACATACTTACATCCATATTTATATTCTACTCATCACTATCATCCATACATTAACTCTTATGTCTACTCTATCAAATTCTACTGAATATCTTAGTTTTCTTTAAAAATCGAACAACTATTTGTATATGTTTGCTCTCAAAACTCTTCCTCAAATATCTATTAAATTAAATTTTTCCTTAATACTTTCAAACTCTTTTTTCATATATCTCCTCTCTCTTTCATATTTATCACATTCTAGAATAACATGTTCTACTGTTTCCCATTCTCCACAATACTCACATTTACCAGTTGCATGCTTTTGAATTCTAAAAAGTGAGTAGTTAAGTCCTGTATGCCCAAATCTTATCCTTGTTATCACTCTTTCCTCTTTTCTATTTCTTCTTCCCTTTCTTCTTTCTCCTACCATCTTCTGAATCTTATAATACCATCTTCCTGTTATTTCTTCATCCCACCTTTCCTGCCACTTTTCCGTCAGTTTTTCCTTAACTATACTCTTTCCTTCAGCTTTACTTGTTTTAACTTTAATGCTAATTGGATTTTGAATTGCCCCTTTTGCTAATTTATCTGCCCTCTCATTTCCTTCTATTCCAATATGTGCTGGAACCCATACAAAATTAACTATCACACCCATATTTTTTATTCTATATAATGTGTGAAATATTTCTAATAAAATGTCCATTCTACTATCCGATTGCTTGTTTTTAATACTTAATAATGCAGATCTTGAATCTGAACAGATTATTGTTTTTAATTGTTTTATCTCTTCTACCCATTGTAAAGACAATAGAATTGCCATCATTTCTCCTGTGTACACTGATAATCCGTCTGTAATTCGTTTTCCTATTCTTATATTGAATTCTGGTACTACAAACGCTATACCTACTTTTCCAGTTATTTTTGATGCATCTGTATAGATTTGAATATACTGATAGTAATTGTTTAAAAGTACCTGCACTGAACTACTATCAATGATGAAAGATTTATCCTGTTTCTTATCCATTATTGTCATATCTACTGTTGCTTCTGGTAGAATCCATGGTGGTATTACTGATGTTGGTGTTGTATGACTAATTTCCAGACTACTCATGTTAAATTCTTTTATTTTGTTTTCAGTTGTCCATCCAAGACTCCCCATTTCTTTTGTTTCTTTTTCCCAACATGGTTTTAAAATTTCCCTAGCCGGATGGTCAATATTATTGCTTTGCAAATTTAACCAATAATTTAATTCCAACCTTAATCTTCTTAATTCTAATGGCATTTCTCCCATCTCTACTTCCATTGCTGCTCTTGGTGTGGTTTTAAATGCTCCAGAACATAATCTTAATGCTTGATGTTGTATTACATCTAATTTAACCAAATGTACTTTCGCTGCTGAACCGTAAACAATACAACCAAAATCTATGTTAGTTCTTATCATATATAAAACTGTCTCAAAGATTGCCTATCTGCTCCCCAATCATTGCCAGCCAAGCATCTCAAAATATTTAAGATTTTCATACTTTTATCGACAACTTTCTGAATATGTACATTCCATTTTAGTTTATCATCAAACCATACTCCTAAAAATTGTATACACTTTACTTGCTCTAATTCTTGACTATATAATTTTAATTTTACTTCCCTGTTTATTTTTTTCCTAGTAAATACCATTACTTTTGTTTTTTCAACTGAAAACTTAAATCCCCATTGCCATGCCCATCTCTCTAGCTCATTAATAACATCTTGTAATTTTTTAACAATAAAACCTAAATTTTTCCCTCTTTTCCAAACCGCTCCATCATCCGCAAAGAGTGAACATCCCATTTCTTTATCAATACTTTTAAAAATATCATTTATCATAATAGAGAACAATAACGGACTTATTATATTCCCCTGTGGTGTTCCATTTTCTACTCTATATACTCCTGATGTTACTTCACTGATTCTAACTTGAATTTTCCTATTCAGTAAAAAGTCTTTAATCCATTGATATATCTTTCCTTTAATGCCCAACCTATATAATTTAATTAATAATCCCTCTACCCACATCATATCATACGCTTTTTCTATATCAAAAAATATTGCCACCACATTTTCTTTATTTACTTGTGCCTTTCTAATTTCATGCTCTAGACATATTGTTGGATCATTAGTACTCCTCCCTTTTCGAAATCCACTTTGATAATTTACTATATACCCCTTACTATTTAAATAATATACTAGTCTATTGTTAATCATTTTTTCCATTATTTTACATAAGTTTGATGTTAAAGCTATTGGCCTATAATTTTCTGGTTTTGATTTATCTTTCCCTGGTTTAGCTATTGGTACTATAATTGATTCTTTCCATTCCATTGGTAATTTCCCCTCCTCCCAAATTTTATTATATAATTACAATATTATCTCTTTAGATTTTTCACTGAGCTGACTTATCATTCTATACCATATTTTATCTTTACCTGGTGCTGTATTTTTAAGTTTTTTAAATCAAGAGTTCAATTCAGCTTTTGTAAATTCAACATTTAACAAGTTATTTGCTTCTTCTTCATTCTGCAACACATCTTTATATTTGAGTTTTGTATTTTCTCTTCCTTTTCTACCCTCCTCACTAATATTATCTGAACTGTGGATTTTACTGAATGTTCTTGCCAATATTTCTGCTTTATCTTCATCTTTAATTATATTTATATTATCTACTTTTAATATAGGATATTCAAATTCTCTTTTAATCCCATTCATTCTTCTAATCATTCTCCAAATTTTTCTATTTTTGTTTCCTTCCCTATTGTGCTACAAAATTTTTTCCAATATTCTCTTTTTGCATTCTTAATTATTCTCCTTACTATTGCTTGCTTTCTTTTATAATCAATTAAATTCTCATATTTTGAATTACCTCTTAATACCTTAAATGCTTTGTTTCTTACTTTTATTGGTCTAACGCTCTCTCTGTATATATATATACCTATATATATTCATACATACACCTACACACAAAAAAAAAAAAAAAAACATATTTATATTTATACCTAAACATACATACTTACATCCATATTTATATTCTACTCATCACTATCATCCATACATTAACTCTTATGTCTACTCTATCAAATTCTACTGAATATCTTAGTTTTCTTTAAAAATCGAACAACTATTTGTATATGTTTGCTCTCAAAACTCTTCCTCAAAATATCTATTAAATTAAATTTTTCCTTAATACTTTCAAACTCTTTTTTCATATATCTCCTCTCTCTTTCATATTTATCACATTCTAGAATAACATGTTCTACTGTTTCCCATTCTCCACAATACTCACATTTACCAGTTGCATGCTTTTGAATTCTAAAAAGTGAGTAGTTAAGTCCTGTATGCCCAAATCTTATCCTTGTTATCACTCTTTCCTCTTTTCTATTTCTTCTTCCCTTTCTTCTTTCTCCTACCATCTTCTGAATCTTATAATACCATCTTCCTGTTATTTCTTCATCCCACCTTTCCTGCCACTTTTCCGTCAGTTTTTCCTTAACTATACTCTTTCCTTCAGCTTTACTTTTTAACTTTAATGCTAATTGGGTTTTGAATTGCTCCTTTTGCTAATTTATCTGCCCTCTCATTTCCTTCTATTCCAATATGTGCTGGAACCCATACAAAATTAACTATCACCCCCATATTTTTTATTCTATATAATGTGTGAAATATTTCTAATAAAATGTCCATTCTACTATCCGATTGCTTGTTTTTAATACTTAATAATGCAGATCTTGAATCTGAACAGATTATTGTTTTTAATGGTTTTATCTCTTCTACCCATTGTAAAGACAATAGAATTGCCATCATTTCTCCTGTGTACACTGATAATCCGTCTGTAATTCGTTTTCCTATTCTTATATTGAATTCTGGTACTACAAACGCTATACCTACTTTTCCAGTTATTTTTGATGCATCTGTATAGATTTGAATATACTGATAGTAATTGTTTAAAAGTACCTGCACTGAACTACTATCAATGATGAAAGATTTATCCTGTTTCTTATCCATTATTGTCATATCTACTGTTGCTTCTGGTAGAATCCATGGTGGTATTACTGATGTTGGTGTTGTATGACTAATTTCCAGACTACTCATGTTAAATTCTTTTATTTTGTTTTCAGTTGTCCATCCAAGACTCCCCATTTCTTTTGTTTCTTTTTCCCAACATGGTTTTAAAATTTCCCTAGCCGGATGGTCAATATTATTGCTTTGCAAATTTAACCAATAATTTAATTCCAACCTTAATCTTCTTAATTCTAATGGCATTTCTCCCATCTCTACTTCCATTGCTGCTCTTGGTGTGGTTTTAAATGCTCCAGAACATAATCTTAATGCTTGATGTTGTATTACATCTAATTTAACCAAATGTACTTTCGCTGCTGAACCGTAAACAATACAACCAAAATCTATGTTAGCTCTTATCATACCTGTATAAAACTGTCTCAAAGATTGCCTATCTGCTCCCCAATCATTGCCAGCCAAGCATCTCAAAATATTTAAGATTTTCATACTTTTATCGACAACTTTCTGAATATGTACATTCCATTTTAGTTTATCATCAAACCATACTCCTAAAAATTGTATACACTTTACTTGCTCTAATTCTTGACTTTATAATTTTAATTTTACTTCCCTGTTTATTTTTTCCTAGTAAATACCATTACTTTTTTTTTTCAACTGAAAACTTAAATCCCCATTGCCATGCCCATCTCTCTAGCTCATTAATAACATCTTGTAATTTTTTAACAATAAAACCTAAATTTTTCCCTCTTTTCCAAACTGCTCCATCATCCGCAAAGAGTGAACATCCCATTTCTTTATCAATACTTTTAAAAATATCATTTATCATAATAGAGAACAATAACGGACTTATTATACTCCCCTGTGGTGTTCAATTTCTACTCTATGTACTCCTGATGTTACTTCACCGATTCTAACTTGAATTTTCCTATTCAGTAAAAAGTCTTTAATCCATTGATATATCTTTCCTTTAATGCCCAACCTATATAATTTAATTAATAATCCCTCTACCCACATCATATCATACGCTTTTTCTATATCAAAAAATATTGCCACCACATTTTCTTTATTTACTTGTGCCTTTCTAATTTCATGCTCTAGACATATTGTTGGATCATTAGTACTCCTCCCTTTTCGAAATCCACTTTGATAATTTACTATATACCCCTTACTATTTAAATAATATACTAGTCTATTGTTAATCATTTTTTCCATTATTTTACATAAGTTTGATGTTAAAGCTATTGGCCTATAATTTTCTGGTTTTGATTTATCTTTCCCTGGTTTAGCTATTGGTACTATAATTGATTCTTTCCATTCCATTGGTAATTTCCCCTCCTCCCAAATTTTATTATATAATTACAATATTATCTCTTTAGATTTTTCACTGAGCTGACTTATCATTCTATACCATATTTTATCTTTACCTGGTGCTGTATTTTTAAGTTTTGTAAATGAAGAGTTCAATTCAGCTTTTGTAAATTCAACATTTAACAAGTTATTTGCTTCTTCTTCATTCTGCAACACATCTTTATATTTGAGTTTTGTATTTTCTCTTCCTTTTCTACCCTCCTCACTAATATTATCTGAACTGTGGATTTTACTGAATGTTCTTGCCAATATTTCTGCTTTCTTCATCTTTAATTATATTTATATTATCTACTTTTAATATAGGATATTCAAATCTCTTTTAATGCCATTCATTCTTCTAATCATTCTCCAAATTTTTTCTATTTTTGTTTCCTTCCCTATTGTGCTACAAAATTTTTTCCAATATTCTCTTTTTGCATTCTTAATTATTCTCCTTACTATTGCTTGCTTTCTTTTATAATCAATTAAATTCTCATATTTTGAATTACCTCTTAATACCTTAAATGCTTTGTTTCTTACTTTTATTGCTTCTTTACATTCATTTGTCCACCATGGTACTATTTTCTTATAATTTTTACACCCTATTTTCTTCATAGATTTATTTCATCTATATTCATTTCCATATCCACTTTTTCTAATTTTATTTGACTTAAAAATCTGAATTTAATCCAATCTGCTTTATTAAAATCCCATTTTTTATTGACCTTTATATTTTTATTATTTATATTTAATCCTACTTTTATTGTAATGGGATAATGATCACTACCTATTGTTGTATTTTTATCAATGATCCATTCACAAATACTCGCTAAACCATTTGAAACTATTGTTAAATCAATAACTGATTCCATTCCTGTTCTTACATTAAGTCTAGTTCCCCTCCCATCATTAATACATACAAGATTTTTACTTTCTATTAATTCTTCTATTATTTTCCCATTTCTATCGTTACATTTACCCCATAATGTACTATTAGCATTAAAATCCCCACACCAAATTACTTTTCCTTCCAAATATTCAGTTAATTCATCCATTATTTCAATTGATAATAATTTACATGGATTATAAAAATTTATTATTTTAACTTTACCACCTTGTTCCCAAATTTCAATTATTATATATTCAAGTTCATTCCCTTTCCCTAAAACCTGATATTGTATCCCCTTTTTTTACAAATATTCCACATCCACCTCCTCCTCCCTCCTGCCTATCTCTTCTACCATATCCGTTAATCACAAAATCTAACGTTGCTTTTAGCCATGTTTCCTGAATACAAATAATTTCTGGTTTTTCCTCAAGACTATCAATATATCCTTTAAGTTTCTGTCCGTTAGCAATCAAACTTCTTGCATTCCATTGTAATATTAACATGAATTATTTCCACCAGATGTTCCTGGCTTCCTGTCTACCTCCAATTTTTTGTTTATGTTCTCCCATGATCCCTCTTTAAACCCCAAAAACTTTTCTGCTCCCCTCACTATAATTTTAATCTTCTCCGTTTTATTCTTGGCTTGGTCAGTACAGTTGATAACATATGCCATAAATAATATTAGTTTTTCTACTGATATCACAACCTTTTCCTCTGACTGTATCTCACTTTGCAGTGGAATTTGCCTCGTTTTTTTCAATCTCTCTTATTTTCTGTTCTTTCACATTTTTAACTGCCTCTGCATAGCTTATATTTTTAGTCATTTTAATTTGTGTGACTTCTTTTGCTTTCTTCCTGACTTCACATCCTCCATATGTAACTCTATGATTCCCTCCACAATTACAACATTTTTCTTGTACTTCTTCTTTACATTCTTCTAATTTGTGATCTTCTCCACATTTTGGACATCTCTGCTTTCCTTTGCAAACTGCTGCTATGTGTCCATATCTTTGACATTTAAAGCAACGAAGCGGTGGAGGGATATAAGGCCTGACCTGAAAACTGAGATAACCTATTTTGATGTTTAGTGGTAATTCTTTCTCTTCGAATTCCATGAGTATTGACAGACTCCCCACTCTCTCCCCGTTTATTGTTTTGGACAATCTCTTTAAGTTATTCACTTTTGCACCAACTACACTTTTCTTGATTTTATCAAGATCTTCATCTAGAGGGATCCCATAAATCACTCCTCTAGTTTTTTTATTTTCTCCAATGATTCTTTTCTCCAACACATTCTTTTTACGAATATTCTCCACGTTTAGAGCCTTGTTCTTTTGTTCTTCGTTTTTACAAACCACCAACAGATTCCCATCTCTCAACATTTTTACCATTTCAACATCTCCAATTTTCTTTTTTATTTCTCTTGACACCACAATGGGGCTAATGTTATCTTGTCCTTCCTCATTTTTAAGTTTTAATATTATTTTAAATTCCTCCCGCACAACTTTCCTCCTAACTATCCTTTCTTCCTCTGAGCTACTTTCTTCCAGTTCTCGTTTACTTCCTTGACTTTCACCAATTCTTTTCTTTCATCTATTTTGTTTCTTCCACGTCCTCTTCCTCTCCCCACTGGCGTCCACCCAAAATCCATATCTTCCTCATCTCCTAACTCCATTACCAACCGAACCATTCACATACCAGTTTATGCTCAATCCGCCTTTTACAATTTCAATTTGTAATTTGTTTTTCCGCCTTCTTCCTCCAACCGTCTCCTCCGACCTCGACCTTCTAATTTTTCTGCTGTCTAAACCAGAATATAACTCACAAGCCACCTGCTGGCGTTTTCTGGTATCACAAGAAACTGATTTGCTGGTTGCATTAAATAACAAAACAAAATCCTACAGAAATAAAATGCAAAATACTACTAACAATAGTATCACACATATATATGTGGGTTACAAAACACATGTATTTCTGGATTCATGGTTGAAGAAATGATCACTTAGTGTTCAATTTTTCACATTTTCTCCACCTTGAGTGACAGAAAGTGTAAAAATGGCATTCACAAAATGTAAATATGTCTACACACAGACATATATAAATATGTTGAATAGGGGAAAATGATTGTTTTCTTTTGTTGTTAATTATTGTTGCTTTTTTTTTTTTTTGCTTGGATTTTGTTTGGGTTTTTTGCTTTTCTTTTTTCTTTTCCCTTTGACAATTCAAACACCATGGACTGAAGGTGGTTGTCTCGCGAGGCGGGGCGCGCTAATTGGCCACCCGGACAGGTGTCGGCAGAGGTTGAGTAGAGCCCAAATAAAAGGAGCCTGGATGGGAAGAGGAGGAGGACTGGTTCTGCAGCCACGGAAACAAACACGCTGTGAGGGGCAGACGGAACCCGCTGATCCGGCATATAACATCGGAAGTTGGAAAACGGCCAGTACAGAGGATCAGGCGCGCTGTAAGTAAAAGTTCCATTCCGATTGAACCGATCCTGCAGAGTACTGGCAGTGAGGACGTCTTCCGACGGAGTTCTGGTGCGGGGATGCTGGCACTCTACTGTGTTTTCTTTGAATTGGACCTGAACGGAAGGGGGCGTGGCACGCCGAGGAGTGAGCGGCGTTGGAGTGTTGAGCAGCCGGCTGTGGACAAACGAGAGTGTGCGCTGCACAGAGATCACCTCCACCAACACGATAACAAGCGGATATATATATATATATATATATATATATATATATATATATATATATATATATATATATTATATATATATATATATATATATATATATACAGAAAAATTGTAGCTGGCTGTAGCACGTTGTGCTGAATTATTGCACGCTAAAAGATAAATTCTGATAAATTCCGGTAACGGTTAACAGAAAAGAAGATTTGTGACCTGATCCCTGGTAGTAAAAAAACATTTTTACTGTGATTTTCTCTCGTGAGTGTTGTAATCTATTTTTGCAACCGAAGTTAAGATAATGCTAACTGGCGTCACAGGCATTACTGTTCATATGTTCCGACCAGGAAGAAAAGAGAAACATAAAAAATCCAATCGGAGAAATGTGAGATTAAAATGATTTTCACTGTATGGCATTTTTGTTATGTACAAACTTATAATGGGTCGCATAGAGTGCGATGTTTGTTTTGCAAGCTTTCCATTAGTTGAATGTTATTTTTGCGATAAATTGAATTTATTGCTTCCTGCATACTTTTGGATTTTAATAGTTAATTGAGATCTATATATATGCAGGTTAGTTTTTTTTTTAGAACCACATTCAAGTTGGAAGGTTGTCCAGCTGCACAGCATCGCAGGCCTGGATTGGATTGCTAAGCTCCAGGTTTCAATCCAAGACCTGGGACTGCTGGATCCGCTGCCTACTTTGCACTGGATAAGATTTTGGATCCAAAGAAACACATGGCCATTTAACAAAGACTTGACTGACTGACCTAAGTTGCAATTACTGAACTAAAAAGCTTCTAAAGGAAGGAACTGAACAATAAGGAATCTGAACTAAAAGAAACTACACTACCTGTTAAAACAAGGGTGGACACTTTATGTTGAAACAAAAATTGTACTATAATATTCTCTTTAATTTTGTATTAAACAGTCTGTTCATTATTCTTGATATGGTTGTTTGTGCTCATTATCCTCCTTTTTGAACTTAGAAAGATAGACTAACTGTAACATCAACATTGAAATCTAAGTTTTCTCAAATTATCTATTCGTAAGTTAAACTAGTTGGTTACAGTTTCAATTCATAACAGACACAATGGGAGCCTGCCTAATACGCCAACATGAGATGCAGTTTCTCTTACTAGTATCTGTGTGTGATACCAGACATCATCATAAAGGGATGATTAGACGACTAAGATATACACAGGATTATTGTTTCAAAATAACACTAACAAATGGAATTATAAAAAAGAAAAAATCAAAATAAACCAAAAATAACAACAAAAAACAAAACAAAAAGCAGACAATCTGAATTTTTTTATTCTTCTTTTGTCTCATAGTTGAGGAATATCTATGATGACAATTCCAGGCCTCTCTCATCTTTTTAAGTGGGAGAACTTGCACAATTGGTGTCTGACTACTATAAACTACGCTATGAGGTTTATATGAATGGGTTAATATTTCAGGAAAATAGGGAGGGCATGCAAAAATCGGTAGGCTAATAATAGCTGTGCAGGCTCAGAAATTAAAATGCATCCCCCCTACATGAATAGACCAGACAGTTAAACGTGATATAAAATGTTCTGCACAATGGGCCTCTGTTATCAGTGTGTTTTCTCATCGATTTTCTCATCGTTCGGTCCTCCAGCGTCCTCGGCGACGGGTCCTCCAGGGTCTTCGGCGACTGATTCTCCCTCCAGGGTCTCTACAAATTAGATATATAGATATATAAATATCTATGTCTAGACATAGATATCCACATCGATAGATTGACGTGGATAACTATGTCTTGATAGATATTCACGTCTATCGATCACATATCTCTTGACAGACAGATGACAGAAAGACGTGCATATCGATCTCTAGATATCTATCTATAGCTACATCTAATTTGTATTTGATGGGTATTGTCTACATTCCCTGCAAAGGAAAATCATTCGTGACGCAATGACTGCTGAGGCCTACATTCAAAGGCTCTGGTTCAGTCGATCAATGACGTCAATCTGTGACGTATGATGCGGGCTTCAAGTGTGCTATGGCAAGCCGTTTTCACATAAATTGCGTTCCCTCTGATTAACCGTAATTACTTTCTAGATTTCGAAAAATGCATTTTGACTTGACAAAACTACATTTTGACTCTCCGGAATGATAATTTAAGATATCTGCATTTACATTCTGACTAGTAAGAATAATAATTCAGGATATCTTCAATTTTGACTGGTCAAAATTCCTTGCAAGATATCTCAAATGACGTCACTTGTTCTGTAATTTGAGGAGACACGTAACCGGAATTACGATTTAAGATTTCTTGAACGTAATTATCACTGTCAAAATTACAATTTTAGATATCTGAATTCTGAATGAGGTGAAAGCCCCTTTGTGCTGTCCGAATAGTTGCCTGCAGAATTTTATATTTTCAGTAAATGCCACAAATAAATCTCACGTCATTTGGACTGGTTAGAATGTAATTATCTCAAATAGGTATTTTGTCCAGTCAAATTTTAATTAGAGATATCTTAAATTGCTAAAACGTCTGGTCATAAAACAATTTGAGATATCTGGAATGTAAGAGCAGTGAAACCGACTTTATATCAAAAGGCTTGCCATACGCAGAAGGGCGACAGTCTTTGACGTCAATCTGTGACGTATGATTAAGGAATGATCATCTGTGAAGCACAATGCATATCTGTGACCATCTTTGGACGTTGGATCTATAGGTCCTGCTAAATCTGTGTGGACCATTGCTAGTGGTTCTTTAGCTCTTGCATCTGGCTCCTTGTTAGTTGAACAAATTTTCCATTCGTGCAGACTTCACGATATGGCATTGGTTCACCTCTCCTTTAATTTCCATGCCATGAACAACATTTTCTAGCTTCAGTACATCTCTGTAATTGCAATGTCCAAGAATCTCACGCCAACCTTGTAAGTCATAACATTTTTTACACTGAGTTCCACATCCATTGTCCGTCGTTTGGAAGTAATACAATGTGTTACCAACGTGAATGGGGAACTTGGTATCGTCTCTGAGAAGAACGTTCTTTTCTTCTTTGAAGATCACCGTTGCTCCGCTGGATGTTGCAGCTTTCACTGAGAAGATGTCTTGCGGATATGAAGGGATGTACAATTTGTTCCTCAGCATTGTTTTAAGACGTCGACCTATCGCGTCTCCTCGTTTCTTGGCAACACCAAAACACCTGGATCCATCAGCCAATTCCACGCAGTGCGTCTCGGCCTGGAAACTTTCATCAAGCTTCCGAAAATTCCCGATGTCGGTGATTATATGCGACGTCGCACCAGCGTCCACCATCAGACCTCTCCTCTTGATGTCGTCCACTCGCGTGTCAGCGTCGCTCACCCGGAAAGCAAACTCTCTGTCGCCGCCCGCATTTGAATACTTAGTTGGTTCCTTTTAGTCTTGAAGTTGAAATATTTTCAAAGTGACTCATCTCAGTTAAAATAAGTCATTAATAACTTATATATAAGTATGCATCACTTCCACCTCTTCTTCTTTTTGGCAATTAAGAGTTCGTCGCACTGCTGGTGTGAAGTCAGCTTTAATGAAACTCTTTAAAGTCGTTCTTATTACAGCTTCAGTTTCCCTGACACCAACACCACCGTCGAACTGAAACACAACGTAAACTTAGTGAGATGGTGTCAAGAATACAATATCGATATAAAAATAACGTAAAACATATAAACATACCTCGCTGGCTAACCCTTCCTTTTGAGGTAGAAATGAGGTCATTCAGTGAATTCTTACACTTAAATCATGCTTCTTCATTTGCTTGCCAACTAGTGTCCCGTGGAAATTATTCAATTTCACTAAATTGGTCTAAAACGATTTTTTAAAACAAATTGACTGCAAATAATATGCCAATTCCGAGAGTCTGTGTTGTATAGTGAGTAGCGGCGTCATCATGTAATTTCCTGATGACAGGATGGCAGTAGGTACACAGCACTGTACGTTAAAACAAGAGAATTAGTGATGCATGAATGTGACAGGAAGCGGTGAGAGCATTGTACCAAGCAAGACTGTGATGACAGTGATGGAAAAGTTTTTGAAAATAAAAAGCTAAATTCAGACCCAGATGAAGAACTTAGTATGAGTGAATATCAACGGAAGGCAAATACCGTGAGCTTTTTCTTTCCAAATATTATTGCTTCTCCAAGAAAAGGAATTATTTTCTATATTCTGGCTGAGAGATTGCTTGTCAGAATTAGTCGTGTGAACAATGTGGTCTTAAATATAAATTGTTGTGCCACTGATCAGGCGCACTTTTGAAGTAGACATGTTAAGTGCAATTTGAAATATCTAATATAAAATATGATACAAATTCCTATTCAAGACACTTTGATAAGAACGACCATATATTATTATTATTTATTATTTTCATTTGTTTAGATTTTTGGTTGGTGGTGTGCCTCTTGATTCTTTCAATCAAAACAATGTGCCTAGGCTCAAAAAAGGTTGAAAAATACTGCAGTAGAAAGATATCTTATAATTTAAGATATCTTGAATTATGGACTAATTAGAGATATCTTGAATTATAATTTTGACTAGTCATAATTTAATTGTAGATATCTGAAATGTGTATTTCACATAGTCAGTAATTCATTGTAGATATCTTGAATTGAAGTCCCCATACAAATCAATGGTAAATCTGACGTCATTTTGACTAGTCAGAATGTAATTGTTAAAACGGCTTGCCATAATATGGCAAGCTAAGCCAATCAGGTATTGGTCACGTATTGGTCACGTATTGGTCACGTATTGGTCACGTGATCTTCCTGAGGCAAACTCGAAGCCCGAATCAAATGTCATAGATTGACGTCTTGATAATGTAATCACAAATCATGTTCTTTTGCAGATAATGTGGACAATACCTATCAAATATAAATTATATATAGATATCTATAGAGAAATAGATATCTATATCTATATCAACATATTTATATTTTAATATAGATATATATTTATAATTTACATATATTTCATACATAATTTATATTTGATGGTTAAGAAAATAATTAATGACTAAATGATGGTGGAGCGGCTACAGGACTTTTACGTCAATCTATGACGTTTGATTCGAGCTTGAGTGTGACCAATACGTGACCAATACCTGATTGGCTTAGCTGGTCATTGGTGACGTGACACTTCTCTGTCGCATTCAAACTCCGAATCTGACGTCATAGTTTGACGTCAATGACCAGCAGAAGCAGAGCCTTTGAATGTTGGGCATCTGCGATCATTTGGTCACAAATCACTTCTCTTGCCTTGCAGTAAATGCTTGAAAACACAAAGCCCATTAGAGACTTAATGGGCTTTAAGATTGGTTGATCCTTTCTTCAGTTTACAAGCTATGCATGGTTCAAGAGAAATGTCGGGTCATGAAAGACTCGTTTGACCGCCGATGACAAGGCGGTCAGTGTCATGTGATTCTGGTCACATGACACATGGTGGGCTGGGAAATAAGCTTCCATACCTTTGTATGGAAGCTTATGGGAACTATAACTTATGGTACATATATATAGAGATACAGATCTATATATATATAGATCTATATAGATATATCGATGTATCTACCTAGATAGATCGATATATCCATATCGATCTATCTAGGTAGATACATCGATATATCTATAGCTCTATATATAGCTCTATATAGCTCTATATAGATCGATATATCCATATCGATCTATCTAGATAGATACATCGATATATCTATATAGCTCTATATATAGCTCTATATAGCTCTATAAAGCTCGATATATCCATATCGATCTATCTAGATAGATACATCGATATATCTATATAGCTCTATATATAGCTCTATATAGCTCTATATATTGTTATATTGTTCGTGGAGGTGATCTCTGTGCAGCGCACACTCTCGTTTGTCCACAGCCGGCTGCTCAACACTCCAACGCCGCTCACTCCTCGGCGTGCCACGCCCCCTTCCGTTCAGGTCCAATTCAAAGAAACACAGTAGAGCGCCAGCATCCCCGCACCAGAACTCCGTCGGAAGACGTCCTCACTGCCAGTACTCTGCAGGATCGGTTCAATCGGAATGGAACTTTTACTTACAGCGCGCCTGATCCTCTACTGGGCCGTTTTCCAACTTCCGATGTTATATGCCGGATCAGCGGGTTCCGTCTGCCCCTCACAGCGTGTTTGTTTCCGTGGCTGCAGAACCAGTCCTCCTCCTCTTCCCATCCAGGCTCCTTTTATTTGGGCTCTACTCAACCTCTGCCGACACCTGTCCGGGTGGCCAATTAGCGCGCCCCGCCTCGCGAGACAACCACCTTCAGTCCATGGTGCTTGAATTGTCAAAGGGAAAAGAAAAAAGAAAAGCAAAAAACCCAAACAAAATCTAAGCAAAAAAAAAAAAAAAAAATGCAACAATAATTAACAACAAAAGAAAACAATCATTTTCCCCTATTCAACATATTTATATATGTCTGTGTGTAGACATATTTACATTTTGTGAATGCCATTTTTACACTTTCTGTCACTCAAGGTGGAGAAAATGTGAAAAATTGAACACTAAGTGATCATTTCTTCAACCATGAATCCAGAAATACATGTGTTTTGTAACCCACATATATATGTGTGATACTATTGTTAGTAGTATTTTGCATTTTATTTCTGTAGGATTTTGTTTTGTTATTTAATGCAACCAGCAAATCAGTTTCTTGTGATACCAGAAAACGCCAGCAGGTGGCTTGTGAGTTATATTCTGGTTTAGACAGCAGAAAAATTAGAAGGTCGAGGTCGGAGGAGACGGTTGGAGGAAGAAGGCGGAAAAACAAATTACAAATTGAAATTGTAAAAGGCGGATTGAGCATAAACTGGTATGTGAATGGTTCGGTTGGTAATGGAGTTAGGAGATGAGGAAGATATGGATTTTGATGGGTGGACGCCAGTGGGGAGAGGAAGAGGACGTGGAAGAAACAAAATAGATGAAAGAAAAGAAATTGGTGAAAATCAAGGAAGTAAACGAGAACTGGAAGAAAGTAGCTCAGAGGAAGAAAGGATAGTTAGGAGGAAAGTTGTGCGGGAGGAATTTAAAATAATATTAAAACTTAAAAATGAGGAAGGACAAGATAACATTAGCCCCATTGTGGTGTCAAGAGAAATAAAAAAGAAAATTGGAGATGTTGAAATGGTAAAAATGTTGAGAGATGGGAATCTGTTGGTGGTTTGTAAAAACGAAGAACAAAAGAAACAAGGCTCTAAACGTGGAGAATATTCGTAAAAAGAATGTGTTGGAGAAAAGAATCATTGGAGAAAATAAAAAAACTAGAGGAGTGATTTATGGGATCCCTCTAGATGAAGATCTTGATAAGATCAAGAAAAGTGTAGTTGGTGCAAAAGTGAATAACTTAAAGAGATTGTCCAAAACAATAAACGGGGAGAGAGTGGGGAGTCTGTCAATACTCATGGAATTCGAAGAGAAAGAATTACCACTAAACATCAAAATAGGTTATCTCAGTTTTCAGGTCAGGCCTTATATCCCTCCACCGCTTCGTTGCTTTAAATGTCAAAGATATGGACACATAGCAGCAGTTTGCAAAGGAAAGCAGAGATGTCCAAAATGTGGAGAAGATCACAAATTAGAAGAATGTAAAGAAGAAGTACAAGAAAAATGTTGTAATTGTGGAGGGAATCATAGAGTTACATATGGAGGATGTGAAGTCAGGAAGAAAGCAAAAGAAGTCACACAAATTAAAATGACTAAAAATATAAGCTATGCAGAGGCAGTTAAAAATGTGAAAGAACAGAAAATAAGAGAGATTGAAAAAAACGAGGCAAATTCCACTGCAAAGTGAGATACAGTCAGAGGAAAAGGTTGTGATATCAGTAGAAAAACTAATATTACACAGTAAAAAATGCTGGGTTATTTTCATAACCCAACTTCTGGGTAAGAGATGCTGGGTCATATGTTGGGTTACTTTGACCCAATATTGGTTCAAAAGTAGTGACCCAGCGGTTGGGTTGACTTTTTTTTTTGTTTTAATGAACTCCACTTAACTGATTCTGTTAGGTTTCAGGTTCGGTTGACTCAACACTTTACCCAATTGGTTGGGTCAAATACAGTTCATATAAAAATCCATTGCCCTCTTCACAAACCTCCATTTTCAACTGGACTGTGACCTGATCAGACAACACTGGACTTCTCAATTCAAATAAAACATGGTAAGTTACAATATCATGGTATAATATTTTTAAAGTTAATAGGGTTATTGTATTCTTTATATACTACAGATCTTTTAAATTAAATTTATGTAACTTTAATTGAATTATTTGATTTAACCTATCATCTTCGTTGATAGGGTAATGTTTTTGAAATAATTAATTTAATTCAAAGATAATTTATCCAATTTGTTTTAAAAAAACAGGGTGAGGGTGTGGGAGGGAGAGATGGCGCTTTGCCCCCTGGTTTTCGCTGGCCTCGTTCACTAGCGCGCGCAAAAGGTGGTAGCAGCTAGAATGCTAATAACGGATCTATAGCGACAAGGAGGGACTGGAGGCTTGCAGTAGCGGTGTCCGAAGCGATCAGTACAGAGTATACAGGTATTCATAGTAATATATCAGTAATATAACTGTTAAATGCCATTTTCATTAAGCCTTTTATTTCTTACTGAACACACTATGCTATGCTATTATACGGTTAACCTGGGTGAAACCGATTGAGGCAGTGGAGAAGAAAAAAACAGTATGCACCAGCAATGGCAGAGGAGGGGAAGCTAAAGTTGGATATTATGCTTTCTGTCAAATAAAAGTAACTTTTACATATTTCTAGTGAAGATTAACTATGTAACAATAAAATATCTGCTCGATTTATTGAAATATCTCTTAATTTAAAAGTGCTCCAACATGTTTGGAGTCGTCCCCACCGGTGTTCTCAGATCAGCACACTCTGCGATGGCATATGCTTAACACAAACTATTTATCTGTAGAACATCCGTGAGATCCTCAGTGCCTCCTCTGAAGGTAGACCTGTGGTTATCAGTCTAGATGGAAATCAGCATATGTCCATTCGTGAAAGACGAAGTGTTCTGACCACACAAGTGGTCAGAACACTTGTGTCACACCTGATGGATCAATATGGAGAAAAGTGAGTATTTCTTCTAAAACTAGATCAATTAGGTTGTTTTTGTGACATTTTGCTCTTGGTGAGAACATTAACGGCATTGTGCAGTGCTCACCTAAGTAAAATTTCTCCAGTAAGAAGTCTTAAAGTATGTGTTGGGCTAATAAAAAACGGGATTTTTTGGAAATTGTTTGTGTTTTAAGGTTTCTGCTCTATGTTTTCATCTTACAATAACTAATTAAAATAAAATATTTTACTTGCCTGTCTTACTGAATGTAATTTTTTTTGTTTCCAGCCCATCTTCAGACACTAAAGCAATTCTGGCATCTTCGATTGTGGACCAGTTTCCATGTTTAAGAGACAGCCATGGCACAGGATATGTAAGTTTTCACACTTCAGAGAACTAGCACACAAGTACTTCAACAACTTGCACAATGGTTAGCATTAAATATCATTGTAACTATGGTGTTTGATCTTTGAGTTGTAGGTTTAATAAAAATTTGGACATTAAAACAGAAAGGCTAACATTTAACTTTTATATTTCTTTTGTTAAAATGTGCAGGACGCCTGGTTTACCCCCGGAAGACAACACAGGCCAGCAACTGGCTTTCTGGAGGAGCGTCTCCGTAATGTAAGGAAAAGGCATCAACCAAGGAAGAAGATGCTTTCAGCCCCAGAAGCTCCACCAAAAAGATTAAGTTTGCCTGGTACTAGCACATGGACTTTTTCCAAGCCCCTATTGTTTTGAGCAGCAATCTTATCTTATCATTGCTGTGAATTACCTCACATTTTTTTTTTTTTAATTTCTGTAATACTTTTTTCCCCACAGAACCAACCATCAGTGCTGAGCGTGCCATCCAGATGACAGAATGGCTGAAAAATAACTTTTGGCCCACAGACCAGGTTGTCCAATACATGCGGGAAACTGCAGTATATCGCGCAGGATGGATCCGCTCAAGTGGGACAATCCCAATGCAGCAGATTTTTGCAGAGTTCCCACGTTTGTTGGACACACCAGGAATGGTGAGGTTATACCTCATATTGAGATCAGTTAAATGTTAAACAATAAACTGCAATATCATGTGTAAATGTACAATTACAATCAAACTCAAAATGTCAAACTACCCAGAACATAAATTTGTAGCACCCATGAAAGGTTGAATGTAATAGTTCATTTCACTTTTACATTTGATTTGTATTTTTGTCTTTTCTGATTGTTAGATTTTGCAGGACTTTGCCGTTTTATATCCACAGTCTTGTGGAAAACTGACAGAGAACTGGAACACCTTGTTCTCATCAAAGGTCATTCGCATGGGAAGAAGGAGGAGAGCGGTCTTCTGTCTGAGATTGAGTTGCTTCCACAAGGTATTGAAGCTCAAAAGGAACATTTTCTGAACTAATTTTTCTCCTGTGGCTCTTTTTTGATTGTGTAGCATTTTAATCTGAGTTTTTCGTTGACAGACAAACAAGGTGACGTGGCACTCCAGCTGCTGCCAAAACTCCTCCCTGCTGTTCCCTACAGAGTTGGGCGAAAGGTGGTCAGACCCAGCAACCTTGAAGTCCAGCAAGCCTTCATTGATGTCCAGCCAGTAAGTCTATCTTCATCTCAGAACGAGTTCTTTGCTGTTTAAATGTAGTTGAAACCAGAAGTTTAAAAGAAATATGCTTTTTTTTCCCTCACTGTTCTCCCTGTCATTAATCTTGAATTTACCATGTCCTAATTGACGTGAAATGAGAATTTTAATGTCATATAACACAAGACAGCGTTGACCAAAAATATGTCTTTTTATATAGTATATATAAACTTCAAACGCAAGGGTCTTTTGATAATGTATCAAACAAAAATCATATAAGAATTAGTCAAAAATTATTAGTTCCTCCTTACCTTTTAAATGACTA
The DNA here is from genome assembly GCF_027474105.1 of Poeciliopsis prolifica. Lineage (NCBI taxonomy): Eukaryota > Metazoa > Chordata > Actinopteri > Cyprinodontiformes > Poeciliidae > Poeciliopsis > Poeciliopsis prolifica. The sequence continues at coordinate 225,650 of NW_026562382.1, forward strand.
ATGGCTTCCTTTCTGCTTTTTCCACACACCAGATTGGGACAAATATGGTGGAATATCTTGGAAGTACGGCAACAGAGCATCCACGTGTTCTCATGCTTGGGGACAGGTATTGTTGTTCCCAAGCATTTGTCGTCATAAATGGAACTGCTTTGGAATATCCATCTCTTTTGGGGGCTGTTGACGGCTGTTTCAAATCGTTCTTCGTTTTTGATATGAGTTATCCGAAGTCGTGTGTCCAAATTTGGGATTTTCTCCAAACTGTGATATATGAAATCCCAGGAAACGAGTCACCCCCGATAAAATTAATGAGGGCCCAGTTGGAGGCCATGGAAGAATAAAAGCAATTCTTCAATAACCCTTAAATAAGTTTTAAATGTTCTGATTGAAAACCTGCTGGATGTTTTGTTACTATGTTGCTATTTTTTTTCACATTTCCTTCAAACTCTTTTGATGAAAATATTTCTTTGTGTACACCAACAAAGTTAAAAAAGGTTGCAGATTTAATCAATTGTTTATATGTAACTTTTACATGTCTGTATTAAAAATTTCATGTATGTTGGAATGTATAACATTTGCAAATAAAAGTTCTTTTGAGCTAATCTGAATGTTTTTAGTTAAATTTTTATAGTGAATTTTAAAATAGAAAAGGAAAAAAAAATTTAAAATAAAAATATGGTGGTAAAATGACCCTTTTAATGGGTAATAAATTTCAACCCAATATTGAGTCATTTTAACTTTGAGCAGTGGTCAATTTAACCCAAGCTTTAGGTTGCAGCTATGACCCAATGTGCTGGGTCAAACCCTCAACCCAACCCAGTTGAGTTAAAACAACCCAGCGTTGGGTCGGTCCATATATGACCCAGCGCTGGGTTACGTATTGGGTTATTTTTAACCCAGCAGTTTTTACTGTGTATATATATATATATATATATATATATATATATATATATATATATATATATAGATAGATATACATATATATATATATATAGATATACATATATCTATATATATATATATAGTGTTCGTGGAGGTGATCTCTGTGCAGCGCACACTCTCGTTTGTCCACAGCGGGCTGCTCAACACTCCAACGCCGCTCACTCCTCGGCGTGCCACGCCCCCTTGCGTTCAGGTCCAATTCAAAGAAAACACAGTAGAGCGCCAGCATCCCCGCACCAGAACTCCGTCGGAAGACGTCCTCACTGCCAGTACTCTGCAGGATCGGTTCAATCGGAATGGAACTTTTACTTACAGCGCGCCTGATCCTCTGTACTAGGCCGTTTTCCAACTTCCGATGTTATATGCCGGATCAGCGGGTTCCGTCTGCCCCTCACAGCGTGTTTGTTTCCGTGGCTGCAGAACCAGTCCTCCTCCTCTTCCCAGCCAGGCTCCTTTTATTTGGGCTCTACTCAACCTCTGCCGACACCTGTCCGGGTGGCCAATTAGCGCGCCCCGCCTCGCGAGACAACCACCTTCAGTCCATGGTGCTTGAATTGTCAAAGGGAAAAGAAAAAAGAAAAGCAAAAAACCCAAACAAAATCTAAGCAAACAAAAATGAAAGAATAATTAACAATTAAAAAAATCATCTTTCCCTATTCAACATATTTATATATGTCTTTGTGTAGACATATTTAAATTTTGTGAATGCCATTTTTACACTTTCTGTCACTCAAGGTGGAGAAAATGTGAAAAATTGAACACTAAGTGATCATTTCTTCAACCATGAATCCAGAAATACATGTGTTTTGTAACCCACATATATATGTGTGATACTATTGTTAGTAGTAGTTTGCATTTTATTTCTGTAGGATTTTGTTTTGTTATTTAATGCAACCAGCAAATCAGTTTCTTGTGATACCAGAAAACGCCAGCAGGTGGCTTGTGAGTTATATTCTGGTTTAGACAGCAGAAAAATTAGAAGAAGAAAAATTGTAGCTAGCTGTAGCACGTTGTGCTGAATTATTGCACGCTAAATAAATTCTGATAAATTCCGGTAACGGTTAACAGAAAAGAAGATTTGTGACCTGATCCCTGGTAGTAAAAAAACATTTTTACTGTGATTTTCTCTCGTGAGTGTTGTAATCTATTTTTGCAACCGAAGTTAAGATAATGCTAACTGGCGTCACAGGCATTACTGTTCATATGTTCCGACCAGGAAGAAAAGAGAAACATGAAAAAAACAATCGGAGAAACGTGAGATTAAAATGATTTTCACTGTATCGCATTTTTGTTATGTACAAACTTATAATGGGTCGCATAGAGTGCGATGTTTGTTTTGCAAACTTGCCATTAGTTGAATGTTATTTTTGCGATAAATGGAATTTATTGCTTCGTGCATACTTTTGGATTTTAATAGTTAATTGAGATCTGAATGTGGCAGTATGCCCTGGAGCTTTTGAACGCACCACACAAGTGCTGGCATTTAATTGGTGGTGGCGCTGTTTGTATATAAGGGGCCCTCCCTCACCTGGTCAACATGTGTTTCCGGTTTAGACCTCTGTTGCTGTGCAGCGCCAGTCTGACACTAAGGTGTGCTTGACTGATACATGCTGATCGCTCCTCCTTCTGGTAAGAGGCCTCTCCTATACTTGTTGTTGTTAGCCTAGCCTTCGCTTAGCTTCAATTGTACACCTAGGTGGCCTGTGTAAACTGCCTGATCCTCCTCCCAGCCAGAGGCACTACACATAGAGCTTGTGGTAAGTGAAAAGCTCATTACCTGCATGCTTTTAGATTTGATGTTTAACACTTATGTTTGCTATAGACGCTGCTGTTTGTCCTTGGCCGGCTGTTTGCCTGTTGCCCTGTGGTTCCTGGTTGATGGTCCGCTGTTATTTTGGTTGTCCGTCGGCAGTCCATTTGTCGCTCTGATTGCTGGCTCTCTGCCAGCCGTCGTGGTCAGCGTGAACCTGACTCCTGCCCCTTGTCCAGCTTGGCTGGTTCGGACTGGCGACCAGCTTGGACGGACTCTGCTGCCGCTCTTGAGTGGCGTCTGTGGCGTGGCATCCCAGGACGGATTCTTAATTGACAATTGCTGCTGATTGTTGACTGAAGGACAATTATGAAATGACTCATGTAATTTGAATGTCTTTTATCTTGACAGGAAAGGCCAGTTCGTGGTGTTGGTGGTGGACTTTCCGGGTGGTGGTGCTCTTTTGATTTGTTGCACAATTTTCTTTAGTTTTGTTGTTTTGTTTGCTGTGTTTCTTTTATTTAGGTCACTACCCTGAACTGCACTGCCACCCTTGACTTGAGCCATCACTGTTATTTATTTAATGTGAGTGGTTTTAACTTAATGTATTTTATTGATTAGCATGAACTGATGCAATAAATAAAATTATTGAAATTAGTGAGATTGTCTCAAGCCTCATATGTAGCGGCCTGTGTGCCTTGAAAACTTTTTGGGGATAAATTATTACAATTTTGCCTTAAAAATAGTTCCATTGAACCACACCGGTCCACCACATATATATATGCAGGTTAGTTTTTTTTTTTTAGAACCACATTCAAGTTGGAAGGTTGTCCAGCTGCACAGCATCGCAGGCCTGGATTGGATTGCTGAGCTCCAGGTTTCAACCCAAGACCTGGGACTGCTGGATCCGCTGCCTACTTTGCACTGGATAAGATTTTGGATCCAAAGAAACACATGGCCATTTAACAAAGACTTGACTGACTGACCTAAATTGCAATTACTGAACTAAAAAGCTTCTAAAAGAAGGAACTGAACAATAAGGAATCTGAACTAAAAGAAACTACACTACCTGTTATAACAAGGGTGGACACTTTATGTTGAAACAAAAATTGTACTATAATATTCTCTTTAATTTTGTATTAAACAGTCTGTTCATTATTCTTGATATGGTTGTTTGTGCTCATTATCCTCCTTTTTGAACTTAAAAAGATAGACTAACTGTAACTTCAACATTGAAATCTAAGTTTTCTCAACTTATCTATTCGTAAGTTAAACTAGTTGGTTACAGTTTCAATTCATAACAGACACAATGGGAGCCTGCCTAATACGCCAACATGAGATGCAGTTTCTCTTACTAATATCTGTGTGTGATACCAGACATCATCATAAAGGGATGATTAGACGACTAAGATATACACAGGATTATTGTTTCAAAATAACACTAAAAAAAGGAATTATAAAAAAGAAAAATCAAAATAAACCAAAAATAACAACAAAAAGCAGACAATCTGAATTTTTTTTCTTCTTTTGTCTCATAGTTGAGGAATATCTATGATGACAATTACAGGCCTCTCATCTTTTTAAGTGGGAGAACTTGCACAATTGGTGGCTGACTACTATAAACTACGCTATGAGGTTTTTAGCGTAAACCGGTAGGCTAATAATAAGCTGTGCAGGCTCAGAAATTAAAATGCATCCCCCCTACATGAATAGACCAGACAGTTAAACGTGATATAAAATGTTCTGCACAATGGGCCTCTGTTATCAGTGTGTTTTCTCATCGATTTTCTCATCGTTCGGTCCTCCAGCGTCCTCGGCGACGGGTCCTCCAGGGTCTTCGGCGACTGATTCTCCCTCCAGGGTCTCTACAAATTAGATATATAGATATATAGATATATAAATATCTATGTCTAGACATAGATATCCACATCGATAGATTGACGTGGATAACTATGTCTTGATAGATATTCACGTCTATCGATCACATATCTCTTGACAGACAGATGACAGAAAGACGTGCATATCGATCTCTAGATATCTATCTATAGCTACATCTAATTTGTATTTGATGGGTATTGTCAACGTTCCCTGCAAAGGAAAATCATTCGTGACGCAATGACTGCTGAGGGCTTACATTCAAAGGCTCTGGTTCAGTCGATCAATGACGTCAATCTGTGACGTATGATGCGGGCTTCAAGTGTGCTATGGCAAGCCGTTTTCACATAAATTGCGTTCCCTCTGATTAACCGTAATTACTTTCTAGATTTCGAAAAATGCATTTGACTTGACAAAACTACATTTTGACTCCGGAATGATAATTTAAGATATCTGCATTTACATTCTGACTAGTAAGAATAATAATTCAGGATATCTTCAATTACATTTTGACTGGTCAAAATTCCTTGCAAGATATCTCAAATGACGTCACTTGTTCTGTAATTTGACGAGACACGTAACCGGAATTACGATTTAAGATTTCTTGAACGTAATTATCACTGTCAAAATTACAATTTTAGATATCTGAATTCTGAATGAGGTGAAAGCCCCTTTGTGCTGTCCGAATAGTTGCCTGCATAATTTTATATTTTCAGTAAATGCCACAAATAAATCTCACGTCATTTGGACTGGTTAGAATGTAATTATCTCAAATAGGTATTTTGTCCAGTCAAATTTTAATTAGAGATATCTTAAATTGCTAAAACGTCTGGTCATAAAACAATTTGAGATATCTGGAATGTAAGAGCAGTGAAACAGACTTTATATCAAAAAGGCTTGCCATACGCAGAAGGGCGACAGGTCTTTGACGTCAATCTGTGACGTATGATTAAGGAACGATCATCTGTGAAGCACAATGCATATCTGTGACCATCTTTGGACGTTGGATCTATAGGTCCTGCTAAATCTGTGTGGACCATTGCTAGTGGTTCTTTAGCTCTTGCATCTGGCTCCTTGTTAGTTTGAACACATTTTCCTTTCGTGCAGACTTCACGATATGGCAATGGTTCACCTCTCCCTTTAATTTCCATGCCATGCACAACATTTTCTAGCTTCAGTACATCTCTGTAATTGCAATGTCCAAGAATCTCACGCCAACCTTGTAAGTCATAACATTTTTTACACTGAGCTCCACATCCATTGTCCGTCGTTTGGAAGTAATACAATGTGTTACCTACGTGAATGGGGAACTTGGTATCGTCTCTGAGAAGAACGTTCTTTTCTTCTTTGAAGATCACCGTTGCTCCGCTGGATGTTGCAGCTTTCACTGAGAAGATGTCTTGCGGATATGAAGGGATGTACAATTTGTCCTCAGCACTGTTTTAAGACGTCGACCTAACGCGTCTCCTCGTTTCTTGGCAACACCAAAACACCTGGATCCATCAGCCAATTCCACGCAGTGCGTCTCGGCCTGGAAACTTTCATCAAGCTTCCGAAACTTCCCGATGTCGGTGATTATATGCGACGTCGCACCAGCGTCCACCATCAGACCTCTCCTCTTGATGTCGTCCACTCGCATGTCAGCGTCGCTCACCCGGAAAGCAAACTCTCTGTCGCCGCCCGCATTTGAATACTTAGTTGGTTCCTTTTTAGTCTTGAAGTTGAAATATTTTCAAAGTGACTCATCTCAGTTAAAATAAGTCATTAATAACTTATATATAAGTATGTATCACTTCCACCTCTTCTTCTTTTGGCAGTTAAGAGTTCGTCGCACTGCTGGTGTGAAGTCAGCTTTAATGAAACTCTTTAAAGTCGTTCTTATTACAGCTTCAGTTTCCCTGACACCAACACCACCGTCGAACTAAAACACAACGTAAACTTAGTGAGATGGTGTCAAGAATACAATATCGATATAAAAATAACATAAAACATATAAACATACCTCGCTGGCTAACCCTTCCTTTTGAGGTAGAAATGAGGTCATTCAGTAAATTCTTACACTTAAATCATGCTTCTTCATTTGCTTGCCAACGCGATGCTGTTATATCGCAAGCGTCTCTGGTAACCTGGTAACCAGACGCTTCTACATCTACTTCCTACCTTAAACCTTCAAAATAAGAGTCTTAACAAACAGTATAAATAATGCAAAATAAAACCTATAAATTAAAACTTTGGCAGTAAAAGTATGTATTTTATGTATTGTAACTATATATTATATGAACTAGCAATGTAGGTAGCTAATTTACATTTAAATACTATAAAAATACTATAATGAAGACTTAGAAATCGATTTTGTTTTTATATTTCTATATCATATATCACCGACACGGCGCTGGAATTGAAAAATTCAGGGCTTCAAGGAAAAGAATAACGAAGATGCCCGCAAAGAAAATCACAGACATCTCAATGAGATCGCAAAGCACTGGGCCTCGTCTACTGACAACGCAGTGGACGTCGCGCGTCGTCTTTTGTTTTCTAAGATTTAGAAACATCGGCCGAATTAATAAATAAGGCTGTCTCAAATGGCAATATTAATAATCTCGTTATTTGGTTGGAGGTCAGTTGTTCTGGATTCAGTTTAAGAGAGTCGGTGCTTCATTCTGACCTTTTCCTGAACGCCAGAGGTTCAGTTTCCTTCTCCTCATTTTTTCTGAATCTTCCCTTTAAATGTTAGGGGTTGGAGAGATGGTATTAAAAGAAAGGCAATATTTAGTTTTTGTAAAAATGCTAAAGCGAACTGCATAGTTTTTACAAGAAACTCACTGATGAGGCTGATGAGAGCTTCTGGTCCAATCAATGGAGAGGAAAAGTTATTGAGCGCAGAGGGCCTACATTCAAAGACTCTGTTCAGGCGGTCGATGACGTCAATGGGTGACGTAAATGACGTCACCCACTGACGTCATTAACATTCAAGGATCCTTGAATGAGTATCCCATTTAAGGATGACGTCACCAGTGACCAGCTGAGCGAATCAGAAGCAGGTGACCACCCACTGCCCATTAACTACAGTGATTGAATACTTAGTTGCTTTTTTTTCTTTTTAATTATTAAACACTTTGAACAATTTTACAAGATCACGTGTCATGCACTTAAGTAATAAAATCTTACAGGCTAAAGACACACACATCATTTTAAGACAATAACATCATAAAAAAAATGTTCAATAAAAATAAATGAATAAAATGTGGAATACTTTCCATTTTGGTAAAAGGAGAATTAAGATTCTCCACACATAAGGTCACATATAAAATACATACTTATATAATGTATAAGTTATTAATGACTTATTTTAACTGAGATGAGTCGCTTTGAAAAATTCAACTTCAAGACTAAAAAGGAACCAACTAAGTATTCAAATGCTATAGTTAATGAGCAGTGGGCGGTCGCCTGCTCCTGATTGGCTCAGCTGTTCACTGGTCACGTTTTTCTTGAATGGAAAACTCCAACCCAGAATTAACGTCACCGATTGGCGTCATTGACCGCCTGAACAGAGTCTTTGAATGTAGACCCTCTGCGCTCATTTGGTCACTAACCATTTGCTTTGTCTTTCAGGTAAAAACTTAAAAAAACACTAAAAACCTTAAAGATAGGATAGGTTATCCTTTCTTAAATGATCAAGCATCGATATGCAGGATCAACAGATCATGTTTAGTCCGGGTCTTTATTTACAGTCATGTATGTAAAGGAGGATGATATTTGCTCCCTTGACTCTGGTTCTGATCCGCTGCTCCCTAAACAACCGGACACTTTTATACTTTTCTTCTTCCTCCAGCATCTAAACGTTGCTTTCTACTGCATTTTTCAACCTTTTTGAGCCTAGGCACATTGTTTTCATTGAAAGAATCAAGAGGCACACCACCAACCAAAAATCTAAACAAATGAAAATAATAAATAATAATATATGGTCGTTCTTATCAAAGAATTTTATATATATTTTATATTAGATATTTCAAATTGCACTTAACATGTCTACTTCAAAAGTGCGCCTGAATTAAATTTAAGACCACATTGTTCACACGACTAATCTGACCACAATCAATCTCTCAGCCAGAATATAGAAAATAATTCCTTTTCTGAGAGAAGCAATAATATTTGGAAAAGAAAAAGCTCACGGTATTTGCCTTCCGTTGATATCCACTCACTGTAAAAAATATCCGTAGATTTTACATTTAAAGAAGTAAAAAACGAAAATTTAATACCGTAAATTGGAAATCAGTTTAATGCTGTTTATTAACAGGTAATTACCGTAAATAAGATAATTAAGAAAATATGTAAGTTTTACAGTTTTTTCAAAATTTACATTGCACTGCTGTAAAATAAAATCTGGTAATACTTTTAACAGTAAAATTCCGTAATTTTTCTAGTAGTACATACTGTAGTTTTTGTAATTTTCTTTTGTAAATAATACAGTTAGTACCTGTTAAAAATGCATACTGTTGTGACAATTACAGAAACATACTGTAATTTTTCTAGCAATGTATACCGTAGTTTTTGCATTCAATAATTATAAAGTATATAGTTCAAAACTGTTCAATATGCATACTGCTGTGGAAATTACAAAAATATACTAATTTTTCTAGCAGTGTATTTTGTAATTTTACATTTAAGTAATCTAAAGTATACAGTTCTAAACTGTCAATATGCATACTGTTGTGGAAATTAAAAAAATGTAGTAGTGCTGTAATCTTTGCATCTAATTCTCCTGATTAATACAGTTGGTAACTGGTAAATGGGCTTGCTTTTGTGGCAATTACAGAAATACGCTGCAAAGATTTGAAGAGTCAATGCTGTAATTTTGGGGTTTTATTCTCATAAATTTACATATGCTCATGGGGATAACAGAAATATGCTGCACATTTCTTGCATACCTTCTCTTAAGAAATTATGCCTTTAACTGTAAAGAGTATTGGTTATGGGGAAAATATACAGACCCTTTCTAAAAATTGTAATAATCAAAAATCTATTTAATAATTCCATTCAAAAAGTTTAACTTTTCATGGAGTCAGTCTTAGTTCATGGGCCAACAGGGCCCCTGCACCTGGTCCGCGCGGACAGGCGCAGTGTTGCTCTGGCGGTACTTTGGAAGCGGTCGATTTGAACGGACCAATCAGCGCACTGCATTTGAGGACCGTCGCACTCGGTGATTGGCGTTTTTGTCCAACTTCCGCTCAGATTGTGCAGAGACTTCATCATCCAACCTTCTCCATCTGATCGGCTCTCGTTCTCAGGTAAGGAAATATTGCGGAAAATTTCAGAAAACAAATAGTTGAATTGCTTTCGGTTGGTTGAAAAGACATTTCAGGGGAAACGAAGAAAAAAAAAAACGTTGTTGAAAGTTAGCCTCTCTACAAAGCTATTGCTAACATCGGTTTTGTATCGCCATTGCTGTAAGCTATCCATCGAAGTAATATATTTAAGATGTATTCATGCAACCTGTGTGCAGAACCAGTTAAATCTGTTAAAGCCTTTGTTCTCCATTGCAAACTGCATCGCAAGGAACCGAGGCGTAAGTTCAAGTGTGTTGCGGCCGGTTGCGAGCAGGTGTGTTCTGGTTATGCAGCATTAAAATATCGTCATCATAATAGCATGCCAACAGTTGCTCTGGACACAAGTGTAACGAAATTAAAATGCACAGTTCCACTTTGTAAATGGCAGTGTGAAGGGATAAAAATTTTGGTTGTTCACTTGAAGGAGCATATAGTAGAGGGGCGTCAAGTAACTTGCCCTGTGAAAGAGTGCACCTCTGTGTTTCGTGTAAAATCTTCCTTTACCTCTCACATCTCCAGGAAACATAAAAATTATTTTGAAAATGTGATTTGTCAAACAAGTAATGAAGATACTCAGAGTGCTTCAAGTGCTACCAAAAAAAGATTCCAGTGTGCATTATCATCTTACATAATAGATGGGAATCGGTTTGTACCATTAAAGAATAGTGTTTTGGCAGTGTAAAGGCTTGCTTTTACACTTTTATTAATGGTTCAGAGATCAACCTTTTTTAGTTTTCTGTATTTCAACAGATATGATGGATACACAAAAGGACATTCGTGATGCCATTCGAGCAGTGCTTCCTGGTCTTTCTCAGGAGGTTTTGGCTGCTTTAGAGGATGTGTTGGAAAAACTGGGCACTACAACCGCAGATGATTTCCAGTATATCACCGAAGGAGACAAATTGCCTGTGCTGAAGCCCATACAGGCCAGAAGACTGGTTGCTGCATGGGCCCAAAATAGTATTTTGAGATAAAGTCTTGTGTAACTTTTGCACATTGTAAAAGATGAAAAATTGTAACAGTAAAAAGTACATGTACTTGTATATATTTATGTATAACTTAATTTGATATGACCAGTTGATAAGATATTTCAAGATAATAGCAGTTTTGACACTTAAGCATATTGTGTATATCTTTTTTGATAAACATTCTTTTTTTCTTTACCAAAAAAGTTTAGACTTAATGTTTTTCAATTTTATGCGTTGTACCTTTCCAGACTCAATGGCTTCAACTTCAGGCAGGGCATCCTCCTCTCCACAGTCCGTTCAATCCTCTCAACCTGCAGCCTCACTTTCACAACCATCATCTGCTGATACTTCATCGCCTTCCCTGAGCTGCTCCCCAGTTTTGCCAACCTGGGTTGACAGTTGTCAGATACCGTGGCAGAAGCTTCCAGAAGAGCTGATACAGACTTTGGAACGACAGAAAAGGCCAAGTGCACGACTTCGAAGACAAATGGTGAGGATTATTGTCTCTGAAATGATGCTGATTTGCAAGAATCCTACCAAACGCGACACTACTGAAATAGCAGAAAGGATGGTGAGCAGGTATCCAAAGTCACTTAAGGACGTCATTGATGGTGATGTTATTGGACTTGGTTATCATTCCCTGGTAAAACAACTCCAGGCAAGAATTGAAAATGTCAAAACGACAAGACACACCAAAGATAACTAAACGCAAGGCGGAATCAGATAATGACACTGATGAGATACCTGCTGAGCAGAAAGCCAGTGTTCAAGACACGTATGGCTGTGTCAACTGGGCGCCAAAGTTTTTGCCCCTTTCTGAGACAGTAGAGAGTCAACTTAAGAAAAAATAAGACATGAAAAAGATGTTCAAAGACAAAAAATATGCTGCAGAAGATGTGAAAGAACTTATCAAGTCCACCTATTACACGCAACGAAAGGACATCAATAAAGGTACAAGCGTCCTGACGCTATGCCAAGAAAGGCCTTTTTTGTTCCATGAAACTGGCATGGAAGAACACTTCCAGCAACTTACTGGCATCAGTCTGACGGAAGCCTTCTTCACCAATCTGGACAAAAAGGCGGAGCGCATCCTCAACTCTCTCTTCAAGTTAGCAAGTGAAAAAGGTCAATCCAGTGGTTGTACAGAGATGATTCTTCTTCTACTTGCTTTTTTTGGTGAGAAGGAAGAGCAAATGTTCCACTATGTTGAGAAGACCAGCCTTGCTGAAGAGGTTGAGATGGAGGATGTGCCAGCAACACCCTGCCTTATTGTGTGTGGTATGTATGAACCAAGTTGACAAAGTAGTTGAATGGTTCACACAGGGGCTTTTTGTGATATATATTTGTTCATTTTTTATTCAAAGGGTCCTTTTGCTTCTCTGCGAACTGCTTCATGTTGAGTATTGATCAGAAGATTATCAATGACCACATCACTGCCTTCTCCTGTGCCATCTGCCTGATGTTTGGCAGTTACTACTGTTTAATATACACTACCTAGTGGGACTGCGGTCAACACTGGAGTTCCTCCAGAGGTAATTCTTATACTTACACAGTGTCTATATTTACCAGCAAGATGAAGTTTTCACATTATAGATCAGAATGTTACTAGTTACTGAAATATAATAAATACAAAAGACAATTGAAAATGGAGGGTAAAAAACTGCTAAATCTAAATATTCATGATAGAAATAATGCCAGTAGAAAACTACGAAAATGTTTTATCATTTCTTTGCAGTGTTTAAATTGTATATTTTTTATGGCCATGGACACAGAAGAGTTCTTCAGTCTGTTTGTGAAGCAGAATAGGCACAAAAGCCTGTCACTAAATATCCCTCTGGCTCTGCCACTGAATCCAGCCACCACAAAGCTGGATCTCGTGATATCTTTCTCTTAAGTCATTTATAAACATAACATTAAATGCAATAAAATTTCTTTTCTTCAAGGTGTTTATTTTCAATTAATCCGGAGAGAGGAACAAAAGTTGAGCATAGCAAGAGGAGGAAGATCTTTGCGGTCAACCCAAGAGTCCTCACACTCATCGCTGACCTTGCAGACCATGAGTGGACTTAGACCATACTTTGAGTCATGTGATATGATGTGTAATGTTGTTATGTTGCTGTATGTTGAAAACTGCATTTTATTGGTATTTAAGGTTTACACTGTAAGATTTCAAAATTTTCATCTTCATGTTAAATGTTGCAAATTTATGTTAGACATTTTTTTCTATATGTAAATAGCAGATGACAATGAAACCGATTTTATGCTGCACCACTGTCAAGGCTTAATGAATGTGGTGATTTACAAGTTACAAGTCAAAAAACCTGACAAACGTGAACAGTTCTATACCTATTTCAGAAAGGTTACAGTGGTGGCCAGCACATTTGTTAGAAAGTTCTTATTTCTGTGTATGTGCCAATTTCATATGGATTATTCATTTGAAACACTGCACCAGGATTGAAGTGATAATGTTGTGTCATATCTCTTCAAAACTTTTGCACTAATGTAAGTGCTTGCTGCTTTTTGGAAGATGTGTTACAAGTTCTTTGTAATCAGTGTGCACAGAGTTGTGAGAAGTTTGTACAGCCCAAAAAGTTTTTATTAAATGGAAAAAATACAATAAAGTTTGGTTTTTGGATATTTTATGTAAAATTTGCTTATACTTTCCATGTTTACCATTAGACTACACTGGTAAACATTATTTAGCTGATATAATCGATTTGATAATTTTACAAAGTAAATTTGCACTTCTCAATTTAACAATTTGCATTGTAAAAAAAAAAAAAAGTTTCATTTTTACGGTAAAATACTGGCAGCTGTGGTTGCCAGAATTTAACCGTAAAAATTACAGTCAGCTAATTTTTACAATTGCTGATTCTACAGTAAAAAATGGTGTTTTATTTAACCTTTACTGTAAAAATGACTGTTTTTACCATTAAAATTGATCAAGTTTTATCCTAAAATTTACATTAAATCAATATTACAAATACACTGAATTCCTGTATAATTACAGGGTTTTGTCTGTAATTTAAAAAAAGTATACTTTTTAAATTACAGACAAAACCCTGTAATTATACAGGACAGTTTTTTACAGTGTACTAAGTTCTTCATCTGGGTCTGAATTTAGCTTTTTTCTTTTCAAAACTTTTCCATCACTGTCATCACAGTCTTGCTTGGTACAATGCTCTCACCGCTTCCTGTCACATTCATGCATCACTAATTCTCTTGTTTTAACGTACAGTGCTGTGTACCTACTGCCATCCTGTCATCAGGAAATTACATGATGACGCCGCTAGTCACTATACAACACAGACTCTCGGAAATGGCATATTATTTGCAGTCAATTTGTTTTCAAAAAATCGTTTTAGACCAATTTAGTGAAATTGAATAATTTCCATGGGACACTAGTTGAAAACACTGTTCTACTGCAACGTGTAGATATGTATAAATATATATATTGAAAACATCATAGTAATTTTTTTATCCAGTCTTTGAATGTAGGTTATCTCCGATAATTTAGTCACTTTCTGTTTTCTTTCTCGTATCTATATTTGTATTTGCAATAAACTAAATATTCTACTATCGTATCTAATGCAGTTTATTAAATTGACCACTGCAGGAATTATGAACAGTCTTAAAATAAGCCGAAATAAATTTGACAACAATGTCAATGTCACAGTCAATCTAAGAAGAAAACGAACTCTGCCCAGATTTGAAAATATTTTACTTGGAATATAGAACCATAATCCTTTTAATTAAAAAAAAGACCGAAGCCATTTTATTTTTAAAGTGTCGTTCGTTCAATCAAATTGAAAAGCTTGCAGTCGTCCATCTTCAAACTGATTACATTACATTTTCTTATTAAGTGAGATTTATGTTTCCATAGAAAAATAATAATCCTGTTGTTGTAATTAATTGCAGAAATGTGTATTCCTAATGTATGTGCAGTGTAGGTAAATCTGGAAATACTTTCCATTTTGGTGAAAAATATTCTACGCAGAATAAATAAATCTCTGCTATTACAGGCCCAACCTTTCCTAGGGGGCAGTAGAGAGCAACGTGTGGACGCTGCAGCGAGCAGAACCGATACGAGTTTGTTTCCAGTGTCCAGTGATCAAATGTCATCCTCCTTTACATACATGACTGTAAATAAAGACCCGGACTAAACATGATCTGTTGATCCTGCATATCGATGCTTGATCATTTAAGAAAGGATAACCTATCCTATCTTTAAGGTTTTTAGTGTGTTTTTTAGGTTTTTACCTGAAAGACAAAGCAAATGGTTAGTGACCAAATGAGCGCAGAGGGTCTACATTGAAAGACTCTGTTCAGGCGGTCAATGACGCCAATCGGTGACGTTAATTCTGGGTTGGAGTTTTCCATTCAAGGAAAACGTGACCAGTGAAGAGCTGAGCCAATCAGGAGCAGGCGACCGCCCACTGCTCATTAACTATGGCATTTGAATACTTAGTTGGTTCCTTTTTAGTCTTGAAGTTGAATTATTTTCAAAGTGACTCATCTTAGTTATTATAAGTCCTTCACAGCGTCTTCATCACATAAATATGTATTTTATATGTGACCGTATGTGTGGAGAACCTTAAATTCTCCTTTTACCAAAATGGAAAGTATTCCACATTTATTCATTTATTTTTATTGAACATTTTTTTATGATGTTATTGTCTTAAAATGATGTGTGTGTCTTTAGCCTGTAAGATTTTATTACTTAAGTGCATGACACGTGATCTTGTAAAATGGTTCAAAGTGTTTAATAATTAAAAAGAAAAAATGGTGGTGTTGGTGGTGGACTTTCCGGGTGGTGGTGCTCTTTTGATTTGTTGCACAATTTTCTTTAGTTTTGTTGTTTTGTTTGCTGTGTTTCTTTTATTTAGGTCACTACCCTGAACTGCACTGCCACCCTTGACTTGAGCCGTCACTGTTATTTATTTAATGTGAGTGGTTTTAACTTAATGTATTTTATTGATTAGCATGAACTGATGTAATAAATAAAATTATTGAAATTAGTGAGATTGTCTCAAGCCTCATATGTAGCGGCCTGTGTGCCTTGAAGATAACTTTTTGGGGATAAATTATTACAATTTTGTCTTAAAAATAGTTCTATTGAACCACACCGGTCCCACCACACATATATATATGCAGGTTAGTTTTTTTTTTTAGAACCACATTCAAGTTGGAAGAATTAGTCGTGTGAACAATGTGGTCTTAAATATAAATTGTTGTGCCACTGATCAGGCGCACTTTTGAAGTAGACATGTTAAATTCCTATAAAAAAGGTTTTTCCACAAATTCAGCATCATGCTGAATTTGTGGAAAAACCTCTCTCTTTGTGAGTTTGTTAAAACAATGATCGTTTTGTACTGTTTGGACTGTTTCTGAGAGAGGGAAGCTGGTTGAATTGCCACTGTTTCAAGAGCAAGATAAAAATAAAGTGTAATATTT
Organism: Poeciliopsis prolifica; assembly: GCF_027474105.1. Lineage (NCBI taxonomy): Eukaryota > Metazoa > Chordata > Actinopteri > Cyprinodontiformes > Poeciliidae > Poeciliopsis > Poeciliopsis prolifica. The sequence continues at coordinate 241,963 of NW_026562382.1, forward strand.
GAAATGAAAGTGTATTAGGTGTAATTATTTTTAGGAAACTGTTAAACTTGGCATTATTAGTGGGGGAGTTAACAATAGTTGAAAATGTTAGTTTACTTAAATTGCAATTTTAAGTACAATTGCTGCCTTAAAATCTTAAGTTAAATTAACTCAAAAAAGGAATTGGTATGAATGTAGTTAGTCAGTTTAACTTTGAAATGAGAGTTGAAAGTATATAATTGTTTATTACTTTAACAAAATTTCACTTGACAAGAGTTCTCAATTTTTTGAGAATGAAGAATGTTCTGTCGTTAGTCATTTCAACTTATGGTTTCATATTTAAGCAACAAATTATAAGCAATTGGGCTACTTTTCTAGCTTGCCAACCTAAGTTGGAAAAATACATAATTTCAAGTTGTGCTAACTTGTGTTTTTAAGGCAGCAATTGTACTCAAGTTTTTAAGTTTAACCACCCTAATTATTTTTACAGTGCAGAATCAACGTCACCGATTGGCGTCATTGACCGCCTGAACAGAGTCTTTGAATGTAGACCCTCTGCGCTCATTTGGTCACTAACCATTTGCTTTGTGTTTCAGGTAAAAACTTAAAAAAACACTAAAAACAGTCTGTTCATTATTCTTGATATGGTTGTTTGTGCTCATTATCCTCCTTTTTGAACTTAAAAAGATAGACTAACTGTAACTTCAACATTGAAATCTAAGTTTTCTCAACTTATCTATTCGTAAGTTAAACTAGTTGGTTACAGTTTCAATTCATAACAGACACAATGGGAGCCTGACTAATATGCCAACATGAGATGCAGTTTCTCTTACTAGTATCTGTGTGTGATACCAGACATCATCATAAAGGGATGATTAGACGACTAAGATATACACAGGATTATTGTTTCAAAATAACACTAACAAATGGAATTATAAAAAAGAAAAAATCAAAATAAACCAAAAATAACAAAAATCAGACAATCTGAATTTTTTTTCTTCTTTTGTCTCATAGTTGAGGAATATCTATGATGACAATTACAGGCCTCTCATCTTTTTAAGTGGGAGAACTTGCACAATTGGTGGCTAACTACTATAAACTACGCTATGAGGTTTATATGAATGGGTTAAAATTTCAGGAAAATAGGGAGGGCATGCAAAAATCGGTAGGCTAATAATAAGCTGTGCAGGCTCAGAAATTAAAATGCATCCCCCCTACATGAATAGACCAGACAGTTAAACGTGATATAAAATGTTCTGCACAATGGGCCTCTGTTATCAGTGTGTTTTCTCATCGATTTTCTCATCGTTCGGTCCTCCAGCGTCCTCGGCGACGGGTCCTCCAGGGTCTTCGGCGACTGATTCTCCCTCCAGGGTCTCTACAAATTAGATATATAGATATATAGATATATGGATATCTATGTCTAGACATAGATATCCACATCGATAGATTGACGTGGATAACTATGTCTTGATAGATATTCACGTCTATCGATCACATATCTCTTGACAGACAGATGACAGAAAGACGTGCATATCGATCTCTAGATATCTATCTATAGCTACATCTAATTTGTATTTGATGGGTATTGTCCACGTTCCCTGCAAAGGAAAATCATTCGTGACGCAATGACTGCTGAGGGCCTACATTCAAAGGCTCTGGTTCAGTCGATCAATGACGTCAATCTGTGACGTATGATGCGGGCTTCAAGTGTGCTATGGCAAGCCGTTTTCACATAAATTGCGTTCCCTCTGATTAACCGTAATTACTTTCTAGATTTCGAAAAATGCATTTTGACTTGACAAAACTACATTTTGACTCCGGAATGATAATTTAAGATATCTGCATTTACATTCTGACTAGTAAGAATAATAATTCAGGATATCTTCAATTACATTTTGACTGGTCAAAATTCCTTGCAAGATATCTCAAATGACGTCACTTGTTCTGTAACTTGACGAGACACGTAACCGGAATTACGATTTAAGATTTCTTGAACGTAATTATCACTGTCAAAATTACAATTTTAGATATCTGAATTCTGAATGAGGTGAAAGCCCCTTTGTGCTGTCCGAATAGTTGCCTGCAGAATTTTATATTTTCAGTAAATGCCACAAATAAATCTCACGTTATTTGGACTGGTTAGAATGTAATTATCTCAAATAGGTATTTTGTCCAGTCAAATTTTAATTAGAGATATCTTAAATTGCTAAAACGTCTGGTCATAAAACAATTTGAGATATCTGGAATGTAAGAGCAGTGAAACCGACTTTATATCAAAAAGGCTTGCCATACGCAGAAGGGCGACAGGTCTTTGACGTCAATCTGTGACGTATGATTAAGGAATGATCATCTGTGAAGCACAATGCATATCTGTGACCATCTTTGGACGTTGGATCTATAGGTCCTGCTAAATCTGTGTGGACCATTGCTAGTGGTTCTTTAGCTCTTGCATCTGGCTCCTTGTTAGTTTGAACACATTTTCCTTTCGTGCAGACTTCACGATATGGCATTGGTTCACCTCTCCCTTTAATTTCCATGCCATGCACAACATTTTCTAGCTTCAGTACATCTCTGTAATTGCAATGTCCAAGAATCTCACGCCAACCTTGTAAGTCATAACATTTTTTACACTGAGCTCCACATCCATTGTCCGTCGTTTGGAAGTAATACAATGTGTTACCTACGTGAATGGGGAACTTGGTATCGTCTCTGAGAAGAACGTTCTTTTCTTCTTTGAAGATCACCGTTGCTCCGCTGGATGTTGCAGCTTTCACTGAGAAGATGTCTTGCGGATATGAAGGGATGTACAATTTGTTCCTCAGCACTGTTTTAAGACGTCGACCTAACGCGTCTCCTCGTTTCTTGGCAACACCAAAACACCTGGATCCATCAGCCAATTCCACGCAGTGCGTCTCGGCCTGGAAACTTTCATCAAGCTTCCGAAACTTCCCGATGTCGGTGATTATATGCGACGTCGCACCAGCGTCCACCATCAGACCTCTCCTCTTGATGTCGTCCACTCGCGTGTCAGCGTCGCTCACCGGAAAGCAAACTCTCTGTCGCCGCCCGCATTTGAATACTTAGTTGGTTCCTTTTTAGTCTTGAAGTTGAAATATTTTCAAAGTGACTCATCTCAGTTAAAATAAGTCATTAATAACTTATATATAATTATGTATCACTTCCACCTCTTCTTCTTTTTGGCAATTAAGAGTTCGTCGCACTGCTGGTGTGAAGTCAGCTTTAATGAAACTCTTTAAAGTCGTTCTTATTACAGCTTCAGTTTCCCTGACACCAACACCACCGTCGAACTAAAACACAACGTAAACTTAGTGAGATGGTGTCAAGAATACAATATCGATATAAAAATAACGTAAAACATATAAACATACCTCGCTGGCTAACCCTTCCTTTTGAGGTAGAAATGAGGTCATTCAGTAAATTCTTACTCTTAAATCATGCTTCTTCATTTGCTTGCCAACGCGATGCTGTTATATCGCAAGCGTCTCTGGTAACCTGGTAACCAGACGCTTCTACATCTACTTCCTACCTTAAACCTTCAAAATAAGAGTCTTAAAAAAAGTATAAATAATACAAAATAAAACCTATAAATTAAAACTTTGGCAGTAAAAGTATGTATTTTATGTATTATAACTATATATTATATGAACTAGCAATGTAGGTAGCTAATTTACATTTAAATACTATAAAAATACTATAATGAAGACTTAGAAATATATTTTGTTTTTATATTTCTATATCATATATCACCGACACGGCGCTGGAATTGAAAAATTCAGGGCTTCAAGGAAAAGAATAACGAAGATGCCCGCAAAGAAAATCACAGACATCTCAATGAGATCGCAAAGCTCTGGGCCTCGTCTACTGACAACGCAGTGGACGTCGCGCGTCGTCTTTTGTTTTCTAACATTTAGAAACATCGGCCGAATTAATAAATAAGGCTGTCTCAAATGGCAATGTTAATAATCTTTATTGGTTGGAGGTTAGTTGTTCTGGATTCAGTTTAAGAGAGTCGGTGCTTCATTCTGACCTTTTCCTGAACGCCAGAGGTTCAGTTTCCTTCTCCTCATTTTTTCTGAATCTTCCCTTTAAATGTTAGGGGGTGGAGAGATGGTATTAAAAGAAAGGCAATATTTATGTTTTTGTAAAAATGCTAAAGCGAACTGCATAGTTTTTACAAGAAACTCACTGATGAGGCTGATGAGAGCTTCTGGTCCAATCAATGGAGAGGAAAAGTTATTGAGCGCAGAGGGCCTACATTCAAAGACTCTGTTCAGGCGGTCGATGACGTCAATGGGTGATGTAAATGACGTCACCCACTGACGTCATTAACATTGAAGGATCCTTGAATTAGTATCCCATTAAGGATGACGTCACCAGCGACCAGCTGAGCCAATCAGAAGCAGGTGACCACCCACTACTCATTAACTACAGAGATTGAATACTTAGTTGCTTTTTTCTTTTTAATTATTAAACACTTTGAAGAATTTTACAAGATCACGTGTCATGCACTTAAGTAATAAAATCTTACAGGCTAAACACACACACATCATTTTAAGACAATAACATCATAAAAAAATTGTTCAATAAAAATAAATGAATAAAATGTGGAATACTTTCCATTTTGGTAAAAGGAGAATTTAAGGTTCTCCACACATAAGGTCACATATAAAATACATACTTATATAATGTATAAGTTATTAATGACTTATTTTAACTGAGATGAGTCGCTTTGAAAATAATTCAACTTCAAGACTAAAAAGGAACCAACTAAGTATTCAAATGCTATAGTTAATGAGCAGTGGGCGGTCACCTGCTCCTGATTGGCTCAGCTGTTCACTGGTCACGTTTTCCTTGAATGGAAAACTCCAACCCAGAATCAACGTCACCGATTGGCGTCATTGACCGCCTGAACAGAGTCTTTGAATGTAGACCCTCTGCGCTCATTTGGTCACTAACCATTTGCTTTGTCTTTCAGGTAAAAACTTAAAAAACACTAAAAACCTTAAAGATAGGATAGGTTATCCTTTCTTAAATGATCAAGCATCGATATGCAGGATCAACAGATCATGTTTAGTCCGGGTCTTTATTTACAGTCATGTATGTAAAGGAGGATGATATTTGCTCCCTTGACTCTGGTTCTGATCCGCTGCTCCCTAAACAACCGGACACTTTTTATACTTTTCTTCTTCCTCCCAGCATCTAAACGTTGCTTTCTACTGCAGTATTTTTCAACCTTTTTTGAGCCTAGGCACATTGTTTTCATTGAAAGAATCAAGAGGCACACCACCAACCAAAAATCTAAACACATGAAAATAATAAATAATAATAATAATAATATATGGTCGTTCTTATCAAAGTGTCTTGAATTTGAATTTGTATCATATTTTATATTAGATATTTCAAATTGCACTTAACATGTCTATGTTGCGTTTGTGTTTCTTGATCTGCACTCATCATCACAATGAACCACACTTCTTTTCTTAGATAGCTGTGTTCTTTTATTTGTGGAACGGTCAGGCACAGAGAAAACTTTTCTTCGTCTAATTCTTTTTAGAACAGTGCTGCATATATATAAAATTTCGCTCTCACTGCCCCCAGTGGCCAACAACAGTACAACATGCACATAAACAGAATGACAGGATACAGAACATAAAGCTGTACCTTATGTAACAGAGTTTATGTTGTAGAATCCCACTTGCTTTATATATTATCAGTGCAATGGGAAATAGCGCCTCCTCTCTGTGTGGCTGGTTATATGTTGCTGGCCTCTGTAATCAGTGGCAGTCTATGGAAGCTGCACGAGAGGTGAGTTTCATTCCTCAGCACACAGCACGGAAAAGTGTTAGAAACACATAAAGTATCATTCTTAAAAACTTACATCAATAGTGTGCAACTACTATTTATGATTTGTGTGCCTGGCATCAATTTTGCAATTTTAGTTTTGTTAATATTTTGTAAAACACTTTCTGTGCTAAGTTAAAGTCAACATGACGCTCTGTTGTAGTGTGCTGAGGGAAGCTGAACCATTGCATTGATTCCAACCCGATCTGTTCTCATTCAGGAAATAAACTGCCTGTTCACCCAGAACTCCTGGTCTTCATTAAAACATCTACACAACACAGAGTCGAGGGGTTACTTGGGTCGGCCTGGTACAGTGGTGTGAAGCAGAACCCGGTTACACTTACAAAGGAAAATCAGTAAACATGAACACATAACACAAGATAACTTAAAGACAGGTTAAGATGAGAACATTTTCCAACAGTCTACTTCAAAAGTGCGCCTGATCAGTGGCACAACAATTTAAATTTAAGACCACATTGTTCACACGACTAATTCTGACCACAAGCAATCTCTCAGCCAGAATATAGAAAATAATTCCTTTTCTGAGAGAAGCAATAATATTTGGAAAAGAAAAAGCTCACGGTATTTGCCTTCCGTTGATATTCACTCATGCTAAGTTCTTCATCTGGGTCTGAATTTAGCTTTTTTCTTTTCAAAACTTTTCCATCACTGTCATCACAGTCTTGCTTGGTACAATGCTCTCACCGCTTCCTGTCACATTCATGCATCACTAATTCTCTTGTTTTAACGTACAGTGCTGTGTACCTACTGCCATCCTGTCATCAGGAAATTACATGATGACGCCGCTAGTCACTATACAACACAGACTCTCGGAAATGGCATATTATTTGCAGTCAATTTGTTTTCAAAAAATCGTTTTAGACCAATTTAGTGAAATTGAATAATTTCCACGGGACACTAGTTGAAAAACACTGTTCTACTGCAACGTGTAGATATGTATAAATATATATATTGAAAACATCATAGTAATTTTTTTATCCAGTCTTTGAATGTAGGTTATCTCCGATAATTTAGTCACTTTCTGTTTTCTTTCTCGTATCTATATTTGTATTTGCAATAAACTAAATATTCTACTATCGTATCTAATGCAGTTTATTAAATTGACCACTGCAGGAATTATGAACAGTCTTAAAATAAGCCGAAATAAAATTGACAACAATGTCAATGTCACAGTCAGGGGGCAGTAGAGAGCAACGTGTGGACGCTGCAGCGAGCAGAACCGATACGATTTTGTTTCCAGAGTCCAGTGATCAAATGTCATCTCCTCCTTTACATACGTGACTGTATATAAAGACCCGGACTAAACATGATCTGTTGATCCTGCATATCGATGCTTGATCGTTTAAGAAAGGATAACCTATCCTATCTTTAAGGTTTTTAGTGTTTTTTAAGTTTTACCTGAAAGACAAAGCAAATGGTTAGTGACCAAATGAGCGCAGAGGGTCTACATTCAAAGACTCTGTTCAGGCGGTCAATGACGCCAATCGGTGACGTTGATTCTGGGTTGGAGTTTTCCATTCAAGGAAAACGTGACCAGTGAACAGCTGAGCCAATCAGGAGCAGGCGACCGCTGCTCATTAACTATAGAGAAGTTGGTTCCTTTTTAGTCTTGAAGTTGAAAATATTTTCAAAGTAACTCATCAGTTAAAATAAAATGACTTATACATTATATAAGATTTATTTTATATGGTATAACTATACATATAAATAGTAATAGTGTTTTGTTTTGTTTTGTTTTACAAATAACATGACAAAGTAAAGAAAAAGTGACTAAATGATCGCAGATAATCTACAATCAAATACTTTGAAGAATATTATAATGAAGACTTAGATTTCTATTTTGTTTTTACATTTATCATTTCTTTATCACATATCAAGTGAATATTAAACTTTAGTCACACGACTGATGGAGGTACCACAAAGACAAAATCAAGTTTCTCGTCCACCTCCTCTTTCCTGATGTCGGAAATGTCCTTGTTTCTCCTGAGTTCTTGAGGCCAGAGTCCTTCAGGAACTGGTTTCAACATCAGATGGTGCACTGTCCTCAGCCTCTGAAGGTTATCCAAGGGTGCAATGCTGTACAGAACCTCCTGAAGTTGGAGAGCCTTTATCACAGTATGGATTATGGGATTCCAAACATCCATACAAGGAACTTTTACCTCTTCTGATCTATTCATGGACACAGATCAAGATGCAGAACTGTATGATATGGGAAACATTTGAAACTGCTGGAAAACCCCTAATGGCTTGTTGGTTTTTTTTCTTCTCCAGCGTCAGTGTAGGGACAAAAGGGGAACACAGTCTCTCAGATCCCTGCTGCTGGTAGCATTGTGGCTGACATTTTTTAATTATGGTGTCAGTAAGTTCTGTCTATTGATGAGCCGCCAACACAAAAAGTTGGGGTAGATTTCAGCCGGGGCGTCTTGTCGTGAAAGTATTGCGCTGCACATTCTTCCTCTTGCCCAAATCAGGAAGACGCTGTGACAGAGTGCAGCTGGTTTGTTGTGGAGAGAGGTAATCAGCATTTGCATTTAAAAGCAGGTAGATCACTGAGGGCATCAGATCCCAGGCTGATGATTCATCCAGAGGCACGTTTAACATGAAGCATGAATTGGGTTTGGAATGATTTCTGATGCCTCCAGTGATTGTTGCAGGAAACTCACTTCTGGAGAGGATGTGCAGAGCACCGCTCACTGTTTCACTATAGAGAAGGTCAAGGCAGTTTCTTATTATCTGGCATCTTGAGGTGCTTGTCTAACTCTTTTTCTTTTGTGTGCAGGTTGGCCTGCTACTGTTTCAGTTTCAGTTTTGTTTCAATTTCAGTGGTGTATTAGTTTAGAATTTCTTTTCTGGATAGTTATTATTAATCAAAAGCATTTTTTATTGTTATTTATTTATTTTGTCTAAAGAAGGGGAGTTTTTATCGTCCAGCCTTTTGGTTTCTCTGTAAAACAAAAAGATGTTGCTGTCCCTGGGTCCCAAGCTGTTTATCTAGATTGAGGAGACTATAGTGGAAGGGGAGTTTTGCTTTTAGTTGCTTCAGGATTTTTTGTGACTGTGTTTTTGTTGGGGAACACTCAAGTGTATTTAGTCATATTTGTGTTGTCTCTATTATTATTCCTCCCCCAAGCATTTCATAGGCTTTTGTGAGCTCAATAAACTGTTTAATTTGCAACGGTGCCTCTGGTAATGATTAAACTTATCTGTGTGATCATGTAAAAGGAGAATTTAAGGTTCTCCACACATAAGGTCACATATAAAATACTATTTATGTGATGAAGACGCTGTGAAGGACTTATAATAACTAAGATGAGTCACTTTGAAAATATTTCAACTTCAAGACTAAAAAGGAACCAACTAAGTATTCAAATGCTATAGTTAATGAGCAGTGGGCGGTCGCCTGCTCCTGATTGGCTCAGCTCTTCACTGGTAACGTTTTCCTTGAATGGAAAACTCCAACCCAGAATTAACGTCACCGATTGGCGTCATTGACCGCCTGAACAGAGTCTTTGAATGTAGACCCTCTGCGCTCATTTGGTCACTAACCATTGCTTTGTCTTTCAGGTAAAAAACTTAAAAAAACACTAAAAACCTTAAAGATAGGATAGGTTATCCTTTCTTAAATTATCAAGCATCGATATGCAGGATCAACAGATCATGTTTAGTCCGGGTCTTTATTTACAGTCATGTATGTAAAGGAGGATGATATTTGATCACTGGACTCTGGAAACAAACTCGTATCGGTTCTGCTCGCTGCAGCGTCCACACGTTGCTCTCTACTGCCCCCTAGGAAAGGTTGGGCCTGTAATAGCAGAGATTTATCTATTCTGCGTAGAATATTTTTCACCAAAATGGAAAGTATTTCCAGATTTACCTACACTGCACATACATTAGGAATACACATTTCTGCAATTAATTCCAACAACAGGATTATTATTTTTCTATGGAAACATAAATCTCACTTAATAAGAAAATGTAATGTAATCAGTTTGAAGATGGACGACTGCAAGCTTTTCAATTTGATTGAACGAACGACACTTTAAAAATAAAATGGCTTCGGTATTTTTTTAAATTAAAAGGATTTATGGTTCTATATTCCAAGTAAAATATTCAAATCTGGGCAGAGTTCGTTTTCTTCTTAGATTGACTGTGACATTGACATTGTTGTCAAATTTATTTCGGCTTATTTTAAGACTGTTCATAATTCCTGCAGTGGTCAATTTAATAAACTGCATTAGATACGATAGTAGAATATTTAGTTTATTGCAAATACAAATATAGATACGAGAAAGAAAACAGAAAGTGACTAAATTATCGGAGATAACCTACATTCAAAGACTGGATAAAAAAATTACTATGATGTTTTCAATATATATATTTATACATATCTACACGTTGCAGTAGAACAGTGTTTTTCAACTAGTGTCCCGTGGAAATTATTCAATTTCACTAAATTGGTCTAAAACGATTTTTTGAAAACAAATTGACTGCAAATAATATGCCATTTCCGAGAGTCTGTGTTGTATAGTGACTAGCGGCGTCATCATGTAATTTCCTGATGACAGGATGGCAGTAGGTACACAGCACTGTACGTTAAAACAAGAGAATTAGTGATGCATGAATGTGACAGGAAGCGGTGAGAGCATTGTACCAAGCAAGACTGTGATGACAGTGATGGAAAAGTTTTTGAAAAGAAAAAAGCTAAATTCAGACCCAGATGAAGAACTTAGTATGAGTGGATATCAACGGAAGGCAAATACCGTGAGCTTTTTCTTTTCCAAATATTATTGCTTCTCTCAGAAAAGGAATTATTTTCTATATTCTGGCTGAGAGATTGCTTGTGGTCAGAATTAGTCGTGTGAACAATGTGGTCTTAAATTTAAATTGTTGTGCCACTGATCAGGCGCACTTTTGAAGTAGACATGTTAAGTGCAATTTGAAATATCTAATATAAAATATGATACAAATTCCTATTCAAGACACTTTGACACTTTGACCATATATTATTATTTATTATTTTCATTTGTTTAGATTTTTGGCTGGTGGTGTGCCTCTTGATTCTTTCAATGAAAACAATGTGCCTAGGCTCAAAAAAGGTTGAAAAATACTGCAGTAGAAAGCAACGTTTAGATGCTGGGAGGAAGAAGAAAAAGTATAAAAAGTGTCCGGTTGTTTAGGGAGCAGCGGATCAGAACCAGAGTCAAGGGAGCAAATATCATCCTCCTTTACATACATGACTGTAAATAAAGACCCGGACTGAACATGATCTGTTGATCCTGCATATCGATGCTTGTGTAGCGTCCAAAATCCTGTACTTTAGGGCTACTAGTGGTTGCCTCTGGGTGTAGTTCGTTTTTACGTGCGTTCAGATAAAGTGTCAGAATACTGATCTTCTATAGTATGAAAGTCTTTTATTATACTTTCCATTTACATACATAAAAGTTCGTTTCTAACCCTCAAACCAAACACAGTAAAAAACTGTGTCCTCTTCCCAATGGTCAACACCTGAACACCATTACAATCGACCTTAAATAACCCATCCCCTTCACACTCAGAAAACAAAACAATACGCCCTCTGGTTGTGACAACAATTGGCTCCTACACGCCAGCCCCTAATTGCGTGTGGCAGAAGACATAGCAATTATCAACTTCAAATAAAGGAGCCAAAAATACACCATTTCTCTATACAAATATACATAAGAGTTCAATCAAGTTATACATTCATTATTTTTACCAGTTTCTCAGTTTGTAGCTTCACATAATAGACAAATTTTTGTTACAGGTCTTTCAATAACGCTTGTTTTGTTTTCAGTTGAACAACTCGTACAAGACCCTTTTTATCAGGAAATGTTTTAATAACTTTCCCTAATATCCAAGACCCTCGAGGTGTTGTGGAGTCCATGACTACCACCACATCTCCAGGAATGAAGCACCTTTTTTTTTCTTTGTCCATTTTTGTCGTTCTTGTAATAAGGGTAGATATTCCCGAATCCACCGTTTCCAAAGGAGATCTGAAATATATTGGATTTGTTTCCACCTCCTTTTAGCATAGAGATCCCTTTTGTCAAAATGTCCTGGCGGAAAGGCTGGTTTACCCTTCATGAGCAGCAAGTTGGTCATGAAGTTTGTATACTCTTCATGAAACACTTTGTTCCTTTTAAATCTCCTTTTCAAACCAAGTATGCGCTGCAAAGCGACTGAAATATTGTTTGGCATTAAGAGTTCTTCCCTTTTGAAAGGCAGATTTAGTTTGTAATGTCCATTCTCTAGCTGCACAGAACCATCCATTATATCCATGAATTTTTGTTCCTCTCTTGACATTTTCTCTTGTTCTGTGAAGGACTTCTCAATAAAATCATAGTTGTATTGGCTTATCAGAAGCTCTTCAATTTTATCAACTGTAGTTCTGTTGACTTGAACTGAAGGGTAGCCATTTTCAAAGTCCTTGCAACCTGAGGAAGCATTCACAACCCATCCTAGGAGGCTTCTAATTGCATAGGGCCCTTCACCCCTACTATTAACCACCTCCCAAGGTTCCATTAGTTTAGATGCATTTGTGCCCACTAGCAGGTCGACCCCAGCATGTATGCGAGGAAGTTTAATGTCCTTCAAGTACGACCATTTTGACAGCTCCTCCTCACTGATGATATTGTCGGTGGAGACTGGCATTTCTTTTTGTGTAAACACAATGGGAAGCTCATAGAAATGATTTCCGTTTATCTCTGAAATCTCCAGACCATTAATGATGGAGGTTGTCATTGTTTTACTGTGACCCATTGTTCGGAGATAAATCTGAGCCTTTCGACCTTGAACGTTGAGCTCATTAAGAAGTCTTTCAGAGCAGAATGTATCAGTGCTCCCTGGATCCAGAAAGGCATATGTTTTAATAATCTTAGTTCCTTTTAAACTTTTCACTTTCACAGGCAGGATTGGAAGAATCCCTTTACGGTGACCAGCCCCAGTATGACCACATGTGGAGGAGGTTTTACAGCCCTTTGCTGTCTGAACCCACTCTTCCTGAGGGGTCTTTTCCTTCTGTTCAATGTGTAAAATGCTGGGATGCTTTTGGTTAGTGTTTACAAGTACTGCGCTTATCACAGTTCTTGCTTAAATGTCCTGTATCCAAGCAACCAAAACATAAACCTTTGGTTTTTAGAAAGTCTAGCTTTTCTCTGTGTGGTTTCTTTCCTAATTGTCGACATTGTTCCAATACATGACCATCCTGTGTACAATACAGACAGAATAAATCTTTTGATTTGTCAACAACAGTTACTTCATTTTTGAGAGACGGTAAGTTACAGTCATCATTCACTGAAACATGTGTGACAAAGCTGTTTCTTTTAAACTGTGACTTTGCTGGAGGTTTGCTAGGTCTTATGATTCCTCTAGCAGGTTGTAAGTCCTGTATATCTCCAAAAACCAGATCTGAGATTATCCTAATCTGGTGTTCAATAAACACAACTATATCTTTGAAACATGCTCTTAGACCAGTTCTCTCAAAAATCTCATTGGCTTTTGTTCTCCATTTTTCTCTTAGTTTAAAGGGAAACTTTTGAACCAAGATCTTCATGTTAGCTGGCATGCTTAACTCATACAAATACTGCAGTTCCTCCATTGCATTGCAGCATTCACGAAGGAACAGTCCAAATGCTTTTAGTGCTTTAGCGTCTTCACCTTTAATGTTTGGCCAACCAGTGACTTTTTCCATGTAGGCTGCAGTAATATTAAATTCATTGCCAAAATGTTTCTTTGAGGAGTTGCTTGGCTACCGCATATCCTCTTTCTGCAGTCATGTGAAGGCAGCTACGTATGAGGTCTCTTGGTTGCCCCCTGGTGTACTGTTCTAGGTAGTACAAACAGTCTCCTTTACAACTGGTCTTCGCTTCCACACAATGTTCAAAGGCTTTCATAAAGGAGTTGTACTGTAAAGGATCGCCATCATAGATGGGAATTTCTCGGTGTGGCAGTAACTGGCTTGTTTGCATTTGAACCAGAAGAGATGTTATATCATTCTGTTGTTTCAACACATTATAAGTTCTCCATTAGGTTGATTTTGAGTTTGATGGAAACAGACTGGTTAGAGTTGTAGCCTTGGGATTGGGTAACATAATGAAGCTTCCGAAGTTCGAACAGCAGGGGGAGCCACTTGTGACACCAAAATATTGAAAACAGCCTCATCCACCTGCGGTGAAATATGCTTTTCACATGCTGTGCCTACATCTGACTCAACCTTTTTATCCAACAGTCCAGAACCTTCTGGAAGTTTCTTTGCAGGTTTGAGCTTAGGTCTAGCGCCCTTTCGAACATATGAATCCATTCCATCAGAGTGCCTAGATGTGATGCTGCCTTTAGTGCTGCCCTCTAGTACCATTAGCTTGGCATTAGCAGCAGCTATTTTAGTGTCCATCTCAAGCTGTTCTTTTCTTTTCTTTAGCAGGTATTCCTGCTCCTCCAGCATATACTTCTCTTTTAAAGCGGCAGCACATGCCAAAAGTGCAGCCCTTTCTGCTTCTGCTTTTATTTGCTCAGAAAGCGTTGAAGATTTGCTGGTTGTTGTCGATGAACCCCTTTGGCTCCCAGCTTTCCTAAAAGACCTTACTGAAACATTTGAAATGCTGTCATGAGGTTCAATCTGCTCATTGTCCATCATGATCCCGCCACCACTGGGAGTTCTTGATTCAGTTTCATTGTTATTTTTACTTTTACTTTCTTTAATATCATCAGACACACCAGCTGAGCCACCTTGAGCCTCAGCCAACCATTTGTGCGTAGCCGCAATAAAATCATGAACATTCAACATTTTTGCTTGAAACCATATGTCATGTTTGTGCGCTTCATCCACAGGCAGTAATCCTAACAAACCCTGGTGAACCTTTTGTGTTTCTTCAGTCAAACCCAAAACCTTTTAAATTCTCCCTTAATGTCACTCACACACCTTTTGTCATTTTTCAACACTGTAATAGCTTGTCTTAATTTTGTGAGCTTACTTAATTTTGCTTTTCTTTCACTTTCTAAGCTACTAATTTTCATCAACAAAGCTTTAGCTGTTAATTTCACTTGTCTCTTTTCAGTCTCCCATTGAGAACTTTCGTCATCACCCACAATGTTACTTTGACCCTCTTGATCCAGAGCGATGTTTTCCTCTTCTGTCATATTTGGTAACAGCTTTAAGTTTATTGGCAAATAGTAGATTAATTGTAGAGCGCTCTCCTTTGTTCTACGCAGTCTTCAGGCTGCTACAATGCATTGGATTTAAGCTTGTCTCTTGATGTGCGCACGTAACCATAATGGTCATTCATTGATATCAGCGCTGACCCACATACCCCAATGATGCGTTGGTCGATATTGATGATCTCCGTCCCGATGTCCGCTGATACGAAATCTCAGTTGCTCTAATAGCTCGATCCCTGCAGCTTTTCCTCTCCAGCTCCGTTCCGGCGTCCCGCTGTCCCTGCGTCCTGGTCCCGACGTCCGGCGTCCCGCTGTCCGCTGCTACGAATCCCAATTGCTCCAATAGCTCGATCCCTGCAGCTCTCCAGCTCCGCTCCGGCGTCCGACTCAGCGTTAGTGGAACCCCAGTGCAGAAGGCTCGGTGGAGCTTTCAAACGAACTTTCAAACGAAGATAGTTTTTTACTTAATAATGTAGCGTCCAAAATCCTGTACTTTAGGGCTACTAGTGGTTGCCTCTGGGTGTAGTTCGTTTTTACGTGCGTTCAGATAAAGTGTCAGAATACTGATCTTCTATAGTATGAAAGTCTTTTATTATACTTTCCATTTACATACATAAAAGTTCGTTTCTAACCCTCAAACCGAACACAGTAAAAAACTGTGTCCGCTTCCCAATGGTCAACACCTGAACTACAATCGACCTTAAATAACCCATCCCCCTCACACTCAGAAAACAAAACAATACGCCCTCTGGTGGTGACAACAATTGGCTCCTACAGCTTGATAATTTAAGAAAGGATAACCTATCCTATCTTTAAGGTTTTTAGTGTTTTTTTTAAGTTTTTTACCTAAAAGACAAAGCAAATGGTTAGTGACCAAATGAGCGCAGAGGGTCTACATTCAACTCTGTTCAGGCGGTCAATGACGCCAATCGGTGACGTTGATTCTGGGTTGGAGTTTTCCATTCAAGAAAAACGTGACCAGTGAACAGCTGAGCCAATCAGGAGCAGGCGACCGCCCCTGCTCATTAACTATAGCATTTGAATACTTAGTTGGTTCCTTTTTAGTCTTGAAGTTGAATTATTTTCAAAGCGACTCATCTCAGTTAAAATAAGTCATTAATAACTTATACATTATATAAGTATGTATTTTATATGTGACCTTATGTGTGGAGAACCTTAAATTCTCCTTTTACCAAAATGGAAAGTATTCCACATTTTATTCATTTATTTTTATTGAACATTTTTTTTATGATGTTATTGTCTTAAAATGATGTGTTTGTCTTTAGCCTGTAAGATTTTATTACTTAAGTGCATGACACGTGATCTTGTAAAATTGTTCAAAGTGTTTAATAATTAAAAAGAAAAAAGCAACTAAGTATTCAATCACTGTAGTTAATGGCAGTGGGCGGTCACCTGCTTCTGATTGGCTCAGCTGGTCACTGGTGACGTCATCCTTAAATGGGATACTCATTCAAGGATCCTTGAATGTTAATGACGTCAGTGGGTGACGTCATTTACGTCACCCATTGACGTCATCGACCGCCTGAACAGAGTCTTTGAATGTAGGCCCTCTGCGCTCAATAACTTTTCCTCTCCATTGATTGGACCAGAAGCTCTCATCAGCCTCATCAGT
Organism: Poeciliopsis prolifica; assembly: GCF_027474105.1. Lineage (NCBI taxonomy): Eukaryota > Metazoa > Chordata > Actinopteri > Cyprinodontiformes > Poeciliidae > Poeciliopsis > Poeciliopsis prolifica. The sequence continues at coordinate 258,632 of NW_026562382.1, forward strand.
GAGTTTCTTGTAAAAACTATGCAGTTCGCTTTAGCATTTTTACAAAAACATAAATATTGCCTTTCTTTTAATACCATCTCTCCAACCCCTAACATTTAAAGGGAAGATTCGGAAAAAATGAGGAGAAGGAAACCGAACCTCTGGCGTTCAGGAAAAGGTCAGAATGAAGCACCGACTCTCTTAAACTGAATCCAGAACAACTGACCTCCAACCAAATAACGAGATTATTAACATTGCCATTTGAGACAGCCTTATTTATTAATTCGGCCGATGTTTCTAAATGTTAGAAAACAAAAGACGACGCGCGACGTCCACTGCGTTGTCAGTAGACGAGGCCCAGAGCTTTGCGATCTCATTGAGATGTCTGTGATTTTCTTTGCGGGCATCTTCGTTATTCTTTTCCTTGAAGCCCTGAATTTTTCAATTCCAGCGCCGTGTCGGTGATATATGATATAGAAATATAAAAACAAAATAGATTTCTAAGTCTTCATTATAGTATTTTTATAGTATTTAAATGTAAATTAGCTACCTACATTGCTAGTTCATATAATATATAGTTACAATACATAAAATACATACTTTTACTGCCAAAGTTTTAATTTATAGGTTTTATTTTGTATTATTTATACTTTTTGTTAAGACTCTTATTTTGAAGGTTTAAGGTAGGAAGTAGATGTAGAAGCGTCTGGTTACCAGGTTACCAGAGACGCTTGAGATATAACAGCATCGCGTTGGCAAGCAAATGAAGAAGCATGATTTAAGTGTAAGAATTTACTGAATGACCTCATTTCTACCTCAAAAGGAAGGGTTAGCCAGCGAGGTATGTTTATATGTTTTATGTTATTTTTATATCGATATTGTATTCTTGACACCATCTCACTAAGTTTACGTTGTGTTTTAGTTCGACGGTGGTGTTGGTGTCAGGGAAACTGAAGCTGTAATAAGAACAACTTTAAAGAGTTTCATTAAAGCTGACTTCACACCAGCAGTGCGACGAACTCTTAATTGCCAAAAAGAAGAAGAGGTGGAAGTGATGCATACTTATATATAAGTTATTAATGACTTATTTTAACTGAGATGAGTCACTTTGAAAATATTTCAACTTCAAGACTAAAAAGGAACCAACTAAGTATTCAAATGCGGGCGGCGACAGAGAGTTTGCTTTCCGGGTGAGCGACGCTGACACGCGAGTGGACGACATCAAAGGAGAGGTCTGATGGTGGACGCTGGTGCGACGTCGCATATAATCACCGACATCGGAAGTTTCGGAAGCTTGATGAAAGTTTCCAGGCCGAGACGCACTGCGTGGAATTGGCTGATGGATCCAGGTGTTTTGGTGTTGCCAAGAAACGAGGAGACGCGTTAGGTCGACGTCTTAAAACAGTGCTGAGGAACAAATTGTACATCCCTTCATATCCGCAAGACATCTTCTCAGTGAAAGCTGCAACATCCAGCGGAGCAACGGTGATCTTCAAAGAAGAAAAGAACGTTCTTCTCAGAGACGATACCAAGTTCCCCATTCACGTAGGTAACACATTGTATTACTTCCAAACGACGGACAATGGATGTGGAGCTCAGTGTAAAAAATGTTATGACTTACAAGGTTGGCGTGAGATTCTTGGACATTGCAATTACAGAGATGTACTGAAGCTAGAAAATGTTGTTCATGGCATGGAAATTAAAGGAGAGGTGAACCAATGCCATATCGTGAAGTCTGCACGAAAGGAAAATGTGTTCAAACTAACAAGGAGCCAGATGCAAGAGCTAAAGAACCACTAGCAATGGTCCACACAGATTTAGCAGGACCTATAGATCCAATGTCCAAAGATGGTCACAGATATGCATTGTCCTTCACAGATCATTCCTTAATCATACGTCACAGATTGACGTCAAAGACCTGTCGCCCTTCTGCGTATGGCAAGCCTTTTTGATATAAAGTCGGTTTCACTGCTCTTACATTCCAGATATCTCAAATTGTTTTATGACCAGACGTTTTAGCAATTTAAGATATCTCTAATTAAAATTTGACTGGACAAAATACCTATTTGAGATAATTACATTCTAACCAGTCCAAATGACGTGAGATTTATTTGTGGCATTTACTGAAAATATAAAATTCTGCAGGCAACTATTCGGACAGCACAAAGGGCTTTCACCTCATTCAGAATTCAGATATCTAAAATTGTAATTTTGACTGATAATTACGTTCAAGAAATCTTAAATCGTAATTCCGGTTACGTGTCTCGTCAAGTTACAGAACAAGTGACGTCATTTGAGATATCTTGCAAGGAATTTTGACCAGTCAAAATGTAATTGAAGATATCCTGAATTATTATTCTTACTAGTCATAATGTAAATGCAGATATCTTAAATTATCATTCCGGAGTCAAAATGTAGTTTTGTCAAGTCAAAATGCATTTTTCGAAATCTAGAAAGTAATTACTAATCAGAGGGAACGCAATTTATGTGAAAACGGCTTGCCATAGCACACTTGAAGCCCGCATCATACGTCACAGATTGACGTCATTGATCGACTGAACCAGAGCCTTTGAATGTAGGCCCTCAGCAGTCATTGAGTCACGAATGATTTTCCTTTGCAGGGAATGTAGACAATACCCATCAAATACAAATTAGATGTAGCTATAGATAGATATCTAGAGATCGATATGCACGTCTTTCTGTCATCTGTCTGTCAAGAGATATGTGATCGATAGACGTGAATATCTATCAAGACATAGTTATCCACGTCAATCTATCGATGTGGATATCTATGTCTAGACATAGATATTTATATATCTATATATCTATATATCTAATTTGTAGAGACCCTGGAGGGAATCAGTCGCCGAAGACCCTGGAGGACCCGTCGCCGAGGACGCTGGAGGACCGAACGATGAGAAAATCGATGAGAAAACACACTGATAACAGAGGCCCATTGTGCAGAACATTTTATATCACGTTTAACTGTCTGGTCTACTCATGTAGGGGGGATGCATTTTAATTTCTGAGCCTGCACAGCTTATTATTAGCCTACCGATTTACGCTAAAAACCTCATAGCGTAGTTTATAGTAGTCAGCCACCAATTGTGCAAGTTCTCCCACTTAAAAAGATGAGAGGCCTGTAATTGTCATCATAGATATTCCTCAACTATGAGACAAAAGAAGAAAAAAAATTCAGATTGTCTGCTTTTTGTTATTTTTGGTTTATTTTGATTTTTTCTTTTTTATAATTCCATTTGTTAGTGTTTTTTTTGAAACAATAATCCTGTGTATATCTTAGTCGTCTAATCATCCCTTATGATGATGTCTGGTATCACACACAGATACTAGTAAGAGAAACTGCATCTCATGTTGGCGTATTAGGCAGGCTCCCATTGTGTCTGTTATGAATTGAAACTGTAACCAACTAGTTTAACTTACGAATAGATAAGTTGAGAAAACTTAGATTTCAATGTTGAAGTTACAGTTAGTCTATCTTTTTAAGTTCAAAAAGGAGGATAATGAGCACAAACAACCATATCAAGAATAATGAATACAAAATTAAAGAGAATATTATAGTACAATTTTTGTTTCAACATAAAGTGTCCACCCTTGTTATAACAGGTAGTGTAGTTTCTTTTAGTTCAGATTCCTTATTGTTCAGTTTCCTTCTTTTAGAAGCTTTTTAGTTCAGTAATTGCAATTTAGGTCAGTCAGTCAAGTCTTTTGTTAAATGGCCATGTGTTTCTTTGGATCCAAAATCTTATCCAGTGCAAAGTAGGCAGCGGATCCAGCAGTCCCAGGTCTTGGGTTGAAACCTGGAGCTTAGCAATCCAATCCAGGCCTGCGATGCTGTGCAGCTGGACAACCTTCCAACTTGAATGTGGTTCTAAAAAAAAAAAACTAACTGCATATATATATGTGGTGGGACCGGTGTGGTTCAATAGAACTATTTTTAAGACAAAATTGTAATAATTTATCCCCAAAAGTTATCTTCAAGGCACACAGGCCGCTACATATGAGGCTTGAGACAATCTCACTAATTTCAATAATTTTATTTATTACATCAGTTCATGCTAATCAATAAAATACATTAAGTTAAAACCACTCACATTAAATAAATAACAGTGACGGCTCAAGTCAAGGGTGGCAGTGCAGTTCAGGGTAGTGACCTAAATAAAAGAAACACAGCAAACAAAACAACAAAACTAAAGAAAATTGTGCAACAAATCAAAAGAGCACCACCACCCGGAAAGTCCACCACCAACACCACGAACTGGCCTTTCCTGTCAAGATAAAAGACATTCAAATTACATGAGTCATTTCATAATTGTCGTTCAGTCAACAATCAGCAGCAATTGTCAATTAAGAATCCATCCTGGGATGCCACGCCACAGACGCCACTCAAGAGCGGCAGCAGAGTCCGTCCAAGCTGGTCGCCAGTCCGAACCAGCCAAGCTGGACAAGGGGCAGGAGTCAGGTTCACGCTGACCACGACGGCTGGCAGAAAGCCAGCAATCAGAGCGACAAATGGACTGCCGACGGACAACCAAAATAACAGCGGACCATCAACCAGGAACCACAGGGCAACAGGCAAACAGCCGGCCAAGGACAAACAGCAGCGTCTATAGCAAACATAAGTGTTAAACATCAAATCTAAAAGCATGCAGGTAATGAGCTTTTCACTTACCACAAGCTCTATGTGTAGTGCCTCTGGCTGGGAGGAGGATCAGGCAGTTTACACAGGCCACCTAGGTGTACAATTGAAGCTAAGCCAAGGCTAGGCTAACAACAACAAGTATAGGAGAGGCCTCTTACCAGAAGAAGGAGCGATCAGCATGTATCAGTCAAGCACACCTTAGTGTCAGACTGGCGCTGCACAGCAACAGAGGTCTAAACCGGAAACACATGTTGACCAGAGGGAGGGCCCCTTATATACAAACAGCGCCACCACCAATTAAATGCCAGCACTTGTGTGGTGCGTTCAAAACCTCCAGGGCATACTGCCACATTCAGATCTCAATTAACTATTAAAATCCAAAAGTATGCAGGAAGCAATAAATTCCATTTATCGTAAAAATAACATTCAACTAATGGCAAGCTTGCAAAACAAACATCGCACTCTTTGCGACCCATTATAAGTTTGTACATAACAAAAATGCGATACAGTGAAAATCATTTTAATCTCACGTTTCTCCAATTGGTTTTTTATGTTTCTCTTTTCTTCCTGGTCGGAACATATGAACAGTAATGCCTGTGACGCCAGTTAGCATTATCTTAACTTCGGTTGCAAAAATAGATTACAACACTCACGAGAGAAAATCACAGTAAAAATGTTTTTTTACTACCAGGGATCAGGTCACAAATCTTCTTTTCTGTTAACCGTTACCGGAATTTATCAGAATTGATCTTTTAGCGTGCAATAATTCAGCACAACGTGCTACAGCCAGCTACAATTTTTCTTCTTCTAATTTTTCTGCTGTCTAAACCAGAATATAACTCACAAGCCACCTGCTGGCGTTTTCTGGTATCACAAGAAACTGATTTGCTGGTTGCATTAAATAACAAAACAAAATTCTACAGAAATAAAATGCAAACTACTACTAACAATAGTATCACACATATATATGTGGGTTACAAAACACATGTATTTCTGGATTCATGGTTGAAGAAATGATCACTTAGTGTTCAATTTTTCACATTTTCTCCACCTTGAGTGACAGAAAGTGTAAAAATGGCATTCACAAAATTTAAATATTTCTACACACAGACATATATAAATATGTTGAATAGGGAAAGATGATTTTTTTAATTGTTAATTATTCTTTCATTTTTGTTTGCTTAGATTTTGTTTGGGTTTTTTGCTTTTCTTTTTTCTTTTCCCTTTGACAATTCAAACACCATGAACTGAAGGTGGTTGTCTCTTTTCTGTTAACGAGGCGGGGCGCGCTAATTGGCCACCCGGACAGGTGTCGGCAGAGTTTGGGTAGAGCCCAAATAAAAGGAGCCTGGCTGGGACTCTAATTGATCTAGCATCAGACACCAACTATATAACACATGATGCAGCCGATCAATTAAACCTGAGAAGTGAAGCCATAACCCTGGTTGTCCACGGTGTAGGAGGAATGAAAGTTCAAGTTACCACAAGACGGTACCTCCTAAAGATCCGGTCAGAACAGAAAGGGGAAACTTCAAGTCCCACCAACTCCTCTGCTATGGTTTGGACAGCATTGCAGACATCCATCAACATGTAACTGAGAAAGCACTTCAAAAGTTCTTCCCAGACATCCCTCTTAGTGAACTCGTGAGACCAAGACAGATACAGCTGTTAATAAGTCACAAAGAAGGTCGGCTGGTTCCACAGAAGATACGTGCTGTAGGAGATCTTGTATTATGGGATGGACCACTGGGAAAGACAGTCGCAGGAACACACCCTGAGCTGTTTGAAGAGGCTACATTCACAGCACACCAATCCAGAACCCACTTTGCCCGGTCAATGAGAACCGCTGCAGTGATGTACAAAGAGCATGTGTGCTCCTCATCTACCATCAAACATTTTAGCTCTGCAGCTACCACTCGTGATTTCCTTGAATGGTGGAGGTGGGACAGCATTGGTGCTGCTTGCACCCCAAAATGTGGAGGGTGCCGCTGTGGCAACTGCCAGCCCGGTGGCAAAGAAATGACCTTGGCTGAAGAGAGAGAATTAGAAGTGGTAAAGAGTGGACTGACATATGCTGGTGCTGATGACCACAGCGATAATCCCCATTGGCATGCAAGCTATCCATGGCTTGAGGACCCCTCCACATTACCAAACAACAAAAAAGCAGTGGAGGCAACTTTTCTCAGAACGGAGAAACAACTAGCCAAGGAACCACTGTGGAAAAAGGCTTACAGTGCTCAAGTTCATGAAATGGTTGACCGACAGGCTGCAAAAAAGCTGGCTGAAGAGGTTTTAAACACCTGGAAAGGACCTGTCTGGTATATAAGCCATCTCATCGCTCCCAATCCACATTCTGTTACAACCCCTGTGAGACTCGTATGGAACAGCAGTCAAAAGTATAAAGGCCAAAGTCTAAATGATCTGTTGTTGAAAGGTCCTGATGTCCTCAATTCCATCCGAGCAGTCCTCCTCAAGTTCCGCCAGGGGTCTTATGCTGCTCTGGGAGACATCAGAAAAATGTACAATTCTGTCTGGCTTGAGGAGCGGGAAGTCCATCTGCATCGCTTCTTGTGGCGTGATTCAGAGGATGAAGAGTTGGAGGAGTATGCAATTACACGGGTAAACATTGGGGACAAACCAGCAGGTTGTATAGCACAACTCGCCATGAGAGAGACAGCTAACCTTCCTCAATTCAGCAGCATGAAAGATGAACATCAAGTATTGCATGAACACAGCTATGTTGATGACATATTAACATCCCACAACTGCCGCAAAAGACTTAAGGTCATCACAAAGAATGTAGAGTTTGATTCTAAAAGCAGGAGGATTTGAGCTAAACCATGGGTCTTCTCTGGCAAAAATAAGGAAGAGAAACTGGGGACATCACCACAGATGATTGTCCTGCCAAATCAACTGAAGGAGGAGAACAATAAGGCACTTGGCCTTGGTTACATAGCAAATGAAGACAAGTTGCACATCATGGTGAGAATCAATTTCTCCAAGCGAAAGAAAAAAATGAGACTTGGCCAAGATTTGCTGCTAGAGGAAGTACGGATAAAGACACCACACCCATTGACACGGCGTGAACTGTTGAGTCAAGTAGCTGGGTTATATGACCCAATCGGCCTGACAACACCAGCAAAGCAAAAAGGGGCCATTTTGGTCCGAAGAGCATTCCAAGAGGCAAAACCAAATTGTAACATTGTCAGAGAGACATGATGATCTCCAGAGAGATGCGGTTGATCTATTTGAGGAGTATGTACAGCTAAGTAAAATTGCATTTCCAAGAGCCCTTACTCCTCCAGATGTCACTACTCAACCCATTGCAATTACCTTTTCAGATGGCAGTGAAAACTCATATGGTGCTGTTCTCTACTTACGGTGGAACTGCTGCAAACAGATAACAGTTCGACTAGTGGAGTCAAAAGCAAAGTTGACACCTCTAGACCAGAAAGGGGATGCAGTCAAAGCAGAGCTTTGTGGTGCGGTCTTTGCAAGTCTTCTTAAAAAATATTTTGAGCAACATGCCCATATGAAGATCAGCCAGTGGTACCATTTATTGGACAGTCAAACAATTCTTGGAGCCATTCAACGTGAGAGCTATGGATTTCGAACCTTCTTCGCTAATAGAATTGGAGAAATTCAAAGCAGTACACAGTTACAAGACTGGTGGTGGATCCCTGGACAACTCAATAGCCGACATTATCACTCGAGGAGCTGGACCAAGAGAACTCGATGTTAATTCAGAGTGGCAAGAAGGACCAAAATTCCTACACCTCCCTGAGTGTGAGTGGCCCATTATGTCTGCAAAAGAGGTCTCTACTGCAGCTCGAGAAAGCATTAATAATATGCAAAAGAAGACATTTGCAGCAGCAGTCACCAGAACCCAAGCAAAGAGAGATCAAAGTTCTGGGCAAAGTTCTAAGCGGAGACCTCCTGCTGGAGCAGCTGTACAAAACTTGGTGGATGAAAGGCGGTTCAGTAGCCTAATGTCTCTGGTCAAGACTGTTTCTTTCATGTGGAGAGCTGCCAGAAAATTTATGTCTGGAAACAAGTTCATAAACACACCAAAGTGGGAGGCTGTGCCAACAAGTGGGGTCATTACTGCTTCCGAGCGACAGGATGCCTTCAGAGATATCAAGAGGTTACCCCCTCTTGCTGCTCAAGAGGGGGTAACCTTTCCAGCTACCACTACAGACCGCCTGGTGGTGTACCGAGAGGCAGAAACTGGATTATTAGTCTGTGGTGGGAGAATCCATTGTTTCGGAGACGACGGCATGGCAGTCCCCCTTCTACCATCTGATGCATGGGTCTCTAATTTGTTGGCTCGAGAGGCACACAATGAGGGTCATGAAGGAGTGGCTGCAACCCTGCTGAAAATGAGAAGAAAAGGCTGGGTCATTCAAGGGAGGAGAATTGCCAAAAAAGTAGTGGAAAACTGTCTTATCTGCAAAAAGTACAAAGCAAGAAGATGCCAACAAATAATGGGGATTTACCTCCTGAAAGAACCAAACCTGCAGCCCCGTTTGAGTACACAGCAGTTGACCTCTTTGGACCATACCTTGTCAAGGATGTTGTCAAGAAAAGAGTCTCCATGAAAGTGTGGGGTGTTGTTTTCAGCTGCATGGCCAGCAGGGCTGTCCATGTAGACCTGGTAGACACGATGTCAACAGAGAGTTTTTTGATGACTTACCAACGATTCACTGCAATTAGAGGACATCCAAAGAAGATCTGGTCTGATCCAGGGACAAATTTCATTGGTGCCAAGTCTGTATTAAAAGAGCTGTATCAGTTCCTGGATTCCCAAGACAAAGATGCAATAGAGGAGTCTGCTCAAAAAGGCACCCAATGGGAGTGGATAATTAATCCAGCTGACTCGCCTCATCGCAATGGAGCTGCTGAAGCTGCCGTCCGCATCATTAAGAAGGCACTCCAGAGTTTGGGCACCAACATTGGCCTCAATTACAATGAGCTTCAGACTACATTCCAACTTGCTGCTAATCTCGCCAACGAACGTCCTATTGATGCCCAGGTACAGAGCCGTGAAGATTGCACTTGTATGTATCACCCAACTCACTCCTCTTAGGACGGGCCTCTCCAAATGGTGACATCAGAACATTTGACTTTGCAAGCTATCCTTATAAAAGACTCAGGGAGATGCAGCATCATGTCAATAGATTCTGGAGATCATGGAGCCAGCTTTCTGGTCCAAACTTATTTGTGAGAAGCAAATGGCACACATCACATCGAAATGTCACAGCTGGCGATATTGTTTGGCTATGTGACCAAAATGCAGTGCGGGGCCAATTCAAGTTAGGACAGTCCTACAGTCCTGCATAGAGATGTTCGGCGCCTGGTGGTTCTATTGCCAGTGGAGGAACAAATATATAACTGAAAAGCAGTTCACAGGAATTTATTCTGCGATCTCTCCATCGATTCCTTGGAAAGATTGAGTGGGAGGTGTTCTGGTGAACTGCCAAGAAGCCACTCCCCTCTTGTTGCTTCTTTGTGCTCTGCCTGCTACAGATGAGAACCAGGTGGAGTCAATCTCCTGGCAATTGGAAAAGTATTTTAGGTGTGGCTGACCTCTCACTCTTGTTTGAGAGAGTGGCACAGCATGTGTGACAAACAGTGCTGATCACATGCAAGGAACAAACTGTGCAAATCTTTAAAAAACTGTGAAGGACAGCCGGTAAGCTCCTAATACTGTTTTACATGGACTTTAACTTTTGATTGTTTTCATGAGAAAAAAAAAGGAAATGTATATATATTTATATGCACTTGGTGTTTATTAGTTAAAGCAGAACATATTGATAGAAAATGTTAATTTATTATACTGTAGAATTAAATGATTTAAATCAGTGGAAATTTATTTTGAGTTTTCACAGTGTATTTGTCCTGTTGAGTTCACGATGTAATTTAGATGTTTCTGTTTCTTTTGAGGGTTTTCACCTGTATGATTGGAGCATCATATAAAAATAAATAGCCTATAACTAAAATGAAGACTCCTTGAGTGAACGCCAGTTATATTTCACAATAAAAAAAAAGATAATCCTTTTCAAGTTGGGAATGCACAGTGAAATCAAACCAGGAGAAACTTGACAAAGATGTTTTCAATATATATATTTATACATATCTACACGTTGCAGTAGAACAGTGTTTTTCAACTAGTGTCCCGTGGAAATTATTCAATTTCACTAAATTGGTCTAAAACGATTTTTTGAAAACAAATTGACTGCAAATAATATGCCATTTCCGAGAGTCTGTGTTGTATAGTGACTAGCGGCGTCATCATGTAATTTCCTGATGACAGGATGGCAGTAGGTACACAGCACTGTACGTTAAAACAAGAGAATTAGTGATGCATGAATGTGACAGGAAGCGGTGAGAGCATTGTACCAAGCAAGACTGTGATGACAGTGATGGAAAAGTTTTGAAAAGAAAAAAGCTAAATTCAGACCAAGATGAAGAACTTAGCATGAGTGGATATCAACGGAAGGCAAATACCGTGAGCTTTTTCTTTTCCAAATATTATTGCTTTTCTCAGAAAAGGAATTATTTTCTATATTCTGGCTGAGAGATTGCTTGTGGTCAGAATTAGTCGTGTGAACAATGTGGTCTTAAATTTAAATTGTTGTGCCACTGATCAGGCGCACTTTTGAAGTAGACATGTTAAGTGCAATTTGAAATATCTAATATAAAATGATACAAATTCCTATTCAAGACACTTTGATAAGAACGACCATATATTATTATTATTTATTATTTTCATTTGTTTAGATTTTTGGTTGGTGGTGTGCCTCTTGATTCTTTCAATGAAACAATGTGCCTAGGCTCAAAAAAGGTTGAAAAATACTGCAGTAGAAAGCAACGTTTAGATGCTGGGAGGAAGAAGAAAAAGTATAAAAAGTGTCCGGTTGTTTAGGGAGCAGCGGATCAGAACCAGAGTCAAGGGAGCAAATGTCATCCTCCTTTACATACATGACTGTAAATAAAGACCCGGACTAAACATGATCTGTTGATCCTGCATCAGGTAGAGCCCAAATAAAAGGAGCCTGGCTGGGAAGAGGAGGAGGACTGGTTCTGCAGCCACGGAAACAAACACGCTGTGAGGGGCAGACGGAACCCGCTGATCCGGCATATAACATCGGAAGTTGGAAAACGGCCCAGTACAGAGGATCAGGCGCGCTGTAAGTAAAGTTCCATTCCGATTGAACCGATCCTGCAGAGTACTGGCAGTGAGGACGTCTTCCGACGGAGTTCTGGTGCGGGGATGCTGGCGCTCTACTGTGTTTTCTTTGAATTGGACCTGAACAGAAGGGGGCGTGGCACGCCGAGGAGTGAGCGGCGTTGGAGTGTTGAGCAGCCCGCTGTGGACAAACGAGAGTGTGCGCTGCACAGAGATCACCTCCACGAACACGATAACAGGCGGATATATATATATATAGGGGGCAGTATATATATATATATATATATATATATATATATATATATATATATATATATATATATATATATATATATATATATATATATATATATATGTGTGTGTGTATGTGTACCATAAGCTATATTTTCACATAAGCTTCCATACATAGATATGGAAGCTTATTTCCCATCCCATGTGTCATGTGACCATAATCACATGACACAGACCCCCTTGTCATCGGGGTCTAACGGGCCTTTCATGACCCGACATTTCCCCTGAACAGTGCATAGCTTGTAAACTTAAGAAAAGATAAACCGATCTTAAAGCCCATTAAGTCTCTAATGGGCTTCGTGTTTTCAAGCTTGCAGTCGTCCATCTTCAAACTGATTACATTACATTTTCTTATTAAGTGAGATTTATGTTTCCATAGAAAAATAATAATCCGGTTGTTGTAATTAATTGCAGAAATGTGTATATGTATGTGCAGTGTAGGTAAATCTGGAAATACTTTCCATTTTGGTGAAAAATATTCTACGCAGAATAGATAAATCTCTGCTATTACAGGCCCAACCTTTCCTAGGGGGCAGTAGAGAGCAACGTGTGGACGCTGCTGCGAGCAGAACCGATACGAGTTTGTTTCCAGTGTCCAGTGATCAAATATCATCCTCCTTTACATACATGACTGTAAATAAAGACCCGAACTAAACATAATCTGTTGATCCTGCATATCGATGCTTGATCATTTAAGAAAGGATAACCTATCCTATCTTTAAGGTTTTTAGTGTTTTTTAAAGTTTTTACCTGAAAGACAAAGCAAATGGTTAGTGACCAAATGAGCGCAGAGGGTCTACATTCAAAGACTCTGTTCAGGCGGTCAATGACGCCAATCGGTGACGTTGATTCTGGGTTGGAGTTTTCCATTCAAGGTAAAACGTGACCAGTGAACAGCTGAGCCAATCAGGAGCAGGCGACCGCCCACTGCTCATTAACTATAGCATTTGAATACTTAGTTGGTTCCTTTTTAATCTTGAAGTTGAAATATTTTCAAAGTAACTCATCAGTTAAAATAAGTCATTAATGACTTATACATTATATAAGTATTTATTTTATATGGTATAACTATACATTATATCAACCAGTAATTTTTGTTTTGTTTTTACAAATAACATGACAAAGTAAAGAAAAAGTGACTAAATGATCGCAGATAATCTACAATCAAATACTTTGAAGAATATTATAATGAAGACTTAGATTTCTATTTTGTTTTTACATTTCTTTATCATTTCTTTATCATTTGTATCCCCCCACTCCAAAGAGTGGGGGGATACACACATCAGCATGGAGCTAAAAGTTGTGTTCTTATAGTCCAAAAAGTTTTAAACTGCTGTAAAAGCCTGTTGTCTTTTGTTTGCTTTTAAATCTGTCTGAATTTTGTTGCTGCCCTGAGCAACTTTATTTACTTTATTTTCTGCTTGTTGCCGAATTGTTTCTTTAAAGCCTCAAAAAGGTGCTACAGGCCAACAAGCTATCATTATGTGTAAAGAGATTTTCTTTGGTTGTGTTAATGTCAGTGTAAACACAAAGTCCATTAGTGTAAACAACTGTCCTGTATAATTACAGGGTTTTGTCTGTAATTTAAAAAGTATACTTTTTTTAAAGTATACTCTTTTTAAATTACAGACAAAACCCTGTAATTATACAGGAATTCAGTGTATTTGTAATATTGATTTAATGTAAATTTTAGGATAAACTTGATCAATTTTTAATGGTAAAAACTGTCATTTTTACAGTAAAAGGTTAAATAAAACACAATTTTTTACTGTAGAATCAGCAATTGTAAAAATTAGCTGACTGTAATTTTTACGGTTAAATTCTGGCAACCACAGCTGCCAGTATTTTACCGTAAAAATTACAGTTTTTCTTTATTACAGTGTGTAATTTTTACGGTTAAATTCTGGCAACCACAGCTGCCAGTATTTTACCGTAAAAATGAAACTTTTTTTTTTTTTACAATGCAAATTGTGAAATTAAAAAGTGCAAATTTACTTTGTAAAATTATCAAATCGATTATATCAGCTAAATAATGTGTTACCAGTGTAGTCTAATGGTAAAAACATGAAAAAGCATAAGTAAATTTTATATAAAATGTCCAAAAAATAAGGTTTTGTAGAATATTCTGTTGTTTTCAGAATCCAGGGTAAAACATCCTTGTCCTCCTCACTCTTCCAGGGGCAGCATAATGTCTTCCTCCTCAGTCTTCGGGCCGTAGGGATAATGGTCATCAATGTCCAAAAAAAAAAAAGGGTCTTTCCTCAGTGAGGCTGATGGTTGGTAAGGAGGAAGAGCTGGATAGAGTCTAGCGATGCCAGGTGAACCCGTTGGTGCCGCTGGATGCAAGCTCATCGCAGCAGGTTGACATGTTGGGAAGAGAGAAAAACAGTCATTAGTTTTCTTATTTTTCTTATGTTGTTCAGCTGATTTCTCATGATTCTTTTTCTTTCTTCAGCTTTCTGAACCATCTGAAATCTATGTTATGCGTGGGTTTTTTAATTTCCAGACTGAGTGTATCTGTGTGTTCTTGCATTATTTGTAAAAGTGAGATTTTTTTATTTTTATTTATTTATTTTTTTCCCAGCAGCTGTTGTTTCTGTAGCAGTAAATTACTATCTAAAACTCGGGTTCAAATAACCCATGATTAAGAAATCCAAATTTACGCCATTGTGACAAATACTGAACACATGATTCCCCATTCTCTAATTGTTATTCTGCAAACCTCCTACAATTTAAAACGTTTATTTGAAACGTTTATTCCAATCCTCAGTCTAATTTGATAGACCTACAACTCAGTCTAAATTAATAGACCTACAAACCTTAAGATGTTTTGCAGCCCCTCAGCTCTGTCTTTATCCTGTCGTGGCTGATCCAACCCGGTGGAGCACCAGAAGAGTCCTCTTTTTCTCAGACAGACCTGGCGAAGGTTTGGAGGAAAACCAGTTTGAAGGTTTGGTGATCAGCCCTCTCCTGAGGTCCACCGACTTGGATGAACCAGCGAAGGTTCCCGGCCAACGCACCAAATTGTGAAGTCCACAATTCAGAGACTGAGGTCCAGACAAAAGTCAGGGAACAAAAACAATCTTTTATATCTGCAGACGGAGAGCAAGAAATGCACTGCATTAGGCACAAATTACTACTAAGTAAAATGTATTATTTGATTAGTTTAGTTTTAATGCTTTGCATTTATATAAATATTTACTAGCACCATTAATTATTTTTGTGTTAGTAAATAATGTTTATGTCTTATTTTGTTTTGATTACTCCTTTACTTGGCATGTATGGTCAAATTGCTCAAGGTGTAAATAGCAACTTCTGTGTCTCACTGTGTGTTGGTGTCGGTCCAAATGTGACCTGCGGTACCGAATAAACCCACCTCAACTGCATTTTGTTGTCATGTCTCTTGTTTTTTTGGGGGGGGGTTTTAACATTGGGCCTCCGACCGTCAAAGTGACACTAAACCTGACGCTTATTCTTAAAAAGTGGCTGATCACAGACAGCCTGTGGTTCTGTGGACAGACGGCATGAAATGTCCTTATGAATCAGATGTAATATTCTAATTTTACTGTTCAATTTCAGATATGAGTGATGAGAAATATTAAAATTTTTTGGAAACTGTAACCTTTTGATGCACACCTTTATGCAGTCACTGTTTAAGTTAGAAACTTACAGAGCTCATGGCTTTGGTCTTTGGACTAAAGAGCCCCAAGAAAACATCAGCGTTCACAGAGAAAGCACGACACACACACACACACACAAACACACACACACATATATAGATATAGATCTATATATATATAGATATATGTAGATATAAATATGTACCATAAGTTATAGTTCCCATAAGCTTCCATACAAAGGTATGGAAGCTTATTTCCCAGCCCACCATGTGTCATGTGACCAGAATCACATGACACTGACCGCCTTGTCATCGGCGGTCAAACGAGTCTTTCATGACCCGACATTTCTCTTGAACCATGCATAGCTTGTAAACTGAAGAAAGGATCAACCAATCTTAAAGCCCATTAAGTCTCTAATGAGCTTTGTGTTTGCAAGCATTTACTGCAAGGCAAGAGAAGTGATTTGTGACCAAATGATCGCAGATGCCCAACATTCAAAGGCTCTGCTTCTGCTGGTCATTGACGTCAATCTATGACGTCAGATTCTGAGTTTGAATGCGACAGAGAAGTGTCACGTGACCAATGAGCTATGGCAAGCCGTTTTAACATAAATTCGGTTTCGTCTGACTATCCGTAATTACGTTCCAGATATCTGAAAATACATTTTGACTAGACAAAACTACATTTTGACTCTCCGGAATGGTAATTTAAGATATCTGCTTTTACATTCTGACTAGTAAGAATAAAATTCAAGATATCTTCAATTACATTTTGATTAGTCAAAATTTCTTTCAAGATATCTCAAATCACGTCACTGGATTTGTAATTTGACGAGACACGTATCCGGAATTACGTTTTGAGATATCTTGAACGTAATTATCACTAGTCAAAAGTACAATTTCAGATATCCGAATTAACAATGACGTTGAAGCCCCTTTGTGCTGCCCAAACTGTTGCCTGTAGAATTTTATGTTTCCTGCACAAAATTGTCCATAAATGCCACAAATTAGAAAGAGCTCGGCAATAATGGACATGCGGAAAACGCAAAACTTTATAAACTATAAGACTGCTAATGATGTCTGCAAAAAATGTCCTGTTTATTCATTTCTGACGAACTGAATGCACTTAAAAACAACTTTGAAAAGCTAAAACTGCTTTGTCAATTCCATTTTCAACATGAAAGTTGTGCATTTTTAAACATATTTTTCGTTTTTTCTATTTTTCATTGTTTTATTAAACTTTCAAATTGCCACGTAAATCAGTGACGCTTTGACTAGACAGAATGCCAATTCAAGATATCAGTAATGTCATTTTTACTCGTCAGGATGTTGATGTTGATACCAGAAAACGCCAGCAGGGGCTTGTGAGTTATTCTGGTTTAGACAGCAGAAAAATTAGAAGAAGAAGAAAAATTGTAGCTAGCTGTAGCACGTTGTGCTGAATTATTGCACGCTAAAAGATAAATTCTGATAAATTCCGGTAACGGTTAACAGAAAAGAAGATTTGTGACCTGATCCCTGGTAGTAAAAAAACATTTTTACCGTGATTTTCTCTCGTGAGTGTTGTAATCTATTTTTGCAACCGAAGTTAAGATAATGCTAACTGGCGTCACAGGCATTACTGTTCATATGTTCCGACCAGGAAGAAAAGAGAAACATAAAAAAACCAATCGGAGAAACGTGAGATTAAAATGATTTTCACTGTATCGCATTTTTGTTATGTACAAACTTATAATGGGTCGCATGGAGTGCGATGTTTGTTTTGCAAACTTGCCATTAGTTGAATGTTATTTTTACGATAAATGGAATTTATTGCTTCCTGTATACTTTTGGATTTTAATAGGTAATTGAGATCTGAATGTGGCAGTATGCCCTGGAGGTTTTGAACGCACCACACAAGTGCTGGCATTTAATTGGTGGTGGCGCTGTTTGTATATAAGGGGCCCTCCCTCACCTGGTCAACATGTGTTTCCGGTTTAGACCTCTGTTGCTGTGCAGCGCCAGTCTGACACTAAGGTGTGCTTGACTGATACATGCTGATCGCTCCTTCTTCTGGTAAGAGGCCTCTCCTATACTTGTTGTTGTTAGCCTTGCCTTCGCTTAGCTTTAATTGTACACCTAGGTGGCCTGTGTAAACTGCCTGATCCTCCTCCCAGCCAGAGGCACTACACATAGAGCTTGTGGTAAGTGAAAAGCTCATTACCTGCATGCTTTTAGATTTGATGTTTAACACTTATGTTTGCTATAGACGCTGCTGTTTGTCCTTGGCCGGCTGTTTGCCTGTTGCCCTGTGGTTCCTGGTTGATGGTCCTCTGTTATTTTGGTTGTCCGTCGGCAGTCCATTTGTCGCTCTAATTGCTGGCTCTCTGCCAGCCATCGTGGTCAGCGTGAACCTGACTCCTGCCCCTTGTCCAGCTTGGCTGGTTCGGACTGGCGACCAGCTTGGACGGACTCTGCTGCCGCTCTTGAGTGGCGTCTGTGGCGTGGCATCCCAGGACGGATTCTTAATTGACAATTGCTGCTGATTGTTGACTGAACAACAATTATGAAATGACTCATGTAATTTGAATGTCTTTTATCTTGACAGGAAAGGCCAGTTCATGGTGTTGGTGGTGGACTTTCCGGGTGGTGGTGCTCTTTTGATTTGTTGCACAATTTTCTTTAGTTTTGTTGTTTTGTTTGCTGTGTTTCTTTTATTTAGGTCACTACCCTGAGCTGCACTGCCACCCTTGACTTGAGCCGTCACTGTTATTTATTTAATGTGAGTGGTTTTAACTTAATGTATTTTATTGATTGGCATGAACTGATGTAATAAATAAAATTATTGAAATTAGTGAGATTGTCTCAAGCCTCATATGTAGCGGCCTGTGTGCCTTGAAAACTTTTTGGGGATAAATTATTACAATTTTGTCTTAAAAATAGTTCTATTGAACCACACCGGTCCCACCACATATATATATGCAGGTTAGTTTTTTTTTTTTAGAACCACATTCAATGATAATTATCACTATCAAAATTACAATTTTAGATATCTGAATTCTGAATGAGGTGAAAGCCCCTTTGTGCTGTCCGAATAGTTGCCTGCAGAATTTAATATTTTCAGTAAATGCCACAAATAAATCTCACGTCATTTGGACTGGTTAGAATGTAATTATCTCAAATAGGTATTTTGTCCAGTCAAATTTTAATTAGAGATATCTTAAATTGCTAAAACGTCTGGTCATAAAACAATTTGAGATATCTGGAATGTAAGAGCAGTGAAACCGACTTTATATCAAAAAGGCTTGCCATACGCAGAAGGGCGACAGGTCTTTGACGTCAATCTGTGACGTATGATTAAGGAATGATCATCTGTGAAGCACAATGCATATCTGTGACCATCTTTGGACGTTGGATCTATAGGTCCTGCTAAATCTGTGTGGACCATTGCTAGTGGTTCTTTAGCTCTTGCATCTGGCTCCTTGTTAGTTTGAACACATTTTCCTTTCGTGCAGACTTCACGATATGGCATTGGTTCACCTCTCCCTTTAATTTCCATGCCATGCACAACATTTTCTAGCTTCAGTACATCTCTGTAATTGCAATGTCCAAGAATCTCACGCCAACCTTGTAAGTCATAACATTTTTTACACTGAGCACCACATCCATTGTCCGTCGTTGGAAGTAATACACTGTGTTACCTACGTCAATGGGGAACTTGGTATAGTCTCTGAGAAGAACGTTCTTTTCTTCTTTGAAGATCACCGTTGCTCCGCTGGATGTTGCAGCTTTCACTGAGAAGATGTCTTGCGGATATGAAGGGATGTACAATTTGTTCCTCAGCACTGTTTTAAGACGTCGACCTAACGCGTCTCCTCGTTTCTTGGCAACACCAAAACACCTGGATCCATCAGCCAATTCCACGCAGTGCGTCTCGGCCTGGAACTTTCATCAAGCTTCCGAAACTTCCCGATGTCGGTGATTATATGCGACGTCGCACCAGCGTCCACCATCAGACCTCTCCTCTTGATGTCGTCCACTCGCGTGTCAGCGTCGCTCACCCGGAAAGCAAACTCTCTGTCGCCGCCCGCATTTGAATACTTAGTTGGTTCCTTTTAGTCTTGAAGTTGAAATATTTTCAAAGTGACTCATCTCAGTTAAAATAAGTCATTAATAACTTATATATAAGTATGTATCACTTCCACCTCTTCTTCTTTTTGGCAATTAAGAGTTCGTCGCACTGCTGGTGTGAAGTCAGCTTTAATGAAACTCTTTAAAGTTGTTCTTATTACAGCTTCAGTTTCCCTGACACCAACACCACCGTCGAACTAAAACACAACGTAAACTTAGTGAGATGGTGTCAAGAATACAATATCGATATAAAAATAACATAAAACATATAAACATACCTCGCTGGCTAACCCTTCCTTTTGAGGTAGAAATGAGGTCATTCAGTAAATTCTTACACTTAAATCATGCTTCTTCATTTGCTTGCCAACGCGATGCTGTTATATCGCAAGCGTCTCTGGTACCTGGTAACCAGACGCTTCTACATCTACTTCCTACCATAAACCTTCAAAATAAGAGTCTTAACAAATAGTATAAATAATACAAAATAAACCTATAAATTAAAACTTTGGCAGTAAAAGTATGTATTTTATGTATTGTAACTATATATTATATGAACTAGCAATGTAGGTAGCTAATTTACATTTAAATACTATAAAAATACTATAATGAAGACTTAGAAATCTATTTTGTTTTTATATTTCTATATCATATATCACGACACGGCGCTGGAATTGAAAAATTCAGGGCTTCAAGGAAAAGAATAACGAAGATGCCCGCAAAGAAAATCACAGACATCTCAATGAGATCGCAAAGCACTGGGCCTCGTCCTGTAGGACGAGGCCCATCTATAGGTATCTATATATAATTTATATTTGATGGTTAAGAAAATAATTAATGACTAAATGATGGCGGAGCGGCTACAGGACTTTTACGTCAATCTATGACGTTTGATTCGGGCTTCGAGTTTGCCTCAGGAAGATCACGTGACCAATACGTCACCAATACCTGATTGGCTTAGCTGGTCAATTACGGATAGTCAGACGAAACCGAATATATGTTAAAACGGCTTGCCATAGCTCATTGGTCACGTGACACTTCTCTGTCGCATTCAAACTCAGAATCTGACGTCATAGACTGACGTCAATGACCAGCAGAAGCAGAGCCTTTGAATGTTGGGCATCTGCGATCATTTGGTCACAAATCACTTCTCTTGCCTTGCAGTAAATGCTTGAAAACACAAAGCCCATTAGAGACTTAATGGGCTTTAAGATTGGTTGATCCTTTCTTCAGTTTACAAGCTATGCATGGTTCAAGAGAAATGTCGGGTCATGAAAGACTCGTTTGACCGCCGATGACAAGGCGGTCAGTGTCATGTGATTCTGGTCACAAGACACATGGTGGGCTGGGAAATAAGCTTCCATACCTTTGTATGGAAGCTTATGGGAACTATAACTTATAGATCTATATATATAGAGCTATCTAGAAATATCTAGATAGATATATCGATCTTTAATGACACACATTTGTGTGTCATTAAACGACGGTGGTGTTGAACTAAAACACCACCGTCGTTTAATGACACACAAATGGCATTTACTGAAAATATTAAATTCTGCAGGCAACTATTCGGACAGCACAAAGGGGCTTTCACCTCATTCAGAATTCAGATATCTAAAATTGTAATTTTGACAGTGATAATTACGTTCAAGAAATCTTAAATCGTAATTCCGGTTACGTGTCTCGTCAAGTTACAGAACAAGTGACGTCATTTGAGATATCTTGCAAGGAATTTTGACCAGTCAAAATGTAATTGAAGATATCCTGAATTATTATTCTTACTAGTCAGAATGTAAATGCAGATATCTTAAATTATCATTCCGGAGTCAAAATGTAGTTTTGTCAAGTCAAAATGCATTTTTCGAAATCTAGAAAGTAATTACGGTTAATCAGAGGGAACGCAATTTATGTGAAAACGGCTTGCCATAGTACACTTGAAGCCCGCATCATACGTCACAGATTGACGTCATTGATCGACTGAACCAGAGCCTTTGAATGTAGGCCCTCAGCAGTCATTGCGTCACGAATGATTTTCCTTTGCAGGGAATGTAGACAATACCCATCAAATACAAATTAGATGTAGCTATAGATAGATATCTAGAGATCGATATGCACGTCTTTCTGTCATCTGTCTGTCAAGAGATATGTGATCGATAGACGTGAATATCTATCAAGACATAGTTATCCACGTCAATCTATCGATGTGGATATCTATGTCTAGACATAGATATTTATATATCTATATATCTATATATCTATTTTGTAGAGACCCTGGAGGGAGAATCAGTCGCCGAAGACCCTGGAGGACCCGTCGCCGAGGACGCTGGAGGACCGAACGATGAGAAAATCGATGAGAAAACACACTGATAACAGAGGCCCATTGTGCAGAACATTTTATATCACGTTTAACTGTCTGGTCTATTCATGTAGGGGGGGTGCATTTTAATTTCTGAGCCTGCACAGCTTATTATTAGCCCACCGATTTTTGCATGCCCTCCCTATTTTCCTGAAATATTAACCCATTCATATAAACCTCATAGCGTAGTTTATAGTAGTCAGCCACCAATTGTGCAAGTTCTCCCACTTAAAAGATGAGAGGCCTGTAATCGTCATCATAGATATTCCTCAACTATGAGACAAAAGAAGAAAAAAAAATTCAGATTGTCTGCTTTTTGTTGTTATTTTTGGTTTATTTTGATTTTTTCTTTTTTATAATTCCATTTGTTAGTGTTATTTTGAAACAATAATCCTGTGTGTATCTTAGTCGTCTAATCATCCCTTTATGATGATGTCTGGTATCACACACAGATATTAGTAAGAGAAACTGCATCTCATGTTGGCGTATTAGGCAGGCTCCCATTGTGTCTGTTATGAATTGAAACTGTAACCAACTAGTTTAACTTACGAATAGATAAGTTGAGAAAACTTAGATTTCAATGTTGAAGTTACAGTTAGTCTATCTTTTTAAGTTCAAAAAGGAGGATAATGAGCACAAACAACCATATCAAGAATAATGAACAGACTGTTTTTAGTGTTTTTTTAAGTTTTTACCTGAAACACAAAGCAAATGGTTAGTGACCAAATGAGCGCAGAGGGTCTACATTCAAAGACTCTGTTCAGGCGGTCAATGACGCCAATCGGTGACGTTGATTCTGCACTGTAAAAATAATTAGGGTGGTTAAACTTAAAAACTTGAGTACAATTGCTGCCTTAAAACACAAGTTAGCACAACTTGAAATTATGTATTTTTCCAACTTAGGTTGGCAAGCTAGAAAAGTAGCCCAATTGCTTATAATTTGTTGCTTAAATATGAAACCATAAGTTGAAATGACTAACGACAGAACATTCTTCATTCTCAAAAAATTGAGAACTCTTGTCAAGTGAAATTTTGTTAAAGTAATAAACAATTATATATACTTTCAACTCTCATTTCAAAGTTAAACTGACAAACTACATTCATACCAATTCCTTTTTTGAGTTAATTTAACTTAAGATTTTAAGGCAGCAATTGTACTTAAAATTGCAATTTAAGTAAACTAACATTTCCAACTATTGTTAACTCCCTCCACTAATAATGCCAAGTTTAACAGTTTCCTAAAAATAATTACACCTAATACACTTTCATTTCAAATATTACACATTTATTTTTATCTTGCTTGAAACAGTGGCAATTCAACCAGCTTCCCTCTCTCAGAAAACAGTCCAAACAGTACAAAACGATCATTGTTTTAACAAACTCACAAAGAGAGAGGTTTTTCCACAAATTCAGCATCATGCTGATATTAAAAACTTGAGTACAATATACAGAATTTAATATTAAATTCTGCAGGCAACTATTCGGACATCACAAAGGGGCTTTCACCTCATTCAGAATTCAGATATCTAAAATTGTAATTTTGACAGTGATAATTACGTTCAAGAAATCTTAAATCGTAATTCCGGTTACGTGTCTCGTCAAGTTACAGAACAAGTGACGTCATTTGAGATATCTTGCAAGGAATTTTGACCAGTCAAAATGTAATTGAAGATATCCTGAATTATTATTCTTACTAGTCAGAATGTAAATGCAGATATCTTAAATTATCATTCCGGAGTCAAAATGTAGTTTTGTCAAGTCAAAATGCATTTTTCGAAATCTAGAAAGTAATTACGGTTAATCAGAGGAACGCAATTTATGTGAAAACGGCTTGCCATAGCACACTTGAAGCCCGCATCATACGTCACAGATTGACGTCATTGATCGACTGAACCAGAGCCTTTGAATGTAGGCCCTCAGCAGTCATTGCGTCACGAATGATTTTCCTTTGCAGGGAACATAGACAATACCCATCAAATACAAATTAGATGTAGCTATAGATAGATATCTAGAGATCGATATGCACGTCTTTCTGTCATCTGTCTGTCAAGAGATATGTGATCGATAGACGTGAATATCTATCAAGACATAGTTATCCACGTCAATCTATCGATGTGGATATCTATGTCTAGACATAGATATTTATATATCTATATATCTATATATCTAATTTGTAGAGACCCTGGAGGGAGAATCAGTCGCCGAAGACCCTGGAGGACCCGTCGCCGAGGACGCTGGAGGACCGAACGATGAGAAAATCGATGAGAAAACACACTGATAACAGAGGCCATTGTGCAGAACATTTTATATCACGTTTAACTGTCTGGTCTATTCATGTAGGGGGGATGCATTTTAATTTCTGAGCCTGCACAGCTTATTATTAGCCTACCGATTTTTGCATGCCCTCCCTATTTTCCTGAAATATTAACCCATTCATATAAACCTCATAGCGTAGTTTATAGTAGTCAGACACCAATTGTGCAAGTTCTCCCACTTAAAAAGATGAGAGAGGCCTGGAATTGTCATCATAGATATTCCTCAACTATGAGACAAAAGAAGAAAAAAATTCAGATTGTCTGCTTTTTGTTATTTTTGGTTTATTTTGATTTTTTCTTTTTTATAATTCCATTTTAGTGTTATTTTGAAACAATAATCCTGTGTATATCTTAGTCGTCTAATCATCCCTTTATGATGATGTCTGGTATCACACACAGATATTAGTAAGAGAAACTGCATCTCATGTTGGCGTATTAGGCAGGCTCCCATTGTGTCTGTTATGAATTGAAACTGTAACCAACTAGTTTAACTTACGAATAGATAAGTTGAGAAAACTTAGATTTCAATGTTGAAGTTACAGTTAGTCTATCTTTTTAAGTTCAAAAGGAGGATAATGAGCACAAACAACCATATCAAGAATAATGAACAGACTGTTTTTAGTGTTTTTTTAAGTTTTTACCTGAAACACAAAGCAAATGGTTAGTGACCAAATGAGCGCAGAGGTCTACATTCAAAGACTCTGTTCAGGCGGTCAATGACGCAATCGGTGACGTTGATTCTGCACTGTAAAAATAATTAGGGTGGTTAAACTTAAAAACTTGAGTACAATTGCTGCCTTAAAAACACAAGTTAGCACAACTTGAAATTATGTATTTTTCCAACTTAGGTTGGCAAGCTAGAAAAGTAGCCCAATTGCTTATAATTTGTTGCTTAAATATGAAACCATAAGTTGAAATGACTAACGACAGAACATTCTTCATTCTCAAAAAATTGAGAACTCTTGTCAAGTGAAATTTTGTTAAAGTAATAAACAATTATATATACTTTCAACTCTCATTTCAAAGTTAAACTGACAAACTACATTCATACCAATTCCTTTTTTTGAGTTAATTTAACTTAAGATTTTAAGGCAGCAATTGTACTTAAAATTGCAATTTAAGTAAACTAACATTTCCAACTATTGTTAACTCCCTCCACTAATAATGCCAAGTTTAACAGTTTCCTAAAAATAATTACACCTAATACACTTTCATTTCAAATATTACACATTTATTTTTATCTTGCTCTTGAAACAGTGGCAATTCAACCAGCTTCCCTCTCTCAGAAACAGTCCAAACAGTACAAAACGATCATTGTTTTAACAAACTCACAAAGAGAGAGGTTTTCCACAAATTCAGCATGATGCTGAATTTGTGGAAAAACCTCTTTTTATAGGAATTTAACATGTCTACTTCAAAAGTGCGCCTGATCAGTGGCACAACAATTTATATTTAAGACCACATTGTTCACACGACTAATTCTTCCAACTTGAATGTGGTTCTAAAAAAAAAAACAACTAACCTGCATATATATATGTGTGGTGGGACCGGTGTGGTTCAATAGAACTATTTTTAAGACAAAATTGTAATAATTATCCCCAAAAAGTTATCTTCAAGGCACACAGGCCGCTACCTATGAGGCTTGAGACAATCTCACTAATTTCAATAATTTTATTTATTACATCAGTTCATGCTAATCAATAAAATACATTAAGTTAAAACCACTCACATTAAATAAATAACAGTGACGGCTCAAGTCAAGGGTGGCAGTGCAGTTCAGGGTAGTGACCTAAATAAAAGAAACACAGCAAACAAAACCACAAAACTAAAGAAAATTGTGCAACAAATCAAAAGAGTACCACCACCCGGAAAGTCCACCACCAACACCACCATTTTTTCTTTTTAATTATTAAACACTTTGAACCATTTTACAAGATCACGTGTCATGCACTTAAGTAATAAAATCTTACAGGCTAAAGACACACACATCATTTTAAGACAATAACATCATAAAAAAAATGTTCAATAAAAATAATGAATAAATGTGGAATACTTTCCATTTTGGTAAAGGGAGAATTTAAGGTTCTCCACACATAAGGTCACATATAAAATACATACTTATATAATGTATAAGTTTATTAATGACTTATTTTAACTGAGATAGTCGCTTTGAAAATAATTCAACTTCAAGACTAAAAAGGAACCAACTAAGTATTCAAATGCTATAGTTAATGAGCAGTGGGCGGTCGCCTGCTCCTGATTGGCTCAGCTGTTCACTGGTCACGTTTTCCTTGAATGGAAAACTCCAACCCAGAATCAACGTCACCGATTGGCGTCATTGACCGCCTGAACAGAGTCTTTGAATGTAGACCCTCTGCGCTCATTTGGTCACTAACCATTTGCTTTGTCTTTCAGGTAAAAACTTAAAAAACACTAAAAACCTTAAAGATAGGATAGGTTATCCTTTCTTAAATGATCAAGCATCGATAATGCAGGATCAACAGATCATGTTTAGTCCGGGTCTTTATTTACAGTCATGTATGTAAAGGAGGATGATATTTGATCACTGGACTCTGGAAACAAACTCGTATCGGTTCTGCTCGCTGCAGCGTCCACACGTTGCTCTCTACTGCCCCTAGGAAAGGTTGGGCCTGTAATAGCAGAGATTTATCTATTCTGCGTAAATATTTTTCACCAAAATGGAAAGTATTTCCAGATTTACCTACACTGCACATACATTAGGAATACACATTTCTGCAATTAATTACAACAACAGGATTATTATTTTTCTATGGAAACATAAATCTCACTTAATAAGAAAATGTAATGTAATCAGTTTGAAGATGGACGACTGCAAGCTTTTCAATTTGATTGAACGAACGATACTTTAAAAATAAAATGGCTTCGGTCTTTTTTTTAAATTAAAAGGATTTATGGTTCTATATTCCAAGTAAAATATTTTCAAATCTGGGCAGAGTTCGTTTTCTTCTTAGATTGACTGTGACATTGACATTGTTGTCAAATTTATTTCGGCTTATTTTAAGACTGTTCATAATTCCTGCAGTGGTCAATTTAATAAACTGCATTAGATACGATAGTAGAATATTTAGTTTATTGCAAATACAAATATAGATACGAGAAAGAAAACAGAAAGTGACTAAATTATCGGAGATAACCTACATTCAAAGACTGGATAAAAAAATTACTATGATGTTTCAATATATATATTTATACATATCTAGACGTTGCAGTAGAACAGTGTTTTTCAACTAGTGTCCCGTGGAAATTATTCAATTTCACTAAATTGGTCTAAAACGATTTTTTGAAAACAAATTGACTGCAAATAATATGCCATTTCCGAGAGTCTGTGTTGTATAGTGACTAGCGGCGTCATCATGTAATTTCCTGATGACAGGATGGCAGTAGGTACACAGCACTGTACGTTAAAACAAGAGAATTAGTGATGCATGAATGTGACAGGAAGCGGTGAGAGCATTGTACCAAGCAAGACTGTGATGACAGTGATGGAAAAGTTTTTGAAAAGAAAAAAGCTAAATTCAGACCCAGATGAAGAACTTAGTACACTAAAAAAAAAAAAACTGTCCTGTATAATTACAGGGTTTTGTCTGTAATTTAAAAAGTATACTTTTTTTAAATTACAGACAAAACCCTGTAATTACAGGAATTCAGTGTATTTGTAATATTGATTTAATGTAAATTTTAGGATAAAACTTGATCAATTTTAATGGTAAAAACTGTCATTTTTACAGTAAAAGGTTAAATAAAACACCATTTTTTACTGTAGAATCAGCAATTGTAAAAATTAGCTGACTGTAATTTTTACGGTTAAATTCTGGCAACCACAGCTGCCAGTATTTTACCGTAAAAATGAAACTTTTTTTTTTTTTTTACAATGCAAATTGTTAAATTGAGAAGTGCAAATTTACTTTGTAAAATTATCAAATCGATTATATCAGCTAAATAATGTGTTACCAGTGTAGTCTAATGGTAAAAACATGGAAAGTATAAGCAAATTTTACATAAAATATCCAAAAACCAAACTTTATTGTATTTTTTCCATTTAATAAAAACTTTTTGGGCTGTACAAACTTCTCACAACTCTGTGCACACTGATTACAAAGAACTTGTAACACATCTTCCAAAAAGCAGCAAGCACTTACATTAGTGCAAAAGTTTGAAGAGATATGACACAACATTATCACTTCAATCCTGGTGCAGTGTTTCAAATGAATAATCCATATGAAATTGGCACATACACAGAAATAAGAACTTTCTAACAAATGTGCTGGCCACCACTGTAACCTTTCTGAAATAGGTATAGAACTGTTCACGTTTGTCAGGTTTTTTGACTTGTAACTTGTAAATCACCACATATTCATTAAGCCTTGACAGTGGTGCAGCATAAAATCGGTTTCATTGTCATCTGCTATTTACATATAGAAAAAAATGTCTAACATAAATTTGCAACATTTAACATGAAGATGAAAATTTTGAAATCTTACAGTGTAAACCTTAAATACCAATAAAATACAGTTTTCAACATACAGCAACATAACAACATTACACATCATATCACATGACTCTCAAAGTATGGTCTAAGTCCACTCATGGTCTGCAAGGTCAGCGATGAGTGTGAGGACTCTTGGGTTGACCGCAAAGATCTTCCTCCTCTTGCTATGCTCAACTTTTGTTCCTCTCTCCGGATTAATTGAAAATAAACACCTTGAAGAAAAGAAATTTTATTGCATTTAATGTTATGTTTATAAATGACTTAAGAGAAAGATATCACGAGATCCAGCTTTGTGGTGGCTGGATTCAGTGGCAGAGCCAGAGGGATATTTAGTGACAGGCTTTTGTGCCTATTCTGCTTCACAAACAGACTGAAGAACTCTTCTGTTTCCATGGCCATAAAAAATATACAATTTAAACACTGCAAAGAAATGATAAAACATTTTCGTAGTTTCTACTGGCATTATTTCTATCATGAATATTTAGATTTAGCAGTTTTTTACCCTCCATTTCAATTGTCTTTTGTATTTATTATATTTCAGTAACTAGTAACATTCTGATCTATAATGTGAAAACTTCATCTTGCTGGTAAATATAGACACTGTGTAAGTATAAGAATTACCTCTGGAGGAACTCCAGTGTTGACCGCAGTCCCACTAGGTAGTGTATATTAAAACAGTAGAAACTGCCAAACATCAGGCAGATGGCACAGGAGAAGGCAGTGATGTGGTCATTGATAATCTTCTGATCAATACTCAACATGAAGCAGTTCGCAGAGAAGCAAGAGGACCCTTTGAATAAAAAACATGAACAAATATATATCACAAAAAGCCCCTGTGTGAACCATTCAACTACTTTGTCAACTTGGTTCATACATACCACACACAATAAGGCAGGGTGTTGCTGGCACATCCTCCATCTCAACCTCTTCAGCAAGGCTGGTCTTCTCAACATAGTGGAACATTTGCTCTTCCTTCTCACCAAAAAAAGCAAGTAGAAGAAGAATCATCTCTGTACAACCACTGGATTGACCTTTTTCACTTGCTAACTTGAAGAGAGAGTTGAGGATGCGCTCCGCCTTTTTGTCCAGATTGGTGAAGAAGGCTTCCGTCAGACTGATGCCAGTAAGTTGCTGGAAGTGTTCTTCCATGCCAGTTTCATGGAACAAAAAAGGCCTTTCTTGGCATAGCGTCAGGATGCTTGTACCTTTATTGATGTCCTTTCGTTGCGTGTAATAGGTGGACTTGATAAGTTCTTTCACATCTTCTGCAGCATATTTTTTGTCTTTGAACATCTTTTCATGTCTTATTTTTTCTTAAGCTGACTCTCTACTGTCTCAGAAAGGGGCAAAAACTTTGGCGCCCAGTTGACACAGCCATACGTGTCTTGAACACTGGCTTTCTGCTCAGCAGGTATCTCATCAGTGTCATTATCTGATTCCGCCTTGCGTTTAGTTATCTTTGGTGTGTCTTGTCGTTTGACATTTTCAATTCTTGCCTGGAGTTGTTTTACCAGGGAATGATAACCAAGTCCAATAACATCACCATCAATGACGTCCTTAAGTGAACTTTGGATACCTGCTCACCATCCTTTCTGCTATTTCAGTAGTGTCGCGTTTGGTAGGATTCTTGCAAATCAGCATCATTTCAGAGACAATAATCCTCACCATTTGTCTTCGAAGTCGTGCACTTGGCCTTTTCTGTCGTTCCAAAGTCTGTATCAGCTCTTCTGGAAGCTTCTGCCACGGTATCTGAAAACTGTCAACCCAGGTTGGCAAAACTGGGGAGCAGCTCAGGGAAGGCGATGAAGTATCAGCAGATGATGGTTGTGAAAGTGAGGCTGCAGGTTGAGAGGATTGAACTGACTGTGGAGAGGAGGATGCCCTGCCTGAAGTTGAAGCCATTGAGTCTGGAAAGGTACAACGCATAAAATTGAAAAACATTAAGTCTAAACTTTTTTGGTAAAGAAAAAAAGAATGTTTATCAAAAAAGATATACACAATATGCTTAAGTGTCAAAACTGCTATTATCTTGAAATATCTTATCAACTGGTCATATCAAATTAAGTTATACATAAATATATACAAGTACATGTACTTTTTACTGTTACAATTTTTCATCTTTTACAATGTGCAAAAGTTACACAAGACTTTATCTCAAAATACTATTTTGGGCCCATGCAGCAACCAGTCTTCTGGCCTGTATGGGCTTCAGCACAGGCAATTTGTCTCCTTCGGTGATATACTGGAAATCATCTGCGGTTGTAGTGCCCAGTTTTTCCAACACATCCTCTAAAGCAGCCAAAACCTCCTGAGAAAGACCAGGAAGCACTGCTCGAATGGCATCACGAATGTCCTTTTGTGTATCCATCATATCTGTTGAAATACAGAAAACTAAAAAAGGTTGATCTCTGAACCATTAATAAAAGTGTAAAAGCAAGCCTTTACACTGCCAAAACACTATTCTTTAATGGTACAAACCGATTCCCATCTATTATGTAAGATGATAATGCACACTGGAATCTTTTTTTGGTAGCACTAGAAGCACTCTGAGTATCTTCATTACTTGTTTGACAAATCACATTTTCAAAATAATTTTTATGTTTCCTGGAGATGTGAGAGGTAAAGGAAGATTTTACACGAAACACAGAGGTGCACTCTTTCACAGGGCAAGTTACTTGACGCCCCTCTACTATAAGCTCCTTCAAGTGAACAACCAAAATTTTTATCCCTTCACACTGCCATTTACAAAGTGGAACTGTGCATTTTAATTTCGTTACACTTGTGTCCAGAGCAACTGTTGGCATGCTATTATGATGACGATATTTTAATGCTGCATAACCAGAACACACCTGCTCGCAACCGGCCGCAACACACTTGAACTTACGCCTCGGTTCGTTGCGATGCAGTTTGCAATGGAGAACAAAGGCTTTAACAGATTTAACTGGTTCTGCACACAGGTTGCATGAATACATCTTAAATATATTACTTCGATGGATAGCTTACAGCAATGGCGATACAAAACCGATGTTAGCAATAGCTTTGTAGAGAGGCTAACTTTCAACAACGTTTTTTTTTTTCTTCGTTTCCCCTGAAATGTCTTTTCAACCAACCGAAAGCAATTCAAACTATTTGTTTTCTGAAATTTTCCGCAATATTTCCTTACCTGAGAACGAGAGCCGATCAGATGGAGAAGGTTGGATGATGAAGTCTCTGCACAATCTGAGCGGAAGTTGGACAAAAACGCCAATCACCGAGTGCGACGGTCCTCAAATGCAGCGCGCTGATTGGTCCGTTCAAATCGACCGCTTCCAAAGTACCGCCAGAGCAACACTGCGCCTGTCCGCGCGGACCAGGTGCAGGGGGCCCTGTTGGCCCATGAACTAAGACTGAGAAAAGGAATTATTTTCTATATTCTGGCTGAGAGATTGCTTGTGGTCAGAATTAGTCGTGTGAACAATGTGGTCTTAAATATAAATTGTTGTGCCACTGATCAGGCGCACTTTTGAAGTAGACATGTTAAGTGCAATTTGAAATATCTAATATAAAATATGATACAAATTCCTATTCAAGACACTTTGATAAGAACGACCATATATTATTATTATTTATTATTTTCATGTGTTTAGATTTTTGGTTGGTGGTGTGCCTCTTGATTCTTTCCATGAAAACAATGTGCCTAGGCTCAAAAAAGGTTGAAAAATACTGCAGTAGAAAGCAACGTTTAGATGCTGGGAGGAAGAAGAAAAAGTATAAAAAGTGTCCGGTTGTTTAGGGAGCAGCGGATCAGAACCAGAGTCAAGGGAGCAAATATCATCCTCCTTTACATACATGACTGTAAATAAAGACCCGGACTAAACATGATCTGTTGATCCTGCATATCGATGCTTGATCATTTAAGAAAGGATAACCTATCCTATCTTTAAGGTTTTTATAGCCAGGTAAAAATGAACGTAATTATCAATAGTCAAAATTACAATTTCAGATATCCGAATTAAGAATGACGTTGAAGCCCCTTTGTGCTGCCCAAACTGTTGCCTTTTATGTTTCCTGCACAAAATTGTCCATAAATGCCACAAATTAGAAAGAGCTCGGCAATGTTGGACTTTATAAACTATAAGACTGCTAATGATGTCTGCAAAAATGTCCTGTTCATTCATTTCTGACGAAGTGAATGCACTTAAAAACAACTTTGAAAAGCTAAAACTGCTTTGTCAATTCCATTTTCAACATGAAGTTGTGCATTTTTAAACATTTTTTTCCTTTTTCTATTTTTCATTGTTTTATTAAACTTTCAAATTGCCACGTAAATCAGTGACGCTTTCACTAGACAGAATGCCAAGTCAAGATATCAGTAATGTCATTTTTACTCGTCAGGATGTTGATTTAAGATATCTTAAATAGAAGAGTTGAATAATTCAAGATATCTCTAATTCATTTAGAGATATCGTAAAAGGAATTTTGACTAGTCAAAATTATAATTCTAGATATCTCTAATTTAGTTTTCTAGTCATTATTTGCTTTTAAGATATCTATAATTTAATTTCCACTAGTCAAAACTACATTTCTTCTATCCAAAAATACATTTAAGATATCTTGAATTATGGACTAATTAGAGATATCTTGAATTATAATTTTGACTAGTCATAATTTAATTGTAGATATCTGAAATGTGTATTTCACATAGTCAGTAATTCATTGTAGATATCTTGAATTGAAGTCCCCATACAAATCAATGGTAAATCTGACGTCATTTTGACTAGTCAGAATGTAATTGGAGATAGATAGTCAGGCAAAACCGAATTTATGTTAAAATGGCTTGCCATAATATGGCAAGCTAAGCCAATCAGGTATTGGTCACGTATTGGTCACGTGATCTTCCTGAGGCAAACTCGATGCCCGAATCAAAAGTCATAGATTGACGTCTTGATAATGTAATCACAAATCATGTTCTTTTGCAGATAATGTGGACAATACCTATCAAATATAAATTATATATAGATACCTATAGAGAAATAGATATCTATATCTATATCAACATATTTATATTTTCATATAGATATATATTTAATTTACATATATTTCATACATAATTTATATTTGATGGTTAAGAAAATAATTAATGACTAAATGATGGCGGAGCGGCTACAGGACTTTTACGTCAATCTATGACGTTTGATTCGAGCTTTGAGTTTGCCTCAGGAAGATCACGTGACCAATACGTGACCAATACCTGATTGGCTTAGCTGGTCATTGGTGACGTCACACTTCTCTGTCGCATTCAAACTCCGAATCTGACGTCATAGATTGACGTCAATGATCAGCAGAAGCAGAGCCTTTGAATGTTGGGCATCTGCGATCATTTGGTCACAAATCACTTCTCTTGGCTTGCAGTAAATGCTTGCAAACACAAAGCCCATTAGAGACTTAATGGGCTTTAAGATTGGTTGATCCTTTCTTCAGTTTACAAGCTATGCATGGTTCAAGAGAAATGTCGGGTCATGAAAGACTCGTTTGACCGCCGATGACAAGGCGGTCAGTGTCATGTGATTCTGGTCACATGACACATGGTGGGCTGGGAAATAAGCTTCCATATCTTTGTATGGAAGCTTATGGGAACTATAACTTATGGTACATATATATAGAGATCTATCTATATATATCTGTATATATATAGATCTATATCTATATGTGTGTGTGTGTGTGTGTGTGTGTGTCGTGCTTTCTCTGTGAACGCTGATGTTTTCTTGGGGCTCTTTAGTCCAAAGACCAAAGCCATGAGCTCTGTAAGTTTCTAACTTAAACAGTGACTGCATAAAGGTGTGCATCAAAAGGTTACAGTTTCCAAAAAATTGTAATATTTCTCATCACTCATATCTGAAATTGAACAGTAAAATTAGAATATTACATCTGATCCATAAGGACATTTCATGCCGTCTGTCCACAGAACCACAGGCTGTCTGTGATCAGCCACTTTTTAAGAATAAGCGTCAGGTTTAGTGTCACTTTGACGGTCGGAGGCCCAATGTTAAATCCCCCCCCCAAAAAAACAAGAGACATAACAACAAAATGCAGTTGAGGTGGGTTTATTCGGTACCGCAGGTCACATTTGGACCGACACCAACACACAGTGAGACACAGAAGTTGCTATTTACACCTTGAGCAATTTGACCATACATGCCAAGTAAAGGAGTAATCAAAACAAAATAAGACATAAACATTATTTACTAACACAAAAAATAATTAATGGTGCTAGTAAATATTTATATAAATGCAAAGCATTAAAACTAAACTAATCAAATAATACATTTTACTTAGTAGTAATTTGTGCCTAATGCAGTGCATTTCTTGCTCTCCGTCTGCAGATGTATAAAAGTCTCTGAATTGTGGACTTCACAATTTGGTGCGTTGGCCGGGAACCTTCGCTGGTTCATCCAAGTCGGTGGACCTCAGGAGAGGGCTGATCACCAAACCTTCAAACTGGTTTTCCTCCAAACCTTCGCCAGGTCTGTCTGAGAAAAAGAGGACTCTTCTGGTGCTCCACCGGGTTGGATCAGCCACGACAGGATAAAGACAGAGCTGAGAATTTATGTTAAAACGGCTTGCCAAAGCTCATTATTTATTATTTTTACACTACATTTCTGAAGTTATCCCCCCCCCCCAAAGAGTGGGGGGATACACACATCAGCATGGAGCTAAAAGTTGTGTTCTTATAGATCTTCATAAAGTCCAAAAAGTTTTAAACTGCTGTAAAAGCCTGTTGTCTTTTGTTTGCTTTTAAATCTGTCTGAATTTGTGTTGCTGCCCTGAGCAACTTTATTTACTTTATTTTTCTGCTTGTTGAAGAATTGTTTCTTTAAAGCCTCAAAAGGTGCTACAGGCCAACAAGCTATCATTATGTGTAAAGAGATTTTCTTTGGTTGTGTTAATGTCAGTGTAAACACAAAGTCCATTAGTGTAAACAACTGTCCTGTATAATTACAGGGTTTTGTCTGTAATTTAAAAAGTATACTTTTTTAAAGTATACTTTTTTTAAATTACAGACAAAACCCTGTAATTATACAGGAATTCAGTGTATTTGTAATATTGATTTAATGTAAATTTTAGGATAAACTTGATCAATTTTAATGGTAAAAACTGTCATTTTTACAGTAAAAGGTTAAATAAAACACAATTTTTTACTGTAGAATCAGCAATTATAAAAATTAGCTGACTGTAATTTTTACGGTTAAATTCTAGCAACCACAGCTGCCAGTATTTTACCGTAAAAATTACAGTTTTTCTTTATTACATGTGTAATTTTTACGGTTAAATTCTGGCAACCACAGCTGCCAGTATTTTACCGTAAAAATGAAACTTCTTTTTTTTTACAATGCAAATTGTGAAATTAAAAAGTGCAAATTTACTTTGTAAAATTATCAAATCGATTATATCAGCTAAATAATGTGTTACCAGTGTAGTCTAATGGTAAAAACATGGAAAAGCATAAGTAAATTTTATATAAAATATCCAAAAAATAAGGTTTTGTAGAATATTCTGTTGTTTTCAGAATCCAGGGTAAAACATCCTTGTCCTCCTCACTCTTCCAGGGGCAGCATAATGTCTTCCTCCTCAGTCTTCGGGCCGTAGGGATAATGGTCATCAATGTCCAAAAAAAAAAAAAGGGTCTTTCCTCAGTGAGGCTGATGGTTGGTAAGGAGGAAGAGCTGGATAGAGTCTAGCGATGCCAGGTGAACCCGTTGGTGCCGCTGGATGCAAGCTCATCGCAGCAGGTTGACATGTTGGGAAGAGAGAAAAACAGTCATTAGTTTTCTTATTTTTCTTATGTTGTTCAGCTGATTTCTCATGATTCATTTTCTTTCTGAACCATCTGAAATCTATGTTATGCGTGGGTTTTTTTAATTTCCAGACTGAGTGTATCTGTGTGTTCTTGCATTATTTGTAAAAGTGAGATTTTTTTATTTTTATTTATTTATTTTTTTCCCAGCAGCTGTTGTTTCTGTAGCAGTAAATTACTATCTAAAACTCGGGTTCAAATAACCCATGATTAGGAAATCCAAATTTACGCCATTGTGACAAATACTGAACACATGATTCCCCATTCTCTAATTGTTATTCTGCAAACCTCCTACAATTTAAAACGTTTATTTGAAACGTTTATTCCAATCCTCAGTCTAATTTGATAGACCTACAACTCAGTCTAAATTAATAGACCTACAAACCTTAAGATGTTTTGCAGCCCCTCTCAGCTCTGTCTTTATCCTGTCGTGGCTGATCCAACCCGGTGGAGCACCAGAAGAGTCCTCTTTTTCTCAGACAGACCTGGCGAAGGTTTGGAGGAAAACCAGTTTGAAGGTTTGGTGATCAGCCCTCTCCTGAGGTCCACCGACTTGGATGAACCAGCGAAGGTTCCCGGCCAACGCACCAAATTGTGAAGTCCACAATTCAGAGACTTTTATACATCTGCAGACGGAGAGCAAGAAATGCACTGCATTAGGCACAAATTACTACTAAGTAAAATGTATTATTTGATTAGTTTAGTTTTAATGTATGTATGTATTTTATATGTGACCTTATGTGTGGAGAACCTTAAATTCTCCTTTTACCAAAATGGAAAGTATTCCACATTTTATTCATTTATTTTTATTGAACATTTTTTTAATGATGTTATTGTCTTAAAATTAGCTCTTGCATCTGGCTCCTTGTTAGTTTGAACACATTTTCCTTTCGTGCAGACTTCACGATATGGCATTGGTTCACCTCTCCTTTAATTTCCATGCCATGAACAACATTTTCTAGCTTCAGTACATCTCTGTAATTGCAATGTCCAAGAATCTCACGCCAACCTTGTAAGTCATAACATTTTTTACACTGAGCTCCACATCCATTGTCCGTCGTTTGGAAGTAATACAATGTGTTACCTACGTGAATGGGGAACTTGGTATCGTCACTGAGAAGAACGTTCTTTTCTTCTTTGAAGATCACCGTTGCTCCGCTGGATGTTTCAGCTTTCACTGAGAAGATGTCTTGCGGATATGAAGGGATGTACAATTTGTTCCTCAGCACTGTTTTAAGACGTCGACCTAACGCGTCTCCTCGTTTCTTGGCAACACCAAAACACCTGGATCCATCAGCCAATTCCACGCAGTGCGTCTCGGCCTGGAAACTTTCATCAAGCTTCCGAAACTTCCCGATGTCGGTGATTATATGCGACGTCGCACCAGCGTCCACCATCAGACCTCTCCTCTTGATGTCGTCCACTCGCGTGTCAGCGTCGCTCACCCGGAAAGCAAACTCTCTGTCGCCGCCCGCATTTGAATACTTAGTTGGTTCCTTTTAAGTCTTGAAGTTGAAATATTTTCAAAGTGACTCATCTCAGTTAAAATAAGTCATTAATAACTTATATATAAGTATGTATCACTTCCACCTCTTCTTCTTTTTGGCAATTAAGAGTTCGTCGCACTGCTGGTGTGAAGTCAGCTTTAATGAAACTCTTTAAAGTTGTTCTTATTACAGCTTCAGTTTCCCTGACACCAACACCACCGTCGAACTAAAACACAATGTAAACTTAGTGAGATGGTGTCAAGAATACAATATCGATATAAAAATAACATAAAACATATAAACATACCTCGCTGGCTAACCCTTCCTTTTGAGGTAGAAATGAGGTCATTCAGTAAATTCTTACACTTAAATCATGCTTCTTCATTTGCTTGCCAACTAGTGTCCCGTGGAAATTATTCAATTTCACTAAATTGGTCTAAAACGATTTTTTGAAAACAAATTGATTGCAAATAATATGCCATTTCCGAGAGTCTGTGTTGTATAGTGAGTAGCGGCGTCATCATGTAATTTCCTGATGACAGGATGGCAGTAGGTACACAGCACTGTACGTTAAAACAAGAGAATTAGTGATGCATGAATGTGACAGGAAGCGGTGAGAGCATTGTACCAAGCAAGACTGTGATGACAGTGATGGAAAAGTTTTGAAAAGAAAAAAGCTAAATTCAGACCCAGATGAAGAACTTAGCATGAGTGGATATCAACGGAAGGCAAATACCGTGAGCTTTTTCTTTTCCAAATATTATTGCTTCTCTCAGAAAAGGAATTATTTTCTATATTCTGGCTGAGAGATTGCTTGTGGTCAGAATTAGTCGTGTGAACAATGTGGTCTTAAATTTAAATTGTTGTGCCACTGATCAGGCGCACTTTTGAAGTAGACATGTTAAGTGCAATTTGAAATATCTAATATAAAATATGATACAAATTCCTATTCAAGACACTTTGATAAGAACGACCATATATATTATTATTTATTATTTTCATTTGTTTAGATTTTTGGTTGGTGGTGTGCCTCTTGATTCTTTCAATGAAAACAATGTGCCTAGGCTCAAAAAAGGTTGAAAAATACTGCAGTAGAAAGCAACGTTTAGATGCTGGGAGGAAGAAGAAAAAGTATAAAAAGTGTCCGGTTGTTTAGGGAGCAGCGGATCAGAACCAGAGTCAAGGGAGCAAATATCATCCTCCTTTACATACATGACTGTAAATAAAGACCCGGACTAAACATGATCTGTTGATCCTGCATATCGATGCTTGATCGTTTAAGAAAGGATAACCTATCCTATCTTTAAGGTTTTTAGTGTTTTTTAAGTTTTTACCTGAAAGACAAAGCAAATGGTTAGTGACCAAATGAGCGCAGAGGGTCTACATTCAAAGACTCTGTTCAGGCGGTCAATGACGCCAATCGGTGACGTTGATTCTGGGTTGGAGTTTTCCATTCAAGGAAAACGTGACCAGTGAAGAGCTGAGCCAATCAGGAGCAGGCGACCGCCCACTGCTCATTAACTATAGCATTTCAACACTTAGTTGGTTCCTTTTTAGTCTTGAAGTTGAATTATTTTCAAAGCGACTCATCTCAGTTAAAATAAGTCATTAATAACTTATACATTATATAAGTATGTATTTTATATGTGACCCTATGTGTGGAGAACCTTAAATTCTCCCTTTACCAAAATGGAAAGTATTCCACATTTTATTCATTTATTTTTATTGAACAATTTTTTTATGATGTTATTGTCTTAAAATGATGTGTGTGTCTTTAGCCTGTAAGATTTTATTACTTAAGTGCATGACACGTGATCTTGTAAAATGGTTCAAAGTGTTTAATAATTAAAAAGAAAAAAAAGCAACTAAGTATTCAATCGCTGTAGTTAATGAGCAGTAGGCGGTCACCTGCTTCTGATTGGCTCAGCTGGTCGCTGGTGACGTCATCCTTAGATGGGATACTCATTCAAGGATCTTTCAATATTAATGACGTCATTGGGTGACGTCATTTACGTCACCCATTGACGCCATCGACCGCCTGAACAGAGTCTTTGAATGTAGGCCCTCTGCACTCAATAACTTTTCCTCTCCATTGATTGGACCAGAAGCTCTCATCAGCCTCATCAATGAGTTTCTTGTAAAAACTATGCAGTTCGCTTTAGCATTTTTACAAAAACATAAATATTGCCTTTCTTTTAATACCATCTCTCCAACCCCTAACATTTAAAGGGAAGATTCAGAAAAATGAGGAGAAGGAAACTGAACCTCTGGCGTTCAGGAAAACGTCAGAATGAAGCACCGACTCTCTTAAACTGAATCCAGAACAACTGACCTCCAACCAAATAACGAGATTATTAACATTGCCATTTGAGACAGCCTTATTTATTAATTCGGCCGATGTTTCTAAATGTTAGAAAACAAAAGACGACGCGCGACGTCCACTGCGTTGTCAGTAGACGAGGCCCAGTGCTTTGCGATCTCATTGAGATGTCTGTGATTTTCTTTGCGGGCATCTTCGTTATTCTTTTCCTTGAAGCCCTGAATTTTTCAATTCCAGCGCCGTGTCGGTGATATATGATATAGAAATATAAAAACAAAATAGATTTCTAAGTCTTATAGTATTTTTATAGTATTTAAATGTAAATTAGCTACCTACATTGCTAGTTCATATAATATATAGTTACAATACATAAAATACATACTTTTACTGCCAAAGTTTTGAATTTATAGGTTTTATTTTGTATTATTTATACTTTTTTTAAGACTCTTATTTTGAAGGTTTAAGGTAGGAAGTAGATGTAGATGCGTCTGGTTACCAGGTTACCAGAGTCGCTTGCGATATAACAGCATCACGTTGGCAAGCAAATGAAGAAGCATGATTTAAGTGTAAGAATTTACTGAATGACCTCATTTCTACCTCAAAAGGAAGGGTTAGCCAGCGAGGTATGTTTATATGTTTTACGTTATTTTTATATCGATATTGTATTCTTGACACCATCTCACTAAGTTTACGTTGTGTTTTAGTTCGACGGTGGTGTTGGTGTCAGGGAAACTGAAGCTGTAATAAGAACAACTTTAAAGAGTTTCATTAAAGCTGACTTCACACCAGCAGTGCGACGAACTCTTAATTGCCAAAAAGAGAAGAGGTGGAAGTGATACATACTTATATATAAGTTATTAATGACTTATTTTAACTGAGATGAGTCACTTTGAAAATATTTCAACTTCAAGACTAAAAAGGAACCAACTAAGTATTCAAATGCGGGCGGCGACAGAGAGTTTGCTTTCCGGGTGAGCGACGCTGACACGCGAGTGGACGACATCAAGAGGAGAGGTCTGATGGTGGACGCTGGTGCGACGTCGCATATAATCACCGACATCGGGAAGTTTCGGAAGCTTGATGAAAGTTTCCAGGCCGAGACGCACTGCGTGGAATTGGCTGATGGATCCAGGTGTTTTGGTGTTGCCAAGAAACGAGGAGACGCGTTAGGTCGACGTCTTAAAACAGTGCTGAGGAACAAATTGTACATCCCTTCATATCCGCAAGACATCTTCTCAGTGAAAGCTGAAACATCCAGCGGAGCAACGGTGATCTTCAAAGAAGAAAAGAACGTTCTTCTCAGAGACGATACCAAGTTCCCCATTCACGTAGCATATACACATTGTATTACTTCCAAACGACGGACAATGGATGTGGAGCTCAGTGTAAAAAATGTTATGACTTACAAGGTTGGCGTGAGATTCTTGGACATTGCAATTACAGAGATGTACTGAAGCTAGAAAATGTTGTTCATGGCATGGAAATTAAAGGGAGAGGTGAACCAATGCCATATCGAAGTCTGCACGAAAGTAAAATTTGTTCAAACTAACAAGGAGCCAGATGCAAGAGCTAAAGAACCACTAGCAATGGTCCACACAGATTTAGCAGGACCTATAGATCCAACGTCCAAAGATGGTCACAGATATGCATTGTCCTTCACAGATGATCATTCCTTAATCATACGTCACAGATTGACGTCAAAGACCTGTCGCCCTTCTGCGTATGGCATATGTCAAGCCGTTTTAACATAAATTCGGTTTCGTCTGACTATCCGTAATTACGTTCCAGATATCTGAAAATGCTTTTTGACCAGACAAAACTACATTTTGACTATCCGGAATGGTGATTTAAGATATCTGCATTTACATTCTGACTAGTAAGAATAATAATTCAAGATATCTTCAATTACATTTTGATTAGTCAAAATTTCTTTCAAGATATCTCAAATGACGTCACAGGATTTGTAATTTGACGAGACACGTATCCGGAATTACGATTTGAGATATCTTGAACGTAATTATCAATAGTCAAAATTACAATTTCAGATATCCGAATTAAGAATGACGTTGAAGCCCCTTTGTGCTGCCCAAACTGTTGACTTTTATGTTTCCTGCACAAAATTGTCCATAAATGCCACAAATTAGAAAGAGCTCGGCAATGTTGGACTTTATAAACTATAAGACTGCTAATGATGTCTGCAAAAAATGTCCTGTTCATTCATTTCTGACGAACTGAATGCACTTAAAAACAACTTTGAAAAGCTAAAACTGCTTTGTCAATTCCATTTTCAACATGAAAGTTG
This sequence comes from Poeciliopsis prolifica, assembly GCF_027474105.1. Lineage (NCBI taxonomy): Eukaryota > Metazoa > Chordata > Actinopteri > Cyprinodontiformes > Poeciliidae > Poeciliopsis > Poeciliopsis prolifica. The sequence goes on from NW_026562382.1 coordinate 301,622, forward strand.
TGCATTTTTAAACATCTTTTTTCCTTTTTTCTATTTTCATTGTTTTATTAAACTTTCAAATTGCCACGTAAATCAGTGACGCTTTGACTAGACAGAATGCCAAGTCAAGATATCAGTAATGTTATTTTTACTCGTCAGGATGTTGATTTAAGATATCTTAAATAGAAGAGTTGAATAATTCAAGATATCTCTAATTCATTTAGAGATATCGTAAAAGGAATTTTGACTAGTCAAAATTATAATTCTAGATATCTCTAATTTAGTTTTGTCTAGTCATTATTTGCTTTTAAGATATCTACAATTTAATTTTGACTAGTCAAAATTCCTTTTACGATATCTCTAAATGAATTAGAGATATCTTGAATTATAATTTTGACTAGTCATAATTTAATTGTAGATATCTGAAATGTGTATTTCACATAGTCAGTAATTCATTGTAGATATCTTGAATTGAAGTCCCATACAAATCAATGGTAAATCTGACGTCATTTTGACTAGTCAGAATGTAATTGGAGATAGATAGTCAGGCAAAACCGAATTTATGTTAAAACGGCTTGCCATACAGCTAAGCCAATCAGGTATTGGTCACGTATTGGTCACGTATTGATCACGTGATCTTCCTGAGGCAAACTCGAAGCCCGAATCAAATGTCATAGATTGACGTCTTGATAATGTAATCACAAATCATGTTCTTTTGCAGATAATGTGGACAATACCTATCAAATATAAATTATATATAGATATCTATAGAGAAATAGATATCTATATCTATATCAACATATTTATATTTTCATATAGATATATATTTATAATTTACATATATTTCATACATAATTTATATTTGATGGTTAAGAAAATAATTAATGACTAAATGATGGCGGAGCGGCTACAGGACTTTTACGTCAATCTATGACGTTTGATTCGAGCTTTGAGTGTGACCAATACGTGACCAATACCTGATTGGCTTAGCTGGTCATTGGTGACGTCACACTTCTCTGTCGCATTCAAACTCCGAATCTGACGTCATAGTTTGACGTCAATGACCAGCAGAAGCAGAGCCTTTGAATGTTGGGCATCTGCGATCATTTGGTCACAAATCACTTCTCTTGCCTTGCAGTAAATGCTTGCAAACACAAAGCCCATTAGAGACTTAATGGGCTTTAAGATTGGTTGATCCTTTCTTCAGTTTACAAGCTATGCATGGTTCAAGAGAAATGTCGGGTCATGAAAGACTCGTTTGACCGCCGATGACAAGGCGGTCAGTGTCATGTGATTCTGGTCACATGACACATGGTGGGCTGGGAAAGCTTCCATACCTTTGTATGGAAGCTTATGGGAACTATAACTTATGGTACATATATATAGAGATATAGATCTATATATATATAGAGCTATATAGATATATCGATGTATCTATCTAGATAGATCGATATATCTGTATAGATATTTGGACCTTTAATGTCACACTTAGGTTAAAATAGTTGTTTTTTTAAGGGAGAGGTAAAGCCATATTAGTTTCAATCCTGGATAAAGCTCTGCCCTTGGGGGAAATCACATGACCCAGGAAAGTCACAGACGGCTGCACAAACTGCAATTTGCTTTTTCTGACTTTTTTTTTTATTTTATTTTTTTTTTCTTTTTATAGCCAGTTTATGCCAAAAAAATAAAAAAATAAAAATCAAGTAACTTCATGCTTTTAGAAACACACAGATCATGATTGGAAGCTGCCATTGATAAATCATCAACATACTACAAAAGAGCTGTTTGTGCTGCAAGTTTCAAATGTGAAAGATTTTCATTCAATGCTTGGTGAAAAATTGTTGGACTCTCATAGTAGCCCTGACAAAGTCTTGTAAATGTGTAGAGCTTATCGTTAAATTGAAAAGTGAACCAGAACCGGCTTTCTGGGTGAATTAGAATACTGAAAAAAACACTTGCTAAATAAATGACTGTGAAAAACATGCTGCCGGTTGGAATTTGTGAGAAAATAGTGTTTGGATTTGGAACAATAGCTGCTTTGGCAATGACAGACTTGTTAACTTCTCTAAGATCTTGAACAAACCGCCACTCAACAGGTTGATCAGGAGCACTGAGTTTCTTCACAGGAAAAATAGGTGTCCTGACAGGTGAATTTGAAGAAGGTACAAAGATACCTGCTTCCAGCAGTGATTGAAGCACTGGAGTTATTCCAAGCACTGCTTCTGGTTTCAAAGGGTATTGTTTTTGATTGGGATAGTGACAATTTGATTTGGGCATTATGGGAATAGTTTTTTTTTTTTTTTGTTTGTTTGTTTGGTTTTTTTTATTAAGCCCACATCATATTTGTAAGAAGCCCATAAATGGGCAGCTCGAAATAGGGTCAGATGAAAGGGATAACAAATCATGTTGATGGCGAAAAATAAATACTTTCTGAGAGACATATACAATCAGTTGTTTCATGTGTTGCTTTTGCTAGAGGGCAAAAAGTTTTCCATTCGTCTCCTGAATGTTTTGCCAAAGAGACATGAGGAAAAAAAAAATCAGTCAGTGTGAAGAAACTCAGTTGCTCAGGTGACAATCAGCAAAAAGCAAGTCTCAGCGGACCAGCATATGTGAGTTGCATGCAGCAAAGACGGGCGTGTCAGAAGGGAGGAGTCACTCAGCTCATCTGCTGGATCTATGGACATGTGAGCTGTGCAATGAAGGCATTTTACTGACATCACAGTGGAAGTGAAATGGGGTCAGATTGTCGGTCTGTAATCAACCATTCAAAAATGTAGAGCAGACTTGGTATTTTGAACAAATTAAGTCAGTTGGAGTTTGTTTTTTGGACACGGAGCCCCGTGTCTGAACATTCAATAGACAGAAAATAGTGAGCATGGGGAGGACTTGGTGTATTTCAGTTGTATATTTTACATATGTGTTGTGTGTGTTGGTACTTGCGATTTGCTGAACCAGAGGTTGCTCCAACGGCACCGGGTCTAGTTAGCTGGAATACCATCCACGATGTCCTGTAAATCCACCTCTCAAAGGAAAAACTTGACCCATCTGGGGAAACCTCTTTGGTTACCATCAAATCTTCCTCCTCGGCCTCTGTGCAACCTACGGCCTCCTGGTTGTTTCTGAATCGTCTCTGGAAGCAGTCTCTGGCCCAATGTCCTAATTGTCCGCAGATAAAACAAACATCAGGCAGGCTTTGTGACTGCCAATACTGTCCTTGGTGTCCATACTGTCCATACTGTTCATACTGTCCTTGCTGTGGCTGTTAAGAGCAGCTTGATGAAGCAGGGCGAGTTGGCAGAATTGTGCAGTTGGGCCTCTTCAACCTCACGGTTCATACATGGGACACTGAAGATCAGACGAAGCAGGTTTTGTAGAATATTCTGTTGTTTTCAGAATCCAGGGTAAAACATCCTTGTCCTCCTCACTCTTCCAGGGGCAGCATAATGTCTTCCTCCTCAGTCTTCGGGTCGTAGGGATAATGGTCATCAATGTCCAAAAAAAAAAAAAGGGTCTTTCCTCAGTGAGGCTGATGGTAAGGAGGAAGAGCTGGATAGAGTCTAGCGATGCCAGGTGAACCCGTTGGTGCCGCTGGATGCAAGCTCATCGCAGCAGGTTGACATGTTGGGAAGAGAGAAAAACAGTCATTAGTTTTCTTATTTTTCTTATGTTGTTCAGCTGATTTCTCATGATTCTTTTTCTTTCTTCAGCTTTCTGAACCATCTGAAATCTATGTTATGCGTGGGTTTTTTAATTTCCAGACTGAGTGTATCTGTGTGTTCTTGCATTATTTGTAAAAGTGAGATTTTTTTATTTTTATTTATTTATTTTTTTCCCAGCAGCTGTTGTTTCTGTAGCAGTAAATTACTATCTAAAACTCGGGTTCAAATAACCCATGATTAGGAAATCCAAATTTACGCCATTGTGACAAATACTGAACACATGATTCCCCATTCTCTAATTGTTATTCTGCAAACCTCCTACAATTTAAAACGTTTATTTGAAACGTTTATTCCAATCCTCAGTCTAATTTGATAGACCTACAACTCAGTCTAAATTAATAGACCTACAAACCTTAAGATGTTTTGCAGCCCCTCTCAGCTCTGTCTTTATCCTGTCGTGGCTGATCCAACCCGGTGGAGCACCAGAAGAGTCCTCTTTTTCTCAGACAGACCTGGCGAAGGTTTGGAGGAAAACCAGTTTGAAGGTTTGGTGATCAGCCCTCTCCTGAGGTCCACCGACTTGGATGAACCAGCGAAGGTTCCCGGCCAACGCACCAAATTGTGAAGTCCACAATTCAGAGACTGAGGTCCAGACAAAAGTCAGGGAACAAAAACAATCTTTTATACATCTGCAGACGGAGAGCAAGAAATACACTGCATTAGGCACAAATGACTACTAAGTAAAATGGATTATTTGATTAGTTTAGTTTTAATGCTTTGCATTTATATAAATATTGCTAGCACCATTAATTATTTTTTGTGTTAGTAAATAATGTTTATGTCTTATTTTGTTTTGATTACTCCTTTACTTGGCATGTATGGTCAAATTGCTCAAGGTATAAATAGCAACTTCTGTGTCTCACTGTGTGTTGGTGTCGGTCCAAATGTGACCTGCGGTACCGAATAAACCCACCTCAACTGCATTTTGTTGTTATGTCTCTCTTGTTTTTTTGGGGGGGGGGATTTAACATTGGGCCTCCGACCGTCAAAGTGACACTAAACCTGACGCTTATTCTTAAAAAGTGGCTGATCACAGACAGCCTGTGGTTCTGTGGACAGACGGCATGAAAATGTCCTTATGGATCAGATGTAATATTCTAATTTTACTGTTCAATTTCAGATATGAGTGATGAGAAATATTACAATTTTTTGGAAACTGTAACCTTTTGATGCACACCTTTATGCAGTCACTGTTTAAGTTAGAAACTTACAGAGCTCATGGCTTTGGTCTTTGGACTAAAGAGCCCCAAGAAAACATCCGCGTTCACAGAGAAAGCACGACACCCCCCCCCCCCCCCCCACACACACACACACACCCACACACACACACACACACACACACACACACACACACACACACACACACATATAGATATACATATATATATATATAGATCTATATCTATATATAGATATAGATCTATATATATATAGATATATGTAGATATAAATATGTACCATAAGTTATAGTTCCCATAAGCTTCCATACAAAGGTATGGAAGCTTATTTCCCAGCCCACCATGTGTCATGTGACCAGAATCACATGACACTGACCGCCTTGTCATCGGCGGTCAAACGAGTCTTTCATGACCCGACATTTCTCTTGAACCATGCATAGCTTGTAAACTGAAGAAAGGATCAACCAATCTTAAAGCCCATTAAGTCTCTAATGGGCTTTGTGTTTGCAAGCATTTACTGCAAGGCAAGAGAAGTGATTTGTGACCAAATGATCTCAGATGCCCAACATTCAAAGGCTCTGCTTCTGCTGGTCATTGACGTCAAACTATGACGTCAGATTCGGAGTTTGAATGCGACAGAGAAGTGTCACGTGACCAATGAGCTATGGCAAGCCGATTTAAACATAAATTCGGTTTCGTCTGACTATCCGTAATTACGTTCCAGATATCTGAAAATGCATTTTGACTAGACAAAACTACATTTTGACTATCCGGAATGGTAATTTAAGATATCTGCTTTTACATTCTGACTAGTAAGACTAATAATTTTTAAACATATTTTTTCGTTTTTTCTATTTTTCATTGTTTTGTTAAAATTTCAAATTGCCACATAAATCAGTGACGCTTTGACTAGACAGAATGCCAATTCAAGATATCAGTAATGTCATTTTGACTCGTCAGGATGTTGATTTAAGATATCTTAAATAGAAAAGTTGAGTAATTCAAGATATCTCTAATTCATTTAGAGATATCGTAAAAGGAATTTTGACTAGTCAAAATTATAATTCTAGATATCTCTAATTTAGTTTTGTCTAGTCATTTTGCTTTTAAGATATCTATAATTTAATTTCCACTAGTCAAAACTACATTTCTCCTATCCAAAAATACATTTAAGATATCTTGAATTATGGACTAATTAGGGATATCTTGAATTATAATTTTGACTAGTCATAATTTAATTGTAGATATCTGAAATGTGTATTTCACATAGTCAGTAATTCATTGTAGATATCTTGAATTGAAGTCCCCATACAAATCAATGGTAAATCTGACGTCATTTTGACTAGTCAGAATGTAATTGGAGATAGTCAGGCAAAACCGAATTTATGTTTAAAACGGCTTGCCATAATTTGGCAAGCTAAGCCAATCAGGTATTGGTGACGTATTGGTCACGTATTGGTCACGTGATCTTCCTGAGGCAAACTCGAAGCCCGAATCAAATGTCATATTGACGTCTTGATAATGTAATCACAAATCATGTTCTATTGCAGATAATGTGGACAATACCTATCAAATATAAATTATATATAGATACCTATAGAGAAATAGATATCTATATCAACATATTTATATTTTCATATAGATTATATTTATAATTTACATATATTTCATATATAATTTATATTTGATGGTTAAGAAAATAATTAATGACTAAATGATGGCGGAGCGGCTACAGGACTTTTACGTCAATCTATGACGTTTGATTCGGGCTTCGAGTTTGCCGCAGGAAGATCACGTGACCAATACGTGACCAATACCTGATAGGCTTAGCTGGTCATTGGTCACGTGACACTTCTCTGTCGCATTCAAACTCCGAATCTGACGTCATAGATTGACGTCAATGACCAGCAGAAGCAGAGCCTTTGAATGTTGGGCATCTACGATCATTTGGTCACAAATCACTTCTCTTGCCTTGCAGTAAATGCTTGAAACACAAAGCCCATTAGAGACTTAATGGGCTTTAAGATTGGTTGATCCTTTCTTCAGTTTACAAGCTATGCATGGTTCAAGAGAAATGTCGGGTCATGAAAGACTCGTTTGACCGCCGATGACAAGGCGGTCAGTGTCATGTGATTCTGGTCACATGACACATGGTGGGCTGGGAAATAAGCTTCCATATCTTTGTATGGAAGCTTATGGGAACTATAACTTATGGTACATATATATAGAGATCTATCTATATCTGTATATATATAGAGATCTCTATATATATATACAGATATATTCAGATATCTGTATATATAGATCTATATATGTGTGTGTGTGTTAAAACGGCTTGCCATATATATCTGTGTGGAGAGTTAGAAATCGATAGATTGAAAATTAAGTGATCATAAGATTGAAGTGAACATTAAGTGATCATTCTTTAACCATAAATCCCAGAAATACATGTTTCAATTCATAATTAGACAGCACAATGGGAGCCTGCCTAATACGCCAACATTACATGCAGTTTCTCTTTCTTGTATCGGAGTATGAGACCAGACTTCATCAAAAAGGGATGATTAGACTAATATATAAACAGGGGATTATTGTTTAAAAATAACACTAAAAAATTGAATTATTGAAAATAAATCAAAATAGACCAAAAACAACAACAAAAATGAAATGCTAAAACAATTACCATTAATTTTATTTTATAACATTGATTTAAAGTTGCAGGGTTTTTTTTCTGTAGAGTAGGAGAACCTTTGCAGACACAGTGGCAGTGGGGACACAGAAGATGATATGTGGGTAAGACAACAATGTAATGCAGTGAAAAATAAATTCAAACAAATCTTAATTTAGTTGCAAAGGCCACAGGACTGACCAGTCCAAATTACATTTGGACTGGTCAGAATGTAATTATCTCAAATAGGTATTTTGTCCACTCAAAATTTAATTAGAGATATCTTAAATTGCTAAAACGTCTGCTTTGAATTGCAAAAATCGGTAGGCTAATATTAAGCTGTGCAGGCTCAGAAATTAAAATAGACCAGACAGTTAAACGTGATATAATAATAATATAATTTGAGGAGACCGGAATTACGATTTAAGATTTTTTGAACGTAATTATCACTGTCAAAATTACAATTTTAGATATCTGAATTCTGAATGAGGTGAAAGCCCCTTTGTGCTGTCCGAATAGTTGCCTGCAGAATTTAATATTTTCAGTAAATGCCACAAATAATCTCACGTCATTTGGACTGGTTAGAATGTAATTATCTCAAATAGGTATTTTGTCCAGTCAAATTTTAATTAGAGATATCTTAAACGTCTGGTCATAAAACACTTTGAGATATCTGGAATGTAAGAGCAGTGAAACCGACTTTATATCAAAAAGGCTTGCCATACGCAGAAGGGCGACCGGTCTTTGACGTCAATCTGTGACGTATGATTAAGGAATGATCATCTGTGAAGGACAATGCATATCTGTGACCATTTTTGGACGTTGGATCTATAGGTCCTGCTAAATCTGTGTGGACCATTGCTAGTGGTTCTTTAGCTCTTGCATCTGGCTCCTTGTTAGTTTGAACACATTTTCCTTTCGTGCAGACTTCACGATATGGCATTGGTTCACCTCTCCCTTTAATTTCCATGCCATGAACAACATTTTCTAGCTTCAGTACATCTCTGTAATTGCAATGTCCAAGAATCTCATGCCAACCTTGTAAGTCATAACATTTTTTACACTGAGCTCCGCATCCATTGTCCGTCGTTTGGAAGTAATACAATGTGCTACGTGAATGGGGAACTTGGTATCGTCTCTGAGAAGAACGTTCTTTTCTTCTTTGAAGATCACCGTTGCTCCGCTGGATGTTGCAGCTTTCACTGAGAAGATGTCTTGCGGATATGAAGGGATGTACAATTTGTTCCTCAGCACTGTTTTAAGACGTCGACCTAACGCGTCTCCTCGTTTCTTGGCAACACCAAAACACCTGGATCCATCAGCCAATTCCACGCAGTGCGTCTCGGCCTGGAAACTTTCATCAAGCTTCCGAAAATTCCGATGTCGGTGATTATATGCGACGTCGCACCAGCGTCCACCATCAGACCTCTCCTCTTGATGTCGTCCACTCGCGTGTCAGCGTCGCTCACCCGGAAAGCAAACTCTCTGTCGCTCCCGCATTTGAATACTTAGTTGGTTCCTTTTTAGTCTTGAAGTTGAAATATTTTCAAAGTGACTCATCTCAGTTAAAATAAGTCATTAATAACTTATATATAAGTATGTATCACTTCCACCTCTTCTTCTTTTTGGCAATTAAGAGTTCCTCGCACTGCTGGTGTGAAGTCAGCTTTAATGAAACTCTTTAAAGTCGTTCTTATTACAGCTTCAGTTACCCTGACACCAACACCACCGTCGAACTAAAACACAACGTAAACTTAGTGAGATGGTGTCAAGAATACAATATCGATATAAAAATAACATAAAACATATAAACATACCTCGCTGGCTAACCCTTCCTTTTGAGGTAGAAATGAGGTCATTCAGTAAATCTTACACTTAAATCATGCTTCTTCATTTGCTTGCCAACTAGTGTCCCGTGGAAATTATTCAATTTCACTAAATTGGTCTAAAACGATTTTTTGAAAACAAATTGACTGCAAATAATATGCCATTTCCGAGAGTCTGTGTTGTATAGTGACTAGCGGCGTCATCATGTAATTTCCTGATGACAGGATGGCAGTAGGTACACAGCACTGTACGTTGAAACAAGAGAATTAGTGATGCATGAATGTGACAGGAAGCGGTGAGAGCATTGTACCAAGCAAGACTGTGATGACAGTGATGGAAAAGTTTTGAAAAGAAAAAAGCTAAATTCAGACCCAGATGAAGAACTTAGCATGAGTGGATATCAACGGAAGGCAAATACCGTGAGCTTTTTCTTTTCCAAATATTATTGCTTCTCTCAGAAAAGGAATTATTTTCTATATTCTGGCTGAGAGATTGCTTGTGGTCAGAATTAGTCGTGTGAACAATGTGGTCTTAAATATAAATTGTTGTGCCACTGATCAGGCGCACTTTTGAAGTAGACATGTTAAGTGCAATTTGAAATATCTAATATAAAATATGATACAAATTCCTATTCAAGACACTTTGATAAGAACGACCATATATTATTATTATTTATTATTTTTCATTTGTTTAGATTTTTGGTTGGTGGTGTGCCTCTTGATTCTTTCAATGAAAACAATGTACCTAGGCTCAAAAAAGGTTGAAAAATACTGCAGTAGAAAGCAACGTTTAGATGCTGGGAGGAAGAAGAAAAAGTATAAAAAGTGTCCGGTTGTTTAGGGAGCAGCGGATCAGAACCAGAGTCAAGGGCAAATATCATCCTCCTTTACATACATGACTGTAAATAAAGACCCGGACTAAACATGATCTGTTGATCCTGCATATCGATGCTTGATCGTTTAAGAAAGGATAACCTATCCTATCTTTAAGGTTTTTAGTGTTTTTTAAGTTTTTTACCTGAAAGACAAAGCAAATGGTTAGTGACCAAATGAGCGCAGAGGGTCTACATTCAAAGACTCTGTTCAGGCGGTCAATGACGCCAATCGGTGACGTTAATTCTGGGTTGGAGTTTTCCATTCAAGGAAAACGTGACCAGTGAACAGCTGAGCCAATCAGGAGCAGGCGACCGCCCACTGCTCATTAACTATAGCATTTGAATACTTAGTTGGTTCCTTTTTAGTCTTGAAGTTGAATTATTTTCAAAGCGACTCATCTCAGTTAAAATAAGTCATTAATAACTTATACATTATATAAGTATGTATTTTATATGTGACCTTATGTGTGGAGAACCTTAAATTCTTTTACCAAAATGGAAAGTATTCCACATTTTATTCATTTATTTTATTGAACAATTTTTTTATGATGATATTGTCTTAAAATGATGTGTGTGTCTTTAGCCTGTAAGATTTTATTACTTAAGTGCATGACACGTGATCTTGTAAAATTGTTCAAAGTGTTTAATAATTAAAAAGAAAAAAAAGCAACTAAGTATTCAATCGCTGTAGTTAATGGAAAGTGGGCGGTCACCTGCTTCTGATTGGCTCAGCTGGTCACTGGTGACGTCATCCTTAAATGGGATACTCATTCAAGGATCCTTGAATGTTAATGACGTCAATAGGTGACGTCATTTACGTCAACCATTGACGTCATCGACCGAAATTCGGCCGATGTTTCTAAATGTTAGAAAACAAAAGACGACGCGCGACGTCCACTGCGTTGTCAGTAGACGAGGCCCAGTTTGCGATCTCATTGAGATGTCTGTGATTTTCTTTGCGGGCATCTTTGTTATTCTTCCTACATAAAATACATACTTTTACTGCCAGAGTTTTAATTTATAGGTTTTATTTTGTATTATTTATACTTTTTTTAAGACTCTTATTTTGAAGGTTTAAGGTAGGAAGTAGATGTAGAAGCGTCTGGTTACCAGGTTACCAGAGACGCTTGCGATATAACAGCATCGCGTTGGCAAGCAAATGAAGAAGCATGATTTAAGTGTAAGAATTTACTGAATGACCTCATTTCTACCTCAAAAGGAAGGGTTAGCCAGCGAGGTATGTTTATATGTTTATGTTATTTTTATATCGATATTGTATTCTTGACACCATCTCACTAAGTTTACGTTGTGTTTTAGTTCGACGGTGGTGTTGGTGTCAGGGAAACTGAAGCTGTAATAAGAACAACTTTAAAGAGTTTCATTAAAGCTGACTTCACACCAGCAGTGCGAGGAACTCTTAATTGCCAAAAAGAAGAAGAGGTGGAAGTGATGCATACTTATATATAAGTTATTAATGACTTATTTTAACTGAGATGAGTCACTTTGAAAATATTTCAACTTCAAGACTTAAAAGGAACCAACTAAGTATTCAAATGCGGGAGCGACAGAGAGTTTGCTTTCCGGGTGAGCGACGCTGACACGCGAGTGGACGACATCAAGAGGAGAGGTCTGATGGTGGACGCTGGTGCGACGTCGCATATAATCACCGACATCGGGAAGTTTCGGAAGCTTGATGAAAGTTTCCAGGCCGAGACGCACTGCGTGGAATTGGCTGATGGATCCAGGTGTTTGGTGTTGCCAAGAAACGAGGAGACGCGTTAGGTCGACGTCTTAAAACAGTGCTGAGGAACAAATTGTACATCCCTTCATATCCGCAAGACATCTTCTCAGTGAAAGCTGCAACATCCAGCGGAGCAACGGTGATCTTCAAAGAAGAAAAGAACGTTCTTCTCAGAGACGATACCAAGTTCCCCATTCACGTAGGTAACACATTGTATTACTTCGACGGACAATGGATGTGGAGCTCAGTGTAAAAAATGTTATGACTTACAAGGTTGGCGTGAGATTCTTGGACATTGCAATTACAGAGATGTACTGAAGCTAGAAAATGTTGTTCATGGCATGGAAATTAAAGGAGAGGTGAACCAATGCCATATCGTGAAGTCTGCACGAAAGGAAAATTTGTTCAAACTAACAAGGAGCCAGATGCAAGAGCTAAAGAACCACTAGCAATGGTCCACACAGATTTAGCAGGTCCTATAGATCCAATGTCCAAAGATGGTCACAGATATGCATTGTCCTTCACAGATGATCATTCCTTAATCATACGTCACAGATTGACGTCAAAGACCTGTCGCCCTTCTGCGTATGGCAAGCCTTTTTGATATAAAGTCGGTTTCACTGCTCTTACATTCCAGATATCTCAAATTGTTTTATGACCAGACGTTTTAGCAATTTAAGATATCTCTAATTAAAATTTGACTGGACAAAATACCTATTTGAGATAATTACATTCTAACCAGTCCAAATGACGTGAGATTTATTTGTGGCATTTACTGAAAATATAAAATTCTGCAGGCAACTATTCGGACAGCACAAAGGGGCTTTCACCTCATTCAGAATTCAGATATCTAAAATTGTAATTTTGACAGTGATAATTACGTTCAAGAAATCTTAAATCGTAATTCCGGTTACGTGTCTCCTCAAATTACAGAACAAGTGACGTCATTTGAGATATCTTGCAAGGAATTTTGACCAGTCAAAATGTAATTGAAGATGTCCTGAATTATTATTCTTACTAGTCAGAATGTAAATGCAGATATCTTAAATTATCATTCCGGAGTCAAAATGTAGTTTTGTCAAGTCAAAATGCATTTTTCGAAATCTAGAAAGTAATTACGGTTAATCAGAGGGAACGCAATTTATGTGAAAACGGCTTGCCATAGCACACTTGAAGCCCGCATCATACGTCACAGATTGACGTCATTGATCGACTGAACCAGAGCCTTTGAATGTAGGCCCTCAGCAGTCATTGCGTCACGAATGATTTTCCTTTGCAGGGAACGTAGACAATACCCATCAAATACAAATTAGATGTAGCTATAGATAGATATCTAGAGATCGATATGCACGTCTTCTGTCATCTGTCTGTCAAGAGATATGTGATCGATAGACGTGGATATCTATCAAGACATAGTTATCCACGTCAATCTATCGATGTGGATATCTATGTCTAGACATAGATATTTATATATCTATATATCTATATATCTAATTTGTAGAGACCCTGGAGGGAGATTCAGTCGCCGAAGACCCTGGAGGACCCGTCGCCGAGGACGCTGGAGGACCGAACGATGAGAAAATCGATGAGAAAACACACTGATAACAGAGGCCCATTGTGCAGAACATTTTATATCACGTTTAACTGTCTGGTCTATTCATGTAGGGGGGATGCATTTTAATTTCTGAGCCTGCACAGCTTATTATTAGCCTACCGGTTTACGCTAAAAACCTCATAGCGTAGTTTATAGTAGTCAGCCACCAATTGTGCAAGTTCTCCCACTTAAAAAGATGAGAGGCCTGTAATTGTCATCATAGATATTCCTCAACTATGAGACAAAATAAGAAAAAAAAAATTCAGATTGTCTGCTTTTTGTTATTTTTGGTTTATTTTGATTTTTTCTTTTTTATAATTCCGTTTGTTAGTGTTATTTTGAAACAATAATCCTGTGTATATCTTAGTCGTCTAATCATCCCTTTATGATGTCTGGTATCACACACAGATACTAGTAAGAGAAACTGCATCTCATGTTGGCGTATTAGGCAGGCTCCCATTGTGTCTGTTATGAATTGAAACTGTAACCAACTAGTTTAACTTACGAATAGATAAGTTGAGAAAACTTAGATTTCAATGTTGAAGTTACAGTTAGTCTATCTTTTTAAGTTCAAAAAGGAGGATAATGAGCACAAACAACCATATCAAGAATAATGAACAGACTGTTTAATACAAAATTAAAGAGAATATTATAGTACAATTTTTGTTTCAACATAAAGTGTCCACCCTTGTTTTAACAGGTAGTGTAGTTTCTTTTAGTTCAGATTCCTTATTGTTCAGTTCCTTCCTTTAGAAGCTTTTTAGTTCAGTAATTGCAACTTAGGTCAGTCAGTCAAGTCTTTGTTAAATGGCCATGTTTTCTTTGGATCCAAAATCTTATCCAGTGCAAAGTAGGCAGCGGATCCAGCAGTCCCAGGTCTTGGGTTGAAACCTGGAGCTTAGCAATCCAATCCAGGCCTGCGATGCTGTGCAGCTGGACAACCTTCCAACTTGAATGTGGTTCTAAAAAAAAAAAAAACTAACCTGCATATATATAGATCTCAATTAACTATTAAAATCCAAAAGTATGCAGGAAGCAATAAATTCAATTTATCGCAAAAATAACATTCAACTAATGGAAAGCTTGCAAAACAAACATCGCACTCTTTGCGACCCATTATAAGTTTGTACATAACAAAAATGCGATACAGTGAAAATCATTTTAATCTCGCGTTTCTCCGATTGGTTTTTTTATGTTTCTCTTTTTCTTCCCGGTCGGAACATATGAACAGTAATGCCTGTGACGCCAGTTAGCATTATCTTAACTTCGGTTGCAAAAATAGATTACAACACTCACGAGAGAAAATCACAGTAAAAATGTTTTTTACTGCCAGGGATCAGGTCACAAATCTTCTTTTCTGTTAACCGTTACCGGAATTTATCAGAATTTATCTTTTAGCGTGCAATAATTCAGCACAACGTGCTACAGCCAGCTACAATTTTTCTGGTATATATATATATATATATATATATATATATATATATATATATATATATATATATATATATATATCCGCCTGTTATCGTGTTCGTGGAGGTGATCTCTGTGCAGCGCACACTCTCGTTTGTTCACAGCCGGCTGCTCAACACTCCAACGCCGCTCACTCCTCGGCGTGCCACGCCCCCTTCCGTTCAGGTCCAAATCAAAGAAAACACAGTAGAGCGCCAGCATCCCCGCACCAGAACTCCGTCGGAAGACGTCCTCACTGCCAGTACTCTGCAGGATCGGTTCAATCGGAATGGAACTTTTACTTACAGCGCGCCTGATCCTCTGTACTGGGCCGTTTTCCAACTTCCGATGTTATATGCCGGATCAGCGGGTTCCGTCTGCCCCTCACAGCGTGTTTGTTTCCGTGGCTGCAGAACCAGTCCTCCTCCTCTTCCCAGCCAGGCTCCTTTTATTTGGGCTCTACTCAACCTCTGCCGACACCTGTCCGGGTGGCCAATTAGCGCGCCCCGCCTCGCGAGACAACCACCTTCAGTCCATGGTGTTTGAATTGTCAAAGGGAAAAGAAAAAAGAAAAGCAAAAAACCCAAACAAAATCTAAGCAAAAAAAAAAAAAAAAAAAAAAAAAAAATGCAACAATAATTAACAACAAAAGAAAACAATCATTTTCCCCTATTCAACATTTATATATGTCTGTGTGTAGAAATATTTAAATTTTGTGAATGCCATTTTTACACTTTCTGTCACTCAAGGTGGAGAAAATGTGAAAAATTGAACACTAAGTGATCATTTCTTCAACCATGAATCCAGAAATACATGTGTTTTGTAACCCACATATATATGTGTGATACTATTGTTAGTAGTATTTTGCATTTTATTTCTGTAGGATTTTGTTTTGTTATTTAATGCAACCAGCAAATCAGTTTCTTGTGATACCAGAAAACGCCAGCAGGTGGCTTGTGAGTTATATTCTGGTTTAGACAGCAGAAAAATTAGAAGGTCGAGGTCGGAGGAGACGGTTGGAGGAAGAAGGCGGAAAAACAAATTACAAATTGAAATTGTAAAAGGCGGATTGAGCATAAACTGGTATGTGAATGGTTCGGTTGGTAATGGAGTTAGGAGATGAGGAAGATATGGATTTTGATGGGTGGATGCCAGTGGGGAGAGGAAGAGGACGTGGAAGAAACAAAATAGATGAAAGAAAAGAAATTGGTGAAAGTCAAGGAAGTAAACGAGAACTGGAAGAAAGTAGCTCAGAGGAAGAAAGGATAGTTAGGAGGAAAGTTGTGCGGGAGGAATTTAAAATAATATTAAAACTTAAAAATGAGGAAGGACAAGATAACATTAGCCCCATTGTGGTGTCAAGAGAAATAAAAAAGAAAATTGGAGATGTTGAAATGGTAAAAATGTTGAGAGATGGGAATCTGTTGGTGGTTTGTAAAAACGAAGAACAAAAGAACAAGGCTCTAAACGTGGAGAATATTTGTAAAAAGAATGTGTTGGAGAAAAGAATCATTGGAGAAAATAAAAAAACTAGAGGAGTGATTTATGGGATCCCTCTAGATGAAGATCTTGATAAAATCAAGAAAAGTGTAGTTGGTGCAAAAGTGAATAACTTAAAGAGATTGTCCAAAACAAAAAGGGGAGAGAGTGGGGAGTCTGTCAATACTCATGGAATTCGAAGAGAAAGAATTACCACTAAACATCAAAATAGGTTATCTCAGTTTTCAGGTCAGGCCTTATATCCCTCCACCGCTTCGTTGCTTTAAATGTCAAAGATATGGACACATAGCAGCAGTTTGCAAAGGAAAGCAGAGATGTCCAAAATGGAGAAGATCACAAATTAGAAGAATGTAAAGAAGAAGTACAGGAAAAATGTTTGTAATTGTGGAGGGAATCATAGAGTTACATATGGAGGATGTGAAGTCAGGAAGAAAGCAAAAGAAGTCACACAAATTAAAATGACTAAAAATATAAGCTATGCAGAGGCAGTTAAAAATGTGAAAGAACAAAAAATAAGAGAGATTGAAAAAAACGAGGCAAATTCCACTGCAAAGTGAGATACAGTCAGAGGAAAAGGTTGTGATATCAGTAGAAAAACTAATATTATTTATGGCATATGTTATCAACTGTACTGACCAAGCCAAGAATAAAACGGAGAAGATTAAAATTATAGTGAGGGGAGCAGAAAAGTTTTTGGGGTTTAAAGAGGGATCAGGGAGAACATAAACAAAAAATTGGAGGTAGACAAGCCAGGAACATCTGGTGGAAATAATTCATGTTAATATTACAATGGAATGCAAGAAGTTTGATTGCTAACGGACAGAAACTTAAAGGATATATTGATAGTCTTGAGGAAAAACCAGAAATTATTTGTATTCAGGAAACATGGCTAAAAGCAACGTTAGATTTTGTGATTAACGGATATGGTAGTGTAAGAAGAGATAGGCAGGGAGGAGGAGGTGGATGTGGAATATTTGTAAAAAGGGATACAATATCAGGTTTTAGGGAAAGGGAATGAACTTGAATATATAATAATTGAAATTTGGGAACAAGGTGGTAAAGTTAAAATAATAATTGTTTATAATCCATGTAAATTATTATCAATTGAAATAATGGATGAATTAACTGAATATTTGGAAGGAAAAGTAATTTGGTGTGGGGATTTTAATGCTAATAGTACATTATGGGGTAAATGTAACGATAGAAATGGGAAAATAATAGAAGAATTAATAGAAAGTAAAAATCTTGTATGTATTAATGATGGGAGGGGTACTAGACTTAATGTAAGAACAGGAATGGAATCAGTTATTGATTTAACAATAGTTTCAAATGGTTTAGCGAGTATTTGTGAATGGATCATTGATAAAAATACAACAATAGGTAGTGATCATTATCCCATTACAATAAAAGTAGGATTAAATATAAATAATAAAAATATAAAGGTCAATAAATGGGATTTTAAAAGCAGATTGGATTAAATTCAGATTTTAAGTCAAATAAAATTAGAAAAAGTGGATATGGAAATGAATATAGATGAAATAAATTTAAAAATTTGTGAGATAATCTTGGAAGCAGCAGATAAATCTATGAAGAAAATAGGGTGTAAAAATTATAAGAAAATAGTACCATGGTGGACAAATGAATGTAAAGAAACAATAAAAGTAAGAAACAAAGCATTTAAGGTATTAAGAGGTAATTCAAAATATGAGAATTTAATTGATTATAAAAAAGCAAGCAATAGTAAGGAGAATAATTAAGAATGCAAAAAGAGAATATTGGAAAAATTTTGTAGCACAATAGGGAAGGAAAAAAAAAAATAGAAAAAATTTGGAGAATGATTAGAAGAATGGCATTAAAAGAATTGAATATCCTATATTAAAAGTAGATAATATAAATATAATTAAAGATGAAGATAAAGCAGAAATATTGGCAAGAACATTCAGTAAAATCCACAGTTCAGATATATTAGTGAGGAGGGTAGAAAAGGAAGAGAAAATACAACTCATATAAAGATGTGTTGCAGAATGAAGAAGAAGCAAATAACTTGTTAAATGTTGAATTTACAAAAGCTGAATTGAACTCTTCATTTACAAAACTTAAAATACAGCACCAGGTAAAGATAAAATATGGTATAGAATGATAAGTCAGCTCAGTGAAAAATCTAAAGAGATAATATTGTAATTATATAATAAAATTTGGGAGGAGGGGAAATTACCAATGGAATGGAAAGAATCAATTATAGTACCAATAGCTAAACCAGGGAAAGATAAATCAAAACCAGAAAATTATAGGCCAATAGCTTTAACATCAAACTTATGTAAAATAATGGAAAAAATGATTAACAATAGACTAGTATATTATTTAAATAGTAAGGGGTATATAGTAAATTATCAAAGTGGATTTCGAAAAGGAGGAGTACTAATGATCCAACAATATGTCTAGAGCATGAAATTAGAAAGGCACAAGTAAATAAAGAAAATGTGGTGGCAATATTTTTTGATATAGAAAAAGCGTATGATATGATGTGGGTAGAGGGATTATTAATTAAATTATATAGGTTGGGCATTAAAGGAAAGATATATCAATGGATTAAAGACTTTTTACTGAATAGGAAAATTCAAGTTAGAATCAGTGAAGTAACATCAGGAGTATATAGAGTAGAAAATGGAACACCACAGGGGAGTATAATAAGTCCGTTATTGTTCTCTATTATGATAAATGATATTTTTAAAAGTATTGATAAAGAAATGGGATGTTCACTCTTTGCGGATGAGGAGCGGTTTGGAAAAGAGGGAAAAATTTAGGTTTTATTGTTAAAAAATTACAAGATGTTATTAATGAGCTAGAGAGATGGGCATGGCAATGGGGATTTAAGTTTTCAGTTGAAAAAACAAAAGTAATGGTATTTACTAGGAAAAAATAAACAGGGAAGTGAAATTAAAATTATATAGTCAAGAATTAGAGCAAGTAAAGTGTATACAATTTTTAGGAGTATGGTTTGATGATAAACTAAAATGGAATGTACATATTCAGAAAGTTGTCGATAAAATGAAAATCTTAAATATTTTGAGATGCTTGGCTGGCAATGATTGGGGAGCAGATAGGCAATCTTTGAGACAGTTTTATACAGGTATGATAAGAGCTAACATAGATTTTGGTGGTATTGTTTACGGTTCAGCAGCGAAAAGTACATTTGGTTAAATTAGATGTAATACAACATCAAGCATTAAGATTATGTTCTGGAGCATTTAAAACCACACCAAGAGCAGCAATGGAAGTAGAGATGGAGAAATGCCATTAGAATTAAGAAGATTAAGGTTGGAATTAAATTATTGGTTAATTTGCAAAGCAATAATATTGACCATCCGGCTAGGGAAATTTTAAAACCATGTTGGGAAAAAGAAACAAAAGAAATGGGGAGTCTTGGATGGACAACTGAACAAAATAAAAGAATTTAACATGAGTAGTCTGGAAATTAGTCATACAACACCAACATCAGTAATACCACCATGGATTCTACCAGAAGCAACAGTAGATATGACAATAATGATAAGAAACAGGATAAATCTTTCATCATTGATAGTAGTTCAGTGCAGGTACTTTTAAACAATTACTATCAGTATATTCAAATCTATACAGATGCATCAAAAATAACTGGAAAAGTAGGTATAGCGTTTGTAGTACCAGAATTCAATATAAGAATAGGAAAACGAATTACAGACGGATATCAGTGTACACAGGAGAAATGATGGCAATTCTATTGTCTTTACAATGGGTAGAAGATAAAACCATTAAAAACAATAATCTGTTCAGATTCAAGATCTGCATTATTAAGTATTAAAAACAAGCAATCGGATAGTAGAATGGACATTTTATTAGAAATATTTCACACATTATATAGAATAAAAAATATGGGGGTGATAGTTAATTTTGTATGGGTTCCAGTACATATTGGAATAGAAGGAAATGAGAGGGCAGATAAATAGCAAAAGGGGCAATTCAAAATCCAATTAGCATTAAAGTTAAAACAAGTAAAGCTGAAGGAAGAGTATAGTTAAGGAAAAACTGACGGAAAAGTGGCAGGAAAGGTGGGATGAAGAAATAACAGGAAGGTATTATAAGATTCAGAAGATGGTAGGAGAAAGAAGAAAGGGAAAAAGGAAGATGATAACAAAAGAGAAAAGGATACAAGAATTCAAAAGATACAGGACTTAACTACTCACTTTTTAGAATTCAAAAGCATGCAATGGTAAATGTGAGTATTGTGGAGAATGGGAAAACAGTAGAACATGTTATTCTAGAATGTGATAAATATGAAAGAGAGAGGAGATATATGAAAAAAAAGTTTGAAAGTATTAAGGAAAAATTTTAATTTAATAGATATTTTGAGGAAGAGTTTTGAGAGCAAACATATACAAATAGTTCGTTTTTAAAGAAAACTAAGATATTCAGTAGAATTTGATAGAGTAGACATAAGAGTTAATGTATGGATGATAGTGATGAGTAGAATATAAATATGGATGTAAGTATGTATGTGTAGGTATAAATATAAATATGTTTTTCTTTTTTTTTGTGTAGGTGTATGTATGAATGTATATAGGTATATATATACAGAGAGAGCGTTAGACCAACACGAGTCACACTCCATACCAGTAAGGCGGTAATGCTACTCTAAGTTTGTTGCCAACCGCCAATAAACACAAGAAGAAGAAGAAGAAAAAAAAAATTAGAAGAAGAAGAAAAATTGTAGCTGGCTGTAGCACGTTGTGCTGAATTATTGCACGCTAAAAGATAAATTCTGATAAATTCCGGTAACGGTTAACAGAAAAGAAGATTTGTGACCTGATCCCTGGCAGTAAAAAAACATTTTTACCGTGATTTTCTCTCGTGAGTGTTGTAATCTATTTTTGCAACCGAAGTTAAGATAATGCTAACTGGCGTCACAGGCATTACTGTTCATATGTTCCGACCAGGAAGAAAAGAGAAACATAAAAAAACCAATCGGAGAAACGTGAGATTAAAATGATTTTCACTGTATCGCATTTTTGTTATGTACAAACTTATAATCGGTCGCAAAGAGTGCGATGTTTGTTTTGCAAGCTTGCCATTAGTTGAATGTTATTTTTGCGATAAATGGAATTTATTGCTTCCTGCATACTTTTGGAATTTAATAGTTAATTGAGATCTGAATGTGGCAGTATGCCCTGGAGGTTTTGAACGCACCACACAAGTGCTGGCATTTAATTGGTGGTGGCGCTGTTTGTATATAAGGGGCCCTCCCTCACCTGGTCAACATGTGTTTCCGGTTTAGACCTCTGTTGTTGTGCAGCGCCAGTCTGACACTAAGGTGTGCTTGACTGATACATGCTGATCGCTCCTTCTTCTGGTAAGAGCCTCTCCTATACTTGTTGTTGTTAGCCTAGCCTTCGCTTAGCTTTAATTGTACACCTAGGTGGCCTGTGTAAACTGCCTGATCCTCCTCCCAGCCAGAGGCACTACATAGAGCTTGTGGTAAGTGAAAAGCTCATTACCTGCATGCTTTTAGATTTGATGTTTAACACTTATGTTTGCTATAGACGCTGCTGTTTGTCCTTGGCCGGCTGTTTGCCTGTTGCCCTGTGGTTCCTGGTTGATGGTCCGCTGTTATTTTGGTTGTCCGTCGGCAGTCCATTTGTCGCTCTGTTTGCTGGCTTTCTGCCAGCCGTCGTGGTCAGCGAACCTGACTCCTGCCCCTTGTCCAGCTTGGCTGGTTCGGACTGGCGACCAGCTTGGACGGACTCTGCTGCCGCTCTTGAGTGGCGTCTGTGGCGTGGCATCCCAGGATGGATTCTTAATTGACAATTGCTGCTGATTGTTGACTGAACGACAATTATGAAATGACTCATGTAATTTGAATGTCTTTTATCTTGACAGGAAAGGCCAGTTCATGGTGTTGGTGGTGGACTTTCCGGGTGGTGGTGCTCTTTTGATTTGTTGCACAATTTTCTTTAGTTTTGTTGTTTGTTTGCTGTGTTTCTTTTATTTAGGTCACTACCCTGAACTGCACTGCCACCCTTGACTTGAGCCGTCACTGTTATTTATTTAATGTGAGTGGTTTTAAACTTAATGTATTTTATTGATTAGCATGAACTGATGTAATAAATAAAATTATTGAAATTAGTGAGATTGTCTCAAGCCTCATGTAGCGGCCTGTGTGCCTTGAAGATAACTTTTTGGAATAAATTATTACAATTTGTCTTAAAAATAGTTCTATTGAACCACACCGGTCCCACCACATATATATATATGCAGGGTTAGTTTTTTTTTTTTTTAGATCCACATTCAAGTTGGAAGGCCTGGATTGGATTGCTGAGCTCCAGGTTTCAACCCAACCTGGACTGGGACTGCTGGATCCGCTGCCTACTTTGCACTGGATAAGATTTTGGATCCAAAGAAACACATGGCCATTTAACAAAGACTTGACTGACTGACCTAAATTGCAATTACTGAACTAAAAAGTTTCTAAAAGAAGGAACTGAACAATAAGGAATCTGAACTAAAAGAAACTACACTACCTGTTATAACAAGGGTGGACACTTTATGTTGAAACAAAAATTGTACTATAATATTCTCTTTAATTTTGTATTAAACAGTCTGTTCATTATTCTTGATATGGTTGTTTGTGCTCATTATCCTCCTTTTTGAACTTAAAAAGATAGACTAACTTTAACTTCAACTTTGAAATCTAAGTTTTCTCAACTTATCTATTCGTAAGTTAAACTAGTTGGTTACAGTTTCAATTCATGACAGACACAATGGGAGCCTGCCTAATACGCCAACATGAGATGCAGTTTCTCTTACTAGTATCTGTGTTTGATACCAGACATCATCATAAAGGGATGATTAGACGACTAAGATATACACAGGATTATTGTTTCAAAATAACACTAACAAATGGAATTATAAAAAAGAAAAAATCAAAATAAACCAAAAATAAACAAAAAGCAGACAATCTGAATTTTTTTTTTTCTTTTGTCTCATAGTTGAGGAATATCTATGATGACGATTACAGGCCTCTCATCTTTTTAAGTGGGAGAACTTGCACAATTGGTGGCTGACTACTATAAACTACGCTATGAGGTTTTTAGCGTAAATTGGTAGGCTAATAATAAGCTGTGCAGGCTCAGAAATTAAAATGCATCCCCCCTACATGAGTAGACCAGACAGTTAAACGTGATATAAAATGTTCTGCACAATGGGCCTCTGTTATCAGTGTGTTTTCTCATCGATTTTCTCATCGTTCGGTCCTCCAGCGTCCTCGGCGACGGGTCCTCCAGGGTCTTCGGCGACTGAATCTCCCTCCAGGGTCTCTACAAATTAGATATATAGATATATAGATATATAAATATCTATGTCTAGACATAGATATCCACATCGATAGATTGACGTGGATAACTATGTCTTGATAGATATTCACGTCTATCGATCACATATCTCTTGACAGACATGACAGAAAGACGTGCATATCGATCTCTAGATATCTATCTATAGCTACATCTAATTTGTATTTGATGGGTATTGTCTACATTCCCTGCAAAGGAAAATCATTCGTGACGCAATGACTGCTGAGGGCCTACATTCAAAGGCTCTGGTTCAGTCCATCAATGACGTCAATCTGTGACGTATGATGCGGACTTCAAGTGTGCTATGGCAAGCCGTTTTCACATAAATTGCGTTCCCTCTGATTAACCGTAATTACTTTCTAGATTTCGAAAAGTGCATTTTGACTTGACAAAACTACATTTTGACTCCGGAATGATAATTTAAGATATCTGCATTTACATTATGACTAGTAAGAATAATAATTCAGGATATCTTCAATTACATTTTGACTGGTCAAAATTCCTTGCAAGATATCTCAAATGACGTCACTTGTTCTGTAATTTGAGGAGACACGTAACCGGAATTACGATTTAAGATTTCTTGAACGTAATTATCACTGTCAAAATTACAATTTTAGATATCTGAATTCTGAATGAGGTGAAAGCCCCTTTGTGCTGTCCGAATAGTTGCCTGCAGAATTTTATATTTTCAGTAAATGCCACAAATAAATCTCACGTCATTTGGACTGGTTAGAATGTAATTATCTCAAATAGGTATTTTGTCCAGTCAAATTTTAATTAGAGATATCTTAAATTGCTAAAACGTCTGGTCATAAAACAATTTGAGATATCTGGAATGTAAGAGCAGTGAAACCGACTTTATATCAAAAAGGCTTGCCATACGCAGAAGGGCGACCGGTCTTTGACGTCAATCTGTGACGTATGATTAAGGAATGATCATCTGTGAAGCACAATGCATATCTGTGACCATCTTTGGACGTTGGATCTATAGGTCCTGCTAAATCTGTGTGGACCATTGCTAGTGGTTCTTTAGCTCTTGCATCTGGCTCCTTGTTAGTTTGAACACATTTTCCTTTCGTGCAGACTTCACGATATGGCATTGGTTCACCTCTCCCTTTAATTTCCATGCCATGAACAACATTTTCTAGCTTCAGTACATCTCTGTAATTGCAATGTCCAAGAATCTCACGCCAACCTTGTAAGTCATAACATTTTTTACACTGAGCTCCACATCCATTGTCCGTCGTTTGGAAGTAATACAATGTGTTACCAACGTGAATGGGGAACTTGGTATCGTCTCTGAGAAGAACGTTCTTTTCTTCTTTGAAGATCACCGTTGCTCCGCTGGATGTTGCAGCTTTCACTGAGAAGATGTCTTGCGGATATGAAGGGATGTACAATTTGTTCCTCAGCACTGTTTTAAGACGTCGACCTAACGCGTCTCCTCGTTTCTTGGCAACACCAAAACACCTGGATCCATCAGTCAATTCCACGCAGTTCAGTTTTCAATTTGATTGAACGAACGACACTTTAAAAATAAATTGGCTTCGGTCTTTTTTTAAATTAAAAGGATTTATGGTTCTATATTCCAAGTAAAATATTTTCAAATCTGGGCAGAGTTCGTTTTCTTCTTAGTTTGACTGTGACATTGACATTGTTGTCAATTTTATTTCGGCTTATTTTAAGACTGTTCATAATTCCTGCAGTGGTCAATTTAATAAACTGCATTAGATACGATAGTAGAATATTTAGTTTATTGCAAATACAAATATAGATACGAGAAAGAAAACAGAAAGTGACTAAATTATCGGAGATAACAAAGACTGGATAAAAAATTACTATGATGTTTTCAATATATATATTTATACATATCTACACGTTGCAGTAGAACAGTGTTTTTCAAATAGTGTCCCGTGAAAATTATTCAATTTCACTAAATTGGTCTAAAACGATTTTTTGAAAACAAATTGACTGCAAATAATATGCCATTTCCGAGAGTCTGTGTTGTATAGTGACTAGCGGCGTCATCATGTAATTTCCTGATGACAGGATGGCAGTAGGTACACAGCACTGTACGTTAAAACAAGAGAATTAGTGATGCATGAATGTGACAGGAAGCGGTGAGAGCATTGTACCAAGCAAGACTGTGATGACAGTGATGGAAAAGTTTTGAAAAGAAAAAAGCTAAATCACAGACCCAGATGAAGAACTTAGTATGAGTGGATATCAACGGAAGGCAAATACCGTGAGCTTTTCTTTTCCAAATATTATTGCTTCTCTCAGAAAAGGAATTATTTTCTATATTCTGGCTGAGAGATTGCTTGTGGTCAGAATTAGTCGTGTGAACAATGTGGTCTTAAATTTAAATTGTTGTGCCACTGATCAGGCGCACTTTTGAAGTAGACATGTTAAGTGCAATTTGAAATATCTAATATAAAATATGATACAAATTTCTATTCAAGACACTTTGATAAGAACGACCATATATTATTATTATTTATTATTTTCATTTGTTTATTTTTTGGCTGGTGGTGTGCCTCTTGATTCTTTCAATGAAAACAATGTGCCTAGGCTCAAAAAAGGTTGAAAAATACTGCAGTAGAAAGCAACGTTTAGATGCTGGGAGGAAGAAGAAAAAGTATAAAAAGTGTCCGGTTGTTTAGGGAGCAGCGGATCAGAACCAGAGTCAAGGGAGCAAATATCATCCTCCTTTACATACATGACTGTAAATAAAGACCCGGACTAAACATGATCTGTTGATCCTGCATATCGATGCTTGATCATTTAAGAAAGGATAACCTATCCTATCTTTAAGGCTTTTAGTGTTTTTTAAGTTTTTACCTGAAAGACAAAGCAAATGGTTAGTGACCAAATGAGCGCAGAGGGTCTACATTCAAAGACTCTGTTCAGGCGGTCAATGACGCCAATCGGTGACGTTAATTCTGGGTTGGAGTTTTCCATTCAAGGAAAACGTGACCAGTGAACAGCTGAGCCAATCAGGAGCAGGCGACCGCCCACTGCTCATTAACTATAGCATTTGAATACTTAGTTGGTTCCTTTTTAGTCTTGAAGTTGAATTATTTTCAAAGTGACTCATCTCAGTTAAAATAAGTCATTAATAACTTATACATTATATAAGTATGTATTTTATATGTGACCCTTTGTGTGGAGAATCTTAAATTCTCCTTTTACCAAAATGGAAAGTATATTCCACATTTTATTCATTTATTTTTATTGAACAATTTTTTTATGATGTTATTGTCTTAAAATGATGTGTGTGTCTTTAGCCTGTAAGATTTTATTACTTAAGTGCATGACAGGTGATCTTGTAAAATTCTTCAAAGTGTTTAATAATTAAAAAGAAAAAAAAGCAACTAAGTATTCAAATGCTATAGTTAATGAGCAGTGGGCGGTCGCCTGCTTCTGATTGGCTCAGCTGGTCGCTGGTGACGTCATCCTTAGTTGGGATACTAATTCAAGGATCCTTCAATGTTAATGACGTCAGTGGGTGACGTCATTTACGTCACCCATTGACGTCATCGACCGCCTGAACAGAGTCTTTGAATGTAGGCCCTCTGCGCTCAATAACTTTTCCTCTCCATTGATTCGACCAGAAGCTCTCATCAGCCTCATCAGTGAGTTTCTTGTAAAAACTATGCAGTTCGCTTTAGCATTTTTACAAAAACATAAATATTGCCTTTCTTTTAATACCATCTCTCCAACCCCTAACATTTAAAGGGAAGATTCAGAAAAAATGAGGAGAAGGAAACTGAACCTCTGGCGTTCAGGAAAAGGTCAGAATGAAGCACCGACTCTCTTAAACTGAATCCAGAACAACTGACCTCCAACCAAATAACGAGATTATTAACATTGCCATTTGAGACAGCCTTATTTATTAATTCGGCCGATGTTTCTATATGTTAGAAAAGACGACGCGCGACGTCCACTGCGTTGTCAGTAGACGAGGCCCAGTGCTTTGCGATCTCATTGAGATGTCTGTGATTTTCTTTGCGGGCATCTTCGTTATTCTTTTCCTTGAAGCCCTGAATTTTTCAATTCCAGCGCCGTGTCGGTGATATATGATATAGAAATATAAAAACAAAATAGATTTCTAAGTCTTCATTATAGTATTTTTATAGTATTTAAATGTAAATTAGCTACCTACATTGCTAGTTCATATAATATATAGTTACAATACATAAAATACATACTTTTACTGCCAAAGTTTTAATTTATAGGTTTTATTTTGTATTATTTATACTTTTTGTTAAGACTCTTATTTTGAAGGTTTAAGGTAGGAAGTAGATGTAGAAGCGTCTGGTTACCAGGTTACCAGAGACGCTTGCGATATAACAGCATCGCGTTGGCAAGCAAATGAAGAAGCATGATTTAAGTGTAAGAATTTACTGAATGACCTCATTTCTACCTCAAAAGGAAGGGTTAGCCAGCGAGGTATGTTTATATGTTTTATGTTATTTTTATATCGATATTGTATTCTTGACACCATCTCACTAAGTTTACGTTGTGTTTTAGTTCGACGGTGGTGTTGGTGTCAGGGAAAAACTGAAGCTGTAATAAGAACAACTTTAAAGAGTTTCATTAAAGCTGACTTCACACCAGCAGTGCGACGAACTCTTAATTGCCAAAAAGAAGAAGAGGTGGAAGTGATACATACTTATATATAAGTTATTAATGACTTATTTTAACTGAGATGAGTCACTTTGAAAATATTTCAACTTCAAGACTAAAAAGGAACCAACTAAGTATTCAAATGCGGGAGCGACAGAGAGTTTGCTTTCCGGGTGAGCGACGCTGACACGCGAGTGGACGACATCAAGAGGAAAGGTCTGATGGTGGACGCTGGTGCGACGTCGCATATAATCACCGACATCGGGAAGTTTCGGAAGCTTGATGAAAGTTTCCAGGCCGAGACGCACTGCGTGGAATTGGCTGATGGATCCAGGTGTTTTGGTGTTGCCAAGAAACGAGGAGACGCGTTAGGTCGACGTCTTAAAACAGTGCTGAGGAACAAATTGTACATCCCTTCATATCCGCAAGACATCTTCTCAGTGAAAGCTGCAACATCCAGCGGAGCAACGGTGATCTTCAAAGAAGAAAAGAACGTTCTTCTCAGAGACGATACCAAGTTCCCCATTCACGTTGGTAACACATTGTATTACTTCCAAACGACGGACAATGGATGTGGAGCTCAGTGTAAAAAATGTTATGACTTACAAGGTTGGCATGAGATTCTTGGACATTGCAATTACAGAGATGTACTGAAGCTAGAAAATGTTGTTCATGGCATGGAAATTAAAGGGAGAGGTGAACCAATGCCATATCGTGAAGTCTGCACGAAAGGAAAATGTGTTCAAACTAACAAGGAGCCAGATGCAAGAGCTAAAGAACCACTAGCAATGGTCCACACAGATTTAGCAGGACCTATAGATCCAACGTCCAAAGATGGTCACAGATATGCATTGTGCTTCACAGATGATCGTTCCTTAATCATACGTCACAGATTGACGTCAAAGACCTGTCGCCCTTCTGTGTATGGCAAGCCTTTTTGATATAAAGTCGGTTCACTGCTCTTACATTCCAGATATCGCAAATTGTTTTATGACCAGACGTTTTAGCAATTTAAGATATCTCTAATTAAAATTTGACTTGACAAAATACCTATTTGAGATAATTACATTCTAACCAGTCCAAATGACGTGAGATTTATTTGTGGCATTTACTGAAAATATAAAATTCTGCAGGCAACTATTCAGACAGCACAAAGGGGCTTTCACCTCATTCAGAATTCAGATATCTAAAATTGTAATTTTGACAGTGATAATTACGTTCAAGAAATCTTAAATCGTAATTCCGGTTACGTGTCTCGTCAAATTACAGAACAAGTGACGTCATTTGAGATATCTTGCAAGGAATTTTGACCAGTCAAAATGTAATTGAATATATCCTGAATTATTATTCTTACTAGTCAGAATGTAAATGCAGATATCTTAAATTATCATTCCGGAGAGTCAAAATGTAGTTTTGTCAAGTCAAAATGCAATTTTCGAAATCTAGAAAGTAATTACGGTTAATCAGAGGGAACGCAATTTATGTGAAAACGGCTTGCCATAGCACACTTGAAGCCCGCATCATACGTCACAGATTGACGTCATTGATCGACTGAACCAGAGCCTTTGAATGTAGGCCCTCAGCAGTCATTGCGTCACGAATGATTTTCCTTTGCAGGGAATGTAGACAATACCCATCAAATACAAATTAGATGTAGCTATAGATAGATATCTAGAGATCGATATGCACGTCTTTCTGTCATCTGTCTGTCAAGAGATATGTGATCGATAGACGTGGATATCTATCAAGACATAGTTATCCACGTCAATCTATCGATGTGGATATCTATGTCTAGACATAGATATTTATATATCTATATATCTATATATCTAATTTGTAGAGACCCTGGAGGGAGAATCAGTCGCCGAAGACCCTGGAGGACCCGTCGCCGAAGACCCTGGAGGACCGAACGATGAGAAAATCGATGAGAAAACACACTGATAACATAGGCCCATTGTGCAGAACATTTTATATCACGTTTAACTGTCTGGTCTATTCATGTGGGGGATGCATTTTAATTTCTGAGCCTGCACAGCTTATTATTAGCCTACCGATTTTTGCATGCCCTCCCTATTTTCCTGAAATATTAACCCATTCATATAAACCTCATAGCGTAGTTTATAGTAGTCAGCCACCAATTGTGCAAGTTCTCCCACTTAAAAAGATGAGAGAGGCCTGTAATTGTCATCATAGATATTCCTCAACTATGAGACAAAAGAAGAAAAAAAAATTTCAGATTGTCTGATTTTTGTTTTGTTTTTTGTTATTTTTGGTTTATTTTGATTTTTTTCTTTTTTATAATTCCATTTGTTAGTGTTATTTTGAAACAATAATCCTGTGTATATCTTAGTCGTCTAATCATCCCTTTATGATGATGTCTGGTATCACACACAGATACTAGTAAGAGAAACTGCATCTCATGTTGGCGTATTAGGCAGGCTCCCATTGTGTCTGTTATGAATTGAAACTGTAACCAACTAGTTTAACTTACTGTAGGAGCCAATTGTTGTCACCACCAGAGGGCGTATTGTTTTGTTTTCTGAGTGTGAGGGGGATGGGTTATTTAAGGTCGATTGTAATGGTGTCAGGTGTTGACCATGGGGAAGAGGACACAGTTTTTACTGTGTTTGGTTTGACGGGTAGAAACGAAGTTTATGTATAAATGGAAATTATAATAAAAGACTTTCACTAAAGAAGAGCACTACTCTGAAACTTAATCCGAACGCACGTAAAAACGAACTACACCCAGAGGCAACCACTAGTAGCCCTAAAGTAAAGGATTTTGGACGCTACAATATTAAGTAAAAAACTTTTCGTTTGAAAGTTCGTTTGAAAACTCCACTGAGCCTTCTGCACTGGGGTTCCACTAACGCTGAGTCGGACGCCGTACCGGAGCTGGAGAGCTGCAGGGATCGAGCTATTGGAGCAACTGAGATTCGTAGCAGCGGACAGCGGGTCGCCGGACGTCGGGACCAGGACGCAGCGGACAGCGGGACGCCGGAACGGAGCTGGAGAGGAAAAGCTGCAGGGATCGAGCTATTGAGCAACTGAGATTCGTATCAGCGGACATCGGGACGGAGATCATCAATATCGGCCAACGCATCATTGGGGTATGTGGGTCAGCGCTGATATCAATGAATGACCATTATGGTTACGTGCGCACATCAAGAGACAAGCTTAAATCCAATGCATTGTTAGCAGCCTGAAGACTGCTTAGAACAAAGGAGAGCGCTCTACAATTAATCTACTATTTGCCAATAAACTTAAAGTTGTTGCCAAATATGACAGAAGAGGAAAACATCGCTCTGGATCAAGAGGGTCAAAGTAACATTGTGGGTGATGACGAAAGTTCTCAATGGGAGACTGGAAAGAGACAAGTGAAATTAACAGCTAAAGCTTTGTTGATGAAAATTAGTAGCTTAGAAAGTGAAAGAAAAGCAAATTTAAGTAAGCTCACAAAATTAAGACAAGCTATTACAGTGTTGAAAAGTGACAAAAGGTGTGTGAGTGACATTAAGGGAGAATTTAAAAGGTT
This sequence comes from Poeciliopsis prolifica, assembly GCF_027474105.1. Lineage (NCBI taxonomy): Eukaryota > Metazoa > Chordata > Actinopteri > Cyprinodontiformes > Poeciliidae > Poeciliopsis > Poeciliopsis prolifica. The sequence continues at coordinate 333,700 of NW_026562382.1, forward strand.
TTTGGGTTTGACTGAAGAAACACAAAAGGTTCACCAGGGTTTGTTAGGATTACTGCCTGTGGATGAAGCGCACAAACATGACATATGGTTTCAAGCAAAATGTTGAATGTTCATGATTTATTGCGGCTACGCACAAATGGTTGGCTGAGGCTCAAGGGGCTCAGCTGGTGTGTCTGATGATATTAAAGAAAGTAAAAGTAAAAATAACAATGAAACTGAATCAAGAACTCCCAGTGGTGGCGGGATCATGATGGACAATGAGCAGATTGAACCTCATGACAGCATTTCAAATGTTTCAGTAAGGTCTTTTAGGAAAGCTGGGAGCCAAAGGGGTTCATCGACAACAACCAGCAAATCTTCGCTTTCTGAGCAAATAAAAGCAGAAGCAGAAAGGGCTGCACTTTTGGCATGTGCTGCCGCTTTAAAAGAGAAGTATATGCTGGAGGAGCAGGAATACCTGCTAAAGAAAAGAAAAGAACAGCTTGAGATGGACACTAAAATAGCTGCTGCTAATGCCAAGCTAATGGTACTAGAGGGCAGCACTAAAGGCAGCATCACATCTAGGCACTCTGATGGAATGGATTCATATGTTCGAAAGGGCGCTAGACCTAAGCTCAAACCTGCAAAGAAACTTCCAGGAGGTTCTGGACTGTTGTTGGATAAAAAGGTTGAGTCAGATGTGGCACAGCATGTGAAAAGCATATTTCACCGCAGGTGGATGAGACTGTTTTCAATACTTTGGTGTCACAAGTGGCTCCCCCTGCTGTTCGAACTTCGGAAGCTTCCATTATGTTACCCAATCCCAAGGCTACAACTCTAACCAGTCTGTTTCCATCAACTCAAAATCAACCTAATGGAGAACTTTATAATGTGTTGAAACAACAGAATGATATAAACATCTCTTCTGGTTCAAATGCAAACAAGCCAGTTACTGCCACACCGAGAAATTCCCATCTATGATGGCGATCCTTTACAGTACAACTCCTTTATGAAAGCCTTTGAACATTGTGTGGAAGCAAAGACCAGTTGTAAAGGAGACTGTTTGTACTACCTAGAACAGTACACCAGGGGGCAACCAAGAGACCTCATACGTAGCTGCCTTCACATGACTGCAGAAAGAGGATATGCGGTAGCCAAGCAACTCCTCAAAGAACATTTTGGCAATGAATTTAATATCACTGCAGCCTACATGGAAAAGGTCACTGGTTGGCCAAACATTAAAGGTGAAGACGCTAAAGCACTAAAGGCATTTGGACTGTTCCTTTGTGAATGCTGCAATGCAATGGAGGAACTGCAGTATTTATATGAGTTAAGCATGCCAGCTAACATGAAGATCTTGGTTCAAAAGTTTCCCTTTAAACTAAGAGAAAAATGGAGAACAAAAGCCAATGAGATTTTTGAGAGAACTGGTCTAAGAGCATGTTTCAAAGATATAGTTGTGTTTATTGAACACCAGATTAGGATAATCTCAGATCTGGTTTTTGGAGATATACAGGACTTACAACCTGCTAGAGGAATCATAAGACCTAGCAAACCTCCAGCAAAGTCACAGTTTAAAAGAAACAGCTTTGTCACACATGTTTCAGTGAATGATGACTGTAACTTACCGTCTCTCAAAAATGAAGTAACTGTTGTTGACAAATCAAAAGATTTATTCTGTCTGTATTGTACACAGGATGGTCATGTATTGGAACAATGTCGACAATTAGGAAAGAAACCACACAGAGAAAAGCTAGACTTTCTAAAAACCAAAGGTTTATGTTTTGGTTGCTTGGATACAGGACATTTAAGCAAGAACTGTGATAAGCGCAGTACTTGTAAACACTGTAACCAAAAGCATCCCAGCATTTTACACATTGAACAGAAGGAAAAGACCCCTCAGGAAGAGTGGGTTCAGACAGCAAAGGGCTGTAAAACCTCCTCCACATGTGGTCATACTGGGGCTGGTCACCGTAAAGGGATTCTTCCAATCCTGCCTGTGAAAGTGAAAAGTTCAAAGGGAACTAAGATTATTAAAACATATGCCTTTCTGGATCCAGGGAGCACTGATACATTCTGCTCTGAAAGACTTCTTAATGAGCTCAACGTTCAAGGTCGAAAGGCTCAGATTCATCTCCGAACAATGGGTCACAGTAAAACAATGACAACCTCCATCATTAATGGTCTGGAGATTTCAGAGATAAACGGAAATCATTTCTATGAGCTTCCCATTGTGTTTATACAAAAAGAAATGCCAGTCTCCACCGACAATATCATCAGTGAGGAGGAGCTGTCAAAATGGTCGTACTTGAAGGACATTAAACTTCCTCGCATACATGCTGGGGTCGACCTGCTAGTGGGCACAAATGCATCTAAACTAATGGAACCTTGGGAGGTGGTTAATAGTAGGGGTGAAGGGCCCTATGCAATTAGAAGCCTCCTAGGATGGGTTGTGAATGCTTCCTCAGGTTGCAAGGACTTTGAAAATGGCTACCCTTCAGTTCAAGTCAACAGAACTACAGTTGATAAAATTGAAGAGCTTCTGATAAGCCAATACAACTATGATTTTATTGAGAAGTCCTTCACAGAACAAGAGGAAATGTCAAGAGAAGAACAAAAATTCCTGGCTATAATGGATGGTTCTGCGCAGCTAGAGAATGGACATTACAAACTAAATCTGCCTTTCAAAAGGGAAGAACTCTTTATGCCAAACAATATTTCAGTCGCTTTGCAGCGCATACTTGGTTTGAAAAGGAGATTTAAAAGAAACAAAGTGTTTCATGAAGAGTATACAAACTTCATGACTAATACTATTAATAGTGGACATGCAGAAAGGGTTCCACAGCATCAGCTGAGAACAGCAAAGGACAAAGTATGGTATATACCGCATCATGGTGTATACCATCCACAAAAACAGAAGCTGCGTGTGGTGTTTGATTGTGGAGCAGAGTATCAAGGGGTCTCTCTTAACAGTCAGCTTTTACAGGGCCCTAACCTAACTAGCTCATTGGTGGGGGTTTTAGTGAGGTTTCGGCAGGACTATGTGGCGTTAATGGCAGACATAAAATCCATGTTCCACCAGGTTAAGGTGTCTGATGAGCACGTGGACTTTCTACGCTTCATATGGTGGCCCCAAGGTAATTTAGAGCAAGATCTTGTGGAATACCGTATGACTGTTCACTTATTTGGTGCAGTCTCCTCACCCAGCTGTGCTTGCTATGCTCTCAGAAAGACTGCTGAGGATAATCAGTCAAACTTCTCAGCAGATGTTGTACAAACAGTCAACAAAAACTTTTACATGGATGACCTCTTAAAAAGTCTGCCATCTGAGGAAAGTGCAGGTGCTATGGCCAAAGATCTTATAGCCATTTGTAGCAGAGGAGGGTTTACGCTAACACAATGGGTTAGCAACAGCCGAGAAGTGCTGGAATGTATCCCAGGAGAGCTGTGATCCCAAACTCTTTGCGAGTTGAATCTGGACAGTGATGAGTTGCCGGTAGACAGAGCACTAGGTCTACTATGGTGCACAGAGACAGATCGTTTCAAGTTTAAAGTGAAAATCAAAGAAAAGCCTTCCACTAAAAGAGGTATATTGTCAATAATCAGCTCTATTTATGACCCGCTAGGATTCCTAGCACCTCTCATACTTCCTGCCAAACTGCTGTTACAAGAGTTATGCAGGGCAAAACTGAGCTGGGATGAGCCCATACCTCTAACCTTTCAAAAACAATGGAACCAGTGGCTTACTGACCTAGAGGGATTGACTGACTTCTGGGTTAGCAGATGCATCAAGCCCGAGGGGTTTGGAGAAGTGGTTAATGCTCAGTTACACCACTTTTCTGACGCTAGTGAGAGTGGGTATGGCACAGTTACATATGTTAGAATGCAGAATAACAATAAGAGGGTGCATGTATCATTCTTGTTTGGCAAGGCCAGAGTAGCTCCACTCAAACCTGTGACTATTCCACGTTTAGAGCTCACAGCTGCCGTAATGGCTGTCAGATTGAATAATATGCTTCAATCAGAGCTTCAGCTGCCGTTGGAGAAGGCTTGCTTTTGGACTGACAGCACATCAGTTCTAAAATATATAAAAAACGAAAACAGAAGGTTTCAAGCCTTTGTTGCTAACAGGGTAACAACCATTAGGGATAATACAAATGTGGAACAATGGAGACACATATCTTCATCTTTAAATCCTGCCGATGTTGCTTCCCGTGGGTTTAAGGTTGACAGCCTTTTGCACCAAAAGTGGACGGAAAGTCCTACATTCTTGTGGGAACCTGAAGATAAATGGCCCAAGTCTCCAGTGGACTTCAGTATAACTGCTGTCGACCCAGAACTAAAAAAAACTCCCTTGATCAATGCGACAGTCATTAATTCAAATGCAACTTCTCAGCTAATAGCGTTTTTCTCAGACTGGCAAAAATTGAAGTCTGCAGTGGCTTGGTTCATTAAGCTAAAGGGAGTTCTGTTGAAACTGAGTAAAAGAAGAAGGGAATTGCAACTGACCAATTCAAGCACGTCTGAAGCATCAACATTGGAGTTGACAAAAGAAATGCAAGCTTTCAAAAACTCACTGGGAAATCAAAGTGTGTCTCTAGAAGATCTCACACAGGCTGAGGCATCCGTAGTTTCCTTTTGTCAAAAGGAAAGATTCCCTGATGAGATTGCTGCATTAACATCCCGCAACTCAGAAATACCCAGAAATAGCCCAATTTATAAACTAAACCCTGTGCTGCAGAACGGGCTTCTGCGTGTTGGAGGCAGGCTGAGTAAAGCAGCTATCCCAGAGAACATTAAGCATCCTCTCATTCTGGCAAAGGACCAGCACATCTCCTATCTTATCCTCCGACATTTTCACTTACAACTTGGTCATGGAGGTAGAAATCATGTTCTCTCAGTCGTAAGAAGAAAATTTTGGATAACAAATGGAGTTTCAGCTGTGAAAAGGGTCATAGCAACATGCGCTGTCTGCAGACTGTATGGAGGACAAACCAGTCAACAACAAATGGCAGACTTGCCAGAGGAAAGGGTGGTTCCTGATCTACCACCATTCACAAATGTTGGTGTAGATTATTTTGGACCAGTTGATGTGAAAAGAGGACGCAGCATCGTAAAACGCTATGGAGTGTTGTTCACCTGTATGACAAGCAGGGCCGTACACCTTGAAGTGGCGTACTCCTTAGACACAGACTCATGTATTAATGCGCTGCGCCGTTTTATATCTCGAAGAGGACAAGTTTCACACATGAGATCAGATAATGGCACCAATTTCATAGGAGCAGAAAGAGAGCTACGAGAAGCTCTAGCCTCTCTGAATAATAGAAAAATTGAGAAGGCCATGGCACACAAGGGGATTAAATGGAGTTTTAACCCACCGTCTGGACCACATTGTGGTGGGGTTTGGGAGCGCCTCATTCGAATAATCAAAAAGATTTTGTACTCAGTGCTTCGACAACAAACAATAGACGATGAAGGATTCCACACAGTACTTTGTGAGGCTGAGGCAATACTGAACGATCGTCCCATCACCGAGTTATCAGAGGATCCAATGATCTTGAGGCTTTAACAACCACTTGCTGCTCATGAAGGGTAAACCAGCCTTTCCGCCAGGACATTTTGACAAAAGGGATCTCTATGCTAAAAGGAGGTGGAAACAAATCCAATATATTTCAGATCTCTTTTGGAAACGGTGGATTCAGGAATATCTACCCTTATTACAAGAACGACAAAAATGGATAAAGAAAAAAAGGTGCTTCATTCCTGGAGATGTGGTGGTAGTCATGGACTCCACAACCCCTCGAGGGTCTTGGTTATTAGGGAAAGTTATTAAAACATTTCCTGATAAAAGGGGTCTTGTACGAGTTGTTCAACTGAAAACAAAAACAAGCGTTATTGAAAGACCTGTAACAAAAATTTGTCTATTATGTGAAGCTACAAACTGAGAAACTGGTAGAAATAATGAATGTATAACTTGATTGAACTCTTATGTATATTTGTATAGAGAAATGGTGTATTTTTGGCTCCTTTATTTTAAGTTGATAATTGCTATGTCTTCTGCCACACGCAATTAGGGGCTGGCGTGTAGGAGCCAATTGTTGTCACCACCAGAGGGCGTATTGTTTTGTTTTCTGAGTGTGAGAGGGATGGGTTATTTAAGGTCGATTGTAATGGTGTTCAGGTGTTGACCATGGGGAAGAGGACACAGTTTTTTACTGTGTTTGGTTTGACGGGTAGAAACGAACTTTATGTATGTAAATGGAAAGTATAATAAAAGACTTTCATACTATAGAAGAGCACTACTCTGAAACTTAATCCGAACGCACGTAAAACGAACTACACCCAGAGGCAACCACTAGTAGCCCTAAAGTAAAGGATTTTGGACGCTACACTTACGAATAGATAAGTTGAGAAAACTTTTTTTTCAATGTTGATGTTACAGTTAGTCTATCTTTCTAAGTTCAAAAAGGAGGATAATGAGCACAAACAACCATATCAAGAATAATGAACGGACTGTTTAATACAAAATTAAAGAGAATATTATAGTACAATTTTTGTTTCAACATAAAGTGTCCACCCTTGTTAACAGGTAGTGTAGTTTCTTTTAGTTCAGATTCCTTATTGTTCAGTTCCTTCTTTTAGAAGCTTTTTAGTTCAGTAATTGCAATTTAGGTCAGTCAGTCAAGTCTTTGTTAAATGGCCATGTGTTTCTTTGGATCCAAAATCTTATCCAGTGCAAAGTAGCAGCGGATCCAGCAGTTCCAGGTCTTGGGTTGAAACCTGGAGCTTAGCAATCCAATCCAGGCCTGCGATGCTGTGCAGCTGGACAACCTTCCAACTTGAATGTGGTTCTAAAAAAAAAAACTAACCTGCATATATATATGTGTGGGACCGGTGTGGTTCAATAGAACTATTTTTAAGACAAAATTGTAATAATTTATCCCCAAAAAGTTTTCAAGGCACACAGGCCGCTACATATGAGGCTTGAGACAATCTCACTAATTTCAATAATTTTATTTATTACATCAGTTCATGCTAATCAATAAAATACATTAAGTTAAAACCACTCACATTAAATAAAATAACAGTGACGGCTCAAGTCAAGGGTGGCAGTGCAGTTCAGGGTAGTGACCTAAATAAAAGAAACACAGCAAACAAAACAACAAAACTAAAGAAAATTGTGCAACAAATCAAAAGAGCACCACCACCCGGAAAGTCCACCACCAACACCACGAACTGGCCTTTCCTGTCAAGATAAAAGACATTCAAATTACATGAGTCATTTCATAATTGTCGTTCAGTCAACAATCAATCAGCAGCAATTGTCAATTAAGAATCCGTCCTGGGATGCCACGCCACAGACGCCACTCAAGAGCGGCAGCAGAGTCCGTCCAAGCTGGTCGCCAGTCCGAACCAGCCAAGCTGGACAAGGGGCAGGAGTCAGGTTCACGCTGACCACGACGGCTGGCAGAAAGCCAGCAAACAGAGCGACAAATGGACTGCCGACGGACAACCAAAATAACAGCGGACCATCAACCAGGAACCACAGGGCAACAGGCAATCAGCCGGCCAAGGACAAACAGCAGTCTATAGCAAACATAAGTGTTAAAACATCAAATCTAAAAGCATGCAGGTAATGAGCTTTTCACTTACCACAAGCTCTATGTGTAGTGCCTCTGGCTGGGAGGAGGATCAGGCAGTTTACACAGGCCTCCTAGGTGTACAATTGAAGCTAAGCGAAGGCTAGGCTAACAACAACAAGTATAGGAGAGGCCTCTTACCAGAAGAAGGAGCGATCAGCATGTATCAGTCAAGCACACCTTAGTGTCAGACTGGCGCTGCACAGCAACAGAGGTCTAAACCGGAAACACATGTTGACCAGGTGAGGGAGGGCCCCTTATATACAAACAGCGCCACCACCAATTAAATGCCAGCACTTGTGTGGTGCGTTCAAAACCTCCAGGGCATACTGCCACATTCAGATCTCAATTAACTATTAAAATCCAAAAGTATACAGGAAGCAATAAATTCCATTTATCGTAAAAATAACATTCAACTAATGGCAAGTTTGCAAAACAAACATCACACTCTTTGCGACCCATTATAAGTTTGTACATAACAAAAATGCGATACAGTGAAAATCATTTTAATCTCACGTTTCTCCGATTGTTTTTTTATGTTTCTCTTTTCTTCCTGGTCGGAACATATGAACAGTAATGCCTGTGACGCCAGTTAGCATTATCTTAACTTCGGTTGCAAAAATAGATTACAACACTCACGAGAGAAAATCACGGTAAAAATGTTTTTTTACTACCAGGGATCAGGTCACAAATCTTCTTTTCTGTTAACCGTTACCGGAATTTATCAGAATTTATCTTTTAGCGTGCAATAATTCAGCACAACGTGCTACAGCTAGCTACAATTTTTCTTCTTCTTCTAATTTTTCTGCTGTCTAAACCAGAATATAACTCACAAGCCCCCTGCTGGCGTTTTCTGGTATCAACATCAACATCCTGACGAGTAAAAATGACATTACTGATATCTTGAATTGGCATTCTGTCTAGTCAAAGCGTCACTGATTTACGTGGCAATTTGAAAGTTTAATAAAACAATGAAAAATAGAAAAAACGAAAAAAGATGTTTAAAAATGCACAACTTTCATGTTGAAAATTGAATTGACAAAGCAGTTTTAGCTTTTCAAAGTTGTTTTTAAGTGCATTCAGTTCGTCAGAAATGAATAAAACAGGACATTTTTTGCAGACACATTAGCAGTCTTATAGTTTATAAAGTTTTGCGTTTTCCGCATGTCCATTATTGCCGAGCTCTTCTAATTTGTGGCATTTATGGACAATTTTGTGCAGGAAACATAAAATTCTACAGGCAACAGTTTGGGCAGCACAAAGGGGTTTCAACGTCATTGTTAATTCGGATATCTGAAATTTTATTTTTCACTAGTGATAATTACGTTCAAGATATCTCAAATCGTAATTCCGGATACGTGTCTCGTCAAATTACAAATCCAGTGACGTGATTTGAGATATCTTGAAAGAAATTTTGACTAATCAAAATGTAATTGAAGATATCTTGAATTATTATTCTTACTAGTCAGAATGTAAATGGAGATATCTTAAATTACCATTCCGGATAGTCAAAATGTAGTTTTGTCTAGTCAAAATGCATTTTCAGATATCTGGAACGTAATTACGGATAGTCAGACGAAACCGAATTTATGTTAAAACGGCACCGAATTTATGTTAAAACGGCTTGCCATAGCTCATTGGTCACGTGACACTTCTCTGTCGCATTCAAACTCCGAATCTGACGTCATAGATTGACGTCAATGATTAGCAGAAGCAGAGCCTTTGAATGTTGGGCATCTGCGATCATTTGGTCACAAATCACTTCTCTTGCCTTGCAGTAAATGCTTGCAAACACAAAGCCCATTAGAGACTTAATGGGCTTTAAGATTGGTTGATCCTTTCTTCAGTTTACAAGCTATGCATGGTTCAAGAGAAATCGGGTCATGAAAGACTCGTTTGACCGCCGATGACAAGGCGGTCAGTGTCATGTGATTCTGGTCACATGACACATGGTGGGCTGGGAAATAAGCTTCCATATCTTTGTATGGAAGCTTATGGGAACTATAACTTATGGTACATATATATAGAGATCTATCTATATATATCTGTATATATATAGATAGATCTCTCTCTATATATACAGATATATTTAGATATATCTGTATATATATAGATCTATATGTGTGTGTGTGTGTGTGTGTGTGTGTGTGTGTGTGTGTCAGTCAGTCAGTCAGTCAGACTGACTGACTGACTGACTTCTGATGGCGTTCAACGTTTGTTTGTGTCTGTTTCATGTTGGAGTGAATGTTTGTTGACATATAATGTTTGTCTACATGTTCTGTGTTTAATAAACATTGAACTAACATGCGCATGCGAAGAAGATAAAAACAAAATCTTGTTTGCAGGATTTTCCAAACACCGGAATGGGACCGCCGATGAAACCTGGAATTATTTTAATAACATGTAATGACAACATGATTAACTACTGAATTTCTCTAATAGATCAATTAAAGACGACAGGCCCAAGGAGGGCAACCTGCAGCCGCAAGCAAACCATTACATAATTTCCAGCCCGGAGATTTTGTGTTTTTTAGAAAATTTCAGGAGGAAGAACTGGCTGGCTGGGACCGTTTCAAGTGCTTTTGACGACACACACCGCTGTTAAGGTCGCGGAGAGGTCCACCTGAGTTCACGCCAGCCACTGTAAGAAGTTCACGGGGGTTTCCATCGTCACATCCTGCGGGACCAGTCCAGAGCCTGGAGAACGAGGCTCCACCAAGCACCTCTGAAAAAATAGAGTTGCCAACACAGCTCACTCAGTAGGTTGGACCACGCATAGCTGAGGTAGCATTAAGAACATGGATGGGCAGAGGCAGCATCGCAGAACACCGATGCGGATTAAGGATGCTATACTATGCTGGTGCTTCCTCTTAATATGTGTGGTAATGCCTCCTGCCGATCCGGAATGAGGCTACAACAGATCACATACATGCAGTTCTAGTAGGCCCAACAGTACTCAACAGGAGCAGACGCTCTACCAACCGTGAGATACAATGTGTGGAGAAAAGCAGGCTTCAAAAGGGGGCATTCAGGTGTGTGTGTGCCCCCTGATTCTTCAGTTGGCCTCATGATTCCGTGGTCAGCCTTGAACACCAAGGAAAATGGACAGAACTAAAAAAAAAAGGAAGTGGTACATGAGGAATGAGGTTAGGATCATGTCCTGGTCTGCACTCGTAGCAGATGAGGGATACATCTGGACGCCGAAAATGGGGAACGACTCCCTACGCCAGACACCATATGAAACTTTTCACTATGGGTAAAACGACGCAAGGACTACACATCACGGTAAACACAGCGAAAGGTTCAATCATACCACCCATATTGTCAAACTGTGGGTAGTTTTACCTATGTGCTCATTCATCAGGAAAGGATCCACAATTTCTTTTTGTTATTTGTGAGGGGGGGGAGGGTGTTGCTGTTGTCTCACCATATTCTCTTACAGGTATTACTGTACTGGAAAAACTCATGGCTGATGACTGGTTCAGGGTAACAAACTTTGCAAATAATTTTGCAAAGTTTGCAAAGTTATTTGCAAACTGCTGGTCATTGACGTCAAACTATGACGTCAGATTCGGAGTTTGAATGCGACAGAGAAGTGTCACGTGACCAATGAGCTATGGCAAGCCGTTTTAACATAAATTCGGTTTTGCCTGACTATCTATCTCCAATTACATTCTGACTAGTCAAAATGACGTCAGATTTACCATTGATTTGTATGGGGACTTCAATTCAAGATATCTACAATGAATTACTGACTATGTGAAATACACATTTCAGATATCTACAATTAAATTATGACTAGTCAAAATTATAATTCAAGATATCTCTAATTAGTCCATAATTCAAGATATCTTAAATGTATTTTTGGATAGAAGAAATGTAGTTTTGACTAGTGGAAATTAAATTATAGATATCTTAAAAGCAAATAATGACTAGACAAAACTAAATTAGAGATATCTAGAATTATAATTTTGACTAGTCAAAATTCCTTTTACGATATCTCTAAATGAATTAGAGATATCTTGAATTATTCAACTCTTCTATTTAAGATATCTTAAATCAACATCCTGACGAGTAAAAATGACATTACTGATATCTTGAATTGGCATCTGTCTAGTCAAAGCGTCACTGATTTACGTGGCAATTTGAAAGTTTAATAAACAATGAAAAATAGAAAAAACGAAAAAAGATGTTTAAAAATGCACAACTTTCATGTTGAAAATTGAATTGACAAAGCAGTTTTAGCTTTCAAAGTTGTTTTTAAGTGCATTCAGTTCGTCAGAAATGAAATAAACAGGACATTTTTTGCAGACATCATTAGCAGTCTTATAGTTTATAAAGTTTTGCGTTCTCCGCATGTCCATTATTGCCGAGCTCTTTCTAATTTGTGGCATTTTGGACAATTTTGTGCAGGAAACATAAAAGGCAACAGTTTGGGCAGCACAAAGGGGCTTCAACGCCATTCTTAATTCGGATATCTGAAATTGTAATTTTGACTATTGATAATTACGTTCAAGATATCTCAAATCGTAATTCCGGATACGTGTCTCGTCAAATTACAAACCCAGTGACGTCATTTGAGATATCTTGAAAGAAATTTGACTAATCAAAATGTAATTGAAGATATCTTGAATTATTATTCTTACTAGTCAGAATGTAAATGCAGAAATCTTAAATCACCATTCCGGATAGTCAAAATGTAGTTTTGTCTAGTCAAAAAGCATTTTCAGATATCTGGAACGTAATTACGGATAGTCAGACGAAACCGAATTTATGTTAAAACGGCTTGCCATATGCAGAAGGGCGACAGGTCTTTGACGTGATATGCTCCACTCCACTTAGCCTATAAAAGCATGCACACACAAACAATGTCAACTGAGTCAATAATGTTCATGCAGTTGTGTTCCAGCAAGGTTATTCCATGTCTAGTCAGTGTTCCTTACCTCACATTTGAAGTCATGGGCTTTGGCATGGAACACTGAGAGGAATGGCTTCATTTGAAGCAGGTGTTGGAGCTCAGGACAGCTTTTCGATACTTTCTCAAGATATGGCCAGTACTTGCATGTTACATCCATGCAAAAAATGTGATCCGTCTGTTGGCCAGCCTTTGCTGCAAGAACAAGGGGTATGCAAATATCTCACCCCTATACATGTTCAGGGCACAAAGTAGCACCCCATGTCTGCACACCGCTAGCTCCAATCCCTCCTCATCCAGTTTGCTGCTGGACCTCTGAGAGGTCTCCCTGGCTGCTGACCATTGCCCACCACAAACACCTCTTCCAGAAATCTAGAATGCATAAAATTCAGTCAGACATGCTGTCATTACAGGCTAAAAGGCTACTGTCATTATACATTTATAATCTGGAGTCTTACATGTTTGGTTGATTTGTGTATATAGTCCACAAATTTCCTACGTCTTCATCCTTGGCTATGAAAAGGTCCTGAAATATAGCCTGTTCCTCTGACCTAAAAAAAACAACAAAAAAAACAACTTAATAGGTGTTATGGTGCACAGGTAGTGAACATCACTGACTTACACAAAGAACTGTTATATTGTACACATTTTACAATACCGTGCTGCATTCTTGAAACGGTAATGCTTGCGGTTTCCATCCACTGAAACTGCAAGCATATCCGGGGTACAAGCTTGACACTTGAAGGGATCCTTCCTTAACATTTTATCCAACTCATATCTTACAGCTTCCCACTCGAAAAAACTTTCTGGAAGCTGTCAGCCGAGATCTTTCCTGTCTGATTTAAAATGAGACAAATAAAAAAAACATAAGAAAGGACATAGTTGTCCAAATACCAGGCATTAGGATATGTATTCTTCAAGTTTTAGGTGTGTCTCTGGCACAAAACAGCTCATTCAATAAATTTTGATCTGAATGCTGAATGAATGACGTGGTACCTCAGCCATTTGATTCAAGTGTGTTTAACCAGTTACATCAAAAGGTTAAAGAACATAACTACTGAAGAACTGAATCAGACGGCCCTTCTGGGATATGTACGTCAAAGTACTCACACGGCCAAAGCGGACGGTTCGTTGGTCCAACATTTTAAGAAATGCTTGACAGGAGAGACCTGGTGCTGCCATCTTCATTTCTTCAAATGTAAAAAGCACATCAGTTGCATATAGAGTGGAAAAGTGAAGGGTAGCTGGCCAGTAATCAGTTAAATTTAGATCATGTACTCCACATGTCCAACTAGCCTCACATCCCTCACACCCAATCTCTGGCATCCTGAGATCATAACGACCTAAAACACAAAAAAAGTTTAAAACTTGTAATACTTGATTATTTTAATGTTAGGTTGACATTATGTTACAAACAATTCCCTCTATTCTGCAACAAACATACTTCATATATACATTTAGCTAACATTGGTTTTCATTATGTTTTTGTTTTGATTCATGACAAAAATAAAGTTATTCATACCATTGATTGTGACCACAGTGACAGCCTTTCCTGCTTGATCCTCAAACACTCTGCTGGACAATCACAAATTCTAACCGGGATCTCCACAGGTACCAATCGTGCTAAAGAGGTTGACATGTTTAAAATATGACTTCACCTAAACTGTATTAACACATTGTAACTAAAATATGAAGAACCAGATGACCAAAAAACCAGAACATTCAAAATACAGTCAAAAGTTAACAGCAACAAAAACACTCTGAGGAGTGTGTAAACAGAACACATAAAAAGCTTAATTAATACCTTGAACTTACCATCATGGCAAAGAGTTGTATTTAAAACATAGGTAGTTGGAGGCAATGGCTGGAAGAACCCAGCTGTGATGGTTTCTCTGTTGTGAAAGACATGTGTACTGTGCATCATCACATCACATTTCTCACAAAGGAAGGGGTGTGTGGTAGGCAATCACGACACCAAAGTGCAGATGGATTGTTTCCCATGTTGGCATAAGTGTGCTGACACACTTTGCTGAGCTGCCATGGTGTTAACCAGACGGGGTCTTTCTGCTTTCCAACTCTCTGAAAATAGGCTTTTTCTTGTGCTCCAGTTTGTGGAAGCCAGAGGAGCTTTTGGCTCTAGTGGTTGACCTGCAGCATCATTCAGTGAGCTCTGGAGTTCTTGTAGAAAAGACTCTTTTAAAAAATAAAAACATTTTTTTACGTTAGAAAAGTATAGCACATAGAAGATGCTTAGAAGAAATAAAATAAGATCTACTTCTGACATACCAACAGTCTCTGGAGCAAAGGCAACTTCACACTGAATGTTAGAGGGATGAGAGGGACGACTGGTCTTCTGACTGTGGGTAGCTATAAAAATAAAATAAACAAATATAAAAGTAAGGAGGATATCGAACATCTTACTTAAATCCACATTTGGAAGTCCAATTCCAATTTAATAAATGTATTACATTCCCATATCTTAATATTAACATTTGTACTAGAAACTATTAATAAAAACGAAAGTAATTCAGATTGTCAGTCAAATGGAGGACCGACACGTTTGTTTGTAACCTTTGTAACAAAGTACTTCTCTAAATACATCAACTGCTGGAAATGCATTCACTCTGTTTCAACTACATTCTACTGTATGTAAAAACAGAAAAACTCTTCATTTGTGTTAAAGAAACCAGCCTGTTCTATGTTGTGTAGTAATTTCTATTCTGGATACTATTACTGTATATTTTAAAATAATTTTGTGCTGGGGAAAGTGATCAAAATGGTGATTTGTTTGAAAAAGCAGATAAATGTCAACATTATAGATGTAAAAAACAGAATCAATTACTTGGTTAAAAAAATATATTTTGCCAAAATATCAAGAAATGAATGCATTAATTTACTGATATATGTGTCAAAAATAATCTATGTGCATTTTTTAAAAGAAGTACTTACTCTTAGGTAATTGATTTCTTTTTGATCTTGGCCTCTCATATATTACGTTTCCATCTTTGTCCCTTTTTCCACCTTACTCTGGGTTTAGGTCTCGGCTTAGGTGCTTGACGCTTAGGTACATTTTTCTTCAGATCAACAATCAAGTCATCAAGTTGTTGAAGCTCGACATTTAATTTTTGCTGATGTATCTCATGATCCAGGACCATTAATGAATGAGGGATGTTTGAGACACTCATGGTGACAGACGGACGGACAAACAAAGAAACAAACAAACAAACAGAACAGTTGACAAATTAAATGAAGAACAACAGACTAAGGACACAAAGATGACAAACAGATTTGACAGACGTGGCTCTTACAAGTGCCTTTTGTGGGTGCTATGAAGGAGCAGAAATATATTTGTGAGATGATGAGATCAAAGAAGAACCTGTTGACAAAAAAAAAGAAGAAATGTTCAGATTTCAGAAGTTATTTATTACAACGTATACAGGTGGAGAAAACTTTGCCTGTAATGACCCAAGTTCGTTTTTAATTCAAGTACATGACCTAGCTGCAATCAGTGTATTCAGACACAGGCTCGTAGATAAAACTTTAAGGATCATTACAGCCTTGGGGCTCTGGTGTTTATAGCAATCCTCAAATTTTACGACAAGCATTACCATAGACAATTCTGTGACTCTATCATGGCGAATTAAATGTATTAAGTGCAAGTTCAGGTGAACTCTCGGCTCCAAGAGGCTAATGTAGCTAGCTTCCCGCGTATTTTTCCCGGCAAAAAAAATACTAAACATGTTACAAACGTGTCTAAATGTCTTCAACCATTCGTGGCACATTCCTACTGCTATTAAGTCCTAAAACTGCAATCAGCAACTTTATAACTTAACATTCTGTAGTATTTTTTGTGTTTTATAGTACAAAACCATTTCTGACAGATTTTGGTTTATACTCACCGGGATGCAATGTCGCATGCGATGACGTCAGCCTCTTCAACTTCTTCTTCTTCTTCTGTTATTCTTCTTAGATTTATAGACGGGTGAGATCCCTCACTCTTCTTAAACATTTTTATTAAAATTCTTCTTTCCATAATAATGGATTGCAAACACTTTCGGAGGTGCAGGCCACTATTTTAAACTTCAAATAACATACGTATTCGTTTCTTTTTAATTATGTACAATGACAATATTACGTTACTTACAATCATCAATTTACGATGAGATCAGTGAAACTGGTGTCATTCCATTCTACCATATTACAATATTCGTGTCTGTTGTCAAAAAATAAGCAGAAATGAGGATAAAATCGCGCATTCAGAGAACCGGAGGCTCTATTAAAACGGAAGTACAGCGTTCAATGAGAGAACCCTTCTCGTCAACTATTGACGAGAAGGGGTATCCGATGCGTCAAAATGTGACGCTGAGGGAACTTGCCCCAGCGTCGACAAATGACGAGTCGGGAGTGAGAATGTGTTGGTGTGTGTGTGTACCATAAGCTATATTTTCACATAAGCTTCCATACATAGATATGGAAGCTTATTTCCCATCCCATGTGTCATGTGACCATAATCACATGACACAGACCCCCTTGTCATCGGGGGTCTAACGGGCCTTTCATGACCCGACATTTCCCCTGAACAGTGCATAGCTTGTAAACTTAAGAAAAGATAAACCGATCTTAAAGTCCATTAAGTCTCTAATAGGCTTCGTGTTTTCAAGCTTGCAGTCGTCCATCTTCAAACTGATTACATTACATTTTTTTATTAAGTGAGATTTATGTTTCCATAGAAAAATAATAATCCAGTTGTTGGAATTAATTGCAGAAATGTGTATTCCTAATGCATGTGCAGTGTAGGTAAATCTGGAAATACTTTCCATTTTGGTGAAAAATATTCTACGCAGAATAGATAAATCTCTGCTATTACAGGCCCAACCTTTCCTAGGGGGCAGTAGAGAGCAACGTGTGGACGCTGCAGCGAGCAGAACCGATACGAGTTTGTTTCCAGTGTCCAGTGATCAAATATCATCCTCCTTTACATACATGACTGTAAATAAAGACCCGGACTAAACATGATCTGTTGATCCTGCATATCGATGCTTGATCATTTAAGAAAGGATAACCTATCCTATCTTTAAGGTTTTTAGTGTTTTTTTAAGTTTTTACCTGAAAGACAAAGCAAATGGTTAGTGACCAAATGAGCGCAGAGGGTCTACATTCAAAGACTCTGTTCAGGCGGTCAATGACGCCAATCGGTGACGTTGATTCTGGGTTGGAGTTTTCCATTCAAGAAAAACGTGACCAGTGAACAGCTGAGCCAATCAGGAGCAGGCGACCGCCCACTACTCATTAACTATAGCATTTGAACACTTAGTTGGTTCCTTTTTAGTCTTGAAGTTGAAATATTTTCAAAGTGACTCATCTTAGTTATTATAAGTCCTTCACAGCGTCTTCATCACATAAATATGTATTTTATATGTGACCTTATGTGTGGAGAACCTTAAATTCTCCTTTTACCAAAATGGAAAGTATTCCACATTTTATTCATTTATTTTATTGAACATTTTTCTTATGATGTTATTGTCTTAAAATGATGTGTGTGTCTTTAGCCTGTAAGATTTTATTACTTAAGTGCATGACAGGTGATCTTGTAAAATGGTTCAAAGTGTTTAATAATTAAAAAGAAAAAATGGTGGTGTTGGTGGTGGACTTTCCGGGTGGTGGTGCTCTTTTGATTTGTTGCACAATTTTCTTTAGTTTTGTGGTTTTGTTTGCTGTGTTTCTTTTATTTAGGTCACTACCCTGAACTGCACTGCCACCCTTGACTTGAGCCGTCACTGTTATTTATTTAATGTGAGTGGTTTTAACTTAATGTATTTTATTGATTAGCATAAACTGATGTAATAAATAAAATTATTGAAATTAGTGAGATTGTCTCAAGCCTCATATGTAGCGGCCTGTGTGCCTTGAAGATAACTTTTTGGGGATAAATTATTACAATTTTGTCTTAAAAATAGTTCTATTGAACCACACCGGTCCCACCACACATATATATGCAGGTTAGTTTTTTTTTTTTTAGAACCACATTCAAGTTGGAAGAATTAGTCGTGTGAACAATGTGGTCTTAAATATAAATTGTTGTGCCACTGATCAGGCGCACTTTTGAAGTAGACATGTTGAATTGAGCTGGTTGAATTGCCACTGTTTCAAGAGCAAGATAAAAATAAATGTGTAATATTTGAAATGAAAGTGTATTAGGTGTAATTATTTTTAGGAAACTGTTAAACTTGGCATTATTAGTGGAGGGAGTTAACAATAGTTGGAAATGTTAGTTTACTTAAATTGCAATTTTAAGTACAATTGCTGCCTTAAAATCTTAAGTTAAATTAACTCAAAAAAAGGAATTGGTATGAATGTAGTTAGTCAGTTTAACTTTGAAATGAGAGTTGAAAGTATATATAATTGTTTATTACTTTAACAAAATTTCACTTGACAAGAGTTCTCAATTTTTTGAGAATGAAGAATGTTCTGTCGTTAGTCATTTCAACTTATGGTTTCATATTTAAGCAACAAATTATAAGCAATTGGGCTACTTTTCTAGCTTGCCAACCTAAGTTGGAAAAATACATAATTTCAAGTTGTGCTAACTTGTGTTTTTAAGGCAGCAATTGTACTCAAGTTTTTAAGTTTAACCACCCTAATTATTTTTACAGTGCAGAATCAACGTCTCCGATTGGCGTCATTGACCGCCTGAACAGAGTCTTTGAATGTAGACCCTCTGCGCTCATTTGGTCACTAACCATTTGCTTTGTGTTTCAGGTAAAAACTTAAAAAAACACTAAAAACAGTCTGTTCATTATTCTTGATATGGTTGTTTGTGCTCATTATCCTCCTTTTTGAACTTAAAAAGATAGACTAACTGTAACATCAACATTGAAATCTAAGTTTTCTCAACTTATCTATTCGTAAGTTAAACTAGTTGGTTACAGTTTCAATTCATAACAGACACAATGGGAGCCTGACTAATACGCCAACATGAGATGCAGTTTCTCTTAATAATATCTGTGTGTGATACCAGACATCATCATAAAGGGATGATTAGACGACTAAGATATACACAGGATTATTGTTTCAAAATAACACTAACAAATGGAGTTATAAAAAAGAAAAAATCAAAATAAACCAAAAATAACAAAAAGCAGACAATCTGAATTTTTTTTCTTCTTTTGTCTCATAGTTGAGGAATATCTATGATGACAATTACAGGCCTCTCTCATCTTTTTAAGTGGGAGAACTTGCACAATTGGTGGCTGACTACTATAAACTACGCTATGAGGTTTATATGAATGGGTTAAAATTTCAGGAAAATAGGGAGGGCATGCAAAAATCGGTAGGCTAATAATAAGCTGTGCAGGCTCAGAAATTAAAATGCATCCCCCCTACATGAATAGACCAGACAGTTAAACGTGATATAAAATGTTCTGCACAATGGGCCTCTGTTATCAGTGTGTTTTCTCATCGATTTTCTCATCGTTCGGTCCTCCAGCGTCCTCGGCGACGGGTCCTCCAGGGTCTTCGGCGACTGATTCTCCCTCCAGGGTCTCTACAAATTAGATATATAGATATATAAATATCTATGTCTAGACATAGATATCCACATCGATAGATTGACGTGGATAACTATGTCTTGATAGATATTCACGTCTATCGATCACATATCTCTTGACAGACAGATGACAGAAAGACGTGCATATCGATCTCTAGATATCTATCTATAGCTACATCTAATTTGTATTTGATGGGTATTGTCCACGTTCCCTGCAAAGGAAAATCATTCGTGACGCAATGACTGCTGAGGGCCTACATTCAAAGGCTCTGGTTCAGTCGATCAATGACGTCAATCTGTGACGTATGATGCGGGCTTCAAGTGTGCTATGGCAAGCCGTTTTCACATAAATTGCGTTCCCTCTGATTAACCGTAATTACTTTCTAGATTTCGAAAAATGCATTTTGACTTGACAAAACTACATTTTGACTCCGGAATGATAATTTAAGATATCTGCATTTACATTCTGACTAGTAAGAATAATAATTCAGGATATCTTCAATTACATTTTGACTGGTCAAAATTCCTTGCAAGATATCTCAAATGACGTCACTTGTTCTGTAACTTGACGAGACACGTAACCGGAATTACGATTTAAGATTTCTTGAACGTAATTATCACTGTCAAAATTACAATTTTAGATATCTGAATTCTGAATGAGGTGAAAGCCCCTTTGTGCTGTCCGAATAGTTGCCTGCAGAATTTTATATTTTCAGTAAATGCCACAAATAAATCTCACGTTATTTGGACTGGTTAGAATGTAATTATCTCAAATAGGTATTTTGTCCAGTCAAATTTTAATTAGAGATATCTTAAATTGCTAAAACGTCTGGTCATAAAACAATTTGAGATATCTGGAATGTAAGAGCAGTGAAACCGACTTTATATCAAAAAGGCTTGCCATACGCAGAAGGGCGACAGGTCTTTGACGTCAATCTGTGACGTATGATTAAGGAATGATCATCTGTGAAGCACAATGCATATCTGTGACCATCTTTGGACGTTGGATCTATAGGTCCTGCTAAATCTGTGTGGACCATTGCTAGTGGTTCTTTAGCTCTTGCATCTGGCTCCTTGTTAGTTTGAACACATTTTCCTTTCGTGCAGACTTCACGATATGGCATTGGTTCACCTCTCCCTTTAATTTCCATGCCATGAACAACATTTTCTAGCTTCAGTACATCTCTGTAATTGCAATGTCCAAGAATCTCATGCCAACCTTGTAAGTCATAACATTTTTTACACTGAGCACCACATCCATTGTCCGTCGTTTGGAAGTAATACAATGTGTTACCTACGTGAATGGGGAACTTGGTATCGTCTCTGAGAAGAACGTTCTTTTCTTCTTTGAAGATCACCGTTGCTCCGCTGGATGTTGCAGCTTTCACTGAGAAGATGTCTTGCGGATATGAAGGGATGTACAATTTGTTCCTCAGCACTGTTTTAAGACGTCGACCTAACGCGTCTCCTCTTTCCTTGGCAACACCAAAACACCTGGATCCATCAGCCAATTCCACGCAGTGCGTCTCGGCCTGGAAACTTTCATCAAGCTTCCGAAACTTCCCGATGTCGGTGATTATATGCGACGTCGCACCAGCGTCCACCATCAGACCTCTCCTCTTGATGTCGTCCACTCGCGTGTCAGCGTCGCTCACCCGGAAAGCAAACTCTCTGTCGCCGCCCGCATTTGAATACTTAGTTGGTTCCTTTTTAGTCTTGAAGTTGAAATATTTTCAAAGTGACTCATCTCAGTTAAAATAAGTCATTAATAACTTATATATAAGTATGTATCACTTCCACCTCTTCTTCTTTTTGGCAATTAAGAGTTCGTCGCACTGCTGGTGTGAAGTCAGCTTTAATGAAACTCTTTAAAGTCGTTCTTATTACAGCTTCAGTTTCCCTGACACCAACACCACCGTCGAACTAAAACACAACGTAAACTTAGTGAGATGGTGTCAAGAATACAATATCGATATAAAAATAACGTAAAACATATAAACATACCTCGCTGGCTAACCCTTCCTTTTGAGGTAGAAATGAGGTCATTCAGTAAATTCTTACACTTAAATCATGCTTCTTCATTTGCTTGCCAACGCGATGCTGTTATATCGCAAGCGTCTCTGGTAACCTGGTAACCAGACGCTTCTACATCTACTTCCTACCTTAAACCTTCAAAATAAGAGTCTTTAAAAAAGTATAAATAATACAAAATAAAACCTATAAATTAAAACTTTGGCAGTAAAAGTATGTATTTTATGTATTATAACTATATATTATATGAACTAGCAATGTAGGTAGCTAATTTACATTTAAATACTATAAAAATACTATAATGAAGACTTAGAAATCTATTTTGTTTTTATATTTCTATATCATATATCACCGACACGGCGCTGGAATTGAAAAATTCAGGGCTTCAAGGAAAAGAATAACGAAGATGCCCGCAAAGAAAATCACAGACATCTCAATGAGATCGCAAAGCACTGGCCTCGTCTACTGACAACGCAGTGGACGTCGCGCGTCGTCTTTTGTTTTCTAACATTTAGAAACATTGGCCGAATTAATAAATAAGGCTGTCTCAAATGGCAATGTTAATAATCTCGTTATTTGGTTGGAGGTTAGTTGTTCTGGATTCAGTTTAAGAGAGTCGGTGCTTCATTCTGACCTTTTCCTGAACGCCAGAGGTTCAGTTTCCTTCTTCTCATTTTTTCTGAATCTTCCCTTTAAATGTTAGGGGTTGGAGAGATGGTATTAAAAGAAAGGCAATATTTATGTTTTTGTAAAAATGCTAAAGCGAACTGCATAGTTTTTACAAGAAACTCACTGATGAGGCTGATGAGAGCTTCTGGTCCAATCAATGGAGAGGAAAAGTTATTGAGCGCAGAGGGCCTACATTCAAAGACTCTGTTCAGGCGGTCGATGACGTCAATGGGTGATGTAAATGACGTCACCCACTGACGTCATTAACATTGAAGGATCCTTGAATTAGTATCCCATCTAAGGATGACGTCACCAGCGACCAGCTGAGCCAATCAGAAGCAGGTGACCACCCACTGCTCATTAACTACAGAGATTGAATACTTAGTTGCTTTTTTCTTTTTAATTATTAAACACTTTGAACCATTTTACAAGATCACGTGTCATGCACTTAAGTAATAAAATCTTACAGGCTAAAGACACACACATCATTTTAAGACAATAACATCATAAAAAAATTGTTCAATAAAAATAAATGAATAAAATGTGGAATACTTTCCATTTTGGTAAAAGGAGAATTTAAGGTTCTCCACACATAAGGTCACATATAAAATACATACTTATATAATGTATAAGTTATTAATGACTTATTTTAACTGAGATGAGTCGCTTTGAAAATAATTCAACTTCAAGACTAAAAAGGAACCAACTAAGTATTCAAATGCCATAGTTAATGAGCAGTGGGCGGTCGCCTGCTCCTGATTGGCTCAGCTGTTCACTGGTCACGTTTTCCTTGAATGGAAAACTCCAACCCAGAATCAACGTCACCGATTGGCGTCATTGACCGCCTGAACAGAGTCTTTGAATGTAGACCCTCTGCGCTCATTTGGTCACTAACCATTTGCTTTGTCTTTCAGGTAAAAACTTAAAAAACACTAAAACCTTAAAGATAGGATAGGTTATCCTTTCTTAAATGATCAAGCATCGATATGCAGGATCAACAGATCATGTTTAGTCCGGGTCTTTATTTACAGTCATGTATGTAAAGGAGGATGATATTTGCTCCCTTGACTCTGGTTCTGATCCGCTGCTCCCTAAACAACCGGACACTTTTTATACTTTTTCTTCTTCCTCCCAGCATCTAAACGTTGCTTTCTACTGCAGTATTTTTCAACCTTTTTTGAGCCTAGGCACATTGTTTTCATTGAAAGAATCAAGAGGCACACCACCAGCCAAAAATCTAAACAAATGAAAGTGTCTTGAATAGGAATTTGTATCATATTTATATTAGATATTTCAAATTGCACTTAACATGTCTACTTCAAAAGTGCGCCTGATCAGTGGCACAACAATTTAAATTTAAGACCACATTGTTCACACGACTAATTCTGACCAGAATATAGAAAATAATTCCTTTTCTGAGAGAAGCAATAATATTTGGAAAAGAAAAAGCTCACGGTATTTGCCTTCCGTTGATATCCACTGTAAAAAATATCCGTAGATTTTACAGTTAAAGAAAGTAAAAAACGAAAATTTAATACCGTAAATTGGAAATCAGTTTAATACTGTTTATTTAACAAGTAATTACCGTAAATAAGATAATTAAGAAAATATGTAAATTTTACAGTTTTTTTTCCATAAAATTTACATTGCACTGCTGTAAAATAAAATCTGGTAATACTTTTAACAGTAAAATTCCGTAATTTTTCTAGTAGTACATACTGTAGTTTTTCAATTTTCTTTTGTAAATAATACAGTTAGTATCTGTTAAAAATGCATACTGTTGTGACAATTACAGAAACATACTGTAATTTTTCTAGCAATGTATACCGTACTTTTTGCATTCAATAATTATAAAGTATACAGTTCAAAACTGTTCAATATGCATACTGCTGTGGAAATTACAAAAATATACTAATATTTTTCTAGCTGTGTATTTTGTAATTTTTACATTTAAGTAATCTAAAGTATACAATTCTAAACTGTCAATATGCATACTGTTGTGGAAATAAAAAAATGTAGTAGTGCTGTAACCTTTGCATTTAATTCTCCTGATTAATACAGTTGGTAACTGGTAAATGGGCATGCTTTTGTGGCAATTACAGAAATACGCTGCAAAGATTTGAAGAGTCAATGCTGTACTTTTGGGGTTTTATTCTCATAAATTTACATATGCTCATGGGGATAACAGAAATATGCTGCACATTTCTTGCATACCTTCTCTTAAGAAATTATGCCTTTAACTGTAAAGAGTATTGGTTATGGGGAAAATATACAGACCCTTTCTAAAAATTTTAATAATCAAAAATCTATTTAATAATTCCATTCAAAAAGGTTAACTTTCATGGAGTCAGTCTTAGTTCATGGGCCAACAGGGCCCCCTGCACCTGGTCCGCGCGGACAGGCGCAGTGTTGCTCTGGCGGTACTTTGGAAGCGGTCGATTTGAACGGACCAATCAGCGCGCTGCATTTGAGGACCCGTCGCACTCGGTGATTGGCGTTTTTGTCCAACTTCCGCTCAGATTGTGCAGAGACTTCATCATCCAACCTTCTCCATCTGATCGGCTCTCGTTCTCAGGTAAGGAAATATTGCGGAAAATTTCAGAAAACAAATAGTTTGAATTGCTTTCGGTTGGTTGAAAAGACATTTCAGGGGAAACGAAGAAAAAAAAAACGTTGTTGAAAGTTAGCCTCTCTACAAAGCTATTGCTAACATCGGTTTTGTATCGCCATTGCTGTAAGCTATCCATCGAAGTAATATATTTAAGATGTATTCATGCAACCTGTGTGCAGAACCAGTTAAATCTGTTAAAGCCTTTGTTCTCCATTGCAAACTGCATCGCAACGAACCGAGGCGTAAGTTCAAGTGTGTTGCGGCCGGTTGCGAGCAGGTGTGTTCTGGTTATGCAGCATTAAAATATCGTCATCATAATAGCATGCCAACAGTTGCTCTGGACACAAGTGTAACGAAATTAAAATGCACAGTTCCACTTTGTAAATGGCAGTGTGAAGGCATAAAAATTTTGGTTGTTCACTTGAAGGAGCATATAGTAGAGGGGCGTCAAGTAACTTGCCCTGTGAAAGAGTGCACCTCTGTGTTTCGTGTAAAATCTTCCTTTACCTCTCACATCTCCAGGAAACATAAAAATTATTTTGAAAATGTGATTTGTCAAACAAGTAATGAAGATACTCAGAGTGCTTCAAGTGCTACCAAAAAAAGATTCCAGTGTGCATTATCATCTTACATAATAGATGGGAATCGGTTTGTACCATTAAAGAATAGTGTTTTGGCAGTGTAAAGGCTTGCTTTTACACTTTTATTAATGGTTCAGAGATCAACCTTTTTTAGTTTTCTGTATTTCAACAGATATGATGGATACACAAAAGGACATTCGTGATGCCATTCGAGCAGTGCTTCCTGGTCTTTCTCAGGAGGTTTTGGCTGCTTAGAGGATGTGTTGGAAAAACTGGGCACTACAACCGCAGATGATTTCCAGTATATCACCGAAGGAGACAAATTGCCTGTGCTGAAGCCCATACAGGCCAGAAGACTGGTTGCTGCATGGGCCCAAAATAGTATTTTGAGATAAAGTCTTGTGTAACTTTTGCACATTGTAAAAGATGAAAAATTGTAACAGTAAAAAGTACATGTACTTGTATATATTTATGTATAACTTAATTTGATATGACCAGTTGATAAGATATTTCAAGATAATAGCAGTTTTGACACTTAAGCATATTGTGTATATCTTTTTTGATAAACATTCTTTTTTTCTTTACCAAAAAAGTTAATGTTTTTCAATTTTATGCGTTTGTACCTTTCCAGACTCAATGGCTTCAACTTCAGGCAGGGCATCCTCCTCTCCACAGTCAGTTCAATCCTCTCAACCTGCAGCCTCACTTTCACAACCATCATCTGATACTTCATCGCCTTCCCTGAGCTGCTCCCCAGTTTTGCCAACCTGGGTTGACAGTTGTCAGATACCGTGGCAGAAGCTTCCAGAAGAGCTGATACAGACTTGGAACGACAGAAAAGGCCAAGTGCACGACTTCGAAGACAAATGGTGAGGATTATTGTCTCTGAAATGATGCTGATTTGCAAGAATCCTACCAAACGCGACACTACTGAAATAGCAGAAAGGATGGTGAGCAGGTATCCAAAGTCACTTAAGGACATCATTGATGGTGATGTTATTGGACTTGGTATCATTCCCTGGTAAAACAACTCCAGGCAAGAATTGAAAATGTCAAACGACAAGACACACCAAAGATAACTAAACGCAAGGCGGAATCAGATAATGACACTGATGAGATACCTGCTGAGCAGAAAGCCAGTGTTCAAGACACGTATGGCTGTGTCAACTGGGCGCCAAAGTTTTTGCCCCTTTCTGAGACAGTAGAGAGTCAGCTTAAGAAAAAATAAGACATGAAAAAGATGTTCAAAGACAAAAAATATGCTGCAGAAGATGTGAAAGAACTTATCAAGTCCACCTATTACACGCAACGAAAGGACATCAATAAAGGTACAAGCATCCTGACGCTATGCCAAGAAAGGCCTTTTTTGTATAAAACTCGTATTGTATAAACTCGTAGACAATTTGCTTTGTCTTTCAGGTAAAAACTTAAAAAACACTAAAAACCTTAAAGATAGGATAGGTTATCCTTTCTTAAATGATCAAGCATCGATATGCAGGATCAACAGATCATGTTTAGTCCGGGTCTTTATTTACAGTCATGTATGTAAAGGAGGATGATATTTGCTCCCTTTGACTCTGGTTCTGATCCGCTGCTCCCTAAACAACCGGACACTTTTTATACTTTTTCTTCTTCCTCCCAGCATCTAAACGTTGCTTTCTACTGCAGTATTTTTCAACCTTTTTTGAGCCTAGGCACATTGTTTTCATTGAAAGAATCAAGAGGCACACCACCAGCCAAAAATCTAAACAAATGAAAGTGTCTTGAATAGGAATTTGTATCATATTTTATATTAGATATTTCAAATTGCACTTAACATGTCTACTTCAAAAGTGCGCCTGATCAGTGGCACAACAATTTAAATTTAAGACCACATTGTTCACACGACTAATTCTGACCAGAATATAGAAAATAATTCCTTTTCTGAGAGAAGCAATAATATTTGGAAAAGAAAAAGCTCACGGTATTTGCCTTCCGTTGATATCCACTGTAAAAATATCCGTAGATTTACAGTTAAAGAAAGTAAAAAACGAAAATTTAATACCGTAAATTGGAAATCAGTTTAATACTGTTTATTTAACAGGTAATTACCGTAAATAAGATAATTAAGAAAATATGTAAATTTTACAGTTTTTTTTTCCATAAAATTTACATTGCACTGCTGTAAAATAAAATCTGGTAATACTTTTAACAGTAAAATTCCGTAATTTTTCTAGTAGTACATACTGTAGTTTTTCAATTTTCTTTTGTAAATAATACAGTTAGTATCTGTTAAAAATGCATACTGTTGTGACAATTACAGAAACATACTGTAATTTTTCTAGCAATGTATACCGTACTTTTTGCATTCAATAATTATAAAGTATACAGTTCAAAACTGTTCAATATGCATACTGCTGTGGAAATTACAAAAATATACTAATATTTTTCTAGCTGTGTATTTTGTAATTTTTACATTTAAGTAATCTAAAGTATACAATTCTAAACTGTCAATATGCATACTGTTGTGGAAATAAAAAAATGTAGTAGTGCTGTAACCTTTGCATTTAATTCTCCTGATTAATACAGTTGGTAACTGGTAAATGGGCATGCTTTTGTGGCAATTACAGAAATACGCTGCAAAGATTTGAAGAGTCAATGCTGTAATTTTGGGGTTTTATTCTCATAAATTTACATATGCTCATGGGGATAACAGAAATATGCTGCACATTTCTTGCATACCTTCTCTTAAGAAATTATGCCTTTAACTGTAAAGAGTATTGGTTATGGGGAAAATATACAGACCCTTTCTAAAAATTTTAATAATCAAAAATCTATTTAATAATTCCATTCAAAAAGGTTAACTTTTCATGGAGTCAGTCTTAGTTCATGGGCCAACAGGGCCCCCTGCACCTGGTCCGCGCGGACAGGCGCAGTGTTGCTCTGGCGGTACTTTGGAAGCGGTCGATTTGAACGGACCAATCAGCGCGCTGCATTTGAGGACCCGTCGCACTCGGTGATTGGCGTTTTTGTCCAACTTCTGCTCAGATTGTGCAGAGACTTCATCATCCAACCTTCTCCATCTGATCGGCTCTCGTTCTCAGGTAAGGAAATATTGCGGAAAATTTCAGAAAACAAATAGTTTGAATTGCTTTCGGTTGGTTGAAAAGACATTTCAGGGGAAACGAAGAAAAAAAAAACGTTGTTGAAAGTTAGCCTCTCTACAAAGCTATTGCTAACATCGGTTTTGTATCGCCATTGCTGTAAGCTATCCATCGAAGTAATATATTTAAGATGTATTCATGCAACCTGTGTGCAGAACCAGTTAAATCTGTTAAAGCCTTTGTTCTCCATTGCAAACTGCATCGCAACGAACCGAGGCGTAAGTTCAAGTGTGTTGCGGCCGGTTGCGAGCAGGTGTGTTCTGGTTATGCAGCATTAAAATATCGTCATCATAATAGCATGCCAACAGTTGCTCTGGACACAAGTGTAACGAAATTAAAATGCACAGTTCCACTTTGTAAATGGCAGTGTGAAGGCATAAAAATTTTGGTTGTTCACTTGAAGGAGCATATAGTAGAGGGGCGTCAAGTAACTTGCCCTGTGAAAGAGTGCACCTCTGTGTTTCGTGTAAAAATCTTCCTTTACCTCTCACATCTCCAGGAAACATAAAAATTATTTTGAAAATGTGATTTGTCAAACAAGTAATGAAGATACTCAGTGCTTCAAGTGCTACCAAAAAAAGATTCCAGTGTGCATTATCATCTTACATAATAGATGGGAATCGGTTTGTACCATTAAAGAATAGTGTTTTGGCAGTGTAAAGGCTTGCTTTTACACTTTTATTAATGGTTCAGAGATCAACCTTTTTAGTTTTCTGTATTTCAACAGATATGATGGATACACAAAAAGGACATTCGTGATGCCATTCGAGCAGTGCTTCCTGGTCTTTCTCAGGAGGTTTTGGCTGCTTTAGAGGATGTGTTGGAAAAACTGGGCACTACAACCGCAGATGATTTCCAGTATATCACCGAAGGAGACAAATTGCCTGTGCTGAAGCCCATACAGGCCAGAAGACCTGTTGCTGCATGGGCCCAAAATAGTATTTTGAGATAAAGTCTTGTGTAACTTTTGCACATTGTAAAAGATGAAAAATTGTAACAGTAAAAAGTACATGTACTTGTATATATTTATGTATAACTTAATTTGATATGACCAGTTGATAAGATATTTCAAGATAATAGCAGTTTTGACACTTAAGCATATTGTGTATATCTTTTTGATAAACATTCTTTTTTCTTTACCAAAAAAGTTAATGTTTTTCAATTTTATGCGTTGTACCTTTCCAGACTCAATGGCTTCAACTTCAGGCAGGGCATCCTCCTCTCCACAGTCAGTTCAATCCTCTCAACCTGCAGCCTCACTTTCACAACCATCATCTGCTGATACTTCATCGCCTTCCTGAGCTGCTCCCCAGTTTTGCCAACCTGGGTTGACAGTTGTCAGATACCGTGGCAGAAGCTTCCAGAAGAGCTGATACAGACTTTGGAACGACAGAAAAGGCCAAGTGCACGACTTCGAAGACAAATGGTGAGGATTATTGTCTCTGAAATGATGCTGATTTGCAAGAATCCTACCAAACGCGACACTACTGAAATAGCAGAAAGGATGGTGAGCAGGTATCCAAAGTCACTTAAGGACATCATTGATGGTGATGTTATTGGACTTGGTTATCATTCCCTGGTAAAACAACTCCAGGCAAGAATTGAAAATGTCAAACGACAAGACACACCAAAGATAACTAAACGCAAGGCGGAATCAGATAATGACACTGATGAGATACCTGCTGAGCAGAAAGCCAGTGTTCAAGACACGTATGGCTGTGTCAACTGGGCGCCAAAGTTTTTGCCCCTTTCTGAGACAGTAGAGAGTCAGCTTAAGAAAAAATAAGACATGAAAAAGATGTTCAAAGACAAAAAATATGCTGCAGAAGATGTGAAAGAACTTATCAAGTCCACCTATTACACGCAACGAAAGGACATCAATAAAGGTACAAGCATCCTGACGCTATGCCAAGAAAGGCCTTTTTTGTTCCATGAAACTGGCATGGAAGAACACTTCCAGCAACTTACTGGCATCAGTCTGACGGAAGCCTTCTTCACCAATCTGGACAAAAAGGCGGAGCGCATCCTCAACTCTCTCTTCAAGTTAGCAAGTGAAAAAGGTCAATCCAGTGGTTGTACAGAGATGATTCTTCTTCTACTTGCTTTTTTGGTGAGAAGGAAGAGCAAATGTTCCACTATGTTGAGAAGACCAGCCTTGCTGAAGAGGTTGAGATGGAGGATGTGCCAGCAACACCCTGCCTTATTGTGTGTGGTATGTATGAACCAAGTTGACAAAGTAGTTGAATGGTTCACACAGGGGCTTTTTGTGATATATATTTGTTCATGTTTTTTATTCAAAGGGTCCTCTTGCTTCTCTGCGAACTGCTTCATGTTGAGTATTGATCAGAAGATTATCAATGACCACATCACTGCCTTCTCCTGTGCCATCTGCCTGATGTTTGGCAGTTACTACTGTTTTAATATACACTACCTAGTGGGACTGCGGTCAACACTGGAGTTCCTCCAGAGGTAATTCTTATACTTACACAGTGTCTATATTTACCAGCAAGATGAAGTTTTCACATTATAGATCAGAATGTTACTAGTTACTGAAATATAATAAATACAAAAGACAATTGAAATGGAGGGTAAAAACTGCTAAATCTAAATATTCATGATAGAAATAATGCCAGTAGAAACTACGAAAATGTTTTATCATTTCTTTGCAGTGTTTAAATTGTATATTTTTTATGGCCATGGACACAGAAGATTCTTCAGTCTGTTTGAAGCAGAATAGGCACAAAAGCCTGTCACTAAATATTCCTCTGGCTCTGCCACTGAATCCAGCCACCACAAAGCTGGATCTCGTGATATCTTTCTCTTAAGTCATTATAAACATAACATTAAATGCAATAAAATTTCTTTCTTCAAGGTGTTTATTTTCAATTAATCCGGAGAGAGGAACAAAAGTTGAGCATAGCAAGAGGAGGAAGATCTTTGCGGTTAACCTAAGAGTCCTCACACTCATCGCTGACCTTGCAGACCATGAGTGGACTTAGACCATACTTTGTGAGTCATGTGATATGATGTGTAATGTTGTTATGTTGCGGTACGTTGAAAACTGCATTTTATTGATATTTAAGGTTTACACTGTAAGATTTCACATTTTTCATCTTTATGTTAAATCTTGCAAATTTATATTAGACATTTTTTTTCTATATATGTATATAGCAGATGACAATAAAACAGATTTTATGTTGCACCACTGTCACGGCTTAATGAATATGTGGTGATTTACAAGTTACAAGTCAAAATACCTGACAAACGTGAACAGTTTCTATACCTATTTCAGAAAGGTTACAGTGGTGGCCAGCACATTTGTTAGAAAGTTCTTATTTCTGTGTATGTGCCAATTTCATATGGATTATTCATTTGAAACACTGCACCAGGATTGAAGTGATAATGTCATATCTCTTCAAACTTTTGCACTAATGTAAGTGCTTGCTGCTTTTTTGGAAGATGTGTTACAAGTTCTTTGTAATCAGTGTGCACAGAGTTGTGAGAAGTTTGTACAGCCCAAAAAGTTTTTATTAAATGGAAAAAATACAATAAAGTTTGGTTTTTGGATATTTTATGTAAAATTTGCTTATACATTTCCATGTTTTTACCATTAGACTACACTGGTAACACATTATTTAGCTGATATAATCGATTTGATAATTTTACAAAGTAAATTTGCACTTCTCAATTTAACAATTTGCATTGTAAAAAAAAAAAAAAGTTTCATTTTTACGGTTAAAATACTGGCAGCTGTGGTTGCCAGAATTTAACCGTAAAAATTACAGTCAGCTAATTTTTACAATTGCTGATTCTACAGTAAAAAAATTGTGTTTTATTTAACCTTTTACTGTAAAAATGACAGTTTTTACCATTAAAATTGATCAAGTTTTATCCTAAAATTTACATTAAATCAATATTACAAATACACTGAATTCCTGTATAATTACAGGGTTTTGTCTGTAATTTAAAAAAAGTATACTTTTAAATTACAGACAAAACCCTGTAATTATACAGGACAGTTTTTTTTTACAGTGTACTAAGTTCTTCATCTGGGTCTGAATTTAGCTGCATTTGAGGACCCGTCGCACTCGGTGATTGGCGTTTTTGTCCAACTTCCGCTCAGATTGTGCAGAGACTTCATCATCCAACCTTCTCCATCTGATCGGCTCTCGTTCTCAGGCAAGGAAATATTGCGGAAAATTTCAGAAAACAAATAGTTTGAATTGCTTTCGGTTGGTTGAAAAGACATTTCAGGGGAAACGAAGAAAAAAAACGTTGTTGAAAGTTAGCCTCTCTACAAAGCTATTGCTAACATCGGTTTTGTATCGCCATTGCTGTAAGCTATCCATCGAAGTAATATATTTAAGATGTATTCATGCAACCTGTGTGCAGAACCAGTTAAATCTGTTAAAGCCTTTGTTCTCCATTGCAAACTGCATCGCAACGAACCGAGGCGTAAGTTCAAGTGTGTTGCGGCCGGTTGCGAGCAGGTGTGTTCTGGTTATGCAGCATTAATACGTCATCATAATAGCATGCCAACAGTTGCTCTGGACACAAGTGTAACGAAATTAAAATGCACAGTTCCACTTTGTAAATGGCAGTGTGAAGGCATAAAAATTTTGGTTGTTCACTTGAAGGAGCATATAGTAGAGGGGCGTCAAGTAACTTGCCCTGTGAAAGAGTGCACCTCTGTGTTTCGTGTAAAATCTTCCTTTACCTCTCACATCTCCAGGAAACTAAAAATTATTTTGAAAATGTGATTTGTCAAACAAGTAATGAAGATACTCAGAGTGCTTCAAGTGCTACCAAAAAAGATTCCAGTGTGCATTATCATCTTACATAATAGATGGGAATCGGTTTGTACCATTAAAGAATAGTGTTTTGGCAGTGTAAGGCTTGCTTTTACACTTTTATTAATGGTTCAGAGATCAACCTTTTTTAGTTTTCTGTATTTCAACAGATATGATGGATACACAAAAGGACATTCGTGATGCCATTCGAGCAGTGCTTCCTGGTCTTCTCAGGAGGTTTTGGCTGCTTTAGAGGATGTGTTGGAAAAACTGGGCACTACAACCGCAGATGATTTCCAGTATATCACCGAGGAGACAAATTGCCTGTGCTGAAGCCCATACAGGCCAGAAGACTGGTTGCTGCATGGGCCCAAAATAGTATTTTGAGATAAAGTCTTGTGTAACTTTTGCACATTGTAAAAGATGAAAAATTGTAACAGTAAAAACATGTACTTGTATATATTTATGTATAACTTAATTTGATATGACCAGTTGATAAGATATTTCAAGATAATAGCAGTTTTGACACTTAAGCATATTGTGTATATCTTTTTTGATAAACATTCTTTTTTTCTTTACCAAAAAAGTTAATGTTTTTCAATTTTATGCGTTGTACCTTTCCAGACTCAATGGCTTCAACTTCAGGCAGGGCATCCTCCTCTCCACAGTCAGTTTCAATCCTCTCACCAGCACCTCACTTTCACAACCATCATCTGCTGATACTTCATCGCCTTCCCTGAGCTGCTCCCCAGTTTTGCCCAACCTGGGTTGACAGTTGTCAGATACCGTGGCAGAAGCTTCCAGAAGAGCTGATACAGACTTTGGAACGACAGAAAGGCCAAGTGCACGACTTCGAAGACAAATGGTGAGGATTTGTCTCTGAATGATGCTGATTTGCAAGAATCCTACCAAACGCGACACTACTGAAATAGCAGAAAGGATGGTGAGCAGGTATCCAAAGTCACTTAAGGACATCATTGATGGTGATGTTATTGGACTTGGTTATCATTCCTGGTAAAACAACTCCAGGCAAGAATTGAAATGTCAACGACAAGACACACAAGATAACTAAACGCAAGGCGGAATCAGATAATGACACTGATGAGATACCTGCTGAGCAGAAAGCCAGTGTTCAAGACACGTATGGCTGTGTCAACTGGGCGCAAAGTTTTTGCCCCTTTCTGAGACAGTAAGAGTCAGCTTAAGAAAAAATAAGACATGAAAAAGATGTTCAAAGACAAAAATATGCTGCAGAAGATGTGAAAGAACTTATCAAGTCCACCTATTACACGCAACGAAAGGACATCAATAAAGGTACAAGCATCCTGACGCTATGCCAAGAAAGGCCTTTTTTGTTCCATGAAACTGGCATGGAAGAACACTTCCAGCAACTTACTGGCATCAGTCTGACGGAAGCCTTCTTCACCAATCTGGACAAAAAGGCGGAGCGCATCCTCAACTCTCTCTTCAAGTTAGCAAGTGAAAAAAGGTCAATCCAGTGGTTGTACAGAGATGATTCTTCTTCTACTTGCTTTTTTTGGTGAGAAGGAAGAGCAAATGTTCCACTATGTTGAGAGACCAGCCTTGCTGAAGAGGTTGAGATGGAGGATGCAGCAACAACCCTGCCTTATTGTGTGTGGTATGTATGAACCAAGTTGACAAAGTAGTTGAAGGTTCACCAGGGCTTTTTGTGATATATATTTGTTCATGTTTTTTATTCAAAGGGTCCTCTTGCTTCTCTGCGAACTGCTTCATGTTGAGTATTGATCAGAAGATTATCAATGACCACATCACTGCCTTCTCCTGTGCCATCTGCCTGATGTTTGGCAGTTACTACTGTTTTTAATATACACTACCTAGTGGGACTGCGGTCAACACTGGAGTTCCTCCAGAGGTAATTCTTATACTTACACAGTGTCTATATTTACCAGCAAGATGAAGTTTTCACATATAGATCAGAATGTTACTAGTTACTGAAATATAATAAATACAAAAGACAATTGAAATGGAGGGTAAAAACTGCTAAATCTAAATATTCATGATAGAATAATGCCAGTAGAAACTACGAAAATGTTTTATCATTTCTTGCAGTGTTTAAATTGTATATTTTTATGGCCTGGACACAGAAGAGTTCTTCAGTCTGTTTGTGAAGCAGAATAGGCACAAAAGCCTGTCACTAAATATTCCTCTGGCTCTGCCACGAATCCAGCACCACAAAGCTGGATCTCGTGATATCTTTCTCTTAAGTCATTTATAAACATATTAAATGCAATAAATCTTTTCTTCAAGGTGTTTATTTTCAATTAATCCGGAGAGAGGAACAAAAGTTGAGCATAGCAAGAGGAGAAGATCTTTGCGGTCAACCCAAGAGTCCTCACACTCATCGCTGACCTTGCAGACCATGAGTGGAACTTAGACCATACTTTGAGAGTCATGTGATATGATGTGTATGTTGTTATGTTGCTGTAATTTAAAAAGTATTTAAAAGTATACTTTTTTTAAATTACAGACAAAACCCTGTAATTATACAGGACAGTTTTTTTTTTACAGTGTACTAAGTTCTTTCATCTGGGTCTGAATTTAGCTTTTTTCTTTTCAAAACTTTCCATCACTGTCATCACAGTCTTGCTCTCACCGCTTCCTGTCACATTCATGCATCACTATTCTCTTGTTTTAACGTACAGTGCTGTGTACCCTACTGCCATCCTGTCATCAGGAAATTCCACAAATTCAGCATGATGCTGAATTTGTGGAAAAACCCTCTCTTTGTGAGTTTGTTAAAACAATGATCGTTTTGTACTGTTTGGACTGTTTCTGAGAGAGGGAAGCTGTTGAATTGCCACTGTTTCAAGAGCAAGATAAAAATAAATGTGTAATATTTGAAATGAAAGTGTATTAGGTGTAATTATTTAGGAAACTGTTAAACTTGGCATTATTAGTGGAGGGAGTTAACAATAGTTGGAAATGTTAGTTTACTTAAATTGCAATTTTAAGTACAATTGCTGCCTTAAAATCTTAAGTTAAATTAACTCAAAAAAAGGAATTGGTATGAATGTAGTTAGTCAGTTTAACTTTGAAATGAGAGTTGAAAGTATATATAATTGTTTATTACTTTTAACAAAATTTCACTTGACAAGAGTTCTCAATTTTTTGAGAATGAAGAATGTTCTGTCGTTAGTCATTTCAACTTATGGTTTCATATTTAAGCAACAAATTATAAGCAATTGGGCTACTTTTCTAGCTTGCCAACCTAAGTTGGAAAAATACATAATTTTTTCAAGTTTGTGCTAACTTGTGTTTTTAAGGCAGCAATTGTACTCAAGTTTTTAAGTTTAACCACCCTAATTATTTTTACAGTGCAGAATCAACGTCTCCGATTGGCGTCATTGACCGCCTGAACAGAGTCTTTGAATGTAGACCCTCTGCGCTCATTTTGGTCACTAACCATTTGCTTTGTGTTTCAGGTAAAAACTTAAAAAAACACTAAAAACAGTCTGTTCATTATTCTTGATATGGTTGTTTGTGCTCATTATCCTCCTTTTTGAACTTAAAAAGATAGACTACTGTAACATCAACATTGAAATCTAAGTTTTCTCAACTTATCTATTCGTAAGTTAAACTAGTTGGTTACAGTTTCAATTCATAACATACACAATGGGAGCCTGACTAATACGCCAAACATGAGATGCAGTTTCTCTTAATAATATCTGTGTGTGATACCAGACATCATCATAAAGGGATGATTAGACGACTAAGATATACACAGGATTATTGTTTCAAAATAACACTAACAAATGGAGTTATAAAAAAGAAAAAATCAAAATAAACCAAAAATAACAAAAATCAGACAATCTGAATTTTTTTTTCTTCTTTTGTCTCATAGTTGAGGAATATCTATGATGACATTACAGGCCATCTCTCATCTTTTTAAGTGGGAGAACTTGCACAATTGGTGGCTGACTACTATAAACTACGCTATGAGGTTTATATGAATGGGTTAAAATTTCAGGAAAATAGGGAGGGCATGCAAAAATCGGTAGGCTATAATAAGCTGTGCAGGCTCAGAAATTAAAATGCATCCCCCCTACATGAATAGACCAGACAGTTAAACGTGATATAAAATGTTCTGCACAATGGGCCTCTGTTATCAGTGTGTTTTCTCATCGATTTTCTCATCGTTCGGTCCTCCAGCGTCCTCGGCGACGGGTCCTCCAGGGTCTTCGGCGACTGATTCTCCCTCCAGGGTCTCTACAAATTAGATATATAGATATATAGATATATAAATATCTATGTCTAGACATAGATATCCACATCGATAGATTGACGTGGATAACTATGTCTTGATAGATATTCACGTCTATCGATCACATATCTTGACAGACAGATGACAGAAAGACGTGCATATCGATCTCTAGATATCTATCTATAGCTACATCTAATTTGTATTTGATGGGTATTGTCCACGTTCCCTGCAAAGGAAAATCATTCGTGACGCAATGACTGCTGAGGGCCTACATTCAAAGGCTCTGGTTCAGTCGATCAATGACGTCAATCTGTGACGTATGATGCGGGCTTCAAGTGTGCTATGGCAAGCCGTTTTCACATAAATTGCGTTCCCTCTGATTAACCGTAATTACTTTCTAGATTTCGAAAAATGCATTTTGACTTGACAAAACTACATTTTGACTCCGGAATGATAATTTAAGATATCTGCATTTACATTCTGACTAGTAAGAATAATAATTCAGGATATCTTCAATTACATTTTGACTGGTCAAAATTCCTTGCAAGATATCTCAAATGACGTCACTTGTTCTGTAACTTGACGAGACACGTAACCGGAATTACGATTTAAGATTTCTTGAACGTAATTATCACTGTCAAAATTACAATTTTAGATATCTGAATTCTGAATGAGGTGAAAGCCCCTTTGTGCTGTCCGAATAGTTGCCTGCAGAATTTTATATTTTCAGTAAATGCCACAAATAAATCTCACGTTATTTGGACTGGTTAGAATGTAATTATCTCAAATAGGTATTTTGTCCAGTCAAATTTTAATTAGAGATATCTTAAATTGCTAAAACGTCTGGTCATAAAACAATTTGAGATATCTGGAATGTAAGAGCAGTGAAACCGACTTTATATCAAAAAGGCTTGCCATACGCAGAAGGGCGACAGGTCTTTGACGTCAATCTGTGACGTATGATTAAGGAATGATCATCTGTGAAGCACAATGCATATCTGTGACCATCTTTGGACGTTGGATCTATAGGTCCTGCTAAATCTGTGTGGACCATTGCTAGTGGTTCTTTAGCTCTTGCATCTGGCTCCTTGTTAGTTTGAACAAATTTTCCTTTCGTGCAGACTTCACGATATGGCATTGGTTCACCTCTCCCTTTAATTTCCATGCTATGCACATTTTCTAGCTTCAGTACATCTCTGTAATTGCAATGTCCAAGAATCTCATGCCAACCTTGTAAGTCATAACATTTTTTACACTGAGCACCACATCCATTGTCCGTCGTTTGGAAGTAATACAATGTGTTACCTACGTGAATGGGGAACTTGGTATCGTCTCTGAGAAGAACGTTCTTTTCTTCTTTGAAGATCACCGTTGCTCCGCTGGATGTTGCAGCTTTCACTGAGAAGATGTCTTGCGGATATGAAGGGATGTACAATTTGTTCCTCAGCACTGTTTTAAGACGTCGACCTAACGCGTCTCCTCTTTCCTTGGCAACACCAAAACACCTGGATCCATCAGCCAATTCCACGCAGTGCGTCTCGGCCTGGAAACTTTCATCAAGCTTCCGAAACTTCCCGATGTCGGTGATTATATGCGACGTCGCACCAGCGTCCACCATCAGACCTCTCCTCTTGATGTCGTCCACTCGCGTGTCAGCGTCGCTCACCCGGAAAGCAAACTCTCTGTCGCCGCCGCATTTGAATACTTAGTTGGTTCCTTTTTAGTCTTGAAGTTGAAATATTTTCAAAGTGACTCATCTCAGTTAAAATAAGTCATTAATAACTTATATATAAGTATGTATCACTTCCACCTCTTCTTCTTTTTGGCAATTAAGAGTTCGTCGCACTGCTGGTGTGAAGTCAGCTTTAATGAAACTCTTTAAAGTTGTTCTTATTACAGCTTCAGTTTCCCTGACACCAACACCACCGTCGAACTAAAACACAACGTAAACTTAGTGAGATGGTGTCAAGAATACAATATCGATATAAAAATAAACGTAAAACATATAAACATACCTCGCTGGCTAACCCTTCCTTTTGAGGTAGAAATGAGGTCATTCAGTAAATTCTTACACTTAAATCATGCTTCTTCATTTGCTTGCCAACGCGATGCTGTTATATCGCAAGCGTCTCTGGTAACCTGGTAACCAGACGCTTCTACATCTACTTCCTACCTTAAACCTTCAAAATAAGAGTCTTTAAAAAAGTATAAATAATACAAAATAAAACCTATAAATTAAAACTTTGGCAGTAAAAGTATGTATTTTATGTATTATAACTATATTATATGAACTAGCAATGTAGGTAGCTAATTTACATTTAAATACTATAAAAATACTATAATGAAGACTTAGAAATCTATTTTGTTTTTATATTTCTATATCATATATCACCGACACGGCGCTGGAATTGAAAAATTCAGGGCTTCAAGGAAAAGAATAACGAAGATGCCCGCAAAGAAAATCACAGACATCTCAATGAGATCGCAAAGCACTGGGCCTCGTCTACTGACAACGCAGTGGACGTCGCGCGTCGTCTTTTGTTTTCTAACATTTAGAAACATTGGCCGAATTAATAAATAAGGCTGTCTCAAATGGCAATGTTAATAATCTCGTTATTTGGTTGGAGGTTAGTTGTTCTGGATTCAGTTTAAGAGAGTCGGTGCTTCATTCTGACCTTTTCCTGAACGCCAGAGGTTCAGTTTCCTTCTTCTCATTTTTTCTGAATCTTCCCTTTAAATGTTAGGGGTTGGAGAGATGGTATTAAAAGAAAGGCAATATTTATGTTTTTGTAAAAATGCTAAAGCGAACTGCATAGTTTTTACAAGAAAACTCACTGATGAGGCTGATGAGAGCTTCTGGTCCAATCAATGGAGAGGAAAAGTTATTGAGCGCAGAGGGCCTACATTCAAAGACTCTGTTCAGGCGGTCGATGACGTCAATGGGTGATGTAAATGACGTCACCCACTGACGTCATTAACATTGAAGGATCCTTGAATTAGTATCCCATCTAAGGATGACGTCACCAGCGACCAGCTGAGCCAATCAGAAGCAGGTGACCACCCACTGCTCATTAACTACAGAGATTGAATACTTAGTTGCTTTTTTCTTTTTAATTATTAACACTTTGAACCATTTTACAAGATCACGTGTCATGCACTTAAGTAATAAAATCTTACAGGCTAAAGACACACACATCATTTTAAGACAATAACATCATAAAAAAATTGTTCAATAAAAATAAATGAATAAAATGTGGAATACTTTCCATTTTGGTAAAAGGAGAATTTAAGGTTCTCCACACATAAGGTCACATATAAAATACATACTTATATAATGTATAAGTTATTAATGACTTATTTTAACTGAGATGAGTCGCTTTGAAAATAATTCAACTTCAAGACTAAAAAGGAACCAACTAAGTATTCAAATGCTATAGTTAATGAGCAGTGGGCGGTCGCCTGCTCCTGATTGGCTCAGCTCTTCACTGGTCACGTTTTCCTTGAATGGAAAACTCCAACCCAGAATCAACGTCACCGATTGGCGTCATTGACCGCCTGAACAGAGTCTTTGAATGTAGACCCTCTGCGCTCATTTGGTCACTAACCATTTGCTTTGTCTTTCAGGTAAAAACTTAAAAAACACTAAAAACCTTAAAGATAGGATAGGTTATCCTTTCTTAAATGATCAAGCATCGATATGCAGGATCAACAGATCATGTTTAGTCCGGGTCTTTATTTACAGTCATGTATGTAAAGGAGGATGATATTTGCTCCCTTGACTCTGGTTCTGATCCGCTGCTCCCTAAACAACCGGACACTTTTTATACTTTTTCTTCTTCCTCCCAGCATCTAAACGTTGCTTTCTACTGCAGTATTTTTCAACCTTTTTTGAGCCTAGGCACATTGTTTTCATTGAAAGAATCAAGAGGCACACCACCAGCCAAAAATCTAAACAAATGAAAGTGTCTTGAATAGGAATTTGTATCATATTTTATATTAGATATTTCAAATTGCACTTAACATGTCTACTTCAAAAGTGCGCCTGATCAGTGGCACAACAATTTAAATTTAAGACCACATTGTTCACACGACTAATTCTGACCAGAAATAGAAAATAATTCCTTTTCTGAGAGAAGCAATAATATTTGGAAAAGAAAAAGCTCACGGTATTTGCCTTCCGTTGATATCCACTGTAAAAAATATCCGTAGATTTTACAGTTAAAGAAAGTAAAAAACGAAAATTTAATACCGTAAATTGGAAATCAGTTTAATACTGTTTATTTAACAGGTAATTACCGTAAAATAAGATAATTAAGAAAATATGTAAATTTTACAGTTTTTTTTTCCATAAAATTTACATTGCACTGCTGTAAAATAAAATCTGGTAATACTTTTAACAGTAAAATTCCGTAATTTTTCTAGTAGTACATACTGTAGTTTTTCAATTTTCTTTTGTAATAATACAGTTAGTATCTGTTAAAAATGCATACTGTTGTGACAATTACAGAAACATACTGTAATTTTTCTAGCAATGTATACCGTACTTTTTGCATTCAATAATTATAAAGTATACAGTTCAAAACTGTTCAATATGCATACTGCTGTGGAAATTACAAAAAATACTAATATTTTTCTAGCTGTGTATTTTGTAATTTTTACATTTAAGTAATCTAAAGTATACAATTCTAAACTGTCAATATGCATACTGTTGTGGAAATAAAAAAAATGTAGTAGTGCTGTAACCTTTGCATTTAATCTCCTGATTAATACAGTTGGTAACTGGTAAATGGGCATGCTTTTGTGGCAATTACAGAAATACGCTGCAAAGATTTGAAGAGTCAATTCTGTAATTTTGGGGTTTTATTCTTATAAATTTACATATGCTCATGGGGATAACAGAAATATGCTGCACATTTCTTGCATACCTTCTCTTAAGAAATTATGCCTTTAACTGTAAAGAGTATTGGTTATGGGGAAAATATACAGACCCTTTCTAAAAATTTTAATAATCAAAAATCTATTTAATAATTCCATTCAAAAGGTTAACTTTTCATGGAGTCAGTTAGTTCATGGGCCAACAGGGCCCCCTGCACCTGGTCCGCGCGGACAGGCGCAGTGTTGCTCTGGCGGTACTTTGGAAGCGGTCGATTTGAACGGACCAATCAGCGCGCTGCATTTGAGGACCCGTCGCACTCGGTGATTGGCGTTTTTGTCCAACTTCTGCTCAGATTGTGCAGAGACTTCATCATCCAACCTTCTCCATCTGATCGGCTCTCGTTCTCAGGTAAGGAAATATTGCGGAAAATTTCAGAAAACAAATAGTTTGAATTGCTTTCGGTTGGTTGAAAAGACATTTCAGGGGGGAACGAAAAAAAAAAAACGTTGTTGAAAGTTAGCCTCTACAAAGCTATTGCTAACATCGGTTTTGTATCGCCATTGCTGTAAGCTATCCATCGAAGTAATATATTTAAGATGTATTCATGCAACCTGTGTGCAGAACCAGTTAAATCTGTTAAAGCCTTTGTTCTCCATTGCAAACTGCATCGCAACGAACCGAGGCGTAAGTTCAAGTGTGTTGCGGCCGGTTGCGAGCAGGTGTGTTCTGGTTATGCAGCATTAAAATATCGTCATCATAATAGCATGCCAACAGTTGCTCTGGACACAAGTGTAACGAAATTAAAATGCACAGTTCCACTTTGTAAATGGCAGTGTGAAGGCATAAAAATTTTGGTTGTTCACTTGAAGGAGCATATAGTAGAGGGCGTCAAGTAACTTGCCCTGTGAAAGAGTGCACCTCTGTGTTTCGTGTAAAATCTTCCTTTACCTCTCACATCTCCAGGAAACATAAAAATTATTTTGAAAATGTGATTTGTCAAACAAGTAATGAAGATACTCAGAGTGCTTCAAGTGCTACCAAAAAAAGATTCCAGTGTGCATTATCATCTTACATAATAGATGGGAATCGGTTTGTACCATTAAAGAATAGTGTTTTGGCAGTGTAAAGGCTTGCTTTTACACTTTTATTAATGGTTCAGAGATCAACCTTTTAGTTTCTGTATTTCAACAGATATGATGGATACACAAAAGGACATTCGTGATGCCATTCGAGCAGTGCTTCCTGGTCTTTCTCAGGAGGTTTTGGCTGCTTTAGAGGATGTGTTGGAAAAACTGGGCACTACAACCGCAGATGATTTCCAGTATATCACCGAAGGAGACAAATTGCCTGTGCTGAAGCCCATACAGGCCAGAAGACCTGTTGCTGCATGGGCCCAAAATAGTATTTTGAGATAAAGTCTTGTGTAACTTTTGCACATTGTAAAAGATGAAAAATTGTAACAAAAGTACATGTACTTGTATATATTTAGTATAACTTAATTTGATATGACCAGTTGATAAGATATTTCAAGATAATAGC
This sequence comes from Poeciliopsis prolifica, assembly GCF_027474105.1. Classification (NCBI taxonomy): domain Eukaryota; kingdom Metazoa; phylum Chordata; class Actinopteri; order Cyprinodontiformes; family Poeciliidae; genus Poeciliopsis; species Poeciliopsis prolifica. The sequence goes on from NW_026562382.1 coordinate 378,263, forward strand.
AGTTTTGACACTTAAGCATATTGTGTATATCTTTTTTGATAAACATTCTTTTTTTCTTTACCAAAAAAGTTAATGTTTTTCAATTTTATGCGTTGTACCTTTCCAGACTCAATGGCTTCAACTTCAGGCAGGGCATCCTCCTCTCCACAGTCAGTTCAATCCTCTCAACCTGCAGCCTCACTTTCACAACCATCATCTGCTGATACTTCATCGCCTTCCCTGAGCTGCTCCCCAGTTTTGCCAACCTGGGTTGACAGTTGTCAGATACCGTGGCAGAAGCTTCCAGAAGAGCTGATACAGACTTTGGAACGACAGAAAAGGCCAAGTGCACGACTTCGAAGACAAATGGTGAGGATTATTGTCTCTGAAATGATGCTGATTTGCAAGAATCCTACCAAACGCGACACTACTGAAATAGCAGAAAGGATGGTGAGCAGGTATCAAAGTCACTTAAGGACATCATTGATGGTGATGTTATTGGACTTGGTTATCATTCCCTAAAACAACTCCAGGCAAGAATTGAAAATGTCAAACGACAAGACACACCAAAGATAACTAAACGCAAGGCGGAATCAGATAATGACACTGATGAGATACCTGCTGAGCAGAAAGCCAGTGTTCAAGACACGTATGGCTGTGTCAACTGGGCGCCAAAGTTTTTGCCCCTTTCTGAGACAGTAGAGAGTCAGCTTAAGAAAAAATAAGACATGAAAAAGATGTTCAAAGACAAAAAATATGCTGCAGAAGATGTGAAAGAACTTATCAAGTCCACCTATTACACGCAACGAAAGGACATCAATAAAGGTACAAGCATCCTGACGCTATGCCAAGAAAGGCCTTTTTTGTTCCATGAAACTGGCATGGAAGAACACTTCCAGCAACTTACTGGCATCAGTCTGACGGAAGCCTTCTTCACCAATCTGGACAAAAGGCGGAGCGCATCCTCAACTCTCTCTTCAAGTTAGCAAGTGAAAAAGGTCAATCCAGTGGTTGTACAGAGATGATTCTTCTTCTACTTGCTTTTTTTGGTGAGAAGGAAGAGCAAATGTTCCACTATGTTGAGAAGACCAGCCTTGCTGAAGAGGTTGAGATGGAGGATGTGCCAGCAACACCCTGCCTTATTGTGTGTGGTATGTATGAACCAAGTTGACAAAGTAGTTGAATGGTTCACACAGGGGCTTTTTGTGATATATATTTGTTCATGTTTTTATTCAAAGGGTCCTCTTGCTTCTCTGCGAACTGCTTCATGTTGAGTATTGATCAGAAGATTATCAATGACCACATCACTGCCTTCTCCTGTGCCATCTGCCTGATGTTTGGCAGTTACTACTGTTTTAATATACACTACCTAGTGGGACTGCGGTCAACACTGGAGTTCCTCCAGAGGTAATTCTTATACTTACACAGTGTCTATATTTACCAGCAAGATGAAGTTTTCACATTATAGATCAGAATGTTACTAGTTACTGAAATATAATAAATACAAAAGACAATTGAAATGGAGGGTAAAAAACTGCTAAATCTAAAATTCATGATAGAAATAATGCCAGTAGAAACTACGAAAATGTTTTATCATTTCTTTGCAGTGTTTAAATTGTATATTTTTTATGGCCATGGACACAGAAGAGTTCTTCAGTCTGTTTGTGAAGCAGAATAGGCACAAAAGCCTCACTAATATTCCTCTGGCTCTGCCACTGAATCCAGCCACCACAAAGCTGGATCTCGTGATATCTTTCTCTTAAGTCATTTATAAACATAACATTAAATGCAATAAAATTTCTTTTCTTCAAGGTTTATTTTCAATTAATCCGGAGAGAGGAACAAAAGTTGAGCATAGCAAGAGGAGGAAGATCTTTGCGGTCAACCCAAGAGTCCTCACACTCATCGCTGACCTTGCAGACCATGAGTGGACTTAGACCATACTTTGAGAGTCATGTGATATGATGTGTAATGTTGTTATGTTGCTGTATGTGAAAACTGCATTTTATTGGTATTTAAGGTTTACACTGTAAGATTTCAAAATTTTCATCTTCATGTTAAATGTTGCAAATTTATGTTAGACATTTTTTTCTATATGTAAATAGCAGATGACAATGAAACCGATTTTATGCTGCACCACTGTCAAGGCTTAATGAATATGTGGTGATTTACAAGTTACAAGTCAAAAAACCTGACAAACGTGAACAGTTCTATACCTATTTCAGAAAGGTTACAGTGGTGGCCAGCACATTTGTTAGAAAGTTCTTATTTCTGTGTATGTGCCAATTTCATATGGATTATTCATTTGAAACACTGCACCAGGATTGAAGTGATAATGTTGTGTCATATCTCTTCAAACTTTTGCACTAATGTAAGTGCTTGCTGCTTTTTGGAAGATGTGTTACAAGTTCTTTGTAATCAGTGTGCACAGAGTTGTGAGAAGTTTGTACAGCCCAAAAAGTTTTTATTAAATGGAAAAAAATACAATAAAGTTTGGTTTTTGGATATTTTATGTAAAATTTGCTTATACATTCCATGTTTTTACCATTAGACTACACTGGTAACACATTATTTAGCTGATATAATCGATTTGATAATTTTACAAAGTAAATTTGCACTTCTCAATTTAACAATTTGCATTGTAAAAAAAAAAAAAAAAAGTTTCATTTTTACGGTAAAATACTGGCAGCTGTGGTTGCCAGAATTTAACCGTAAAAATTACAGTCAGCTAATTTTTACAATTGCTGATTCTACAGTAAAAAAATTGTGTTTATTTAACCTTTTACTGTAAAAATGACAGTTTTTACCATTAAAATTGATCAAGTTTTATCCTAAAATTTACATTAAATCAATATTACAATACACTGAATTCCTGTATAATTACAGGGTTTTGTCTGTAATTTAAAAAGTATACTTTTTAAATTACAGACAAAACCCTGTAATTATACAGGACAGTTTTTTTTTACAGTGTACTAAGTTCTTCATCTGGGTCTGAATTTAGCTTTTTTCTTTTCAAAAACTTTTCCATCACTGTCATCACAGTCTTGCTTGGTACAATGCTCTCACCGCTTCCTGTCACATTCATGCATCACTAATTCTCTTGTTTTAACGTACAGTGCTGTGTACCTACTGCCATCCTGTCATCAGGAAATTACATGATGACGCCGCTAGTCACTATACAACACAGACTCTCGGAAATGGCATATTATTTGCAGTCAATTTGTTTTCAAAAAATCGTTTTACACCAATTTAGTGAAATTGAATAATTTCCACGGGACACTATTTGAAAAACACTGTTCTACTGCAACGTCTAGATATGTATAAATATATATATTGAAAACATCATAGTAATTTTTTATCCAGTCTTGAATGTAGGTTATCTCCGATAATTTAGTCACTTTCTGTTTTCTTTCTCGTATCTATATTTGTATTTGCAATAAACTAAATATTCTACTATCGTATCTAATGCAGTTTATTAAATTGACCACTGCAGGAATTATGAACAGTCTTAAAATAAGCCGAAATAAATTTGACAACAATGTCAATGTCACAGTCAAACTAAGAAGAAAACGAACTCTGCCCAGATTTGAAAATATTTTACTTGGAATATAGAACCATAAATCCTTTTAATTTAAAAAAAGACCGAAGCCATTTTATTTTTAAAGTGTCGTTCGTTCAATCAAATTGAAAAGCTTGCAGTCGTCCATCTTCAAACTGATTACACTACATTTTCTTATTAAGTGAGATTTATGTTTCCATAGAAAAATAATAATCCTGTTGTTGGAATTAATTGCAGAAATGTGTATTCCTAATGTATGTGCAGTGTAGGTAAATCTGGAAATACTTTCCATTTTGGTGAAAAATATTCTACGCAGAATAGATAAATCTCTGCTATTACAGGCCCAACCTTTCCTAGGGGGCAGTAGAGAGCAACGTGTGGACGCTGCAGCGAGCAGAACCGATACGAGTTTGTTTCCAGAGTCCAGTGATCAAATATCATCCTCCTTTACATACATGACTGTAAATAAAGACCCGGACTAAACATGATCTGTTGATCCTGCATATCGATGCTTGATCATTTAAGAAAGGATAACCTATCCTATCTTTAAGGTTTTTAGTGTTTTTTTTAAGTTTTACCTGAAAGACAAAGCAAATGGTTAGTGACCAAATGAGCGCAGAGGGTCTACATTCAAAGACTCTGTTCAGGCGGTCAATGACGCCAATCGGTGACGTTGATTCTGGGTTGGAGTTTTCCATTCAAGGAAAACGTGACCAGTGAACAGCTGAGCCAATCAGGAGCAGGCGACCGCCCACTACTCATTAACTATAGCATTTGAACACTTAGTTGGTTCCTTTTAGTCTTGAAGTTGAAATATTTCAAAGTGACTCATCTTAGTTATTGTAAGTCCTTCACAGCGTCTTCATCACATAAATATGTATTTTATATGTGACCTTATGTGTGGAGAACCTTAAATTCTCCTTTTACCAAAATGGAAAGTATTTTTTATTCATTTATTTTATTGAACATTTTTTTTATGATGTTATTGTCTTAAAATGATGTGTGTGTCTTTAGCCTGTAAGATTTTATTACTTAAGTGCATGACACGTGATCTTGTAAAATGGTTCAAAGTGTTAATAATTAAAAAGAAAAAAAGCAACTAAGTATTCAAATCCCTGTAGTTAATGGGCAAATGGGCGGCTGAACACTGCTGAGGAAAACAGGCTGAGGAACAAATTGTACATCCCTTCATATCCGCAAGACATCTTCTCAGTGAAAGCTGCAACATCCAGCGGAGCAACGGTGATCTTCAAAGAAGAAAAGAACGTTCTTCTCAGAGACGATACCAAGTTCCCCATTCACGTAGGTACACATTGTATTACTTCCAAACGACGGACAATGGATGTGGAGCTCAGTGTAAAAAATGTTATGACTTACAAGGTTGGCGTGAGATTCTTGGACATTGCAATTACAGAGATGTACTGAAGCTAGAAAATGTTGTTCATGGCATGGAAATTAAAGGGAGAGGTGAACCAATGCCATATCGTGAAGTCTGCACGAAAGGAAAATGTGTTCAAACTAACAAGGAGCCAGATGCAAGAGCTAAAGAACCACTAGCAATGGTCAAAACAGATTTAGCAGGACCTATAGATCCAACGTCCAAAGATGGTCACAGATATGCATTGTGCTTCACAGATGATCATTCCTTAATCATACGTCACAGATTGACGTCAAAGACCTGTCGCCCCTGCGTATGGCAAGCCTTTTGATATAAAGTCGGTTTCACTGCTCTTACATTCCAGATATCTCAAATTGTTTTATGACCAGACGTTTTAGCAATTTAAGATATCTCTAATTAAAATTTGACTGGACAAAAATACCTATTTGAGATAATTACATTCTAACCAGTCCAAATGACGTGAGATTTATTTGTGGATTTACTGAAAATAAAATTTGCAGGCAACTATTCGGACAGCACAAAGGGGCTTTCACCTCATTCAGAATTCAGATATCTAAAATTGTAATTTTGACAGTGATAATTACGTTCAAGAAATCTTAAATCGTAATTCCGGTTACGTGTCTCGTCAAGTTACAGAACAAGTGACGTCATTTGAGATATGCAAGGAATTTTGACCAGTCAAAATGTAATTGAAGATATCCTGAATTATTATTCTTACTAGTCAGAATGTAAATGCAGATATCTTAAATTATCATTCCGGAGTCAAAATGTAGTTTTGTCAAGTCAAAATGCATTTTTCGAAATCTAGAAAGTAATTACGGTTAATCAGAGGGAACGCAATTTATGTGAAAACGGCTTGCCATAGCACACTTGAAGCCCGCATCATACGTCACAGATTGACGTCATTGATCGACTGAACCAGAGCCTTTGAATGTAGGCCCTCAGCAGTCATTGCGTCACGAATGATTTTCCTTTGCAGGGAACGTAGACAATACCATCAAATACAAATTAGATGTAGCTATAGATAGATATCTAGAGATCGATATGCACGTCTTTCTGTCATCTGTCTGTCAAGAGATATGTGATCGATAGACGTGAATCTATCAAGACATAGTTATCCACGTCAATCTATCGATGTGGATATCTATGTCTAGACATAGATATTTATATATCTATATATCTAATTTGTAGAGACCCTGGAGGGAGAATCAGTCGCCGAAGACCCTGGAGGACCCGTCGCCGAAGACCCTGGAGGACCGAACGATGAGAAAATCGATGAGAAAACACACTGATAACAGAGGCCCATTGTGCAGAACATTTTATATCACGTTTAACTGTCTGGTCTATTCATGTAGGGGGATGCATTTTAATTTCTGAGCCAGCACAGTTAGCCTACCGATTTTTGCATGCCCTCCCTATTTTCCTGAAATTTTAACCCATTCATATAAACCTCATAGCGTAGTTTATAGTAGTCAGCCACCAATTGTGCAAGTTCTCCCACTTAAAAAGATGAGAGGCCTGTAATTGTCATCATAGATATTCCTCAACTATGAGACAAAAGAAGAAAAAAATTCAGATTGTCTGCTTTTTGTTATTTTTGGTTTATTTTGATTTTTTCTTTTTTATAACTCCATTTGTTAGTGTTATTTTGAAACAATAATCCTGTGTATATCTTAGTCGTCTAATCATCCCTTTATGATGATGTCTGGTATCACACACAGATATTAGTAAGAGAAACTGCATCTCATGTTGGCGTATTAGTCAGGCTCCCATTGTGTCTGTTATGAATTGAAACTGTAACCAACTAGTTTAACTTACGAATAGATAAGTTGAGAAAACTTAGATTTCAATGTTGAAGTTACAGTTAGTCTATCTTTTTAAGTTCAAAAAGGAGGATAATGAGCACAAACAACCATATCAAGAATAATGAACAGACTGTTTTTAGTGTTTTTTTAAGTTTTTACCTGAAACACAAAGCAAATGGTTAGTGACCAAATGAGCGCAGAGGGTCTACATTCAAAGACTCTGTTCAGGCGGTCAATGACGCCAATCGGTGACGTTGATTCTGCACTGTAAAAATAATTAGGGTGGTTAAACTTAAAAACTTGAGTACAATTGCTGCCTTAAAAACACAAGTTAGCACAACTTGAAATTATGTATTTTTCCAACTTAGGTTGGCAAGCTAGAAAAGTAGCCCAATTGCTTATAATTTGTTGCTTAAATATGAAACCATAAGTTGAAATGACTAACGACAGAACATTCTTCATTCTCAAAAAATTGAGAACTCTTGTCAAGTGAAATTTTGTTAAAGTAATAAACAATTATATATACTTTCAACTCTCATTTCAAAGTTAAACTGACTAACTACATTCATACCAATTCCTTTTTTGAGTTAATTTAACTTAAGATTTTAAGGCAGCAATTGTACTTAAAATTGCAATTTAAGTAAACTAACATTTCCAACTATTGTTAACTCCCTCCACTAATAATGCCAAGTTTAACAGTTTCCTAAAAATAATTACACCTAATACACTTTCATTTCAAATATTACACATTTATTTTTATCTTGCTCTTGAAACAGTGGCAATTCAACCAGCTTCCCTCTCTCAGAAACAGTCCAAACAGTACAAAACGATCATTGTTTTAACAAACTCACAAAGAGAGAGGTTTTTCCACAAATTCAGCATGATGCTGAATTTGTGGAAAAACCTCTTTTTATAGGAATTTAACATGTCTACTTCAAAAGTGCGCCTGATCAGTGGCACAACAATTTATATTTAAGACCACATTGTTCACACGACTAATTCTTCCAACTTGAATGTGGTTCTAAAAAAAAAAAAACTAACCTGCATATATATATGTGTGGTGGGACCGGTGTGGTTCAATAGAACTATTTTTAAGACAAAATTGTAATAATTTATCCCCAAAAAGTTATCTTCAAGGCACACAGGCCGCTACATATGAGGCTTGAGACAATCTCACTAATTTCAATAATTTTATTTATTACATCAGTTCATGCTAATCAATAAAATACATTAAGTTAAAACCACTCACATTAAATAAATAACAGTGACGGCTCAAGTCAAGGGTGGCAGTGCAGTTCAGGGTAGTGACCTAAATAAAAGAAACACAGCAAACAAAACAACAAAACTAAAGAAAAATTGTGCAACAAATCAAAAGAGCACCACCACCCGGAAAGTCCACCACCAACACCACCATTTTTTCTTTTTAATTATTAAACACTTTGAACCATTTTACAAGATCACGTGTCATGCACTTAAGTAATAAAATCTTACAGGCTAAAGACACACACATCATTTTAAGACAATAACATCATAAAAAAAATGTTCAATAAAAATAAATGAATAAAATGTGGAATACTTTCCATTTTGGTAAAAGGAGAATTTAAGGTTCTCCACACATAAGGTCACATATAAAATACATATTTATGTGATGAAGACGCTGTGAAGGACTTATAATAACTAAGATGAGTCGCTTTGAAAATATTTCAACTTCAAGACTAAAAAGGAACCAACTAAGTGTTCAAATGCTATAGTTAATGAGTAGTGGGCGGTCGCCTGCTCCTGATTGGCTCAGCTGTTCACTGGTCACGTTTTCCTTGAATGGAAAACTCCAACCCAGAATCAACGTCACCGATTGGCGTCATTGACCGCCTGAACAGAGTCTTTGAATGTAGACCCTCTGCGCTCATTTGGTCACTAACCATTTGCTTTGTCTTTCAGGTAAAAACTTAAAAAAACACTAAAAACCTTAAAGATAGGATAGGTTATCCTTTCTTAAATGATCAAGCATCGATATGCAGGATCAACAGATCATGTTTAGTCCGGGTCTTTATTTACAGTCATGTATGTAAAGGAGGATGATATTTGATCACTGGACACTGGAAACAAACTCGTATCGGTTCTGCTCGCTGCAGCGTCCACACGTTGCCCTCTACTGCCCCCTAGGAAAGGTTGGGCCTGTAATAGCAGAGATTTATCTATTCTGCGTAGAATATTTTTCACCAAAATGGAAAGTATTTCCAGATTTACCTACACTGCACATGCATTAGGAATACACATTTCTGCAATTAATTCCAACAACTGGATTATTATTTTTCTATGGAAACATAAATCTCACTTAATAAAAAAATGTAATGTAATCAGTTTGAAGATGGACGACTGCAAGCTTGAAAACACGAAGCCTATTAGAGACTTAATGGACTTTAAGATCGGTTTATCTTTTCTTAAGTTTACAAGCTATGCACTGTTCAGGGGAAATGTCGGGTCATGAAAGGCCCGTTAGACCCCCGATGACAAGGGTCTGTGTCATGTGATTATGGTCACATGACACATGGGATGGGAAATAAGCTTCCATATCTATGTATGGAAGCTTATGTGAAAATATAGCTTATGGTACACACACACACACATATATATATATATATATATATATATATATATATATATATATATATATATATATATATATATATATATATATATATCGTGTTCGTGGAGGTGATCTCTGTGCAGCGCACACTCTCGTTTGTCCACAGCCGGCTGCTCAACACTCCAACGCCGCTCACTCCTCGGCGTGCCACGCCCCCTTCCGTTCAGGTCCAAATCAAAGAAAACACAGTAGAGCGCCAGCATCCCCGCACCAGAACTCCGTCGGAAGACGTCCTCACTGCCAGTACTCTGCAGGATCGGTTCAATCGGAATGGAACTTTTACTTACAGCGCGCCTGATCCTCTGTACTGGGCCGTTTTCCAACTTCCGATGTTATATGCCGGATGTGCGGGTTCCGTCTGCCCCTCACAGCGTGTTTGTTTCCGTGGCTGCAGAACCAGTCCTCCTCCTCTTCCCAGCCAGGCTCCTTTTATTTGGGCTCTACTCAACCTCTGCCGACACCTGTCCGGGTGGCCAATTAGCGCGCCCCGCCTCGCGAGACAACCACCTTCAGTCCATGGTGTTTGAATTGTCAAAGGGAAAAGAAAAAAGAAAAGCAAAAAACCCAAACAAAATCTAACCAAACAAAAATGAAAGAATAATTAACAATTAAAAAAATCATCATTCCCTATTCAACATATTTATATATGTCTGTGTGTAGAAATATTTAAATTTTGTGAATGCCATTTTTACACTTTCTGTCACTCAAGGTGGAGAAAATGTGAAAAATTGAACACTAAGTGATCATTTCTTCAACCATGAATCCAGAAATACATGTGTTTTGTAACCCACATATATATGTGTGATACTATTGTTAGTAGTAGTTTGCATTTTATTTCTGTAGGATTTTGTTTTGTTATTTAATGCAACCAGCAAATCAGTTTCTTGTGATACCAGAAAACGCCAGCAGGTGGCTTGTGAGTTATATTCTGGTTTAGACAGCAGAAAAATTAGAAGAAGAAAAATTGTAGCTGGCTGTAGCACGTTGTGCTGAATTATTGCACGCTAAAAGATAAATTCTGATAAATTCCGGTAACGGTTAACAGAAAAGAAGATTTGTGACCTGATCCCTGGCAGTAAAAAAACATTTTTACCGTGATTTTCTCTCGTGAGTGTTGTAATCTATTTTTGCAACCGAAGTTAAGATAATGCTAACTGGCGTCACAGGCATTACTGTTCATATGTTCCGACCAGGAAGAAAAGAGAAACATAAAAAAACCAATCGGAGAAACGTGAGATTAAAATGATTTTCACTGTATCGCATTTTTGTTATGTACAAACTTATAATGGGTCGCATAGAGTGCGATGTTTGTTTTGCAAGCTTGCCATTAGTTGAATGTTATTTTTGCGATAAATGGAATTTATTGCTTCCTGCATACTTTTGGATTTTAATAGTTAATTGAGATCTGAATGCCCTGGAGGTTTTGAACGCACCACACAAGTGCTGGCATTTAATTGGTGGTGGCGCTGTTTGTATATAAGGGGCCCTCCCTCACCTGGTCAACATGTGTTTCCGGTTTAGACCTCTATTGCTGTGCAGCGCCAGTCTGACACTAAGGTGTGCTTGACTGATACATGCTGATCGCTCCTTCTTCTGGTAAGAGGCCTCTCCTATACTTGTTGTTGTTAGCCTAGCCTTCGCTTAGCTTTAATTGTACACCTAGGTGGCCTGTGTAAACTGCCTGATCCTCCTCCCAGCCAGAGGCACTACACATAGAACTTGTGGTAAGTGAAAAGCTCATTACCTGCATGCTTTTAGATTTGATGTTTAACACTTATGTTTGCTATAGACGCTGCTGTTTGTCCTTGGCCGGCTGTTTGCCTGTTGCCCTGTGGTTCCTGGTTGATGGTCCTCTGTTATTTTGGTTGTCCGTCGGCAGTCCATTTGTCGCTCTGATTGCTGGCTTTCTGCCAGCCGTCGTGGTCAGCGTGAACCTGACTCCTGCCCCTTGTCCAGCTTGGCTGGTTCGGACTGGCGACCAGCTTGGACGGACTCTGCTGCCGCTCTTGAGTGGCGTCTGTGGCGTGGCATCCCAGGATGGATTCTTAATTGACAATTGCTGCTGATTGATTGTTGACTGAACGACAATTATGAAATGACTCATGTAATTTGAATGTCTTTTATCTTGACAGGAAAGGCCAGTTCGTGGTGTTGGTGGTGGACTTTCCGGGTGGTGGTGCTCTTTTGATTTGTTGCACAATTTTCTTTAGTTTTGTGGTTTTGTTTGCTGTGTTTCTTTTATTTAGGTCACTACCCTGAACTGCACTGCCACCCTTGACTTGAGCCGTCACTGTTATTTATTTAATGTGAGTGGTTTTAACTTAATGTATTTTATTGATTAGCATGAACTGATGTAATAAATAAAATTATTGAAATTAGTGAGATTGTCTCAAGCCTCATATGTAGCGGCCTGTGTGCCTTGAAGATAACTTTTTGGGGATAAATTATTACAATTTTGTCTTCAAAATAGTTCTATTGAACCACACCGGTCCCACCACATATATATATGCAGGTTAGTTTTTTTTTTTTAGAACCACATTCAAGTTGGAAGGTTGTCCAGCTGCACAGCATCGCAGGCCTGGATTGGATTGCTGAGCTCCAGGTTTCAACCCAAGACCTGGGACTGCTGGATCCGCTGCCTACTTTGCACTGGATAAGATTTTGGATCCAAAGAAACACATGGCCATTTAACAAAGACTTGACTGACTGACCTAAATTGCAATTACTGAACTAAAAAGCTTCTAAAAGAAGGAACTGAACAATAAGGAATCTGAACTAAAAGAAACTACACTACCTGTTATAACAAGGGTGGACACTTTATGTTGAAACAAAAATTGTACTATAATATTCTCTTTAATTTTGTATTAAACAGTCTGTTCATTATTCTTGATATGGTTGTTTGTGCTCATTATCCTCCTTTTTGAACTTAAAAGATAGACTAACTTTAACTTCAACTTTGAAATCTAAGTTTTCTCAACTTATCTATTCGTAAGTTAAACTAGTTGGTTACAGTTTCAATTCATAACAGACACAATGGGAGCCTGCCTAATACGCCAACATGAGATGCAGTTTCTCTTACTAGTATCTGTGTGTGATACCAGACATCATCATAAAGGGATGATTAGACGACTAAGATATACACAGGATTATTGTTTCAAAATAACACTAACAAATGGAATTATAAAAAAGAAAAAATCAAAATAAACCAAAAATAACAAAAAGCAGACAATCTGAATTTTTTTTCTTCTTTTGTCTCATAGTTGAGGAATATCTATGATGACAATTCCAGGCCTCTCATCTTTTTAAGTGGGAGAACTTGCACAATTGGTGGCTGACTACTATAAACTACGCTATGAGGTTTTTAGCGTAAACCGGTAGGCTAATAATAAGCTGTGCAGGCTCAGAAATTAAAATGCATCCCCCCTACATGAATAGACCAGACAGTTAAACGTGATATAAAATGTTCTGCACAATGGGCCTCTGTTATCAGTGTGTTTTCTCATCGATTTTCTCATCGTTCGGTCCTCCAGCGTCCTCGGCGACGGGTCCTCCAGGGTCTTCGGCGACTGATTCTCCCTCCAGGGTCTCTACAAATTAGATATATAGATATATAGATATATAAATATCTATGTCTAGACATAGATATCCACATCGATAGATTGACGTGGATAACTATGTCTTGATAGATATTCACGTCTATCGATCACATATCTCTTGACAGACAGATGACAGAAAGACGTGCATATCGATCTCTAGATATCTATCTATAGCTACATCTAATTTGTATTTGATGGGTATTGTCTACGTTCCCTGCAAAGGAAAATCATTCGTGACGCAATGACTGCTGAGGGCCTACATTCAAAGGCTCTGGTTCAGTCGATCAATGACGTCAATCTGTGACGTATGATGCGGGCTTCAAGTGTCCTATGGCAAGCCGTTTTCACATAAATTGCGTTCCCTCTGATTAACCGTAATTACTTTCTAGATTTCGAAAAATGCATTTTGACTTGACAAAACTACATTTTGACTCCGGAATGATAATTTAAGATATCTGCATTTACATTCTGACTAGTAAGAATAATAATTCAGGATATCTTCAATTACATTTTGACTGGTCAAAATTCCTTGCAAGATATCTCAAATGACGTCACTTGTTCTGTAATTTGACGAGACACGTAACCGGAATTACGATTTAAGATTTCTTGAACGTAATTATCACTGTCAAAATTACAATTTTAGATATCTGAATTCTGAATGAGGTGAAAGCCCCTTTGTGCTGAAAATTTTATATTTTCAGTAAATGCCACAAATAAATCTCACGTCATTTGGACTGGTTAGAATGTAATTATCTCAAATAGGTATTTTTTGTCCAGTCAAATTTTAATTAGAGATATCTTAAATTGCTAAAACGTCTGGTCATAAAACAATTGAGATATCTGGAATGTAAGAGCAGTGAAACCGACTTTATATCAAAGGCTTGCCATACGCAGAAGGGCGACAGGTCTTTGACGTCAATCTGTGACGTATGATTAAGGAATGATCATCTGTGAAGCACAAGCATATCTGTGACCATCTTTGGACGTTGGATCTATAGGTCCTGCTAAATCTGTGTGGACCATTGCTAGTGGTTCTTTAGCTCTTGCATCTGGCTCCTTGTTAGTTTGAACACATTTTCCTTTCGTGCAGACTTCACGATATGGCATTGGTTCACCTCTCCCTTTAATTTCCATGCTATGCACAACATTTTCTAGCTTCAGTACATCTCTGTAATTGCAATGTCCAAGAATCTCACGCCAACCTTGTAAGTCATAACATTTTTTACACTGAGCACCACATCCATTGTCCGTCGTTTGGAAGTAATACAATGTGTTACCTACGTGAATGGGGAACTTGGTATCGTCTCTGAGAAGAACGTTCTTTTCTTCTTTGAAGATCACCGTTGCTCCGCTGGATGTTGCAGCTTTCACTGAGAAGATGTCTTGCGGATATGAAGGGATGTACAATTTGTTCCTCAGCACTGTTTTAAGACGTCGACCTAACGCGTCTCCTCTTTCCTTGGCAACACCAAAACACCTGGATCCATCAGCCAATTCCACGCAGTGCGTCGGCCTGGAAACTTTCATCAAGCTTCCGAAACTTCCCGATGTCGGTGATTATATGCGACGTCGCACCAGCGTCCACCATCAGACCTTTCCTCTTGATGTCGTCCACTCGCGTGTCAGCGTCGCTCACCCGGAAAGCAAACTCTCTGTCGCCGCCCGCATTTGAATACTTAGTTGGTTCCTTTTTAGTCTTGAAGTTGAAATATTTTCAAAGTGACTCATCTCAGTTAAAATAAGTCATTAATAACTTATATATAAGTATGTATCACTTCCACCTCTTCTTCTTTTGGCAATTAAGAGTTCGTCGCACTGCTGGTGTGAAGTCAGCTTTAATGAAACTCTTTAAAGTCGTTCTTATTACAGCTTCAGTTTCCCTGACACCAACACCACCGTCGAACTAAAACACAACGTAAACTTAGTGAGATGGTGTCAAGAATACAATATCGATATAAAAATAACATAAAACATATAAACATACCTCGCTGGCTAACCCTTCCTTTTGAGGTAGAAATGAGGTCATTCAGTAAATTCTTACACTTAAATCATGCTTCTTCATTTGCTTGCCAACGCGATGCTGTTATATCGCAAGCGTCTCTGGTAACCTGGTAACCAGACGCTTCTACATCTACTTCCTACCTTAAACCTTCAAAATAAGAGTCTTAAAAAAAGTATAAATAATACAAAATAAAACCTATAAATTAAAACTTTGGCAGTATATTTTATGTATTATAACTATATATTATATGAACTAGCAATGTAGGTAGCTAATTTACATTTAAATACTATAAAAATACTATAATGAAGACTAAGAAATCTATTTTGTTTTTATATTTCTATATCATATATCACCGACACGGCGCTGGAATTGAAAAATTCAGGGCTTCAAGGAAAAGAATAACGAAGATGCCCGCAAAGAAAATCACAGACATCTCAATGAGATCGCAAAGCACTGGGCCTCGTCTACTGAGTGGACGTCGCGCGTCGTCTTTTGTTTTCTAACATTTAGAAACATTGGCCGAATTAATAAATAAGGCTGTCTCAAATGGCAATGTTAATAATCTCGTTATTTGGTTGGAGGTCAGTTGTTCTGGATTCAGTTTAAGAGAGTCGGTGCTTCATTCTGACCTTTTCCTGAACGCCAGAGGTTCAGTTTCCTTCTCCTCATTTTTTCTGAATCTTCCCTTTAAATGTTAGGGGTTGGAGAGATGGTATTAAAAGAAAGGCAATATTTATGTTTTTGTAAAAATGCTAAAGCGAACTGCATAGTTTTTACAAGAAACTCACTGATGAGGCTGATGAGAGCTTCTGGTCCAATCAATGGAGAGGAAAAGTTATTGAGCGCAGAGGGCCTACATTCAAAGACTCTGTTCAGGCGGTCGATGACGTCAATGGGTGATGTAAATGACGTCACCCACTGACGTCATTAACATTGAAGGATCCTTGAATTAGTATCCCATTTAAGGATGACGTCACCAGCGACCAGCTGAGCCAATCAGAAGCAGGTGACCACCCACTGCTCATTAACTACAGAGATTGAATACTTAGTTGCTTTTTTCTTTTTAATTATTAAACACTTTGAACCATTTTACAAGATCACGTGTCATGCACTTAAGTAATAAAATCTTACAGGCTAAAGACACACACATCATTTTAAGACAATAACATCATAAAAAAATTGTTCAATAAAAATAAATGAATAAAATGTGGAATACTTTCCATTTTGGTAAAAGGAGAATTTAAGGTTCTCCACACATAAGGTCACATATAAATACATACTTATATAATGTATAAGTTATTAATGACTTATTTTAACTGAGATGAGTCGCTTTGAAAATAATTCAACTTCAAGACTAAAAAGGAACCAACTAAGTATTCAAATGCTATAGTTAATGAGCAGTGGGCGGTCGCCTGCTCCTGATTGGCTCAGCTCTTCACTGGTCACGTTTTCCTTGAATGGAAAACTCCAACCCAGAATCAACGTCACCGATTGGCGTCATTGACCGCCTGAACAGAGTCTTTGAATGTAGACCCTCTGCGCTCATTTGGTCACTAACCATTTGCTTTGTCTTTCAGGTAAAAACTTAAAAAACACTAAAAACCTTAAAGATAGGATAGGTTATCCTTTCTTAAATGATCAAGCATCGACATGCAGGATCAACAGATCATGTTTAGTCCGGGTCTTTATTTACAGTCATGTATGTAAAGGAGGATGATATTTGATCACTGGACTCTGGTTCTGATCCGCTGCTCCCTAAACAACCGGACACTTTTTATACTTTTTCTTCTTCCTCCCAGCATCTAAACGTTGCTTTCTACTGCAGTATTTTCAACCTTTTTTGAGCCTAGGCACATTGTTTTCATTGAAAGAATCAAGAGGCACACCACCAGCCAAAATCTAAACAAATGAAAATAATAAATATAATAATAATAATATATGGTCGTTCTTATCAAAGTGTCTTGAATTTGAATTTGTATCATATTTTATATTAGATATTTCAAATTGCACTTAACATGTCTATGTTGCGTTTGTGTTTTCTTGATCTGCACTCATCATCACAATGAACCACACTTCTTTTCTTAGATAGCTGTGTTCTTTTATTTGTGGAGCGGTCAGGCACAGAGAAAACTTTTCTTCGTCTAATTCTTTTTAGAACAGTGCTGCATATATATAAAATCTCGCTCTCACTGCCCCCAGTGGCCAACAACAGTACAACATGCACATAAACAGAATGACAGGATACAGAACATAAAGCTGTACCTTATGTAACAGAGTTTATGTTGTAGAATCCCACTTGCTTTATATATTATCAGTGCAATGGGAAATAGCGCCTCCTCTCTGTGTGGCTGGTTATATGTTGCTGGCCTCTGTAATCAGTGGCAGTCTATGGAAGCTGCACGAGAGGTGAGTTTCATTCCTCAGCACACAGCACGGAAAAGTGTTAGAAACACATAAAGTATCATTCTTAAAAACTTACATCAATAGTGTGCAACTACTATTTATGATTTGTGTGCCTGGCATCAATTTTGCAATTTTAGTTTTGTTAATATTTTGTAAAACACTTTCTGTGCTAAGTTAAAGTCAACATGACGCTCTGTTGTAGTGTGCTGAGGAAGCTGAACCATTGCATTGATTCCAACCCGATCTGTTCTCATTCAGGTACATCATTTATTATTGTATTTTTTATTGAATGTTAAAATATTAATGTACTGTAATCAGTGGCAGTCTATGGAAGCTGCACGAGAGTGTGCTGAGGAAGCTGAACCATTGCATTGATTCCAACCCGATCTGTTCTCATTCAGGAAATAAACTGCCTGTTCACCCAGAACTCCTGGTCTTCATTAAAACATCTACACACACAGAGTCGAGGGGTTACTTGGGTCGGCCTGGTACAGTGGTGTGAAGCAGAACCCGGTTACACTTACAAAGGAAAATCAGTAAACATGAACACAAACACAAGATAACTTAAAGACAGGTTAAGATGAGAACATTTTCCAACAGTCAACTTCAAAAGTGCGCCTGATCAGTGGCACAACAATTTAAATTTAAGACCACATTGTTCACACGACTAATTCTGACCACAAGCAATCTCTCAGCCAGAATATAGAAAATAATTCCTTTTCTGAGAGAAGCAATAATATTTGGAAAAGAAAAAGCTCACGGTATTTGCCTTCCGTTGATATCCACTCATACTAAGTTCTTCATCTGGGTCTGAATTTAGCTTTTTTCTTTTCAAAACTTTTCCATCACTGTCATCACAGTCTTGCTTGGTACAATGCTCACCGCTTCCTGTCACATTCATGCATCACTAATTCTCTTGTTTTAACGTACAGTGCTGTGTACCTACTGCCATCCTGTCATCAGGAAATTACATGATGACGCCGCTAGTCACTATACAACACAGACTCTCGGAAATGGCATATTATTTGCAGTCAATTTGTTTTCAAAAAATCGTTTTAGACCAATTTAGTGAAATTGAATAATTTCCACGGGACACTAGTTGAAAAACACTGTTCTACTGCAACGTGTAGATATGTATAAATATATATTGAAACATCATAGTAATTTTTTTATCCAGTCTTTGAATGTAGGTTATCTCCATAATTTAGTCACTTTCTGTTTTCTTTCTCGTATCTATATTTGTATTTGCAATAAACTAAATATTCTACTATCGTATCTAATGCAGTTTATTAAATTGACCACTGCAGGAATTATGAACAGTCTTAAAATAAGCCGAAATAAAATTGACAACAATGTCAATGTCACAGTCAGGGGGCAGTAGAGAGCAACGTGTGGACGCTGCAGCGAGCAGAACCGATACGAGTTTGTTTCCAGAGTCAAGGGAGCAAATATCATCCTCCTTTACATACATGACTGTAAATAAAGACCCGGACTAAACATGATCTGTTGATCCTGCATATCGATGCTTGATCATTAAGAAAGGATAACCTATCCTATCTTTAAGGTTTTTAGTGTTTTTTAAGTTTTTACCTGAAAGACAAAGCAAATGGTTAGTGACCAAATGAACGCAGAGGGTCTACATTCAAAGACTCTGTTCAGGCGGTCAATGACGCCAATCGGTGACGTTGATTCTGGGTTGGAGTTTTCCATTCAAGGAAAACGTGACCAGTGAAGAGCTGAGCCAATCAGGAGCAGGCGACCGCCCACTGCTCATTAACTATAGCATTTGAATACTTAGTTGGTTCCTTTTTAGTCTTGAAGTTGAAAAATTTCAAAGTAACTCATCAGTTAAATAAGTCATTAATGACTTATACATTATATAAGTATTTATTTTATATGGTATAACTATACATTATATCAACTAGTAATTTTTGTTTTGTTTTGTTTTTACAAATAACATGACAAAGTAAAGACAAAGTGACTAAATGATCGCAGATAATCTACAATCAAATACTTTGAAGAATATTATAATGAAGACTTAGATTTCTATTTTGTTTTACATTTCTTTATCATTTCTCTTTATCACATATCAAGTGAATATTAAACTTTAGTCACACGACTGATGGAGGTACCACAAAGACAAAATCAAGTTTCTCGTCCACCTCCTCTTTCCTGATGTTGGAAATGTCCTTGTTTCTCCTGAGTTCTTGAGGCCAGAGTCCTTCAGGAACTGGTTTCAACATCAGATGGTGCACTGTCCTCAGCCTCTGAAGGTTATCCAAGGGTGCAATGCTGTACAGTTGGAGCCTTCATCACAGTATGGATTATGGGATTCCAAACATCCATACAAGGAACTTTACCTCCTCTTCTGATCTCTAAAATTCATGGACACAGATCAAGATGCAGAACTGTATGATATGGGAAACAATTTGAAACTGCTGGAAAACCCCTAATGGCTTGTTGGTTTTTTATGCTCTTCTTCTTCCTCCCAGCATCAAGATGTTGGGCAGAAGGGGCAACAGTCTCTCAGATCCCTGCTGGTGGTAAAATTGTGACTGACATTTTTTAATTATGGTGTCAGTAAGTTCTGTCTATTGATGAGCCGCCAACACAAAAAGTTGGGGTAGATTTCAGCCGGGGCGTCTTGTCGTGGAAGTATGGCGCTGCACATTCTTCCTCTTGCCCAGATCAAGAAGACGCTGTGACAGAGTGCAGCTGGTTTGTTGTAGAGAGAGGTAATCAGCATTTGCATTTAAAAGCAGGTAGATCACCGAGGGCATCAGATCCCAGGCTGATGATTCATCCAGAGGCATGTTTAACATGAAGCATGAATTGGGTTTGGAATGATTTCTGATGCCTCCAGTGATTGTTGCAGGAAACTCACTTCTGGAGAGGATGTGCAGAGCACCGCTCACTGTTTCACTATAGAGAAGGTCAAGGCAGTTTCTTATTATCTGGCATCTTGAGGTGCTTGTCTAACTCTTTTTCTTTTGTGTGCAGGTTGGCCTGCTACTGTTTCAGTTTTAGTTTTGTTTCAATTTCAGTGATGCATTAGTTTAGAATTTCTTTTCAGGATAGTTATTATTAATCAAAAGCATTTTTATTGTTATTTATTTTATTTTGTCTAAAGAAGGGGAGTTTTTATCGTCCAGCCCTTTGGTTTCTCTGTAAAACAAAAAGATGTCGCTGTCTCTGGGTCCCAAGCTGTTTATCTAGATTGAGGAGACTATAGTGGAAGGGGTTTTGCTTTTAGTTGCTTCAGGATTTTTGTGACTGTGTTTTTGTTGGGGAGCACTCAAGTGTATTTAGTCATATTTGTGTTGTCTCTATTATTATTCCTCCCCCAAGCATTTCATAGGCTTTTGTGAGCTCAATAAACTGTTTAATTTGCAAAGGTGCCTCTGTAATAATTAAACTTATCTGTGTGATCATGTAAAAGGAGAATTTAAGGTTCTCCACACATAAGGTCACATATAAAATTCATATTTATGTAATGAAGACGCTGTGAAGGACTTATATTAACTGAGATGAGTCACTTTGAAAATAATTCAACTTCAAGACTAAAAAGGAACCAACTAAGTATTCAAATGCTATAGTTAATGAGCAGTGGGCGGTCGCCTGCTCCTGATTGGCTCAGCTCTTCACTGGTCACGTTTTCCTTGAATGGAAAACTCCAACCCAGAATCAACGTCACCGATTGGCGTCATTGACCGCCTGAACAGAGTCTTTGAATGTAGACCCTCTGCGCTCATTTGGTCACTAACCATTTGCTTTGTCTTTCAGGTAAAAACTTAAAAAAAAACACTAAAAACCTTAAAGATAGGATAGGTTATCCTTTCTTAAATGATCAAGCATCGATATGCAGGATCAACAGATCATGTTTAGTCCGGGTCTTTATTTACAGTCATGTATGTAAAGGAGGATGACATTTGCTCCCTTGACTCTGGTTCTGATCCGCTGCTCCCTAAACAACCGGACACTTTTTATACTTTTTCTTCTTCCTCCCAGCATCTAAACGTTGCTTTCTACTGCAGTATTTTTCAACCTTTTTTGAGCCTAGGCACATTGTTTTCAATGAAAGAATCAAGAGGCACACCACCAACCAAAAATATAAACAAATGAAAATAATAATAATATATGGTCGTTCTTATCAAAGTGTCTTGAATAGGAATTTGTATCATATTTTATATTAAATATTTCAAATTGCACTTAACATGTCTACTTCAAAAGTGCGCCTGATCAGTGGCACAACAATTTAAATTTAAGACCACATTGTTCACACGACTAATTCTGACCACAAGCAATCTCTCAGCCAGAATATAGAAAATAATTCCTTTTCTGAGAGAAGCAATAATATTTGGAAAAGAAAAAGCTCACGGTATTTGCCTTCCGTTGATATTCACTCATGCTAAGTTCTTCATCTGGGTCTGAATTTAGCTTTTTTCTTTTCAAAACTTTTCCATCACTGTCATCACAGTCTTGCTTGGTACAATGCTCTCACCGCTTCCTGTCACATTCATGCATCACTAATTCTCTTGTTTTAACGTACAGTGCTGTGTACCTACTGCCATCCTGTCATCAGGAAATTACATGATGACGCCGCTAGTCACTATACAACACAGACTCTCGGAAATGGCATATTATTTGCAGTCAATTTGTTTTCAAAAAATCGTTTTACACCAATTTAGTGAAATTGAATAATTTCCACGGGACACTAGTTGAAAAACACTGTTCTACTGCAACGTGTAGATATGTATAAATATATATATTGAAAACATCATAGTAATTTTTTTATCCAGTCTTTGAATGTAGGTTATCTCCGATAATTTAGTCACTTTCTGTTTTCTTTCTCGTATCTATATTTGTATTTGCAATAAACTAAATATTCTACTATCTATCTAATGCAGTTTATTAAATTGACCACTGCAGGAATTATGAACAGTCTTAAAATAAGCCGAAATAAATTTGACAACAATGTCAATATCACAGTCAAACTAAGAAGAAAAAACGAACTCTGCCCAGATTTGAAAATATTTTACTTGGAATATAGAACCATAAATCCTTTTAATTTAAAAAAACCGAAGCCAATTGATTTTAAAGTATCGTTCGTTCAATCAAATTGAAAAGCTTGCAGTCGTCCATCTTCAAACTGATTACATTACATTTTCTTATTAAGGGAGATTTATGTTTCCATAGAAAAATAATAATCCTGTTGTTGGAATTAATTGCAGAAATGTGTATTCCTAATGTATGTGCAGTGTAGGTAAATCTGGAAATACTTTCCATTTTGGTGAAAAATATTCTACGCAGAATAGATAAATCTCTGCTATTACAGGCCCAATCTTTCCTAGGGGGCAGTAGAGAGCAACGTGTGGACGCTGCAGCGAGCAGAACCGATACGAGTTTGATTCCAGTGTCCAGTGATCAAATATCATCCTCCTTTACATACATGACTGTAAATAATAATAATTTTCATTGATTCTTTCAATGAAAACAATGTACCTAGGCTCAATAAAGGTTGAAAAATACTGCAGTAGAAAGCAACGTTTAGATGCTGGGAGGAAGAAGAAAAAGTATAAAAGTGTCCGGTTGTTTAGGGAGCAGCGGATCAGAACCAGAGTCAAGGGAGCAAATATCATCCTCCTTTACATACATGACTGTAAATAAAGACCCGGACTAAACATGATCTGTTGATCCTGCATATCGATCATTTAAGAAAGGATAACCTATCCTATCTTTAAGGTTTTTAGTGTTTTTTTAAGTTTTTACCTGAAAGACAAAGCAAATGGTTAGTGACCAAATGAGCGCAGAGGGTCTACATTCAAAGACTCTGTTCAGGCGGTCAATGACGCCAATCGGTGACGTTGATTCTGGGTTGGAGTTTTCCATTCAAGGTAAAACGTGACCAGTGAACAGCTGAGCCAATCAGGAGCAGGCGACCGCCCACTGCTCATTAACTATAGCATTTGAATACTTAGTTGGTTCCTTTTTAGTCTTGAAGTTGAAATATTTTCAAAGTGACTCATCTTAGTTATTGTAAGTCCTTACAGCGTCTTCATCACATAAATATGTATTTTATATGTGACCTTATGTGTGGAGAACCTTAAATTCTCCTTTTACCAAAATGGAAAGTATTCCACATTTTATTCATTTATTTTTATTGAACATTTTTTTTATGATGTTATTGTCTTAAAATGATGTGTGTGTCTTTAGCCTGTAAGATTTTATTACTTAAGTGCATGACACGTGATCTTGTAAAATGGTTCAAAGTTTTTAATTTAATAATTAAAAAGAAAAAAAAGCAACTAAGTATTCAATCACTGTAGTTAATGAGCAGTGGGCGGTCACCTGCTTCTGATTGGCTCATCTGGTCACTGGTGACGTCATCCTTAAATGGGATACTCATGGCTCAGCTGACGTGGCTCAGTTGACGTCATCCTTAAATGGGATACTCATTCAAGGATCTTTCAATGTTAATGACGTCAGTGGGTGACGTCATTTACGTCACCCATTGACGTCATCGACCGCCTGAACAGAGTCTTTGAATGTAGGCCCTCTGCGCTCAATAACTTTTCCTCTCCATTGATTGGACCAGAAGCTCTCATCAGCCTCATCAGTGAGTTTCTTGTAAAAACTATGCAGTTCGCTTTAGCATTTTTACAAAAACATAAATATTGCCTTTCTTTTAATACCATCTCTCCAACCCCTAACATTTAAAGGGAAGATTCAGAAAAAATGAGGAGAAGGAAACTGAACCTCTGGCGTTCAGGAAAAGGTCAGAATGAAGCACCGACTCTCTTAAACTGAATCCAGAACAAACTGACCTCCAACCAAATAACGAGATTATTAACATTGCCATTTGAGACAGCCTTATTTATTAATTCGGCCGATGTTTCTAAATGTTAGAAAACAAAAGACGACGCGCGACGTCCACTGCGTTGTCAGTAGACGAGGCCCAGTGCTTTGCGATCTCATTGAGATGTCTGTGATTTTCTTTGCGGGCATCTTCGTTATTCTTTTCCTTGAAGCCCTGAATTTTTCAATTCCAGCGCCGTGTCGGTGATATATGATATAGAAATATAAAAACAAAATAGATTTCTAAGTCTTCATTATAGTATTTTTATAGTATTTAAATGTAAATTAGCTACCTACATTGCTAGTTCATATAATATATAGTTACAATACATAAAATACATACTTTTACTGCCAAAGTTTTAATTTATAGGTTTTATTTTGTATTATTTATACTTTTTGTTAAGACTCTTATTTTGAAGGTTTAAGGTAGGAAGTAGATGTAGAAGCGTCTGGTTACCAGGTTACCAGAGACGCTTGAGATATAACAGCATCGCGTTGGCAAGCAAATGAAGAAGCATGATTTAAGTGTAAGAATTTACTGAATGACCTCATTTCTACCTCAAAAGGAAGGGTTAGCCAGCGAGGTATGTTTATATGTTTTACGTTATTTTTATATCGATATTGTATTCTTGACACCATCTCACTAAGTTTACGTTGTGTTTTAGTTCGACGGTGGTGTTGGTGTCAGGGAAACTGAAGCTGTAATAAGAACGACTTTAAAGAGTTTCATTAAAGCTGACTTCACACCAGCAGTGCGACGAACTCTTAATTGCCAAAAAGAAGAAGAGGTGGAAGTGATACATACTTATATATAAGTTATTAATGACTTATTTTAACTGAGATGAGTCACTTTGAAAATATTTCAACTTCAAGACTAAAAAGGAACCAACTAAGTATTCAAATGCGGGCGGCGACAGAGAGTTTCCTTTCCGGGTGAGCGACGCTGACACGCGAGTGGACGACATCAAGAGGAGAGGTCTGATGGTGGACGCTGGTGCGACGTCGCATATAATCACCGACATCGGGAAGTTTCGGAAGCTTGATGAAAGTTTCCAGGCCGAGACGCACTGCGTGGAATTGGCTGATGGATCCAGGTGTTTTGGTGTTGCCAAGAAACGAGGAGACGCGTTAGGTCGACGTCTTAAAACAGTGCTGAGGAACAAATTGTACATCCCTTCATATCCGCAAGACATCTTCTCAGTGAAAGCTGCAACATCCAGCGGAGCAACTGTGATCTTCAAAGAAGAAAAGAACGTTCTTCTCAGAGACGATACCAAGTTCCCCATTCACGTAGGTAACACATTGTATTAGGCTACTTCCAAACGACGGACAATGGATGTGGTGCTCAGTGTAAAAAATGTTATGACTTACAAGGTTGGCGTGAGATTCTTGGACATTGCAATTACAGAGATGTACTGAAGCTAGAAAATGTTGTGCATGGCATGGAAATTAAAGGGAGAGGTGAACCAATGCCATATCGTGAAGTCTGCACGAAAGGAAAATTTGTTCAAACTAACAAGGAGCCAGATGCAAGAGCTAAAGAACCACTAGCAATGGTCCACACAGATTTAGCAGGACCTATAGATCCAACGTCCAAAGATGGTCACAGATATGCATTGTGCTTCACAGATGATCATTCCTTAATCATACGTCACAGATTGACGTCAAAGACCTGTCGCCCTTCTGCGTATGGCAAGCCTTTTTGATATAAAGTCGGTTTCACTGCTCTTACATTCCAGATATCTCAAATTGTTTTATGACCAGACGTTTTAGCAATTTAAGATATCTCTAATTAAAATTTGACTGGACAAAATACCTATTTGAGATAATTACATTCTAACCAGTCCAAATGACGTGAGATTTATTTGTGGCATTTACTGAAAATATAAAATTCTGCAGGCAACTGTTCGGACAGCACAAAGGGGCTTTCACCTCATTCAGAATTCAGATATCTAAAATTGTAATTTTGACAGTGATAATTACGTTCAAGAAATCTTAAATCGTAATTCCGGTTACGTGTCTCGTCAAGTTACAGAACAAGTGACGTCATTTGAGATATCTTGCAAGGAATTTGACCAGTCAAAATGTAATTGAAGATATCCTGAATTATTATTCTTACTAGTCAGAATGTAAATGCAGATATCTTAAATTATCATTCCGGAGTCAAAATGTAGTTTTGTCAAGTCAAAATGCATTTTTCGAAATCTAGAAAGTAATTACGGTTAATCAGAGGGAACGCAATTTATGTGAAAACGGCTTGCCATAGCACACTTGAAGCCCGCATCATACGTCACAGATTGACGTCATTAATCGACTGAACCAGAGCCTTTGAATGTAGGCCCTCAGCAGTCATTGCGTCACGAATGATTTTCCTTTGCAGGGAACGTGGACAATACCCATCAAATACAAATTAGATGTAGCTATAGATAGATATCTAGAGATCGATATGCACGTCTTTCTGTCATCTGTCTGTCAAGAGATATGTGATCGATAGACGTGAATATCTATCAAGACATAGTTATCCACGTCAATCTATCGATGTGGATATCTATGTCTAGACATAGATATATATATCTATATATCTATATATCTAATTTGTAGAGACCCTGGAGGGAGAATCAGTCGCCGAAGACCCTGGAGGACCCGTCGCCGAGGACGCTGGAGGACCGAACGATGAGAAAATCGATGAGAAAACACACTGATAACAGAGGCCCATTGTGCAGAACATTTTATATCACGTTTAACTGTCTGGTCTATTCAGTCAATGCATTTTAATTTCTGAGCCTGCACAGCTTATTATTAGCCTACCGGTTTACGCTAAAAACCTCATAGCGTAGTTTATAGTAGTCAGCCACCAATTGTGCAAGTTCTCCCACTTAAAAAGATGAGAGGCCTGGAATTGTCATCATAGATATTCCTCAACTATGAGACAAAAGAAAAAAAAATTCAGATTGTCTGCTTTTTGTTATTTTTGGTTTATTTTGATTTTTTCTTTTTTATAATTCCATTTGTTAGTGTTATTTTGAAACAATAATCCTGTGTATATCTTAGTCGTCTAATCATCCCTTTATGATGATGTCTGGTATCACACACAGATACTAGTAAGAGAAACTGCATCTCATGTTGGCGTATTAGGCAGGCTCCCATTGTGTCTGTTATGAATTGAAACTGTAACCAACTAGTTTAACTTACGAATAGATAAGTTGAGAAAACTTAGATTTCAAAGTTGAAGTTAAGTTAGTCTATCTTTTTAAGTTCAAAAAGGAGGATAATGAGCACAAACAACCATATCAAGAATAATGAACAGACTGTTTAATACAAAATTAAAGAGAATATTATAGTACAATTTTTGTTTCAACATAAAGTGTCCACCCTTGTTATAACAGGTAGTGTAGTTTCTTTTAGTTCAGATTCCTTATTGTTCAGTTCCTTCTTTTAGAAGCTTTTTAGTTCAGTAATTGCAATTTAGGTCAGTCAGTCAAGTCTTTGTTAAATGGCCATGTGTTTCTTTGGATCCAAAATCTTATCCAGTGCAAAGTAGGCAGCGGATCCAGCAGTCCCAGGTCTTGGGTTGAAACCTGGAGCTCAGCAATCCAATCCAGGCCTGCGATGCTGTGCAGCTGGACAACCTTCCAACTTGAATGTGGTTCTAAAAAAAAAAACTAACCTGCATATATATATGTGGTGGGACCGGTGTGGTTCAATAGAACTATTTTTAAGACAAAATTGTAATAATTTATCCCCAAAAAGTTATCTTCAAGGCACACAGGCCGCTACATATGAGGCTTGAGACAATCTCACTAATTTCAATAATTTTATTTATTACATCAGTTCATGCTAATCAATAAAATACATTAAGTTAAAACCACTCACATTAAATAAATAACAGTGACGGCTCAAGTCAAGGGTGGCAGTGCAGTTCAGGGTAGTGACCTAAATAAAAGAAACACAGCAAACAAAACACAAAACTAAAGAAAATTGTGCAACAAATCAAAAGAGCACCACCACCCGGAAAGTCCACCACCAACACCACGAACTGGCCTTTCCTGTCAAGATAAAAGACATTCAAATTACATGAGTCATTTCATAATTGTCGTTCAGTCAACAATCAATCAGCAGCAATTGTCAATTAAGAATCCATCCTGGGATGCCACGCCACAGACGCCACTCAAGAGCGGCAGCAGAGTCCGTCCAAGCTGGTCGCCAGTCCGAACCAGCCAAGCTGGACAAGGGGCAGGAGTCAGGTTCACGCTGACCACGACGGCTGGCAGAAAGCCAGCAATCAGAGCGACAAATGGACTGCCGACGGACAACCAAAATAACAGAGGACCATCAACCAGGAACCACAGGGCAACAGGCAAACAGCCGGCCAAGGACAAACAGCAGCGTCTATAGCAAACATAAGTGTTAAACATCAAATCTAAAAGCATGCAGGTAATGAGCTTTTCACTTACCACAAGTTCTATGTGTAGTGCCTCTGGCTGGGAGGAGGATCAGGCAGTTTACACAGGCCACCTAGGTGTACAATTAAAGCTAAGCGAAGGCTAGGCTAACAACAACAAGTATAGGAGAGGCCTCTTACCAGAAGAAGGAGCGATCAGCATGTATCAGTCAAGCACACCTTAGTGTCAGACTGGCGCTGCACAGCAATAGAGGTCTAAACCGGAAACACATGTTGACCAGGTGAGGGAGGGCCCCTTATATACAAACAGCGCCACCACCAATTAAATGCCAGCACTTGTGTGGTGCGTTCAAAACCTCCAGGGCATTCAGATCTCAATTAACTATTAAAATCCAAAAGTATGCAGGAAGCAATAAATTCCATTTATCGCAAAAATAACATTCAACTAATGGCAAGCTTGCAAAACAAACATCGCACTCTATGCGACCCATTATAAGTTTGTACATAACAAAAATGCGATACAGTGAAAATCATTTTAATCTCACGTTTCTCCGATTGGTTTTTTTATGTTTCTCTTTTCTTCCTGGTCGGAACATATGAACAGTAATGCCTGTGACGCCAGTTAGCATTATCTTAACTTCGGTTGCAAAAATAGATTACAACACTCACGAGAGAAAATCACGGTAAAAATGTTTTTTTACTGCCAGGGATCAGGTCACAAATCTTCTTTTCTGTTAACCGTTACCGGAATTTATCAGAATTTATCTTTTAGCGTGCAATAATTCAGCACAACGTGCTAAAGCCAGCTACAATTTTCTTCTTCTTCTAATTTTTCTGCTGTCTAAACCAGAATATAACTCACAAGCCACCTGCTGGCGTTTTCTGGTATCACAAGAAACTGATTTGCTGGTTGCATTAAATAACAAAACAAATCCTACAGAAATAAAATGCAAACTACTACTAACAATAGTATCACACATATATATGTGGGTTACAAAACACATGTATTTCTGGATTCATGGTTGAAGAAATGATCACTTAGTGTTCAATTTTTCACATTTTCTCCACCTTGAGTGACAGAAAGTGTAAAAATGGCATTCACAAAATTTAAATATTTCTACACACAGACATATATAAATATGTTGAATAGGGAATGATGATTTTTTAAATTGTTAATTATTCTTTCATTTTTTTTGGTTAGATTTTGTTTGGGTTTTTTGCTTTTCTTTTTTTTTCCCTTTGACAATTCAAACACCATGGACTGAAGGTGGTTGTCTCGCGAGGCGGGGCGCGCTAATTGGCCACCCGGACAGGTGTCGGCAGAGGTTGAGTAGAGCCCAAATAAAAGGAGCCTGGCTGGGAAGAGGAGGAGGACTGGTTCTGCAGCCACGGAAACAAACGCTGTGAGGGGCAGACGGAACCCGCTGATCCGGCATATAACATCGGAAGTTGGAAAACGGCCCAGTACAGAGGATCAGGCGCGCTGTAAGTAAAAGTTCCATTCCGATTGAACCGATCCTGCAGAGTACTGGCAGTGAGGACGTCTTCCGACGGAGTTCTGGTGCGGGGATGCTGGCGCTCTACTGTGTTTTCTTTGATTTGGACCTGAACGGAAGGGGGCGTGGCACGCCGAGGAGTGAGCGGCGTTGGAGTGTTGAGCAGCCGACTGTGGACAAACGAGAGTGTGCGCTGCACAGAGATCACCTCCACGAACACGATATATATATATATATATATATATATATATATATATATATATATATATATATATATATATATGTGTGTGTGTGTGTACCATAAGCTATATTTTCACATAAGCTTCCATACATAGATATGGAAGCTTATTTCCCATCCCATGTGTCATGTGACCATAATCACATGACACAGACCCCCTTGTCATCGGGGGTCTAACGGGCCTTTCATGACCCGACATTTCCCCTGAACAGTGCATAGCTTGTAAACTTAAGAAAAGATAAACCGATCTTAAAGTCCATTAAGTCTCTAATAGGCTTCGTGTTTTCAAGCTTGCAGTCGTCCATCTTCAAACTGATTACATTACATTTTTTTATTAAGTGAGATTTATGTTTCCATAGAAAAATAATAATCCAGTTGTTGGAATTAATTGCAGAAATGTGTATTCCTAATGCATGTGCAGTGTAGGTAAATCTGGAAATACTTTCCATTTTGGTGAAAATATTCTACGCAGAATAGATAAATCTCTGCTATTACAGGCCCAACCTTTCCTAGGGGGCAGTAGAGGGCAACGTGTGGACGCTGCAGCGAGCAGAACCGATACGAGTTTGTTTCCAGTGTCCAGTGATCAAATATCATCCTCCTTTACATACATGACTGTAAATAAAGACCCGGACTAAACATGATCTGTTGATCCTGCATATCGATGCTTGATCATTTAAGAAAGGATAACCTATCCTATCTTTAAGGTTTTTAGTGTTTTTTTAAGTTTTTACCTGAAAGACAAAGCAAATGGTTAGTGACCAAATGAGCGCAGAGGGTCTACATTCAAAGACTCTGTTCAGGCGGTCAATGACGCCAATCGGTGACGTTGATTCTGGGTTGGAGTTTCCATTCAAGGAAAACGTGACCAGTGAACAGCTGAGCCAATCAGGAGCAGGCGACCGCCCACTACTCATTAACTATAGCATTTGAATACTTAGTTGGTTCCTTTTTAGTCTTGAAGTTGAAATATTTTCAAAGTGACTCATCTTAGTTATTATAAGTCCTTCACAGCGTCTTCATCACATAAATATGTATTTTATATGTGACCTTATGTGTGGAGAACCTTAATTCTCCTTTTACCAAAATGGAAAGTATTCCACATTTTATTCATTTATTTTTATTGAACATTTTTTTTATGATGTTATTGTCTTAAAATGATGTGTGTGTCTTTAGCCTGTAAGATTTTATACTTAAGTGCATGACACGTGATCTTGTAAAATGGTTCAAAGTGTTTAATAATTAAAAAGAAAAAATGGTGTGTTGGTGGTGGACTTTCCGGGTGGTGGTGCTCTTTTGATTTGTTGCACAATTTCTTTAGTTTTGTTGTTTTGTTTGCTGTGTTTCTTTTATTTAGGTCACTACCCTGAACTGCACTGCCACCCTTGACTTGAGCCGTCACTGTTATTTATTTAATGTGAGTGGTTTTAACTTAATGTATTTTATTGATTAGCATGAACTGATGTAATAAATAAAATTATTGAAATTAGTGAGATTGTCTCAAGCCTCATATGTAGCGGCCTGTGTGCCTTGAAGATAACTTTTTGGGGATAAATTATTACAATTTTGTCTTAAAAATAGTTCTATTGAACCACACCGGTCCCACCACACATATATATGCAGGTTAGTTTTTTTTTTTTAGAACCACATTCAAGTTGGAAGAATTAGTCGTGTGAACAATGTGGTCTTAATATAAATTGTTGTGCCACTGATCAGGCGCACTTTTGAAGTAGACATGTTAAATTCCTATAAAAAGAGGTTTTTCCACAAATTCAGCATCATGCTGAATTTGTGGAAAAACCTCTCTCTTTGTGAGTTTGTTAAAACAATGATCGTTTTGTACTGTTTGGACTGTTTCTGAGAGAGGGAAGCTGGTTGAATTGCCACTGTTTCAAGAGCAAGATAAAATAAATGTGTAATATTTGAAATGAAAGTGTATTAGGTGTAATTATTTTTAGGAAACTGTTAAACTTGGCATTATTAGTGGAGGGAGTTAACAATAGTTGGAAATGTTAGTTTACTTAAATTGCAATTTTAAGTACAATTGCTGCCTTAAAATCTTAAGTTAAATTAACTCAAAAAGGAATTGGTATGAATGTAGTTAGTCAGTTTAACTTTGAAATGAGAGTTGAAAGTATATATAATTGTTTATTACTTTAACAAAATTTCACTTGACAAGAGTTCTCAATTTTTTGAGAATGAAGAATGTTCTGTCGTTAGTCATTTCAACTTATGGTTTCATATTTAAGCAACAATTATAAGCAATTGGGCTACTTTTCTAGCTTGCCAACCTAAGTTGGAAAAATACATAATTTCAAGTTGTGCTAACTTGTGTTTTTAAGGCAGCAATTGTACTCAAGTTTTTAAGTTTAACCACCCTAATTATTTTTACAGTGCAGAATCAACGTCACCGATTGGCGTCATTGACCGCCTGAACAGAGTCTTTGAATGTAGACCCTCTGCGCTCATTTGGTCACTAACCATTTGCTTTGTGTTTCAGGTAAAACTTAAAAAAACACTAAAAACAGTCTGTTCATTATTCTTGATATGGTTGTTTGTGCTCATTATCCTCCTTTTTGAACTTAAAAGATAGACTAACTGTAACTTCAACATTGAAATCTAGTTTTCTCAACTTATCTATTCGTAAGTTAAACTAGTTGGTTACAGTTTCAATTCATAACAGACACAATGGGAGCCGAACTAATACGCCAACATGAGATGCAGTTTCTCTTACTAATATCTGTGTGTGATACCAGACATCATCATAAAGGGATGATTAGACGACTAAGATATACACAGGATTATTGTTTCAAATAACACTAACAAATGGAGTTATAAAAAAGAAAAAATCAAAATAAACCAAAAATAACAAAAAGCAGACAATCTGATTTTTTTTTTCTTTTGTCTCATAGTTGAGGAATATCTATGATGACAATTACAGGCTCTCATCTTTTTAAGTGGGAGAACTTGCACAATTGGTGGCTGACTACTATAACTACGCTATGAGGTTTATATGAATGGGTTAAAATTTCAGGAAAATAGGGAGGGCATGCAAAAATCGGTAGGCTAATAATAAGCTGTGCAGGCTCAGAAATTAAAATGCATCCCCCTACATGAATAGACCAGACAGTTAAACGTGATAAAATGTTCTGCACAATGGGCCTCTGTTATCAGTGTGTTTTCTCATCGATTTTCTCATCGTTCGGTCCTCCAGCGTCCTCGGCGACGGGTCCTCCAGGGTCTTCGGCGACTGAATCTCCCTCCAGGGTCTCTACAAATTAGATATATAGATATAAGCTAGATATATAAATATCTATGTCTAGACATAGATATCCACATCGATAGATGACGTGGATAACTATGTCTTGATAGATATCCACGTCTATCGATCACATATCTCTTGACAGACAGATGACAGAAAGACGTGCATATCGATCTCTAGATATCTATCTATAGCTACATCTAATTTGTATTTGATGGGTATTGTCCACGTTCCCTGCAAAGAAAATCATTCGTGACGCAATGACTGCTGAGGGCCTACATTCAAAGGCTCTGGTTCAGTCGATCAATGACGTCAATCTGTGACGTATGATGCGGGCTTCAAGTGTGCTATGGCAAGGCCGTTTTCACATAAATTGCGTTCCCTCTGATTAACCGTAATTACTTTCTAGATTTCGAAAAATGCATTTTGACTTGACAAAACTACATTTTGACTCCGAATGATAATTTAAGATATCTGCATTTACATTCTGACTAGTAAGAATAATAATTCAGGATATCTTCAATTACATTTTGACTGGTCAAAATTCCTTGCAAGATATCTCAAATGACGTCACTTGTTCTGTAACTTGACGAGACACGTAACCGGAATTACGATTTAAGATTTCTTGAACGTAATTATCACTGTCAAAATTACAATTTTAGATATCTGAATTCTGAATGAGGTGAAAGCCCCTTTGTGCTGTCCGAATAGTTGCCTGCAGAATTTTATATTTTCAGTAAATGCCACAAATAAATCTCACGTCATTTGGACTGGTTAGAATGTAATTATCTCAAATAGGTATTTTGTCCAGTCAAATTTTAATTAGAGATATCTTAAATTGCTAAAACGTCTGGTCATAAAACAATTTGAGATATCTGGAATGTAAGAGCAGTGAAACCGACTTTATATCAAAAAGGCTTGCCATACGCAGAAGGGCGACAGGTCTTTGACGTCAATCTGTGACGTATGATTAAGGAATGATCATCTGTGAAGCACAATGCATATCTGTGACCATCTTTGGACGTTGGATCTATAGGTCCTGCTAAATCTGTGTGGACCATTGCTAGTGGTTCTTTAGCTCTTGCATCTGGCTCCTTGTTAGTTTGAACACATTTTCCTTTCGTGCAGACTTCACGATATGGCATTGGTTCACCTCTCCCTTTAATTTCCATGCCATGAACAACATTTTCTAGCTTCAGTACATCTCTGTAATTGCAATGTCCAAGAATCTCACGCCAACCTTGTAAGTCATAACATTTTTTACACTGAGCACCACATCAATTGTCCGTCGTTTGGAAGTAATACAATGTGTTACCTACGTGAATGGGGAACTTGGTATCGTCTCTGAGAAGAACGTTCTTTTCTTCTTTGAAGATCACCGTTGCTCCGCTGGATGTTGCAGCTTTCACTGAGAAGATGTCTTGCGGATATGAAGGGATGTACAATTTGTTCCTCAGCACTGTTTTAAGACGTCGACCTAACGCGTCTCCTCTTTCCTTGGCAACACCAAAACACCTGGATCCATCAGCCAATTCCACGCAGTGCGTCTCGGCCTGGAAACTTTCATCAAGCTTCCGAAACTTCCCGATGTCGGTGATTATATGCGACGTCGCACCAGCGTCCACCATCAGACCTCTCCTCTTGATGTCGTCCACTCGCGTGTCAGCGTCGCTCACCCGGAAAGCAAACTCTCTGTCGCCGCCCGCATTTGAATACTTAGTTGGTTCCTTTTTAGTCTTGAAGTTGAAATATTTTCAAAGTGACTCATCTCAGTTAAAATAAGTCATTAATAACTTATATATAAGTATGTATCACTTCCACCTCTTCTTCTTTTTGGCAATTAAGAGTTCGTCGCACTGCTGGTGTGAAGTCAGCTTTAATGAAACTCTTTAAAGTCGTTCTTATTACAGCTTCAGTTTCCCTGACACCAACACCACCGTCGAACTAAAACACAACGTAAACTTAGTGAGATGGTGTCAAGAATACAATATCGATATAAAAATAACGTAAAACATATAAACATACCTCGCTGGCTAACCCTTCCTTTTGAGGTAGAAATGAGGTCATTCAGTAAATTCTTACACTTAAATCATGCTTCTTCATTTGCTTGCCAACGCGATGCTGTTATATCGCAAGCGTCTCTGGTAACCTGGTAACCAGACGCTTCTACATCTACTTCCTACCTTAAACCTTCAAAATAAGAGTCTTAAAAAAAGTATAAATAATACAAAATAAAACCTATAAATTAAAACTTTGGCAGTATATTTTATGTATTATAACTATATATTATATGAACTAGCAATGTAGGTAGCTAATTTACATTTAAATACTATAAAAATACTATAATGAAGACTTAGAAATCTATTTTGTTTTTATATTTCTATATCATATATCACCGACACGGCGCTGGAATTGAAAAATTCAGGGCTTCAAGGAAAAGAATAACGAAGATGCCCGCAAAGAAAATCACAGACATCTCAATGAGATCGCAAAGCACTGGGCCTCGTCTACTGAGTGGACGTCGCGCGTCGTCTTTTGTTTTCTAACATTTAGAAACATTGGCCGAATTAATAAATAAGGCTGTCTCAAATGGCAATGTTAATAATCTCGTTATTTGGTTGGAGGTCAGTTGTTCTGGATTCAGTTTAAGAGAGTCGGTGCTTCATTCTGACCTTTTCCTGAACGCCAGAGGTTCAGTTTCCTTCTCCTCATTTTTTCTGAATCTTCCCTTTAAATGTTAGGGGTTGGAGAGATGGTATTAAAAGAAAGGCAATATTTATGTTTTTGTAAAAATGCTAAAGCGAACTGCATAGTTTTTACAAGAAACTCACTGATGAGGCTGATGAGAGCTTCTGGTCCAATCAATGGAGAGGAAAGTTATTGAGCGCAGAGGGCCTACATTCAAAGACTCTGTTCAGGCGGTCGATGACGTCAATGGGTGATGTAAATGACGTCACCCACTGACGTCATTAACATTGAAGGATCCTTGAATTAGTATCCCATTTAAGGATGACGTCACCAGCGACCAGCTGAGCCAATCAGAAGCAGGTGACCACCCACTGCTCATTAACTACAGAGATTGAATACTTAGTTGCTTTTTTCTTTTTAATTATTAAACACTTTGAACCATTTTACAAGATCACGTGTCATGCACTTAAGTAATAAAATCTTACAGGCTAAAGACACACACATCATTTTAAGACAATAACATCATAAAAAAATTGTTCAATAAAAATAAATGAATAAAATGTGGAATACTTTCCATTTTGGTAAAAGGAGAATTTAAGGTTCTCCACACATAAGGTCACATATAAAATACATACTTATATAATGTATAAGTTATTAATGACTTATTTTAACTGAGATGAGTCGCTTTGAAAATAATTCAACTTCAAGACTAAAAGGAACCAACTAAGTATTCAAATGCTATAGTTAATGAGCAGTGGGCGGTCGCCTGCTCCTGATTGGCTCAGCTCTTCACTGGTCACGTTTTCCTTGAATGGAAAACTCCAACCCAGAATCAACGTCACCGATTGGCGTCATTGACCGCCTGAACAGAGTCTTTGAATGTAGACCCTCTGCGCTCATTTGGTCACTAACCATTTGCTTTGTCTTTCAGGTAAAAACTTAAAAAACACTAAAAACCTTAAAGATAGGATAGGTTATCCTTTCTTAAATGATCAAGCATCGACATGCAGGATCAACAGATCATGTTTAGTCCGGGTCTTTATTTACAGTCATGTATGTAAAGGAGGATGATATTTGATCACTGGACTCTGGTTCTGATCCGCTGCTCCCTAAACAACCGGACACTTTTTATACTTTTTCTTCTTCCTCCCAGCATCTAAACGTTGCTTTCTACTGCAGTATTTTTCAACCTTTTTTGAGCCTAGGCACATTGTTTTCATTGAAAGAATCAAGAGGCACACCACCAGCCAAAAATCTAAACAAATGAAAATAATAAATAATAATAATATATGGTCGTTCTTATCAAAGTGTCTTGAATTTGAATTTGTATCATATTTTATATTAGATATTTCAAATTGCACTTAACATGTCTATGTTGCGTTTGTGTTTTCTTGATCTGCACTCATCATCACAATGAACCACACTTCTTTTCTTAGATAGCTGTGTTCTTTTATTTGTGGAGCGGTCAGGCACAGAGAAAACTTTTCTTCGTCTAATTCTTTTTAGAACAGTGCTGCATATATATAAAATCTCGCTCTCACTGCCCCCAGTGGCCAACAACAGTACAACATGCACATAAACAGAATGACAGGATACAGAACATAAAGCTGTACCTTATGTAACAGAGTTTATGTTGTAGAATCCCACTTGCTTTATATATTATCAGTGCAATGGGAAATAGCGCCTCCTCTCTGTGTGGCTGGTTATATGTTGCTGGCCTCTGTAATCAGTGGCAGTCTATGGAAGCTGCACGAGAGGTGAGTTTCATTCCTCAGCACACAGCACGGAAAAGTGTTAGAAACACATAAAGTATCATTCTTAAAAACTTACATCAATAGTGTGCAACTACTATTTATGATTTGTGTGCCTGGCATCAATTTTGCAATTTTAGTTTTGTTAATATTTTGTAAACACTTTCTGTGCTAAGTTAAAGTCAACATGACGCTCTGTTGTAGTGTGCTGAGGGAAGCTGAACCATTGCATTGATTCCAACCCGATCTGTTCTCATTCAGGTACATCATTTATTATTGTATTTTTTATTGAATGTTAAAATATTAATGTACTGTAATCAGTGGCAGTCTATGGAAGCTGCACGAGAGGTGAGTTTTATTCCTCAGCACACAGCACGGAAAAGTGTTAGAAACACATAAAGTATCATTCTTAAAAACTTACATCAATAGTGTGCAACTACTATTTATGATTTGTGTGCCTGGCATCAATTTTGCAATTTTAGTTTTGTTAATATTTTGTAAAACACTTTCTGTGCTAAGTTAAAGTCAACATGACGCTCTGTTGTAGTGTGCTGAGGGAAGCTGAACCATTGCATTGATTCCAACCCGATCTGTTCTCATTCAGGTACATCATTTATTATTGTATTTTTTATTGAATGTTAAAATATTAATGTACTGTAATCAGTGGCAGTCTATGGAAGCTGCACGAGAGTGTGCTGAGGGAAGCTGAACCATTGCATTGATTCCAACCCGATCTGTTCTCATTCAGGAAATAAACTGCCTGTTCACCCAGAACTCCTGGTCTTCATTAAAACATCTACACAACACAGAGTCGAGGGGTTACTTGGGTCGGCCTGGTACAGTGGTGTGAAGCAGAACCCGGTTACACTTACAAAGGAAAATCAGTAAACATGAACACATAACACAAGATAACTTAAAGACAGGTTAAGATGAGAACATTTTCCAACAGTCTACTTCAAAAGTGCGCCTGATCAGTGGCACAACAATTTAAATTTAAGACCACATTGTTCACACGACTAATTCTGACCACAAGCAATCTCTCAGCCAGAATATAGAAAATAATTCCTTTTCTGAGAGAAGCAATAATATTTGGAAAAGAAAAAGCTCACGGTATTTGCCTTCCGTTGATATCCACTCATACTAAGTTCTTCATCTGGGTCTGAATTTAGCTTTTTTCTTTTCAAAACTTTTCCATCACTGTCATCACAGTCTTGCTTGGTACAATGCTCTCACCGCTTCCTGTCACATTCATGCATCACTAATTCTCTTGTTTTAACGTACAGTGCTGTGTACCTACTGCCATCCTGTCATCAGGAAATTACATGATGACGCCGCTAGTCACTATACAACACAGACTCTCGGAAATGGCATATTATTTGCAGTCAATTTGTTTTCAAAAAATCGTTTTAGACCAATTTAGTGAAATTGAATAATTTCCACGGGACACTAGTTGAAAAACACTGTTCTACTGCAACGTGTAGATATGTATAAATATATATATTGAAAACATCATAGTAATTTTTTTATCCAGTCTTTGAATGTAGGTTATCTCCGATAATTTAGTCACTTTCTGTTTTCTTTCTCGTATCTATATTTGTATTTGCAATAAACTAAATATTCTACTATCGTATCTAATGCAGTTTATTAAATTGACCACTGCAGGAATTATGAACAGTCTTAAAATAAGCCGAAATAAAATTGACAACAATGTCAATGTCACAGTCAGGGGGCAGTAGAGAGCAACGTGTGGACGCTGCAGCGAGCAGAACCGATACGATTTTGTTTCCAGAGTCCAGTGATCAAATATCATCCTCCTTTACATACATGACTGTAAATAAAGACCCGGACTAAACATGATCTGTTGATCCTGCATATCGATGCTTGATCGTTTAAGAAAGGATAACCTATCCTATCTTTAAGGTTTTTAGTGTTTTTTTAAGTTTTTACCTGAAAGACAAAGCAAATGGTTAGTGACCAAATGAACGCAGAGGGTCTACATTCAAAGACTCTGTTCAGGCGGTCAATGACGCCAATCGGTGACGTTAATTCTGGGTTGGAGTTTTCCATTCAAGGAAAACGTGACCAGTGAAGAGCTGAGCCAATCAGGAGCAGGCGACCGCCCACTGCTCATTAACTATAGCATTTGAATACTTAGTTGGTTCCTTTTTAGTCTTGAAGTTGAAATATTTTCAAAGTAACTCATCAGTTAAAATAAGTCATTAATGACTTATACATTATATAAGTATTTATTTTATATGGTATAACTATACATTATATCAACTAGTAATTTTTGTTTTGTTTTGTTTTACAAATAACATGACAAAGTAAAGACAAAGTGACTAAATGATCGCAGATAATCTACAATCAAATACTTTGAAGAATATTATAATGAAGACTTAGATTTCTATTTTGTTTTTACATTTCTTTATCATTTCTCTTTATCACATATCAAGTGAATATTAAACTTAGTCACACGACTGATGGAGGTACCACAAAGACAAAATCAAGTTTCTCGTCCACCTCCTCTTTCCTGATGTTGGAAATGTCCTTGTTTCTCCTGAGTTCTTGAGGCCAGAGTCCTTCAGGAACTGGTTTCAACATCAGATGGTGCACTGTCCTCAGCCTCTGAAGGTTATCCAAGGGTGCAATGCTGTACAGTTGGAGCCTTCATCACAGTATGGATTATGGGATTCCAAACATCCATACAAGGAACTTTACCTCCTCTTCTGATCTCTAAAATTCATGGACACAGATGAAGATGCAGAACTGTATGATATGGGAAACAATTTGAAACTGCTGGAAAACCCCTAATGGCTTGTTGGTTTTTTATGCTCTTCTTCTTCCTCCCAGCATCAAGATGTTGGGCAGAAGGGGCAACAGTCTCTCAGATCCCTGCTGCTGGTAGCATTGTGACTGACATTTTTTAATTATGGTGTCAGTAAGTTCTGTCTATTGATGAGCCGCCAACACAAAAAGTTGGGGTAGATTTCAGCCGGGGCGTCTTGTCGTGGAAGTATTGCGCTGCACATTCTTCCTCTTGCCCAAATCAGGAAGACGCTGTGACAGAGTGCAGCTGGTTTGTTGTAGAGAGAGGTAATCAGCATTTGCATTTAAAAGCAGGTAGATCAGGGCATCAGATCCCAGGCTGATGATTCATCCAGAGGCATGTTTAACATGAAGCATGAATTGGGTTTGGAATGATTTCTGATGCCTCCAGTGATTGTTGCAGGAAACTCACTTCTGGAGAGGATGTGCAGAGCACCGCTCACTGTTTCACTATAGAGAAGGTCAAGGCAGTTTCTTATTATCTGGCATCTTGAGGTGCTTGTCTAACTCTTTTTCTTTTGTGTGCAGGTTGGCCTGCTACTGTTTCAGTTTTAGTTTTGTTTCAATTTCAGTGATGCATTAGTTTAGAATTTCTTTTCAGGATAGTTATTATTAATCAAAAGCATTTTTTATTGTTATTTATTTATTTTGTCTAAAGAAGGGGAGTTTTTCGTCCAGCCCTTTGGTTTCTCTGTAAAACAAAAAGATGTCGCTGTCTTTGGGTCCCAAGCTGTTTATCTAGATTGAGGAGACTATAGTGGAAGGGGAGTTTTGCTTTAGTTGCTTCAGGATTTTTGTGACTGTGTTTTTGTTGGGGAACACTCAAGTGTATTTAGTCATATTTGTGTTGTCTCTATTATTATTCCTCCCCCAAGCATTTCATAGGCTTTTGTGAGCTCAATAAACTGTTTAATTTGCAAAGGTGCCTCTGGTAATAATTAAACTTATCTGTGTGATCATGTAAAAGGAGAATTTAAGGTTCTCCACACATAAGGTCACATATAAAATTCATATTTATGTAATGAAGACGCTGTGAAGGACTTATATTAACTGAGATGAGTCACTTTGAAAATATTTCAACTTCAAGACTAAAAAGGAACCAACTAAGTATTCAAATGCTATAGTTAATGAGTAGTGGGCGGTCGCCTGCTCCTGATTGGCTCAGCTCTTCACTGGTCACGTTTTCCTTGAATGGAAAACTCCAACCCAGAATCAACGTCACCGATTGGCGTCATTGACCGCCTGAACAGAGTCTTTGAATGTAGACCCTCTGCGCTCATTTGGTCACTAACCATTTGCTTTGTCTTTCAGGTAAAAACTTAAAAAAACACTAAAAACCTTAAAGATAGGATAGGTTATCCTTTCTTAAACGATCAAGCATCGATATGCAGGATCAACAGATCATGTTTAGTCCGGGTCTTTATTTACAGTCATGTATGTAAAGGAGGATGATATTTGATCACTGGACTCTGGAAACAAACTCGTATCGGTTCTGCTCGCTGCAGCGTCCACACGTTGCTCTCTACTGCCCCCTAGGAAAGGTTGGGCCTGTAATAGCAGAGATTTATCTATTCTGCGTAGAATATTTTTCACCAAAATGGAAAGTATTTCCAGATTTACCTACACTGCACATACATTAGGTGTAGTGGCGATTGTTTGTCAAACCAAACATCCAATAAAAAGTTCCATCAGCCACTATGAGGCACTGGGGTCCAGATTCTTAACACAGGCAAAAGAATCCCAAGGTCCAAACTTGTTGATTTTCTTTGTTGCTTTTATTTTCCTTTTATGCAAGCAATTACAATTATCAAACTTTTCTTTGTTCTCTGGCACTGCTCTCTCTCTCTGTTCTCTCGCACTGCACTGATCTCTTGCACTGGTAAAAACCATAGGCCCCAAACCCAAATGCCTGTTGGTCCTTTACCAGGCCCCTACATTTATAGAAGGTGGACTGACCGCCTCACTTCCTGTCTAGCTTACAAATGATAAAAAATAGGAAAAAATAAGAAAACAAAACAAACTATAAAATCAATTATTAACCTGCAAATAAACTCTGTAAATAATGCAAAAAATAGAAGTTTAAGAATAAACTAACAAAATTCAAATAGATAAAGAAATAAAGAATAAATAGCTCCAACACTCCGGCCCCTAATTGCAAATACTGTCGCAATTACTTTAACAAGGAAAAGGAGCTATTCCATCAAACATGTCCATACTTTCTCAGTGTGATGCTTCCAGTAGCAACAGAAGTTTGGTCACAGGTCTTTCCAAAACACTGGTCTTCGTTTGCAGTTGCACAGAACGCACCAAGCCTTTTGCATCCTGGTTTACATTTAAGACTTTGGCCATCATCCAGGATCCTCTTGGAGCTGTAGAGTCTGCAATTAAAACAACATCTCCAGTAAGACATCTTTTAGTCCTTGTCCATTTTTGTCTTTCCTGCATCAGAGGTAAGTACTCAGAAAGCCATCTTTTCCAGAACAACTCTGCCATGTATTGCACTTGTTTCCACCTTTTTCTGACATAAAGATCCTTTTGACTGAACAATCCTGGTGGCAAAACTGGTTTGTTCTTCAACAACAACAAATGGTTGGGTGTGAGTGCCTCAAGATCATTTGAGTCATCTGACACTTTGGTAATGGGTCTGTCATTTAATATGGCTTCAACTTCACAAAAGATTGTTTGAAGTCCTTCATCATCTAAAACTTGTTCTTTGAGAACTGAGACTAAAATACTTCTAATGGAACGAATCAGACGCTCCCAAAATCCCCCTTGGTGAGAGGCTGCAGGGATGTTAAAGTTCCATTTCATTCCATCCTGCACAAAAGCATTTTGAATTTTAGCATGATTCAGTTCAGCCAAACTCTCTTTCAGCTCTCGATTTGCACCAACAAAATTTGTGGCATTGTCGGATCTAATTGTGGAAACTGGACCTCTTCTACAGATGAACCTGCGGACTGCATTTATACAGGAATCTGTATCGAGAGTGTAGGCAATTTCCAGATGTACTGCATGGCTGGTGAAACAAGTGAACAGAACTCCATACCTTTTCAGGAGACTTCGTCCTCTTTTAACACTTACAGGACCAAAGTAATCCACTCCTACGTTTGTGAAAGGAGCGGTGGTTGGCAGAACTCTTTCTCCTGGCAGATCTGCCATTTTTTGTTCAACAAACTATCCTCTGTTCCGTCTGCAAACAACACAATGAGAGATGATTTTTCTGGCAGCTGAATTACCATTTATTATCCAGTATTTTTGTCTCAATCTGGACAGCATATGAGTTCTCCCTGCATGTCCTAACTGTTGATGAATATGGCGTAAAATCAGGGTAGATACATGCATATCCTTTGTCAAAATTACAGGATGCTTTGCTTCGACAGGCATGGCTGTTTTATTCAATCTGCCACCCACTCTAAGAACTCCAGCATCCAATACTGGGTCAAGTTTGCATAGAGAACTTCTCCGAGAGACTCCTTTAAGGCCACTGGTGATGAAAGCCATTTCAGTAGCAAATTTCTGTTGTTGTGCAAACTGAATGATAGATAGTTCTGCCTTGGCCAAGTCTTCAGGAGTTAGATTTTCTTTCTTTAGAGTAGTCTTGAATCTTTGCATCTGCTTTTCCAGTTCTTTCTTTTGATTTTCTGGATCAATTTTATTTAGGTCTACAGCAGCAAACTC
Source organism: Poeciliopsis prolifica (assembly GCF_027474105.1). Taxonomy (NCBI): domain Eukaryota; kingdom Metazoa; phylum Chordata; class Actinopteri; order Cyprinodontiformes; family Poeciliidae; genus Poeciliopsis; species Poeciliopsis prolifica. The sequence goes on from NW_026562382.1 coordinate 422,849, forward strand.
TTTTCTTTTCTGTTGCAGCAACATGAGGATGTTTTTCAGCTTTAAAAACCAGGCAACAGAGGTTTTAAGCTTTGTCCATGATGAAAAATAATGAATCAGATAGTTTGTAGCATTTTCTGATTCCTTCACAACAACACTTACTGTTAGGTCCTTCTTGACCTCTGGGTCATCTGCAGGAATTGCATGGTGATCCACATCCAGTTTGGGCCATTCCTCCTCTGATCTGTGGAGAAATTCAGGTCCATTTATCCATCTCCTGCATTTGAGGAACTCCTCAGCTCTCATGCCTCTAGATGCATCATCTGCAGGATTCTCCTTGGAGGAAACATATCTCCACTGATTCACATCTGTTGCTTCTCGGATAACAGAGATTCGGTTTGCAACAAAGGTGTGAAATCTTCTAGTTTCACTGGAAATATATTTTAGTACTGTTCTACTATCAGTCCAGAAAACAGGTTTTTCCAACTGTATTTGCAGCTCTTTCTGCAGCAGTTTATTTACTTGAACTGCAAGAACAGCAGCTGTCAATTCCAACCTCGGGATTGTCGTTTGCTTCATGGGGGCAACTCTTGTTTTTCCTAAAATGAAAGCAACATGTGAGATGTTATTCTTTTCCAGTTTTAAATATGACACTGTTCCATAGCCATCTTGACTTGCGTCAGAGAAATGATGAAGTTGTGCTTTATCTGGTTTCCTGATGCAACTTGGTTTGATGCAACGATCCACTTTAAAACTGGATATCAGCTGGAGATCCTCCAGCCAATCAAGCCACTTCCTAGAGAGAGAATGGGGAATAACTTCATCCCACTTCAAATTTTGTCGACAAAGTTCTTGTAGCAACAGTTTAGCTGGCATACTGAAGGGAGCCAGGATTCCCAAGGGATCATACAGTGAGCTAACCACAGACAAAATGCCCCTTCTGGTGTGTGGACGGTCCTGCACAGAGGTTCTGAACTTGAACTCGTCTGTTTCAATGCTCCTGTAAACCCAATACTCTCTCAACTGGAAGCTGATCTGTGTCCACATCCAGATTCTTAATTTCTTTTGCTCTCCTTTCCTCTGGGATTGACATGAGCACTCTGCGACTATTGCTGACCCATTTTGAAAGCATGAATCCTCCTTTAGAGCAGAGGTCTGTCAGCCTCTTCACCAGAAACACTGCATCTTCTTCTGTAGGAACAGATTTTAAACAGTCATCCACATAAAAGTTATTTTTGATTGTGTTAACCACTTCAGCTGGAAACTGTTGTGTGTTATCATCAGCAATTCTTTGCAGAGCATAATTTGCACAGCTGGGTGAAGACACTGCACCAAATAAATGAACCAACATCCTGAACTCTTTTACAGGTTTTGAAGTGTCACCCATGATGCCACCACAGGAAACGGAGAAAGTTGACATGTTTTTCAGAGACATACACTTGGTGAAACATGGCGTCAATGTCAGCCATTAGTGCAACAGGCTCTTTTCTAAATCTGATGAGGACTCCAACCAGAGAGTTTGTGAGGTCAGGTCCTTGTAGAAGCTGACTGTTCAGTGATACTCCTTTAAAAGTTGATCCACAATCAAATACAACTCTTAACTTGCCTTTTGTGGGATGATACACCCCATGATGAGGAATGTACCACAGTTGTCCATCACCTTTCTGAAGCTCATCTGCTGGTACAGCCTCCGCATGTCCTTGCTGCAGCATGTTGTTTACGCATGCAGTGTATTCCTCCTTGTACCGAGCATCCTTTTCAAATCTCCTTCTGAGGCTCTGGAGGCGCTGCTCTGCAACACAGATATTATTTGGCAAGCTGGGACGTTCACTCCTGAAAGGTAAGTCAATATGATAATGACTTCCAACAAGTTTTGTCGAGTTATTGACAATGTTCATGAAATGCAAATCCTCTCTGGACATTTCAGTTTTCTCTTCTGATGATCTTTCATTAAAATCATGATTGTACTGCTGGACCAGCATTTCTTTAGATGCTCAACAGAGATCCTGTTGGCTGTTACAGCAGTGCAGACATTTTTATTTCTGCTGTTGCTTCTAGTGCGCAAAGGACCATTTATGACCCAACCAACTTTAGTTTTTACAGCATAAGGCCCACCATCCACACTGTTTATCACCTCCCAGGGCTCTAAAACATTTGAAGCATCAGTTCCTATCAGTAGTTCCACTTTGCATTGATGTGATGAAGCTTAACAGGCTTAAGATGAGGCCACTGATCAATGTCTTTTGCTGGGGAATATTCAATGTAGAAACTGGCATGGTACTCTGAGTCAAAACATCTGGTAATGCTATGAAGTCATTTGTTTTCAAATTAGAGATTTCCAAACCAGACAAAACTTGTACATTAACAATCTTATTTTGATTCATTGTTCTCAGCAGAATATTTGTCCTTTTACCCTTTAAGTTCAGTCTTTTTGCCAGAGTTTCTGTACAGAACGTACCTGAACTTCCTGGATCCAGAAATGCATAAGTTTGTACAATTTTTGTTGCTCTTTTGACTTTTAACTTTCACTGCAACAATAGAAAAAAACAGCATCATCATCATGACCGGCCCCAATATGCCCACATGTCTGAGTGGTTGCAGTTGAGAAGTTGACATGAGACCCTTTTGTCTGTTGGGTTTGTTCTGAAGAGGCTTCTGGCTCCTTTTGCTCTATGTGAAGAACCCCGGATGCCTTTGGTGACACACGTTGCAATCCAAACGACTCCTGCAGTCTTTGCTTGTGTGACCAACTTTCAGACAACCTAAACAAATCCCCCTTTGTTTAATGAAGGTCAACTTGTCCCGATGCATTTTAGCTTTAAACTGCATACAGTTTTCCAATAATGATTTCTTTGTAAACAAAACAAGCAGCTGTGAAGAACAGTAGACTTGGTCTTATTTTCAGTTGACTGAGTTTTGGCGTCTAGTATTGTGTTGACATTTGTGGCAAAACTGCTTCCTTTTTTCCTTTGCTTGCTGGAACTTGAGACTTTAGAGTTGAACCTAGTTTGTGGATCTTGGATGTCGCCGAACACTGGATCTGATGCTACGTTTTACTTCTTTTACTATAAAAGCAACCAGATCAGTGAACAAAGCTCGGTGGCCATTTTGCTCCTGCAGCTCATAAGCAGTAACTCTCCATTTTTCCCTCAGTTTATATGGAAGTTTCAACACGATCGTTCTCATATTTGAAGGTAAATCCAATTCTTTCATGTAAACAATTTGTTGTGTTAGATTTGAACATCCTTGAAGGAAAAGAGAATGATTGAAGACTTTTCACTCGTCACTTTTATTGGTGTCCAACTCATAATCTTCTCCATATATGCAGAAGCTATTTTATTAATTATTAATTATTATTAAGAAGATATTTGGCCCTGGAATAACCTAGCTCAGGAGGTAAGTGCTGACAACTGTGCACCAGATCTTTAGGCTGCCCCTAGTGAACTGCTCTAAGAAGTGCAAACAGTCGCTCCAGTTGTCAGTTTTAGCTTCCACTCCGTTCTCAAAAGCATTCATAAATGATTTGTATTGCAGGGGATCCCCATCAAACACGGGAATGTTTCTAGATGGGAGGGCAGACGATAAATTTTGCTTTACAAGTAAGGCAGTGATGTCATTTTGTCTTTGCATGATGTTCACAATTTCATTCTGACAGTTCTCAGTCTCAGGGGAACATTGAAATTGTGTTTGCGTTGTTTGAGTTGCAGAATCAACTTTTACTCTCTTTTGATCCGTTTTAAGTTGTTTCTGCTTTTCTTTAGGTCTGACGACAGGAAGGTCAGATGAAGAATTTGCTCTTCCTTTGGGAAAAAACTCATCAGCGCGAGGATTTAGCAGCGGCATGTCCTTTACTTTAGCTCTTTCAAAATAAGAGTTCATTCCATCAGATCGTTTAGAACCAACGACTGAATTCATTAAGACATTAAGTTTTGCATTGGTTGCTGCCAACTCTATTTCCAAATTTAATTTTTCCTTTTCTTTCCTGAGCTTCTCCTCTTGCTCTTCGATCAGATGTTTTTTGTCCAACACGACGAATCTCTCCATGAGCGCCGCCTTTTCAGCTGCAGCTTTAATGCGAGCAGAAGATGTGGATGAAGTCCGAGAATACTGTGAAGATGTTTTTGAACGTGGCTTTACACTTGAAATATTAGAAACACTGTCTTCAGGATTTATTTCATCCACCTCTGCAACTAGATCATCACCAACATTATTGTTTTGTTCAGTATATGGATATCCTGCTTCATGCAACCAAACCTTTACATTGTCCATAAATTCAGAGAATGCCACCACCTTGGACTGAAAATGCACAGTTTGCCTTTTCACTTCTTCTTCTGGCAATGGCAAATTCAAAAAGGATTCATGTAAATCAGTTGCATCTTGATAGCATTTAATAAACTTGACAAAGTCAGAAGACACTTTCTTAACATTTTCTTGTGACGTCATTAATGCGGAGATTTTCTCCACAAGGTTTGAAGCTTGTTTGCACTTTAAACTTCGTTTTTCTTGACATGTTTTCACATAAAACTCCAAACCCTTTTGTGTGAATTTGATGTTTCTTTTCTCTTGTGACATCCGAGTGTCATCCTCTTTGCTCTTTACATCAGACATTTTTAGCAATCCTTTGAATTATTTCAAACCTTTAAAGGGACATTAATCAACAAGGAATCCACAGGATGAAGCACAAACTTGTCTCTTTGTTTAAAGAGGTTGATTCTTGTGAACAAACATTTTCATGATGGGCGTCGGCACACGTCTGAATCCAATTATGCGTCAATTTGTCACATCAAACTCATCTCATCAGTCTTTGCAGTGAAATAATGTCTTTAAACTCCAGTAGTTTCACCGTTTGTCCTTTACGGCTTGAACAATATTATCACGTACCAGTTTGATGAATGAGTGACGTGTCAATCCAGGCCTCACGCAGCAAGTCGCTTGATTTCATCAAAGACGGTCCAAACCTTTTGTTTGATGGTAATCCTTGAGATCCACAAATCCAACATGTCCATTAAGGAGGAATTATTCCTTTTAATCCACAGGCTGGTTCCTTACTTGATCCATGAGAAGGTCTTTACTTGTTCCACAGGGTGGTTTTTACTTGATGTAGTGGCGATTGTTTGTCAAACCAAACATCCAATAAAAAGTTCCATCAGCCACTATGAGGCACTGGGGTCCAGATTCTTAACACAGGCAAAAGAATCCCAAGGTCCAAACTTGTTGATTTTCTTTGTTGCTTTTATTTTCCTTTTATGCAAGCAATTACAATTATCAAACTTTCTTTGTTCTCTGGCACTGCTCTCTCTCTCTGTTCTCTCGCACTGCACTGATCTCTTGCACTGGTAAAAACCATAGGCCCCAAACCCAAATGCCTGTTGGTCCTTTACCAGGCCCCTACATTTATAGAAGGTGGACTGACCCGCCTCACTTCCTGTCTAGCTTACAAATGATAAAAAATAGGAAAAAATAAGAAAACAAAACAAACTATAAAATCAATTATTAACCTGCAAATAAACTCTGTAAATAATGCAAAAAATAGAAGTTTAAGAATAAACTAACAAAATTCAAATAGATAAAGAAATAAAGAATAAATAGCTCCAACATTAGGAATACACATTTCTGCAATTAATTCCAACAACAGGATTATTATTTTTCTATGGAAACATAAATCTCACTTAATAAGAAAATGTAATGTAATCAGTTTGAAGATGGACGACTGCAAGCTTTTCATTTGATTGAACGAACGACACTTTAAAAATAAAATGGCTTCGGTCTTTTTTTAAATTAAAAGGATTTATGGTTCTATATTCCAAGTAAAATATTTTCAAATCTGGCAGAGTTCGTTTTCTTCTTAGTTTGACTGTGATATTGACATTGTTGTCAATTTTATTTCGGCTTATTTTAAGACTGTTCATAATTCCTGCAGTGGTCAATTTAATAAACTGCATTAGATACGATAGTAGAATATTTAGTTTATTGCAAATGCAAATATAGATACGAGAAAGAAAACAGAAAGTGAATAAATTATCGGAGATAACCTACATTCAAAGACTGGATAAAAAAATTACTATGATGTTTTCAATATATATATTTATACATATCTACACGTTGCAGTAGAACAGTGTTTTTCAACTAGTGTCCCGTGGAAATTATTCAATTTCACTAAATTGGTCTAAAACGATTTTTTGAAAACAAATTGACTGCAAAATAATATGCCATTTCCGAGAGTCTGTGTTGTATAGTGACTAGCGGCGTCATCATGTAATTTCCTGATGACAGGATGGCAGTAGGTACACAGCACTGTACGTTAAAACAAGAGAATTAGTGATGCATGTATGTGACAGGAAGCGGTGAGAGCATTGTACCAAGCAAGACTGTGATGACGGAAAAGTTTTGAAAAGAAAAAAGCTAAATTCAGACCCAGATGAAGAACTTAGCATGAGTGGATATCAACGGAAGGCAAATACCGTGAGCTTTTTCTTTCCAAATATTATTGCTTCTCTCAGAAAAGGAATTATTTTCTATATTCTGGCTGAGAGATTGCTTGTGGTCAGAATTAGTCGTGTGAACAATGTGGTCTTAAATTTAAATTGTTGTGCCACTGATCAGGCGCACTTTTGAAGTAGACATGTTAAGTGCAATTTGAAATATTTAATATAAAATATGATACAAATTCCTATTCAAGACACTTTGATAAGAACGACCATATATTATTATTATTTATTATTTTCATTTGTTTAGATTTTTGGCTGGTGGTGTGCCTTTTGATTCTTTCAATGAAAACAATGTGCCTAGGCTCAAAAAAGGTTGAAAAATACTGCAGTAGAAAGCAACGTTTAGATGCTGGGAGGAAGAAGAAAAAGTTTAAAAAGTGTCCGGTTGTTTAGGGAGCAGCGGATCAGAACCAGAGTCAAGGGAGCAAATATCATCCTCCTTTACATACATGACTGTAAATAAAGACCCGGACTAAACATGATCTGTTGATCCTGCATATCGATGCTTGATCATTTAAGAAAGGATAACCTATCCTATCTTTAAGGTTTTTAGTGTTTTTTTAAGTTTTTACCTGAAAGACAAAGCAAATGGTTAGTGACCAAATGAGCGCAGAGGGTCTACATTCAAAGACTCTGTTCAGGCGGTCAATGACGCCAATCGGTGACGTTGATTCTGGGTTGGAGTTTTCCATTCAAGGTAAAAACGTGACCAGGTGAACAGCTGAGCCAATCAGGAGCAGGCGACCGCCCACTGCTCATTAACTATAGCATTTGAATACTTAGTTGGTTCCTTTTTAGTCTTGAAGTTGAATTATTTTCAAAGTGACTCATCTCAGTTAAAATAAGTCATTAATAACTTATACATTATATAAGTATGTATTTTATATGTGACCTTATGTGTGGAGAACCTGAAATTCTCCCTACCAAAATGGAAAGTATTCCACATTTTATTCATTTATTTTTATTGAACAATTTTTTTATGATGTTATTGTCTTAAAATGATTTTAGACTAACTAAAATGTCTTTAGCCTGTAATTTTATTACTTAAGTGCATGACACTGATCTTGTAAAATTGTTCAAAGTGTTTAATAATTAAAAAGAAAAAAAAAGCAACTAAGTATTCAATCCCTGTAGTCAATGGGCAGTGGGTGGTCACCTGCTTCTGATTGGCTCAACTGGTCGCTGGTGACGTCATCCTTAAATGGGATACTCATTCAAGGATCTTTCAATGTTTAATGACGTCAGTGGAGACGTCATTTACGTCACCCATTGACGTCATCGACCGCCTGAACAGAGTCTTTGAATGTAGGCCCTCTGCGCTCAATAACTTTTCCTCTCCATTGATTGGACCAGAAGCTCTCATCAGCCTCATCAGTGAGTTTCTGTAAAAAACTATGCAGTTCGCTTTAGCATTTTTACAAAAACATAAATATTGCCTTTCTTTTAATACCATCTCTCCAACCCCTAACATTTAAGGAAGATCAGAAAAAAATGAGGAGAAGGAAACTGAACCTCTGGCGTTCAGGAAAAGGTCAGAATGAAGCACCGACTCTCTTAAAACTGAATCCAGAACAACTGACTCCAACCAAATAACGAGATTATTAACATTGCCATTTGAGACAGCTTATTTATTAATTCGGCCGATGTTTCTAAATGTTAGAAAAAAAGACGACGCGCGACGTCCACTGCGTTGTCAGTAGACGAGGCCCAGTGCTTTGCGATCTCATTGAGATGTCTGTGATTTCTTTGCGGGCATCTTCGTTATTCTTTTCCTTGAAGCCCTGAATTTTTTCAATTCCAGCGCCGTGTCGGTGATATATGATATAGAAATATAAAAACAAAATAGATTTCTAAGTCTTCATTATAGTATTTTTATAGTGTTTAAATGTAAATTAGCTACCTACATTGCTAGTTCATATAATATATAGTTACAATACATAAAACATACTTTTACTGCCAAAGTTTTAATTTATAGGTTTTATTTTGTATTATTTATACTTTTTGTTAAGACTCTATTTGAAGGTTTAAGGTAGGAAGTAGATGTATAAGCGTCTGGTTACCAGGTTACCAGAGACGCTTGCGATATAACAGCATCGCGTTGGCAAGCAAATGAAGAAGCATGATTAAGTGTAAGAATTTACTGAATGACCTCATTTCTACCTCAAAGGAAGGGTTAGCCAGCGAGGTATGTTTATATGTTTTATGTTATTTTTATATCGATATTGTATTCTTGACACCATCTCACTAAGTTTACGTTGTGTTTTAGTTCGACGGTGGTGTTGGTGTCAGGGAAACTGAAGCTGTAATAAGAACAACTTTAAAGAGTTTCATTAAAGCTGACTTCACACCAGCAGTGCGACGAACTCTTAATTGCCAAAAAGAAGAAGAGGTGGAAGTGATACATACTTATATATAAGTTTATTAATGACTTATTTTAACTGAGATGAGTCACTTTGAAAATATTTCAACTTCAAGACTAAAAAGGAACCAACTAAGTATTCAAATGCGGGCGGCGACAGAGAGTTTGCTTTCCGGTGAGCGACGCTGACACGCGAGTGGACGACATCAAGAGGAGAGGTCTGATGGTGGACGCTGGTGCGACGTCGCATATAATCACCGACATCGGAAGTTTCGGAAGCTGATGAAAGTTTCCAGGCCGAGACGCACTACGTGGAATTGGCTGATGGATCCAGGTGTTTTGGTGTTGCCAAGAAACGAGGAGACGCGTTAGGTCGACGTCTTAAAACAGTGCTGAGGAACAAATTGTACATCCCTTCATCCGCAAGACATCTTCTCAGTGAAAGCTGCAACATCCAGCGGAGCAACGGTGATCTTCAAAGAAGAAAAAGAACGTTTCTTCTCAGAGACGATACCAAGTTCCCCATTCACGTAGGTAACACATTGTATTACTTCCAAACGACGGACAATGGATGTGGTGCTCAGTGTAAAAAATGTTATGACTTACAAGGTTGGCGTGAGATTCTTGGACATTGCAATTACAGAGATGTACTGAAGCTAGAAAATGTTGTTCATGCATGGAAATTAAAGGAGAGGTGAACCAATGCCATATCGTGAAGTCTGCACGAATGGAAAATTTGTTCAAACTAACAAGGAGCCAGATGCAAGAGCTAAAGAACCACTAGCAATGGTCCACACAGATTTAGCAGGACCTATAGATCCAACGTCCAAAAGATGGTCACAGATATGCATTGTCCTTCACAGATGATCATTCCTTAATCATACGTCACAGATTGACGTCAAAGACCGGTCGCCCTTCTGCGTATGGCAAGCCTTTTTGATATAAGTCGGTTTCACTGCTCTTACATTCCAGATATCTCAAATTGTTTTATGACAGACGTTTTAGCAATTTAAGATATCTCTAATTAAAATTTGACTGGACAAAATACCTATTTGAGATAATTACATTCTAACCAGTCCAAATGACGTGAGATTTATTTGTGGCATTTACTGAAAATATAAAATCTGCAGGCAACTATTCGGACAGCACAAAGGGGCTTTCACCTCATTCAGAATTCAGATATCTAAAATTGTAATTTTGACAGTGATAATTACGTTCAAGAAATCTTAAATCGTAATTCCGGTTACGTGTCTCCTCAAAATTAAGAACAAGTGACGTCATTTGAGATATCTTGCAAGGAATTTTGACCAGTCAAAATGTAATTGAAAGATATCCTGAATTATTATTCTTACTAGTCAGAATGTAAAGCAGATATCTTAAATTATCATTCCGGAGAGTCAAATGTAGTTTTGTCAAGTCAAAATGCATTTTTCGAAATCTAGAAAGTAATTACGGTTAATCAGAGGGAACGCAATTTATGTGAAAACGGCTTGCCATAGCACACTTGAAGCCCGCATCATACGTCACAGATTGACGTCATTGATCGACTGAACCAGAGCCTTTGAATGTAGGCCCTCAGCAGTCATTGCGTCACGAATGATTTTCCTTTGCAGGGAACGTTTACAATACCCATCAAATACAAATTAGATGTAGCTATAGATAGATATCTAGAGATCGATATGCACGTCTTTCTGTCATCTGTCTGTCAAGAGATATGTGATCGATACACGTGAATATCTATCAAGACATAGTTATCCACGTCAATCTATCGATGTGGATATCTATGTCTAGACATAGATATCCATATATCTATATATATATATATCTAATTTGTAGAGACCCTGGAGGAGAATCAGTCGCCGAAGACCCTGGAGGACCCGTCGCCGAGGACGCTGGAGGACCGACGATGAGAAAATCGATAACAGAGGCCCATTGTGCAGAACATTTTATATCACGTTTAACTGTCTGGTCTATTCATGTAGGGGGATGCATTTTAATTTCTGAGCCTGCACAGCTTATTATTAGCCTACCGGTTTACGCTAAAAACCTCATAGCGTAGTTTATAGTAGTCAGCCACCAATTGTGCAAGTTCTCCCACTTAAAAAGATGAGAGGCCTGGAATTGTCATCATAGATATTCCTAAACTATGAGACAAAAGAAGAATAAAAAAATTCAGATTGTCTGATTTTTGTTTTGTTTTTTTTGTTATTTTTGGTTTATTTTGATTTTTTTTTTTTTAATTCCATTTGTTAGTGTTATTTTGAAACAATAATCCTGTGTATATCTTAGTCGTCTAATCATCCCTTTATGATGATGTCTGGTATCACACACAGATATTAGTAAGAGAACTGCATCTCATGTGGCGTATTAGCAGGCTCCCATTGTGTCTGTTATGAATTGAAACTGTAACCAACTAGTTTAACTTACGAATAGATAAGTTGAGAAAACTTAGATTTCAATGTTGAAGTTACAGTTAGTCTATCTTTCTAAGTTCAAAAAGGAGGATAATGAGCACAAACAACCATATCAAGAATAATGAACAGAATGTTTAATACAAAATTAAAGAGAATATTATAGTACAATTTTTGTTTCAACATAAAGTGTCCACCCTTGTTTTAACAGGTAGTGTAGTTTTCTTTTAGTTCAGATGCCTTATTGTTCAGTTCCTTCCTTTAGAAGCTTTTTAGTTCAGTAATTGCAATTTAGGTCAGTCAGTCAAGTGTCTTTGTTAAATGGCCATGTGTTTCTTTGGATCCAAAATCTTATCCAGTGCAAAGTAGGCAGCGGATCCAGCAGTCCCAGGTCTTGGGTTGAAACCTGGAGCTCAGCAATCCAATCCAGCCTGCGATGCTGTGTGCAGCTGGACAACCTTCCAACTTGAATGTGGTTCTAAAAAAAAAAAACTAACCTGCATATATATAGATCTCAATAACTATTAAAATCCAAAAGTATGCAGGAAGCAATAAATTCAATTTATCGCAAAAATAACATTCAACTAATGGAAGCTTGCAAAACAAACATCGCACTCTATGCGACCCATTATAAGTTTGTACATAACAAAAAATGCGATACAGTGAAAATCATTTTAATCTCACGTTTCTCCGATTGGTTTTTTTATGTTTCTCTTTATTCCTGGTCGGAACATATGAACAGTAATGCCTGTGACGCCAGTTAGCATTATCTTAACTTCGGTTGCAAAAATAGATTACAACACTCACGAGAGAAAATCACGGTAAAAATGTTTTTTTACTACCAGGGATCAGTTCACAAATCTTCTTTTCTGTTAACCGTTACCGGAATTTATCAGAATTTATCTTTTTAGCGTGCAATAATTCAGCACACGTGCTACAGCCAGCTACAATTTTTCTGGTGTATATATATATATATATATATATATATATATATATATATAGCTATATATATCCGCCTGTTATCGTGTTCGTGGAGGTGATCTCTGTGCAGCGCACACTCTCGTTTGTCCACAGTCGGCTGCTCAACACTCCAACGCCGCTCACTCCTCGGCGTGCCACGCCCCTTCCGTTCAGGTCCAAATCAAAGAAAACACAGTAGAGCGCCAGCATCCCCGCACCAGAACTCCGTCGGAAGACGTCCTCACTGCCAGTACTCTGCAGGATCGGTTCAATCGGAATGGAACTTTTACTTACAGCGCGCCTGATCCTCTGTACTGGGCCGTTTTCCAACTTCCGATGTTATATGCCGGATCAGCGGGTTCCGTCTGCCCCTCACAGCGTGTTTGTTTCCGTGGCTGCAGAACCAGTCCTCCTCCTCTTCCCAGCCAGGCTCCTTTTATTTGGGCTCTACTCAACCTCTGCCGACACCTGTCCGGGTGGCCAATTAGCGCGCCCCGCCTCGCGAGACAACCACCTTCAGTCCATGGTGTTTGAATTGTCAAAGGGAAAAGAAAAAAGAAAAGCAAAAAACCCAAACAAAATCTAAGCAAAAAAAAAAAAAAAAAAAAAAAAAAAAGCAACAATAATTAACAACAAAAGAAAACAATCATTTTCCCTATTCAACATATTTATATAGTCTGTGTGTAGAAATATTTAAATTTTGTGAATGCCATTTTTACACTTTCTGTCACTCAAGGTGGAGAAAATGTGAAAAATTGAACACTAAGTGATCATTTCTTCAACCATGAATCCAGAAATACATGTGTTTTGTAACCCACATATATATGTGTGATACTATTGTTAGTAGTATTTTGCATTTTATTTCTGTAGGATTTTGTTTTGTTATTTAATGCAACCAGCAAATCAGTTTCTTGTGATACCAGAAAACGCCAGCAGGTGGCTTGTGAGTTATATTCTGGTTTAGCAGCAGAAAAATTAGAAGGTCGAGGTCGGAGGAGACGGTTGGAGGAAGAAGGCGGAAAAACAAATTACAAATTGAAATTGTAAAAGGCGGATTGAGCATAAACTGGTATGTGAATGGTTCGGTTGGTAATGGAGTTAGGAGATGAGGAAGATATGGATTTTGATGGGTGGATGCCAGTGGGGAGAGGAAGAGGACGTGGAAGAAAACAAAATAGATGAAAGAAAAGAAATTGGTGAAAGTCAAGGAAGTAAACGAGAACTGGAAGAAAGTAGCTCAGAGGAAGAAAGGATAGTTAGGAGGAAAGTTGTGCGGGAGGAATTTAAAATAATATTAAAACTTAAAAATGAGGAAGGACAAGAACATTAGCCCCATTGTGGTGTCAAGAGAAATAAAAAAGAAAATTGGAGATGTTGAAATGGTAAAAATGTTGAGAGATGGGAATCTGTTGGTGGTTTGTAAAAACGAAGAACAAAAGAACAAGGCTCTAAACGTGGAGAATATTTGTAAAAAGAATGTGTTGGAGAAAAGAATCATTGGAGAAAATAAAAAAACTAGAGGAGTGATTTATGGGATCCCTCTAGATGAAGATCTTGATAAAATCAAGAAAAGTGTAGTTGGTGCAAAAGTGAATAACTTAAAGAGATTGTCCAAAACAATAAACGGGGAGAGAGTGGGGAGTCTGTCAATACTCATGGAATTCGAAGAGAAAGAATTACCACTAAACATCAAAATAGGTTATCTCAGTTTTCAGGTCAGGCCTTATATCCCTCCACCGCTTCGTTGCTTTAAATGTCAAAGATATGGACACATAGCAGCAGTTTGCAAAGGAAAGCAGAGATGTCCAAAATGTGGAGAAGATCACAAATTAGAAGAATGTAAAGAAGAAGTACAGGAAAAATGTTGTAATTGGAGGGAATCATAGAGTTACATATGGAGGATGTGAAGTCAGGAAGAAAGCAAAAGAAGTCACACAAATTAAAATGACTAAAAATATAAGCTATGCAGAGGCAGTTAAAAATGTGAAAGAACAAAAAAAAGAGAGATTGAAAAAAACGAGGCAAATTCCACTGCAAAGTGAGATACAGTCAGAGGAAAAGGTTGTGATATCAGTAGAAAAACTAATATTATTTATGGCATATGTTATCAACTGTACTGACCAAGCCAAGAATAAACGGAGAAGATTAAAATTATAGTGAGGGGAGCAGAAAAGGTTTTGGGGTTTAAAGAGGGATCATGGGAGAACATAAACAAAAAATTGGAGGTAGACAGGAAGCCAGGAACATCTGGTGGAAATAATTCATGTTAATATTACAATGGAATGCAAGAAGTTTGATTGCTAACGGACAGAAACTTAAAGGATATATTGATAGTCTTGAGGAAAAACCAGAAATTATTTGTATTCAGGAAACATGGCTAAAAGCAACGTTAGATTTTGTGATTAACGGATATGGTAGTGTAAGAAGAGATAGGCAGGAGGGAGGAGGAGGTGGATGTGGAATATTTGTAAAAAAAGGGATACAATATCAGGTTTTAGGGAAAGGGAATGAACTTGAATATATAATAATTGAAATTTGGGAACAAGGTGGTAAAGTTAAAATAATAAATTTATAATCCCTGTAAATTATTATCAATTGAAATAATGGATGAATTAACTGAATATTTGGAAGGAAAAGTAATTTGGGTGGGGATTTTAATGCTAATAGTACATTATGGGTAAATGTAACGATAGAAATGGGAAAATAATAGAAGAATTAATAGAAAGTAAAAATCTTGTATGTATTAATGATGGGAGGGGAACTAGACTTAATGTAAGAACAGGAATGGAATCAGTTATTGATTTAACAATAGTTTCAAATGGTTTAGCGAGTATTTGTGAATGGATCATTGATAAAAATACAACAATAGGTAGTGATCATTATCCCATTACAATAAAAGTAGGATTAAATATAAATAATAAAAATATAAAGGTCAATAAAAAATGGGATTTTAATAAAGCAGATTGGATTAAATTCAGATTTTTAAAGTCAAATAAAATTAGAAAAAGTGGATATGGAAATGAATATAGATGAAATAAATTTAAAAATTTGTGAGATAATCTTGGAAGCAGCAGATAAATCTATGAAGAAAATAGGGTGTAAAAATTATAAGAAAATAGTACCATGGTGGACAAATGAATGTAAAGAAACAATAAAAGTAAGAAACAAAGCATTTAAGGTATTAAGAGGTAATTCAAAATATGAGAATTTAATTGATTATAAAAGAAAGCAAGCAATAGTAAGGAGAATAATTAAGAATGCAAAAAGAGAATATTGGAAAAAATTTTGTAGCACAATAGGGAAGGAAACAAAAATAGAAAAAATTTGGAGAATGATTAGAAGAATGAATGGCATTAAAAGAGAATTTGAATATCCTATATTAAAAGTAGATAATATAAATATAATTAAAGATGAAGATAAAGCAGAAATATTGGCAAGAACATTCAGTAAAATCCACAGTTCAGATAATATTAGTGAGGAGGGTAGAAAAGGAAGAGAAAATACAAAACTCAAATATAAAGATGTGTTGCAGAATGAAGAAGAAGCAAATAACTTGTTAAATGTTGAATTTACAAAAGCTGAATTGAACTCTTCATTTACAAAACTTAAAAATACAGCACCAGGTAAAGATAAAATATGGTATAGAATGATAAGTCAGCTCAGTGAAAAATCTAAAGAGATAATATTGTAATTATATAATAAAATTTGGGAGGAGGGGAAATTACCAATGGAATGGAAAGAATCAATTATAGTACCAATAGCTAAACCAGGGAAAGATAAATCAAAACCAGAAAATTATAGGCCAATAGCTTTAACATCAAACTTATGTAAAATAATGGAAAAAATGATTAACAATAGACTAGTATATTATTTAAATAGTAAGGGGTATATAGTAAATTATCAAAGTGGATTTCGAAAAGGGAGGAGTACTAATGATCCAACAATATGTCTAGAGCATGAAATTAGAAAGGCACAAGTAAATAAAGAAAATGTGGTGGCAATATTTTTTGATATAGAAAAAGCGTATGATATGATGTGGGTAGAGGGATTATTAATTAAATTATATAGGTTGGGCATTAAAGGAAAGATATATCAATGGATTAAGACTTTTTACTGAATAGAAAATTCAAGTTAGAATCGGTGAAGTAACATCAGGAGTATATAGAGTAGAAAATGGAACACCACAGGGGAGTATAATAAGTCCGTTATTGTTCTCTATTATGATAAATGATATTTTTAAAAGTATTGATAAAGAAATGGGATGTTCACTCTTTGCGGATGATGGAGCGGTTTGGAAAAGAGGGAAAAATTTAGGTTTTATTGTTAAAAAATTACAAGATGTTATTAATGAGCTAGAGAGATGGGCATGGCAATGGGGATTTAAGTTTTCAGTTGAAAAAACAAAAGTAATGGTATTTACTAGGAAAAAAATAAACAGGGAAGTAAAATTAAAATTATATAGTCAAGAATTAGAGCAAGTAAAGTGTATACAATTTTTAGGAGTATGGTTTGATGATAAACTAAAATGGAATGTACATATTCAGAAAGTTGTCGATAAAAGTATGAAAATCTTAAATATTTTGAGATGCTTGGCTGGCAATGATTGGGGAGCAGATAGGCAATCTTTGAGACAGTTTTATACAGGTATGATAAGAGCTAACATAGATTTGGTGGTATTGTTTACGGTTCAGCAGCGAAAGTACATTTGGTTAAATTAGATGTAATACAACATCAAGCATTAAGATTATGTTCTGGAG
Source organism: Poeciliopsis prolifica (assembly GCF_027474105.1). Lineage (NCBI taxonomy): Eukaryota > Metazoa > Chordata > Actinopteri > Cyprinodontiformes > Poeciliidae > Poeciliopsis > Poeciliopsis prolifica. Next base: position 439,803 of record NW_026562382.1, read on the forward strand.
CATTTAAAACCACCAAGAGCAGCAATGGAAGTAGAGATGGGAGAAATGCCATTAGAATTAAGAAGATTAAGGTTGGAATTAAATTATTGGTTAAATTTGCAAAGCAATAATATTGACCATCCGGCTAGGGAAATTTTAAAACCATGTTGGGAAAAAGAAACAAAAGAAATGGGGAGTCTTGGATGGACAACTGAAAACAAAAAAAGAATTTAACATGAGTAGTCTGGAAATTAGTCATACAACACCAACATCAGTAATACCACATGGATTCTACCAGAAGCAACAGTAGATATGACAATAATGGATAAGAAACAGGATAAATCTTTCATCATTGATAGTAGTTCAGTGCAGGTACTTTTAAACAATTACTATCAGTATATTCAAATCTATACAGATGCATCAAAAATAACTGGAAAAGTAGGTATAGCGTTTGTAGTACCAGAATTCAATATAAGAATAGGAAAACGAATTACAGACGGATTATCAGTGTACACAGGAGAAATGATGGCAATTCTATTGTCTTTACAATGGGTAGAAGAGATAAAACCATTAAAAACAATAATCTGTTCAGATTCAAGATCTGCATTATTAAGTATTAAAAACAAGCAATCGGATAGTAGAATGGACATTTTATTAGAAATATTTCACACATTATATAGAATAAAAAATATGGGGGTGATAGTTAATTTTGTATGGGTTCCAGTACATATTGGAATAGAAGGAAATGAGAGGGCAGATAAATTAGCAAAAGGGGCAATTCAAAATCCAATTAGCATTAAAGTTAAAACAAGTAAAGCTGAAGGAAAGAGTATAGTTAAGGAAAAACTGACGGAAAAGTGGCAGGAAAGGTGGGATGAAGAAATAACAGGAAGATGGTATTATAAGATTCAGAAGATGGTAGGAGAAAGAAGAAAGGGAAGAAGAAATAGAAAAGGGAAAGAGTGATAACAAGGATAAGATTTGGGGCATACAGGACTTAACTACTCACTTTAGAATTCAAAAGCATGCAACTGGTAAATGTGAGTATTGTGGAGAATGGAAACAGTAGAACATGTTATTCTAGAATGTGATAAATATGAAAGAGAGAGGAGATATATGAAAAAAGAGTTTGAAAGTATTAAGGAAAAATTTAATTTAATAGATATTTTGAGGAAGAGTTTTGAGAGCAAAACATATACAAATAGTTGTTCGATTTTTAAAGAAAACTAAGATATTCAGTAGAATTTGATAGAGTAGACATAAGAGTTAATGTATGGATGATAGTGATGAGTAGAATATAAATATGGATGTAAGTATGTATGTGTAGGTATAAATATAAATATGTTTTTCTTTTTTTTTTTGTGTAGGTGTATGTATGAATGTATATAGGTATATATATATACAGAGAGAGCGTTAGACCAACACGAGTCACACTCCATACCAGTAAGTGGCGGTAATGCTACTCTAAGTTTGTTGCCAACCGCCAATAAACACAAGAAGAAGAAGAAGAAAAAAAAATTAGAAGAAGAAGAAAAATTGTAGCTGGCTGTAGCACGTTGTGCTGAATTATTGCACGCTAAAAGATAAATTCTGATAAATTCCGGTAACGGTTAACAGAAAAGAAGATTTGTGACCTGATCCCTGGCAGTAAAAAACATTTTTACCGTGATTTTCTCTCGTGAGTGTTGTAATCTATTTTTGCAACCGAAGTTAAGATAATGCTAACTGGCGTCACAGGCATTACTGTTCATATGTTCCGACCAGGAAGAAAAGAGAAACATAAAAAAACCAATCGGAGAAACGTGAGATTAAAATGATTTTCACTGTATCGCATTTTTGTTATGTACAAACTTATAATGGGTCGCATAGAGTGCGATGTTTTGTTTTGCAAGCTTGCCATTAGTTGAATGTTATTTTTGCGATAAATGGAATTTATTGCTTCCTACTACTTTGGAATTTAATAGTTAATTGAGATCTGAATGTGGCAGTATGCCCTGGAGGTTTTGAACGCACCACACAAGTGCTGGCATTTAATTGGTGGTGGCGCTGTTTGTATATAAGGGGCCCTCCCTCACCTGGTCAACATGTGTTTCCGGTTTAGACCTCTGTTGTTGTGCAGCGCCAGTCTGACACTAAGGTGTGCTTGACTGATACATGCTGATCGCTCCTTCTTCTGGTAAGAGGCCTCTCCTATACTTGTTGTTGTTAGCCTAGCCTTCGCTTAGCTTTAATTGTACACCTAGGTGGCCTGTGTAAACTGCCTGATCCTCCTCCCAGCCAGAGGCACTACACATAGAGCTTGTGGTAAGTGAAAAGCTCATTACCTGCATGCTTTTAGATTTGATGTTTAACACTTATGTTTGCTATAGACGCTGCTGTTTGTCCTTGGCCGGCTGTTTGCCTGTTGCCCTGTGGTTCCTGGTTGATGGTCTCTGTTATTTTGGTTGTCCGTCGGCAGTCCATTTGTCGCTCTGTTTGCTGGCTTTCTGCCAGCCGTCGTGGTCAGCGTGAACCTGACTCCTGCCCCTTGTCCAGCTTGGCTGGTTCGGACTGGCGACCAGCTTGGACGGACTCTGCTGCCGCTCTTGAGTGGCGTCTGTGGCGTGGCATCCCAGGATGGATTCTTAATTGACAATTGCTGCTGATTGTTGACTGAACGACAATTATGAAATGACTCATGTAATTTGAATGTCTTTTATCTTGACAGGAAAGGCCAGTTCATGGTGTTGGTGGTGGACTTTCCGGGTGGTGGTGCTCTTTTGATTTGTTGCACAATTTTCTTTAGTTTTGTTGTTTTGTTTGCTGTGTTTCTTTTATTTAGGTCACTACCCTGAACTGCACTGCCACCCTTGACTTGAGCCGTCACTGTTATTTATTTAATGTGAGTGGTTTTAAACTTAATGTATTTTATTGATTAGCATGAACTGATGTAATAAATAAAATTATTGAAATTAGTGAGATTGTCTCAAGCCTCATATGTAGCGGCCTGTGTGCCTTGAAGATAACTTTTTGGGAATAAATTATTACAATTTTGTCTTAAAAATAGTTCTATTGAACCACACCGGTCCCACCACATACATATATGCAGGTTAGTTTTTTTTTTTTAGATCCACATTCAAGTTGGAAGGTTGTCCAGCTGCACAGCATCGCAGGCCTGGATTGGATTGCTGAGCTCCAGGTTTCAACCCAAGACCTGGGACTGCTGGATCCGCTGCCTACTTTGCACTGGATAAGATTTTGGATCCAAAGAAACACATGGCCATTTAACAAAGACTTGACTGACTGACCTAAATTGCAATTACTGAACTAAAAAGTTTCTAAAAGAAGGAACTGAAACAATAAGGAATCTGAACTAAAAGAAACTACACTACCTGTTATAACAAGGGTGGACACTTTATGTTGAAACAAAAATTGTACTATAATATTCTCTTTAATTTTGTATTAAACAGTCTGTTCATTATTCTTGATATGGTTGTTTGTGCTCATTATCCTCCTTTTTGAACTTAGAAAGATAGACTAACTGTAACTTCAACATTGAAATCTAAGTTTTCTCAACTTATCTATTCGTAAGTTAAACTAGTTGGTTACAGTTTCAATTCATAACAGACACAATGGGAGCCTGCCTAATACGCCAACATGAGATGCAGTTTCTCTTACTAATATCTGTGTGTGATACCAGACATCATCATAAAGGGATGATTAGACGACTAAGATATACACAGGATTATTGTTTCAAAATAACACTAACAAATGGAATTATAAAAAAGAAAAAATCAAAATAAACCAAAATAAACAAAAAGCAGACAATCTGAATTTTTTTTTTCTTTTGTCTCATAGTTGAGGAATATCTATGATGACGATTACAGGCCTCTCATCTTTTTAAGTGGGAGAACTTGCACAATTGGTGGCTGACTACTATAAACTACGCTATGAGGTTTTTAGCGTAAATCGGTAGGCTAATAATAAGCTGTGCAGGCTCAGAAATTAAAATGCATCCCCCCTACATGAGTAGACCAGACAGTTAAACGTGATATAAAATGTTCTGCACAATGGGCCTCTGTTATCAGTGTGTTTTCTCATCGATTTTCTCATCGTTCGGTCCTCCAGCGTCCTCGGCGACGGGTCCTCCAGGGTCTTCGCGGCTGAATCTCCCTCCAGGGTCTCTACAAATTAGATATATAGATATATAGATATATAAAATATCTATGTCTAGACATAGATATCCACATCGATAGATTGACGTGGATAACTATGTCTTGATAGATATTCCACGTCTATCGATCACATATCTCTTGACAGACAGATGACAGAAAGACGTGCATATCGATCTCTAGATATCTATCTATAGCTACATCTAATTTGTATTTGATGGGTATTGTCTACATTCCCTGCAAAGGAAAATCATTCGTGACGCAATGACTGCTGAGGGCCTACATTCAAAGGCTCTGGTTCAGTCGATCAATGACGTCAATCTGTGACGTATGATGCGGGCTTCAAGTGTGCTATGGCAAGCCGTTTTCACATAAATTGCGTTCCCTCTGATTAACCGTAATTACTTTCTAGATTTCGAAAAATGCATTTTGACTTGACAAAACTACATTTTGACTCCGGAATGATAATTTAAGATATCTGCATTTACATTCTGACTAGTAAGAATAATAATTCAGGATATCTTCAATTACATTTTGACTGGTCAAAATTCCTTGCAAGATATCTCAAATGACGTCACTTGTTCTGTAATTTGAGGAGACACGTAACCGGAATTACGATTTAAGATTTCTTGAACGTAATTATCACTGTCAAAATTACAATTTTAGATATCTGAATTCTGAATGAGGTGAAAGCCCCTTTGTGCTGTCCGAATAGTTGCCTGCAGAATTTTATATTTTCAGTAAATGCCACAAATAAATCTCACGTCATTTGGACTGGTTAGAATGTAATTATCTCAAATAGGTATTTTGTCCAGTCAAATTTTAATTAGATATCTTAAATTGCTAAAACGTCTGGTCATAAAACAATTTGAGATATCTGGAATGTAAGAGCAGTGAAACCGACTTTATATCAAAAAGGCTTGCCATACGCAGAAGGGCGACCGGTCTTTGACGTCAATCTGTGACGTATGATTAAGGAATGATCATCTGTGAAGCACAATGCATATCTGTGACCATCTTTGGACGTTGGATCTATAGGTCCTGCTAAATCTGTGTGGACCATTGCTAGTGGTTCTTTAGCTCTTGCATCTGGCTCCTTGTTAGTTTGAACACATTTTCCTTTCGTGCAGACTTCACGATATGGCATTGGTTCACCTCTCCTTTAATTTCCATGCCATGAACAACATTTTCTAGCTTCAGTACATCTCTGTAATTGCAATGTCCAAGAATCTCATGCCAACCTTGTAAGTCATAACATTTTTTACACTGAGTTCCACATCCATTGTCCGTCGTTTGGAAGTAATACAATGTGTTACCTACGTGAATGGGGAACTTGGTATAGTCTCTGAGAAGAACGTTCTTTTCTTCTTTGAAGATCACCGTTGCTCCGCTGGATGTTGCAGCTTTCACTGAGAAGATGTCTTGCGGATATGAAGGGATGTACAATTTGTTCCTCAGCACTGTTTTAAGACGTCGACCTAACGTCTCCTCGTTTCTTGGCAACACCAAAACACCTGGATCCATCAGCCAATTCCACGCAGTGCGTCTCGGCCTGGAAACTTTCATCAAGCTTCCGAAACTTCCCGATGTCGGTGATTATATGCGACGTCGCACCAGCGTCCACCATCAGACCTCTCCTCTTGATGTCGTCCACTCGCGTGTCAGCGTCGCTCACCCGGAAAGCAAACTCTCTGTCGCCGCCCGCATTTGAATACTTAGTTGGTTCCTTTTTAGTCTTGAAGTTGAAATATTTTCAAAGTGACTCATCTCAGTTAAAATAAGTCATTAATACTTATATATAGTATGTATCACTTCCACCTCTTCTTCTTTTTGGCAATTAAGAGTTCGTCGCACTGCTGGTGTGAAGTCAGCTTTAATGAAACTCTTTAAAGTTGTTCTTATTACAGCTTCAGTTTCCCTGACACCAACACCACCGTCGAACTAAAACACAACGTAAACTTAGTGAGATGGTGTCAAGAATACAATATCGATATAAAAATAACGTAAAACATATAAACATACCTCGCTGGCTAACCCTTCCTTTTGAGGTAGAAATGAGGTCATTCAGTAAATTCTTACACTTAAATCATGCTTCTTCATTTGCTTGCCAACGCGATGCTGTTATATCGCAAGCGTCTCTGGTAACCTGGTAACCAGACGCTTCTACATCTACTTCCTACCTTAAACCTTCAAAATAAGAGTCTTAACAAACAGTATAAATAATGCAAAATAAAACCTATAAATTAAAACTTTGGCAGTAAAAGTATGTATTTATGTATTGTAACTATATATTATATGAACTAGCAATGTAGGTAGCTAATTTACATTTAATACTATAAATACTATAATGAAGACTTAGAAATCTATTTTGTTTTTATATTTCTATATCATATATCAACGACACGGCGCTGGAATTGAAAAATTCAGGGCTTCAAGGAAAAGAATAACGAAGATGCCCGCAAAGAAAATCACAGACATCTCAATGAGATCGCAAACTGGGCCTCGTCTACTGAGTGGACGTCGCGCGTCGTCTTTTGTTTTCTAACATTTAGAAACATCGGCCGAATTAATAAATAAGGCTGTCTCAAATGGCAATGTTAATAATCTCGTTATTTGGTTGGAGGTTAGTTGTTCTGGATTCAGTTTAAGAGAGTCGGTGCTTCATTCTGACCTTTTCCTGAACGCCAGAGGTTCAGTTTCCTTCTCCTCATTTTTTCTGAATCTTCCCTTTAAATGTTAGGGGTTGGAGAGATGGTATTAAAAGAAAGGCAATATTTATGTTTTTGTAAAAATGCTAAAGCGAACTGCATAGTTTTTACAAGAAACTCACTGATGAGGCTGATGAGAGCTTCTGGTCCAATCAATGGAGAGGAAAAGTTATTGAGCGCAGAGGGCCTACATTCAAAGACTCTGTTCAGGCGGTCGATGACGTCAATGGGTGACGTAAATGACGTCACCCACTGACGTCATTAACATTGAAAGATCCTTGAATGAGAATCCCATCTAAGGATGACGTCACCAGCGACCAGCTGAGCCAATCAGAAGCAGGTGACCACCCACTGCTCATTAACTACAGCGATTGAATACTTAGTTGCTTTTTTTTCTTTTTAATTATTAAACACTTTGAACCATTTTACAAGATCACGTGTCATGCACTTAAGTAATAAAAATCTTACAGGCTAAAGACACACATCATTTTAAGACAATAACATCATAAAAAAATTGTTCAATAAAAATAAATGAATAAAATGTGGAATACTTTCCATTTTGGTAAAAGGAGAATTTAAGGTTCTCCACACATAAGGTCACATATAAAATACATACTTATATAATGTATAAGTTATTAATGACTTATTTTAACTGAGATGAGTCGCTTTGAAAATAATTCAACTTCAAGACTAAAAAGGAACCAACTAAGTATTCAAATGCCATAGTTAATGAGCAGTGGGCGGTCGCCTGCTCCTGATTGGCTCAGCTGTTCACTGGTCACGTTTTTCTTGAATGGAAAACTCCAACCCAGAATTAACGTCACCCATTGGCGTCATTGACCGCCTGAACAGAGTCTTTGAATGTAGACCCTCTGCGCTCATTTGGTCACTAACCATTTGCTTTGTCTTTCAGGTAAAACTTAAAAAACACTAAAAACCTTAAAGATAGGATAGGTTATCCTTTCTTAAATGATCAAGCATCGATATGCAGGATCAACATCATGTTTAGTCCGGGTCTTTATTACAGTCATGTATGTAAAGGAGGATGATATTTGCTCCCTTGACTCTGGTTCTGATCCGCTGCTCCCTAAACAACCGGACACTTTTTATACTTTTTCTTCTTCCTCCCAGCATCTAAACGTTGCTTTCTACTGCAGTATTTTTCAACCTTTTTTGAGCCTAGGCACATTGTTTTCATTGAAAGAATCAAGAGGCACACCACCAGCCAAAAATCTAAACAAATGAAAATAATAAATAATAATAATATATGGTCGTTCTTATCAAAGTGTCTTGAATAGGAATTTGTATCAATTTTATATTAGATATTTCAAATTGCACTTAACATGTCTACTTCAAAAGTGCGCCTGATCAGTGGCACAACAATTTATATTTAAGACCACATTGTTCACACGACTAATTCTGACCACAAGCAATCTCTCAGCCAGAATATAGAAAATAATTCCTTTTCTGAGAGAAGCAATAATATTTAGAAAAAAAAGCTCACGGTATTTGCCTTCCGTTGATATCCACTCATGCTAAGTTCTTCATCTGGGTCTGAATTTAGCTTTTTTCTTTTCAAACTTTTCCATCACTGTCATCACAGTCTTGCTTGGTACAATGCTCTCACCGCTTCCTGTCACATTCATGCATCACTAATTCTCTTGTTTTAACGTACAGTGCTGTGTACCTACTGCCATCCTGTCATCAGGAAATTACATGATGACGCCGCTAGTCACTATACAACACAGACTCTCGGAAATGGCATATTATTTGCAGTCAATCTGTTTTCAAAAAATCGTTTTAGACCAATTTAGTGAAATTGAATAATTTCCACGGGACACTAGTCGAAAAACACTGTTCTACTGCAACGTTTAGATATGTATAAATATATATATTGAAAACATCATAGTAATTTTTTTTATCCAGTCTTTGAATGTAGGTTATCTCCGATAATTTAGTCACTTTCTGTTTTCTTTCTCGTATCTATATTTGTATTTGCAATAAACTAAATATTCTACTATCGTATCTAATGCAGTTTATTAAATTGACCACTGCAGGAATTATGAACAGTCTTAAAATAAGCCGAAATAAATTTGACAACAATGTCAATGTCACAGTCAATCTAAGAAGAAAACGAACTCTGCCCAGATTTGAAAATATTTTACTTGGAATATAGAACCATAAATCCTTTTAATTTAAAAAAAAGACCGAAGCCAATTTATTTTTAAAGTGTCGTTCGTTCAATCAAATTGAAAAGCTTGCAGTCGTCCATCTTCAAACTGATTACATTACATTTTCTTATTAAGTGAGATTTATGTTTCCATAGAAAAATAATAATCCTGTTGTTGGAATTAATTGCAGAAATGTGTATTCCTAATGCATGTGCAGTGTAGGTAAATCTGGAAATACTTTCCATTTTGGTGAAAAATATTCTACGCAGAATAGATAAATCTCTGCTATTACAGGCCCAACCTTTCCTAGGGGGCAGTAGAGAGCAACGTGTGGACGCTGCAGCGAGCAGAACCGATACGAGTTTGTTTCCAGAGTCCAGTGATCAATATCATCCTCCTTTACATACATGACTGTAAATAAAGACCCGGACTAAACATGATCTGTTGATCCTGCATATCGATGCTTGATCGTTTAAGAAAGGATAACCTATCCTATCTTTAAGGTTTTTAGTGTTTTTTTAAGTTTTTACCTGAAAGACAAAGCAAATGGTTAGTGACCAAATGAGCGCAGAGGGTCTACATTCAAAGACTCTGTTCAGGCGGTCAATGACGCCAATCGGTGACGTTGATTCTGGGTTGGAGTTTTCCATTCAAGGAAAACGTGACCAGTGAACAGCTGAGCCAATCAGGAGCAGGCGACCGCCCACTGCTCATTAACTATGGCATTTGAATACTTAGTTGGTTCCTTTTTAGTCTTGAAGTTGAAATATTTTCAAAGTAACTCATCAGTTAAAATAAGTCATTAATGACTTATACATTATATAAGTATTTATATATATCATATATCATATATCACCGACACGGCGCTGGAATTGAAAAATTCAGGGCTTCAAGGAAAAGAATAACGAAGATGCCCGCAAAGAAAATCACAGACATCTCAATGAGATCGCAAAGCACTGGGCCTCGTCTACTGACAACGCAGTGGACGTCGCGCGTCGTCTTTTGTTTTCTAACATTTAGAAACATCGGCCGAATTAATAAATAAGGCTGTCTCAATGGCAATGTTAATAATCTCGTTATTTGGTTGGAGGTTAGTTGTTCTGGATTCAGTTTAAGAGAGTCGGTGCTTCATTCTGACCTTTTCCTGAACGCCAGAGGTTCAGTTTCCTTCTCCTCATTTTTTCTGAATCTTCCCTTTAAATGTTAGGGTTGGAGAGATGGTATTAAAAGAAAGGCAATATTTATGTTTTTGTAAAAATGCTAAAGCGAACTGCATAGTTTTTACAAGAAACTCACTGATGAGGCTGATGAGAGCTTCTGGTCGAATCAATGGAGAGGAAAAGTTATTGAGCGCAGAGGGCTTACATTCAAAGACTCTGTTCAGGCGGTCGATGACGTCAATGGGTGACGTAAATGACGTCACCCACTGACGTCATTAACATTGAAAGATCCTTGAATGAGAATCCCATCTAAGGATGACGTCACCAGCGACCAGCTGAGCCAATCAGAAGCAGGTGACCGCCCACTGCCCATTAACTACAGCGATTGAATACTTAGTTGCTTTTTTTTCTTTTTAATTATTAAACACTTTGAACCATTTTACAAGATCACGTGTCATGCACTTAAGTAATAAAATCTTACAGGCTAAAGACACACACATCATTTTAAGACAATAACATCATAAAAAAATTGTTCAATAAAAATAAATGAATAAAATGTGGAATACTTTCCATTTTGATAAAAGGAGAATTTAAGGTTCTCCACACATAAGGTCACATATAAAATACATACTTATATAATGTATAAGTTATTAATGACTTATTTTAACTGATGAGTTACTTTGAAAATATTTCAACTTCAAGACTAAAAAGGAACCAACTAAGTGTTCAAATGCTATAGTTAATGAGCAGTGGGCGGTCGCCTGCTCCTGATTGGCTCAGCTGTTCACTGGTCACGTTTTTCTTGAATGGAAAACTCCAACCCAGAATTAACGTCACCCATTGGCGTCATTGACCGCCTGAACAGAGTCTTTGAATGTAGACCCTCTGCGCTCATTTGGTCACTAACCATTTGCTTTGTCTTTCAGGTAAAAAACTTAAAAAACACTAAAAACCTTAAAGATAGGATAGGTTATCCTTTCTTAATGATCAAGCATCGATATGCAGGATCAACAGATCATGTTTAGTCCGGGTCTTTATTTACAGTCATGTATGTAAAGGAGGATGATATTTGATCACTGGACTCTGGTTCTGATCCGCTGCTCCCTAAACAACCGGACACTTTTTATACTTTTTTCTTCTTCCTCCCAGCATCTAAACGTTGCTTTCTACTGCAGTATTTTTCAACCTTTTTTGAGCCTAGGTACATTGTTTTCATTGAAAGAATCAAGAGGCACACCACCAGCCAAAAATCTAAACAAATGAAAAAATAAATAATAATAATATATGGTCGTTCTTATCAAAGTGTCTTGAATAGGAATTTGTATCATATTTTATATAGATATTTCAAATTGCACTTAACATGTCTACTTCAAAAGTGCGCCTGATCAGTGGCACAACAATTTATATTTAAGACCACATTGTTCACACGACTAATTCTGACCACAAGCAATCTCTCAGCCAGAATATAGAAAATAATTCCTTTTCTGAGAGAAGCAATAATATTTAGAAAAGAAAAAGCTCACGGTATTTGCCTTCCGTTGATATTCACTCATGCTAAGTTCTTCATCTGGGTCTGAATTTAGCTTTTTTTCTTTTCAAAACTTTTCCATCACTGTCATCACAGTCTTGCTTGGTACAATGCTCTCACCGCTTCCTGTCACATTCATGCATCACTAATTCTCTTGTTTTAACGTACAGTGCTGTGTACCTACTGCCATCCTGTCATCAGGAAATTACATGATGACGCCGCTAGTCACTATACAACACAGACTCTCGGAAATGGCATATTATTTGCAGTCAATCTGTTTTCAAAAATCGTTTTAGACCAATTTAGTTGAAATTGAATAATTTCCACGGGACACTAGTTGAAAAACCTGTTCTACTGCAACGTGTAGATATGTATAAATATATATTGAAAACATCATAGTAATTTTTTTATCCAGTCTTTGAATGTAGGTTATCTCCGATAATTTAGTCACTTTCTGTTTTCTTTCTCGTATCTATATTTGTATTTGCAATAAACTAAATATTCTACTATCGTATCTAATGCAGTTTATTAAATTGACCACTGCAGGAATTATGAACAGTCTTAAAATAAGCCGAAATAAATTTGACAACAATGTCAATGTCACAGTCAATCTAAGAAGAAAACGAACTCTGCCCAGATTTGAAAATATTTTACTTGGAATATAGAACCATAAATCCTTTTAATTTAAAAAAAAGACCGAAGCCATTTTATTTTTAAAGTGTCGTTCGTTCAATCAAATTGAAAAGCTTGCAGTCGTCCATCTTCAAACTGATTACATACATTTTCTTATTAAGTGAGATTTATGTTTCCATAGAAAAATAATAAACCAGTTGTTGGAATTAATTGCAGAAATGTGTATTCCTAATGCATGTGCAGTGTAGGTAAATCTGGAAATACTTTCCATTTTGGTGAAAAATATTCTACGCAGAATAGATAAATCTCTGCTATTACAGGCCCAACCTTTCCTAGGGGGCAGTAGAGAGCAACGTGTGGACGCTGCAGCGAGCAGAACCGATACGAGTTTGTTTCCAGAGTCCAGTGATCAAATATCATCCTCCTTTACATACATGACTGTAAATAAAGACCCGGACTAAACATGATCTGTTGATCCTGCATATCGATGCTTGATCATTTAAGAAAGGATAACCTATCCTATCTTTAAGGTTTTTAGTGTTTTTTTAAGTTTTTACCTGAAAGACAAAGCAAATGGTTAGTGACCAAATGAGCGCAGAGGTCTACATTCAAAGACTCTGTTCAGGCGGTCAATGACGCCAATCGGTGACGTTGATTCTGGGTTGGAGTTTTCCATTCAAGGAAAACGTGACCATGAACAGCTGAGCCAATCAGGAGCAGGCGACCGCCCACTGCTCATTAACTATGGCATTTGAATACTCAATGAGATCGCAAAGCACTGGGCCTCGTCTACTGACAACGCAGTGGACGTCGCGCGTCGTCTTTTGTTTTCTAACATTTAGAAACATCGGCCGAATTAATAAATAAGGCTGTCATTCAACATTTTTGCTTGAAACCATATGTCATGTTTGTGCGCTTCATCCACAGGCAGTAATCCTAACAAACCCTGGTGAACCTTTTGTGTTTCTTCAGTCAAACCCAAAAACCTTTTAAATTCTCCTTAATGTCACTCACACACCTTTTGTCATTTTTCAACACTGTAATAGCTTGTCTTAATTTTGTGAGCTTACTTAATTTTGCTTTTCTTTCACTTTCTAAGCTACTAATTTTCATCAACAAAGCTTTAGCTGTTAATTTCACTTGTCTCTTTTCAGTCTCCCATTGAGAACTTTCGTCATCACCCACAATGTTACTTTGACCCTCTTGATCCAGAGCGATGTTTTCCTCTTCTGTCATATTTGGTAACAGCTTTAAGTTTATTGGCAAATAGTAGATTAATTGTAGAGCGCTCTCCTTTGTTCTACGCAGTCTTCAGGCTGCTAACATGCATTGGATTTAAGCTTGTCTCTTGATGTGCGCACGTAACCATAATGGTCATTCATTGATATCAGCGCTGACCCACATACCCCAATGATGCGTTGGTCGATATTGATGATCTCCGTCCCGATGTCCGCTGATACGAATCTCAGTTGCTCAATAGCTCGATCCCTGCAGCTTTTCCTCTCCAGCTCCGTTCCGGCGTCCCGCTGTCCGCTGCGTCCTGGTCCCGACGTCCGGCGACCCGCTGTCCGCTGCTACGAATCTCAGTTGCTCCAATAGCTCGATCCCTGCAGCTCTCCAGCTCCGGTACGGCGTCCGACTCAGCGTTAGTGGAACCCCAGTGCAGAAGGCTCGGTGGAGCTTTCAAACGAACTTTCAAACGAAGATAGTTTTTTACTTAATAATGTAGCGTCCAAAATCCTTTACTTTAGGGCTACTAGTGGTTGCCTCTGGGTGTAGTTCGTTTTTACGTGCGTTCAGATAAAGTGTCAGAATACTGATCTTCTATAGTATGAAAGTCTTTTATTATACTTTCCATTTACATACATAAAAGTTCGTTTCTAACCCTCAAACCGAACACAGTAAAAAACTGTGTCCGCTTCCCAATGGTCAACACCTGAACACCATTACAATCGACCTTAAATAACCCATCCCCCTCACACTCAGAAAACAAAACAATACGCCCTCTGGTGGTGACAACAATTGGCTCCTTCAGCTTGATAATTTAAGAAAGGATAACCTATCCTATCTTTAAGGTTTTAGTGTTTTTTTAAGTTTTTTACCTGAAAGACAAAGCAAATGGTTAGTGACCAAATGAGCGCAGAGGGTCTACATTCAAAGACTCTGTTCAGGCGGTCAATGACGCCAATCGGTGACGTTAATTCTGGGTTGGAGTTTTCCATTCAAGAAAAACGTGACCAGTGAACAGCTGAGCCAATCAGGAGCAGGCGACCGCCCACTACTCATTAACTATAGCATTTGAATACTTAGTTGGTTCCTTTTTAGTCTTGAAGTTGAATTATTTTCAAAGCGACTCATCTCAGTTAAAATAAGTCATTAATAACTTATACATTATATAGTATGTATTTTATATGTGACCTTATGTGTGGAGAACCTTAAATTCTCCTTTTACCAAAATGGAAAGTATTCCACATTTTATTCATTTATTTTTTTGAACATTTTTTTTATGATGTTATTGTCTTAAAATGATGTGTGTGTCTTTAGCCTGTAAGATTTTATTACTTAAGTGCATGACACGTGATCTTGTAAAATTGTTCAAAGTGTTTAATAATTAAAAAGAAAAAAGCAACTAAGTATTCAATCGCTGTAGTTAATGAGCAGTGGGCGGTCACCTGCTTCTGATTGGCTCAGCTGGTCACTGGTGACGTCATCCTTAAATGGGATACTCATTCAAGGATCCTTGAATGATAATGACGTCAGTGGGTGACGTCATTTACGTCACCCATTGACGTCATCGACCGCCTGAACAGAGTCTTTGAATGTAGGCCCTCTGCGCTCAATAACTTTTCCTCTCCATTGATTGGACCAGAAGCTCTCATCAGCCTCATCAGTGAGTTTCTTGTAAAAACTATGCAGTTCGCTTTAGCATTTTTACAAAAACATAAATATTGCCTTTCTTTTAATACCATCTCTCCAACCCCTAACATTTAAAGGGAAGATTCAGAAAAAATGAAGAGAAGGAAACTGAACCTCTGGCGTTCAGGAAAAGGTCAGAATGAAGCACCGACTCTCTTAAACTGAATCCAGAACAACTGACCTCCAACCAAATAACGAGATTATTAACATTGCCATTTGAGACAGCCTTATTTATTAATTCGGCCGATGTTTCTAAATGTTAGAAAACAAAAGACGACGCGCGACGTCCACTGCGTTGTCAGTAGACGAGGCCCAGTGCTTTGCGATCTCATTGAGATGTCTGTGATTTTCTTTGCGGGCATCTTCGTTATTCTTTTCCTTGAAGCACTGAATTTTTCAATTCCAGCGCCGTGTCGGTGATATATGATATAGAAATATAAAAACAAAATAGATTTCTAAGTCTTCATTATAGTATTTTTATAGTATTTAAATGTAAATTAGCTACCTACATTGCTAGTTCATATAATATATAGTTACAATACATAAAATACATACTTTTACTGCCAAAGTTTTAATTTATAGGTTTTATTTTGTATTATTTATACGTTTTGTTAAGACTCTTATTTTGAAGGTTTAAGGTAGGAAGTAGATGTAGAAGCGTCTGGTTACCAGGTTACCAGAGACGCTTGCGATATAACAGCATCGCGTTGGCAAGCAAATGAAGAAGCATGATTTAAGTGTAAGAATTTACTGAATGACCTCATTTCTACCTCAAAAGGAAGGGTTAGCCAGCGAGGTATGTTTATATGTTTTATGTTATTTTTATATCGATATTGTATTCTTGACACCATCTCACTAAGTTTACGTTGTGTTTTAGTTCGACGGTGGTGTTGGTGTCAGGGAAACTGAAGCTGTAATAAGAACAACTTTAAAGAGTTTCATTAAAGCTGACTTCACACCAGCAGTGCGACGAACTCTTAATTGCCAAAAAGAAGAAGAGGTGGAAGTGATACATACTTATATATAAGTTATTAATGACTTATTTTAACTGAGATGAACTTTGAAAATATTTCAACTTCAAGACTAAAAAGGAACCAACTAAGTATTCAAATGCGGGCGCGACAGAGAGTTTGCTTTCCGGGTGAGCGACGCTGACACGCGAGTGGACGACATCAAGAGGAGAGGTCTGATGGTGGACGCTGGTGCGACGTCGCATATAATCACCGACATCGGGAAGTTTCGGAAGCTTGATGAAAGTTTCCAGGCCGAGACGCACTGCGTGGAATTGGCTGATGGATCCAGGTGTTTTGGTGTTGCCAAGAAACGAGGAGACGCGTCAGGTCGACGTCTTAAAACAGTGCTGAGGAACAAATTGTACATCCCTTCATATCCGCAAGACATCTTCTCAGTGAAAGCTGCAACATCCAGCGGAGCAACGGTGATCTTCAAAGAAGAAGAACGTTCTTCTCAGAGACGATACCAAGTTCCCATTCACGTAGGTAACACATTGTATTACTTCCAAACGACGGACAATGGATGTGGTGCTCAGTGTAAAAAATGTTATGACTTACAAGGTTGGCGTGAGATTCTTGGACATTGCAATTACAGAGATGTACTGAAGCTAGAAAATGTTGTTCATGGCATGGAAATTAAAGGGAGGTGAACCAATGCCATATCGTGAAGTCTGCACGAAAGGAAAATGTGTTCAAACTAACAAGGAGCCAGATGCAAGAGCTAAAGAACCACTAGCAATGGTCCACACAGATTTAGCAGGACCTATAGATCCAACATCCAAAGATGGTCACAGATATGCATTGTGCTTCACAGATGATCATTCCTTAATCATACGTCACAGATTGACGTCAAAGACCTGTCGCCCTTCTGCGTATGGCAAGCCTTTTTGATATAAAGTCGGTTTCACTGCTCTTACATTCCAGATATCTCAAATTGTTTTATGACCAGACGTTTTAGCAATTTAAGATATCTCTAATTAAAATTTGACTGGACAAAATACCTATTTGAGATAATTACATTCTAACCAGTCCAAATGACGTGAGATTTATTTGTGGCATTTACTGAAAATATAAAATTCTGCAGGCAACTATTCGGACAGCACAAAGGGGCTTTCACCTCATTCAGAATTCAGATATCTAAAATTGTAATTTTGACAGTGATAATTACGTTCAAGAAATTTTAAATCGTAATTCAAGTTACGTGTCTCGTCAAATTACAGAACAAGTGACGTCATTTGAGATGCAAGATATCCTGAATTATTATTCTTACTAGTCAGAATGTAAATGCAGATATCTTAAATTATCATTCCGGAGAGTCAAAATGTAGTTTTGTAAAGTCAAAATGCATTTTTAGAAATCTAGAAAGTAATTACGGTTAATCAGAGGGAACGCAATTTATGTGAAAACGGCTTGCCATAGCACACTTGAAGCCCGCATCATACGTCACAGATTGACGTCATTGATCGACTGAACCAGAGCCTTTGAATGTAGGCCCTCAGCAGTCATTGCGTCACGAATGATTTTCCTTTGCAGGGAATGTAGACAATACCCATCAAATACAAATTAGATGTAGCTATAGATAGATATCTAGAGATCGATATGCACGTCTTTCTGTCATCTGTCTGTCAAGAGATATGTGATCGATAGACGTGAATATCTATCAAGACATAGTTATCCACGTCAATCTATCGATGTGGATATCTATGTCTAGACATAGATATTTATATATCTATATATCTAATTTGTAGAGACCCTGGAGGGAGAATCAGTCGCCGAAGACCCTGGAGGACCCGTCGCCGAGGACGCTGGAGGACCGAACGATGAGAAAATCGATGAGAAAACACACTGATAACAGAGGCCCATTGTGCAGAACATTTTATATCACCTTTAACTGTCTGGTCTATTCATGTAGGGGATGCATTTTAATTTCTGAGCCTGCACAGCTTATTATTAGCCTACCGATTTTTGCATGCCCTCCCTATTTTCCTGAAATATTAACCCATTCATATAAACCTCATAGCGTAGTTTATAGTAGTCAGCCACCAATTGTGCAAGTTCTCCCACTTAAAAAGATGAGAGGCCTGTAATTGTCATCATAGATGTTCCTCAACTATGAGACAAAAAGAAAAAAAAAATTCAGATTGTCTGATTTTTGTTTTGTTTTTTGTTATTTTTGGTTTATTTTGATTTTTTCTTTTTTATAATTCCATTTGTTAGTGTTATTTTGAAACAATAATCCTGTGTATATCTTAGTCGTTTAATCATCCCTTTATGATGATGTCTGGTATCACACACAGATACTAGTAAGAGAAACTGCATCTCATGTTGGCGTATTAGGCAGGCTCCCATTGTGTCTGTTATGAATTGAAACTGTAACCAACTAGTTTAACTTATGAATAGATAAGTTGAGAAAACTTAGATTTCAATATTGAAGTTACAGTTAGTCTATCTTTCTAAGTTCAAAAGGAGGATAATGAGCACAAACAACCATATCAAGAATAATGAACAGACTGTTTAATACAAAATTACAGAGAATATATAGTACAATTTTTGTTTCAATAAAGTGTCCACCCTTGTTATAACAGGTAGTGTAGTTTCTTTTAGTTCAGATTCCTTATTGTTCAGTTCCTTCTTTTAGAAGCTTTTTAGTTCAGTAATTGCAATTTAGGTCAGTCAGTCAAGTCTTTGTTAAATGGCCATGTGTTTCTTTGGATCCAAAATCTTATCCAGTGCAAAGTAGGCAGCGGATCCAGCAGTCCCAGGTCTTGGGTTGAAACCTGGAGCTCAGCAATCCAATCCAGGCCTGCGATGCTGTGCAGCTGGACAACCTTCCAACTTGAATGTGGTTCTAAAAAAAAAAAAACTAACCTGCATATATATGCATGGTGGACCGGTGTGGTTCAATAGAACTATTTTTAAGACAAAATTGTAATAATTTATCCCCAAAAAGTTATCTTCAAGGCACACAGGCCGCTACATATGAGGCTTGAGACAATCTCACTAATTTCAATAATTTTATTTATTACATCAGTTCATGCTAATCAATAAAATACATTAAGTTAAAACCACTCACATTAAATAAATAACAGTGACGGCTCAAGTCAAGGGTGGCAGTGCAGTTCAGGGTAGTGACCTAAATAAAAGAAACAGCAAACAAAACAACAAAACTAAAGAAAATTGTGCAACAAATCAAAAGAGCACCACCACCCGGAAAGTCCACCACCAACACCATGAACTGGCCTTTCCTGTCAAGATAAAAGACATTCAAATTACATGAGTCATTTCATAATTGTCGTTCAGTCAACATCAGCAGCAATTGTCAATTAAGAATCCGTCCTGGGATGCCACGCCACAGACGCCACTCAAGAGCGGCAGCAGAGTCCGTCCAAGCTGGTCGCCAGTCCGAACCAGCCAAGCTGGACAAGGGGCAGGAGTCAGGTTCACGCTGACCACGACGGCTGGCAGAGAGCCAGCAATCAGAGCGACAAATGGACTGCCGACCGACAACCAAAATAACAGCTGACATCAACCAGGAACCACAGGGCAACAGGCAAACAGCCGGCCAAGGACAAACAGCAGCGTCTATAGCAAACATAAGTGTTAAACATCAAATCTAAAAGCATGCAGGTAATGAGCTTTTCACTTACCACAAGCTCTATGTGTAGTGCCTCTGGCTGGGAGGAGGATCAGGCAGTTTACACAGGCCACCTAGGTGTACAATTAAAGCTAAGCGAAGGCTAGGCTAACAACAACAAGTATAGGAGAGGCCTCTTACCAGAAGAAGGAGCGATCAGCATGTATCAGTCAAGCACACCTTAGTGTCAGACTGGCGCTGCACAACAACAGAGGTCTAAACCGGAAACACATGTTGACCAGGTGAGGGAGGGCCCCTTATATACAAACAGCGCCACCACCAATTAAATGCCAGCACTTGTGTGGTGCGTTCAAAACCTCCAGGGCATACTGCCACATTCAGATCTCAATTAACTATTAAAATCCAAAAGTATGCAGGAAGCAATAAATTCCATTTATCGCAAAAAATAACACTCAACTAATGGCAAGCTTGCAAACAAACATCGCACTCTTTGCGACCGATTATAAGTTTGTACATAACAACAATGCGATACAGTGAAAATCATTTTAATCTCACGTTTCTCCGATTGGTTTTTTTATGTTTCTCTTTTATTCCTGGTCGGAACATATGAACAGTAATGCCTGTGACGCCAGTTAGCATTATCTTAACTTCGGTTGCAAAAATAGATTACAACACTCACGAGAGAAAATCACAGTAAAAATGTTTTTTTACTGCCAGGGATCAGGTCACAAATCTTCTTTTCTGTTAACCGTTACCGGAATTTATCAGAATTTATCTTTTAGCGTGCAATAATTCAGCACAACGTGCTACAGCCAGCTACAATTTTTCTTCTTCTAATTTTTCTGCTGTCTAAACCAGAATATAACTCACAAGCCCCCTGCTGGCGTTTTCTGGTATCACAAGAAACTGATTTGCTGGTTGCATTAAATAACAAAACAAAATCCTACAGAAATAAAATGCAAAATACTACTAACAATAGTATCACACATATATATGTGGGTTACAAAACACATGTATTTCTGGATTCATGGTTGAAGAAATGATCACTTAGTGTTCAATTTTTCACATTTTCTCCACCTTGAGTGACAGAAAGTGTAAAAATGGCATTCACAAAATTTAAATATGTCTAGACATATATAAATATGTTGAATAGGGGAAAATGATTGTTTTCTTTTGTTGTTAATTATTGTTGCATTTTTATTATATATATATATATATATATATATATATATATATATATATATATATATATATATATATATATATATATCCGCCTGTTATCGTGTTCGTGGAGGTGATCTCTGTGCAGCGCACACTCTCGTTTGTCCACAGCCGGCTGCTCAACACTCCAACGCCGCTCACTCCTCGGCGTGCCACGCCTCCTTCTGTTCAGGTCCAATTCAAAGAAAACACAGTAGAGCGCCAGCATCCCCGCACCAGAACTTCGTCGGAAGACGTCCTCACTGCCAGTACACTGCAGGATCGGTTCAATCGGAATGGAACTTTTACTTACAGCGCGCCTGATCCTCTGTACTGGGCCGTTTTCCAACTTCCGATGTTATATGCCGGATGAGCGGGAAGAATACATATTTAAATATGTCTGTGACATATTTAAATATGTCTAGACATATTTAAATTTTGTGAATGCCATTTTTACACTTTCTGTCACTCAAGGTGGAGAAAACGTGAAACATTGAACACTAAGTGATCATTTCTTCATCCATGAATCCAGAAATACATGAGTTTTGTAACCCACATATATATGTGTGATACTATTGTTAGTAGTATTTTGCATTTTATTTCTGTAGGATTTGTTGTTTTGTTATTTAATGCAACCAGCAAATCAGTTCTTGTGATACCAGAAAACGCCAGCAGGTGGCTTGTGAGTTATATTCTGGTTTAGACAGCAGAAAAATTAGAAGAAGAAAATTGTAGCTGGCTGTAGCACGTTGTGCTGAATTATTGCACGCTAAAAGATAAATTCTGATAAATTCCGGTAACGGTTAACAGAAAAGAAGATTTGTGACCTGATCCCTGGCAGTAAAAAAACATTTTTACTGTGATTTTCTCTCGTGAGTGTTGTAATCTATTTTTGCAACCGAAGTTAAGATAATGCTAACTGGCGTCACAGGCATTACTGTTCATATGTTCCGACCAGGAATAAAAGAGAAACATAAAAAAACCAATCGGAGAAACGTGAGATTAAAATGATTTTCACTGTATCGCATTTTTGTTATGTACAAACTTATAATGGGTCGCATAGAGTGCGATGTTTGTTTTGCAAGCTTGCCATTAGTTGAATGTTATTTTTGCGATAAATGGAATTTATTGCTTCCTGCATACTTTTGGATTTTAATAGTTAATTGAGATCTGAATGTGGCAGTATGCCTGGAGGTTTTGAACGCACCACACAAGTGCTGGCATTTAATTGGTGGTGGCGCTGTTTGTATATAAGGGGCCTCCCTCACCTGGTCAACATGTGTTTCCGGTTACCTCTGTTGCTGTGCAGCGCCAGTCTGACACTAAGGTGTGCTTGACTGATACATGCTGATCGCTCCTTCTGGTAAGAGGCCTCTCCTATACTTGTTGTTGTTAGCCTAGCCTTCGCTTAGCTTTAATTGTACACCTAGGTGACCTGTGTAAACTGCCTGATCCTCCTCCCAGCCAGAGGCACTACACATAGAGCTTGTGGTAAGTGAAAATCTCATTACCTGCATGCTTTTAGATTTGATGTTTAACACTTATGTTTGCTATAGACGCTGCTGTTTGTCTTTGGCCGGCTGTTTGCCTGTTGCCCTGTGGTTCCTGGTTGATGGTCCTCTGTTATTTTGGTTGTCCGTCGGCGTCCATTTGTCGCTCTGATTGCTGGCTCTCTGCCAGCCGTCGTGGTCAGCGTGAACCTGACTCCTGCCCCTTGTCTAGCTTGGCTGGTTCCTACTGGCGACCAGCTTGGACGGACTCTGCTGCCGCTCTTGAGTGGCGTCTGTGGCGTGGCATCCCAGGACGGATTCTTAATTGACAATTGCTGCTGATTGTTGACTGTATGACAATTATGAAATGACTCATGTAATTTGAATGTCTTTTATCTTGATAGGAAAGGCCAGTTCGTGGTGTTGGTGGTGGACTTTCCGGGTGGTGGTGCTCTTTTGATTTGTTGCACAATTTTCTTTAGTTTTGTTGTTTTGTTTGCTGTGTTTCTTTTATTTAGGTCACTACCCTGAACTGCACTGCCACCCTTGACTTGAGCCGTCACTGTTATTTATTTAATGTGAGTGGTTTTAACTTAATGTATTTTATTGATTAGCATGAACTGATGTAATAAATAAAATTATTGAAATTAGTGAGATTGTCTCAAGCCTCATATGTAGCGGCCTGTGTGCCTTGAAGATAACTTTTTGGGGATAAATTATTACAATTTTGTCTTAAAAATAGTTCTATTGAACCACACCGGTCCCACCACATACATATATATGCAGGTTAGTTTTTTTTTTTTTTTAGAACCACATTTAAGTTGGAAGGTTGTCCAGCTGCACAGCATCGCAGGCCTGGATTGGATTGCTGAGCTCCAGGTTTCAACCCAAGACCTGGGACTGCTGGATCCGCTGCCTACTTTGCACTGGATAAGATTTTGGATCCAAAGAAACACATGGCCATTTAACAAAGACTTGACTGACTGACCTAAATTGCAATTACTGAACTAAAAAGTTTCTAAAAGAAGGAACTGAACAATAAGGAATCTGAACTAAAAGAAACTACACTACCTGTTAAAACAAGGGTGGACACTTTATGTTGAAACAAAAATTGTACTATAATATTCTCTGTAATTTTGTATTAAACAGTCTGTTCATTATTCTTGATATGGTTGTTTGTGCTCATTATCCTCCTTTTGAACTTAGAAAGATAGACTAACTGTAACATCAACATTGAAATCTAAGTTTTCTCAACTTATCTATTCATAAGTTAAACTAGTTGGTTACAGTTTCAATTCATAACAGACACAATGGGAGCCTGCCTAATACGCCAACATGAGATGCAGTTTCTCTTACTAGTATCTGTGTGTGATACCAGACATCATCATAAAGGGATGATTAGACGACTAAGATATACACAGGATTATTGTTTCAAAATAACACTAACAAATGAAATTATAAAAAAGAAAAAATCAAAACCAAAAATAACAACAAAAATCAGACAATCTGAATTTTTTTTTTCTTCTTTTGTCTCATAGTTGAGGAATATCTATGATGACAATTACAGGCCTCTCATCTTTTTAAGTGGGAGAACTTGCACAATTGGTGGCTGACTACTATAAACTACGCTATGAGGTTTATATGAATGGGTTAATATTTCAGGAAAATAGGGAGGGCATGCAAAAATCGGTAGGCTAATAATAAGCTGTGCAGGCTCAGAAATTAAAATGCATCCCCCCTACATGAATAGACCAGACAGTTAAACGTGATATAAAATGTTCTGCACAATGGGCCTCTGTTATCAGTGTGTTTTCTCATCGATCTTCTCATCGTTCGGTCCTCCAGCGTCCTCGGCGACGGGTCCTCCAGGGTCTTCGGCGACTGATTCTCTCTCCAGGGTCTCTACAAATTAGATATATAGATATATAGATATATAAATATCTATGTCTAGACATAGATATCCACATCGATAGATTGACGTGGATAACTATGTCTTGATAGATATTCACGTCTATCGATCACATATCTCTTGACAGACAGATGACAGAAAGACGTGCATATCGATCTCTAGATATCTATCTATAGCTACATCTAATTTGTATTTGATGGGTATTGTCTACATTCCCTGCAAAGGAAAATCATTCGTGACGCAATGACTGCTGAGGGCCTACATTCAAAGGCTCTGGTTCAGTCGATTAATGACGTCAATCTGTGACGTATGATGCGGGCTTCAAGTGTGCTATGGCAAGCCGTTTTCACATAAATTGCGTTCCCTCTGATTAACCGTAATTACTTTCTAGATTTCTAAAAATGCATTTTGACTTGACAAAACTACATTTTGACTCCGGAATGATAATTTAAGATATCTGCATTTACATTCTGACTAGTAAGAATAATAATTCAGGATATCTTCAATTACATTTTGACTGGTCAAAATTCCTTGCAAGATATCTCAAATGACGTCACTTGTTCTGTAATTTGACGAGACACGTAACCGGAATTACGATTTAAGATTTCTTGAACGTAATTATCACTGTCAAAATTACAATTTTAGATATCTGAATTCTGAATGAGGTGAAAGCCCCTTTGTGCTGTCCGAATAGTTGCCTGCAGAACTTCAGTAAATGCCACAAATAAATCTCACGTCATTTGGACTGGTTAGAATGTAATTATCTCAAATAGGTATTTTGTCCAGTCAAATTTTAATTAGAGATATCTTAAATTGCTAAAACGTCTGGTCATAAAACAATTTGAGATATCTGGAATGTAAGAGCAATGAAACCGACTTTATATCAAAAAGGCTTGCCATACGCAGAAGGGCGACAGGTCTTTGACGTCAATCTGTGACGTATGATTAAGGAATGATCATCTGTGAAGCACAATGCATATCTGTGACCATCTTTGGACGTTGGATCTATAGGTCCTGCTAAATCTGTGTGGACCATTGCTAGTGGTTCTTTAGCTCTTGCATCTGGCTCCTTGTTAGTTTGAACAAATTTTCCTTTCCTGCAGACTTCACGATATGGCATTGGTTCACCTCTCCTTTAATTTCCATGCCATGAACAACATTTTCTAGCTTCAGTACATCTCTGTAATTGCAATGTCCAAGAATCTCATGCCAACCTTGTAAGTCATAACATTTTTTACACTGAGCTCCACATCCATTGTCCGTCGTTTGGAAGTAATACAATGTGTTACCTAC
The DNA here is from genome assembly GCF_027474105.1 of Poeciliopsis prolifica. Lineage (NCBI taxonomy): Eukaryota > Metazoa > Chordata > Actinopteri > Cyprinodontiformes > Poeciliidae > Poeciliopsis > Poeciliopsis prolifica. The sequence goes on from NW_026562382.1 coordinate 465,549, forward strand.
GTGAATGGGGAACTTATCGTCTCTGAGAAGAACGTTCTTTTCTTCTTTGAAGATCACCGTTGCTCCGCTGGATGTTGCAGCTTTCACTGAGAAGATGTCTTGCGGATATGAAGGGATGTACAATTTGTTCCTCAGCACTGTTTTAAGACGTCGACCTAACGCGTCTCCTCGTTTCTTGGCAACACCAAAACACCTGGATCCATCAGCCAATTCCACGCAGTGCGTCTCGGCCTGGAAACTTTCATCAAGCTTCCGAAACTTCCCGATGTCGGTGATTATATGCGACGTCGCACCAGCGTCCACCATCAGACCTCTCCTCTTGATGTCGTCCACTCGCGTGTCAGCGTCGCTCACCCGGAAAGCAAACTCTCTGTCGCCGCCCGCATTTGAATACTTAGTTGGTTCCTTTTTAGTCTTGAAGTTGAAATATTTTCAAAGTGACTCATCTCAGTTAAAATAAGTCATTAATAACTTATATATAAGTATGTATCACTTCCACCTCTTCTTCTTTTTGGCAATTAAGAGTTCGTCGCACTGCTGGTGTGAAGTCAGCTTTAATGAAACTCTTTAAAGTTGTTCTTATTACAGCTTCAGTTTCCCTGACACCAACACCACCGTCGAACTAAAACACAACGTAAACTTAGTGAGATGGTGTCAAGAATACAATATCGATATAAAAATAACATAAAACATATAAACATACCTCGCTGGCTAACCCTTCCTTTTGAGGTAGAAATGAGGTCATTCAGTAAATTCTTACACTTAAATCATGCTTCTTCATTTGCTTGCCAACGCGATGCTGTTATATCGCAAGCGTCTCTGGTAACCTGGTAACCAGACGCTTCTACATCTACTTCCTACCTTAAACCTTCAAAATAAGAGTCTTAACAAAAAGTATAAATAATACAAAATAAAACCTATAAATTAAAACTTTGGCAGTAAAAGTATGTATTTTATGTATTGTAACTATATATTATATGAACTAGCAATGTAGGTAGCTAATTTACATTTAAATACTATAAAAATACTATAATGAAGACTTAGAAATCTATTTTGTTTTTATATTTCTATATCATATATCACCGACACGGCGCTGGAATTGAAAAATTCAGGGCTTCAAGGAAAAGAATAACGAAGATGCCCGCAAAGAAAATCACAGACATCTCAATGAGATCGCAAAGCACTGGGCCTCGTCTACTGACAACGCAGTGGACGTCGCGCGTCGTCTTTTGTTTTCTAACATTTAGAAACATTGGCCGAATTAATAAATAAGGCTGTCTCAAATGGCAATGTTAATAATCTCGTTATTTGGTTGGAGGTTAGTTGTTCTGGATTCAGTTTAAGAGAGTCGGTGCTTCATTCTGACCTTTTCCTGAACGCCAGAGGTTCAGTTTCCTTCTCCTCATTTTTTCTGAATCTTCCCTTTAAATGTTAGGGGTTGGAGAGATGGTATTAAAAGAAAGGCAATATTTATGTTTTTGTAAAAATGCTAAAGCGAACTGCATAGTTTTTACAAGAAACTCACTGATGAGGCTGATGAGAGCTTCTGGTCCAATCAATGGAGAGGAAAAGTTATTGAGTGCAGAGGGCCTACATTCAAAGACTCTGTTCAGGCGGTCGATGACGTCAATGGGTGGTGTAAATGACGTCACCCACTGACGTCATTAACATTGAAGGATCCTTGAATTAGTATCCCAACTAAGGATGACGTCACCAGCGACCAGCTGAGCCAATCAGAAGCAGGTGACCGCCCACTGCCCATTAACTACAGAGATTGAATACTTAGTTGCTTTTTTCTTTTTAATTATTAAACACTTTGAACAATTTTACAAGATCACGTGTCATGCACTTAAGTAATAAAATCTTATAGGCTAAAGACACACACATCATTTTAAGACAATAACATCATAAAAAAATTGTTCAATAAAAATAAATGAATAAAATGTGGAATACTTTCCATTTTGGTAAAAGGAGAATTTAAGGTTCTCCACACATAAGGTCACATATAAAATACATACTTATATAATGTATAAGTTATTAATGACTTATTTTAACTGAGATGAGTCGCTTTGAAAATAATTCAACTTCAAGACTAAAAAGGAACCAACTAAGTATTCAAATGCTATAGTTAATGAGCAGTGGGCGGTCGCCTGCTCCTGATTGGCTCAGCTGTTCACTGGTCACGTTTTCCTTGAATGGAAAACTCCAACCCAGAATTAACGTCACCGATTGGCGTCATTGACCGCCTGAACAGAGTCTTTGAATGTAGACCCTCTGCGCTCATTTGGTCACTAACCATTTGCTTTGTCTTTCAGGTAAAAACTTAAAAAAACACTAAAAACCTTAAAGATAGGATAGGTTTTTAAACTTGTGTTTTTAAGGCAGCAATTGTACTCAAGTTTTTAAGTTTAACCACCCTAATTATTTTTACAGTGCAGAATCAACGTCACCGATTGGCGTCATTGACCGCCTGAACAGAGTCTTTGAATGTAGACCCTCTGCGCTCATTTGGTCACTAACCATTTGCTTTGTCTTTCAGGTAAAAACTTAAAAAAACACTAAAAACCTTAAAGATAGGATAGGTTATCCTTTCTTAAATGATCAAGCATCGATATGCAGGATCAACAGATCATGTTTAGTCCGGGTCTTTATTTACAGTCATGTATGTAAAGGAGGATGATATTTGCTCCCTTGACTCTGGTTCTGATCCGCTGCTCCCTAAACAACCGGACACTTTTTATACTTTTTCTTCTTCCTCCCAGCATCTAAACGTTGCTTTCTACTGCAGTATTTTTCAACCTTTTTTGAGCCTACACAGCAAAAAGTCCAGTGTTAATTTAACTCCCACAGAGTTGATTTTAACACTTTTTCAGTGCTTATATAGTCCACTCTCATCAAGAGTTAAATTAACACTTTCAATATAGTTAAAATTTTAACACTTTATCAGAGTTACTTATTTAACTCACAAAACAGGGTTAATTTAACACTGTGGGATATACTGGATAACACTGATCCAGGAACAAAAATGTACCACTTTATTAGTGTTGATTTAACACTTTCAAGTGTTATTTATTCCAAAAAAAGTTACTTTATGATTATGATTAATTATAATAATTAAGAAAAAAAAACTTGACACAAGTACATACATTTTGAACACTTTATTTTTGCAGCTGTGTTCCCAACATTTTAAATTGTGGTACAATGATCACACATTCATTAGAAATGCCATAAGAGTTTTGAATATCAAAAAAAATTTAAGTTCAGGGATTTTTACTAAATGCCTTTCTTCACTTTGAACAATTTTGAAAGCATGATGATGATCAAATGTGTCCGCTTGGATACAGTTTTTGACACATAAAAACAGGTCAACATTTTTTAGCCTGACTTACTCACAAGAGAGCCCAATGGACTGGTTTAGCAGCCTTGCTCTCACGTCCCTAACTCTGGGCGATTCCTTCATTTTGCCCACGTCAATGTTATACACTGTTGTCTGCAGAAATGTGTAGAAATTCATCAATGCAGCATCATAAGAGAAATTAAACACAAAATTAGATATATAGATATATAGATATATAAATATCTATGTCTAGACATAGATATCCACATCGATAGATTGACGTGGATAACTATGTCTTGATAGATATTCACGTCTATCGATCACATATCTCTTGACAGACAGATGACAGAAAGACGTGCATATCGATCTCTAGATATCTATCTATAGCTACATCTAATTTGTATTTGATGGGTATTGTCCACGTTCCCTGCAAAGGAAAATCATTCGTGACGCAATGACTGCTGAGGGCCTACATTCAAAGGCTCTGGTTCAGTCGATCAATGACGTCAATCTGTGACGTATGATGCGGGCTTCAAGTGTGCTATGGCAAGCCGTTTTCACATAAATTGCGTTCCCTCTGATTAACCGTAATTACTTTCTAGATTTCGAAAAATACATTTTGACTTGACAAAACTACATTTTGACTCCGGAATGATAATTTAAGATATCTGCATTTACATTCTGACTAGTAATAATAATTCAGGATATCTTCAATTACATTTTGACTGGTCAAAATTCCTTGCAAGATATCTCAAATGACGTCACTTGTTCTGTAACTTGACGAGACACGTAACCGGAATTACGATTTAAGATTTCTTGAACGTAATTATCACTGTCAAAATTACAATTTTAGATATCTGAATTCTGAATGAGGTGAAAGCCCCTTTGTGCTGTCCGAATAGTTGCCTGCAGAATTTTATATTTTCAGTAAATGCCACAAATAAATCTCACGTCATTTGGACTGGTTAGAATGTAATTATCTCAAATAGGTATTTTGTCCAGTCAAATTTTAATTAGAGATATCTTAAATTGCTAAAACGTCTGGTCATAAAACAATTTGAGATATCTGGAATGTAAGAGCAGTGAAACCGACTTTATATCAAAAAGGCTTGCCATACGCAGAAGGGCGACAGGTCTTTGACGTCAATCTGTGACGTATGATTAAGGAATGATCATCTGTGAAGCACAATGCATATCTGTGACCATCTTTGGACGTTGGATCTATAGGTCCTGCTAAATCTGTGTGGACCATTGCTAGTGGTTCTTTAGCTCTTGCATCTGGCTCCTTGTTAGTTTGAACAAATTTTCCTTTCGTGCAGACTTCACGATATGGCATTGGTTCACCTCTCCTTTAATTTCCATGCCATGCACAACATTTTCTAGCTTCAGTACATCTCTGTAATTGCAATGTCCAAGAATCTCACGCCAACCTTGTAAGTCATAACATTTTTTACACTGAGCTCCACATCCATTGTCCGTCGTTTGGAAGTAATGAAGAATGAAGAATGTTCTGTCGTTAGTCATTTCAACTTATGGTTTCATATTTAAGCAACAAATTATAAGCAATTGGGCTACTTTTCTAGCTTGCCAACCTAAGTTGGAAAAATACATAATTTCAAGTTGTGCTAACTTGTGTTTTTAAGGCAGCAATTGTACTCAAGTTTTTAAGTTTAACCACCCTAATTATTTTTACAGTGCAGAATCAACGTCACCGATTGGCGTCATTGACCGCCTGAACAGAGTCTTTGAATGTAGACCCTCTGCGCTCATTTGGTCACTAACCATTTGCTTTGTCTTTCAGGTAAAAACTTAAAAAAACACTAAAAACCTTAAAGATAGGATAGGTTATCCTTTCTTAAATGATCAAGCATCGATATGCAGGATCAACAGATCATGTTTAGTCCGGGTCTTTATTTACAGTCATGTATGTAAAGGAGGATGATATTTGCTCCCTTGACTCTGGTTCTGATCCGCTGCTCCCTAAACAACCGGACACTTTTATACTTTTTCTTCTTCCTCCCAGCATCTAAACGTTGCTTTCTACTGCAGTATTTTTCAACCTTTTTTGAGCCTACACAGCAAAAAGTCCAGTGTTAATTTAACTCCCACAGAGTTGATTTTAACACTTTTTCAGTGCTTATATAGTCCACTCTCATCAAGAGTTAAATTAACACTTTCAATATAGTTAAAATTTTAACACTTTATCAGAGTTACTTATTTAACTCACAAAACAGGGTTAATTTAACACTGTGGGATATACTGGATAACACTGATCCAGGAACAAAAATGTACCACTTTATTAGTGTTGATTTAACACTTTCAAGTGTTATTCATTCCAAAAAAGTTACTTTATGATTATGATTAATTATAATAATTATTAAGAAAAAAAACTTGACACAAGTACATACATTTTGAACACTTTATTTTTGCAGCTGTGTTTCCAACATTTTAAATTGTGGTACAATGATCACACATTCATTAGAAATGCCATAAGAGTTTTGAATATCAAAAGAAATTTAAGTTCAGGGATTTTTACTAAATGCCTTTCTTCACTTTGAACAATTTTGAAAGCATGATGATGATCAAATGTGTCCGCTTGGATACAGTTTTTGACACATAAAAACAGGTCAACATTTTTTAGCCTGACTTACTCACAAGAGAGCCCAATGGACTGGTTTAGCAGCCTTGCTCTCACGTCCCTAACTCTGGGCGATTCCTTCATTTTGCCCACGTCAATGTTATACACTGTTGTCTGCAGAAATGTGTAGAAATTCATCAATGCAGCATCATAAGAGAAATTAAACACAAAATGTGCTTTGAATAGCTCATCAAATGTTCCAAGAGAACTGTTTGTCTGGCATGGGATGAGGCACTTATCCATGACGATGTAGAAGCTGTCAATCTTGCTTTTCTGACGCCCAACAGCAAGGAGGTATGGCTGCAGACCCCGTTGACCCCGATGATGCTCCTCTAAACTGCAGCATGACTAAAATTAAAAAGATATACACCAAACATTAGAAACAAAACATACAGCTTTACGATACATGTGACATAAAAATTAATTTAAGTATGCCCAGACATCTTCAAAGCTGTCATTCAAACATCTGTATTTATGCATGTCTATAAAAGGAAATAGACAAATAATTTTGCATATTTTAAATTTCAATTACCTTATGAAAGACAACAAGTCTCTCTCTCTGCATCACTTGCACTGATTTTTGGAGACTTCTGTCCTTCTGGTTGCGGTGGAAGAAGATGTAAGAGAAGTAACAGCGAGGCCATTTCTTGGTCATAGCCTGAGGACAAATTTATAAAAGTTTTCAGCTATAATATCAGAACTTTATGAGTACTCTGAATAGTCAACTATCTTCAGATATATCTAGGTACTTACTAGATGTGTTAGTGAGGTCATCGCTTTGAAGACTTTCCGCTGACTGCACCAAACTTCTCAACTCAGGTGGAGAAGTGAAACGCTTAGCCTCCTTGATGACATTTGGTTTGAAGAACACATCCCACTTCTGCAGCAGTCTGGATGAGGTTTCTTCACTGAATAGGAGACGGGAGTCTTGATCAATCTTTAATAGCATGTAGAAATCAAACCATTATAACAATGTAAAAATCCACATTTAAAGACTTCAGTTGAACACTTACCAATCCTTTTGTGTCCAGGAACCCCGGGAATGTGGTCAGGATATCATTTCTTCCACTGGCATCTTTAATGAGCTTGTGATGGTGCTCAAAAGTCTCTCTCATCTTCTGAAAGATCACAGACCTGTCTGTGGTGTGGTTAAGCAGAGATATGGCCTCCTAAAAAAAAAGAACAAAAATTAAATGCAAAATTACAGTTTTGAGTCACAAAATAAAATTGATTGTAGAAAAAAACAAACAAACAAACAAACAAACAAAAAAAAAAACATTACATTGCCTTTTTTGGTGTATGGATCCTTGAGGGATGCGAAGAGTGTCACTATTCCAAAGCCATACTTGTCTCTGATTGCTTTTGTGGGGAGGTGCCTAACAGCAGATTTTAAATTGGTGATTAAACCTTTTTTTCAATTATTATACATAAATTAAATAGTGTAAAAACAAACATACCCTTGTTCATCAATCATGTGAGCCACCAGTATGTTCACCATTTGTCTTCTTGTGGCATCAGTTAGGGTTTCTGTAGTTTCATACTCCTGCAGAATTTCTTCACCACCAGACTTGCTTTGTAGGACACCTTCAACCAGCTATAAAATGAACAATAAAAAAAGAAAGAAAAAAAAAAAGGAAATATGCAATATGCAGATGACCAAAATACGACAAAACATGTCTGGACATACAAAACAGAATTTAGAGGCAGACAAAAAATATTGTTACATTTTTAGCAGACACTGAGTTATCAGGATTCTCAGTTTTTTGCTTCTTGCGTGGCATCTCATCCATTAGTATTGTTGATGTTGATGCATTTGAGTTGAAGCTTGAGTCAGAAGCAGATGACCATTCTGAGAACTCTGAAGAAAGAGACAATAGACATCAGTTACATTCTTTGGTAAAATCTGTATTTAATTTGCTTTGGTATCTCACCATCATAGCAGAAAACTGTCTGTACCACATTGCCTTGTCTAAGGAGGTCACTGAATATTTCTTCGTCAACTTCAGTATCTGTTGTATCTTTGTATGTAACTTTGGTATCAGGTGGCAGGCAAAATTGTTCAATGACTGAAAAAACAAGGCAAGATTTAGAGCCTAATTCTGTAATTAGCTGGATTTTTTAAAACTAAGTTACTTGATATTGATCATGTGATTAGCATAAAACATATTAATGAAAATACAATTTTTACTTACCACAAATGTGTAAAATATGTGTTAAATAGACATACATTGAAAAGAATAATGCCCATGACCCACACAGATGATAAATAAATAACAAACCTTTCTCATGAAACTGATTAAAGTCAAACAGCCCTTCGACCTCCTCCAACTTCACATACTTTTGCAGGTCACCAAACTTTACATGGATCAGCATTTTATTTCAGCATGGGATAAACCTAGACAAAGCAAAATAAGGTAAAGGTCAAGAGTTCACCTCACTGTAACTCTGCTATTGGTGTCACGTGACTTCGGCTCGTTGACGCTCCGCGGAAGCTAATAGTCGTTAGCTTACATTCACAAGGCCAAAATTATCATTTTAAACGGCAAAAACGTATAAGTATATTTTTACGAGTGTATGGTCTGACAAAATATGTTTTGTAAAAATTTTCCATTATAATAATATCAGGTGTAAGTGCTACTAGCTACCAGCTAACATGTTGTGTAAAACTGTTGCAAAATGGACATATTCAGCTGCTTTTCATTATGTGGTAATTAGTAGAAATAGTCAAATCACTCACTCTGTCAATGTAATAGTGCTGGACAAAATATTTAGTAAGTTGGACACTTACCGTGTAGAACAGGAGATGAAGAAAATGGAGCCGTGTTCAGATTGAAATCAAACTGAAGCAGAGGGGAGGAGCTTATTTATCTCCCAGCAGAGTTGATTCAACACCAACGCAATCAACTCTGCGAAATAACTCCAACACTGGGCATCAATTACATCGCTAAATGTTAAAAATACACTTACTGAGTTAAAATTAACTCTGACACGTTTAACCCTGAAATTTTAACACTCCAGTTTTTGCTGTGTAGGCACATTGTTTTCATTGAAAGAATCAAGAGGCACACCACCAGCCAAAAATCTAAACAAATGAAAATAATAATAAATAATAATAATAATAATATATGGTCGTTCTTATCAAAGTGTCTTGAATTTGAATTTGTATCATATTTTATATTAGATATTTCAATTTGCACTTAACATGTCTATGTTGCGTTTGTGTTTTCTTGATCTGCACTCATCATCACAATGAACCACACTTCTTTTCTTAGATAGCTGTGTTCTTTTATTTGTGGAACGGTCAGGCACAGAGAAAACTTTTCTTCGTCTAATTCTTTTTAGAACAGTGCTGCATATATATAAAATCTCGCTCTCACTGCCCCCAGTGGCCAACAACAGTACAACATGCACATAAACAGAATGACAGGATACAGAACATAAAGCTGTACCTTATGTAAGAGAGTTTATGTTGTAGAATCCCACTTGCTTTATATATTATCAGTGCAATGGGAAATAGCGCCTCCTCTCTGTGTGGCTGGTTATATGTTGCTGGCCTCTGTAATCAGTGGCAGTCTATGGAAGCTGCACGAGAGGTGAGTTTCATTCCTCAGCACACAGCACGGAAAAGTGTTAGAAAACATAAAGTATCATTCTTAAAAACTTACATCAATAGTGTGCAACTACTATTTATGATTTGTGTGCCTGGCATCAATTTTGCAATTTTAGTTTTGTTAATATTTTGTAAAACACTTTCTGTGCTAAGTTAAAGTCAACATGACGCTCTGTTGTAGTGTGCTGAGGGAAGCTGAACCATTGCATTGATTCCAACCCGATCTGTTCTCATTCAGGAAATAAACTGCCTGTTCACCCAGAACTCCTGGTCTTCATTAAAACATCTACACAACACAGAGTCGAGGGGTACTTGGGTCGGCCTGGTACAGTGGTGTGAAGCAGAACCCGGTTACACTTACAAAGGAAAATCAGTAAACATGAACATAACACAAGATAACTTAAAGACAGGTTAAGATGAGAACATTTTCCAACAGTCTACTTCAAAAGTGCGCCTGATCAGTGGCACAACAATTTAAATTTAAGACCACATTGTTCACACGACTAATTCTGACCACAAGCAATCTCTCAGCCAGAATATAGAAAATAATTCCTTTTCTGAGAGAAGCAATAATATTTAGAAAAGAAAAAGCTCACGGTATTTGCCTTCCGTTGATATTCACTCATGCTAAGTTCTTCATCTGGGTCTGAATTTAGCTTTTTTCTTTTCAAAACTTTTCCATCACTGTCATCACAGTCTTGCTTGGTACAATGCTCTCACCGCTTCCTGTCACATTCATGCATCACTAATTCTCTTATTTTAACGTACAGTGCTGTGTACCTACTGCCATCCTGTCATCAGGAAATTACATGATGACGCCGCTAGTCACTATACAACACAGACTCTCAGAAATGGCATATTATTTGCAGTCAATTTGTTTTCAAAAAATCGTTTTACACCAATTTAGTGAAATTGAATAATTTCCACGGGACACTAGTTGAAAAACACTGTTCTGCTGCAACGTGTAGATATGTATAAATATATATATTGAAAACATCATAGTAATTTTTTTATCCAGTCTTTGAATGTAGGTTATCTCCGATAATTTAGTCACTTTCTGTTTTCTTTCTCGTATCTATATTTGTATTTGCAATAAACTAAATATTCTACTATCGTATCTAATGCAGTTTATTAAATTGACCACTGCAGGAATTATGAACAGTCTTAAAATAAGCCGAAATAAATTTGACAACAATGTCAATATCACAGTCAAACTAAGAAAAAACGAACTCTGCCCAGATTTGAAAATATTTTACTTGGAATATAGAACCATAAATCCTTTTAATTTAAAAAAATACCGAAGCCAATTATTTTTAAAGTGTCGTTCGTTCAATCAAATTGAAAAGCTTGCAGTCGTCCATCTTCAAACTGATTACATTTTCTTATTAAGGGAGATTTATGTTTCCATAGAAAAATAATAATCTGTTGTTGGAATTAATTGCAGAAATGTGTATTCCTAATGTATGTGCAGTGTAGGTAAATCTGGAAATACTTTCCATTTTGGTGAAAATTATTCTACGCAGAATAGATAAATCTCTGCTATTACAGGCCCAACCTTTCCTAGGGGGCAGTAGAGAGCAACGTGTGGACGCTGCAGCGAGCAGAACCGATACGAGTTTGTTTCCAGAGTCCAGTGATCAAATATCATCCTCCTTTACATACATGACTGTAAATAATAATAATTTTCATTGATTCTTTCAATGAAAACAATGTGCCTAGGCTCAAAAAAGGTTGAAAAATACTGCAGTAGAAAGCAACGTTTAGATGCTGGGAGGAAGAAGAAAAAGTATAAAAGTGTCCGGTTGTTTAGGGAGCAGCGGATCAGAACCAGAGTCAAGGGCAAATATCATCCTCCTTTACATACATGACTGTAAATAAAGACCCGGACTAAACATGATCTGTTGATCCTGCATATCGATGCTTGATCATTTAAGAAAGGATAACCTATCCTATCTTTAAGGTTTTTAGTGTTTTTTAAGTTTTTACCTGAAAGACAAAGCAAATGGTTAGTGACCAAATGAGCGCAGAGGGTCTACATTCAAAGACTCTGTTCAGGCGGTCAATGACGCCAATCGGTGACGTTGATTCTGGGTTGGAGTTTTCCATTCAAGGAAAACGTGACCAGTGAACAGCTGAGCCAATCAGGAGCAGGCGACCGCCCACTGCTCATTAACTATAGCATTTGAATACTTAGTTGGTTCCTTTTTAGTCTTGAAGTTGAATTATTTTCAAAGTGACTCATCTCAGTTAAAATAAGTCATTAATAACTTATACATTATATAAGTATGTATTTTATATGTGACCGTATGTGTGGAGAACCTTAAATTCTCCTTTTACCAAAATGGAAAGTATTCCACATTTTATTCATTTATTTTTATTGAACAATTTTTTTATGATGTTATTGTCTTAAAATGATGTGTGTGTCTTTAGCCTGTAAGATTTTATTACTTAAGTGCATGACACGTGATCTTGTAAAATTGTTCAAAGTGTTTAATAATTAAAAAGAAAAAAAAAGCAACTAAGTATTCAATCGCTGTAGTTAATGAGCAGTAGGCGGTCACCTGCTTCTGATTGGCTCAGCTGGTCCTGGTGACGTCATCCTTAAATGGGATACTAATTCAAGTATCCTTCAATGTTAATGACGTCAGTGGGTGACGTCATTTACGTCACCCATTGACGTCATCGACCGCCTGAACAGAGTCTTTGAATGTAGGCCCTCTGCGCTCAATAACTTTTCCTCTCCATTGATTGGACCAGAAGCTCTCATCAGCCTCATCAGTGAGTTTCTTGTAAAAACTATGCAGTTCGCTTTAGCATTTTTACAAAACTGTACAAAAACTTCATTATAGTACAAAAGTGTTCATTATAGTATTTTTATAGTATTTAAATGTAAATTAGCTACCTACATTGCTAGTTCATATAATATATAGTTATAATACATAAAATACATACTTTTACTGCCAAAGTTTTAATTTATAGGTTTTATTTTGTATTATTTATACTTTTTAAGACTCTTATTTTGAAGGTTAAGGTAGGAAGTAGATGTAGAAGCGTCTGGTTACCAGGTTACCAGAGACGCTTGCGATATAACAGCATCGCGTTGGCAAGCAAATGAAGAAGCATGATTTAAGTGTAAGAATTTACTGAATGACCTCATTTCTACTCAAAAGGAAGGGTTAGCCAGCGAGGTATGTTTATATGTTTTACGTTATTTTTATATCGATATTGTATTCTTGACACCATCTCACTAAGTTTACGTGTTTTTAGTTCGACGGTGGTGTTGGTGTCAGGGAAACTGAAGCTGTAATAAGAACAACTTTAAAGAGTTTCATTAAAGCTGACTTCACACCAGCAGTGCGACGAACTCTTAATTGCCAAAAAGAAGAAGAGGTGGAAGTGATACATACTTATATATAAGTTATTAATGACTTATTTTAACTGAGATGAGTCACTTTGAAAATATTTCAACTTCAAGACTAAAAAGGAATCAACTAAGTATTCAAATGCGGGAGCGACAGAGAGTTTGCTTTCCGGGTGAGCGACGCTGACACGCGAGTGGACGACATCAAGAGGAGAGGTCTGATGGTGGACGCTGGTGCGACGTCGCATATAATCACCGACATCGGGAAGTTTCGGAAGCTTGATGAAAGTTTCCAGGCCGAGACGCACTGCGTGGAATTGGCTGATGGATCCAGGTGTTTTGGTGTTGCCAAGAAACGAGGAGACGCGTTAGGTCGACGTCTTAAAACAGTGCTGAGGAACAAATTGTACATCCCTTCATATCCGCAAGACATCTTCTCAGTGAAAGCTGCAACATCCAGCGGAGCAACGGTGATCTTCAAAGAAGAAAAGAACGTTCTTCTCAGAGACGATACCAAGTTCCCCATTCACGTAGGTAACACATTGTATTACTTCCAAACGACGGACAATGGATGTGGAGCTCAGTGTAAAAAAATGTTATGACTTACAAGGTTGGCGTGAGATTCTTGGACATTGCAATTACAGAGATGTACTGAAGCTAGAAAATGTTGTGCATGGCATGGAAATTAAAGGAGAGGTGAAAATGCCATATCGTGAAGTCTGCACGAAAGGAAAATTCAAACTAACAAGGAGCCAGATGCAAGAGCTAAAGAACCACTAGCAATGGTCCACACAGATTTAGCAGGACCTATAGATCCAACGTCCAAAGATGGTCACAGATATGCATTGTGCTTCACAGATGATCATTCCTTAATCATACGTCACAGATTGACGTCAAAGACCTGTCGCCCTTCTGCGTATGGCAAGCCTTTTTGATATAAAGTCGGTTTCACTGCTCTTACATTCCAGATATCTCAAATTGTTTTATGACCAGACGTTTTAGCAATTTAAGATATCTCTAATTAAAATTTGACTGGACAAAATACCTATTTGAGATAATTACATTCTAACCAGTCCAAATGACGTGAGATTTATTTGTGGCATTTACTGAAAATATAAAATTCTGCAGGCAACTATTCGGACAGCACAAAGGGGCTTTCACCTCATTCAGAATTCAGATATCTAAAATTGTAATTTTGACAGTGATAATTACGTTCAAGAAATCTTAAATCGTAATTCCGGTTACGTGTCTCGTCAAGTTACAGAACAAGTGACGTCATTTGAGATATCTTGCAAGGAATTTTGACCAGTCAAAATGTAATTGAAGATATCCTGAATTATTATTCTTACTAGTCAGAATGTAAATGCAGATATCTTAAAATTATCATTCCGGAGTCAAAATGTAGTTTTGTCAAGTCAAAATGTATTTTTCGAAATCTAGAAAGTAATTACGGTTAATCAGAGGGAACGCAATTTATGTGAAAACGGCTTGCCATAGCACACTTGAAGCCCGCATCATACGTCACAGATTGACGTCATTGATCGACTGAACCAGAGCCTTTGAATGTAGGCCCTCAGCAGTCATTGCGTCACGAATGATTTTCCTTTGCAGGGAACGTGGACAATACCCATCAAATACAAATTAGATAGCTATAGATAGATATCTAGAGATCGATATGCACGTCTTTCTGTCATCTGTCTGTCAAGAGATATGTGATCGATAGACGTGAATATCTATCAAGACATAGTTATCCACGTCAATCTATCGATGTGGATATCTATGTCTAGACATAGATATTTATATATCTATATATCTATATATCTAATTTGTAGAGACCCTGGAGGGAGAATCCGTCGCCGAGGACGCTGGAGGACCGAACGATGAGAAAATCGATGAGAAAACACACTGATAACAGAGGCCCATTGTGCAGAACATTTTATATCACGTTTAACTGTCTGGTCTACTCATGTAGGGGGGATGCATTTTAATTCTGAGCCTGCACAGCTTATTATTAGCCTACCGGTTTACGCTAAAAACCTCATAGCGTAGTTTATAGTAGTCAGCCACCAATTGTGCAAGTTCTCCCACTTAAAAAGATGAGAGAGGCCTGTAATTGTCATCATAGATATTCCTCAACTATGAGACAAAAGAAGAAAAAAAATTCAGATTGTCTGCTTTTTGTTATTTTTGGTTATTTTGATTTTTTCTTTTTTATAATCCATTTGTTAGTGTTATTTTGAAACAATAATCCTGTGTATATCTTAGTCGTCTAATCATCCCTTTATGATGATGTCTGGTATCACACACAGATATTAGTAAGAGAAACTGCATCTCATGTTGGCGTATTAGTCAGGCTCCCATTGTGTCTGTTATGAATTGAAAACTGTAACCAACTAGTTTAACTTACGAATAGATAAGTTGAGAAAACTTAGATTTCAATGTTGAAGTTACAGTTAGTCTATCTTTTAAGTTCAAAAAGGAGGATAATGAGCACAAACAACCATATCAAGAATAATGAACAGACTGTTTTTAGTGTTTTTTTAAGTTTTTTACCTGAAACACAAAGCAAATGGTTAGTGACCAAATGAGCGCAGAGGGTCTACATCAAAGACTCTGTTCAGGCGGTCAATGACGCCAATCGGTGACGTTGATTCTGCACTGTAAAAATAATTAGGGTGGTTAAACTTAAAAACTTGAGTACAATTGCTGCCTTAAAAACACAAGTTAGCACAACTTGAAATTATGTATTTTTCCAACTTAGGTTGGCAAGCTAGAAAAGTAGCCCAATTGCTTATAATTTGTTGCTTAAATATGAAACCATAAGTTGAAATGACTAACGACAGAACATTCTTCATTCTCAAAAAATTGAGAACTCTTGTCAAGTGAAATTTTGTTAAAGTAATAAAAAATTATATATACTCTCATTTCAAAGTTAAACTGACTAACTACATTCATACCAATTCCTTTTTTGAGTTAATTTAACTTAAGATTTTAAGGCAGCAATTGTACTTAAAATTGCAATTTAAGTAAACTAACATTTCCAACTATTGTTAACTCCCTCCACTAATAATGCCAAGTTAACAGTTTCCTAAAAATAATTACACCTAATACACTTTCATTTCAAATATTACACTTTTATTTTTATCTTGCTCTTGAAACAGTGGCAATTCAACCAGCTTCCTCTCTCAGAAAACAGTCAAACAGTACAAAACGATCATTGTTTTAACAAACTCACAAAGAGAGAGGTTTTTCCACAAATTCAGCATGATGCTGAAATTGTGGAAAAACCTCTTTTTATAGGAATTTAACATGTCTACTTCAAAAGTGCGCCTGATCAGTGGCACAACAATTTATATTTAAGACCACATTGTTCACACGACTAATTCTTCCAACTTGAATGTGGTTCTAAAAAAAAAAAAAAACTAACCTGCATATATATATGTGTGGTGGGACCGGTGTGGTTCAATAGAACTATTTTTAAGACAAAATTGTAATAATTTATCCCCAAAAAGTTATCTTCAAGGCACACAGGCCGCTACATATGAGGCTTGAGACAATCTCACTAATTTCAATAATTTTATTTATTACATCAGTTCATGCTAATCAATAAAATACATTAAGTTAAAACCACTCACATTAAATAAATAACAGTGACGGCTCAAGTCAAGGGTGGCAGTGCAGTTCAGGGTAGTGACCTAAATAAAAGAAACACAGCAAACAAAACCACAAAACTAAAGAAAATTGTGCAACAAATCAAAAGAGCACCACCACCCGGAAAGTCCACCACCAACACCACCATTTTTTCTTTTTAATTATTAAACACTTTGAACCATTTTACAAGATCACGTGTCGTGCACTTAAGTAATAAAATCTTACAGGCTAAAGACACACACATCATTTTAAGACAATAACATCATAAAAAAAATGTTCAATAAAAATAAATGAATAAAATGTGGAATACTTTCCATTTTGGTAAAAGGAGAATTTAAGGTTCTCCACACATAAGGTCACATATAAAATACATATTTATGTGATGAAGACGCTGTGAAGGACTTATAATAACTAAGATGAGTCACTTTGAAAATATTTCAACTTCAAGACTAAAAAGGAACCAACTAAGTGTTCAAATGCTATAGTTAATGAGCAGTGGGCGGTCGCCTGCTCCTGATTGGCTCAGCTGTTCACTGGTCACGTTTTCCTTGAATGGAAAACTCCAACCCAGAATCAACGTCACCGATTGGCGTCATTGACCGCCTGAACAGAGTCTTGAATGTAGACCCTCTGCGCTCATTTGGTCACTAACCATTGCTTTGTCTTTCAGGTAAAAACTTAAAAAACACTAAAAACCTTAAAGATAGGATAGGTTATCCTTTCTTAAATGATCAAGCATCGATATGCAGGATCAACAGATCATGTTTAGTCCGGGTCTTTATTACAGTCATGTATGTAAAGGAGGATGATATTTGATCACTGGACTCTGGAAACAAACTCGTATCGGTTCTGCTCGCTGCAGCGTCCACACGTTGCTCTCTACTGCCCCCTAGAAAGGTTGGGCCTGTAATAGCAGAGATTTATCTATTCTGCGTAGAATATTTTTCACCAAAATGGAAAGTATTTCCAGATTTACCTACACTGCACATGCATTAGGAATACACATTTCTGCAATTTCCAACAACTGGATTATTATTTTTCTATGGAAACATAAATCTCACTTAATAAAAAAATGTAATGTAATCAGTTTGAAGATGGACGACTGCAAGCTTGAAAACACGAAGCCTATTAGAGACTTAATGGACTTTAAGATCGGTTTACCTTTTCTTAAGTTTACAAGCTATGCACTGTTCAGGGGAAATGTCGGGTCATGAAAGGCCCGTTAGACCCCCGATGACAAGGGGGTCTGTGTCATGTGATTATGGTCACATGACACATGGGATGGGAAATAAGCTTCCATATCTATGTATGGAAGCTTATGTGAAAATATAGCTTATGGTACACACACATATATATATATATATATATATATATATATATATATTATATATATATATATATATATATATATATATATATATATATATATATATCGTGTTCGTGGAGGTGATCTCTGTGCAGCGCACACTCTCGTTTGTCCACAGTCGGCTGCTCAACACTCCAACGCCGCTCACTCCTCGGCGTGCCACGCCCCCTTCCGTTCAGGTCCAAATCAAAGAAAACACAGTAGAGCGCCAGCATCCCCGCACCAGAACTCCGTCGGAAGACGTCCTCACTGCCAGTACTCTGCAGGATCGGTTCAATCCGAATGGAACTTTTACTTACAGCGCGCCTGATCCTCTGTACTGGGCCGTTTTCCAACTTCCGATGTTATATGCCGGATCAGCGGGTTCCGTCTGCCCCTCACAGCGTGTTTGTTTCCGTGGCTGCAGAACCAGTCCTCCTCCTCTTCCCAGCCAGGCTCCTTTTATTGGGCTCTACTCAACCTCTGCCGACACCTGTCCGGGTGGCCAATTAGCGCGCCCCGCCTCGCGAGACAACCACCTTCAGTCCATGGTGTTTGAATTGTCAAAGGGAAAAGAAAAAAGAAAAGCAAAAAACCCAAACAAAATCTAACCAAACAAAAATGAAAGAATAATTAACAATTAAAAAAATCATCATTCCCTATTCAACATATTTATATGTCTGTGTGTAGAAATATTTAAATTTTGTGAATGCCATTTTTACACTTTCTGTCACTCAAGGTGGAGAAAATGTGAAAAATTGAACACTAAGTGATCATTTCTTCAACCATGAATCCAGAAATACATGTGTTTGTAACCCACATATATATGTGTGGTACTATTGTTAGTAGTAGTTTGTATTTTATTTCTGTAGGATTTTGTTTTGTTATTTAATGCAACCAGCAAATCAGTTTCTTGTGATACCAGAAAACGCCAGCAGGTGGCTTGTGAGTTATATTCTGGTTTAGACAGCAGAAAAAATTAGAAGAAGAAGAAAAATTGTAGCTGGCTGTAGCACGTTGTGCTGAATTATTGCACGCTAAAAGATAAATTCTGATAAATTCCGGTAACGGTTAACAGAAAAGAAGATTTGTGACCTGATCCCTGGTAGTAAAAAAACATTTTTACTGTGATTTTCTCTCGTGAGTGTTGTAATCTATTTTTTGCAACCGAAGTTAAGATAATGCTAACTGGCGTCACAGGCATTACTGTTCATATGTTCCGACCAGGAAGAAAAGAGAACATAAAAAAACCAATCGGAGAAACGTGAGATTAAAATGATTTCACTGTATCGCATTTTTGTTATGTACAAACTTATAATGGGTCGCATAGAGTGCGATGTTTGTTTTGCAAGCTTGCCATTAGTTGAATTTTATTTTGCGATAAATGGAATTTATTGCTTCCTGCATACTTTTGGATTTTAATAGTTAATTGAGATCTGAATGTGGCAGTATGCCCTGGAGGTTTTGAACGCACCACAAGTGCTGGCATTTAATTGGTGGTGGCGCTGTTTGTATATAAGGGGCCCCCCTCACCTGGTCAACATGTGTTTCGGTTTAGACCTCTGTTGCTGTGCAGCGCCAGTCTGACACTAAGGTGTGCTTGACTGATACATGCTGATCGCTCCTTCTTCTGGTAAGAGGCTCTCCTATACTTGTTGTTGTTAGCCTAGCCTTCGCTTAGCTTTAATTGTACACCTAGGTGGCCTGTGTAAACTGCCTGATCCTCCTCCCAGCCAGAGGCACTACACATAGAACTTGTGGTAAGTGAAAAAGCTCATTACCTGCATGCTTTTAGATTTGATGTTTAACACACTTATGTTTGCTATAGACGCTGCTGTTTGTCCTTGGGCCGGCTGTTTTGCCTGTTGCCCTGTGGTTCCTGGTTGATGTCCTCTGTTATTTTGGTTGTCCGTCGGCAGTCCATTTGTCGCTCTGATTGCTGGCTCTCTGCCAGCCGTCGTGGTCAGCGTGAACCTGACTCCTGCCCCTTGTCCAGCTTGGCTGGTTCGGGACTGGCGACCAGCTTGGACGGACTCTGCTGCCGCTCTTGAGTGGCGTCTGTGGCGTGGCATCCCAGGACGGATTCTTAATTGACAATTGCTGCTGATTGATTGTTGACTGAACGACAATTATGAAATGACTCATGTAATTTGAATGTCTTTTATCTTGACAGGAAAGGCCAGTCATGTGTTGGTGGTGGACTTTCTGGGTGGTGGTCTTTTGATTTGTTGCACAATTTCTTTAGTTTTGTGTTTTTTTGCTGTGTTTCTTTTATTTAGGTCACTACCCTGAACTGCATGCCACCCTTGACTTGAGCCGTCACTGTTATTTATTTAATGTGAGTGGTTTAACTTAATGTATTTTATTGATTAGCAATGAACTGATGTAATAAATAAAATTATTGAAAAATTAGTGAGATTGTCTCAAGCCTCATATGTAGCGGCCTGTGTGCCTTGAAGATAACTTTTTGGGGATAAATTATTACAATTTTGTCCTTAAAAAATAGTTTCCTATTGAACCACACCGGTCCCACCACATATATATATATGCAGGTTAGGTTTTTTTTTTTTAGAACCACATTCAAGTTGGAAGGTTGTCCAGCTGCACAGCATCGCAGGCCTGGATTGGATTGCTGAGCTACAGGTTTCAACCCAAGACCTGGGACTGCTGGATCCGCTGCCTACTTTGCACTGGATAAGATTTTGGATCCAAAAAACACATGGCCATTTAACAAAGACTTGACTGGACTGACCTAAATTGCAATTACTGAACTAAAAAGCTTCTAAAAGAAGGAACTGAACAATAAGGAATCTGAACTAAAAGAAACTACACTACCTGTTATACAAGGGTGGACACTTTATGTTGAAACAAAAATTGTACTATAATATTCTCTTTAATTTTGTATTAAACAGTCTGTTCATTATTCTTGATATGGTTGTTTGTGCTCATTATCCTCCTTTTTGAACTTAAAAAGATAGACTAACTGTAACTTCAACTTTGAAATCTAAGTTTTCTCAACTTATCTATTCGTAAGTTAAAACTAGTTGGTTACAGTTTCAATTCATAACAGACACAATGGGAGCCTGCCTAATACGCCAACATGAGATGCAGTTTCTCTTACTAGTATCTGTGTGTGATACCAGACATCATCATAAAGGGAGATGATTAGACGACTAAGATATACACAGGATTATTGTTTCAAAATAACACTAACAAATGGAATTATAAAAAAGAAAAATCAAAATAACCAAAAAAACAAAAAGCAGACAATCTGAATTTTTTTTCTTCTTTTGTCTCATAGTTGAGGAATGTCTATGATGACAATTCCAGGCCTCTCATCTTTTTAAGTGGGAGAACTTGCACAATTGGTGGCTGACTACTATAAACTACGCTATGAGGTTTTTAGCGTAAACCGGTAGGCTAATAAAAGCTGTGCGCTCAGAAATTAAAATGCATCCCCCCTACATGAGTAGACCAGACAGTTTAAAACGTGATATAAAATGTTCTGCACAATGGGCCTCTGTTATCAGTGTGTTTTCTCATCGATTTTCTCATCGTTCGGTTCCTCCAGCGTCCTCGGCGACGGGTCCTCCAGGGTCTTCGGCGACTGATTCTCCCTCCAGGGTCTCTACAAATTAGATATATAGATATAGATATATAAATATCTATGTCTAGACATAGATATCCACATCCGATAGATTGACGTGGATAACTATGTCTTGATAGATATTCACGTCTATCGATCACATATCTCTTGACAGACAGATGACAGAAAGACGTGCATATCGATCTCTAGATATCTATCTATAGCTACATCTAATTTGTATTTGATGGGTATTGTCTACGTTCCCTGCAAAGGAAAAAATCATTCGTGACGCAATGACTGCTGAGGGCCTACATTCAAAGGCTCTGGTTCAGTCGATTAATGACGTCAATCTGTGACGTATGATGCGGGCTTCAAGTGTGCTATGCAAGCCGTTTTCACATAATTGCGTTCCCTCTGATTAACCGTAATTACTTTCTAGATTTCGAAAAATGCATTTTGACTTGACAAAACTACATTTTGACTCCGGAATGATAATTTAAGATATCTGCATTTACATTATGACTAGTAAGAATAATAATTCAGGATATCTTCAATTACATTTTGACTGGTCAAAATTCCTTGCAAGATATCTCAAATGACGTCACTTGTTCTGTAATTTGACGAGACACGTAACCGGAATTACGATTTAAGATTTCTTGAACGTAATTATCACTGTCAAAATTACAATTTTAGATATCTGAATTCTGAATGAGGTGAAAGCCCCTTTGTGCTGTCCGAATCGTTGCCTGCAGAATTTTATATTTTCAGTAAATGCCACAAATAAATCTCACGTCATTTGGACTGGTTAGAATGTAATTATCTCAAATAGGTATTTTGTCCAGTCAAATTTTAATTAGAGATATCTTAAATTGCTAAAACGTCTGGTCATAAAACAATTTGAGATATCTGGAATGTAAGAGCAGTGAAACCGACTTTATATCAAAAAGGCTTGCCATACGCAGAAGGGCGACAGGTCTTTGACGTCAATCTGTGACGTATGATTAAGGAATGATCATCTGTGAAGCACAATGCATATCTGTGACCATCTTTGGACGTTGGATCTATAGGTCCTGCTAAATCTGTGTGGACCATTGCTAGTGGTTCTTTAGCTCTTGCATCTGGCTCCTTGTTAGTTTGAACAAATTTTCCTTTCGTGCAGACTTCACGATATGGCATTGGTTACCTCTCCCTTTAATTTCCATGCCATGCACAACATTTTCTAGCTTCAGTACATCTCTGTAATTGCAATGTCCAAGAATCTCACGCCAACCTTGTAAGTCATAACATTTTTTACACTGAGCTCCACATCCATTGTCCGTCGTTTGGAAGTAATACAATGTGTTACCTACGTGAATGGGGAACTTGGTATCGTCTCTGAGAAGAACGTTCTTTTCTTCTTTGAAGATCACCGTTGCTCCGCTGGATGTTGCAGCTTTCACTGAGAAGATGTCTTGCGGATATGAAGGGATGTACAATTTGTTCCTCAGCACTGTTTTAAGACGTCGACCTAACGCGTCTCCTCGTTTCTTGGCAACACCAAAACACCTGGATCCATCAGCCAATTCCACGCAGTGCGTCTCGGCCTGGAAAACTTTCATCAAGCTTCCGAAACTTCCCGATGTCGGTGATTATATGCGACGTCGCACCAGCGTCCACCATCAGACCTCTCCTCTTGATGTCGTCCACTCGCGTGTCAGCGTCGCTCACCCGGAAAGCAAACTCTCTGTCGCCGCCCGCATTTGAATACTTAGTTGGTTCCTTTTTAGTCTTGAAGTTGAAATATTTTCAAAGTGACTCATCTCAGTTAAAATAAGTCATTAATAACTTATATATAAGTATGTATCACTTCCACCCTTCTTCTTTTTGGCAATTAAGAGTTCGTCGCACTGCTGGTGTGAAGTCAGCTTTAATGAAACTCTTTAAAGTTGTTCTATTACAGCTTCAGTTTCCCTGACACCAACACCACCGTCGAACTAAAACACAACGTAAACTTAGTGAGATGGTGTCAAGAATACAATATCGATATAAAAATAACATAAAACATATAAACATACCTCGCTGGCTAACCCTTCCTTTTGAGGTAGAAATGAGGTCATTCAGTAAATTCTTACACTTAAATCATGCTTCTTCATTTGCTTGCCAACGCGATGCTGTTATATCTCAAGCGTCTCTGGTAACCTGGTAACCAGACGCTTCTACATCTACTTCCTACCTTAAACCTTCAAAATAAGAGTCTTAACAAAAAGTATAAATAATACAAAATAAAACCTATAAATTAAAACTTTGGCAGTAAAAGTATGTATTTTATGTATTTAACTATATATTATATGAACTAGCAATGTAGGTAGCTAATTTACATTTAAATACTATAAAAATACTATAATGAAGACTTAGAAATCTATTTTGTTTTTATATTTCTATATCATATATCACCGACACGGCGCTGGAATTGAAAAATTCAGGGCTTCAAGGAAAAGAATAACGAAGATGCCCGCAAAGAAAATCACAGACATCAATGAGATCGCAAAGCTCTGGGCCTCGTCTACTGACAACGCAGTGGACGTCGCGCGTCGTCTTTTGTTTTCTAACATTTAGAAACATCGGCCGAATTAATAAATAAGGCTGTCTCAAATGGCAATGTTAATAATCTCGTTATTTGGTTGGAGGTCAGTTGTTCTGGATTCAGTTTAAGAGAGTCGGTGCTTCATTCTGACCTTTTCCTGAACGCCAGAGGTTCAGTTTCCTTCTCCTCATTTTTTCCGAATCTTCCCTTTAAATGTTAGGGGTTGGAGAGATGGTATTAAAAGAAAGGCAATATTTATGTTTTTGTAAAAATGCTAAAGCGAACTGCATAGTTTTACAAGAAACTCACTGATGAGGCTGATGAGAGCTTCTGGTCCAATCAATGGAGAGGAAAAGTTATTGAGCGCAGAGGGCCTACATTCAAAGACTCTGTTCAGGCGGTCGATGACGTCAATGGGTGACGTAAATGACGTCACCCACTGACGTCATTAACATTCAAGGATCCTTGAATGAGTATCCCATTTAAGGATGACGTCACCAGTGACCAGCTGGCCAATCAGAAGCAGGTGACCGCCCACTGCCCATTAACTACAGTGATTGAATACTTAGTTGCTTTTTTCTTTTTAATTATTAAACACTTTGAACAATTTTACAAGATCACGTGTCATGCACTTAAGTAATAAAATCTTACAGGCTAAAGACACACACATCATTTTAAGACAATAACATCATAAAAAAAATGTTCAATAAAAATAAATGAATAAAATGTGGAATACTTTCCATTTTGGTAAAAGGAGAATTTAAGGTTCTCCACACATAAGGTCACATATAAAATACATACTTATATAATGTATAAGTTATTAATGACTTATTTTAACTGAGATGAGTCGCTTTTGAAAATAATTCAAACTTCAAGACTAAAAAGGAACCAACTAAGTATTCAAATGCTATAGTTAATGAGCAGTGGGCGGTCGCCTGCTCCTGATTGGCTCAGCTGTTCACTGGTCACGTTTTTCTTGAATGGAAAACTCCAACCCAGAATCAACGTCACCGATTGGCGTCATTGACCGCCTGAACAGAGTCTTTGAATGTAGACCCTCTGCGCTCATTTGGTCACTAACCATTTGCTTTGTCTTTCAGGTAAAAACTTAAAAAACACTAAAAACCTTAAAGATAGGATAGGTTATCCTTTCTTAAATTATCAAGCTGTAGGAGCCAATTGTTGTCACCACCAGAGGGCGTATTGTTTTGTTTTCTGAGTGTGAAGGGGATGGGTTATTTAAGGTCGATTGTAGTTCAGGTGTTGACCATTGGGAAGAGGACACAGTTTTTTACTGTGTTCGGTTTGAGGGTTAGAAACGAACTTTTATGTATGTAAATGGAAAGTATAATAAAGACTTTCATACTATAGAAGATCAGTATTCTGACACTTTATCTGAACGCACGTAAAAACGAACTACACCCAGAGGCAACCACTAGTAGCCCTAAAGTAAAGGATTTTGGACGCTACATTATTAAGTAAAAAACTATCTTCGTTTGAAAGTTCGTTTGAAAGCTCCACCGAGCCTTCTGCACTGGGGTTCCACTAACGCTGAGTCGGACGCCGGAGCGGAGCTGGAGAGCTGCAGGGATCGAGCTATTGGAGCAATTGGGATTCGTAGCAGCGGACAGCGGGACGGACGTCGGGACCAGGACGCAGCGGACAGCGGGACGCCGGAACGGAGCTGGAGAGGAAAAGCTGCAGGGATCGAGCTATTGAGCAACTGAGATTCGTATCAGCGGACATCGGGACGGAGATCATCAATATCGACCAACGCATCATTGGGGTATGTGGGTCAGCGCTGATATCAATGAATGACCATTATGGTTACGTGCGCACATCAAGAGACAAGCTTAAACCAATGCATTGTAGCAGCCTGAAGACTGCGTAGAACAAAGGAGAGCGCTCTACAATTAATCTACTATTTGCCAATAAACTTAAAGCTGTTACCAAATATGACAGAAGAGGAAAACATCGCTCTGGATCAAGAGGGTCAAAGTAACATTGTGGGTGATGACGAAAGTTCTCAATGGGAGACTGAAAAGAGACAAGTGAAATTAACAGCTAAAGCTTTGTTGATGAAAATTAGTAGCTTAGAAAGTGAAAGAAAAGCAAAATTAAGTAAGCTCACAAAATTAAGACAAGCTATTACAGTGTTGAAAAATGACAAAAGGTGTGTGAGTGACATTAAGGGAGAATTTAAAAGGGTTTTGGGTTTGACTGAAGAAACACAAAAGGTTCACCAGGGTTTGTTAGGATTACTGCCTGTGGATGAAGCGCACAAACATGACATATGGTTTCAAGCAAAAATGTTGAATGTTCATGATTTTATTGCGGCTACGCACAAATGGTTGGCTGAGGCTCAAGGTGGCTCAGCTGGTGTGTCTGATGATATTAAAGAAAGTAAAAGTAAAAATAACAATGAAACTGAATCAAGAACTCCCAGTGGTGGCGGGATCATGATGGACAATGAGCAGATTGAACCTCATGACAGCATTTCAAATGTTTCAGTAAGGTCTTTTAGGAAAGCTGGGAGCCAAAGGGGTTCATCGACAACAACCAGCAAATCTTCAACGCTTTCTGAGCAAATAAAAGCAGAAGCAGAAAGGGCTGCACTTTTGGCATGTGCTGCCACTTTAAAAGAGAAGCATATGCTGGAGGAGCAGGAATACCTGCTAAAGAAAAGAAAAGAACAGCTTGAGATGGACACTAAAATAGCTGCTGCTAATGCCAAGCTACTAGAGGGCAGCACTAAAGGCAGCATCACATCTAGGCACTCTGATGGAATGGATTCATATGTTCGAAAGGGCGCTAGACCTAAGCTCAAACCTGCAAAGAAACTTCCAGAAGGTTCTGGACTGTTGTTGGATAAAAAGGTTGAGTCAGATGTAGGCACAGCATGTGAAAGCATATTTCACCGCAGGTGGATGAGACTGTTTTCAATACTTTGGTGTCACAAGTGGCTCCCCCTGCTGTTCGAACTTCGGAAGCTTCCATTATGTTACCCAATCCCAAGGCTACAACTCTAACCAGTCTGTTTCCATCAACTCAAAATCAACCTAATGGAGAACTTTATAATGTGTTGAAACAACAGAATGATATAACATCTCTTCTGGTTCAAATGCAAACAAGCCAGTTACTGCCACACCGAGAAATTCCCATCTATGATGGCGATCCTTTACAGTACAACTCCTTTATGAAAGCCTTTGAACATTGTGTGGAAGCGAAGACCAGTTGTAAAGGAGACTGTTTGTACTACCTAGAACAGTACACCAGGGGGCAACCAAGAGACCTCATACGTAGCTGCCTTCACATGACTGCAGAAAGAGGATATGCGGTAGCCAAGCAACTCCTCAAAGAACATTTTGGCAATGAATTTAATATTACTGCAGCCACATGGAAAAAGTCACTGGTTGGCCAAACATTAAAGGTGAAGACGCTAAAGCACTAAAGGCATTTGGACTGTTCCTTCGTGAATGCTGCAATGCAATGGAGGAACTGCAGTATTTGTATGAGTTAAGCATGCCAGCTAACATGAAGATATTGGTTCAAAAGTTTCCCTTTAAACTAAGAGAAAAATGGAGAACAAAAGCCAATGAGATTTTTGAGAGAACTGGTCTAAGAGCATGTTTCAAAGATATAGTTGTGTTTATTGAACACCAGATTAGGATAATCTCAGATCTGGTTTTTGGAGATATACAGGACTTACAACCTGCTAGAGGAATCATAAGACCTAGCAAACCTCCAGCAAAGTCACAGTTTAAAAGAAACAGCTTTGTCACACATGTTTCAGTGAATGATGACTGTAACTTACCGTCTCTCAAAAATGAAGTAACTGTTGTTGACAAATCAAAAGATTTATTCTGTCTGTATTGTACACAGGATGGTCATGTATTGGAACAATGTCGACAATTAGGAAAGAAACCACACAGAGAAAAGCTAGACTTTCTAAAAACCAAAGGTTTATGTTTTGGTTGCTTGGATACAGGACATTTAAGCAAGAACTGTGATAAGCGCAGTACTTGTAAACACTGTAACCAAAAGCATCCCAGCATTTTACACATTGAACAGAAGGAAAAGACCCCTCAGGAAGAGTGGGTTCAGACAGCAAAGGGCTGTAAAACCTCCTCCACATGTGGTCATACTGGGGCTGGCCACCGTAAAGGGATTCTTCCAATCCTGCCTGTGAAAGTGAAAAGTTTAAAAGGAACTAAGATTATTAAAACATATGCCTTTCTGGATCCAGGGAGCACTGATACATTCTGCTCTGAAAGACTTCTTAATGAGCTCAACGTTCAAGGTCGAAAGGCTCAGATTCATCTCCGAACAATGGGTCATAGTAAAACAATGACAACCTCCATCATTAATGGCCTGGAGATTTCAGAGATAAACGGAAATCATTTCTATGAGCTTCCCATTGTGTTTACACAAAAAGAAATGCCAGTCTCCACCGACATATCATCAGTGAGGAGGAGCTGTCAAAATGGTCGTACTTGAAGGACATTAAACTTCCTCGCATACATGCTGGGGTCGACCTGCTAGTGGGCACAAATGCATCTAAACTAATGGAACCTTGGGAGGTGGTTAATAGTAGGGGTGAAGGGCCCTATGCAATTAGAAGCCTCCTAGGATGGGTTGTGAATGCTTCCTCAGAAGGTTGCAAGGATTTTGAAAATGTATACCCTTCAGTTCAAGTCAACAGAACTACAGTTGATAAAATTGAAGAGCTTCTGATAAGCCAATACAACTATGATTTTATTGAGAAGTCCTTCACAGAACAAGAGGAAATGTCAAGAGAGGAACAAAAATTCATGGATATAATGGATGGTTCTGTGCAGCTAGAGAATGGACATTACAAACTAAATCTGCCTTTCAAAAGGGAAGAACTCTTAATGCCAAACAATATTTCAGTCGCTTTGCAGCGCATACTTGGTTTGAAAAGGAGATTTAAAAGGAACAAAGTGTTTCATGAAGAGTATACAAACTTCATGACCAACTTGCTGCTCATGAAGGGTAAACCAGCCTTTCCACCAGGACATTTCGACAAAAGGGATCTCTATGCTAAAAGAAGGTGGAAACAAATCCAATACATTTCAGATCTCCTTTGGAAACGGTGGATTCGGGAATATCTACCCTTATTACAAGAACGACAAAAATGGACAAAGAAAAAAAAAGGTGCTTCATTCCTGGAGATGTGGTGGTAGTCATGGACTCCACAACACCTCGAGGGTCTTGGATATTAGGGAAAGTTATTAAAACATTTCCTGATAAAAAGGGTCTTGTACGAGTTGTTCAACTGAAAACAAAACAAGCGTTATTGAAAGACCTGTAACAAAAATTTGTCTATTATGTGAAGCTACAAACTGAGAAACTGGTAAAAATAATGAATGTATAACTTGATTGAACTCTTATGTATATTTGTATAGAGAAATGGTGTATTTTTGGCTCCTTTATTTTAAGTTGATAATTGCTATGTCTTCTGCCACACGCAATTAGGGGCTGGCGTGTAGGAGCCAATTGTTGTCACACCAGAGGGCGTATTGTTTTGTTTTCTGAGTGTGAAGGGGATGGGTTATTTAAGGTCGATTGTAATGGTGTTCAGGTGTTGACCATTGGGAAGAGGACACAGTTTTTTACTGTGTTCGGTTTGAGGGTTAGAAACGAACTTTTATGTATGTAAATGGAAAGTATAATAAAAGACTTTCATACTATAGAAAATCAGTATTCTGACACTTTATCTGAACGCACGTAAAAACGAACTACACCCAGAGGCAACCACTAGTAGCCCTAAAGTACAGGATTTTGGACGCTACACAAGCATCGATATGCAGGATCAACAGATCATGTTCAGTCCGGGTCTTTATTTACAGTCATGTATGTAAAGGAGGATGATATTTGCTCCCTTGACTCTGGTTCTGATCCGCTGCTCCCTAAACAACCGGACACTTTTTATACTTTTTCTTCTTCCTCCCAACATCTAAACGTTGCTTTCTACTGCAGTATTTTTCAACCTTTTTTGAGCCTAGGCACATTGTTTTCATTGAAAGAATCAAGAGGCACACCACCAACCAAAAATCTAAACAAATGAAAATAATAAATAATAATAATATATGGTCGTTCTTATCAAAGTGTCTTGAATAGGAATTTGTATCATATTTTATATTAGATATTTCAAATTGCACTTAACATGTCTACTTCAAAAGTGCGCCTGATCAGTGGCACAACAATTTAAATTTAAGACCACATTGTTCACACGACTAATTCTGACCACAAGCAATCTCTCAGCCAGAATATAGAAAATAATTCCTTTTCTGAGAGAAGCAATAGTATTTGGAAAAGAAAAAGCTCACGGTATTTGCCTTCCGTTGATATCCACTCATGCTAAGTTCTTCATCTGGGTCTGAATTTAGCTTTTTTCTTTTCAAAACTTTTCCATCACTGTCATCACAGTCTTGCTTGGTACAATGCTCTCACCGCTTCCTGTCACATTCATGCATCACTAATTCTCTTGTTTTAACGTACAGTGCTGTGTACCTACTGCCATCCTGTCATCAGGAAATTACATGATGACGCCGCTAGTCACTATACAACACAGACTCTCGGAAATGGCATATATTTGCAGTCAATCTGTTTTCAAAAATCGTTTTAGACCAATTTAGTGAAATTGAATAATTTCCACGGGACACTAGTTGAAAAACACTGTTCTACTGCAACGTGTAGATATGTATAAATATATATATTGAAAACATCACAGTAATTTTTTTATCCAGTCTTTGAATGTAGGTTATCTCCGATAATTTAGTCACTTTCTGTTTTCTTTCTCGTATCTATATTTGTATTTGCAATAAACTAAATATTCTACTATCGTATCTAATGCAGTTTATTAAATTGACCACTGCAGGAATTATGAACAGTCTTAAAATAAGCCGAAATAAATTTGACAACAATGTCAATGTCACAGTCAATCTAAGAAGAAAACGAACTCTGCCCAGATTTGAAAATATTACTTGGAATATAGAACCATAAATCCTTTTAATTTAAAAAAAAAAAGACCGAAGCCATTTTATTTTTAAAGTGTCGTTCGTTCAATCAAATTGAAAAGCTTGCAGTCGTCCATCTTCAAACTGATTACATTACATTTTCTTATTAAGTGAGATTTATGTTTCCATAGAAAAAATAATAATCCAGTTGTTGTAATTAATTGCAGAAATGTGTATTCCTAATGTATGTGTAGTGTAGGTAAATCTGGAAATACTTTCCATTTTGGTGAAAATATTCTACGCAGAATAGATAAATCTCTGCTATTACAGGCCCAACCTTTCCTAGGGGGCAGTAGAGAGCAACGTGTGGACGCTGCAGCGAGCAGAACCGATACGAGTTTGTTTCCAGAGTCCAGTGATCAAATATCATCCTCCTTTACATACATGACTGTAAATAAAGACCGGACTAAACATGATCTGTTGATCCTGCATATCGATGCTTGATCATTTAAGAAAGGATAACCTATCCTATCTTTAAGGTTTTTAGTGTTTTTTTAAGTTTTTACCTGAAAGACAAAGCAAATGGTTAGTGACCAAATGAGCGCAGAGGGTCTACATTCAAAGACTCTGTTCAGGCGGTCAATGACGCCAATCGGTGACGTTGATTCTGGGTTGGAGTTTTCCATTCAAGGAAAACGTGACCAGTGAACAGCTGAGCCAATCAGGAGCAGGCGACCGCCCACTACTCATTAACTATAGCATTTCAACACTTAGTTGGTTCCTTTTAGTCTTGAAGTTGAAATATTTTCAAAGTAACTCATCAGTTAAAATAAGTCATTAATGACTTATACATTATATAAGTATTTATTTTATATGGTATAACTATACATTATATCAACTAGTAATTTTGTTTTGTTTTGACAAATAAACGTGACAAGTAAAGACAAAGTGACTAAATGATCGCAGATAATCTACAATCAAATACTTTGAAGAATATTATAATGAAGACTTAGATTTCTATTTTGTTTTTACATTTCTTTATCATTTCTCTTTATCACATATCAAGTGAATATTAAACTTTAGTCACACGACTGATGGAGTTACCACAAGACAAAATCAAGTTTCTGTCCACCTCCTCTTTCCTGATGTTGGAAATGTCCTTGTTTCTCCTGAGTTCTTGAGGCCAGAGTCCTTCAGGAACTGGTTTCAACATCAGATGGTGCACTGTCCTCAGCCTCTGAAGGTTATCCAAGGGTGCAATGCTGTACAGAACCTCCTGAAGTTGGAGCCTTTATCACAGTATGGATTATGGGATTCCAAAACATCCATACAAGGAACTTTACCTCCTCTTTGATCTCTAAAATTCATGGACACAGATCAAGATGCAGAACTGTATGACATGGGAAACAATTTGAAACTGCTGGAAAACCCCTAATGGCTTGTTGGTTTTTTATGCTCTTCTTCTTCCTCCCAGCGTCAAGATGTAGGGCAGAAGGGGCAACAGTCTCTCAGATCCCTGCTGCTGGTAGCATTGTGACTGACATTTTTTAATTATGGTGTCAGTAAGTTCTGTCTATTGATGAGCCGCCAACACAAAAAGTTGGGGTAGATTTCAGCCGGGGCGTCTTGTCGTGGAAGTATGCGCTGCACATTCTTCCTCTTGCCAGATCAAGAAGACGCTGTGACAGAGTGCAGCTGGTTTGTTGTAGAGAGAGGTAATCAGCATTTGCATTTAAAAGCAGGTAGATCACAGAGGGCATCAGATCCCAGGCTGATGATTCATCCAGAGGCACGTTTAACATGAAGCATGAATTGGGTTTGGAATGATTTCTGATGCCTCCAGTGATTGTTGCAGGAAACTCACTTCTGGAGAGGATGTGCAGAGCACCGCTCACTGTTTCACTATAGAGAAGGTCAAGGCAGTTTCTTATTATCTGGCATCTTGAGGTGCTTGTCTAACTCTTTTTCTTTGTGTGCAGGTTGGCCTGCTACTGTTTCAGTTTTTTAGTTTTGTTTCAATTTCAGTGATGTATTAGTTTAGAATTTCTTTTCTGGATAGTTATTATTAATCAAAAGCATTTTATTATTTATTTATTTTGTCTAAAGAAGGGGAGTTTTTATCGTCCAGCCCTTTGGTTTCTCTGTAAAACAAAAAGATGTCGCTCCCTGGGTCCCAAGCTGTTTATCTAGATTGAGGAGACTATAGTGGAAGGGGAGTTTTGCTTTTAGTTGCTTCAGGATTTTTGTGACTGTGTTTTTGTTGGGGAACACTCAAGTGTATTTAGTCATATTTGTGTTGTCTATTATTATTCCTCCCCCAAGCATTTCATAGGCTTTTGTGAGCTCAATAAACTGTTTAATTTGCAACGGTGCCTCTGGTAATGATTAAACTTATCTGTGTGATCATGTAAAAGGAGAATTTCAGGTTCTCCACACATAAGGTCACATATAAAATTCATTTAGTGATGTAGACGCTGTGAAGGACTTATATTACTGAGATGAGTCACTTTGAAAATAATTCAACTTCAAGACTAAAAAGGAACCAACTAAGTATTCAAATGCTATAGTTAATGAGCAGTGGGCGGTCGCCTGCTCCTGATTGGCTCAGCTGTTCACTGGTCACGTTTTCCTTGAATGGAAAACTCCAACCCAGAATCAACGTCACCGATTGGCGTCATTGTCCGGGTCTTTATTTACAGTCATGTATGTAAAGGAGGATGATATTTGATCACTGGACTCTGGAAACAAACTCGTATCGGTTCTGCTCGCTGCAGCGTCCACACGTTGCTCTCTACTGCCCCCTAGGAAAGGTTGGGCCTGTAATAGCAGAGATTTATCTATTCTGCGTAGAATATTTTTCACCAAAATGGAAAGTATTTCCAGATTTACCTACACTACACATACATTAGGAATACACATTTCTGCAATTAATTACAACAACTATGAATATGAAATATGAAAGAGAGAGGAGATATATGAAAAAAGAGTTTGAAAGTATTAAGGAAAAATTTAATTTAATAGATATTTTGAGGAAGAGTTTTGAGAGAAACATATACAAATAGTTGTTCGATTTTTAAAGAAAACTAAGATATTCAGTAGAATTTGATAGAGTAGACATAAGAGTTAATGTATGGATGATAGTGATGAGTAGAATATAAATATGGATGTAAGTATGTATGTGTAGGTATAAATATAAATATGTTTTTCTTTTTTTTGTGTGTAGGTGTATGTATGAATATATATAGGTATATATATATATACAGAGAGAGCGTTAGACCAACACGAGTCACACTCCATACCAGTAAGTGGCAGTAATGCTACTCTAAGTTTGTTGCCAACCGCCAATAAACACAAGAAAGAAGAAGAAAAAAAAATTAGAAGAAGAAGAAAAATTGTAGCTGGCTGTAGCACGTTGTGCTGAATTATTGCACGCTAAAAGATAAATTCTGATAAATTCCGGTAACGGTTAACAGAAAAGAAGATTTGTGACCTGATCCCTGGCAGTAAAAAACATTTTTACTGTGATTTTCTCTCGTGAGTGTTGTAATCTATTTTTGCAACCGAAGTTAAGATAATGCTAACTGGCGTCACAGGCATTACTGTTCATATGTTCCGACCAGGAAGAAAAGAGAAACATAAAAAACCAATCGGAGAAACGTGAGATTAAAATGATTTTCACTGTATCGCATTTTTGTTATGTACAAACTTATAATGGGTCGCATAGAGTGCGATGTTTGTTTTGCAAGCTTGCCATTAGTTGAATGTTATTTTTGCGATAAATGGAATTATTGCTTCCTGCATACTTGGATTTTAATAGTTAATTGAGATCTGAATGTGGCAGTATGCCCTGGAGGTTTTGAACGCACCACACAAGTGCTGGCATTTAAATTGGTGGTGGCGCTGTTTGTATATAAGGGGCCCTCCCTCACCTGGTCAACATGTGTTTCCGGTTTAGACCTCTGTTGTTGTGCAGCGCCAGTCTGACACTAAGGTGTGCTTGACTGATACATGCTGATCGCTCCTTCTTCTGGTAAGAGGCCTCTCCTATACTTGTTGTTGTTAGCCTAGCCTTCGCTTAGCTTCAATTGTACACCTACGTGGCCTGTGTAAACTGCCTGATCCTCCTCCCAGCCAGAGGCACTACACATAGAGCTTGTGGTAAGTGAAAAGCTCATTACCTGCATGCTTTTAGATTTGATGTTTAACACTTATGTTTGCTATAGACGCTGCTGTTTGTCCTTGGCCGGCTGTTTGCCTGTTGCCCTGTGGTTCCTGGTTGATGGTCCGCTGTTATTTTGGTTGTCCGTCGGCAGTCCATTTGTCGCTCTGATTGCTGGCTTTCTGCCAGCCATCGTGGTCAGCGTGAACCTGACTCCTGCCCCTTGTCCAGCTTGGCTGGTTCGGACTGGCGACCAGCTTGGACGGACTCTGCTGCCGCTCTTGAGTGGCGTCTGTGGCGTGGCATCCCAGGACGGATTCTTAATTGACAATTGCTGCTGATTGTTGACTGAACGACAATTATGAAATGACTCATGTAATTTGAATGTCTTTTATCTTGACAGGAAAGGCCAGTTCGTGGTGTTGGTGGTGGACTTTCCGGGTGGTGGTGCTCTTTTGATTTGTTGCACAATTTTCTTTAGTTTTGTTGTTTTGTTTGCTGTGTTTCTTTTATTTAGGTCACTACCCTGAACTGCACTGCCACCCTTGACTTGAGCCGTCACTGTTATTTATTTAATGTGAGTGGTTTTAACATAATGTATTTTATTGATTAGCATGAACTGATGTAATAAATAAAATTATTGAAATTAGTGAGATTGTCTCAAGCCTCATATGTAGCGGCCTGTGTGCCTTGAAGATAACTTTTTGGGGATAAATTATTACAATTTTGTCTTAAAAATAGTTCTATTGAACCACACCGGTCCCACCACACATATGTATATGTAGATTAGTTTTTTTTTTTTAGAACCACATTCAAGTTGGAAGGTTGTCCAGCTGCACAGCATCGCAGGCCTGGATTGGATTGCTGAGCTCCAGGTTTCAACCCAAGACCTGGGACTGCTGGATCCGCTGCCTACTTTGCACTGGATAAGATTTTGGATCCAAAGAAACACATGGCCATTTAACAAAGACTTGACTGACTGACCTAAATTGCAATTACTGAACTAAAAAGCTTCTAAAAGAAGGAACTGAACAATAAGGAATCTGAACTAAAAGAAACTACAATACCTGTTATAACAAGGGTGGACACTTTATGTTGAAAACAAAAATTGTACTATAATATTCTCTTTAATTTTGTATTAAACAGTCTGTTCATTATTCTTGATATGGTTGTTTGTGCTCATTATCCTCCTTTTTGAACTTAAAAAGACTAACTTTAACTTCAACATTGAAATCTAAGTTTCTCAACTTATCTATTCGTAAGTTAAACTAGTTGGTTACAGTTTCAATTCATAACAGACACAATGGGAGCCTGCCTAATACGCCAACATGAGATGCAGTTTTCTCTTACTAATATCTGTGTGTGATACCAGACATCATCATAAAGGGATGATTAGACGACTAAGATATACACAGGATTATTGTTTCAAAATAACACTAACAAATTGAATTATAAAAAAAAAAAATCAAAATAAACCAAAAATAACAACAAAAAGCAGACAATCTGAAATTTTTTTTCTTCTTTTGTCTCATAGTTGAGGAATATCTATGATGACGATTACAGGCCTCTCATCTTTTTAAGTGGGAGAACTTGCACAATTGGTGGCTGACTACTATAAACTACGCTATGAGGTTTTTAGCGTAAATCGGTAGGCTAATAATAAGCTGTGCAGGCTCAGAAATTAAAATGCATCCCCCCTACATGAATAGACCAGACAGTTAAACGTGATATAAAATGTTCTGCACAATGGGCCTCTGTTATCAGTGTGTTTTCTCATCGATTTTCTCATCGTTCGGTCCTCCAGCGTCCTCGGCGACGGGTCCTCCAGGGTCTTCGGCGACTGATTCTCCCTCCAGGGTCTCTACAAATTAGATATATAGATATATAAATATCTATGTCTAGACATAGATATCCACATCGATAGATTGACGTGGATAACTATGTCTTGATAGATATTCACGTCTATCGATCACATATCTCTTGACAGACAGATGACAGAAAGACGTGCATATCGATCTCTAGATATCTATCTATAGCTACATCTAATTTGTATTTGATGGGTATTGTCTACGTTCCCTGCAAAGGAAAATCATTCGTGACGCAATGACTGCTGAGGCCTACATTCAAAGGCTCTGGTTCAGTCGATCAATGACGTCAATCTGTGACGTATGATGCGGGCTTCAAGTGTGATATGGCAAGCCGTTTCACATAAATTGCGTTCCCTCTGATTAACCGTAATTACTTTCTAGATTTCGAAAAATGCATTTTGACTTGACAAAACTACATTTTGACTCCGGAATGATAATTTAAGATATCTGCATTTACATTCTGACTAGTAAGAATAATAATTCAGGATATCTTCAATTACATTTTGACTGGTCAAAATTCCTTGCAAGATATCTCAAATGACGTCACTTGTTCTGTAATTTGACGAGACACGTAACCGGAATTACGATTTAAGATTTCTTGAACGTAATTATCACTGTCAAAATTACAATTTTAGATATCTGAATTCTGAATGAGGTGAAAGCCCCTTTGTGCTGTCCGAATAGTTGCCTGCAAATTTTATATTTTCAGTAAATGCCACAAATAAATCTCACGTTATTTGGACTGGTTAGAATGTAATTATCTCAAATAGGTATTTTGTCCAGTCAAATTTTAATTAGAGATATCTTAAATTGCTAAAACGTCTGGTCATAAAACAATTTGAGATATCTGGAATGTAAGAGCAGTGAAACCGACTTTATATCAAAAAGGCTTGCCATACGCAGAAGGGCGACAGGTCTTTGACGTCAATCTGTGACGTATGATTAAGGAATGATCATCTGTGAAGCACAATGCATATCTGTGACCATCTTTGGACGTTGGATCTATAGGTCCTGCTAAATCTGTGTGGACCATTGCTAGTGGTTCTTTAGCTCTTGCATCTGGCTCCTTGTTAGTTTGAACAAATTTTCCTTTCGTGCAGACTTCACGATATGGCATTGGTTCACCTCTCCCTTTAATTTCTATGCCATGAACAACATTTTCTAGCTTCAATACATCTCTGTAATTGCAATGTCCAAGAATCTCATGCCAACCTTGTAAGTCATAAAATTTTTACACTGAGCTCCACATCCATTGTCCGTCGTTTGGAAGTAATACAATGTGTTACCTACGTGAATGGGGAACTTGGTATAGTCTCTGAGAAGAACGTTCTTTTCTTCTTTGAAGATCACCGTTGCTCCGCTGGATGTTGCAGCTTTCACTGAGAAGATGTCTTGCGGATATGAAGGGATGTACAATTTGTTCCTCAGCACTGTTTTAAGACGTCGACCTAACGCGTCTCCTCCTTCCTTGGCAACACCAAAACACCTGGATCCATCAGCCAATTCCACGCAGTGCGTCTCGGCCTGGAAACTTTCATCAAGCTTCCGAAACTTCCCGATGTCGGTGATTATATGCGACGTCGCAGCGTCCACCATCAGACCTCTCCTCTTGATGTCGTCCACTCGCGTGTCAGCGTCGCTCACCCGGAAAGCAAACTCTCTGTCGCCGCCCGCATTTGAATACTTAGTTGGTTCCTTTTTAGTCTTGAAGTTGAAATATTTTCAAAGTGACTCATCTCAGTTAAAATAAATCATTAATAACTTATATATAAGTATGTATCACTTCCACCTCTTCTTCTTTTTGGCAATTAAGAGTTCGTCGCACTGCTGGTGTGAAGTCAGCTTTAATGAAACTCTTTAAAGTTGTTATTATTACAGCTTCAGTTTCCCTGACACCAACACCACCGTCGAACTAAAACACAACGTAAACTTAGTGAGATGGTGTCAAGAATACAATATCGATATAAAAATAACGTAAAACATATAAACATACCTCGCTGGCTAACCCTTCCTTTTGAGGTAGAAATGAGGTCATTCAGTAAATTCTTACACTTAAATCATGCTTCTTCATTTGCTTGCCAACGCCATGCTGTTATATCGCAAGCGTCTCTGGTAACCTGGTAACCAGACGCTTCTACATCTACTTCCTACCATAAACCTTCAAAATAAGAGTCTTAACAAATAGTATAAATAATACAAAATAAAACCTATAAATTAAAACTTTGGCAGTAAAAGTATGTATTTTATGTATTGTAACTATATATTATATGAACTAGCAATGTAGGTAGCTAATTTACATTTAAATACTATAAAAATACTATAATGAAGACTTAGAAATCTATTTTGTTTTTATATTTCTATATCATATATCACCGACACGGCGCTGGAATTGAAAAATTCAGGGCTTCAAGGAAAAGAATAACGAAGATGCCCGCAAAGAAAATCACAGACATCTCAATGAGATCGCAAAGCACTGGGCCTCGTCTACTGACAACGCAGTGGA
The DNA here is from genome assembly GCF_027474105.1 of Poeciliopsis prolifica. Classification (NCBI taxonomy): domain Eukaryota; kingdom Metazoa; phylum Chordata; class Actinopteri; order Cyprinodontiformes; family Poeciliidae; genus Poeciliopsis; species Poeciliopsis prolifica. Next base: position 505,150 of record NW_026562382.1, read on the forward strand.
CGTCGCGCGTCGTCTTTTGTTTTCTAACATTTAGAAACATCGGCCGAATTAATAAATAAGGCTGTCTCAAATGGCAATGTTAATAATCTCGTTATTTGGTTGGAGGTCAGTTGTTCTGGATTCAGTTTAAGAGAGTCGGTGCTTCATTCTGACCTTTTCCTGAACGCCAGAGGTTCAGTTTCCTTCTCCTCATTTTTTCTGAATCTTCCCTTTAAATGTTAGGGGTTGTAGAGATGGTATTAAAAGAAAGGCAATATTTATATTTTTGTAAAAATGCTAAAGCGAACTGCATAGTTTTTACAAGAAACTCACTGATGAGGCTGATGAGAGCTTCTGGTCCAATCAATGGAGAGGAAAAGTTATTGAGCGCAGAGGGCCTACATTCAAAGACTCTGTTCAGGCGGTCGATGACGTCAATGGGTGACGTAAATGACGTCACCTATTGACGTCATTAACATTGAAAGATCCTTGAATGAGTATCCCATCTAAGGATGACGTCACCAGCGACCAGCTGAGCCAATCAGAAGCAGGTGACCGCCTACTGCTCATTAACTACAGCGATTGAATACTTAGTTGCTTTTTTTTTCTTTTTAATTATTAAACACTTTGAACCATTTTACAAGATCACGTGTCATGCACTTAAGTAATAAAATCTTACAGGCTAAAGACACACACATCATTTTAAGACAATAACATCATAAAAAAATTGTTCAATAAAATAAATGAATAAAATGTGGAATACTTTCCATTTTGGTAAAAGGAGAATTTAAGGTTCTCCACACATAAGGTCACATATAAAATACATACTTATATAATGTATAAGTTATTAATGACTTATTTTAACTGAGATGAGTCACTTTGAAAATAATTCAACTTCAAGACTAAAAAGGAACCAACTAAGTATTCAAATGCTATAGTTAATGAGCAGTGGGCGGTCGCCTGCTCCTGATTGGCTCAGCTGTTCACTGGTCACGTTTTTCTTGAATGGAAAACTCCAACCCAGAATTAACGTCACCGATTGGCGTCATTGACCGCCTGAACAGTCTTTGAATGTAGACCCTCTGCGTTCATTTGGTCACTAACCATTTGCTTTGTCTTTCAGGTAAAAACTTAAAAAACACTAAAACCTTAAAGATAGGATAGGTTATCCTTTCTTAAATGATCAAGCATCGATATGCAGGATCAACAGATCATGTTTAGTCCGGGTCTTTATTTACAGTCATGTATGTAAAGGAGGATGATATTTGATCACTGGACTCTGGTTCTGATCCGCTGCTCCCTAAACAACCGGACACTTTTTATACTTTTTCTTCTTCCTCCCAGCATCTAAACGTTGCTTTCTACTGCAGTATTTTTCAACCTTTTTTGAGCCTAGGCACATTGTTTTCATTGAAAGAATCAAGAGGCACACCACCAACCAAAAATCTAAACAAATGAAAATAATAAATAATAATATATGGTCAAAGTGTCAAAGTGTCTTGAATAGGAATTTGTATCATATTTATATTAGATATTTCAAATTGCACTTAACATGTCTACTTCAAAAGTGCGCCTGATCAGTGGCACAACAATTTAAATTTAAGACCACATTGTTCACACGACTAATTCTGACCACAAGCAATCTCTCAGCCAGAATATAGAAAATAATTCCTTTTCTGAGAGAAGCAATAATATTTGGAAAAGAAAAAGCTCACGGTATTTGCCTTCCGTTGATATCCACTCATACTAAGTTCTTCATCTGGGTCTGAATTTAGCTTTTTTCTTTTCAAAACTTTTCCATCACTGTCATCACAGTCTTGCTTGGTACAATGCTCTCACCGCTTCCTGTCACATTCATGCATCACTAATTCTCTTGTTTTAACGTACAGTGCTGTGTACCTACTGCCATCCTGTCATCAGGAAATTACATGATGACGCCGCTAGTCACTATACAACACAGACTCTCGGAAATGGCATATTATTTGCAGTCAATTTGTTTTAAAAAATCGTTTTAGACCAATTTAGTGAAATTGAGTGATTTCCACGGGACACTAGTTGAAAAACACTGTTCTACTGCAACGTGTAGATATGTATAAATATATATATTGAAAACATCATAGTAATTTTTTTATCCAGTCTTTGAATGTAGGTTATCTCCGATAATTTAGTCACTTTCTGTTTTCTTTCTCGTATCTATATTTGTATTTGCAATAAACTAAATATTCTACTATCGTATCTAATGCAGTTTATTAAATTGACCACTGCAGGAATTATGAACAGTCTTAAAATAAGCCGAAATAAATTTGACAACAATGTCAATGTCACAGTCAATCTAAGAAGAAAACGAACTCTGCCCAGATTTGAAAATATTTTACTTGGAATATAGAACCATAAATCCTTTTAATTTAAAAAAAAAAAAGACCCAATCCAGTTTATTTTTAAAGTGTCGTTCGTTCAATCAAATTGAAAAGCTTGCAGTCGTCCATCTTCAAACTGATTACATTACATTTTCTTATTAAGTGAGATTTATGTTTCCATAGAAAAATAATAATCCGGTTGTTGTAATTAATTGCAGAAATGTGTATTCCTAATGTATGTGTAGTGTAGGTAAATCTGGAAATACTTTCCATTTTGGTGAAAAATATTCTACGCAGAATAGATAAATCTCTGCTATTACAGGCCCAACCTTTCCTAGGGGGCAGTAGAGAGCAACGTGTGGACGCTGCAGCGAGCAGAACCGATACGAGTTTGTTTCCAGAGTCCAGTGATCAAATATCATCCTCCTTTACATACATGACTGTAAATAAAGACCCGGACAATGACGCCAATCGGTGACGTTGATTCTGGGTTGGAGTTTTCCATTCAAGGAAAACGTGACCAGTGAACAGCTGAGCCAATCAGGAGCAGGCGACCGCCCACTGCTCATTAACTATAGCATTTGAATACTTAGTTGGTTCCTTTTTAGTCTTGAAGTTGAATTATTTTCAAAGTGACTCATCTCAGTTAATATAAGTCCTTCACAGCGTCTACATCACATAAATATGAATTTTATATGTGACCTTATGTGTGGAGAACCTTAAATTCTCCTTTTACATGATCACACAGATAAGTTTAATCATTACCAGAGGCACCGTTGCAAATTAAACAGTTTATTGAGCTCACAAAAGCCTATGAAATGCTTGGGGGAGGAATAATAATAGAGACAACACAAATATGACTAAATACACTTGAGTGTTCCCCAACAAAAAACACAGTCACAATAATCCTGAAGCAACTAAAAGCAAAACTCCCCTTCCACTATAGTCTCCTCAATCTAGATAAACAGCTTGGGACCCAGGGACAGCGACATCTTTTTGTTTTACAGAGAAACCAAAGGGCTGGACGATAAAAACTCCCCTTCTTTAGACAAAATAAATAAATAATAAAAAATGCTTTGATTAATAATAACTATCCAGAAAGAAATTCTAAACTAATACATCACTGAAATTGAAACAAAACTGAAACCGAAACAGTAGCAGGCCAACCTGCACACAAAAGAAAAAGAGTTAGACAAGCACCTCAAGATGCCAGATAATAAGAAACTGCCTTGACCTTCTCTATAGTGAAACAGTGAGCGGTGCTCTGCACATCCTCTCCAGAAGTGAGTTTCCTGCAACAATCACTGGAGGCATCAGAAATCATTCCAAACCCAATTCATGCTTCATGTTAAACGTGCCTCTGGATGAATCATCAGCCTGGGATCTGATGCCCTCCGTGATCTACCTGCTTTTAAATGCAAATGCTGATTACCTCTCTCTACAACAAACCAGCTGCACTCTGTCACAGCGTCTTCTTGATCTGGGCAAGAGGAAGAATGTGCAGCGCCATACTTCCACGACAAGACGCCCCGGCTGAATCTACCCCAACTTTTTGTGTTGGCGGCTCATCAATAGACAGAACTTACTGACACCATAATTAAAAAATGTCAGTCACAATGCTACCAGCAGCAGGGATCTGAGAGACTGTTGCCCCTTCTGCCCTACATCTTGACGCTGGGAGGAAGAAGAAGAGCATAAAAAACCAACAAGCCATTAGGGGTTTTCCAGCAGTTTCAAATTGTTTCCCATATCATACAGTTCTGCATCTTGATCTGTGTCCATGAATTTTAGAGATCAGAAGAGGAGGTAAAGTTCCTTGTATGGATGTTTGGAATCCCATAATCCATACTGTGATAAAGGCTCCAACTTCAGGAGGTTCTGTACAGCATTGCACCCTTGGATAACCTTCAGAGGCTGAGGACAGTGCACCATCTGATGTTGAAACCAGTTCCTGAAGGACTCTGGCCTCAAGAACTCAGGAGAAACAAGGTCATTTCCGACATCAAAAGAGGAGGTGGACGAGAAACTTGATTTTGTCTTTGTGGTAACTCCATCAGTCGTGTGACTAAAGTTTAATATTCACTTGATATGTGATAAAGAAAATGATAAAGAAATGTAAAAACAAAATAGAAATCTAAGTCTTCATTATAATATTCTTCAAAGTATTTGATTGTAGATTATCTGCGATCATTTAGTCACTTTGTCTTTACTTTGTCATGTTATTTGTCAAAACAAAACAAAAATTACTAGTTGATATAATGTATAGTTATACCATATAAAATAAATACTTATATAATGTATAAGTCATTAATGACTTATTTTAACTGATGAGTTACTTTGAAAATATTTCAACTTCAAGACTAAAAGGAACCAACTAAGTGTTGAAATGCTATAGTTAATGAGCAGTGGGCGTCGCCTGCTCCTGATTGGCTCAGCTGTTCACTGGTCACGTTTTCCTTGAATGGAAAACTCCAACCCAGAATCAACGTCACCGATTGGCGTCATTGACCGCCTGAACAGAGTCTTTGAATGTAGACCCTCTGCGCTCATTTGGTCACTAACCATTTGCTTTGTTTTTCAGGTAAAAACTTAAAAAAAACACTAAAACCTTAAAGATAGGATAGGTTATCCTTTCTTAAATGATCAAGCATCGATATGCAGGATCAACAGATATGTTTAGTCCGGGTCTTTATTTACAGTCATGTATGTAAAGGAGGATGATATTTGATCACTGGACTCTGGAAACAAACTCGTATCGGTTCTGCTCGCTGCAGCGTCCACACGTTGCTCTCTACTGCCCCCTAGGAAAGGTTGGGCCTGTAATAGCAGAGATTTATCTATTCTGCGTAGAATATTTTTCACCAAAATGGAAAGTATTTCCAGATTTACCTACACTACACATACATTAGGAATACACATTTCTGCAATTAATTACAACAACAGGATTATTATTTTTCTATGGAAACATAAATCTCACTTAATAAGAAAATGTAATGTAATCAGTTTGAAGATGGACGACTGCAAGCTTTTCAATTTGATTGAACGAACGACACTTTAAAAATAAATTGGCTTCGGTCTTTTTTTTTTAAATTAAAAGGATTTATGGTTCTATATTCCAAGTAACATCTTTTCAAATCTGGGCAGAGTTCGTTTTCTTCTTAGTTTGACTGTGACATTGACATTGTTGTCAAATTTATTTCGGCTTATTTTAAGACTGTTCATAATTCCTGCAGTGGTCAATTTAATAAACTGCATTAGATACGATAGTAGAATATTTAGTTATTGCAAATACAAATATAGATACGAGAAAGAAAACAGAAAGTGACTAAATTATCGGAGATAACAAAGACTGGATAAAAAATTACTATGATTTTTCAATATATATATTTACATATCTACACGTTGCAGTAGAACAGTGTTTTTCAACTAGTGTCCCGTGAAAATTACTCAATTTCACTAAATTGGTCTAAAACGATTTTTTGAAAACAAATTGACTGCAAATAATATGCATTTCCGAGAGTCTGTGTTGTATAGTGACTAGCGGCGTCATCATGTAATTTCCTGATGACAGGATGGCAGTAGGTACACAGCACTGTACGTTAAAACAAGAGAATTAGTGATGCATGAATGTGACAGGAAGCGGTGAGAGCATTGTACCAAGCAAGACTGTGATGACAGTGATGGAAAAGTTTTTGAAAGAAAAAAGCTAAATTCAGACCCAGATGAAGAACTTAGTATGAGTGGATATCAACGGAAGGCAAATACCGTGAGCTTTTTCTTTTCCAAATATTATTGCTTCTCTCAGAAAAGGAATATTTTCTATATTCTGGCTGAGAGATTGCTTGTGGTCAGAATTAGTCGTGTGAACAATGTGGTCTTAAATATAAATTGTTGTGCCACTGATCAGGCGCACTTTTGAAGTAGACATGTTAAGTGCAATTTGAAATATCTAATATAAAATATGATACAAATTCCTATTCAAGACACTTTGACACTTTGACCATATATTATTATTTATTATTTTCATTGTTTAGATTTTTGGTTGGTGGTGTGCCTCTTGATTCTTTCAATGAAAACAATGTGCCTAGGCTCAAAAAGGTGAAAAATACTGCAGTAGAAAGCAACGTTTAGATGCTGGGAGGAAGAAGAAGAGTATAAAAAGTGTCCGGTTGTTTAGGGAGCAGCGGATCAGAACCAGAGTCAAGGGAGCAAATATCATCCTCCTTTACATACATGACTGTAAATAAAGACCCGGACTAAACATGATCTGTTGATCCTGCATATCGATGCTTGATCATTTAAGAAAGGATAACCTATCCTATCTTTAAGGTTTTTAGTGTTTTTTAATTTTTACCTGAAAGACAAAGCAAATGGTTAGTGACCAAATGAACGCAGAGGGTCTACATTCAAAGACTCTGTTCAGGCGGTCAATGACGCCAATCGGTGACGTTAATTCTGGGTTGGAGTTTTCCATTCAAGAAAAACGTGACCAGTGAACAGCTGAGCCAATCAGGAGCAGGCGACCGCCCACTGCTCATTAACTATAGCATTTGAATACTTAGTTGGTTCCTTTTTAGTCTTGAAGTTGAATTATTTTCAAAGCGACTCATCTCAGTTAAAATAAGTCATTAATAACTTATACATTATATAAGTATGTATTTTATATGTGACCTTATGTGTGGAGAACCTTAAATTCTCCTTTTACCAAAATGGAAAGTATTCCACATTTTATTCATTTATTTTTATTGAACAATTTTTTTATGATGTTATTGTCTTAAAATGATGTGTGTGTCTTTAGCCTGTAGATTTTATTACTTAAGTGCATGACACGTGATCTTGTAAAATTGTTCAAAGTGTTTAATAATTAAAAAGAAAAAAAAGCAACTAAGTATTCAATCGTTGTAGTTAATGGGCAGTGGGTGGTCACCTGCTTCTGATTGGCTCAGCTGGTCGCTGGTGACGTCATCCTTAGATGGGATTCTCATTCAAGGATCTTTCAATGTTAATGACGTCAGTGGGTGACGTCATTTACGTCACCCATTGACGTCATCGACCGCCTGAACAGAGTCTTTTGAATGTAGGCCCTCTGCGCTCAATAACTTTTCCTCTCCATTGATTGGACCAGAAGCTCTCATCAGCCTCATCAGTGAGTTTCTTGTAAAAACTATGCAGTTCGCTTTAGCATTTTTACAAAAACATAAATATTGCCTTTCTTTTAATACCATCTCTCCAACCCCTAATTTAAAGGAAGATTCAGAAAAAATGAGGAGAAGGAAACTGAACCTCTGGCGTTCAGGAAAAGGTCAGAATGAAGCACCGACTCTCTTAAACTGAATCCAGAACAACTGACCTCCAACCAAATAACGAGATTATTAACATTGCCATTTGAGACAGCCTTATTTATTAATTCGGCCAATGTTTCTAAATGTTAGAAAACAAAGACGACGCGCGACGTCCACTGCGTTGTCAGTAGACGAGGCCCAGAGCTTTGCGATCTCATTGAGATGTCTGTGATTTTCTTTGCGGGCATCTTCGTTATTCTTTTCCTTGAAGCCCTGAATTTTTCAATTCCAGCGCCGTGTCGGTGATATATGACATAGAAATATAAAAACAAAATAGATTTCTAAGTCTTCATTATAGTATTTTTATAGTATTTAAATGTAAATTAGCTACCTACATTGCTAGTTCATATAATATATAGTTACAATACATAAAATACATACTTTTTACTGCCAAAGTTTTAATTTATAGGTTTATTTTGTATTATTATACTATTTGTTAAGACTCTTATTTTGAAGGTTTATGGTAGGAAGTAGATGTAGAAGCGTCTGGTTACCAGGTTACCAGAGACGCTTGAGATATAACAGCATCGCGTTGGCAAGCAAATGAAGAAGCATGATTTAAGTGTAAGAATTTACTGAATGACCTCATTTCTACCTCAAAAGGAAGGGTTAGCCAGCGAGGTATGTTTATATGTTTTATGTTATTTTATATCGATATTGTATTCTTGACACCATCTCACTAAGTTTACGTTGTGTTTTAGTTCGACGGTGGTGTTGGTGTCAGGGAAACTGAAGCTGTAATAAGAACAACTTTAAAGAGTTTCATTAAAGCTGACTTCACACCAGCAGTGCGACGAACTCTTAATTGCCAAAAAGAAGAAGAGGTGGAAGTGATACATACTTATTATAAGTTATTAATGACTTATTTTAACTGAGATGAGTCACTTTGAAAATATTTCAACTTCAAGACTAAAAAGGAACCAACTAAGTATTCAAATGCTGGCGGCGACAGAGAGTTTGCTTTCCGGGTGAGCGACGCTGACACGCGAGTGGACGACATCAAGAGGAGAGGTCTGATGGTGGACGCTGGTGCGACGTCGCATATATCACCGACATCGGGAAGTTTCGGAAGCTTGATGAAAGTTTCCAGGCCGAGACGCACTGCGTGGAATTGGCTGATGGATCCAGTGTTTTGGTGTTGCCAAGAAACGAGGAACGCGTTAGGTCGACGTCTTAAAACAGTGCTGAGGAACAAATTGTACATCCCTTCATATCCGCAAGACATCTTCTCAGTGAAAGCTGCAACATCCAGCGGAGCAACGGTGATCTTCAAAGAAGAAAAGAACGTTCTTCTCAGAGACTATACAAGTTCCCCATTCACGTAGGTTACACATTGTATTACTTCCAAACGACGGACAATGGATGTGGAGCTCAGTGTAAAAAATGTTATGACTTACAAGGTTGCATGAGATTCTTGGACATTGCAATTACAGAGATGTACTGAAGCTAGAAAATGTTTTTCATGGCATGGAAATTAAAGGAGAGGTGAACCAATGCCATATCGTGAAGTCTGCACGAAAGGAAAATTTGTTCAAACTAACAAGGAGCCAGATGCAAGAGCTAAAGAACCACTAGCAATGGTCCACACAGATTTAGCAGGACCTATAGATCCAACGTCCAAAGATGGTCACAGATATGCATTGTGCTTCACAGATGATCATTCCTTAATCATACGTCACAGATTGACGTCAAAGACCTGTCGCCCTTCTGCGTATGGCAAGCCTTTTTGATATAAAGTCGGTTTCACTGCTCTTACATTCCAGATATCTCAAATTGTTTTATGACCAGACGTTTTAGCAATTTAAGATATCTCTAATTAAAATTTGACTGGACAAAATACCTACTTGAGATAATTACATTCTAACCAGTCCAAATAACGTGAGATTTATTTGTGGCATTTACTGAAAATATAAAATTCTGCAGGCAACTATTCGGACAGCACAAAGGGGCTTTCACCTCATTCAGAATTCAGATATCTAAATTGTAATTTTGACAGTGATAATTACGTTCAAGAAATCTTAAATCGTAATTCCGGTTACGTGTCTCGTCAAGTTACAGAACAAGTGACGTCATTTGAGATATCTTGCAAGGAATTTTGACCAGTCAAAATGTAATTGAAGATATCCTGAATTATTATTCTTACTAGTCAGAATGTAAATGCAGATATCTTAAATTATCATTCCGGAGTCAAAATGTAGTTTTGTCAAGTCAAAATGCATTTTTCGAAATCTAGAAAGTAATTACGGTTAATCAGAGGGAACGCAATTTATGTGAAAACGGCTTGCCATAGCACACTTGAAGCCCGCATCATACGTCACAGATTGACGTCATTGATCGACTGAACCAGAGCCTTTGAATGTAGGCCCTCAGCAGTCATTGCGTCACGAATGATTTTCCTTTGCAGGGAATGTAGACAATACCCATCAAATACAAATTAGATGTAGCTATAGATAGATATCTAGAGATCGATATGCACGTCTTTCTGTCATCTGTCTGTCAAGAATATGTGATCGATAGACGTGGATATCTATCAAGACATAGTTATCCACGTCAATCTATCGATGTGGATATCTATGTCTAGACATAGATATTTATATATCTATATATCTATATATCTAATTTGTAGAGACCCTGGAGGAGAATCAGTCGCCGAAGACCCTGGAGGACCCGTCGCCGAAGACCCTGGAGGACCGAACGATGAGAAATCGATGAGAAAACACACTGATAACAGAGGCCCATTGTGCAGAACATTTTATATCACGTTTAACTGTCTGGTCTACTCATGTAGGGGGGTGCATTTAATTTCTGAGCCTGCACAGCTTATTATTAGCCTACCGATTTACGCTAAAAACCTCATAGCGTAGTTTATAGTAGTCAGCCACCAATTGTGCAAGTTCTCCCACTTAAAAAGATGAGGCCTGTAATCGTCATCATAGATATTCCTCAACTATGAGACAAAAGAAGAAAAAAAATTTCAGATTGTCTGCTTTTTGTTGTTATTTTTGGTTTATTTTGATTTTTTCTTTTTTTATAATTCCATTTGTTAGTGTTATTTTGAAACAATAATCCTGTGTATATCTTAGTCGTCTAATCATCCCTTTATGATGATGTCTGGTATCACACACAGATATTAGTAAGAGAAACTGCATCTCATGTTGGCGTATTAGGCAGGCTCCCATTGTGTCTGTTATGAATTGAAACTGTAACCAACTAGTTTAACTTACGAATAGATAAGTTGAGAAAACTTAGATTTCATGTTGAAGTTAAGTTAGTCTTTTTAAGTTCAAAAAGGAGGATAATGAGCACAAACAACCATATCAAGAATAATGAACAGACTGTTTAATACAAAATTAAAGAGAATATTATAGTACAATTTTTGTTTCAACATAAAGTGTCCACCCTTGTTATAACAGGTAGTGTTTCTTTTAGTTCAGATGCCTTATTGTTCAGTTCCTTCTTTTAGAAGCTTTTTAGTTCAGTAATTGCAATTTAGGTCAGTCAGTCAAGTCTTTGTTAAATGGCCATGTGTTTCTTTGGATCCAAAATCTTATCCAGTGCAAAGTAGGCAGCGGATCCAGCAGTCCCAGGTCTTGGGTTGAAACCTGGAGCTCAGCAATCCAATCCAGGCCTGCGATGCTGTGCAGCTGGACAACCTTCCAACTTGAATGTGGTTCTAAAAAAAAAAAAAACTAACCTGCATATATATATGTGTGGTGGGACCGGTGTGGTTCAATAGAACTATTTTTAAGACAAAATTGTAATAATTTATCCCCAAAAAGTTATCTTCAAGGCACACAGGCCGCTACATATGAGGCTTGAGACAATCTCACTAATTTCAATAATTTTATTTATTACATCAGTTCATGCTAATCAATAAAATACATTATGTTAAAACCACTCACATTAATAAATAACAGTGACGGCTCAAGTCAAGGGTGGCAGTGCAGTTCAGGGTAGTGACCTAAATAAAAGAAACACAGCAAACAAAACAACAAAACTAAAGAAAATTGTGCAACAAATCAAAAGAGCACCACCCGGAAAGTCCACCACCAACACCACGAACTGGCCTTTCCTGTCAAGATAAAAGACATTCAAATTACATGAGTCATTTCATAATTGTCGTTCAGTCAACAATCAGCAGCAATTGTCAATTAAGAATCCGTCCTGGGATGCCACGCCACAGACGCCACTCAAGAGCGGCAGCAGAGTCCGTCCAAGCTGGTCGCCAGTCCGAACCAGCCAAGCTGGACAAGGGCAGGAGTCAGGTTCACGCTGACCACGACGGCTGGCAGAGAGCCAGCAAACAGAGCGACAAATGGACTGCCGACGGACAACCAAAATAACAGCGGACCATCAACCAGGAACCACAGGGCAACAGGCAAACAGCCGGCCAAGGACAAACAGCAGCGTCTATAGCAAACATAAGTGTTAAACATCAAATCTAAAAGCATGCAGGTAATGAGCTTTTCACTTACCACAAGCTCTATGTGTAGTGCCTCTGGCTGGGAGGAGGATCAGGCAGTTTACACAGGCCACCTAGGTGTACAATTGAAGCTAAGCGAAGGCTAGGCTAACAACAACAAGTAGGAGAGGCCTCTTACCAGAAGAAGGAGCGATCAGCATGTATCAGTCAAGCACACCTTAGTGTCAGACTGGCGCTGCACAGCAACAGAGGTCTAAACCGGAAACACATGTTGACCAGGTGAGGGAGGGCCCCTTATATACAAACAGCGCCACCACCAATTAAATGCCAGCACTTGTGTGGTGCGTTCAAAACCTCCAGGGCATACTGCCACATTCAGATCTCAATTAACTATTAAATCCAAAAGTATGCAGGAAGCAATAAATTCCATTTATCGCAAAAATAAATTCAACTAATGGCAAGCTTGCAAAACAAACATCGCACTCTATGCGACCCATTATAAGTTTGTACATAACAAAAATGCGATACAGTGAAAATCATTTTAATCTCACGTTTCTCCGATTGGTTTTTTTATGTTTCTCTTTTCTTCCTGGTCGGAACATATGAACAGTAATGCCTGTGACGCCAGTTAGCATTATCTTAACTTCGGTTTGCAAAAATAGATTACAACACTCACGAGAGAAAATCACAGTAAAATGTTTTTTTACTGCCAGGGATCAGGTCACAAATCTTCTTTTCTGTTAACCGTTACCGGAATTTATCAGAATTTATCTTTTAGCGTGCAATAATTCAGCACAACGTGCTACAGCCAGCTACAATTTTTTCTTCTTCTTCTAATTTTTTTTTTTCTTCTTCTTCTTGTGTTTATTGGCGGTTGGCAACAAACTTAGAGTAGCATTACCGCCACTTACTGGTATGGAGTGTGACTCGTGTTGGTCTAACGCTCTCTCTGTATATATATATATATATATACCTATATATATTCATACATACACCTACACACAAAAAAAAGAAAAAACATATTTATATTTATACCTACACATACATACTTACATCCATATTTATATTCTACTCATCACTATCATCCATACATTAACTCTTATGTCTACTCTATCAAATTCTACTGAATATCTTAGTTTTCTTTAAAAATCGAACAACTATTTGTATATGTTTGCTCTCAAAACTCTTCCTCAAAATATCTATTAAATTAAATTTTTCCTTAATACTTTCAAACTCTTTTTTCATATATCTCCTCTCTCTTTCATATTTATCACATTCTAGAATAACATGTTCTACTGTTTCCCATTCTCCACAATACTCACATTTACCAGTTGCATGCTTTTGAATTCTAAAAAGTGAGTAGTTAAGTCTTTAATCCATTGATATATCTTTCCTTTAATGCCCAACCTATATAATTTAATTAATAATCCCTCTACCCACATCATATCATACGCTTTTTTCTATATCAATAAATATTGCCACCACATTTTCTTTATTTACTTGTGCCTTTCTAATTTCATGCTCTAGACATATTGTTGGATCATTAGTACTCCTCCCTTTTCGAAATCCACTTTCATAATTTACTATATACCCCTTACTATTTAAATAATATACTAGTCTATTGTTAATCATTTTTTCCATTATTTTACATAAGTTTGATGTTAAAGCTATTGGCCTATAATTTTCTGGTTTTGATTTATCTTTCCTGGTTTAGCTATTGGTACTATAATTGATTCTTTCCATTCCATTGGTAATTTCCCCTCCTCCCAAATTTTATTATATAATTTCAATATTATCTCTTTAGATTTTTCACTGAGCTGACTTATCATTCTATACCATATTTTATCTTTACCTGGTGCTGTATTTTTAAGTTTTGTAAATGAAGAGTTCAATTCAGCTTTTGTAAATTCAACATTTAACAAGTTATTTGCTTCTTCTTCATTCTGCAACACATCTTTATATTTGAGTTTTGTATTTTCTCTTCCTTTTCTACCTCACTAATCTTCCTTGATTTTTTGCTTTTCATATTTACTGCTTTCTCTTGCTATTTCTTTTAATATTATATTTATATTATCTACTTTTAATATAGGATATTCAAATTCTCTTTTAATGCCATTCATTCTTCTAATCATTCTCCAAATTTTATCCATTTTTGTTTCCTTCCCTATTGTGCTACAAAATTTTTCCAATATTCTCTTTTTGCATTCTTAATTATTCTCCTTACTATTGCTTTCTTTCTTTTATAATCAATTAAATTTCATATTTTGAATTACCTCTTAATACCTTAAATGCTTTGTTCTTACTTTTATTGTTTCTTTACATTCATTTGTCCACCATGGTACTATTTTCTTATAATTTTTACACCCTATTTTCTTCATAGATTTATCTGCTGCTACCAAGATTATCTCACAAATTTTTAAATTTATTTCATCTATATTCATTTCCATATCCACTTTTTCTAATTTATTTGACTTAAAAATCTGAATTAATCCAATCTGCTTTATTAAAATCCCATTTTTTATTGACCTTTATTTTTTATTATTTATATTTAATCCTACTTTTATTGTAATGGGATAATGATCACTACCTATTGTTGTATTTTTATCAATGATCCATTCACAAATACTCGCTAAACCATTTGAAACTATTGTTAAATCAATAACTGATTCCATTCCTGTTCTTACATTAAGTCTAGTTCCCCTCCCATCATTAATACATACAAGATTTTTACTTTCTATTAATTCTTCTATTATTTTCCATTTCTATCGTTACATTTACCCCATAATGTACTATTAGCATTAAAATCCCCACACCAAATTACTTTTCCTTCCAAATATTCAGTTAATTCATCCATTATTTCAATTGATAATAATTTACATGGATTATAAAAATTTATTATTTTAACTTTACCACCTTGTTCCCAAATTTCAATTATTATATATTCAAGTTCTTTCCCTTTCCCTAAAACCTGATATTGTATCCCTTTTTTTTTACAAATATTCCACATCCACCTCCTCCTCCCTCCTGCCTATCTCTTCTTACACTACCATATCCGTTAATCACAAAATCTAACGTTGCTTTTAGCCATGTTTCCTGAATACAAATAATTTCTGGTTTTTCCTCAAGACTATCAATATATCCTTTAAGTTTCTGTCCGTTAGCAATCAAACTTCTTGCATTCCATTGTAATATTAACATGAATTATTTCCACCAGATGTTCCTGGCTTCCTGTCTACCTCCAATTTTTTGTTTATGTTCTCCCATGATCCCTCTTTAAACCCCAAAACCTTTTCTGCTCCCCTCACTATAATTTTAATCTTCTCCGTTTTATTCTTGGCTTGGTCAGTACAGTTGATAACATATGCCATAAATAATATTAGTTTTTCTACTGATATCACAACCTTTTCCTCTGACTGTATCTCACTTTGCAGTGGAATTTGCCTCGTTTTTTCAATCTCTCTTATTTTCTGTTCTTTCACATTTTTAACTGCCTCTGCATAGCTTATATTTTTAGTCATTTTAATTTGTGTGACTTCTTTTGCTTTCTTCCTGACTTCACATCCTCCATATGTAACTCTATGATTCCCCACAATTACAACATTTTTCTTGTACTTCTTCTTTACATTCTTCTAATTTGTGATCTTCTCCACATTTTGGACATCTCTGCTTTCCTTTGCAAACTGCTGCTATGTGTCCATATCTTTGACATTTAAAGCAACGAAGCGGTGGAGGGATATAAGGCCTGACCTGAAAACTGAGATAACCTATTTTGATGTTTAGTGGTAATTCTTTCTCTTCGAATTCCATGAGTATTGACAGACTCCCCACTCTCTCCCCGTTTATTGTTTTGGACAATCTCTTTAAGTTATTCACTTTTGCACCAACTACACTTTTCTTGATTTTATCAAGATCTTCATCTAGAGGGATCCCATAAATCACTCCTCTAGTTTTTTTTATTTTCTCGAATGATTCTTTTCTCCAACACATTCTTTTTACAAATATTCTCCACGTTTAGAGCCTTGTTCTTTTGTTCTTCGTTTTTACAAACCACCAACAGATTCCCATCTCTCAACATTTTTACCATTTCAACATCTCCAATTTTCTTTTTTATTTCTTCTTGACACCACAATGGGGCTAATGTTATCTTGTCCTTCCTCATTTTTAAGTTTTAATATTATTTTAAATTCCTCCCGCACAACTTTCCTCCTAACTATCCTTTCTTCCTCTGAGCTACTTTCTTCCAGTTCTCGTTTACTTCCTTGACTTTCACCAATTTCTTTTCTTTCATCTATTTTGTTTCTTCCACGTCCTCTTCCTCTCCCACTGGCGTCCACCCATCAAAATCCATATCTTCCTCATCTCCTAACTCCATTACCAACCGAACCATTCACATACCAGTTTATGCTCAATCCGCCTTTTACAATTTCAATTTGTAATTTGTTTTTCCGCCTTCTTCCTCCAACCGTCTCCTCCGACCTCGACCTTCTAATTTTTCTGCTGTCTAAACCAGAATATAACTCACAAGCCACCTGCTGGCGTTTTCTGGTATCACAAGAAACTGATTTGCTGGTTGCATTAAATAACAAAACAAAATCCTACAGAAATAAAATGCAAAATACTACTAACAATAGTATCACACATATATATGTGGGTTACAAAACACATGTATTTCTGGATTCATGGTTGAAGAAATTATCACTTAGTGTTCAATTTTTCACATTTTCTCCACCTTGAGTGACAGAAAGTGTAAAATGGGCATTCACAAAATTTAATATTTCTACACACAGACATATATAAATATGTTGAATAGGGGAAAATGATTGTTTTCTTTTGTTGTTAATTATTGTTGCATTTTTTTTTTTTTTTTTTTTTTTTTTTTTTTTTTTTTTTGCTTAGATTTTGTTTGGGTTTTTTGCTTTTCTTTTTTCTTTTCCCTTTGACAATTCAAACACCATGGACTGAAGGTGGTTGTCTCGCGAGGCGGGCGCGCTAAATGGCCACCCGGACAGGTGTCGGCAGAGGTTGAGTAGACCCAAATAAAAGGAGCCTGGCTGGGAAGAGGAGGAGGACTGGTTCTGCAGCCACGGAAACAAACACGCTGTGAGGGCAGACGGAACCCGCACATCCGGCATATAACATCGGAAGTTGGAAAACGGCCCAGTACAGAGGATCAGGCGCGCTGTAAGTAAAAGTTCCATTCCGATTGAACCGATCCTGCAGAGTACTGGCAGTGAGGACGTCTTCCGACGGAGTTCTGGTGCGGGGATGCTGGCGCTCTACTGTGTTTTCTTTGAATTGGACCTGAACGGAAGGGGGCGTGGCACGCCGAGGAGTGAGCGGCGTTGGAGTGTTGAGCAGCCGACTGTGGACAAACGAGAGTGTGCGCTGCACAGAGATCACCTCCACGAACACGATAACAGGCGGATATATACACACCAGAAAAATTGTAGCTGGCTGTAGCACGTTGTGCTGAATTATTGCACGCTAAAAGATAAATTCTGATAAATTCCGGTAACGGTTAACAGAAAAGAAGATTTGTGACCTGATCCCTGGCAGTAAAAACATTTTTACTGTGATTTTCTCTCGTGAGTGTTGTAATCTATTTTTGCAACCGAAGTTAAGATAATGCTAACTGGCGTCACAGGCATTACTGTTCATATGTTCCGACCAGGAAGAAAAAGAGAAACATAAAAAATCCAATCGGAGAAAGGTGAGATTAAAATGATTTTCACTGTATGGCATTTTTGTTATGTACAAACTTATAATGGGTCGCATAGAGTGCGATGTTTGTTTTGCAAGCTTTCCATTAGTTGAATGTTATTTTTGCGATAAATTGAATTTATTGCTTCCTGCATACTTTTGGATTTTAATAGTTAATTGAGATCTATATATGCAGGTTAGTTTTTTTTTTAGAACCACATTCAAGTTGGAAGGTTGTCCAGCTGCACATCGCAGGCCTGGATTGGATTGCTAAGCTCCAGGTTTCAACCCAAGACCTGGGACTGCTGGATCCGCTGCCTACTTTGCACTGGATAAGATTTTGGATCCAAAGAAACACATGGCCATTTAACAAAGACTTGACTGACTGACCTAAGTTGCAATTACTAAACTAAAAAGCTTCTAAAGGAAGGAACTGAACAATAAGGCATCTGAACTAAAAGAAACTACACTACCTGTTAAAACAAGGGTGGACACTTTATGTTGAAACAAAAATTGTACTATAATATTCTCTTTAATTTTGTATTAAACAGTCTGTTTCATTATTCTTGATATGGTTGTTTGTGCTCATTATCCTCCTTTTTGAACTTAAAAAGACTAACTTTAACTTCAACATTGAATCTAAGTTTTCTCAACTTATCTATTCGTAATTTAAACTAGTTGGTTACAGTTTCAATTCATAACAGACACAATGGGAGCCTGCCTAATACGCCAACATGAGATGCAGTTTCTCTTACTAATATCTGTGTGTGATACCAGACATCATCATAAAGGGATGATTAGACGACTAAGATATACACAGGATTATTGTTTCAAAATAACACTAACAAATGGAATTATAAAAAAGAAAAAATCAAAATAAACCAAAAATAACAACAAAAAACAAAACAAAAAGCAGACAATCTGAATTTTTTTATTCTTCTTTTGTCTCATAGTTGAGGAATATCTATGATGACGATTACAGGCCTCTCTCATCTTTTTAAGTGGGAGAACTTGCACAATTGGTGGCTGACTACTATAAACTACGCTATGAGGTTTATATGAATGGGTTAATATTTCAGGAAAATAGGGAGGCATGCAAAAATCGGTAGGCTAATAATAAGCTGTGCAGGCTCAGAAATTAAAATGCATCCCCCCTACATGAATAGACCAGACAGTTAAACGTGATATAAAATGTTCTGCACAATGGGCCTCTGTTATCAGTGTGTTTTCTCATCGATTTTCTCATCGTTCGGTCCTCCAGCGTCCTCGGCGACGGGTCCTCCAGGGTCTTCGGCGACTGATTCTCCCTCCAGGGTCTCTACAAATTAGATTATAGATATATAAATATCTATGTCTAGACATAGATATCCACATCGATAGATTGACGTGGATAACTATGTCTTGATAGATATCCACATCTATCGATCACATATCTCTTGACAGACAGATGACAGAAAGACGTGCATATCGATCTCTAGATATCTATCTATAGCTACATCTAATTTGTATTTGATGGGTATTGTCCACGTTCCCTGCAAAGGAAAATCATTCGTGACGCAATGACTGCTGAGGGCCTACATTCAAAGGCTCTGGTTCAGTCGATCAATGACGTCAATCTGTGACGTATGATGCGGGCTTCAAGTGTGATATGGCAAGCCGTTTTCACATAAATTGCGTTCCCTCTGATTAACCGTAATTACTTTCTAGATTTCGAAAAATGCATTTTGACTTGACAAAACTACATTTTGACTCTCCGGAATGATAATTTAAGATATCTGCATTTACATTCTGACTAGTAAGAATAATAATTCAGGATATCTTCAATTACATTTTGACTGGTCAAAATTCCTTGCACTCAAATGACGTCACTTGTTCTGTAACTTGACGAGACACGTAACCGAATTACAATTTAAGATTTCTTGAACGTAATTATCACTGTCAAAATTACAATTTTAGATATCTGAATTCTGAATGAGGTGAAAGCCCCTTTGTGCTGTCCGAATAGTTGCCTGCAGAATTTTATATTTTCAGTAAATGCCACAAATAAATCTCACGTCATTTGGACTGGTTAGAATGTAATTATCTCAAATAGGTATTTTGTCCAGTCAAATTTTAATTAGAGATATCTTAAATTGCTAAAACGTCTGGTCATAAAACAATTTGAGATACCTGGAATGTAAGAGCAGTGAAACCGACTTTATATCAAAAAGGCTTGCCATACGCAGAAGGGCGACAGGTCTTTGACGTCAATCTGTGACGTATGATTAAGGAATGATCATCTGTGAAGCACAATGCATATCTGTGACCATCTTTGGATGTTGGATCTATAGGTCCTGCTAAATCTGTGTGGACCATTGCTAGTGGTTCTTTAGCTCTTGCATCTGGCTCCTTGTTAGTTTGAACACATTTTCCTTTCGTGCAGACTTCACGATATGGCATTGGTTCACCTCTCCTTTAATTTCCATGCCATGAACAACATTTTCTAGCTTCAGTACATCTCTGTAATTGCAATGTCCAAGAATCTCACGCCAACCTTGTAAGTCATAACATTTTTTACACTGAGCTCCACATCCATTGTCCGTCGTTTGGAAGTAATACAATGTGTTACCTACGTGAATGGGGAACTTGGTATCGTCTCTGAGAAGAACGTTCTTTTCTTCTTTGAAGATCACCGTTGCTCCGCTGGATGTTTCAACTTTCACTGAGAAGATGTCTTGCGGATATGAAGGGATGTACAATTTGTTCCTCAGCACTGTTTTAAGACGTCGACCTAACGCGTCTCCTCGTTTCTTGGCAACACCAAACACCTGGATCCATCAGCCAATTCCACGCAGTGCGTCTCGGCCTGGAAACTTTCATCAAGCTTCCGAAACTTCCCGATGTCGGTGATTATATGCGACGTCGCACCAGCGTCCACCATCAGACCTCTCCTCTTGATGTCGTCCACTCGCGTGTCAGCGTCGCTCACCCGGAAAGCAAACTCTCTGTCGCCGCCCGCATTTGAATACTTAGTTTGGTTCCTTTTTAGTCTTGAAGTTGAAATATTTTCAAAGTGACTCATCTCAGTTAAAATAAGTCATTAATAACTTATATATAAGTATGTATCACTTCCACCTCTTCTTCTTTTTGGCAATTAAGAGTTCGTCGCACTGCTGGTGTGAAGTCAGCTTTAATGAAACTCTTTAAAGTTGTTCTTATTACAGCTTCAGTTTCCCTGACACCAACACCACCGTCGAACTAAAACACAACGTAAACTTAGTGAGATGGTGTCAAGAATACAATATCGATATAAAAATAACGTAAAACATCGCTGGCTAACCCTTCCTTTTGAGGTAGAAATGAGGTCATTCAGTAAATTCTTACACTTAAATCATGCTTCTTCATTTGCTTGCCAACGCGATGCTGTTATATCGCAAGCGTCTCTGGTAACCTGGTAACCAGACGCTTCTACATCTACTTCCTACCTTAAACCTTCAAAATAAGAGTCTTAACAAAAAGTATAAATAATACAAAATAAAACCTATAAATTAAAACTTTGGCAGTAAAAGTATGTATTTTATGTATTGTAACTATATATTATATGAACTAGCAATGTAGGTAGCTAATTTACATTTAAATACTATAAAAATACTATAATGAAGACTTAGAAATCTATTTTGTTTTTATATTTCTATATCATATCACCGACACGGCGCTGGAATTGAAAAATTCAGGGCTTCAAGGAAAAGAATAACGAAGATGCCCGCAAAGAAAATCACAGACATCTCAATGAGATCGCAAAGCTCTGGGCCTCGTCTACTGACAACGCAGTGGACGTCGCGCGTCGTCTTTTGTTTTCTAACATTTAGAAACATCGGCCGAATTAATAAATAAGGCTATCTCAAATGGCAATGTTAATAATCTCGTTATTTGGTTGGAGGTCAGTTGTTCTGGATTCAGTTTAAGAGAGTCGGTGCTTCATTCTGACCTTTTCCTGAACGCCAGAGGTTCAGTTTCCTTCTCCTCATTTTTTCTGAATCTTCCCTTTAAATGTTAGGGGTTGGAGAGATGGTATTAAAAGAAAGGCAATATTTATGTTTTTGTAAAAATGCTAAAGCGAACTGCATAGTTTTTACAAGAAACTCACTGATGAGGCTGATGAGAGCTTCTGGTCCAATCAATAGAGAGGAAAAGTTATTGAGCGCAGAGGGCCTACATTCAAAGACTCTGTTCAGGCTGTCGATGACGTCAATGGGTGACGTAAATGACGTCACCCACTGACGTCATTAACATTCAAGGATCCTTGAATGAGTATCCCATTTAAGGATGACGTCACCAGTGACCAGCTGAGCCAATCAGAAGCAGCTGACCGCCCACTGCCCATTAACTACAGCGATTGAATACTTAGTTGCTTTTTTTTCTTTTTAATTATTAAACACTTTGAACCATTTTACAAGATCACGTGTCATGCACTTAAGTAATAAAATCTTACAGGCTAAAGACAAACACATCATTTTAAGACAATAACATCATAAAAAAAATGTTCAATAAAAATAAATGAATAAAATGTGGAATACTTTCCATTTTGGTAAAAGGAGAATTTAAGGTTCTCCACACATAAGGTCACATATAAAATACATACTTATATAATGTATAAGTTATTAATGACTTATTTTAACTGAGATGAGTCACTTTGAAAATAATTCAACTTCAAGACTAAAAAGGAACCAACTAAGTATTCAAATGCTATAGTTAATGAGCAGTGGGCGGTCGCCTGCTCCTGATTGGCTCAGCTGTTCACTGGTCACGTTTTTCTTGAATGGAAAACTCCAACCCAGAATCAACGTCACCGATTGGCGTCATTGACCGCCTGAACAGAGTCTTTGAATGTAGACCCTCTGCGCTCATTTGGTCACTAACCATTTGCTTTGTCTTTCAGGTAAAAAACTTAAAAAAAACACTAAAAACCTTAAAGATAGGATAGGTTATCCTTTCTTAAATTATCAAGCTGTAGGAGCCAATTGTTGTCACCACCAGAGGGCGTATTGTTTTGTTTTCTGAGTGTGAGGGATGGGTTATTTAAGGTCGATTGTAGTTCAGGTGTTGACCATTGGGAAGAGGACACAGTTTTTTACTGTGTTCGGTTTGAGGGTTAGAAACGAACTTTTATGTATGTAAATGGAAAGTATAATAAAAGACTTTCATACTATAGAAAATCAGTATTCTGACACTTTATCTGAACGCACGTAAAACGAACTACACCCAGAGGCAACCACTAGTAGCCCTAAAGTACAGGATTTTGGACGCTACATTATTAAGTAAAAACTATCTTCGTTTGAAAGTTCGTTTGAAAGCTCCACCGAGCCTTCTGCACTGGGTTCCACTAACGCTGAGTCGGACGCCGGAGCGGAGCTGGAGAGCTGCAGGGATCGAGCTATTGGAGCAATTGGGATTCGTAGCAGCGGACAGCGGGACGCCGGACGTCGGGACCAGGACGCAGCGGACAGCGGGACGCCGGAACGGAGCTGGAGAGGAAAAGCTGCAGGATCGAGCTATTGAGCAACTGAGATTCGTATCAGCGGACATCGGACGGAGATCATCAATATCGACCAACGCATCATTGGGGTATGTGGGTCAGCGCTGATATCAATGACCATTATGGTTACGTGCGCACATCAAGAGACAAGCTTAAATCCAATGCATTGTAGCAGCCTGAAGACTGCGTAGAACAAAGGAGAGCGCTCTACAATTAATCTACTATTTGCCAATAAACTTAAAGCTGTTACCAAATATGACAGAAGAGGAAAACATCGCTCTGGATCAAGAGGTCAAAGTAACATTGGGTGATGACGAAAGTTCTCAATGGGAGACTGAAAAGAGACAAGTGAAATTAACAGCTAAAGCTTTGTTGATGAAAATTAGTAGCTTAGAAAGTGAAAGAAAAGCAAAATTAAGTAAGCTCACAAAATTAAGACAAGCTATTACAGTGTTGAAAAATGACAAAAGGTGTGTGAGTGACATTAAGGGAGAATTTAAAAGGTTTTTGGGTTTGACTGAAGAAACACAAAAGGTTCACCAGGGTTTGTTAGGATTACTGCCTGTGGATGAAGCGCACAAACATGACATATGGTTTCAAGCAAAAATGTTGAATGTTCATGATTTTATTGCGGCTACGCACAAATGGTTGGCTGAGGCTCAAGGTGGCTCAGCTGGTGTGTCTGATGATATTAAAGAAAGTAAAAGTAAAAATAACAATGAAACTGAATCAAGAACTCCCAGTGGTGGCGGGATCATGATGGACAATGAGCAGATTGAACCTCATACAGCATTTCAAATGTTTCAGTAAGGTCTTTTAGGAAAGCTGGGAGCCAAAGGGTTCATCGACAACAACCAGCAAATCTTCAACGCTTTCTGAGCAAATAAAAGCAGAAGCAGAAAGGGCTGCACTTTTGGCATGTGCTGCCGCTTTAAAAGAGAAGTATATGCTGGAGGAGCAGGAATACCTGCTAAAGAAAAGAAAAGAACAGCTTGAGATGGACACTAAAATAGCTGCTGCTAATGCCAAGCTAATGGTACTAGAGGGCAGCACTAAAGGCAGCATCACATCTAGGCACTCTGATGGAATGGATTCATATGTTCGAAAGGGCGCTAGACCTAAGCTCAAACCTGCAAAGAAACTTCCAGGAGGTTCTGGACTGTTGGATAAAAAGGTTGAGTCAGATGTAGGCACAGCATGTGAAAAGCATATTTCACCGCAGGTGGATGAGACTGTTTTCAATACTTTGGTGTCACAAGTGGCTCCCCCTGCTGTTCGAACTTCGGAAGCTTCCATTATGTTACCCAATCCCAAGGCTACAACTCTAACCAGTCTGTTTCCATCAACTCAAAATCAACCTAATGGAGAACTTTATAATGTGTTGAAACAACAGAATGATATAACATCTCTTCTGGTTCAAATGCAAACAAGCCAGTTACTGCCACACCGAGAAATTCCCATCTATGATGGCGATCCTTTACAGTACAACTCCTTTATGAAAGCCTTTGAACATTGTGTGGAAGCGAAGACCAGTTGTAAAGGAGACTGTTTGTACTACCTAGAACAGTACACCAGGGGGCAACCAAGAGACCTCATACGTAGCTGCCTTCACATGACTGCAGAAAGAGGATATGCGGTAGCCAAGCAACTCCTCAAAGAACATTTTGGCAATGAATTTAATATTACTGCAGCCTACATGGAAAAGTCACTGGTTGGCCAAACATTAAAGGTGAAGACGCTAAAGCACTAAAAGCATTTGGACTGTTCCTTCGTGAATGCTGCAATGCAATGGAGGAACTGCAGTATTTGTATGAGTTAAGCATGCCAGCTAACATGAAGATCTTGGTTCAAAAGTTTCCCTTTAAACTAAGAGAAAAATGGAGAACAAAAGCCAATGAGATTTTTGAGAGAACTGGTCTAAGAGCATGTTTCAAAGATATAGTTGTGTTTATTGAACACCAGATTAGGATATCTCAGATCTGGTTTTTGGAGATATACAGGACTTACAACCTGCTAGAGGAATCATAAGACCTAGCAAACCTCCAGCAAAGTCACAGTTTAAAAGAAACAGCTTTGTCACACATGTTTCAGTGAATGATGACTGTAACTTACCGTCTCTCAAAAATGAAGTAACTGTTGTTGACAAATCAAAAGATTTATTCTGTCTGTATTGTACACAGGATGGTCATGTATTGGAACAATGTCGACATTAGGAAAGAAACCACACAGAGAAAAGCTAGACTTTCTAAAAACCAAAGGTTTATGTTTGGTTGCTTGGATACAGGACATTAAGCAAGAACTGTGATAAGCGCAGTACTTGTAAACACTGTAACCAAAAGCATCCCAGCATTTTACACATTGAACAGAAGGAAAAGACCCCTCAGGAAGAGTGGGTTCAGACAGCAAAGGGCTGTAAAACCTCCTCCACATGTGGTCATACTGGGGCTGGTCACCGTAAAGGGATTCTTCCAATCCTGCCTGTGAAAGTGAAAAGTTAAAAGGAACTAAGATTATTAAAACATATGCCTTTCTGGATCCAGGGAGCACTGATACATTCTGCTCTGAAAGACTTCTTAATGAGCTCAACGTTCAAGGTCGAAAGGCTCAGATTCATCTCCGAACAATGGTCACAGTAAAACAATGACAACCTCCATCATTAATGGCCTGGAGATTTCAGAAATAAACGGAAATCATTTCTATGAGCTTCCCATTGTGTTTACACAAAAAGAAATGCCAGTCTCCACCGACAATATCATCAGTGAGGAGAGCTGTCAAAATGGTCGTACTTGAAGGACATTAAACTTCCTCGCATACATGCTGGGGTCGACCTGCTAGTGGGCACAAATGCATCTAAACTAATGGAACCTTGGGAGGTGGTTAATAGTAGGGGTGAAGGGCCCTATGCAATTAGAAGCCTCCTAGGATGGGTTGTGAATGCTTCCTCAGAAGGTTGCAAGGATTTTGAAAATGGCTACCCTTCAGTTCAAGTCAACAGAACTACAGTTGATAAAATTGAAGAGCTTCTGATAAGCCAATACAACTATGATTTTATTGAGAAGTCCTTCACAGAACAAGAGGAAATGTCAAGAGAAGAACAAAAATTCATGGATATAATGGATGGTTCTGTGCAGCTAGAGAATGGACATTACAAACTAAATCTGCCTTTCAAAAGGGAAGAACTCTTAATGCCAAACAATATTTCAGTCGCTTTGCAGCGCATACTTGGTTTGAAAAGGAGATTTAAAAGGAACAAAGTGTTTCATGAAGAGTATACAAACTTCATGACCAACTTGCTGCTCATGAAGGTAAACCAGCCTTTCCACCAGGACATTTCGACAAAAGGGATCTCTATGCTAAAAGAAGGTGGAAACAAATCCAATACATTTCAGATCTCCTTTGGAAATGGTGGATTCGGGAATATCTACCCTTATTACAAGAACGACAAAAATGGACAAAGAAAAAAAAAGGTGCTTCATTCTGGAGATGTGGTGGTAGTCATGGACTCCACAACACCTCGAGGGTCTTGGATATTAGGGAAAGTTATTAAAACATTCCTGATAAAAAAGGGTCTTGTACGAGTTGTTCAACTGAAACAAAACAAGCGTTATTGAAAGACCTGTAACAAAATTTGTCTATTATGTGAAGCTACAAACTGAGAAACTGGTAAAAATAATGAATGTATAACTTGATTGAACTCTTATGTATACTTGTATAGAGAAATGGTGTATTTTTGGCTCCTTTATTTGAAGTTGATAATTGCTATGTCTTCTGCCACACGCAATTAGGGGCTGGCGTGTAGGAGCCAATTGTTGTCACAACCAGAGGGCGTATTGTTTGTTTTCTGAGTGTGAGGGGATGGGTTATTTAAGGTCGATTGTAATGGTGTTCAGGTGTTGACCATTGGAAAGAGGACACAGTTTTTTACTGTGTTTGGTTTGAGGGTTAGAAACGAACTTTTATGTATGTAAATGGAAAGTATAATAAAAGACTTTCATACTATAGAAAATCAGTATTCTGACACTTTATCTGAACGCACGTAAAAACGAACTACACCCAGAGGCAACCACTAGTAGCCCTAAAGTACAGGATTTTGGACGCTACACAATCATCGATATGCAGGATCAACAGATCATGTTTTAGTCCGGGTCTTTATTTTACAGTCATGTATGTAAAGGAGGATGATATTTGCTCCCTTGACTCTGGTTCTGATCGCTGCTCCCTAAACAACCGGACACTTTTTATACTTTTTCTTCTTCCTCCCAGCATCTAAACGTTGCTTTCTACTGCAGTATTTTTCAACCTTTTTTGAGCCTAGGCACATTGTTTTCATTGAAAGAATCAAGAGGCACACCACCAACCAAAAATCTAAACAAATGAAATAATAAATAATAATATATGGTCAAAGTGTCAAGTGTCTTGAATAGGAATTTGTATCATATTTTATATTAGATATTTCAAATTGCACTTAACATGTCTACTTCAAAAGTGCGCCTGATCAGTGGCACAACAATTTAAATTTAAGACCACATTGTTCACACGACTAATTCTGACCACAAGCAATCTCTCAGCCAGAATATAGAAAATAATTCCTTTCTGAGAGAAGCAATAATATTTGGAAAAGAAAAAGCTCACGGTATTTGCCTTCCGTTGATATCCACTCATACTAAGTTCTTCATCTGGGTCTGAATTTAGCTTTTTTCTTTTCAAAAACTTTTCCATCAACTGTCATCACAGTCTGCTTGGTACAATGCTCTCACCGCTTCCTGTCACATTCAGCATCACTAATTCTCTTGTTTTAACGTACAGTGCTGTGTACCTACTGCCATCCTGTCATCAGGAAATTACATGATGACGCCGCTAGTCACTATACAACACAGACTCTCGGAAATGGCATATTATTTGCAGTCAATTTGTTTTAAAAAATCGTTTTAGACCAATTTAGTGAAATTGAGTGATTTTCACGGGACACTAGTTGAAAAACACTGTTCTACTGCAACGTGTAGATATGTATAAATATATATATTGAAAACATCATAGTAATTTTTTATCCAGTCTTTGTTATCTCCGATAATTTAGTCACTTTCTGTTTTCTTTCTCGTATCTATATTGTATTTGCAATAAACTAAATATTCTACTATCGTATCTAATGCAGTTTATTAAATTGACCACTGCAGGATTATGAACAGTCTTAAAATAAGCCGAAATAAATTTGACAACAATGTCAATGTCACAGTCAATCTAAGAAGAAAACGAACTCTGCCCAGATTTGAAAATATTTTACTTGGAATATAGAAACCATAAATCCTTTTAATTTAAAAAAAAGACCGAAGCCATTTTATTTTAAAGTGTCGTTCGTTCATCAAATTGAAAAGCTTGCAGTCGTCCATCTTCAAACTGATTACATTACATTTCTTATTAAGTGAGATTTATGTTTCCATAGAAAAATAATAATCCTGTTGTTGGAATTAATTGCAGAAATGTGTATTCCTAATGTATGTGCAGTGTAGGTAAATCTGGAAATACTTTCCATTTTGGTGAAAAAATATTCTACGCAGAATAGATAAATCTCTGCATTACAGGCCCAACCTTTCCTAGGGGCCAGTAGAGAGCAACGTGTGGACGCTGCAGCGAGCAGAACCGATACGAGTTTGTTTCCAGAGTCAGTGATCAAATATCATCCTCCTTTACATACATGACTGTAAATAAAGACCCGGACCTAAACATGATCTGTTGATCTGCATATCGATGCTTGATAATTTTAAGAAAGGATAACCTATCCTATCTTTAAGGTTTTTAGTGTTTTTTTAAGTTTTTTACCTGAAGACAAAGCAAATGGTTAGTGACCAAATGAGCGCAGAGGGTCTACATTCAAAGACTGTTCAGGCGGCAATGACGCCAATCGGTGACGTTGATTCTGGGTTGGAGTTTTCCATTCAAGGAAAACGTGACCAGTGAAGAGCTGAGCCAATCAGGAGCAGGCGACCGCCCACTGCTCATTAACTATAGCTTTGAATACTTAGTTGGTTCCTTTTTAGTCTTGAAGTTGAAATATTTTCAAAGTGACTCATCTTAGTTATTATAAGTCCTTCACAGCGTCTTCATCACATAAATATGTATTTTATATGTGACCTTATGTGTGGAGAACCTTAAATTCTCCTTTTACATGATCACACAGATAAGTTTAATCATTACCAGAGGCACCGTTGCAAATTAAACAGTTTATTGAGCTCACAAAAGCCTATGAATGCTTGGGGGAGGAATAATAATAGAGACAACACAAATATGACTAAATACACTTGAGTGTTCCCCAACAAAAACACAGTCACAAAAATCCTGAAGCAACTAAAAGCAAAACTCCCCTTCCACTATAGTCTCCTCAATCTAGATAAACAGCTTGGGACCCAGGGACAGCGACATCTTTTTGTTTTACAGAGAAACCAAAAGGCTGGACGATAAAAACTCCCCTTCTTTAGACAAAATAAATAAATAACAATAAAAAATGCTTTTGATTAATAATAACTATCCAGAAAAAGAAATTCTAAACTAATACATCACTGAAATTGAAACAAAACTGAAACCGAAACAGTAGCAGGCCAACCTGCACACAAAAGAAAAAGAGTTAGACAAGCACCTCAAGATGCCAGATAATAAGAAACTGCCTTGACCTTCTCTATAGTGAAACAGTGAGCGGTGCTCTGCACATCCTCTCCAGAAGTGAGTTTCCTGCAACAATCACTGGAGGCATCAGAAATCATTCCAAACCCAATTCATGCTTCATGTTAAACGTGCCTCTGGATGAATCATCAGCCTGGGATCTGATGCCCTCAGTGATCTACCTGCTTTAAATGCAAATGCTGATTACCTCTCTCCACAACAAACCAGCTGCACTCTGTCACAGCGTCTTCCTGATCTGGGCAAGAGGAAGAATGTGCAGCGCCATACTTCCACGACAAGACGCCCCGGCTGAAATCTACCCCAACTTTTTGTGTTGGCGGCTCATCAATAGAGAGAACTTACTGACACCATAATTAAAAAATGTCAGCCACAATGCTACCAGCAGCAGGGATCTGAGAGACTGTTGCCCCTTCTGCCCTACATCTTGACGCTGGGAGGAAGAAGAAGAGCATAAAAAACCAACAAGCCATTAGGGGTTTTCCAGCAGTTTCAAATTGTTTCCCATATCATACAGTTCTGCATCTTGATCTGTGTCCATGAATTTTAGAGATCAGAAGAGGAGGTAAAGTTCCTTGTATGGATGTTTGGAATCCCATAATCCATACTGTGATAAAGGCTCCAACTTCAGGAGGTTCTGTACAGCATTGCACCCTTGGATAACCTTCAGAGGCTGAGGACAGTGCACCATCTGATGTTGAAACCAGTTTCCTGAAGGACTCTGGCCTCAAGAACTCAGGAGAAACAAGGACATTTCCAACATCAGGAAAGAGGAGGTGGACAGAAACTTGATTTTGTCTTTGTGGTAACTCCATCAGTCGTGTGACTAAAGTTTAATATTCACTTGATATGTGATAAAGAGAAATGATAAAGAAATGTAAAAACAAATAGAAATCTAAGTCTTCATTATAATATTCTTCAAAGTATTTGATTGTAGATTATCTGCGATCATTTAGTCACTTTTTCTTTACTTTGTCATGTTATTTGTAAAAACAAAACAAAACAAAAATTACTAGTTGATAAATGTATAGTTATACCATATAAAATAAATACTTATATAATGTATAAGTCATTAATGACTTATTTTAACTGATGAGTTACTTTGAAAATATTTCAACTTCAAGACTAAAAAGGAACCAACTAAGTATTCAAATGCTATAGTTAATGAGCAGTGGGCGGTCGCCTGCTCCTGATTGGCTCAGCTGTTCACTGGTCACGTTTTCCTTGAATGGAAAACTCCAACCCAGAATCAACGTCACCGATTGGCGTCATTGACCGCCTGAACAGAGTCTTTGAATGTAGACCCTCTGCGCTCATTTGGTCACTAACCATTTGCTTTGTCTTTCAGGTAAAAACTTAAAAAACACTAAAAACCTTAAAGATAGGATAGGTTATCCTTTCTTAAATGATCAAGCATCGATATGCAGGATCAACAGATCATGTTTAGTCCGGGTCTTTATTTACAGTCATGTATGTAAAGGAGGATGATATTTGATCACTGGACTCTGGAAACAAAATCGTATCGGTTCTGCTCGCTGAAGCGTCCACACGTTGCTCTCTACTGCCCCCTGACTGTGACATTGACATTGTTGTCAATTTTATTTCGGCTTATTTTAAGACTGTTCATAATTCCTGCAGTGGTCAATTTAATAAACTGCATTAGATACGATAGTAGAATATTTAGTTTATTGCAAATACAAATATAGATACGAGAAAGAAAACAGAAAGTGACTAAATTATCGGAGATAACCTACATTCAAAGACTGGATAAAAAAATTACTATGATGTTTTCAATATATATTTATACATATCTACACGTTGCAGTAGAACAGTGTTTTTCAACTAGTGTCCCGTGGAAATTATTCAATTTCACTAAATTGGTCTAAAACGATTTTTTGAAAACAAATTGACTGCAAATAATATGCCATTTCCGAGAGTCTGTGTTGTATAGTGACTAGCGGCGTCATCATGTAATTTCCTGATGACAGGATGGCAGTAGGTACACAGCACTGTACGTTAAAACAAGAGAATTAGTGATGCATGAATGTGACAGGAAGCGGTGAGAGCATTGTACCAAGCAAGACTGTGATGACAGTGATGGAAAAGTTTTGAAAAAAAAATAGCTAAATTCAGACCCAGATGAAGAACTTAGTATGAGTGGATATCAACGGAAGGCAAAAACCGTGAGCTTTTTCTTTTCCAAATATTATTGCTTCTCTCAGAAAAGGAATTATTTTCTATATTCTGGCTGAGAGATTGCTTGTGGTCAGAATTAGTCGTGTGAACAATGTGGTCTTAAATTTAAATTGTTGTGCCACTGATCAGGCGCACTTTTGAAGTAGACTGTTGGAAAATGTTCTCATCTTAACCTGTCTTTAAGTTATCTTGTTATGTGTTCATGTTTACTGATTTTCCTTTGTAAGTGTAACCGGTTCTGCTTCACACCACTGTACCAGGCCGACCCAAGTAACCCCTCGACTCTGTTTGTGTAGATGTTTTAATGAAGACCAGGAGTTCTGGGTGAACAGGCAGTTTATTTCCTGAATGAGAACAGATCGGGTTGGAATCAATGCAATGGTTCAGCTTCCCTCAGCACACTCTCGTGCAGCTTCCATAGACTGCCACTGATTACAGTACATTAATATTTTAACATTCAATAAAAATACAATAATAAATGATGTACCTGAATGAGAACAGATCGGGTTGGAATCAATGCAATGGTTCAGCTTCCCTCAGCACACTACAACAGAGCGTCATGTTGACTTTAACTTAGCACAGAAAGTGTTTTACAAAATATTAACAAACTAAAAGTGCAAAATTGATGCCAGGCACACAAATCATAAATAGTAGTTGCACACTATTGATGTAAGTTTTTAAGAATGATACTTTATGTGTTTCTAACACTTTTCCGTGCTGTGTGCTGAGGATGAAACTCACCTCTCGTGCAGCTTCCATAGACTGCCACTGATTACAGAGGCCAGCAACATATAACCAGCCACACAGAGAGGAGGCGCTATTTCCCATTGCACTGATAATATATAAAGCAAGTGGGATTCTACAACATAAACTCTGTTACATAAGGTACAGCTTTATGTTCTGTATGCTGTCATTCTGTTTATGTGCATGTTGTACTGTTGTTGGCCACTGGGGGCAGTGAGAGCGAGATTTTATATATATGCAGCACTGTTCTAAAAAGAATTAGACGAAGAAAAGTTTTCTCTGTGCCTGACCGTTCCACAAATAAAAGAACACAGCTATCTAAGAAAAGAAGTGTGGTTCATTGTGATGATGAGTGCAGATCAAGAAAACACAAACGCAACATAGACATGTTAAGTGCAATTTGAAATATCTAATATAAAATATGATACAAATTCAAATTCAAGACACTTTGATAAGAACGACCATATATTATTATTATTATTATTTATTATTTTCATGTGTTTAGATTTTTGGTTGGTGGTGTGCCTCTTGATTCTTTCAATGAAAACAATGTGCCTAGGCTCAAAAAAGGTTGAAAAATACTGCAGTAGAAAGCAACATTTAGATGCTGGGAGGAAGAAGAAAAAGTATAAAAAGTGTCCGGTTGTTTAGGGAGCAGCGGATCAGAACCAGAGTCAAGGGAGCAAATATCATCCTCCTTTACATACATGACTGTAAATAAAGACCCGGACTAAACATGATCTGTTGATCCTGCATATCGATGCTTGATCATTTAAGAAAGGATAACCTATCCTATCTTTAAGGTTTTTAGTGTTTTTTAAGTTTTTACCTGAAAGACAAAGCAAATGGTTAGTGACCAAATGAGCGCAGAGGGTCTACATTCAAAGACTCTGTTCAGGCGGTCAATGACGCCAATCGGTGACGTTGATTCTGGGTTGGAGTTTTTCCATTCAAGGAAAACGTGACCAGTGAACAGCTGAGCCAATCAGGAGCAGGCGACCGCCCACTGCTCATTAACTATAGCATTTGAATACTTAGTTGGTTCCTTTTTAGTCTTGAAGTTGAATTATTTTCAAAGCGACTCATCTCAGTTAAAATAAGTCATTAATAACTTATACATTATATAAGTATGTATTTATATGTGACCTTATGTGTGGAGAACCTTAAATTCTCCTTTTACCAAAATGGAAAGTATTCCACATTTTATTCATTTATTTTTATTGAACAATTTTTTTTATGATGTTATTGTCTTAAATGATGTGTGTGTCTTTAGCCTGTAAGATTTTATTACTTAAGTGCATGACACGTGATCTTGTAAAATTGTTCAAAGTGTTTAATAATTAAAAAGAAAAAAAAGCAACTAAGTATTCAATCTCTGTAGTTAATGGGCAGTGGGCGGTCACCTGCTTCTGATTGGCTCAGCTGGTCGCTGGTGACGTCATCCTTAAATGGGATACTCATTCAAGGATCCTTCAATGTTAATTACGTCAGTGGGTGACGTCATTTACGTCACCCATTGACGTCATCGACCGCCTGAACAGAGTCTTTGAATGTAGGCCCTCTGCACTCAATAACTTTTCCTCTCCATTGATTGGACCAGAAGCTCTCATCAGCCTCATCAGTGAGTTTCTTGTAAAAACTATGCAGTTCGCTTTAGCATTTTTACAAAAACATAAATATTGCCTTTCTTTTAATACCATCTCTCCAACCCCTAACATTTAAAGGGAAGATTCAGAAAAAATGAGGAGAAGGAAACTGAACCTCTGGCGTTCAGGAAAAGGTCAGAATGAAGCACCGACTCTTAAACTGAATCCAGAACAACTGACCTCCAACCAAATAACGAGATTATTAACATTGCCATTTGAGACAGCCTTATTTATTAATTCGGCCGATGTTTCTAAATGTTAGAAAACAAAAGACGACGCGCGACGTCCACTGCGTTGTCAGTAGACGAGGCCCAGAGCTTTGCGATCTCATTGAGATGTCTGTGATTTTCTTTGCGGGCATCTTCGTTATTCTTTTCCTTGAAGCCCTGAATTTTTCAATTCCAGCGCCGTGTCGGTGATATATGATATAGAAATATAAAAACAAAATAGATTTCTAAGTCTTCATTATAGTATTTTTATAGTATTTAAATGTAAATTAGCTACCTACATTGCTAGTTCATATAATATATAGTTACAATACATAAAATACATACTTTTACTGCCAAAGTTTTAATTTATAGGTTTTATTTTGTATTATTATACTTTTTGTTAAGACTCTTATTTGAAGGTTTAAGGTAGGAAGTAGATGTAGAAGCGTCTGGTTACCAGGTTACCAGAGACGCTTGAGATATAACAG
The DNA here is from genome assembly GCF_027474105.1 of Poeciliopsis prolifica. Taxonomy (NCBI): domain Eukaryota; kingdom Metazoa; phylum Chordata; class Actinopteri; order Cyprinodontiformes; family Poeciliidae; genus Poeciliopsis; species Poeciliopsis prolifica. Next base: position 540,421 of record NW_026562382.1, read on the forward strand.
CATCGCGTTGGCAAGCAAATGAAGAAGCATGATTTAAGTGTAAGAATTTACTGAATGACCTCATTTCTACCTCAAAAGGAAGGGTTAGCCAGCGAGGTATTTATATGTTTTATGTTATTTTTATATCGATATTGTATTCTTGACACCATCTCACTAAGTTTACGTTGTGTTTTAGTTCGACGGTGGTGTTGGTGTCAGGGAAACTGAAGCTGTAATAAGAACGACTTTAAAGAGTTTCATTAAAGCTGACTTCACACCAGCAGTGCGACGAACTCTTAATTGCCAAAAAGAAGAAGAGGTGGAAGTGATACATACTTATATATAAGTTATTAATGACTTATTTTAACTGAGATGAGTCACTTTGAAAATATTTCAACTTCAAGACTAAAAAGGAACCAACTAAGTATTCAAATGCGGGCGGCGACAGAGAGTTTGCTTTCCGGGTGAGCGACGCTGACACGCGAGTGGACGACATCAAGAGGAGAGGTCTGATGGTGGACGCTGGTGCGACGTCGCATATAATCACCGACATCGGGAAGTTTCGGAAGCTTGATGAAAGTTTCCAGGCCGAGACGCACTGCGTGGGAATTGGCTGATGGATCCAGGTGTTTTGGTGTTGCCAAGAAACGAGGAGACGCGTTAGGTCGACGTCTTAAACAGTGCTGAGGAACAAATTGTACATCCCTTCATATCCGCAAGACATCTTCTCAGTGAAAGCTGCAACATCCAGCGGAGCAACGGTGATCTTCAAAGAAGAAAAGAACGTTCTTCTCAGAGACTATACCAAGTTCCCCATTCACGTAGGTAACACATTGTATTACTTCCAAACGACGGACAATGGATGTGGAGCTCAGTGTAAAAAATGTTATGACTTACAAGGTTGGCGTGAGATTCTTGGACATTGCAATTACAGAGATGTACTGAAGCTAGAAAATGTTGTGCATGGCATGGAAATTAAAGGGAGAGGTGAACCAATGCCATATCGTGAAGTCTGCACGAAAGGAAAATTTGTTCAAACTAACAAGGAGCCAGATGCAAGAGCTAAAGAACCACTAGCAATGGTCCACACAGATTTAGCAGGACCTATAGATCCAACGTCCAAAGATGGTCACAGATATGCATTGTGCTTCACAGATGATCGTTCCTTAATCATACGTCACAGATTGACGTCAAAGACCTGTCGCCCTTCTGCGTATGGCAAGCCTTTTTGATATAAAGTCAGTTTCACTGCTCTTACATTCCAGATATCTCAAATTGTTTTATGACCAGACGTTTTAGCAATTTAAGATATCTCTAATTAAAATTTGACTGGACAAAATACCTATTTGAGATAATTACATTCTAGCCAGTCCAAATAACGTGAGATTTTTTTTGTGGGATTTACTGAAAATATAAAATTCTGCAGGCAACTATTCAGACATCACAAAGGGGCTTTCACCTCATTCAGAATTCAGATATCTAAAATTGTAATTTTGACAGTGATATTACGTTCAAGAAATCTTAAATCGTAATTCCGGTTACGTGTCTCGTCAAGTTACAGAACAAGTGACGTCATTTGAGATATCTTGCAAGGAATTTTGACCAGTCAAAATCTAATTGAAGATATCCTGAATTATTATTCTTACTAGTCAGAATGTAAATGCAGATATCTTAAATTATCATTCCGGAGTCAAAATGTAGTTTTGTCAAGTCAAAATGCATTTTTCGAAATCTAGAAAGTAATTACGGTTAATCAGAGGGAACGCAATTTATGTGAAAAGCCCGCATCATACGTCACAGATTGACGTCATTGATCGACTGAACCAGAGCCTTTGAATGTAGGCCCTCAGCAGTCATTGCGTCACGAATGATTTTCCTTTGCAGGGAACGTGGACAATACCCATCAAATACAAATTAGATGTAGCTATAGATAGATATCTAGAGATCGATATGCACGTCTTTCTGTCATCTGTCTGTCAAGAGATATGTGATCGATAGACGTGAATATCTATCAAGACATAGTTATCCACGTCAATCTATCGATGTGGATATCTATGTCTAGACATAGATATTTATATATCTATATATCTATATATCTAATTTGTAGAGACCCTGGAGGGAGAATCAGTCGCCGAAGACCCTGGAGGACCCGTCGCCGAGGACGCTGGAGGACCGAACGATGAGAAAATCGATGAGAAAACACACTGATAACAGAGGCCCATTGTGCAGAACATTTTATATCACGTTTAACTGTCTGGTCTATTCATGTAGGGGGGATGCATTTTAATTTCTGAGCCTGCACAGCTTATTATTAGCCTACCGATTTTTGCATGCCCTCCCTATTTTCCTGAAATATTAACCCATTCATATAAACCTCATAGCGTAGTTTATAGTAGTCAGCCACCAATTGTGCAAGTTCTCCCACTTAAAAAGATGAGAGGCCTGGAATTGTCATCATAGATATTCCTCAACTATGAGACAAAAGAAGAAAAAAAATTCAGATTGTCTGCTTTTTGTTATTTTTGGTTTATTTTGATTTTTTCTTTTTTATAATTCCATTTGTTAGTGTTATTTTGAAACAATAATCCTGTGTATATCTTAGTCGTCTAATCATCCCTTTATGATGATGTCTGGTATCACACACAGATATTAGTAAGAGAAACTGCATCTCATGTTGGCGTATTAGGCAGGCTCTCATTGTGTCTGTTATGAATTGAAACTGTAACCAACTAGTTTAACTTACGAATAGATAAGTTGAGAAAACTTAGATTTCAATGTTGAAGTTACAGTTAGTCTATCTTTTTAAGTTCAAAAAGGAGGATAATGAGCACAAACAACCATATCAAAATAATGAACAGACTGTTTTTAGTGTTTTTTTAAGTTTTTACCTGAAACAAAGCAAATGGTTAGTGACCAAATGAGCGCAGAGGGTCTACATTCAAAGACTCTGTTCAGGCGGTCAATGACGCCAATCGGTGACGTTGATTCTGCACTGTAAAAATAATTAGGGTGGTTAAACTTAAAAACTTGAGTACAATTGCTGCCTTAAAAACACAAGTTAGCACAACTTGAAATTATGTATTTTTCCAACTTAGGTTGGCAAGCTAGAAAAGTAGCCCAATTGCTTATAATTTGTTGCTTAAATATGAAACCATAAGTTGAAATGACTAACGACAGAACATTCTTCATTCTCAAAAAATTGAGAACTCTTGTCAAGTGAAATTTTGTTAAAGTAATAAACAATTATATACTTTCAACTCTCATTTCAAAGTTAAACTGACAAACTACATTCATACCAATTCCTTTTTTGAGTTAATTTAACTTAAGATTTTAAGGCAGCAATTGTACTTAAAATTGCAATTTAAGTAAACTAACATTTCCAACTATTGTTAACTCCCTCCACTAATAATGCCAAGTTTAACAGTTTCCTAAAAATAATTACACCTAATACACTTTCATTTCAAATATTACACATTTATTTTTATCTTGCTCTTGAAACAGTGGCAATTCAACCAGCTTCCCTCTCTCAGAAACAGTCCAAACAGTACAAAACGATCATTGTTTTAACAAACTCACAAAGAGAGGTTTTTCCACAAATTCAGCATGATGCTGAATTTGTGGAAAAACCTCTTTTTATAGGAATTTAACATGTCTACTTCAAAAGTGCGCCTGATCAGTGGCACAACAATTTATATTTAAGACCACATTGTTCACACGACTAATTCTTCCAACTTGAATGTGGTTCTAAAAAAAAAAACTAACCTGCATATATATGTGTGGTGGGACCGGTGTGGTTCAATAGAACTATTTTTAAGACAAAATTGTAATAATTTATCCCCAAAAAGTTATCTTCAAGGCACACAGGCCGCTACATATGAGGCTTGAGACAATCTCACTAATTTCAATAATTTTATTTATTACATCAGTTCATGCTAATCAATAAAATACATTAAGTTAAAACCACTCACATTAAATAAATAACAGTGACGGCTCAAGTCAAGGGTGGCAGTGCAGTTCAGGGTAGTGACCTAAATAAAAGAAACACAGCAAACAAAACCACAAAACTAAAGAAAATTGTGCAACAAATCAAAAGAGCACCACCACCCGGAAAGTCCACCACCAACACCACCATTTTTCTTTTTAATTATTAAACACTTTGAACCAATTTACAAGATCACGTGTCATGCACTTAAGTAATAAAATCTTACAGGCTAAAGACACACACATCATTTTAAGACAATAACATCATAAAAAAAATGTTCAATAAAAATAAATGAATAAAATGTGGAATACTTTCCATTTTGGTAAAAGGAGAATTTAAGGTTCTCCACACATAAGGTCACATATAAAATACATATTTATGTGATGAAGACGCTGTGAAGGACTTATAATAACTAAGATGAGTCACTTTGAAAATATTTCAACTTCAAGACTAAAAAGGAACCAACTAAGTGTTCAAATGCTATAGTTAATGAGCAGTGGGCGGTCGCCTGCTCCTGATTGGCTCAGCTGTTCACTGGTCACGTTTTTCTTGAATGGAAAACTCCAACCCAGAATCAACGTCACCGATTGGCGTCATTGACCGCCTGAACAGAGTCTTTGAATGTAGACCCTCTGCGCTCATTTGGTCACTAACCATTTGCTTTGTCTTTCAGGTAAAAACTTAAAAAAACACTAAAAACCTTAAAGATAGGATAGGTTATCCTTTCTTAAATGATCAAGCATCGATATGCAGGATCAACAGATCATGTTTAGTCCGGGTCTTTATTTACAGTCATGTATGTAAAGGAGGATGATATTTGATCACTGGACACTGGAAACAAACTCGTATCGGTTCTGCTCGCTGCAGCGTCCACACGTTGCTCTCTACTGCCCCCTAGGAAAGGTTGGGCCTGTAATAGCAGAGATTTATCTATTCTGCGTAGAATATTTTTCACCAAAATGGAAAGTATTTCCAGATTTACTACACTGCACATGCATTAGGAATACACATTTCTGCAATTAATTCCAACAACTGGATTATTATTTTTCTATGGAAACATAAATCTCACTTAATAAAAAAATGTAATGTAATCAGTTTGAAGATGGACGACTGCAAGCTTGAAAACACGAAGCCTATTAGAGACTTAATGGGCTTTAAGATCGGTTTATCTTTTCTTAAGTTTACAAGCTATGCACTGTTCAGGGAAATGTCGGGTCATGAAAGGCCCGTTAGACCCCGATGACAAGGGGGTCTGTGTCATGTGATTATGGTCACATGACACATGGGATGGGAAATAAGCTTCCATATCTATGTATGGAAGCTTATGTGAAAATATAGCTTATGGTACACATACACACACACATATATATATATATATATATATATATATACATATATATATATATATATATATATATAATTATATATATATATATATATATATATATATATATATATCGTGTTCGTGGAGGTGATCTCTGTGCAGCGCACACTCTCGTTTGTCCACAGTCGGCTGCTCAACACTCCAACGCCGCTCACTCCTCGGCGTGCCACGCCCCCTTCCGTTCAGGTCCAATTCAAAGAAAACACAGTAGAGCGCCAGCATCCCCGCACCAGAACTCCGTCGGAAGACGTCCTCACTGCCAGTACTCTGCAGGATCGGTTCAATCGGAATGGAACTTTTACTTACAGCGCGCCTGATCCTCTGTACTGGGCCGTTTTCCAACTTCCGATGTTATATGCCGGATCAGCGGGTTCCGTCTGCCCCTCACAGCGTGTTTGTTTCCGTGGCTGCAGAACCAGTCCTCCTCCTCTTCCCAGCCAGGCTCCTTTTATTTGGGCTCTACTCAACCTCTGCCGACACCTGTCCGGGTGGCCAATTAGCGCGCCCCGCCTCGCGAGACAACCACCTTCAGTCCATGGTGTTTGAATTGTCAAAGGGAAAAGAAAAAAGAAAAGCAAAAAACCCAAACAAAATCTAAGCAAACAAAAATGAAAGAATAATTAACAATTAAAAAAATCATCTTTCCCTATTCAACATATTTATATATGTCTGTGTGTAGAAATATTTAAATTTTGTGAATGCCATTTTTACACTTTCTGTCACTCAAGGTGGAGAAAATGTGAAAAATTGAACACTAAGTGATCATTTCTTCAACCATGAATCCAGAAATACATGTGTTTTGTAACCCACATATATATGTGTGATACTATTGTTAGTAGTAGTTTGCATTTTATTTCTGTAGGATTTTGTTTTGTTATTTAATGCAACCAGCAAATCAGTTTCTTGTGATACCAGAAAACGCCAGCAGGTGGCTTGTGAGTTATATTCTGGTTTAGACAGCAGAAAAATTAGAAGAAGAAGAAAAATTGTAGCTGGCTGTAGCACGTTGTGCTGAATTATTGCACGCTAAAAGATAAATTCTGATAAATTCCGGTAACGGTTAACAGAAAAGAAGATTTGTGACCTGATCCCTGGCAGTAAAAAAATTTTTACTGTGATTTTCTCTCGTGAGTGTTGTAATCTATTTTTGCAACCGAAGTTAAGATAATGCTAACTGGCGTCACAGGCATTACTGTTCATATGTTCCGACCAGGAAGAAAAGAGAAACATAAAAAAACCAATCGGAGAAACGTGAGATTAAAATGATTTTCACTGTATCGCATTTTTGTTATGTACAAACTTATAATGGGTCGCATAGAGTGCGATGTTTGTTTTGCAAGCTTGCCATTAGTTGAATGTTATTTTTGCGATAAATGGAATTTATTGCTTCCTGCATACTTTTGGATTTTAATAGTTAATTGAGATCTGAATGTGGCGGTATGCCCTGGAGGTTTTGAACGCACCACACAAGTGCTGGCATTTAATTGGTGGTGGCGCTGTTTGTATATAAGGGGCCCTCCCTCACCTGGTCAACATGTTTTCCGGTTTAGACCTCTGTTGCTGTGCAGCGCCAGTCTGACACTAAGGTGTGCTTGACTGATACATGCTGATCGCTCCTTCTTCTGGTAAGAGGCCTCTCCTATACTTGTTGTTGTTAGCCTAGCCTTCGCTTAGCTTTAATTGTACACCTAGGTGGCCTGTGTAAACTGCCTGATCCTCCTCCCAGCCAGAGGCACTACACATAGAGCTTGTGGTAAGTGAAAAGCTCATTACCTGCATGCTTTTAGATTTGATGTTTAACACTTATGTTTGCTATAGACGCTGCTGTTTGTCCTTGGCCGGCTGTTTGCCTGTTGCCCTGTGGTTCCTGGTTGATGGTCCTCTGTTATTTTGGTTGTCCGTCGGCAGTCCATTTGTCGCTCTGTTTGCTGGCTCTCTGCCAGCCGTCGTGGTCAGCGTGAACCTGACTCCTGCCCCTTGTCCAGCTTGGCTGGTTCGGACTGGCGACCAGCTTGGACGGACTCTGCTGCCGCTCTTGAGTGGCGTCTGTGGCGTGGCATCCCAGGATGGATTCTTAATTGACAATTGCTGCTGATTGTTGACTGAACGACAATTATGAAATGACTCATGTAATTTGAATGTCTTTTATCTTGACAGGAAAGGCCAGTTCGTGGTGTTGGTGGTGGACTTTCCGGGTGGTGGTGCTCTTTTGATTTGTTGCACAATTTTCTTTAGTTTTGTTGTTTTGTTTGCTGTGTTTCTTTTATTTAGGTCACTACCCTGAACTGCACTGCCACCCTTGACTTGAGCCATCACTGTTATTTATTTAATGTGAGTGGTTTTAACTTAATGTATTTTATTGATTAGCATGAACTGATGTAATAAATAAAATTATTGAAATTAGTGAGATTGTCTCAAGCCTCATATGTAGCGGCCTGTGTGCCTTGAAGATAACTTTTTGGGGATAAATTATTACAATTTTGTCTTAAAAATAGTTCTATTGAACCACACCGGTCCCACCACACATGTATATATGCAGGTTAGTTTTTTTTTTTAGAACCACATTCAAGTTGGAAGGTTGTCCAGCTGCACAGCATCGCAGGCCTGGATTGGATTGCTGAGCTCCAGGTTTCAACCCAAGACCTGGGACTGCTGGATCCGCTGCCTACTTTGCACTGGATAAGATTTTGGATCCAAAGAAACACATGGCCATTTAACAAAGACTTGACTGACTGACCTAAATTGCAATTACTGAACTAAAAAGCTTCTAAAAGAAGGAACTGAACAATAAGGAATCTGAACTAAAAGAAACTACACTACCTGTTATAACAAGGGTGGACACTTTATGTTGAAACAAAAATTGTACTATAATATTCTCTTTAATTTTGTATTAAACAGTCTGTTCATTATTCTTGATATGGTTGTTTGTGCTCATTATCCTCCTTTTTGAACTTAGAAAGATAGACTAACTGTAACATCAACATTGAAATCTAAGTTTTCTCAACTTATCTATTCATAAGTTAAACTAGTTGGTTACAGTTTCAATTCATAACAGACACAATGGGGGCCTGCCTAATACGCCAACATGAGATGCAGTTTCTCTTACTAGTATCTGTGTGTGATACCAGACATCATCATAAAGGGATGATTAGACGACTAAGATATACACAGGATTATTGTTTCAAAATAACACTAACAAATGGAATTATAAAAAAGAAAAAATCAAAATAAACCAAAAATAACAAAAAGCAGACAATCTGAATTTTTTCTTCTTCTTTTGTCTCATAGTTGAGGAACATCTATGATGACAATTACAGGCCTCTCATCTTTTTAAATGGGAGAACTTGCACAATTGGTGGCTGACTACTATAAACTACGCTATGAGGTTTTTAGCGTAAATCGGTAGGCTAATAATAAGCTGTGCAGGCTCAGAAATTAAAATGCATCCCCCCTACATGAATAGACCAGACAGTTAAACATGATATAAAATGTTCTGCACAATGGGCCTCTGTTATCAGTGTGTTTTCTCATCGATTTTCTCATCGTTCGGTCCTCCTCGTCCTCGGCGACGGGTCCTCCAGGGTCTTCGGCGACTGAATCTCCCTCCAGGGTCTCTACAAATTAGATATATAGATATATAGATATATAAATATCTATGTCTAGACATAGATATCCACATCGATAGATTGACGTGGATAACTATGTCTTGATAGATATTCACGTCTATCGATCACATATCTCTTGACAGACAGATGACAGAAAGACGTGCATATCGATCTCTAGATATCTATCTATAGCTACATCTAATTTGTATTTGATGGGTATTGTCTACGTTCCCTGCAAAGGAAAATCATTCGTGACGCAATGACTGCTGAGGGCCTACATTCAAAGGCTCTGGTTCAGTCGATCAATGACGTCAATCTGTGACGTATGATGCGGGCTTCAAGTGTGCTATGGCAAGCCGTTTTCACATAAATTGCGTTCCCTCTGATTAACCGTAATTACTTTCTAGATTTCGAAAAATGCATTTTGACTTGACAAAACTACATTTTGACTCCGGAATGATAATTTAAGATATCTGCATTTACATTCTGACTAGTATGAATAATTTCAGGATATCTTCAATTACATTTTGACTGGTCAAAATTCCTTGCAAGATATCTCAAATGACGTCACTTGTTCTGTAATTTGAGGAGACACGTAACCGGTATTACGATTTAAGATTTCGTGAACGTAATTATCACTGTCAAAATTACAATTTTAGATATCTGAATTCTGAATGAGGTGAAAGCCCCTTTGTGCTGTCCGAATAGTTGCCTGCAGAATTTTATATTTTCAGTAAATGCCACAAATAAATCTCACGTCATTTGGACTGGTTAGAATGTAATTATCTCAAATAGGTATTTTGTCCAGTCAAAATTTAATTAGAGATATCTTAAATTGCTAAAACGTCTGGTCATAAAACAATTTGAGATATCTGGAATGTAAGAGCAGTGAAACCGACTTTATATCAAAAAGGCTTGCCATACACAGAAGGGCGACCGGTCTTTGACGTCAATCTGTGACGTATGATTAAGGAATGATCATCTGTGAAGCACAATGCATATCTGTGACCATCTTTGGACGTTGGATCTATAGGTCCTGCTAAATCTGTGTGGACCATTGCTAGTGGTTCTTTAGCTCTTGCATCTGGCTCCTTGTTAGTTTGAACAAATTTTCCTTTCGTGCAGACTTCACGATATGGCATTGGTTCACCTCTCCCTTTAATTTCCATGCCATGAACAACATTTTCTAGCTTCAGTACATCTCTGTAATTGCAATGTCCAAGAATCTCATGCCAACCTTGTAAGTCATAACATTTTTTACACTGAGCTCCACATCCATTGTCCGTCGTTTGGAAGTAATACAATGTGTTACCTACGTGAATGGGGAACTTGGTATAGTCTCTGAGAAGAACGTTCTTTTCTTCTTTGAAGATCACCGTTGCTCCGCTGGATGTTGCAGCTTTCACTGAGAAGATGTCTTGCGGATATGAAGGGATGTACAATTTGTTCCTCAGCACTGTTTTAAGACGTCGACCTAACGCGTCTCCTCGTTTCTTGACCAAAACACCTGGATCCATCAGCCAATTCCACGCAGTGCGTCTCGGCCTGGAAACTTTCATCAAGCTTCCGAAACTTCCCGATGTCGGTGATTATATGCGACGTCGCACCAGCGTCCACCATCAGACCTCTCCTCTTGATGTCGTCCACTCGTCGCGTCAGCGTCGCTCACCCGGAAAGCAAACTCTCTGTCGCCGCCCGCATTTGAATACTTAGTTGGTTCCTTTTTAGTCTTGAAGTTGAAATATTTTCAAAGTGACTCATCTCAGTTAAAATAAGTCATTAATAACTTATATATAAGTATGTATCACTTCCACCTCTTCTTCTTTTTGGCAATTAAGAGTTCGTCGCACTGCTGGTGTGAAGTCAGCTTTAATGAAACTCTTTAAAGTTGTTATTATTACAGCTTCAGTTTCCCTGACACCAACACCACCGTCGAACTAAAACACAACGTAAACTTAGTGAGATGGTGTCAAGAATACAATATCGATATAAAAATAACATAAAACATATAAACATACCTCGCTGGCTAACCCTTCCTTTTGAGGTAGAAATGAGGTCATTCAGTAAATTCTTACACTTAAATCATGCTTCTTCATTTGCTTGCCAACGCGATGCTGTTATATCGCAAGCGTCTCTGGTAACCTGGTAACCAGACGCTTCTACATCTACTTCCTACCTTAAACCTTCAAATAAGAGTCTTAACAAACAAATAATACAAAATAAAACCTATAAATTAAAACTTTGGCAGTAAAAGTATGTATTTTATGTATTGTAACTATATATTATATGAAATAGCAATGTAGGTAGCTAATTTACATTTAAATACTATAAAAATACTATAATGAAGACTTAGAAATCTATTTTGTTTTTATATTTCTATGTCATATATCACCGACACGGCGCTGGAATTGAAAAATTCAGGGCTTCAAGGAAAAGAATAACGAAGATGCCCGCAAAGAAAATCACAGACATCTCAATGAGATCGCAAAGCACTGGGCCTCGTCTACTGACAACGCAGTGGACGTCGCGCGTCGTCTTTTGTTTTCTAACATTTAGAAACATCGGCCGAATTAATAAATAAGGCTGTCTCAAATGGCAATGTTAATAATCTCGTTATTTGGTTGGAGGTCAGTTGTTCTGGATTCAGTTTAAGAGAGTCGGTGCTTCATTCTGACCTTTTCCTGAACGCCAGAGGTTCAGTTTCCTTCTCCTCATTTTTTTGTTCATCTTCAAATCCTTAAAAAGCTTCAGGAATAAAAGCTGGATCGGTTTCACCAACCATGAGCTGTTTGAACTGATTGCTTTTCGTGTTTTTCCTTTAAATGTTAGGGGTTGGAGAGATGGTATTAAAAGAAAGGCAATATATATGTTTTTGTAAAAATGCTAAAGCGAACTGCATAGTTTTTACAAGAAACTCAGTGATGAGGCTGATGAGAGCTTCTGGTCCAATCAATGGAGAGGAAAAGTTATTGAGCGCAGAGGGCCTACATTCAAAGACTCTGTTCAGGCTGTCGATGACGTCAATGGGTGACGTAAATGACGTCACCCACTGACGTCATTAACATTCAAGGATCCTTGAATGAGTATCCCATTTAAGGATGACGTCACCAGTTACCAGATGAGCCAATCAGAAGCAGGTGACCACCCACTGCCCATTAACTACATTGAACTACTTTTTTTTTTTTTTTATTAAACACTTTGAACAATTTTACAAGATCACGTGTCATGCACTTACATGTAGAAATAAAATCTCTTAAGTCATTATAGATAAAGTAAAAAAATAAATAATAAAAAATAATAAAAGATAAGCAGAACAAACAGAAATAGACAAAGGGTCATTAGTCCTCAAATAAATTCAGATAATTATTGGTGTCCAAGAGTTATACTGCATGCTTGTTTTTCATCAGTTTTAAGGTTCTGAAGTGGTTCTCCATCAGAAGGTGTTTAAAAGATGAAAAGTCAAGTTTTCTATTTCCCCATTTACAGCAGTGGATGAAGAATTTGGTGAGGATCAGCAGGTTGTTAAGAATGATGTCGGTTCTTCTGTCTCTGTCTGATTCCAGATATTATATCTGCTCTTTTTAAGGGATGATGGTGAGCAGTTCTCCACTTGTTAACCTCTGAATCACAAAACAAATTTAAAACGGAGTTTTCATTTGGTCGGACAGGAAACATAAAATTATTTAGATGCTGATTCATACGTTTGTTAGTTATTTTTGTCCACAAGGTGAACACCAAACAGTTGAAGATCTGGGAACTGAAGGTTTGCTGATTGAATATTGTTTTGCACCAGATATTTGACTGCAGTGGGAATAGAGTCCATTACTGTGTTGAACTGACTGTGTCAGCAGTTCAAATGATACATCCAGAAAAATTCATCATAAGACAACCAATCTCCATGTCATTAAGAAATTGTCTTATGGACCAGATGTCTTTTTCCATCCAGTGATCCAAAAACAGAGATGTATTTCTGTGCAACACATTTCTGTTGTTCCAGATGGAGTTTGGTGAGGAGTAAAGCTGTCCATGTTCATAAGTTTCCAACACAACAAAACCTGCTTGTGAAAGGCAGATAACTTAGCAGGAAGTCTGCAGACATCAAAGTCACATGTTAGAACAAAATGTTTCAAACAGACCTCTGGAGAGACTTTTTTTTTTACATTGCGTTGTGATGCTGATTGTATCAGGCAGTGATTAGATAAAGGTACAGGTGAAAATCCAGCATTTACACTATTTTGCATCAAACTGTCTGGAGTCAGCCAGAAGCCGATGCATGACTTACTGAGCCATCGGGTCTAAACTGGAGGACCGACTGCACTGACTCCTTCTCTCCAAGGATCCACCACTTTCAGAGGTCAGCAAAAGTTTTGTAAAACCACATTTATATGATGAGATTGGAGTTTAGAGGGAGATCTATCAAGCTATTCATTGTCCACCATATTGAAATCTCCTCCCAATATGACATTGTTTGTCGAATATTTCCGAGACAATTCTTTTCATTGATCAGGATTTATTCTGAGCAACACTGTTGTCATCAAAGACGTTACACAGATAATCCAGTGGCCTTTCCCTTGAGTTTCTAGTTTATTCTGAAAATTGTGAAATGGTAAAGCAACACCAGCAGATTTATTAGTAGCATTACACAAAATAAAAACTGTTTAAAATATGTTTTGTGATTCAGTGAAGAACTGCTCACCATCATCCCTTAAAAAGAGCAGATTTGTTTTCTTTCAAAAAAGTTTATTGTTACTTGGGACATTTTAAAAACATGGCATTTATGCAGTTTTCACAGAATCTTTTTTATTTTTCTTTAAAATACACTTTCGTTAGTTAAATTAAACTAAAAGCAGATAAGAACAAGAGTGAAACCATCACAGTTAAAAGTTGTGCAGGACCGGGGTGACTCCCTATCAAGTCCGGAGTCATCCCGTCCTTCCAAACAGTGATGGCGCCCAGCGGGGGTCCCCCCTAGTGCTCCTTCCCGCCTGCCTCACCCGGGGAGCCAGGCCGCCGCTGCCGGGACCTCCGTCCGTGAAGCTCCGGCTCCTCCGTCCACGGAGGCGCAGCCGATTCTTCTTGGTGGCTGTGTCCTCGGCGCGCCACCTGCAGGTCTTAATGTTTTTTGTTTTTTTTTTATATATTATTGTCTTATAATGATATATGTGCCTCAACCCAGTAAGACTTGATTTCTTCATGTAAGTATGACAGAATTGTAAAATCGGTCAAAGTGTTTAATAATAAAAAATAAAACAAAAAACAAAAAAACAACAACAACTAAGCCTGCTCCTGATTGGTTCAGCTGTTCATTGGTGACGTCATTATTGAATAGCATACGCAAACCCTGAATCACACGTCACCAAGTGACGTCATTGACCGCCTGGTTCAGCTGTTCATTGGTGACGTCATCCTTGAATAGCATACAAACCCTGAATCATACGTCACTGAGTGACGTCATTGACCGCCTGAACAAAGTGCTTGAATGTCGGCCCTGCCCTCATTTGGTCACTAACGATTTTCTTCGTCTTAAAGGTAAATACGTTAAAAATACTAAAGCCATTGGAGATAGGATCCTGTCTTAAATGGCGAAATGATTGTTTTATCTTGTATCGACATGCAGGATGAAATGATCATTTATAGTCCATTTTTTTATAGTCCATTTTATTTTTTAGTTTGCGATAATTTAGTAACTTTATTTTTTGTCTTAGTCGCGTCAATATTTATAAATGCAAAAAAACCAAAAAATATTCTACTTGTTGGATTCGGTTTCTGGTGTTTTCCAGTGAAGCCACAAGCAAGGCTTCACCGGAAACTGGCGCCATCTGGTGGACAACCGGTGAAGCCTTGTGGCTTCACTGGAAAACACCAGAAACCGAATGGATTCGGGTTTTTGAATCCAACAAGGCTTCATCGCCACAAGGTTTCACCGGTTGTGAACCAGATGACTCCAGTTCCCGGTGAAGCCTTGTGGCTTCTGTCTCTGTGTGATTCCAGATATTATATCTGCTCTCTTTAAGGGATGATGGTGGCTTCACTGGAAAACACCAGATGGCGCCAGAGACTGTACACCTCTGCAGGTCTACTGTTGGATTCGGGGTTTCTGTTGTTTTCCAGTGAAGCCACAAGGCTTCACCGGTGTCCACCAGATTTTTTTGTCTTCGTTGCGTCAATATTTATGAATGCAAAAAACCAAAAAATATTCTACTTGTTGGATTCGGTTCTGGTGTTTTCCAGTGAAGCCAAGCAAGGCTTCACCGGAAACTGGCGCCATCTGGTGGACAACCGGTGAAGCCTTGTGGCTTCACTGGAAAACACCAGAAACCGAATCCAACAAGTAGAATTTTTTGTTTTTTGCATTTATAAATATTGACGCGACTAAGACAAAAAATAAAGTTACTAAATTATCGCAAACTAAAAATAAAATGGACTATAAAAAAATGGACTATAAATGATCATTTCATCCTGCATGTCGATGCAAGATAAAACAATCATTTCGCCATTTAAGACAGGATCCTATCTCCAATGGCTTTAGTATTTTTAACGTATTTACCTTTAAGACGAAGAAAATCGTTAGTGACCAAATGAGGGCAGAGGGCCGACATTCAAGCACTTTGTTCAGGCGGTCAATGACGTCACTCAGTGACGTATGATTCAGGGTTTGCGTATGCTACTCAATAATGACGTCACCAATGAACAGCTGAACCAGGCGGTCAATGACGTCACTTAGTGACGTATGATTAAGAGTTTGCGTATGCTATTCAATAATGACGTCACCAATGAACAGCTGAACCAGGCGGTCAATGACGTCACTCGGTGACGTGTGATTCAGGGTTTGCGTATGCTACTCAAGGATGACGTCACCAATGAACAGCTGAACCAATCAGGAGCAGGCGACCGCCCACTGCTCAATAACTATAGTATTTGAATACTTAGTTTTTGGGGGTGTGGGGGTTGTCTTAACAAAAAAAATTGATTTTATTTATTTTCAAAGCAACACATATGAGTTAAAATAATGTAATTATACACTATAGAAGCTGTTAATAATACTTATATAACATATAATATATAATATAGTACAATTATAAATACTTCCATTTTAGGCCCTGTCACTAAGATTTACTGTAATTCTTTTTTTTATGTCATTATAACTTTTATAAACTGGTAGAATATTTGCTTCTATTTTTTAATTATTGACACAACAAAGAAAAGTCAAAGTAATAAAACGTCCGCGGAGAATCTAAATTAAACGACTGTTAAAAAAATACTTTTTTGTAGAATTAAATGTCTAGTTGTGCATATCGTCACCATTCATGGATACCACATGTCACGTGACTGTTAAAGGTTTTGTGCCCCATTCGGTTTTGTTTCCAAAGCGATGAAGTCGATTTATTCTTTATTGCGATAATTCCCTAATCCAATACATCGATTCTAAGCACGTGTGTCCCCCCACGATAAAAAGGATAAAAAAACTATAGATTTTTTCTTTTTTTAAATCCAGGTGTTCTGACCCTATTTCTGCTCGAAAATGACGTTTTTACAACCAGTGGCTGTTTGTAATAAATCTTATCAATCGACAAGATATTTTCAAACAATATGAACCGTTGCAACAAAAAGCTGACAGTTAGTTTAGGTCTGAGGTTCTTTAAAACATAATCCCATCCTGCGAGTGAGATGTTGCAATCAGTTAGAAACTGAAAATATCTTGCTTTCCATTTCTGTTGAGTCAACTGTTGCAGTTGCTCAATAGTCTCGTCTCTTCACCGTCTGAGTCTCATCTTACCGACGTGTCAGACTTTGTCATTGGAGCCATGTTTTGCAAGTCAAATGAGGCTGCTCTCTGGTCTGCTGTTACACACACACACACACACACACACACACACACACACACACACACACACACACACACACACACACACCACACACACACACACACACACACACAAACACACAGAGAGAGAGAGAGATATCTCTGGGGGGCTGAGAATTTCAGGTACGACAGGAGGGGCAAAACACCGGAGGATAAAAACGCACGCGTTCACATTTTTTTGCGTTTGCTGGTTGCAAACTCAGCATTCAAAATAAAATAAAAAAGAAGAAGTGAGAAAAGAAAACAGAGTTAAATCGAGAATCATTGGAAACAGCTCGAAACTGAAATAGGCTGTATGATCTTATTATATACAACTTAAACAGTTTTTCTTTTTGGTACAACAGTAAATTTATGTTGTTGTTTTTTTTCAATTGAGTCCAAAAGAATCTGCTTCTTTTAATAAAGCAAATGTGCAAAATCTATGTCTTCGGTTTCAAACTACAATAATTCACACTTCCATCTGAAATGATTTGCTTCATTAAAATATTGCACGTCTAGCTCATTTCTAAGCATGTTAATCCAACAACAACAACAACAAAATAAAATCAAATCAAATCAAAGTGAAGCAGATTGGGCATCCACAGAGGCAGGCAGTGTGTGTGGATGAGTGTTTGGGGCGATTTACGACCGAAGCCTCGCTGGAAAAGTGAAAGCAAAGTTTATTTTTGTGAACGAGTGTCCAAATTGCAGGTTGCCTTTCAAACCTAATGTTGTGATCGTCCCAGCAGACGTACTTGAAGCTGATGTAAATCCTCAGCTGAACCCAAAGGGGGCAACTAACCCGCATGCGCAGTACGGACCGCCGACAACAGCCCGTCTCGTCTGTGAAGTTGTGTTTCTGCTCGACAACAGATCAAGTAAAGCTCGCATTTCGACGACCACGGGGTTTCCGGTTCGTGTAAATAAAAGCACGAATGGAACAAAACAACAAAAAGCCAGACGGAGAATCTTTCTGCAGGAAGTTCATAAAAACACAACTTTGTGAGAAATGGGTTGTGCGCACCTCCATTTTTTTTTATCATACGTGTTATCTAATAGTTTCAAATGTCCCTGTTTATCAAGCATGTCCTCTGTATATTTCAGCTTTATACAAAAATAAATTGGCATTTTGAAAAAAAAAAATAAAAAAAAGCCTCATACGTATTAATCCGAAAATATTTATTGGTGGTAACAGCTGTGTTTATTTTCACTGCTCCAATTTTTTCGTGGCTTCTGCATAATTGGCTTACACTGCCATTATTATTATTATTATTATTATTATTATTATTATTATTATTATTATTATTATTTATTTATTATTATTATTATTATTATTATTATTATTATTATTATTATTATTATTATTTATTATTATTATTATTATTCCCTTTGAAAAGAAGAAAAAAATGACATACATCCACCCAGTAAGAATAAGACATTGTCTAAGTCAACTTATTTATGTTATATATTATGTTATATATTATGATACTGTATTTAGACATGAGCAAGAATAAAACTAAACATTAAAGCTGACAATAACACATCAATATGCTAATATTGGAACAAAATTGCCTCATGTTCCAATCATTATAATTTGCATTTTCTCGCTGTTGGCAGCTTGGCATAAAAGTAGATTCTCTTAAATAGCTCTATATATGTTTTGCTTTTTTTCATTCTTCCACCTATTTCATTGCCAGAATAAATTAATATCTGCCTCACATTAATCTTCAATGCAGTGTATGTTTTCCAAAGAAAAAAGAAAGAAAAAACTTAAGTTGGAATTTAATATACAGAATAGGCACATATTTTTTCCTTAAACTTTCGGTTTTATGTTTTTGTTCAGATTATGATTTTTTTTCCCACCATTTTCTATATTTCTTTTTAGCTTATTGTACCATCAATTGTCTTAAAGCAATCTTGAATTTAAAAATCTTCAACTGTATTTTGTTCGCTTAGTTTTATTTAACAATCTTCAAAAAAAAAAAAAAGAACAGGATCGACCCAACTCGTTTTATTTTGGAAAGCCTAGCGGAAGTTGCGCAGGAGCTCCGTATGCTACCTTGATGACCTCCGCGGCTTTGTTTTCACAACATACCAGACTTGGCCGAATAGGAAGTGAACCGACTTCACTTCGGAGCAACTTCTGATATCTTTTTGTCCCTCTCAACCATTTCCTTCGTCTTTGTTCGCCTCTGGGAATCTGTTGCCGACGGTTTCAGGATGGTGAAAGTGTCGTTCAATACCGCTTTGGCTCAGAAAGACGTGAAGAAAGATGCTGAAACTCTGATCCCCGAGGACGAAACGGTGAGGTTGAAAATGGCTTTTGAAGCAGAACGGAAAGAGCGAAAACTAAACTGGTTTTCAGCCTGTTGGCTGTCGTCCGAAGCGCTGCAAAGTAGTTTATGTTCATGTGTAACTTGCCGTTAAAAAAAATAAAAATAAAAATGTCGTGTTTTGCGTGGCATTAAAAACGTTTAGAAATTCGGAATTCGGCCGGACGTTACTTCCTGATTTGGCTTTTAGCGTTTTATTGGACTTCAACAGTAACGGCCATTAAAGGCACGTTTATGTCCTCGTCAGTTTTCGCTCCATTTCGTTTCGCTTCCCACTCTTTAGGTACAAGGATTTGTTGCCAAAATGAAATAAAACTCGTAATAATCTCCACGGTTGAACTCGACGTCGGCCTGGAGTTGGATTCCTGTCGGTTGAAGCGCGAGCGCAGTTGAGTTTCTTTTTCCTCGCGCTCTGTTGGGAACCAAAACTTAAATAACGCACATAACTGTTGTTTTTAAAAATTATTAAATCATAAAATGAACGAAAAATAATAGTAGGGAATAAGTTTCGCCTCTTCTACCACGTACGTTTAGGTGTTTGCGTGTGCAATTTGGCTTAAATATCGCGATATTCAAGTATTGTAAACCGCCGAGTCACCTTATTTCAGAAAAAAAAAACGTGTTATAGCGGTTTAAAACTAGAAATCTTCAACGCTCTCAAATGAGTGTATTTCAAATTGAAATATTGTCATTTTTATTGTAATGAGTTCTCTTGAGAATCTACTTTTTCAGTCCTGCTTTATCCTGTTGCAGGGTTTTGTGGAGACCTGAGGAGAATTAGATTTAGGAGTCTTGCTTCTCCTAAGCGCATTGTTAAAAGAGATTGAACTTATAACTTTATGTTGGTGGAAAGCTTTTAAAACTAGTTTTTATTATGTTAACAATTGGTACAGTAGTAGCATGCGTCCCTAACCGTATTCTGACTAAATTGCTGTCTTTACAAAGTCCATCAAAGTGGTTTCATGTGACTTTAAAATAGTAGGAGTTCCTGAAGTACTTTTAATGAATAGGACAAATGATTTAGGTATTTGAGTTCTTATGTATTGGGCCTGCATTGCTATCTTAACTGTGTCAGCACTGTAAAAGCAAACGGATAAGCAGAGGAAGTTCTTGTCATCACATCAACTCTCACTCCCTTGGACACCTCACTCTGTGTTTTGTTGTTCTATCTAATCTCCTGACAGTTTCAGAAGGGAACGCTTTCCTTTCCACAGCTGGTGAAAAACGTGTCGGCAGTAAAAACTGTGTGAGTTCTGATCGGCTTCCTGTAGTGGGCCGGGCTCACTCACATGTGAGTGCAGCTCCAGAGTGTGACAGTTTCTCCTGAGGTGTTCGTTTTTTTATTGTTTTTTTATTTTCAGATTCACGCGTTTCACCTTCCAAAAAAACACAGCGAGGAACGCCTTTTGTGATGTAATGCTTGCAAAAGAGAAATGATTCAACCTTTCAGAGCAGAGCGGGTTCTGCTGATTCGTGTTAAATCTGTTGGGGTAAAAGTTCTTCACAATTCCTTTTTCTCTGCCAAGTTGCCACCTGTTGTGAAACAAAGTTGTTGTTTTTTCTTATTCAAGCAGAGGAAGTTTTAGCTCTTTCCGTGCAAGTAGAAAGAGAGATAGAGAGAGAGACAGAGCAGAGTCTCTGTGCAGATAAACTGTTTGCTCTGTTGCAAAATCGGATATGTGCGTTTGGTACAAGTCGGAGATAAAGTGTGAGAGACGACATTTTCTGCGCCCTATGAGGCGGTTTTCCAATCTTGGTTTCAACGACGTGGCTTTGTGGATTTTGTGGCCTGCAGTCTTGTTTCGTTTTGCGAGCTCGTTCTGTGCAACCCTTATCTCGACGAGTTTAACGTTTCCTGTTTTGGGGAACGGAGTGCGTGCAAACACAGCGAGCTCTGGACTTGGCTTGGATTGTTTTGTGTCGAACTGGACAAAAAAAGAAAAAGAAAAAAAGGCTGGATCTGAAATGTGTAGCATCTTGTTATCAGCCTAATCCAACTCCTTTTATAATCATCCTAATCTTACAGAAAAACACTGCAACTGAAATGCAAAAGGCTGTTTTAAAGGATATGATGACAGTATCAAAGTGATATAAGGTGACACCAATCTGTGCTGAGCCAAACTTTAAATAACAGGCAGCAGCTCACGGCCCATATTTTTGGGAGTGGCCCGTACATGTTTTTCTTATTTATTTTCATTCATAAATGCATTTTTTGCTGACATTATGCTTCATATAAGACTCATATGAATATACTCGGGTGTTTTAAAATGTCTTAAAATTTTAAGTTACAATATTAAACCTTCCACCATCAGTTTGTATCATCGGTTCATATCCAATTGCGTATAGTTTAATCTATTAATGTAGTGTTACTTGTAGGCCTGCTATGATAACTAATTTTGCTGATCAGAAATGATCGCAGTAAGCCATAATACTGTTGTTTTGAGACCATTTTTAAATGATATAATGGTAATGGGATAAAAATGCAAGAACACATTCTGAACAATCAAGAAACTTTAAATTCTGATGGATATTTAACCCTGGAACTGGAAGACATTTTAAATATTCAGAATAAATAAACAAAACAACAAGTAAAACGAATTATGACGTTTCTGTAAACCAAATGGCCCTTCAAAAAAATGGTCTAGTTGAGACCAATGCACCATATTGAAGACTTTTCTCATCTAGATTTTGGTAGAAAGAGGAAGAGAAAAGAGAAAAATAATACATTGTGCAAATAGGAATTATTAAGCTCATTTTAATTGATTAAACTATTAAATGATTTATTGCTTATTGAGACAGCCCTAGTAATTTGCATTAGTAAAAATAATTATTTTTTTGTGAATAGGGCACCAAATGGTTTCCAGCCCAGGGGCTGACATTCTTGTAAATCTGGACCTTTTTTAATTTTTTATTTATTTTTTTCTTCTCTTTTTTTTTTTTTTTTTTTTTTTGTTGACCGTTTATTACTTGAAACGGTTTTGTCAATTGTTGGGATACATTATGATTTGAAGACTTTAACTGCTACTTAGAAATGGAAAAACAAGTTTCTTTAAGCTCCTCAACAAACAGGGAGTTTAGAGTAAATATGACCGTGCTTCTGTCAGGTTTCATTTACCATCCAGATACTTAGAGGAGCAAATTAGTTGGCCGACTCAGTTGCAAACTTTAAACATGAAAAAGCTCCAAAGAATCAGAACGTGTTCGATCATGTTAAGTGTTTCCCAGCAGGAATGATCCACTCAACAGCAGAACCTTCAATTACACATTAATGCAGGAATTTGCGGGTCATGTTTAGGGCTGGAGGATATTGGTGTATGTAGCAACAACTCCGAGACTTAGAGATAAACACACAAGTAGACAGTGTTAATTAAACCTGTCACAATAACACATTTTGCTGGACAATAAATCGTCCCCTTCCTGACTGATGTAAATGATAATATTGTCATTTTGAGACCATTTTCAAGTTAAGGTATTGATAATAGCAAAGTAACACAAGGACTGATAAACTTTTGTTTTGCAAATTAACTGCAAGTTTGTTAATTATCCAGGAACACAACCAAAAGCTTAAATAATACCACTTATGATGTCTCTGTTTGTTATTGCAACAATCAAACGGGACATGTATTTTCAAGTAAGGCGTGTATCCAACTATTGATGGGAAAATTTAGATTTCCATCTGAAATAATTTTCCTAAACAAAGTTACCCCTGCCATGCCTCTCCTACATCCTATCTGCCATTTAAGCAACAAGAGTTACTAAATATATGACTTGCATACGACCTGATAGCTTACATATTTAACTAACATTTATTGCTGTCCAAACAGTTTCTTTCCACATGCTTGTTGTTTTCAGTACATTTTATGATGGAGAATAATTTTAAATATTGCTGCAGCCCCGGTTAATTATTTAGTGAAACACATTTTAATAGAATATCTAATTCTCAAAACAATGTAGCATTAGAACTGTGCAAATTACTTCACATCAGTGAGTATCTTTCTGTAATCATTTCTTTAAGAGGAAATATATTTAACCCTTGATGTTAAAAAGCAGTTTATTATTAAGATGTACAGATTACGGCCTCTCTTTGTAACTTTTGCCTTCTTTTGTCAATTTAATGGTGTTAATAGTGCAATAAAATTGGCTAACAATACTTTTTTACCATCACTTCTATCTGTATCTTAATAAATACTTCTAAATATGGAAATAAACTACATGTTTATCATCACAAATCTGCAGAATTTGAAAAAAAAATTGAATTTGCTTCTTGTGCCTCGAGTAGCGAAGGTGCTATTGCCTAGTAACTAGTCACTCCTTTAGTGATAAAGTAATTAGGACAGACGATGACAGTACCTGCTGCAGGTTTATTTTTGTGGAAACAGTGGCTTTGTGTTTCCTTCATGGACACAATCATCGCCTTTCACTGCGGGCGTACCGACAACCAACTTTGCCTGAATGGAAAAGTTTTCTACGGCACAGGAAGCGGCTCCGCTGGTTTAACAACGCACGCCTCTCCAAAAAGGAACCAGAAAACGGAAATATTCAAATGAATCCTTTCATCGTGTCGGTTATCGTTTTACATCCTGAATAAAACCTTGAAAATAATGATAATTTTAGTTGTCTGCTTGGAAAACCGACACTCCTGCGTCGTAACATGAGCCGCCCTGAATGCCACCTTGTTTCTGTGTCACAAATCCTCTGAACTTACAGGTGCAACAGAAGGGGCTTTCTCTTTCGCTTTCCTGAGTTTCCAGTGCCAGCGTTCAGGCAGCCATTTTCATTGCTTTCTCAGCAAAATTTAGGAGTTGGAAAATGGGCGGCAAGATTCGTCAGGTGACCAGCTGAGCTGGACCGGACTGATTAGAGTGATAGACAAACACTGTAACCAGAGTACCGCAATGTAAACCGTCTGATGAGCTGGTGTGGAGTGACTCAGTGGATATGCAGCGCTCACGAGAGAAATTTTTAACATTTTCCTCTCTTTCTCTGCTTGTTGAACTCCACTGTAGTCTCTCATTCATCAGCTATTCTCTACAAACTTGAAAACTTCAACAAACGATTTGGGTAAAATATTTAAACGGGAGTATTGTTTTAGGGTGTTTGCACACCTGATAGTCCGTATCAAACTCACTTCTATTGAGGCTGAAATCACACTGGCAGAAACCACAAAGGAAAAGGCGACAGGAAGTAGTTGGAGTATGATGGCCTATCATGGTTTTTAATGACTTATTGCATGAACAAACTAATTCACTTGTGATTTCCTATTTCATGGAAATATTGCAATTGTAAAATTGCACTGTTCAACATTACCTGAATATTGACTAAATTTTGCGCACATTTGTCATAAAAACACAGCTGCTAAGTGCAGCTTCCTTCTTCGCAAAATATTAACAAAAATGGAGTGGTGGCAAATTTTAACAGTTGCAGGATTTATTTTTTCATCTTTGGTGAAAGACCCTAAAATATTTCTCCTTCTAGCGCTAGACTCACATGTTTGTTTTGGTTGTATTTACCCAGAATGCCCTGTGCTACAGTCTGCTTCCTGCTTTTGGAGTGCTCTCTAGTCCGCCTGGTGTTCACATATGTATTCAAACCGCGCCAAAGTTCACGTCAACCAAACTCAGACGAAGATTTTTTAGTTCGCTTTCTTGGAGTTCAATTGGACGTTCACACAAATGAACTGACCGGCATTCGATTGAAGCGGACCAAACAGGGCTGGTGTGAGCGCACCCTTAGCTTCTAATTGCTTCCAGGACATCCTCTGTGGTGTGTGTGATGTTGCTTAGCCTATTACAGACTCGTGAGAAGTGTCTCCAGAGGATTTCAGATTGAACATACTTACAGTGCAGGTTTTTGCCTAGTGGGTGCGTGCTGGATTAGACTCGTTGATAGCAGCTTTCCCCTTCAGACATGTCCTGCTTTATTCTCTAAAGCTTTATTGCATAATAAGTAAATTGTTACATTTAGCTTCTAAAGATATATCTGAATCAACACGTGGAGCTAAAGTTTTTAATAAACTCATGTTATTTTTTGCAACCCTAACATGAGTTCTGTAATAATTTGGCCCTCTAACGCATCTTAAAATAAGTTATTTAAAAATATGACTGCTTAGAGTGAAGATGACTGTCGGGAAACCCCAGATAGAGGGGGAAACTAACCTTTAACCAGATCAATTAAAAATCCCTTTAAAGGCAGTAGACTTTGCTCTTTGTGTTTCCTGCTTTCCCAACTAGCAGTGAATGGGCAGTTTTCAGTTGGAACTTTATCTATTCCCAGTATTGATTTATAATAGAACAGCCATTATTTCCATTTGAGTTATTTTAGTAGGTAGAAAAGCAGAGTTGAGAGTAAAATTACTTGGAGGATGTTTCCCAATAAGTGTCCCAGACCTAACTTAACCTCTAGCTGGTTTATCTTGAGGTTGACACGATGGCGCGCCACAGCTTATCCCCTCACAGGTTCACACGTCACTCTGCGCTGCGCTGCCGGTGTATCAAAGGTCTCCGCTGAGCCGACGCTCTGTTAGACAGCAGCAGCTGTAGTGTTTGAGTCGGGAGATGTAGCATCATCACCTTTCCCTGTATGGATTTCTGAAGAAATACACTAAAATCTGGATGTGGGATATGACAGTGTTGTGGTTCCAATTATTATATTTAGGTCCAAGAAAAAAATTATAGAAATTTGGAGTAATCCGAACTTCTTACTACAATGGAGTTGACAGACGTTTTCTACAACACATAAAATATTGTTGTTTAAGATACTAAAAGAAAACCGTTTCTCAACGTAGTATTTGAAATAGATTGCCCAATAAAAAAAAAAAATCTTAAATATTTTTGTTTTTAATCAAAGATGTGACTTTTCAAATGAAAAAAGATCACAAATAGATCTAGTATTTGGTAGATCTATTTTTCTCATAATTGTTGAACAATTTGAAAAATTTGTCAAATCGAAAGTTTTGTTTTCCTTCAGTGAAACTACAGCTTTGATTTCATCATAATTATACGTAGCGGCGCAATATATTGGCACTGTTATTGGAATTAACCGATGTTAGTTGCTTTTAACATATCGGTATTGGTCTGATATGAACAACCGATGTTTATCTTCATTTTGTTCATCTGTAAGGTCGTTTTTTCCAAAGGTGTCAAAATGGTAGATAATATCAGTAAATATTGTTGTGGGCCTTAACAGTACTATTACTATCAGATATTGATATATGTCCAACTTTTCATGTCCCCAATTATAAATATATAAATAGATCGTTAATGGAAGGAAAAGAACTAAAAAGTTATAAATAATACTTTGTGTAGAAAGCTTTTCAAGCCTTTTTCTACTCAGTTTTGCCAGCTTATGTGATGCGCAATAGACATTTGAGAAAGTTTCCTTTTTTGTACAACGTGTTTCGGATTGTTTCGTCCAAATTAGAACAGCTTATTTGAACTGAGGCTGATCCTGTGGTTTCCCCGCTGAGCGTAACGAGGAAAAAACGTGTTAATAAAGCCTTCTCCGTGTTGTAAAGTCCAAAGTACAGCGCCATGTAAAACTTGCTGTTATGTGGTTGTTGTTCCACTTCTTTCTGTTTGCATTTCTTGCTCCATGTCTGAAATTACAATAACCATTTCAACCCAGCTTGAGTTTTTTTGTTGCTGTTGTAGGAAAACAAAACTTACATGTCTGAGTAATTTTACGGTCTCTTCTGAACCTTTTCTAACCCTTAATATTTCAACCCAACATCGCCTGGCTCATTTTAGCAACACAAATATGACAGGGAATCGGTTCACAAGACGTTTTTCCAGTAGCGCTGCACCGATCCGATGTCGTCATCTGTATCAGTCCCGATATTGAAACAAATATCGGGGCAGATCTAGTCAGTCTAATTCTATAATTTGTGCTCTTAGCGATGTCATGCTGTATTTATTTAACAATAAGAATTTCTAATTTCACCGTGTGAACAATGAAAAGGAAGATTTGTTGCAATTTATGTTTTACATATCTGACCATGGTAGAGAATCTGTTGTTTGTGTGAGTTTGAATTTTTTTATCATTTATTTTACATTGGCTGTTTCACTCCCAATTGCACAGACTGAACAATTTAAACTTGTTGTTTGTCCAAGCTTGTGAAGCTAGCTAAATTTGTAATTCAGTAAATGTCTGTTTTTTAAAAAAAAATCAAACGGTTTAAGTCAATTCAGCACTGTCTTTCTGTATCGTATCGGCCGATTCTACCAATATCGGTATTGGTGTCAGAAGTGAAAAAAGTGGATCAGCGTGTCCCTATTTTTAAGATTATTTTTACTGAAATGTTCTCATTTATTCTAAGTAGAGCAAAACCAAATGTAAAAGAAAAAGTAATTTGTTGTTTGATGTGTTGATCTCTTGATCAACACATCAACACATCAAACAACAAATTACAATTTTGAACCAATAACAAGAAAAGTCATTTTTTCTGTTCAGATCATGACCTGATATTTTTATATCAACTTTGAAGATGAAAACCTTTGAAATTCGAATTTCCATTTGGTGGAGAGCCTATAAAAGATTTGAAGAAAGAATGCGTTAACTTGGTGTGCTATTTGCCAGAAGGCTAATCATTAGTGAAAATAGTTAGATATTGCTTTTTATGCGGCTGTTTCAGTCAGCCTTCTTACCACATCATGAAACTGCTTGTGTAGGCAGTGGAGTTTCCTTCCCTGTGCCACTTTCTGTAAACTCAAATCACCTTCTGAGCTGTTTCATTCCCGGTCAAGAGGAGTTTTTCTGGTCCACTGACCATTGCGACACCTTCACATAACGACACAAGTTTGGACCAAA
Organism: Poeciliopsis prolifica; assembly: GCF_027474105.1. NCBI lineage: Eukaryota > Metazoa > Chordata > Actinopteri > Cyprinodontiformes > Poeciliidae > Poeciliopsis > Poeciliopsis prolifica. The sequence goes on from NW_026562382.1 coordinate 568,352, forward strand.
CACCTTGCTAGCTTCACACATGGTTTTCCAATCCTGCACTCTCTGGTTAGCATCTCAGGCATGTGGACCGCTTGAAAAGGATTACAGCCTAATCAAGGAGAGAGGGACTCAGCCACAGAGCTCTTTGGCTGCCTCCCACCGAGCGCCGCCGCCCCACTAAAACTCAAGAAGCGGGTGAGAGAGAGGTGGATTAAGGAGACAGGCAGGAACCAAGTTTGGCAGCGCTGGGGTCCAGACAGCGCAGGTTCACACGGCCGCTTCCCTCTTTTACAGCTGACGCTTAGTGCAACTTCATAAGCCGGTCATAATGGCGTCCTAATAACAAGGCTGCTTCTTAATACCTGCTACGTGAAATGAAGCCGACCGATTTCTAGTGGAAGAGGAGGATTTAACTGTTTGTAAATCACTTAAACGTTTTGTGAAGCTAATTAATCCTCACGTGGTTTCTTAAGAGTCGGGGTTATTTGGGTCCCCGCAAGCTTCTTACTCTGTATGCAGTCTGGTTGGGGGCGCACTGGCTCACAAAGGTTTGTTTGTTTTTTTTGTTTTTTGTTTTTTTCTCTCTGCGTTGGTTTTCGGCAACTGATGGTCCGACGGGATACCCCTCAGCCTCTCCTGACCGTCGCGCTGAGAGAGATAATAGTATTTGTTGCATTTTAGTCATTTTCCAAGATGACCTACTTTGGTTATTTGGGAGTGTGCAAACCTTTTTTAGCATTTTCCTCTGAAATTTTGGTATCAACAAAGTACTGATCTAATCCTCTAACCAGTCCTTCTTGGAAGCAGCGTAGCCTGCTGGCTTGCAGAGTTGAGGGTTTAGAGTTTCTTCTGTTTGTGTCGGTGCGCTGAAATTAAGCTGTTCTGGACACCGATATTCGGCCATCGACACAGAAAATGCAACCTTTTGCTTGGTGGAAGAAATATTTTGAGCCACTTAGCTCTATTTCTATATATGGTCATAGTCGTAGACAGATAGAGAGGTGCCTTTAAAATAAATCCTTAGCTTTTAGTTATATAAAAAAATTTAAACATAAGGAATTTATATTTTAGTACAGATTTTGTAGAATTACTATAAAAATATAAATATATATAGTTTTATGTTTATTTCATATGTATTTCTTGGCCTTTTTATGATGCTAATTAATTATTGATTTAAAATACATTCAGACTGTTTTCTAAATCGATACTGTTATACCTATACAGTAATGTTTACAGACCTGCTAACAATCCAGAATTTAGTTGTTTATTGTCTTACAAGCCACACTAAGATGTCTCCTTCAGTGCAAACAAAAAAAAACAGGTAACACTTGTCGTTTCTTAACATCTAGTGGCTTTTCTGACTGTTGTACAACTTCTTTATTTCAAAAAACATAGGGAACTAGGAACTCATGCTGGTGCTGACGCATCGGTGCAAGTGTTCCTCTATCTGCTTCACTAAAACAGACACTTCATTTCTCTAAAATTGTCTGACACACATAACGATGTTGACTTTGAGATGTGAAAGCTTTTTATATCACCCCAGTGTATGAGAATCCTGGCGGGCCACCAGGTTTTACTTGCATCCACCAGACTTTATTTTGTTTGTATTGGCTTTTCTAAGACTTTTTAGTCGGTGTTTATGGATTGTTCATTATGTCAATCAATAAAACAGAATCACCTAGTGATATTTTCAAATTTTCTGTCAACTTCAACGATTTTTTTAACTGCAGCAAAATGTGAACATTGAAATTTTATTCACATTGAAAATACAAACTAATAATAACACTTAGTCATAGCATTTTAAAATATTAACTATTGCAATAACTAGTATTGTTACAATGTTCAGACCACATTTTAGATTCTTTACCTTCTAAAATGTTTTATGTTGCTTCAAACAAGTGGCAGCGAACCTATGACAAACTTAGTTTGAATGCATGTAACCTATAAGTAATTAGCCAATGCTAATAATAATTTGCGATTTTGTGAACCCTAAATGCAGTGTTTTACACTATTTTCTTTCATTTTTTCTCATTTACCAGCACTGTTGGTAAATGCAATAATAAAGAAAATAAAAAACTGAATAAAATCATTCAATAATTGTAAAAAATTGTACAAATGAAGTGTTCTTTGTAAAACTTCTGTTTAAATCATCAAAATCAAGCAGAATTATTTTAAAATGGGATAATGAGAGTGGTTCATTTTTCCACATACCTCATGTTAGAGCTCTATGCCAAACCACCAAATTAGGAATTTAATAATAATAGCAATCATTCTGACGAATACAAGCTCAACCAGACATTACTGGAAGTGTAGAAGTACCAAACATAAGCACCTCAGTGTGCGCTGTGAGTCAACGTTATATCTTTACACCTGTCTTTCTGATTACATCACGGTGTGACGTGTTCATAGGTCATTTCAGCTTCCTCAGACTGAGCTGCGTGTACAGATACCTTAACAAAGATGTTTGTGATACAAATAGGACAGCTTAGAAAGGTCTGCCATTTAACTAATCTAATAACTAGTTTAAAAAGATGAGCCATCTCCTTCCTTTCTGTTCTGTAGAATCAATGAGGCATAAACATAGATTTCCTGCCTTGTTTAGAAACTGTTTGCGTATAACATCAAGTATCTACTGCTTACATGGTATTTGATCAAATACCATGATCAAATTGTTAAACTAACTATGTTTAGTAGTTTTTACTTAGTTTTGATTACTGATACCATACCTAACATATTTTAAGTTATCTGTGTTTATATTCATGCTTATTTAGATTTGTAGCCTTTTTTTTGCCTATGTAATTAGTCTCCAAAGTTGAATTATCCACATAATCTTACTTTAATCTCTTTATAGCATGTAAAGCCCAAATTTGTGGTAGAAAAACTCCTTAACAGCTGAAATTAGTATCATAAGGGACAAGATGTCTCAACCAGAATCTCCCTTAATGTTGATCACGAAAGACGTTGCGTTTCCATTACACATGTGCACAGCACTTTGTTGATATTCCTGCTAATGCAAAAAAAAAAAACAAAAAAAAAACACAATTTGCCATTTCTCTGTTAAGTAAGAACATTATCCTCCTACCATTTATTGTCTCTGTGGTTTTTGGCAGCAGTAACAGCCGAGTTATTGATCACGTGATTTGTGTGATGCAAAAAAGTCATTTCTGTCACAGTTTTGCGAAGTACACTAATTTTGATACGGCCGAAAAACCACCTCAAACTTTTTTTAATCAGAAAAACGTGAATTTTTGGCGCCTTCCCATTAAGCTAATTTGTTTTTGTAATTCCAATTTGCACAATTGTACAGTCAATTGAAACGTAGTTAGAGACTCCCTAAGCCACCAAGTTAGACCAACTTCATGAAAAAAATAGTTTTCTCATGATGTCTTTCTTTTGAACATCTCTCTTATTTCATTTGCTGTTGCGTCTTTCCGATCATGTTGAATAACCCAAACGGGGCGATCAGACGACGGTGTGTAGTCACGGCTTCATTTCAAGAAGACTTTCAGATGACTGCACATACTGTTCCTCCTGCGTGAGGCATCGTATACTTGAATGTGCAGACAGAAGTGTGTGGTAATGAGGGCGTGTGAGTTGCGCTTGTGAAATTCTCGTCCGAAGGCCTGTCGGGTCTTGTTGGAGAAGTTTTACGAAGAGGTGGTGAAACAGGAAAATCAGAGCGTCTGCATCCAGAGGCAACTCTCAGAAACTTCCTGACATGTGGAAGGCCTGCTTATTTTTTAACTCCCACTTAGGGCTAAATAAAGATTGAAATAGAGGTAAAAATCAGCTTGACGTATCATAACCACACATTTAAGTATGTTTTTTTTTTTTTTTTTTACCTTTTACATGGAAAACAGTTTTCAAGTATTTAGTAAGCATAACTTGCTTCCACTCCACTCCCTACATGTGTGGGCCCTCTCTAATAAAATCAGCCTTTAATCTTTAATCTGCCAAGCCTGTATAAACCTACACATAAAACTGAACCTCCTGATTAAAAGAAGACTCACAGCAGCTGGTTTAGAGAGATACCAGTTAACACCAAGCTGAAAAGTACTCAAATGGATGTTTTATTTTTCGACAAAATCTCTCCGTTGTAGTTTTTTGCTCGTCGGACTTGTTTCTGTAGCATGAATGGGAGTGGCTGGATGTCTGTAATGAACGCCGTTTGGAATAGGCTCTTTCGTGCCTCGCTGGTGAAAACATTTGGGAAGCCATTTGACAAAAACCACCTGTTCAGAAACGCTGCTTCAGAACTGAGTCATTTTCTCATTCGGGTTCCTCTTTTTATTCTTTTTTAGTGTTAGTTCCTTTTTTCCAGCCTCAACGTCAAGGCCCTCCTCAGCGGCTTTCCAGCCTGTCAAAACTGACCACCTATTATGCAAAGGTCCTCTTTGCCCCAAAACAACTTTTCTTCGGTTCCTCTTTTTCCCAGCAGTTGCTCTGCTCCTCTTATCGGTGTCCAGGAAGAGTCATTGTTTTTCTTTTTGAATTTCCTGTATGCTGAAGGGAAGGCCTGAAAGTGCTGACCGTCCATCTGTGTTTTTTCTCATGAATGAGGCATTTTGTGCCAACGTCGGTTCAGCGGGACAGCAAACTTTCTGAATACGAAGGCGCACGTCATACTGGTCGGGTTATAAATTGGAAAGTCTTCTAATAATTGTATGAAATTGTACAAGTGGAACTAACATGCTCTGTTAGTTCCACTTTGCAATTATGCACTGCTTTTGTCCATTGTGGATTTTCTAATACAAAAACATAGGAAGTGCTTAAGATTGAATGAATTCTTTTGGGATAACAGCAACACAATGGCTACATAAAACAAAACAAAAAAAGTACCCATTTGTTATATTTTCACTCTTACTTTGTGTTGATAGGAGAAACATGGCATTGTGTCCTTGAAGTCAAGTCTGTGTAGAACATTTTACTAACAAGGGCAATTCAGAGTGACTTACATAACCATTTATGAAACAAAGAATTTAGTCAAATACCATGATCAAATTGTTAAGCACGTCAAATGTATTAATTAATGTTCCAGTTATTAGGAATCAAAAGCAGGCGGGTTTTTAACCTTAGTTCAATGGAACTTGAATTTTTTGGTACTTCCAGATTTGTGGTGCATGGAAGCTGAATTTTTATTTTTTTTAAAGAAAAAAAATTTCAGTCTTTTGGGAAATGTTTTCTTTAACAAAAACATAAATACATGAATAAAAAGATAGCTAAGCAAAAAATTGACTTTGAAAGTTAAGACAGTTTGATGCTTTCCTTCCTGTTCCTGCTTCGTGCCGCCTGTCGCAGTCTGTGGGAACAACAGCAGGAAATGTTGGTGTCCCTGAGCTGCACTGGGTGGTACTGCTGTAAACAGACGACATGGCTGCAAAGTAAAACTAAAGCGTTTAGTTTTACTTTCAAGTTGTGTCAAATCAAAAGCGGAATAACAGATTTTTACTATTTCTCAACTTGTAGACTTGGACTTTGGCTTTTCTTGGAAGAGCCTGTTGTTTTCTCAAGCTTGTTTTCTTTTGATGGGGGTTTACACAAGACTGCAAGATCTGACATAGTTTAGCTCACGCAAACAGGAAGCAAGGCTGGGCACATTAGGTGGTTTTGAATTAACTACTTGCACTTTTATACAGATACGTATGCCTGCTTTCAGGCTTGATGCTTTGATTTTGCAAAGTGAGGTTGAGAAATGGTACTCATCTGTTTCTCGTTTCACTGTGTCTTTTGTTTGTGTGTGTGTGTGTGTGTGGGGGGGGGGATTCTCCCTCAATCTCCATGTCTGCTTGTGGTCTGCTTTGTGATGAGTCACGCTACCCTCTGTGTTCTTGTAAAGAGAAGTGAAACCTTCATCTGATCTAATAATAAAAAATAAAGGTGTTTGTTTTTTTGCACAAAGACCCACTTTGGCCTTCCGTCACACCCAGGCCTCTGGTCGACTTTGTCTGGAGGCTTTCCAGACTTCCTGTTTGTGGTCAAGCTCTGATCTTTTCTATTCCCAGATCATCAGCTACCTGAAAGCTGGCAAAGACTTGAAATATCATCAACATTTGAAGACATCAAAATTTAACCAGGAATGGACACTGCAAAATATCCCTTTTCAAAAACAAGGGGGAAAACAGTACAAAAATAGAGTATAATGTTCTTAAAATAAGAAAACTTATCTGCCAACAGAACAAGAAAATTTATCTTACCAAGATTTTCCAAAACAAGAAAAAAAAATACCTAACCAAGATGAATCTACAAATATCTTAAAATTAGTGTGTTTTTACTTAAAACAAGCCAATTTTACTTGAACAAAAAAGATATATTATTTTATGAAAAATATTCTCAAATCTCTTGGTGAGAAAAAGGATCTTGTTAGAAAAAAAAAACAAGCATAAATCTCCTTAATTTAAGATATTTAATCTTACTAAGTTTTTTGCAGTGTACCTTTTTAGAGTGTTTTTCAAGTAAAACTTTCAAATAGTGTAATACCTATGGAGGGCCAGATCCACTTTTTTCACTTCTGATACCGATATCTGAGGTTTAGTATTGGCGGTTACTGATCTGATACAAAAAACACTTAAAACGTTTTTTTTTTGTTTGTTTGTTTTTTTCCCGCAGACATAAATGTACTTAATTACATTTTTTGTGACAACTCTCCATCAATACAGCACACATAAATACACCAGCTTGGTCAAACATGCAAAAACAACTTTGATTTGTTCAGTCAGTACAATCAACCATATAATAGCCAGTTGTAAAATAAACAATAGACTGACCGGTAACTCTTTATTTGATGGGTTGAGCATAAGACTGATATGACTCTGTTATACTGACATAACAATATAATATAAAGAAGTCATTGTGTTAATGGGGAAGCTAGCAACAGGCCCAGTGTGCTGCCGTCAACCAATCCCTGACAGCCTCTCTTCTCTCTCTCCTGCAGGATGCCGAGGCAGCTCTGGTGGTCCGTCGCCAATCTCAAACCTGGTGCTGGTGCATGTGTCTGGGGCTGGCCCTCATGCTGTCCGGGGTGGTGGTGGCAGGAGCCTACCTCTACCGCTACTACATCCTGGAGGTGAACACAAGTCATTATAGCGCTGCGGAAGTATCTCAAGTGAGGAAACAAAAAGATGTGGGATATTAGGTATTTTAGACAGAGTCATGTGTCTTTTCTTCACCACACAAGGTTTCCATAGAGTTTAGATGTTAGATCTAGTCATTGCTATATATCCTTGCTGGCTCTGGCGTCTTTATTTCCAGCGGTCATTGGGCGAGAGGTGGGGCGACACAAAGACACACAAACACACCCTAATGGCAATTTAGAGAGACCAATTAGCAGCCATGTTTTTGGTCTGAGGGATGAAGCCCGAGTGCCCAAAGAAAACGCCACGTAGGCTCAGGGTCGAAATGCCAACTCCATGAAGAAAGAAGCCAGGTCGGGATTCCAACCCAACATCAACAAAACACCAATGTGTGAATATGCAGGCAGACAGAAGGACTGAGTGACGAAACGACAACGATATCTGTTGGGATAGACACACGATCAACATTGACAGAAAACACTTCAAATAAGATGTTCTATAGTTTCACATTCAGAGCCGAACAACAATCTGGGGGAATGTAGGCGAAGGAAAGGTTTAGCCACTCAACCTTCCACTGCTGGCTAGGAAAGGTGGGTGACATCAACTAACTCACTCACTCTTTTGTTGGCTAGCAACAACGTGCTATGTTTATAGTATAGGCCTGGAATGCCAGCAAGATCATGTACTTGTGGAAATTTCACACAACACACGAACAACATGTTTGCACGTTTAATAGGCGTCCAAATACTATACACCATGAATGTGTAAACAATGCAAAAAGTATGTGTTAACAGCACGTCAGCAAACTGTAAAATATGTGATGTTCTGTTTCAAAAGCGCATCTTGAACTAGAAACATTTTTATCCTGATGTGAACCCTAGACTGATGGACATGGACTGCACAAGCACACTTAGTGTTTACACAATCATCCTCTGTTTATGTGTCAAAAATCTCAATATGTTTCTATAAATGTTCTTCTTTTTTTTTCCCCTTACCAAAGCCGGAAGACGAGGTCTTCTTCTGTGGTGTGAATTACCACGAGGAGGACTACATGGTCCCTGATGAGGAGGTTTGTGAAAAATTTATTTTCTCAATATTCACATGTCCTGAAGGTATTTAGTTTTTTTTTCCTTTAGAAATAACTTTAAAAATTAGCTGCCAGGCAAGGCTTATTTCAAAGCGACCATGTTGAGTCCTGTACCGGTGTGGTTCCGCAGGCGGAGATGCCAAACAGGAACTTCCAGCGACTGCTGGAAGAGAAGATCAGGGTGCTGGAGCGGGAGCAGGTGGAGTTCATCAATGTGCCCGTGCCAGACTTCGAAGACGGAGACCCCGCTGATATCGTCCACGACTTTCAGAGGGTGAGGAACCTCACAACTCTGAGAGAACAGAACATTTGACAGAGGAGTGCTTAACGTGCCGTTTTTTTTTTCATTGTTTTTTTTTTTTACCTCTCCCAGAGGCTGACCGCTTACCTGGATCTGAACCTGAACAAATGCTACGTCATCCCACTCAACACCTCCATCGTCATGCCTCCCAGAGATCTTTTGGATCTGCTCATCAAAGTCAAGGTAGCACAAGGTTTTCCTGTGACGTAAATCCAGGCTGATTTTCTCTCAGGGAACTCGACATGTGTTTGTTGTTAGTTGCTCTGAATGAAAAACGATCTAATTTTTTGTGACATCGTAGCGTTTTCGAAACACCCTGACGTGTTGGAGCAGATATTCAGACAGCATTTTTTTCTCCCCTTAATGTAACATAAGGCCTGATGCAACATGTGCAAGTCCAAAGGAATGAATATGCCACATTATTCTTACAACACTCAAATAAAGTAATGGAAATATGTATTGCTGTTCTCCACGCACAACAAATTTAAAGGAAATGTGGCCTCCAAAAAAGAGTGGGTCCCAGAATGTAATGACTAATCTACGGCAGCTTGTTATGGCCATTGTAGATAGGAGAAGAATAAAGGGGGATCATTTTCTGAAAAAAATTTTCTTGAAAAAAAACTTTGTTTGAAAAGTCAAAACATTTGCTAGAAATAAAAACACAAATTTTGAGACCAATCTCAGAAATTTTTGAGAAAAACCCCCCAAAAATTCCGAGTTTGAAAAGTTGTAAATTTTTAGATTAATCTTAGGAATTTTTAAAAAGAAATCAAAAAAGATTTTGAGTTTGAAAAGTCAAAACATTTGCTTGAAAAAACTTCAATATTTTGAGATTAATCTCAAAATATTGAGAATATTTTTTTGTTTAAGATTGAAACATAAGAAGGAAGAATTATTAAAAAAGATAACCAGATTTCTCTGTGACAGAGATGTTTTTTTCCCCTCTGCCAGGCTGGCTCCTACCTGCCCCAGTCGTACCTGATCCACGAGGAGATGATGGTGACGGAGCGTCTTGAGAACGTCGACCAGCTTGGGTACTTCATCTACAACCTCTGCCACAACAAAGAAACCTTCAAGCTGCAGCGCAGAGACACAATTCTGGGTGTGTAGCTTTTCCATGTAACACCACAACACACACAGAACATATGAACATATAACTTCCGCATCTTAAAAATGTTCAAACTTGACAACCATACATTTGACTGTATTTTTTGGGGGGAGGGTTTAACTGTTAAGTAGAAGGAAATTATAGTTTTCAACACGGTTTTGTGAACATCGCCGCCCTCGAGTGTTCATTAGAGAGATCTGGGTCCCAGCACCAGATTGTTGTGAACAAACAAATTAATTACCAAGCGCTGTTAGATAAAAATCACTCAGAACATTCATAAAATCTCAATGTATTATCTCCTAATAACTTTTCCCACCACATTTTACAACATAAAAGCACAAAACAATTTTTAATTTCAAATTTGTTTGGTGTTCCTGCTTCTTTTCAAAATAGTTACATCTCTCAGAGATTGGATAAAAGGCATCCATCTTGCCCCCATTTTTCATTTGGATTTATGCTTGGCCTTTGACTAGGCCAGGGGTAGGCAACTCGAGGGCTGTTCTCCTGCAACTTTTAGATGTGTCTCCAATTCAACACACCTGACTCAAATAATGAGGTCATTAGCAGAACTCTGGAGAACTTGACTGCACTTCAGAGGTGATTCAGTTATTTGATTCAGCTGTGTTGGACCAGGGAGACGTCCAAGAGTTGCAGGACACCGGCCCTCGAGGACCAGGATTGCCCACCCCGAGACTAGGCCATTATAACAAGCGAATGTACTTTGAGCAGAACTATTTCTAGCGTATGTTCTTCCAATTTTTTCTCTTTTTTCACACTTTTTACTAAGAACATGGCTTCTGAAGGCAATTGTGGTATTTTTATTTAAAGGTGTTATGAAAAAGGGGTTGAATTCTGAGGGAGGTCACAGTTGTTTGTGTCCACGAAGTTTTTCCTTACACTTAACATTATTTTTGCCAGTCAGAAATCCAAAGAAAACACATTCAAATTTGCGTTTATAATATTATTAGATGTAGAGAAAATTGAAGGCCTTTGAAATACGTTTCCAAGGCGACTGCCTTTCCTTAGCAGAGGACCCAAAGTGCCGTTCACGCGACGTAACGAAGAACCTTTATTCCGTCTCACAGGTATGCAGAAGCGCGAAGCTCTCAACTGCCACAAGATTCGTCACTTCGAGAACAAGTTTGTGGTGGAAACTTTGATCTGCGAGCCTTGAGACGCCTCGACCGAAGCTCTTAAAGTCGCAGGCGCCGGGCGAGATCGTGTTCTTCATCGTCACCTATCTGTTTTTCTGTTCTGCAATAAAGAGTTTTGAGCAAGAGAGAGGAGTGAAATGTGAAGCTGTGTGGTAAATATCTACTGAATGTTAATTAAAGTAAAAGCTTATTATTTTTTCTGTTTCTTTTTCTGCTTGGGAATCATCTAGGAAGCTATGATGCTTAGCCGAAAATCCACGTATAAATGATTTTAATCAAAACGTCTGCAGTAAATAGCAACCGTTCGCTTCTATAGATATGGGTGTTGTTTGCAGTTCTTTAAGTATAAAAATAAAAACCTTCGGAAACAGGGCATCCCACTGATTGTGGTTTTCGAACCTCGACAGACTAGAGAGACTTTTTTTTAAATGTTTGCTGTAGCTAACAACATGCTGCACCGATTGTCTGGAATGCATTCTCAATGGGGGATTACAGAACCATACTTTTTTGTTGTTTTGGGGTTTTTTTAGCTCTAAAAACAACAGGCAAAAACTGGAAAGGGAAATCCAGAGGAGGAAGGGCAAGCAGGAAGCACACTTATGTTAAAGTCTTTTTCAAATGTGTTTTTTTTTTTTAAGTTTCAGTTTTGATAACTTTTTTGTTTTGTTTTATTTTTCTTGTACTAATTTGTGTATATAAGCTCTTCAATGAACTCAATAAACCAAAAAATGGATTAAAAAAAAAACCAGCAGTCTGTGTTGTCTTTCATTTACTGTTATTGATTTAATGGCGGTTTAACTATAGTTCCTCTCAGCGTCACACGCGTTTAACATGCTAAATGTTGTATGGGTGCTGACACTGGATCAGCTGTCACCGCTCCTGTCATTTGATCGCAGTGGAAATTGATTTGTGATTAAAGTACCCCTGCAACCCCACACACAGGAGGATCATGGGAAAAGAACCAGGCGTTAAGATGGAGGGGTCACCTTGAAAGTCCAGAGGACGGTTTTCACATCACACTTATATTAGAAATTAGTTTTATTTTTTATGTTTGAGACTTTAATGTTTATATTTACTCAAGGTAATCTTTCTTTGATATTGCAAATGCCACACCAAATAACTCTCAGTCGCGTTTAAAGAGACATTGTTTAACACTACAATTATTAAAAGGAACAGCATTCTAAGATGCTTAACAACGTTTGAAATCCACCCTTCTGAAGGGAACCGTGAGCTTTCTACCTATGATGTGGGAAAACAACTACATCTCCCAGTGTTCTCCGCGGTACCTTCTCTTGCTCGCCGTACTGCAGCTTATATTTTTTTAGTTTTTTGGGTCGAAAGACGGACATTACTGTGACGTCTCGCGGCTCTTCAACTTGTTATCGCTCCTTTCCTCCCCCACCCTCTCAGTCATGTTAACTGTACTGCGACTGTGAAGTCCCAAACCCGTAAGTAAACTTATTTCTTTAAAAACATTAAAAAGGAAGCCTCTTCGTCCGGACAAGGAAAGTTTAGCTAGCTTGCTAACTGTGTTGCCGTATCCATGGCAACGGACATGAACTTAATAGGGAACTCAGTTCAAGCTATTAGTATGATACACACACACACACATATATATATATATATAATACATATACAATTGAAAGGGATAGGACGTGGAAGAATAAATAAAAAAGGGAATTAGAGAACTAGAAGGAAGTAGTTCAGAAGAAGAAAGGAAAGTTGTGAGGGAGGAATTTAAAATAATGTTAAAACTTAAGAACGAGGAAGAACAGGGTAACATCAGCCCCATCGTGGTGTCAAGAGAAATTAAAAAGAAAAGTGGAGATGTTGAAATGGTAAAGATTTTGAGAGATGGACACCTATTGGTAGTTTGTAAAAATGAAGAGCAAAAGAATGAGGCTTTAAATGTTGATACTATCTGTAAAAAAACAAACAAACAAACAAAAAACTATTGGAGAAAAAAAATCATGGGAGAGAGTAAAATAATTAGATGAGTGATTTATGGGATCCCGCTAGATCACAGGTGTCAAAGTCCAGTCCTCAAGAGCCGCTGTCCTGCAGTTTTTATATGCGCCACAGGTACAAAACACTGGAATGAAATGGCTTAATTACCTCCTCATTGTGTACATCAGTTCTCCAGAGCCTTAATGACCTAATTACTCTATTCAGGTGTGGTGCAGCAGAGGCACATCTAAAAGCTGGAAGACCCCGGCCCTTGAGGACTGGAATTTGACACCACTGCTAGACGAAGATCTTGATCAAATTAAGAGAAGTATTGTAGGAGCTTTTTGCTCTGACAATTATTATTGTCAAAAACAATAAATGGAGAAAAAGTAGGAAGTTTGTCAATCCTCAGTGAATTTGAAGAAAAAGAGTTGCCACAAAACATCAAAATAGGTTATCTCAGTTTTCAGACAGGCCACCACTTTGTTGTTTAAAATGTCAAAGGTCACATATCAGCAGTTTGTAAAGGGATGCAGAGATGTCCAAAATGTGGTCAAGATATCGAGATAGACCATCACAAACCACACATTAATGCTACTAAAGGTTTGTTGCCAACCGCCAGTAAATCCAAGAAGAAGGAGAAGAAGACAATCATAAATAAATATTTGAGGTATTATTTCTATTGTGGGATTTAGCAAATAGAAATTATTTTGGTTGGGTCTTAAGTGGGCTGGCTTAGTTGATATTTTAACTGACCCAAAACCAAGAGAAGTGTGGTCTGATTTGACTGCAGACAGTGAGACAAAATGTAAATATGCTGTAGCTAACAGCTTGTTTCTGGCACAGCTGACGCCTGGCTGATAATCCTGTGTTGTGTGCGTGGCAGCATTTCCAGGCGTTATGAATGACTATGAGGTTATCCGGCAGATCGGAGAAGGTGCGTTTGGGAGAGCCTTACTCGTCAGAGACAAACGGGGAGATGGAGACGGGAACTGCGTGGTGAAGCAGATCAGCCTGAGGAAGGTACAGGAACAACAGCACACTGCCCGCAGACCAGTCTGCTCGGGAAACCACAAGTGGCATATGTCTACAGTGAACAACAGTTTGATAACACCCAAAAACATAAGAAAGATCAAAATTACTGAATGAATTGTAATATCTACTTTAAAAATGAATGGACATTTCTCAGATTTTACAATAACATTTCTTATCAAATATCCCAAATTATATCAATATAATTAGGAATATTTTGTTTTCCTGATTGTCTTTGCAGTTTGAAATAAAACAAGTATTTATTTCAGATGTATTAAAGGGGCAGTACTAGGTGAAATTGACAAGTTTGAGCTTTCCGTCATCAAAAAATAACTTTAATTCTTTTGCGAATGTTTGAGAAGTCCTTTAATCTCCCATGGCAACCGTTCAGCTTGGAAGAATATGTGGGTGCAGTTTCCAGGCTACCGATCTTCCACCTCACAAAGCCGTCCTCCTCACCCAGCTCCTTCAGACTAGCCAGCAGCAATTAGCAAACACCCAGTGGAACTGTGAATCTGCTGAGCTCATTATAGGAGCTACTTCTCAGTGGTTGGAGCACTGCTCAAAACGTTGTTGAAGGGATAATTGAGTAGGCCTGAAGGCGGAGTTACAAAAAGAGCAGAAGTTTTTAAAGAGACAGAGGCCCAATTTCAAGGCATTAAATTACAAAGTCAAATTTCTTTTTAAGTCATATTTGATATATATATATATATATATATATATATATATATATATATATATATATATATATATATATATATATATATATATATATATATATATATATATATAAAAATAAAAAAGTTCCCTTCTCACCCACCGCGGGTGGTTCTTATCCTCTGAGCTCGGGTCCTCTACCAGAGGCCTGGGAGCTTGAGGGTTCTGCGCAGTATCTTGGCTGTGCCAAGGACTGCACATTTCTGGACTGAGATGTCTGATGTTGTTCCTGGGATCTGTTGTAGCCACTGCTCCAGTTTGGGGGTTACTGCCCCGAGGGCACCGATGACCACAGGCACCACTGTGGTCTTCACCTTCCAGGCCCTCTCCAGTTCCTCCCTGAGGCCCTGGTATTTCTCTAGTTTCTCGTGCTCCTTTTTCCTGATGTTGCAATCACTTGGTATTGCTACATCTACCACAACGGCTTTCCTCTGATGTTTATCCACTACGACAATGTCTGGTTGGTTCGCCATTACCATTTTGTCTGTCTGGATCTGGAAGTCCCACAGGATCTTAGCTCTGGCGTTCTCCACCACCTTTGGGGGTGTTTCCCACTTTGATCTTGGGGTTTCCAGTCCATATTCTGCACAGATGTTTCTGTACACTATGCCTGCCACTTGGTTATGTCGCTCCATGTACGCTTTCCCTGCCAGTATCTTGCACCCTGCTGTGATGTGCTGGACTGTCTCAGGGGCCTCCTTGCACAACCTACACCTTGGGTCTTGTCTGGTGTGGTAGATCTGGGCCTCTATTGCTCTGGTGTTTAGGGCCTGTTCCTGGGCTGCCAGGATGAGGGCCTCTGTGCTGTCCTTGAGTCCAGCTTTTTCCAGCCATTGGTAGGATTTACTGATATCAGCCACTTGGGTTATTTGCTGGTGGTACATCCCATGTAGGGGTTTGTCCTCCCATGATGGTATCTCTGGCACCTCAACCTCCGTTCCCTGTTGTCTGAGACATTCACTGAGCACATTGTCTGTTGAGGCTTTGTCCCTGATGTATTTATGGATCTTAGTTGTTTCGTCCTGGACAGTGGTTCTCACACTCACTAGTCCTCTGCCTCCGTCCTTGCGGCTCGTGTACAGTCTCAGGGTGCTGGATTTGGGATGGAACCCTCCATGCATTGTTAGTAGCTTTCTGGTCTTAATATCTGTGGCTTTTATCTCCTCCTTTGGCCAGCTAATTATTCCAGCAGGGTATCTGATTACTGGCAAGGCATAGCTGTTTATCGCACAGATTTTGTTCTTGCCATTGAGCTGGCTTCTCAGGACTTGCCTTATTCGTTGGAGGTATTTAGCTGTGGCTCCTTTCCTTGTGACCTCATCGAGGTTGCCATTTGCTTGTGGTATACCTAGGTACTTGTAACTGTCCTCTATGTCTGCTATTGTTCCTTCTGGGAGTGAGACCCCTTCTGTGTGGATGACCTTCCCCCTCTTGTGACCAGCCGACCACATTTCTCTAGTCCGAATGACATCCCAATGTCAGTGCTGTAGATCCTGGTGGTGTGGATCAGTGAGTCGATGTCTCGCTCACACTTGGCGTACAGCTTGATGTCATCCATGTAGAGTAGGTGACTGATATTGGCCCCATTTTTGAGTCTGTATCCGTAGCCAGTTGATAACTTGGCTGAGGGGGTTCAGGCCTATGCAGAACAGTAGCGGGGACAGAGCATCTCCTTGGTATATGCCACATTTGATGGACACTTGTGCAAGTGGTTTGCAGTTGGCTTCAAGGGTGGTTTTCCACAGCCTCATCGAGTTTGCAATGAAGGCTCTCAGAGTCCTGTTGATGTTATACATCTCTAAGCATTCAATGATCCAAGTATGCGGCATTGAGTCATAGGCTTTCTTGTAATCAATCCAAGCCATGCACAGGTTGGTGGTGTGTTTTGCAGTCTCGGGCAACTGTGCGGTCTACGAGGAGTTGGTGTTTGGCTCCTCTGGTATTTACACCGATACCCTTCTGTGCCGTGCTCATGTGTTTATCCATGTGTTTGCTTATCTTGGCCGCTATGATGCCTGACATGAGCTTCCAGGTTGTGGAGAGGCAGGTTATTGGTCGGTAGTTGGGTGGGACTGGACCCTTTGATGGATCCTTCTGGATTAGGATTGTCCGCCCTTCAGTTAACCATTCAGGGTGAGTCCCACTTTGTAGCAGCTGGTTCATTTGGGCTGCCATTCGCTCATGGAGAGCAGTGAGTTTCTTTAGCCAGTAGGCATGGATCATGTCAGGCCCTGGTGCTGTCCAGTTTTTCATACCTGAGACTCTTTCTTGGACATCTGTCACAGTGATGGTTACCGGGGCTTGCTCAGGGAGGTTGCTGTGGTCCTCTCGTAGAGAGATCAGCCACTGTGCATTGCTGTTGTGGGACGCCTCCCTTTCCCATATGCCTTTCCAGTATTGTTCCGTCTCCAGCCTTGGTGGGTCTGCTCTGTTGTTATTGTTACCCTGCCATTGAGAGTACACCTTAGCTGGTTGAGTGGAGAAGAGCCGGTTAATCCTTCTGGATTCATTCTCCCTTGTGTATCTCTTTAGGCGGCTGGACAAGGCTTGGAGCCTCTGTTTGGCAGTCTCGAGTGCTTCAGGTATGGGCATCTGGCTGTACTTTCTGGGTACTGGTCTTTTCATTGCACCCTTGTGGAGCTCTGACAGTTGGCTCACTTCCCTTCTTGTTACCTTGATTTTAGCCTCTAACCGTCTTTTCCATGGTGGGTATTGGGTCTCATGGTTGCTCTTATAGCCAAGTATCTCAAGGATCACTGATGCTGAGTTGTAGATCAGCTCATTGGTTTCTGTTATGGTGTTGGTAGGGATCGTTCTCAATGCTGCATTCACATTCTCAATGAGACTTTCTGATGGTACTTCACTCAGCCGTTGTAATTGGCGCCGGGGAGGCCTGGTTGTCATTCGGGTCATGATTCTCTCTCTCAGGTCAGCAGCTGTCTCGTTCAGCTCTGTTTCGCTCATTGGGGCCGTGTATCCCCTCACTGGGTGGGGACTTGTAGTTAAGTCCCCACAGTCCTGACATCCGGGTTCCTCCCTTTTGCCGTAGCATTTGTGTTGTATCTCGTCAATCTCAAGTTGTGATAGCAGTTGCCGTTTGCGGATGTTGGAACACTGAGCTACTAGTTGTTTAGCGCTTAGTGTTGACTGGGGATGTCGAAGTAACCATTCCTTCCCCAGTCTTTGCATGTAACCTCTCACTAGGGTTACTTGAGTAGTAGCATTCCAACAGATCCACATTTTCATCTCTCGCCCATTTCCGTCTTGTTCCAGTAGCCCATTTGTCATCAAGGTGCTCTGGTTCCCCAACACCTGACGCAGACCTGTTTGGCCGGGCGACGTCTGAGCCGGCATGTTATGCAACTTAGTATCTCTCATGGTATGAGGTAGGCAGTAGCTTGAAGGGTCTTGCCTAAGGACCCAGACTGGATTTGAACCCTGCCCTCTCGGGTGATATACTGATGCCTTATGTATTGAGCTATCCAGTCAGCGAGATATATATATATATTATATATATATATATATATATATATATATATATATATATATATATATATATATATATATATATATATATATATATATATATGGCAGTTTTATAACAACTGATGTTAAAAGTTACTTGACTATGCCATAAAACATCACTATATGCCTGCAAAACCCATATTAAAATGCCTCACCTATGAAATATGTTGGAATCTAGAAACAAAAATGTCTCTACAATATAATAAAATCCAACCAGTTTGAAAAATCCCTCTTCATTCACTTTTAGGGCTGTCTCATTGACCATTATGTGTGTTTATTGTCCAGATGTCAGCGAAGGAGAAAGAAGCCTCTAAGAAAGAAGTGACTCTCCTGTCACAGATGAAACACCCAAACATCGTTTCTTTCATCAATACATTTCAAGGTCGGAGCAGATCTTCCTTCCAGAGCATTTTTCAGGCCCACTGATCCACAATTCAGCCATATATGTTTCGTATCTCTAGTAGATTTAGGTGTGAAGCAACATTTATGCTCCCGTCACATTGTTTTACTATCTTTGAGATGACTGTCATTTCCTGTCAGAAACGAACCACTTGGAAAACTTTTCTGTGTGCAGAGAAGGGCAGTCTGTACATAGTGATGGAGTACTGCAATGGAGGAGATCTGCTGAAGAAGATCAACATGCAGAGAGGAATTCCTTTCTCTGAGGCCCAGGTAGCTGAAATCTGAGCCTGGATGTTACAAGAGGCCGGGCTCCCTGTCAGACGGAGGAGGAAAAAAAGTGAACTTTTTGTTTCTCAGATTGTGGACTGGTTCATCCAGATCTGCCTGGGCCTCAAGCACATCCACGACCGGAAGATTCTTCACAGAGACATCAAATCTCAGGTGAAACACGCCTAAAAGAAAGACTAAAAATAAAACTAAAGATTACTGAAACACTTTTTTTTTTAACTTTGCATCACTCTTTTTCTATCAGACAAACAAACAGGTTTTAGCGTTGTAGGGATATTTTTCTGAGTGAATCTGCTGAACTTACAAAGATAAAACCATGTTTTTATCGTCTATTTGAACTGCATCACTCACAGGAAGGTCAATAAAAAGGTCAAATTAAAGTTTATTTGCATAATTTAAAGAAAGTTTATTTCAGCATGACACAACAATCTTTTTATTATTTACAAAGTTTCATTGAAGTTCCACTGTAGATTTGAAACAGTTTGGACTCAATTTGTTTTTCCAGTGACTAAAACTGTTTTAGGATCTTTTCTGAAAATTTCACAGCTGTCATTTTGTATTTCTTATTTAGTCTGTTTAATTCTCAGATATTTTAAACCTTTACACTTTTATTACATCCACAAACTACAGTCTGTTTATCGGGATTTTATATGGTGAATCAAAAGAAAGAAGTGAAAAGTGATTAATTTAGGAAAATTAACACATTGTTTTCAATTTGCCTTTATAAATGATACTCTGAAAACTCACTTGCATTCTGTCTTCATATTATCCCGCATCACACCATACTCATGTTAAAACATGGTAATGGCAGCATCATGTTGAACAATCTGAGCTGATGAAAAAATGAAAGAAGGGGATTTGACATAACCTGATGACATCATTCCATATGTTGATTTGCACACTCTGAACTTATTGTCCCATTTTACAGTTGCTTAATTCCTTCTAATTCAAATTTATCGAGCTCAAGAAAAAATGTCTGATGTAGGAAAAACTCGAGGGGGAGAAAAAAACAGTTACATTTTTTGTGGTGTTTTGGAAAAGATCATTTGCGCAGTATTTATTGCTGTGTGTCTATAAACGTTGTCAACATCTTGTCTCTGGGGTGAAGCTCATTAATTAACAAGCATTATCATTACAGAGCTCTTTAATTGCACAACAGAACCGTCCTGAGGTCAGTCCTGCTCTGAACAAAGACCTCTGTGTGTGCCAGCTCCTAGAATAACTCAGCAAGATGACAACACACTGCATTTCTGTTCACAGCCATCTCTCTGTTTCATCAGTCGTATCAGTTTACACACGCAAACACACACACAAATCTGTTTTCATTCCTGCACTCTCTCTCTTGCCTAGAATATCTTCCTAACCAGTGGAGGGATGAAAGTAAAGCTGGGGGACTTTGGTATCGCAAGAATTTGAGTAAGTTAAGTGAGTGTGATCCTCACACACACGAAGCGGCTGCTTGTCGGCAAGTCCACCGTAAGTCATGGAGGAGCTCCAAACAACTGATTAGCATTCCTCAAACTGTCAACTCGGACAAGTAAACACAAGGGTGTGGAAATGGTAGCCGGCTGGTGGCATTTGATTGCAACAGTCGGTTCAATGGTACGATAAAGTGTGATTATTGTCTATAGTGTACAGAAGAAAAAGCTTCTTCATTTTTTGTGACTTTGATTACATAGAGAGATGTAGAAGGCAGAAAAGGAAGGCGTTCTGTTTTGGAGTGACTGTCGTACTTCTACATGCCGCAAGAAAAGGAGGAATTTTGTAGATATGAATTATTAAAGAGGGACAGGACAGCAAACCTTCTTGTCAAGCACTGGAAAAACAAAACTCTTACCAAGTATTTCTGATCTGATTTCTGGCACAAAGATATTAATACACTTGAAATGAAATGATTCTACTTTTAACTTTTTCATCACTATCACCAAATTATTGACTGAAAACGAGCTTCGGTATCTTGCTGAAAAGTTACTTGTAAGTTAGTTTTGCCTTATTTCAAATGTACTAAGAGATGTTCACTTGAAATGAGACCAAAAATATTTGGTCAGATTTTATGTTTTTGCAGTGTAGCTCCTCAAACTAGATTTGGCTCTGAAAATATACTTTACACCAGGAGTTTGTCACTTTACAGCCTAAAGAGTAATTTCTGCTCTCAAGGCAGCCAAATAAAACTTGTTTTTAGATTAAAAACAAATTATTTATAATGGTAATCTCTCTGAAATTTGTCATCATCTTTAAAGAACCTCTGTTTTATTTCTATTCTATGATTTATAAAGACAAACATAAAATGTAACCAAAAGAGGATCAGAATTGATGAAAAAGCACATAATTTCCCACAAAGTGATGTGAAAACGTATTCATGACACTTTTAGTGTCACACTAGAAATGCAATGCACATACAGCAGGGAAAAAATGAAAACAAACAAACTGGTATTAACCTGAATTTGTTGTTATATCTACAATTAAAAATCTAAGTTCTTTTTAGCTAAAGACAAGAGATAAAAGGTCCAAAAATTCTTAAAGCTCATATTTTAAAACTAGCCAGTCTTTCTTTTATCCAGTTTGTCTCTGTATAGAGGTGTAACTGAGGGTGGGCTGATTGTTATTTATTTTATTTTTTCTGTTTAGCACTCTGGAGATGGCCAGGACTTGTGTCGGGACGCCATACTACCTCTCACCAGAGATCTGCGAGAGTCGGCCCTACAACAACAAAACGTACGTACAAAACTGACTACAGGATGAGTGCAGCCTTTTATCTGGAGATCCTGGTGGAGAATGTGGAGTCAGCAGCCCAGAAATTCTTTCGTGTTTAGTCGTTCCGACCTGACAGCGATCTAAGATACGGCAGGAGACACTGAAAATGATCGCCTCACCTTAGTGTCACTGAGATTCTCTGAGTTTTATCTTACCCGTTAACTCTGCCCTCACTGTACCGTCTGCCATTTTTTACTTTCTGTTTTTTTTTTTACCTTGGAGTGGATCTACATGCTGCGGCCTGCCTGTCACGTTGCTGCTGGTTCAAGAGAATTTGCATACTAAGGGCCAACAAATGTTCCTGTAGAGAATTACAACCAGGTCAATGATTAATATGAAATATGAAAGCCAACACACCAGAAACACTTCTGTGGGGTTTTACATTTGTATTCAGGGTTTTTTGTTTTTTTACTATTATTAAACTTGTTAATGACATCAACTTCACAGAAAGTTTACTATCTTGTCGGAATCTGTGGGCTGTTCTTCAGTAGTTCGGAGAAAATAATTAATGTTTCACCAAGCGCTACGTTTCCATTGAATTAGCCGTGAAATAAAATTCCTCACAATGAGGGCGGAGTTGTTTGAAGTCCGTCCAAAATTTCTGCTGCCTTGTGATGACTACAGCGGGCCTGGACAGGGGCGCCACATGGGTGGAGCTCTGGCCCTGACTGAGTGTGTTGGTTGTCATGTCTGTCTCTGTTGGACGATCATGTGTGAGCGCAGTAATGAGGCCTGGTTGTGTAATCATGTCATTATGACCCAGTAGAGCAGCAGTCCACCCAGAGGGGTTTCATCCTGACAGCGAGTGCAGACACATACAGAGGAACACACTTTCTGTCTGCTCATATCTAGATTGTCTGATCTGAACATCTCACACTGGGATAAACTGAATATCTTCAGCCTTCATCTGTTCAGTCTACATAACACTTATAAATTACTTCTATTTGACCTTGGTTTGAAGCTCGTTGGTTGAAGTTGGAGAGTTGATTGACTGCAACAGTTATTATTTCTTGTTTGTGTGTTTCAAATCAAATAAACTGTCTGTCTCTGTTATTTCATCCGCTCTCTTCTGTTCCCGTTTTGTGAACCTGAGGTCAAACTGACTTCCTCTTCTTTCTACTCGAGACTCTTAGCAGCGACATTTTGAGGTGGATATAATCCTGACCCTTTCGAACCGTTTACCTTCCCTCTTCTCAAAACGTCAACGTACAGTGAAGATCTGTCAGATACTTGACTGAGCCAGAAAAAACAAATACCTGAAGACAGTTATCTTCCCTCTGTTGGCTGTCTAATGTCATTGCATTTAACTTTGTTTTCTCCCTCCAGGTTTATGACTTTGGCTGAAGGGTGTGAGATGATGACAAACCGCATGCTTTTTCAACAGGTGGCGTGTAAGATGTACTTAGCAGGGAGGATGTTTGTGAAATGGTGTAATTAAAACCAGGGAGAGTTTCAGTAAAATTGACTGAGGTTGATAAATATTTCCTTTTGCTTATGTTTTTGCTTCTGCAGAGATATCTGGTCTCTCGCTTGTGTCCTCTATGAACTCTGCACCCTGAGGCATCCAGTGAGCTCTGCCACACCGGCAAACGCTTTGTTACCCTCACCACTTCATAAACGCTAAGCTAACACTGCCATTGTCCATCCATCTATAAAAACACAAAGTCAAATTTCTTTTAAGTCATATTTGATACTATAGCATTTTTCTTACAACTTAATGTAACATAGTTAATTACATTATGTTGACTATTGCCTCTTTAAAAATGTATTTGTTGTTGTTAAATTAATTGAATGTTAGCATCTTTTTGTCCCAGTCTTATTTACTAATTGTGGTCTCCTCTAACAGTTCGAGGGCAACAGCCTGAGGCAGCTGGTCAGCAAGATCTGCAGAGGCCACTACGCACCTGTCCCCAGCCGCTACTCCCACGACCTTCGCCTGCTGCTTACCCAGCTCTTCAAGGTCGGACACACTCTTGACTCTTGTCTCTTTTGTTGCAGCGTTTACGTAACACGACAAGAACAAGTGAAGTCACACAGCAGGTACAAACAAGAATCAGGTCTTGACAGGGTGTCAGTGGATCAGACTTGGTTATCAGGTTGAAAATGACTCATCATACAGAAGTGATACTTCAGTCAGTAGTAAAAAGTGTTTGCTACTAGGTCTATTTCTTTTCTTTTTGCTTCAGTAGCCTATTTTATATAATTCCCTTTAGCAGGTCTTAGTTAACTCTTTCACAACATTTTTAGAAGATAAGAATAATTTAGAACTTCAGCTTATTTTAACATTAAGCATACAAGACACCAGAACTTTAGTTGCGAAAAAGCTTTAACAATGACGTTTTTGTTTTCTGTTTGAGATTTTTGAGTTTTCGCAGTTTTTCCTGTTTCTTTTCCCAACTGAACGGAGGCGTTCCATTTGGACCCGACATTCCTAGAGAATTCATAGGAAGTGAGAATTTCACAGAGACTATGAAGCCGATTTCATGACTTGAATAAAAGCCAGCACAATTTGCTGTGCAATTCAGGGATCAAAGAGCCTGTAATATGGGATTATAGTTGTTCTCTCTTGAAAGGCCGTTGGCGGCAGCAGGTTGGATTAATTTATAATCACTTGGTGTAAATGACAGAATGTCACAAACGGTTTAAGCAGCTGTTTATTATCCTGAGCTTCTTGTGATTCTATAGAGTCTCTATTGTCCTCTGGAGACATCGCTCTTAGAAATACACATTTCTTAGTATCTCTAAAAAAAAAATCACGTTTTTCTTTGTCGGTGTACTCTAAAACCGCTGCATTAAAAACAACCAAATTTAGATTATTTTTGATAACTTTTTTGCGTTACGTGTTACCAATCCAGCTCTGGATTGACTCAACATATCACAGTTGAGTTGTGGGTTTAACCTGGTATGCAGAATTAGGTTTTTATCCTAAACTATGGATCAAAAGGACTTAATGTCAAATATTAAGGCTGCCAATGAGAATAAACCTTAACCTGGATTATTAAATTACGAATATTTGCCAATGAATAAATAATTTTTATTGATCCAGACAAAAACCCTCTAAAGATTAATATTGGGAAAATTTGTATAAAATGTATAAAATATCAACTTTTTGACCAGTTCTTTGGTTAAAGTGTGATGCTTGAATATTGCTAGAACAAGCTGCTATGCTATCCTAATCAATAACAAGCAAACAGCTAATGGTAGCTTTAGAGAATGACCTGCTGTATAGTAGCTAAGGTGATAAATCTTTATTATCAACCCACTAACTTTATTATTATTAAACACAATCATTTTTGTCATCTTATAATTAATTCTGTTAGAGGTCCTGATGAGGTAGTTGTCTCTTCTCTCGCACAATAAACCGACTCAGAACTTTTGAACATAAATTAAATACATAAAATCTGTCCCAGGTGTTAATTTAATAGTTCAGTGAAATAGATTTGTGGGACATACTCGAAAATGTATCACATTTGTAAAACACAGTTTTTTTTTTTTTGTTTGTTTATTTTTTTCAGGTCAACCCTCGAGAGCGACCCTCAGTGAGCTCAATCCTCCGACGTCCATTTTTAGAAAAACACGTCAGTAAACACATCAGCGTTCAGGTAATGGGTCACCTGTTTAAACCGTCATGTTGGTGAAAGGATGTACATGATAAATGGTAGCCTTCCTGAAAAAGATATAAAATCAGGGGTAAAAATAAGACTCTTTAAAAACATAATTTTAATGAAACCATAAATAGATTAGATAGACAGAGCGCCAGTACAAAGCAAAACGTTACTTTATTCTCTGTGATAGACCAATTTCAGCTCCATTAGTTGTCCATAATAGTGCAGTAGAAGAAAAAAACAAACAAAA
Organism: Poeciliopsis prolifica; assembly: GCF_027474105.1. NCBI lineage: Eukaryota > Metazoa > Chordata > Actinopteri > Cyprinodontiformes > Poeciliidae > Poeciliopsis > Poeciliopsis prolifica. The sequence continues at coordinate 593,571 of NW_026562382.1, forward strand.
CAAAAATTTTATTTTTGTTTTGAAATATGTAAATTATATTCATGTCCACTGACACTTTGTAGAGTCACGTTAGATTGCAGTTACAGCTGCAAGACTCTACCAACTTTCCAGGCTGATATTTTTGTGTTTTCCCCCACTCTGTCCTGAACCAAGCTCCAGCTCAGTCAGATGGGATGCAGAACGTCTGTGTACATCATCTATTGCCACAGATTGTCAATTGGATTTTATTGTCATATGATGGATTAAATGGATATCCATGAGATGTCTAAAGCTTAGGATGTTTTAACCTAATTCTGCTTTAAAAGTCTGCAAAACGTCAACTGACGTGTCTGCTGCATTCCTTGGTCTTTATTATGCCGTTTGTTTTCTGATTTTCTATAAAAGAAAAAAGCTCCAATGCCTCTACAGAACATAGCAAAGAGTTAAGACACTTGTTTTGCTTCTCATGAAACCTGTCAAATTATTATTGGCTTTCATAAGCAGTGATGTAAAATATGAGCTGTCGGTGTAGTTATGTATGCGTGTGGTTTTCTGTGTTTGCAGACGATGCAGGGGGATTTAAACCACGCGGCTTCCCATCGAAACGGAGCAGCAGCTGCATCAGATGCTGCTAAAATAAGAACAAGGCCGTCAGGTAACGCAGCACAAAGCACCAAGTGAAAACTCATCGACTGTGTGTGTTTTTTATTTTTTCAAACAAGAGTGTGTTGACCTCTGATAATGTCATTGTTACTCTCCTAGATGGCTCTTTGTGATTTTGGCAGAAATAGACCATTTTGAAAACATTCAGGCTACATTTAACATGAAATCCACTATTAATGATACAGTAGTTAGTATCATGAAAAACCTAACTGTGCATTGCAAAAACACAAATTCTTACCAAGAAACTTTCCAAAATCATAAAAAATAAAAATAAAAAAACTTGGAGACATTTGCAATTAATCTCAGAATTTCTGATTTTTTTTTTCTAGCAAATGTTTTACTTTTTGAGCTCAGAAATGTTTATGGTGGGAATTCACTCCTTTTTTTCTATCTATAGTGATCCTAATTCATTGCGATGGAACACTCAATATGTCTTATTTTTAACAAACAATATATGTAAAAACTGAGACCAAAACAAAGCCTTTTTCTTCTCCGCTGTTGTCCAGAGAAGATGCAGAAGGCGAGAGCAGCAAAGCGGCCTGGGGCAGCAGGCAGGAAACCCGCTGCTAAACCGGACCACAGAGCGCCGTTCAGACTGATCACCACTCCCTACAAAGTACGCCTGAAGCAGCATCATACACCCTGTTTTCGATCCAGTATTTGGTTTTCCGTTTTTCTGCTGGTTTAACTTTGTATTTATGTACTATTGCAGCCTCTTCATCAAAAAGCAGCTAAACCAGCTGCAGACGGAGCATCTGCAGGGTTCCAGAAGTGGGTAGTAAAAACCTCCTCAAAACTAGTTTGCGTGTTTCCAGTAACTGTAAAAAAAAACTCAAATTGTTAGTAAAGTTTTTGTAATAGGATGATGTGGTTTTTCAGTCATATTGAAACAAATCTATTTCAATACATCTATTAGAAAATCTTTTCTCATTACCACTTGGATGTGTTTACATCTGTGTCCACTATGATTTTTAATGACTTATCATGTGTGGTTTTAATCACATTTTTGATTTAACAAGAACACTGCAATTGCAAAATTGTCTTTGGTTCAAGTGGAATATCAAAAACATTTGCAATAGAAACGCAAACCTTGTCTCATGTGTTAGCTATGTAAAGTGTTAGTGAATGATTATTTCCTAATAGTTTGATTATGGTTAACCTTGAAGAAGTTTGAGAAACCAAAAGAATATTTTCATATATGATGGCAATATTTGGACCATAGCAGATAGAAAAAAAGTACATAGCTGGCAAAAACTCAGAAATTTTGAGTTTAATCTACAAAATACTTAAAAAGTTGGCTTTTTTTTACTTTTTGAAAATTTCTGAAAGTGAAAAAATTTTAGAACATTTCTGAGCTTTTTCTTGCAAATTTCTGATATCAATCCAAAAATAAAAAGTTGTTAGAAATGTGCTCCTTTTATCTACCATCAGAGATATAGCAATGAAGGATGTTATATTTTTAAGAAGTTTTCTTTGACAATTGGAAAAGATTAAAAAACTACTCTGAGAAGAGAGCGGTTCTTGTCACAATCCAGTCATTCTCTTAAACGTCTGAGATGAATATGTTGTTCTTCTAGCTACAGGTTGGATGGGAGGCAGACTGGCAGCCATTACCTGCACTATTATGCCCAGCTGGATGTCATTCAGAGGAGGAATCAGGACATTCCTGCTGCTGTTGCTCCACCTTCAGCTTCTGATCCTGCGGCTCTGGAGCAAGTCACAGATGTGAACCTCCAGTTCTGGGAACAAGATGGTCCGCTTGTGGAACCATACCAGCTGTGGGTGGCACAAACAAGCAGCACATTTCTATAAAAGATCAACAAAAATATCCAAAATGTTTTTACAACTTTCTGTTAAAAAACTGATTCATTTGAGGTAATATTTGCATCAAATCCGGATTTGCTCAAATTAGCCACAATTTTATGTCTAGCAGAAATAAATTGTTTCTAAACTTTTTCACTACTTGTGGAAAGCGATGGTGAGTTTTACCTTGTTCCCATTACCACGGTAACACATGCTCACCTTCACCTGTTGTGTCCCTCAGTGTGGCTGCAGCTCGTAACGAGTACCTGCAGAGGAAACACGAGGCCAACCAGTACAAACTGAGAGCAGAAAAACAGCTGGTAAGACCAAACCCCGTACCATCAGGGTGACTTAAACCCTGACCTCTGTACTGAGTTTGTTTGATCATATATGTTTTCCAATTTTGACATTTTGGATAAAATTCAGAACTTTCAGGAAGCATAGTGAACACTAATATTAGGCCATCAATTACTATAATGGATGGATTTAGATATATGCATAAATATGACAGTTGATAATGATGATTAATAAATAAATGTTATCAGGAAGTGAATCTTTCAGATAAAGGACATCTGCAGCGTTTTATTACATTGTTCAAAATACATTTTACATGGAACCAAACATCAAGGAATAAAAGCCATTTTGTGAAATGTCTAAAACTGTATGTTACTTCATTAGGATAGATTAATTACTTTTGCCATGACAACATCCTCTAATTTTATTTCCGTATATTAATGAGTGCCTAAATATCTAGAGCTGAACATTCAAGTCTCCATACACAGCTTAAGACTGCCCCAAGTGGTAAAATAATTATTAGATGAAGTATTGTAATCTGGAAATGGGTCTCCATTTCAAGCACTTGGTATGCCGATGTGAGTGAATCTTCAGTTCAGTTTGTGCAGTTTAAAATACTGTAGTTTGTGAACATTAGAAATAGTTCTGGGTATGAAAATATTATTTGGCCTCAGAAAGAGAAAAAAATAGAGTGGAATAGAATATTTGTTATTGTAGAAGTACGTGGAAATCCTTCAGAGCTGAACAAGAACTGAACCGTTGGTTAAGAACATGATTTTAACTGATAAAGAGTTGGTACTGAAGAATCTAGATGTATAATAAGTTGTCATAAATGTGTTACATTCATGTGAAAATAAAACTTACATCATTAAATAAGTGCAACTTAAAACTGGCATCATTAAATCAAGAATCATATGTAGAAAAGGGACAAATATTGTCAACTTCACGCTTATTTAAATACTATTTACTCTATCTAAAGAACTTTTCTCAGTTGACTTCTTGTCTTGGTGACTTTTCTACTATTTCCAGGGTCTGCGGCCGTGTACAGCTGAGAGCGAAAGGAAGCCAGGCGACCAGGAGCAGGAAGCTGGACTACCTGACAACCAGCACTTTCCTCAGACAGAAACATGAGGGTCAGCAGGTGAGACACCAAACAAACAACTGCATCAATGTGTAAAATGATCAAAATAAGTTTTCCAAATATCTAAAATGAAATGTATGTGTGTGTGTGTGTAGGAGTATCTGCGTCAGCTGGATCTCATCAGGCAGCAGTATCATCAGGAGGTGAGACAGATGAGACAGAAAGCTGAATCAGAGGTATGCAAATTAGATTATATCATTTATAGTGTATTTATACAAAGAGTTTGTGTAATATGCACAGACATAGTCAATAAATTAATATGTGTTCCAATTTGTCAGATAAAGACACCTGTTGAAAAACATTTTTGTAGGAATTAAACATTCATTCATTAAACATTCATTAAGCCCAGTTTGTTTTTTATTTTTTTTATTAATATATATTTTTGTTGATCTTGTGGTATTTTAGCTGTAAGTAGAACATAATCATAATCATTTTAAAACGTCATTCTGAGTGGAATTAATCTGTATCATGATGATTCACATAATTATGGAGTCACTCAAATACATGGACTTTTTCAACAATATTTCTATTCATAGAATTTCTAACATATAAATGACCCATAAGAGTTGTAAACACTAGATGTTAGGCATATTTAAAATTACAACAGCAGAACATTCGGAGGATTTTTCAGATGCCAGAATAAATCCAGATAGTTTTGCAAATGCCTTGTTCAAAACGAGCTCTGCTGAAACATACATAAATGTTTTTTTGTTGCTTGTTTGTGGTTCAAAAGGTAAACGATGTGAACTTTTTGAGACGTCTAACACCCGGTTCTTTCACACAGTCTCTGCTCAGCATCTAAACCACAGGGGAGAAGGTTTGGGTTTGGGTTTGGCTGCATGTTTGATGCAGCAGCTGTGTGCGATGAAGCTGCATCTCTAAAGCTCACAAGGCACCTCAAGTTTTATCTGTAACAGAATTAACAGCAGCGGCTTTATGCATGTGTCTGGACTCATCAGCCACAAGACAAACGGAGAACCTTTGTGGTGGAAAAAGCACGAGACCCGGAGCCCGCCTCGGATGCTGAAGAACAGCAGAAAGAAACACCTGCTCAGGTACGAAGAACCACAGAAAAACAGAAAAGAAACCTCTGGAAATAAAGAAAATAAATATCAAGAATGTAGTGTTGAAGTGAGTTTGATATTTACATGACTTGAGCTTGGAAATTAGTGTCAAACTTGTGCTGAATAGTATTTTAGGAAGTGGACAGTTAAAGCCAGATATTTCATACACTGAATCAAAAGACCTTCTCTCAAGTCAAATCAGACCAAACTTTTCTTGCTTTAGCTTCGAGTTACCAAAATTATGTCTGTTTCCTAAATGCTAGAAAACTTAGTGAGAACATTCTTTTTTTTTTTTTCAAATTCAAGTTTCCATACATTTGTATCAGAGATACTGACCAGGAATGAGTGACTTAACTTCACAGCTTGCACATAAAATTCCCCCCGAAACAAACCGAGGTTTGTTTGTCAGATGTAAGACAACCAAAGTTGACAGATTTGAAATTATTGAATAATCAAATCAAGTTTATTTATGTTTAATAAACTTAATTTGATTAACTTTTTTTTTTCCAAGTTGGCTCACCTGTCTTTCAGTGTATGGAATGTTTCACCTGAGCTTTTAGGCCTTTATAGCTACACTGTGATCAGACGTGTTGTATCTGTTCTTTTGGTTTGAAGCTGTATCTATTCATAAAGAAATGTTGTCAAATCCTACATATTTGTTGTTAAGTCAACCAGGTTACAGAGTTTCCTTCCCGCTGCAGGACATGGATGCAGTTGTGAGGCAGACTGGAGAAGAAAACGAGGGAAATTCTCAGAAAACAAAGATAAGGTGAGGTTCTGTCTGCTGAACCTAAAAAAAAAGCTTCATTTTGATTCAAATACTGAAACACAATATGTAACACCTTCTGAAAATCTCAGCTGGTGTTTAAAAGGAATATTTCAAACATGGCAGTGATATATGAGTAAAGACAATGAGGTGAGACTTTTGAAAATAATGAACAGCATTTAAATCGTTTGGGACCTGCAGAAGGGAATCATGTTTGAAATCCGGCTGGATGAAGAAGAAAAAGAAGAAAAGGCAAAGGAGGAGAGGAAAAATGAAGAAGAGCAGGTAGAAGAATTGAAACAAAGTCATTTTCGCTGCATGGCTTCAGTTTTCTTCTTCTCCTCTCACCAAACAGGAAGTGGACCCTCTCAATCGTACGCTAAGCTTCCAGGAAGGGGAGGCGCTAAAGCTCAAAGACTGGTCAAAGGAGAGAAAGGGGTGGAGCCAAAGGACCCCTCAGACTCTCCTGGACGCCCTGGCCAACATGGACGTCAACTCTCCCTGCAGCACAGCGACTGAGCCTTCAGAAGGTGCAGCACGCACAACAAATGAAGTATCCCATGTATTTTTTAAAGCTCCACATAGCTGACACGTCTCCCCCTGCTGGCCCTCCAACAGGTCGCAGGCGGTGGACCAGCCGTCCCCCCAGCTCCCTGCTGAACGCTCTGGCTCAGGCTGAACTCACACCAAGTCTGGACACAGGTCAGGTCAAAACACCAACAGCAAGAAACTGAAGGCTGAAGAGATTCGCTGAACATGGAACGCTGAACTGTTTGTCCTCTGTGAAGCGTTAGATGCTGCGCATGGAGAGGAGAAAGGAAGACAAGGAGAAGAGGAAGAGGAGGAAGAGGATTCGGACATAGAGATGGATGAAGAGCGTCTGGAGTCGAGGTCTGATGATGATGACACGTGAGTTCACGCTTTAACTGCACTCTGAACGCAGTATGGTACAAACTACACATTTAAAATAAAAAAGAGAAAGCAAATTCAAATTAAAGGTCACCTTAAGGCTGAACAATAAACATGTTTATTACATACATGTTTATCTCATTATATTAAAAAATATATAATGAGATTTCAGTTCTGGCTATTTTGAGCTCCTGTCAGAATGAGCAGTTTTTGGGCTCTGCCACTTTAAATCCTGCTTGCCACGCCCCCCAACAGATGCTCAGTTATACAGCCCTGTGTCTTTGAAAAATATTAGTAGAGCGTCTTGCACAATCAACAAAGATGCACTCAGCATTTTCATAACAACTAAGGTTGACGTAGTTACTTGATTATGCTATAAATTAGTCAATGTGCCTGAAAAATTCATTCTGAATCTTTAAATGTAGATAAATATAGGACTGATGTGTTTATCTTCAGGAATTTTGAGGAGTCGGAGGACGAGCTGAGAGACGCCGTGGCGGACTCCATGAGGAACCTTTACGTCATGGAGGACTCGAGCTCTGGAGAAAACACTTCGGAGGAGGGAGAAGAAGCAGAGAGGAAGGACGGAGGAGCAGATGGCTCTTCAGGTCATCAGCAAGCCCAAGTAGAGGTCAGCAGTTCAGGGTCTGAAGGTTCACCAAGCGGATGTTTCTAGTAAATCTGAAGAGTCGCAGACGGACAAGAGTGCAGCTTTAGATAAGCATCAGGCTGATTCAGTGGTTTGTTAGCAGATGAATGAACTGCCTTAAAACGTGTGAAAGTGTTCACTCTGAAGTTTACAAAGGAGTGTCTGCAGTGGTGTGACTCACAAAGCCTCATCTATATATTCATGTTATACACCTGGACTAAATAGTTGGCAAGCCTGATTTTAAGTGCACAATAATATAAATGTAATTTTAAGAATGTAAAAAAATCTTTATTTACTAAAAAAAAGCATGAAAAAAAAAAAACGTGTGGCCTACCTGTCACTAAGTTTTCAACATCACCTCTGATACCAAAACACAAAGGGAAACACTGAATGTAACCATGATCATCAGTCACATTGTGAAATATACATCTACATTTAATGTGCGGCACTTTTCAAGTTAATTTGACAAATATTGTTTGAGAGAAAATCAATGGTCACCTTTCAGGGGAATATATAATCAATTTTACAACTTTTCACTTGTGTTTGGACTTGTACCTCATACTTGTTGTATTCATGTGTATGTTCAAGGTTGAGGAACATGTAAACATGCATCTTTTTTTTGTTATTCTAAGGCAACCAGCAGAACACAACAGTGACAAAAGGAAAATACAATTAGCATTTGACCGGTACTGTTCCTTTAATGCACACAGGCAGTAGCATTCCTGTTTCTTCCAGCAGTAACATCTCTGGAATACTTTATGCTAGCAAGTTGTTCAAAGGTTATGCAAAACCGATCAGCAGTGAATGGAAGCAGCCAAAAGTCTCACTTTTATTCACATAATCAGTTCATATTTTACTTGTGATGTTTTAGTTGCAGTAAAGTAATTTAGTTATTTTTCCAAGGACATAAGTCATCACAAACTCTAAATGTAGTGCACTGTGAGACACTCACCACAAGGGGGCAGCACACAAGATATTATCAGCTGCATCTTTTTGCTTTTATTGTGTATTATTCAAGTGTAATTTCCATTTCTCTAGGAATCTAAACATTCTCTATACACAGGCTTAAACAGTATCAATGCCTCTTTAAAGAAGAGGGTTTGTAATACACCTTTTATTACATCATCATGCCCATCAAACACAGGAATGCAGGAGGAGAGCAACAACATTCAGACAAGGTAGATTTGGCCGTCACCTCAGCTAAACCTTCATATTAAATATAACTATAGAGATTACATGAAGCATCAATCTTAACTTAACCTCTAATGACAGAAAAATCATATTTAAATACCCATTTCTTTTTTTTAGAAGTCAGAAAAAAATAATTCTCTTCAAAATCATGTCAGCAGCAACAGTATAACCCAGAACGAAACTCAAAAAAATCTACGTTTTGCAGTTCCTAGAATTTCCCCAGATTAGTTGACAGTGAGTCTAATCTAAGTCCAGCTTAGTAAAAGAAGAAACACTGGAAGCAAAGGGGGAAACTAAACACACCTCGTTGCTTAAACCAATCAGTCTGACCTTCATCCTGAAGTCAAGATGTGTGAGAACCAGATGACTGACCAATTAAACAACCTCAAAAACTTTCATTCATCTATCAGAGTCAAGTATCAAGATGATCCCCTTTAAATTTGACCATAAACATTTATCAGTTTACACTTACAAAGACTTTCCTGAAACCTGGACTATCAGTTCAGGAAACACACGTCCACATATGGACCTGGAACACGCCGTCATTCATACGACCCACAAGGTATTTTTACATATTAGCATCGGTTGCTGGGAATGTTCAGGTTTTTTTCTCCTCGGTCTGTACAGAGTGGAGAATTTTATCTGGTTTTAAATCTGGAGGGCAAGCAGAGAGATTTAAGTTATAATTTCTTATTTCCTGGTAAGTACGCTAATAATGAGGCACTGTGTTGCGCTTTAACAGTTAGCTTGTTTGAAACAGACATAAGATCACTGCCCAGTGATATTAGTGGAAGTTACAAAGTCTGAAGTAGGAAAAGATTTTCAAAAGACAAGAGAAAGGAAGTGACTCAGATCACTTGGCGCATTCTTCCTCTCCTGTTTTCGAATACCAGCCTGCTAGCTTCCTGTACAGACAGCCGTCTCTAGCCGTCTCTAGTCCCAGTTGGACACCAGGTCTCCTTCGTTCGCCCTCACCGCACCATCTGATTCATCAGCGCCTCCGTCGCGGCGAGGAAACAAGCTTCAAACTCCTGGTCTGAGAACCGCGCCACAGACTCCCGCGCTGCGCGTCTTATCTCCAGCTTAGCCGAAGGAGTCAGCGCCAGGATGGTTTCCATGGCCGTGGCGTAGCTGTCCTCGCTGTCCGCCAGGAAGCCCGTCTGCCTGCCCTCGTGCGGCACCACGATGTCCAGCTTCGGGCCGCCTGACTTGTGGGCGAGGACGATGGTTCCTGCGGCCATGCACTCCACCACTCCTGGAACGACAGAGACGGGATGGACGTCTCAAACATAAAACACCACTTACCTGAAGGGTAAGTGGTGTTTTACCACCACTTACACCACTTACCTGAAGAGTAAGTGGTGTTTTACTTTATTATTACTTCAGAATAAAATGCTGATATGAAAAAATCTACAAAAAAAAAAAACAGCTTCCTGTTTTATTTTTTTACCTAATGCAAGTCCAATCAGCTTAAATAACCTTAATCTATGGCTGAAATGATTAATCAAATTAATTGTGCTGAATTGATGATTGAAATAATTGTCAAATATCTTAGTAATGGATTAATCATTAACTGGAGAATACAAAGAGCAGTAATTAATTACTGAAAATTTCTTATTTAGACATTTTTGCTATCCAGTTACCACCTAGTTAATGGAGACAATAATCAATAATAATCTTGTGTTCACCGATGCCGAAGTGTTCGTTCCACATGGTGTGCAGCCCGATGGTGGCGCTCACCAGCTCCCTCTTCAGCTCGGCGAAGGGAACGTTGAGCTTGAAGTCGACGCGGTCGGAGACGCCGAGCTCCTGACAGAGGCCCCGCAGCATCAGCACCCGGTCCTCGTCTTCCTGGTTCCTGCAGCCGCCAATCAGCACCAGCCGCAGCGCCTCCGGCCCCCGGGCCCGTCCCCCTTCCTGTCCAGCAGCAAGGCAAACGCTCTGATTTGCAGCGGGTGATCCTTCTCCGGCCTGAACTGACCCACGGACACGATGGAGTGGCACTTCCTGTCTCCTCCAGCTCCTCCACCTCTCCCGTCCTCTTCGCCCCCAGCTCCTCCCAGCCCTCCTCCAGCTCGTCTTCGTCCTCCTCCCCCTCCAGCGGGACGTCCAGGAAGGCCCTGACGTCGCACGGCGGGTACACTACGCTGGTGCGGCTGGGGCAGCGCCACAGGGCCAGGATGTGTCCCAGCGTCCAGGTGGAGTTCACCATGACGACGTCGCTGCAGGAGCCGGCCAGACCGTAGAGCAGAGCGAAGAGGCAGTAGTACAGCACCTTCAGGGCGCTCAGAACCGGGTTTCTGGAGATGAAGTCCGCATTGTTGAACCTGCAGTTAAAGGTTTGGGGGAAATATGTTCAAGTTTCTGCTCAGAATAAGAGGACATTTCATTAAAGGGACAGTATTCTGAATTTTCCAGCCACATAGGATCATTTTATAGCACAATGAAGTAACTCTGCCACCTTCAGTGGTTACAAAAAAAAAAAATCCAACATATAAAATATGACTTAAAAGAAATCTGTAATTTAACGCCTCTATCTCTTTAAGGAGCTCCTGCTCTTTCTGAACAGGAAGTAAGAGAGTAAAGCTAATAAAATGAGCTAAAAACAAGATTTCTGTTTTTGCCTTTCAAGAAACTTGATGGTAAAGTTGTAAAAACTGACAGCATGATCATAAGTGTTATTCTTGACATTTTCTGCTCTACTTCTTCCATGAGAGCATCGATAAATATCAATAAATTTGAAAATATGACTCAATAGTTACTGTGTGCAGCTTGGTGATATTTTTTTGTATTATTTTCTAAGTGGCACCTTGTTTCAGCTGGGAATGTTTTTCAAGAACAATGTGTGTTTGTGGTTTTATGACCTCTGCCGTTCATTCACGCATCAAGAGTTTTTTTCTTAAAAATAAGCAGCAAAGTTTTTTCAGGAGGAGTTTTGTCACAAAGTCGGAGCTAAATCCACCCGTGGCAACCATTCAGCTGCACGGGAGATCAAAGGATTTCCCAAACATTCGTGAAAGAATCAAGGCAAGACTCCAGGTATGTTTTTGAAGAGGAAATAACATTAAAGCTTGGTGTAAAGCCAGACGGTGATCTCTACCTGGGGTTCCTCTCTCTGACCACAGACAACATGTCCGTGCTCACGGTGGGATAGTGGACGTAACTCGCCACCTTGCAGCCTCCCAAGTACCGGAAGATTGGAAGCGTAAAGGCGTAGCCCATGGAGTCGATGTACAGGTCAGGAACAAAAGCTGTGAGAGCTTCCCACCCTAAAACACACACACACTCCTGCATTAGCTGCTTTAATACAAAGAAGAAGAAAACACCCAAAGATCCAGAAAGACCTACGCTTGTAGAAGCACCAGAAGTGACCCTAAAACTGAACAGTGTGTTTTACTTTTTCTAAACTCTTAACACTCAACGCGTGTTACGTTCACGTCTTACCGAGGAACATGGAGCCCAGGCTCTGGCCCAGCAGGGTGAAGTGAGGGTACGAAGTGGCCTCCACCAGGCCGCGGTGACGCAGGAAGACGAAGGTGACGGGTCGGGGTAGAGTGATGTTGAAACGCTGGCGCGCCCCCTCCAGGATCTGTTCACCAGTCACTCCCTGGTCCCCCGTGTACACCACAAAGGAGACGTTGGAGTATCTGGAATAATGGGGAGGCAACGGTTGCCATAAGCTCTCCATTTTTATTAGGTTTTCAAATATAAAAAAAAAAAAAAAAAAGGGAAGATGAAGGAAGACAGCAGACAGGTCAGAAGGTTCTGGAGAGGTTTAAAGCAGAGTTGGCTTATCAAACAGATCTGTTTGTGCATTATATGGCACAACCACAAATCTATCAAGCATCACGTAGCAGAATCACTGCTTTATGGAAGAAAACCTTGCCTCTATGGAGATGGGCATTTATTGCATTGTTTATCAATTGTGTTACATAAATTTATCAATAACAGTTCTTATAAGAATTTATTGTTATGATAAATTCCAATTAATGATGTTTAAAAGCGAAACAAACCTGCCCATATTGTCGAGATTATTAACTTTACTATATTTTCCACTGTTTGTTCAATGAGAGCATCAACACATAACAATGATTTTGGAAATATGATTAAATGCAGTGACTGTGTGGAGTTTAGTGATACATAATTTCTCACTAGAGTCCTAAAGAAGCACATTAATCTCTTCTAGAGCAGCATTTCCCTATCATTTATAGATACCTAAAACAGAAGTAATCTCATCACTTATATCGTCATCACCAAGGTACAGTAAAATATCGGGATAAACTTTAAGACTATGTGGCCCACCACTGTGTGAGGTTTTAAAAAGATCTCACATAGTCACATAGCGCTGCAGAGCCACGTCGACAGGCAGGCAGGTCACTCAGACCTGACACTTGTTTGCTCTTATCACCAGTTGTGTAAACAATTAAACCTTTGCTTTTTGAAGGTTTCTTGGTTCGCTAATATGGAACCCAAAGATCCAGAAAGGAGCAGCAGGGAAACAGGAACTAGAGCAGCGAGAGGGAAGCCCGGGAATCGAACTCGGGACAGCCGAACAGGGTGCGCGCGAGCTGCCAGCTGAGCCACCGTCTGACATCCTCCCTGTCAGTGACGTGACGTGACCACATAGTGTTTCGACCAAAGGATGTGTCTGGGCTCCATTACCGGTTCATGAGGGCCCTCAGGGAGCACCAGAGCACCCGCCCCGCCTCCTCCAGCGTGGCAGTACGGGGGGAAGAAAGCCACAGCCGGGCCGCCGTCCCGAGCGCGGCGAGTCTTGCGGCGACCCTGCAGCCAGACGCGGAGCCCCAGCAGAACCAGGAGCAGCAGCAGGGTGAGGGCCAGGCTGAGGAAGACGCAGGGCATCACCAGGGACCACAGCAACCTGGCGGAAGGAGTTCATGAAGCGGCTTAAAACCCGCTTCAATCTGACGTTAGCCTGCTAGCTGCTAGGCTAAACTTAACGCCGTCACCAAAATTACATTTCAAGCAATAAACTAATGTTCCTCTCCGACACTTTCTTTCTATATAATGCTATATTTTTGGTTAAAAAAATAAATAAAAAATAGAGCCTTTGTACCTCATCAAGTCGCAGAAGCACAGAGAGAAGTGGTGATGGTGTCCTGCCATTTTGACAAGCTTCTGCCGTGACGTCACAGCCTGTCAGCTGACCGGGCCTCCGCTCTCTGATTGGCTCAGCGTTTTGTTTACCTGCATGTCATCAACATGTGATTGACTACTTCTGCCCTCCGGAGGAAGCAAGCTGTGTGTGTCTCAGTTTTTATGCACGTCACCACATTTGATTGATTCAGAAGCAAAAGATTGAAAGAAAAAATAAATCACATTTAATTGAAGGCGACACAATCTAGAAATTATGGGACGAGAAAGAGAACCTCCATCCCCGGTGTATTTCGTAACGTGAGCTGGTGGATCATCCAGGAAGTAGCCTATCAGAGTGATCTGAGCTTATGATGTCATTAAAAACAGTCAGTTATATTCCAAAGAGACATTAAATGTATTTATTCATATCGTCAAAAGTCTTAAGGCTGGTTGTGGATAGTGATGCTGTGGCCAAGAAGGATCTCCAGTAACAGTCAGTTTTGCAGCCCATCTGAAGAGGCCTCTGATATTCATTTACTATTTTCTAGTTTTGTTTACATTTTATTCAGAGAATTCAACATAATAAGAGATTATGGGCCGACATCAGGGAGAATCTGGGAGAAAATCTGAAGGAACCAGACGTACACATGATGCCAATATTTACATTTACCATGTAAAACTTCACCGGTTTATTGGCTCTGCATTTTCATACTGTATGATTTATTTTTTCATAGCCTGTTTTCACAAAGTGTTTCAAGACAAACAGGTAAACTAGCAGCAGTGGACAATACAGAAACGTAACACACCAATCATAAATACCTATTTGGCTTTTTTGACCCAAAAAAAAAACCAAATAAATAATCACTGGCAGTTTTTTTTTAACCTTTCTGTTCCGATGGTTACAATAATGTCTTTATTCATCTATTCACCAGTAGATGACACAAACTCCCCTAGATCCGCCCAGCTGTACGTAATCCATCTAAAGTTTAATCCAACCATTCTTTGTTTCTGTTTACTGTTTTCTTTCTATCTTTTTTTAAAATTGTTTTAGAATCGAAATGTAATTCTCTCTGTTGTTTTTTCAGATTTCTGCACAGATGCCATTCGTTTAGAATGGGACGACATTTTATTTCCATGAATCTGAAATTAAACGTTTGGCATCTGGCCGGTGAAGTTTCAAAAATGAAATATTGCATGCAAATGCAGTATGGAAGGATGATTTTGTGCCAGGTTTTTGAATAACTTATTCACATGTGATTTCAATTGCATTTATTATTCAATGTAAATCTGCAATTGAGACTTCAGCGATACACTGACAAAGTTCTGTGCACATTTGTAATGGAAATAATGCTGAATGATTTATTTCAATCATGCATCTCTTGTAATTCTGATGATTGTGACTTGCAGATGACAAAAAGCCAAAATTCACTAAGAAAATCTATCAAAGCAACCTGGGCTTCCATTACACCTGGTCCGCTCCACGCTGCATTAATGCACCAATTCCTGCAAAGGAAGACCCAGCCTGGTACCGAGTGCAGAGAAATGTACAAACTTTTCAGAAGGCTGACATTTTTGGCATTTATTTACCTGTAAGTCATAGTCATTACAAATAATAATAATAATAAAGCATAATCTATTTTACTCTGTATGTTGTGAATCTCAATAAAACAATCATTTCCCTTTCTGAAATGACAGACAAGAAATACTGCGCCTTCATACTCGGCCTGTCAGAATGAATTTTGCTGAACAATAGATCGTATCAGAAGTTATCGCAATAAACGATAATAATGTTGTTTTCAGACCATTTTCAAGTCATAAAAGGTGAAGGCATAATAATGCACAAACAGATTCACAAAGATAAAAAAAATGTTCAATTCTAATGAAAACTTAACAAGAACTGGAAAATATTGTGAATATCCAAAATAAAATAGGAACAACAAATAAAATTAATTATGGAGTTTACAGAGGTAAACAAAATCATCCTTCAAATACAAAGGAATAGTTGAGACCAAAGCACCAGAATGAAGACCTTTATCATCCAGAAAGAGAAAAAAGAAAAACGATAAGTCTGGCAAATGGAAATCATCGAGTTCATTTTAATTTATCACGCGATTCATTGATTTATTGCGACATCATTCGACATCATTCTCATTTTCAGACAAGTACCAGCAGTGAGATGTTGTCACCAGAGCCCCATGAAACCGACTGCGGAGGTCACCTGAACTCGAAGCCCGCGCACATTGCCATATAAAGACAAAAGCTCTTTGATTCCTGTTTCTAAAGTGCCGCATGTCACTTCCTTCCTCGGAAATTTGAATAGATGAGCCAAGGCCCCTTCAGACCGAGCTGATTCAGAGCGCTGCCTGTCGAGCGGTGAGCAGCAACAGCAGCCAGACGGACAGAGAAACCACCCGCTTCACCTTCCAACCCCTCGCATCATCTCTCAGGTAAGGCGGCGCCGATGGGATCAGGTTTGCCACGCATCCGTTTGGGTGTCTGCCCAGGTATCAGGTGAATTTACAGGAAGTAACTCCTCTGATGAAACGGCAAAGAAGGGAGAGACTCTAGAACATATGTGACTTTCGGCACAATAAATTAATTTTGCTTTAATATTTTTAAAGAAATTGCTTTCATGCGCAACACAACGCGCTTGAAAACTGCTCAGCGACGAAATCTTTTTGAAATGATTCAGCCGCTGCTCATGTATAAGTTCGAAGACGAAGGCAGATGGAGGTTTGAGAGAAGAGGAGCAGCTTGCAGTTAGCAGGAAAGGAAGTTTGTGGTTAGCGTCGTATCAACTGAGAGAAAGAAAAAACTCCCTCCGAGTTCAGCGTGGGTCTGAACGAAACATCGGCATTTAATTTATGATTAATAATCCGTCTCGTTTCCGATAAGATGACCTAACCAGGGTGCGTTAACACGTGTGTGACACGGTCTGGGAGCTGACGCTGCTGTAATTCATGCAGTTTTCCACACACTGAACCTCTGCTGCATCGTCTGACGGCTAACATGCAGATTCAAATATTTATATTTTTCTGCAAAAACGGTGCAAAAAAGGGTGAAGATGGATTCCAGTTGCAAGTCATTTTCTGAAAAATTTTCCCCTTTTTTCTCACATCTTCACTGATGCGTTAAGATGGCAGACAGGAAGCAGGTTGAAGAAATAAAAAAGTGCAAAGTGTTAGCTGCAGCCTGAGGCACGTTTTGTGTCACGTAGACATAAAACAGACTCTAAAAACAATCACGTATTTGTTTGAAATAAAAAATGTCGCCCAAAACTCAAGAAACATCTCATTTAAGACTTATGCTTTCTTCTTCTGTGGTGCATTGGTGGCGTTTACTAATGTTAGCTCCCCCTGCTGCTTGTTCCTTAAAAAACCCAAAACCAATAATTGAAAAATGATTAAAAAGCACAATTATCTCAGTCTAAAAGGTCGTCCAAACAATGTTGATGTTGATATAAGGAAGTGATACTCGTCACTTCTTATTCAGTTTTATGGAAAACGTTTCTGTGTCGAGTCAAATATTCTTGGAGACGAGCACCGGCGTCAAAGTGAAAATGAACGCCTGATTTGAAAGGAACATTTGCCTCTTTTGAACATGCAAATGTAGTTTATAGATCCAAAATCTGAGCTCCTGCAGCCTGTTGCAGTTTAGCATCAAACTGTTGTCAAATGTAGAAAATTCAAAACCCGGGACATGCCTCCTGAGACAAACTTCAACCTTTTACGTTTCTGACTTTATGACATTCTCTCTTCTGCATGCCCACAGAAATAACCAAACAAACTTCTAGTTGGAAGTGACAAATGACCATAACATGCCCATGTTTGGGGTCTTGCATGCAGAGGGAGGAGATGCAGGAGGAATATTTTTTTAATGTAAATGTGAGAACATAAAAAAAGGTGTGAATTTACTGCAGGATGGCAGAGAAGCACTGCAGAATAATTACGACTCTTAGCAACACAGGAAGGAAGTTTTAAGAAGCAACGTGAGCAGATGCTTTTAAGAGCTGATAGAGATCTCTTTAGGCTGTGCTGCATGGAAAAACGGGAGATAAACGGCAGATAAGCCGTAATCGGTAACAAATCTCACACTTTAAACGTCAGTGAATGAAAAGACGGCAGAAAAACTGGTCAGGCTTGCAGATATGCAGAGCCAAGTTTCATTTCTGCTTCCACTCTGCTGTCCGCTGCAAGAAGCAACTTCCCCGTTTTCACTGCCTCAACGTCTCATTATATATAATTTACTTTTCTTTTACTGCTGTTTAAACATCTACCTGTGCACAAATTCAGACAGGAAAGCACGTGACTAAAAGCAACAGCACTTCAACATATTTGTAATCCTTTATGACTAGTTCTCCTTTTTTTTTGTCATTTTAGCATCTTGCTATCTCACGTCATACGCTAAAATGTCTCTTAGAATAAAAAAAAAGTCAACAGACGAGCTCTGACAGCGATGTTTCAACAGGATATCGTTTCAACAGATAGAGGAACTTCCTCTTACTGATCTAAAATCAGTTCTGTTTGTGTGAACCATCCAAGCCGTCATCGGTCCAAAGACAAGCTCAGCAGCTCTCTGGGTTTCAATAAACCCAGAGAGCTATAAAACCCAGAAATATAAAACACAGTTCTTTGTCTGAACAGGTTTCCCTCCTCGGTGGGTGTTCATAGTCTGAATACATGAGGCGTTCATGAAAACAAACTCCAGTTAGGTCAGCCCAGTGACTTTGTGTGTAGCTGGCTTCAATGTAACAGCAGTTTAGCTATGACTCTTAAGAAAGGCTGAACTGAAAATTAAAATATGGGCAACACCTTCAAGTGTGAAATAATTTTATATTTCACCGTCTTTTTTAAAACTGTTTCATCATCAGGCTCGTCTTTCACTGCAGAGGAGCAGGAAGTTAAATCACTGACGGCCAACAAGCTCAAAGTTTAATCTTTTGTGGTTTAAAATATTCCTGCGAAATGCCAAAAAAGGATCTGCGAACACACCGACGCGCTCGGGGTGAATCATCATACACTGAAATAAAATGTCCTGCATGTCATATGATCATCGCTAATGCAAATAAAATGTCACTGGACTGACCTTTTCCGTTTCCTATAGAAACAAAATTACCTTCCTGAACTTTATGAATGGTTTTGCTTGACTGAGAAAAGTGTTTATCTGTTCCAAAATAAATAGTAATTCTTCCTTCGCCACCTTCACTGAGGCACAACAAACAAAATGTTCATTTCCCCGACTAATCTTTTAACCACTCTTCTATGGCGTTATGAGGGTTTCTTTCTTGAATTAGCTAACAATCGTTAGCCAACTCACAGCTAATGATCGAGTAAAATCCTTACTGAAGCTCAGACCCATTGATTTAGAAGATGAATCCGACCAGAAAAAACAAAAACATGTCAGCTATTCCACTTCCACTCTCCTGCAGCGTTATGGTGATGCTCCAGTGTCTGCTGCCGATTGAAGCCCACAAACCCAGCATGCGTGACTTTCCTTCACTGGCCAAAACTGCAACATCTGCATCTTTGACTGTCTGAAAAGACTTCAGCACCAGCTGCTGCTGTCAATATTCAAACTGTCTTTTTGAAAGTCTGATCTTATTTTTGATTTTTTGCTAACCTCAGTTTTTATTTGATTACAAAATATTAAAACCGATTCAGGTAAAAAAAAAAAAATAATAGAAAGAAACAGAAAGATCTGAAGTAGGAATTATTAACTTGTTATTATTATTATCTGCTACTGATTGATGCTGGATAAAACTTTTTCTGCACTACCCATAGTTTTAATGTTATCAATATATGCAAAAGAAGCAAATTTCTTAACCCGCTTCTTTACTTGAGCTAGCGTGGCTAAACCCCAGTTGGCTAATGTGACGTAGCATTAGCTGAAACCGACTCTTAGGGTTCATCTGCTTGTTTGTTACACTTGGTTTCTTAAAAACAAAAGGCGTCGTTTCACTGTTTTTGCTTTGAGTTACCTGCTAATTTGCTACATATTTACGTTTTAACCTGACTCTAAAAAGGAATTTTTCGGACTATCACAAAAAGCAACCCAAGTAGTGCAGGCGCTACTTGCATCATAGTTTGAGAGACATGGCAGTGAAACCCTGCAGTGACCAAGCAAATTATTATTCTGACAGCAAATTGTGAAAGTTTTTGCAAAAGCATTTTAATAATCAGGTGGTTTTCAGAGGTTTTTGAGTGTTCTTGTTTCTCACTGGAGACAGACAGGTTGTGTTATTAAAAAAAAAAAAACATCTCAGTCCAGCCTATAAATCAGTGTTCTTCTAACATGGCCTGTTTAGGGGGAAATCTGAGTTTGTCTGCAAAGTCTGTCCAGTAGGAACTGGTAGGTTACCATGCAGATCTTGCTGCCTGTACAGCAAGGAGCTGTAAAGAAGTGGTTGTTTGTCAGACAGGAAGTGCTGCAGCAGGGGGAAGTTTCAGGGTGGCAAAAGTGAGAACTATGAAGGCTTTGCATCATATCACTAAATTAGAAGACGTGATCATATTGCTTCTAGACTGAAAGACACCTCTGCCTTATGGAAACTTTTCATCTCTTCTTGGGTCAGTTTTAGGGTCCAGTTGACCAACATGGCCACCACAAAGATCTCTGCTGAAGAGATGGAGGAACTCAAAGAAGCTTTCGCCAAAATTGGTAAGAGAATCATCTTTGTTATCATTTCCTCTTGTATTTCTGAGAGAGGAAGGATCAATGAGGAACTGCTGCTGGTTTTCTCAACAACAAGCCCCTCTGTATGCTTGTTCTGAACTTCAACTGCTTGAGTTTTAAGAACAGATTGTACATTGTAGAAAATATACATAGCCTCACACTCAAGAGTCCTTCTCGTCTCTCCGACAGACGTGGACGGCAACGGGTTCATCAGCAAAGATGAGCTCAACGAGTTGTTCAGGGCCGCCAACCTGGCTCTGCCCGGATACAAGGTCCGGGAGATCGTCCAGGAGCTGACCAAAACCAGTGACAGGCTCACCTTTGAGGAGTTCACCGAGGTCAGCCGGGTCGACGGAGACGTGGCTTCGGTCAATGGGTGTTCAGACGGCTCATTTCTCCTGTTCTGTTCTGTGCCCGGGTCCAGATGGTGCACGGCCTGAAGAGCACGGAGGTGGCCAAGACTTTCAGGGCCATCAACAAGAAGGAAGGAATCTGCAACGTGGCAGGAACATCGGAGCAGTCCGGCACGCAGCACTCATACTCAGGTAGGAACAGCTGAAGGTGGCTTCACTTGAAAATGGAGGTTCACCTTCTGCCTTGGAAATGCAAAATCAACAAAAAAGCTGTTTAGGCTTAAACTCAGAGTTTGAATACCACCAAGTTCATTGAACAACAAGAGACGACTTGTCTGGACGTTGTTCTTCAAGTTCTGACAGCTCATTAATGTTGTTTGTTTCAACAAAATACTGTAATTGAAACCAAACAATTATTCTACAAGATGCTAAATTGTCCTCCCCAAGTTAAATAAGCACCAGATTCTGTGTTTTCGCTCATATTATCAGGTTTAAATATTTTCAAGTTGAATTTAAATTCTTGATTCGATTTCCATGAACAGCAAATATGACTGCATTTTATTAAGCATCGCATCAAAGCGTTCAGTTTGAACAGGACAGCTGGCTTAAAATTAATATTTACCTTGAAAAGACAGGAGGGCGGGTTGGCGTGGCGGGGTTCTTGGAGCGCGTGACGCGACAGACCTCGGCATGTCTACCCCTCTTCCTGTAAGATTACTGTTAAAAAAGGCGAGTGGTGACGTCCACCGAGAAAATAGGCAAGAGTGAGGGCGCTAGTATAGGGCTAACCACCATGGTAGTGGTGGTTAGCCCTGTGCTAGCAGTGGTTAGCCCTGTGCTAGCGGCGGTTAGCCCTGTGCTAGCGTGAACAACATGGCTAACCCACGCAACTCAACTTCCGTCCTCGGTTCAAAGTGCAGCACGAGATACTAAAACCTGCAGCTAAATACCCCAGGTAATAGTTCCCACTCCCTCCTTCTCTTCTTTCATTTAAGTGTGAACTTAAAATCCCTCCCTAGCTTCATACTTAGAGATATGACAAAATTACCAAAAAGTTAACAAAACTAGCTACTGTAAGTTATCTTTCACAAACTCACACATTTGAATTATATTAGATTCACTGCGGCCCACTGTGTTGGAGGCGCGACCCACGTGCCTGACGCTGGGGTTCGAATCCCGGACCCGGCACTCCTCTCCTTACCCTTCCTGTCAGCCTACTTTCAAATAAATAAAAAAAAAAGAGAAAAAACAAATTATCTGAAATAATTTAAGATATATTTGACTTACAGAGCGAAGTATCATGTACAGGTTTACATCTGCAAACTTGACCATTTTGTTGGCACAACTAAAAATTTATTTTCTCTACCGCTGAATAAATAAACTTAAGTTGGATTATCAAATAGAAATACAATGCAGGTTAATTTATTTTCAGTGTTTTTACACATTCTGCCAAGTCTGCATCAAATCATACTCCAACAGAATTAATTGAAAACATTTTAAAATGAATGCCTCGCTGAATGTGTGTGAATGTGTTGCTGAGTGTTTTGACATGAGTCTCTTCTGATCCTATGATGGCCTGGGATCTGATGAGGTGTGATTCGTTTGGTCCACAGAGGAGGAGAAGGTGGCCTTTGTGAACTGGATCAACAAAGCTCTGGAGAAGGATCCAGACTGTAAGCACGTTATTCCGATGGATCCCGACAACACAGGCATGGGAATCCTCTGGTAACTTTCACTCTTCATTTCTCTCAGGTCGCTGGGGCAGAAGTGGGTTTAAAAACATGCGACTGCAGCCGTGTTTATTGGCCTAACTCTGCTCCATCTCTCCTGTTAGCAAAATGATCAACCTCTCCGTCCCAGACACCATCGATGAGAGAACCATCAACAAGAAAAAGCTCACCCCATTCACCATCCAGGTGAGACATCTACGACTGCAAACTGTAACGTTCCTGCAGGTCGTCTGCATGGCCGCTGAATCTGCTTGTTTGGGTCTAACAGGAGAATCTGAACCTGGCTCTGAACTCTGCGTCGGCTATCGGCTGCCACGTGGTGAACATCGGGGCTGAGGACCTGAAGGAGGGCAGGCAGCACCTGGTCCTCGGTCTGCTGTGGCAGGTCATCAAGATCGGCCTGTTCGCCGACATCGAGATCAGCAGGAACGAAGGTGGGTGTTCGGCTAGAGCCGAGACTGAAACTCAGACAGTTTGTGACAAGAAAGCACCCAAACATACTGCAGACTTGTAAGTCTTCAGCATGTGCAGGACACTATGAGGTACAGTTGTAATGGTTTTACTGGTCTGTGCAGCACTGATCGCTCTGCTGCGGGATGGTGAGAGTCTGGAGGACCTCATGAAGCTTTCCCCAGAGGAGCTGCTGCTGCGTTGGGCCAACTATCACCTGGAGGAAGCCGGCTGTGGAAAGATCAACAACTTCAGCTCCGACATCAAGGTGACAACACAAACATCTGCTCCAAGCACACACCACAACTTCACTGGATTTTATATGATGAACTGACACAAAACAGTGCTCTACCAGAAAAATTACTCATGTTCTCTATCAGTTATAAATGGGATGCTGAGAGTTTTCTAAATGGGTTATATAATCCATTTGTCAAAAGCTAAATAAGCTACAACAACAGCTTGAAGTTGTTGAGCCTGGGTTAACTTCTTCAATCGGGTTTATTCCAGGACTCCAAGGCGTACTACAACATCCTGAACCAGGTGGCACCCAAAGGAGGAGGATGGAGTTCCTGCCATCACTGTCGACATGTCAGGAATCAGGGTGAGATTTTATCAGCCAATCAGAATCATTTGTTCTGGAGAGAAGTCCCGTCTTCCTGACGCCTCGGACTTTCATTCACGTCTCTGCAGGAGAAAGAGGACCTGAAGAGGGCCGAGTGCATGCTGGACCAGGCCGACAAGCTCGGCTGCAGGCAGTTCGTCATGCCCGCCGACGTCGTCCGTGGCAACCCCAAGCTCAACTTGGCTTTTGTTGCCAATCTCTTCAATAAATACCCAGCTCTGAAAAAGCCAGAGAACCAGGACATCGACTGGAGCTCCATCGAAGGTTCGTCTACATCTTCCAAAGACCTGGGTCTCCTCTGTCGTTTCATACTGTGTTTTTTTTTTTGGGGGGGAGGTTTGATCAGTTTTTAGACTTAGACTTAGACTTGACTTTATTGATCCCTTGGGAAGATCCCTCAGGAAATTATGTTACCAGCAGCTCACAGGCAAAAATGTGGCACAGTAAGCATACACAAAAGAATACAAAAAAAATACAAATTAAATACAATTTAATTTTTGCCTGCAGGTGAAACCAGGGAGGAGCGAACTTTCAGGAACTGGATGAACTCTCTTGGTGTCAACCCTCGTGTCAATCATCTTTATGCGTAAGAAAGCTCAGTTAGACATCCACCTGCTGATAACCAGAGAGACTAACGGACAGTGTGTGTTTGTGTGTGTGTGTTACAGCGACATTGATGATGCCCTCGTCATCTTCCAGCTGTATGAGAAGATCAAAGTACCAGTAGACTGGGACAGAGTCAATAAGCCTCCCTACCCTAAACTGGGCAGCAACATGAAGAAGGTACAACAGGAAACTTCTGACTTGAAGAAGACTTTCTCTTGGACTTGAACTAACCATCTGCTGTTCTGCTTTCCAGCTGGAGAACTGTAACTATGCAGTGGAGCTGGGCAAGAAGGAGGCCAAGTTCTCTCTGGTTGGCATCGCGGGTCAGGACCTGAA
This sequence comes from Poeciliopsis prolifica, assembly GCF_027474105.1. NCBI lineage: Eukaryota > Metazoa > Chordata > Actinopteri > Cyprinodontiformes > Poeciliidae > Poeciliopsis > Poeciliopsis prolifica. Next base: position 617,896 of record NW_026562382.1, read on the forward strand.
CGCAGGAAACCGAACCCTCACCCTCGCTCTGCTCTGGCAGCTCATGAGGAGGTAACTTGTTCCCATTTTCTTCTAACACGTGTTCCTTTGAGGAAGATGTTTTCCATCTGAGAGTCCAGAACCAAGTGATTTATCAAAGACCAAAAGCCATTTGGAGAAAATCCAGCCTAAATATAAAGAGCCTCATCTTCCTGAAATAACTTTAGCTTTTATTGTTACTGCTTGAATATTCCAGTACTCTTGGATGTTCTTGGGGATTTCTTTTAGGCCCCAGTGACTGGCCTGGAATAGGACATTTATTTATCTTGGCACACAAGGTTAATCAAAATAGCAGTCTGTATATTAAGTTTATACAGACTTAATATATAAAGTCTGTAGGCTTGTCTTTCTTCCAAAGGCCATGGGATCCTTATTGTAGTGGACGGTATGATAAACTCTATGAAATACCAGTAAATTCAGTGGGATTCTGCCAAAAATTGGTTTAACAACAGGATACGTGTTGAAAATCCATGGCAGGATTACTAGGAAAATGCTCTGCCTTCTTCTAAGGCCAAATTAGCCTAAAACTTAAAGAGAGGACCCAGGACTAGCTTTCTACAGAGACTTTAAGAGTATTATAAAGAACACTCGTTTAAATATCAGTGGAACAAACTATTGACAACATTGGTGTCAATATTTGTGCCACCTGTGATTTTGTTGCAACAATGATTTCATTCCAGAGAATGAGGGTTTGATTTATGGCATCATCTCTACTGCAAGAACATATGAATGTATCTGAAGCTTTTTGCACATCTTTAATTAAATCATTTGCACGTCTTTCCACCGGTTGTTGCGTCACACCTTCATCTGCCTCTTCCTCAGGTACACCTGAACATCCTGGAGGATCTGGGTGATGGACAGAAGGTTGAGACGACACAATCGTATCCTGGGTCAATGGAACACTCAAACGCAGGAAAAGGCACGATCTCCAGCTTTAAGGTAAATCACCCAGACAAGTCAGCCTTTAGGTCAGGAATTCTGAATAACATGACCCAGGACTGTTCACCACATAAACTTTGTAGATGTTGAATGTTTCCATTGAACATTGAGTGACCTCTGTGTGCAGGACATGTCTATAAGCAGCAGTATGCCGGTTCTGGATCTGATCGACGCCATCCAGCCCGGATCGATCCGATACGACCTGCTGAAGACCGAAGACCTCACAGAGGAAGAGAAACTCAACAACGCAAAGTATGAACACAAGTTTTGCGCTTCAGATATTTGACCAAGCTTCATTTTAAGAGCTTTAGATGAGAAAGTCTCAAGAGTCGAGTCTAGATTGGTTCCTGTGCTTCGCCTAACCTGAGCTGTAACACTGCGTCATCAGGTACGCCATCTCCATGGCCAGGAAGATCGGCGCACGGGTGTACGCGCTGCCGAGGACCTTGTGGAGGTCAAACCTAAGATGGTGATGACGGTGTTCGCCTGCCTGATGGCACGTGGCATGAGGAAAGCCTAAGGAGACGGGACGAAGCCTTCGCCGTCTGCCTGGTGAACCTGAGGGCGAAGGGGAGGAGCAGTGCTCATCTTTTCTTCTTATAGCAAGCAGGCTGTGAAACTTTACAAAAACAGTCTGTTACACCATTTTAAACTCAGACAAGACAGTATCTTTTCGTCTTTAAGACACCTAAAGACATAAGCACCTGTACAGAGATCAACAATAATCCAACCCGTCCCAATAACTGATCAGCTAATCCCCAACATAAATTAAAGGCTTCACATTAAAACAGTATTATTTATTTGTGTTTGGGTTCAGTTGATCTGAATTGTCAGCTTCAGATGCCATATGAAGAATTTCTGCTTCCATTCACCCCACTAAATCTAACTTCTAGGTAACAAAGTCATTATGCTCTTTAAATGTTAGCCTCATGTTAATTCCATGTCTACAATAAATAAAGATTGTTTTTATTATTACGTTGGTGGCGTTTCATTGACTTATCCTGATGTAAAGAACTGAAACCTTCCAGGGTTCTGGTCCAACACGGTTCAGGAAAATTTCAGGTGATTTCATTACATTATCTTTACTGTGCTAATGTTTCTGTCATATTTCTTCTTCTTTTTTTTTCTTCCTTGAGCACCAGGCAATTTGAGCCGTTTTGAACATGATGGTTGCTTATATAACTTGTATTACAAAACTTAATACAAAAAAAGCGTGTTGCGAGACTTTCCATGAGCAACGGAGCAATGTATGGGGCACAGCAACAAAAAGCGAAGCAAAATATCATTTTTAAATATAGACTGTACAAAAGAATATAAAAATTTCCCTCCTCTCCACTGATTAGCTCAAACACACCAGCTTTTAGGTTATGCTGCAGGACTATGATTTTGAAGCGGCCTATCCAACTGAGCTGCTGTTATGACCTTAGACTGTTCACACTTAAAAATTAATTCACACTTAAAATTAATTAAAGCAATTCTGCAAAGAATTGACTAAGTCTCCATGGAAACGATCTGATTTTAGCTTTGAAGGAGGAAGTGAAACCATCAGTGTTTTCCAGCCACCGACCTCAGTATGCAACATGATTCTAACCTGATTCAATTTACTCACATTCACCTTATTTAGCATTTAGCACATATGAGCCGCAGTCATTGAATGAGTCACTGGTTCTTGATTTGACACAAGATCGGCAGCTTTCTCGACTTTTTTTAGTAACTGATTAGAATATGAGGCCGTTCTGACATTTCAGGAAATGAGTTCTGAGATAAGTTTAAAGACTTGGCAATAAAAATCAGTTCAGGAGACAAAAAGCTGATTTTTTCCCATTTTTTTTTACTTTTATAGGAAGAGAGAAAACACACAGCGAGACGGTGAGATGCGAGTCAAAAGACTTCACGTCCGATTAAAAAAATATATATTTACACTATTTACTCTGAGCACAGTGAGGAGCTGCTGGTTTCACTGTGGCTGTTTAACAGGAAGCTGTTCTCTCAACATCTCAAGGCGCCGTTGCGTCTCTTCATTTGGTCGGTTTGGCTTCGGGGGGGTTCTCCCCGGTGTCCAGGGTCTTCAGGAGGCGGAAGAGGCCGGCGGCCTCACGGATGCGGCTGAACTCGATGCAGAAGGCCTGGACTTCGATGAACAGGTCCTGGACGTTGATGATCTTGTTTCGGATCAACGACTGGAGGAAGACGCAGACCAGTCGGACCAGCCGATTCTGGAACGGACGAACCATAGATGAGGAAAAACTGGCACAGTGACCTAACCTAACCTAACCTAACCTAACCTAACCTAACCCTAACCTAACCTAACCTAACCCTGTCCACATAGAGCCGACGCCTTTTAAAAACTCACATCTTTGCCACATCACTTTAAAAAATTACATCACACTTTGCATAAGTGAGTTCAGAAAAAATTTTCATCCAGGTGAACTGAATAAAAACGTTGTTTTAAACATGCCAAACCCATAGGGGGCAGTGTTGTACAAAGCTACAACCTATCAGGCAGCCAACCAGATTGCTTCAAAACTACCATGACTTCCTGTTAAGACATTTACATTTCATCAGGAGGTTGATTTGTAAGTTCAACTACTTTTGAATAGTAGTTTAGAATATAAAGATAATAAAACAAGACAATGCTGATTGGGAATCATGTGAAAACAAGAATATGAATTATTTGTTGCAGACGCTAAAACGCTCTGTTTTCTCATGTTCACATGCAAACATAGTTTTCTCAAATCTCCACTTTGGTCAGAGTTTTTGTAAATAATTGTTTTGATTGATACTAAGGGGGCCAATGGGCCTAAAAATGTCATTTGTTTTCCCAGATGTCCATCTGCATGAGGACCAGGCCTCAGATGTATTCACACCTTGAGAGCATTTCCACTTTATGTCACATTACTACTGAAAATATGTTAAAAAGACTCAGCATAATTCCACTGGAGTGCATCAGTCTTCACAATTAAAGCCAACACCCACCGTCGGGGTACATGCTACTGCTGTGCTTTGATTAGGACGACTTCTAACATCTTCTCCCTGAATATATAATGTAGGATGACCAACACACCTGCATGTACTTGTCCTTGATTTGCTCACACGTGGAGATGCAGTTGGAGATGTAGAGGTGGATAAACTCTGGAGGCAGGTCCACGGCCGTGGTCAGTCTGACGGAGGGAGGAGGAACAACAATCAACCCCAACTAGTAAACAACCGTTCCTTACAGCAACGTGTTGAGGTGCAGCTCAGCTGTTTTCACACAGTAGGAAACAAATCTATCGAGTCAATCATCAAAAGTTCAAAGGGTTTCAACAGGTTTCTCCAACTCAAATTTAAGACTTTTTAATACCATTATGAATGAAATTTAAGACTTGGATCACAACAGAAATGTACACAACAAAAATCACATATTTTATATTTTAAAGTGTCACGTTTTTGTTTTGTTTTTTGTACAGAATTCATGTTGCATCATTTGGGTTTGAGCTCCGTCCAGCTAACTGGTGATAAAGTTACACGTTTCATCTGCTTTTCATGACAGATGAAAAAAAAAAATCCATCTGTCACAGATTTTTTCATCCATGACAGATGAACAAAGCCAGCTAGTCAGCGAGAGTTAGCGGTAGCTTGAAACACTTCGAATCAGAGAACGGAACGGAGATTTCTGAGCGCATCTCAAATTTTTGCCTGACGGAAAAATTCTGTGATAAATATAAACGACATGTAATAATAGATTAAATGCCACGTCTACATTTAAAGGCGTCTGATTAATGTATTGAATGTCAAATTACATATTTTTAATTGAATTTAAGACATTTTAAGGGCTGCATTTTAGATACATGAATTGAAGGCTTTCAAAGACTTTTTAGGAATCATGGAACGGTGATGGAGGACAAAAGAATTTAAACAACTTGAGCGAGAAACTTGGATCAACACAGAAAATCTAACCAGGCGGAACATTTACAGTCCATCTAACCATTGTTAGAATTGAGTCTGCAATTGTAATTCAAACCCAACAATTTAATGGCAACTTTAAAATAAAATAATTTACACAAAGAATGCCTCACTAACTTTTTTAACTCGTTGCAGATTTGCTTCTTGTGATTTTTACGTTCTCCATACATCCTGCTCAGTTCAAACAAAAAGAAAGTCTCTGGTCCTGCCCCACCTGTTGACCACCTCCATGGAGTGCAGCGACATGTCCATGTTGACCAGCACTGAGAAGTACTCAGTGATCTGGCTGCTCTGCATCAGCTTCAGCAGCATCTCGATGGCCACCAGCGGGTTGTTCTCCACCAGGTCGGGCAGCTTGGCTGGCGACAGTCCGATGTGGTACACCAGCTTGGGGTCCTTCTCCAGCTCGGCCAGCAGCTGCACACAGGACAAACGGCAATCAATTACATTTAACTAAAATGCAAATAACCACATTCAAACTTAACGTGTGAAAATCTCTCATCTAAATCTAATTGATCAAAATGAATGTGTTAAAGTCCTGGCCCTCGAAAATAAATAAATAAAAATAGATACTTTGTGTCTGAGCTAAATGAAGCCCGTCTGTGACCCACCTGGGACTGCTGCTGGGCGGACAGCGGGCTCTTAAAGGCCTTGGACATGATGCGTTTGATCTCCAGGCCTGTGCTGTTCTTCACACACATGGAGCGGTCCCACTGGATGCTGTGGTCCGGCTCGGTCGGGTTCAGCCATGCTAGCTCGTCCTCACACACGTGGAGCGGGGGTGGGGGCCGGATGAACTCCGGCCGGAAGTGACCTGAGCGCAGAACAACCAGGTTACCGTTTGTGAATCTGTCGTTCACAAAGCAGAACATGGAATAAAAAGCAAAGCCTTACTCTCCAGCGGCGGCCGTGGCCCCGTGACCAGAGACTCTATGATCTGATTGGCTACGGAGCTGTCGAATCCTGAGTTGGAGGAGTCTGGGTCTGGGTCGTTCAGGATGCTGGGGAAGCTGGCTTTGCTCTGAGTGGGCAGCTCCGACTGACGCTCTGCGAAGCGAAGACACACACACTTGATCCTCCGATCTCAATTCGTGAACTTACCTCCAACACAAGGATTCAACTGGCGTATGCTGACCTGCTAAAGCTAGCTGCAACCCACTGATGTCAATGGACTGGGGCATGTTGGTAATGTCCATGCAGGACACCTGTCTGGGCGTCTTCTTGAACAGATCTCTGGGCGGTGCCAGCATCAGCTGGGACAGGAAGAACTTCTCCGGCTGGGTGATGGGCGGCAGGAAACCTGGACATACAAAACGGACACAAGGCATTCAGTTAAAGATGTTTAGATGACAGATAAAACCTAATTCTGAACATGAACGCTCCAAAATGTTGACAATCTAATAGGGGCTTTCTAATCCAGAAATGCTATTTTGTGTCAGACACACGCACAAAAGCATTCAGAAGGGCATATTTTTTGTCAAGGAAAAGGGTTTTCTAGCACCATCTAGTTCTATATGTACACATCCCTGAATAAAAATTATTAGAAAGAAGGATGAAGGTATTAAATACTCTTTACAAACATCTTTTCTTCAGTATCCCAAAGAAATAATGCTGCTAAAAAGCATCATTATCTAGCCGTTATTTATGAAAGTTTAGTTACAAAACTTTGGATTTATTTTCAGACCAACATAGTGGATCAGAAATTTTTTGCAGTTTGAATTAACACCATATTATTCTGCGTAAACCACCAGGACCAAGAGAGTATTAGGATCGTAGTAAGAAAAAATAAAAATGACAAGAATTATTTGAAAAATGTATTTGCCCTATGGGATCAATAAAGTTTTTCTTAATAAAATCGTAATATTGCAAGACTAAACTCATATTTAGGCCTGTCCAATAAGCCATAAATCAATTAGCTGCATGATAAACTAAAAAAGGACGACAAAAGTTTGCAGTCTGGTGCTTTGGTCTCAAAGAACTATTTTCTAAGGGCAATTTTGTATACAGAGACTTCAACGATAAATTTTATTTGTCTTTGTATTTATTTACTTTGAACATTTCAAATGTCTTCCAGCTCCAGTGGGAAATGTTCATTAAAATTTAAGACTTATTAATTTTTGAGAATGGATCATTATTATTATTATCATGCCATAATATTTTATGAAAATTGTCTCAAAAAACAATATTACCGTTAATTACGATTCTGGGACAATTTATCGTCCAGGAAAGTCTGTTATCGACAATATCTTTTTGAGAGTAATGTCGGAATATTACCAAAATAAAGTTGTAATATTATGAGTTTATTATCGTATTATTTCGACTTTATTGATCCACTTGACTATCTTCACCTCATTTATGTGTTTCATCTCCTTAGGTGCAAAGTCCCTCTTGAGTTAAAAATATAAAAACTAACCAAAACAAATGAACAGATCATAACCCTACCTGACAGCACCTTCTCCTGCTGCTCGTCTCCCGGCGCGGGGTTCAGTAAGTGGGCGAACACAGCCGCGAACGGGTTGGCAGCCAGCGGCTCGGTCCTGTACATCTCCCAGAGCAGGTAGAGGGCGGTGAGCCGCTGCGGGGAGCTCGGCAGCAGGTCGGGCTGCTGGAGTAGCATGACCAACACCGACCCTATCCTGAAGTGCTCCGCCTTCCCGAAGTAATGGTGGAAGTGGGTGGAGAGGTTTTCGAAGGTGTTGGAGCAAGCCTCCTCCGAGATGATGCTCAGCAGGTTCGACAGTTCCTTTGGGGCGAGAGTCATTGTGGTGGTCTCTCACCCGGTTTTGTTCTGCTTTAGCGTTAGCTCCCTTCGTCTTCAAAAAACAAACAAAAAAAAAAAACAAAACGACGTATTTCTAAATGAATAAAGATACAATAAAGTATCTTGGTCGAGAAATGTTAATTCATGTTTGAGTATGTTGAGAAAACACCATAAAAATATTGACTCGGCATTAGCATCCTGAGCTATGCTAGCAATAACTTACCATGGTTTACATGGTAATGCTAACTAAAAACAGACGGAGAGGTCAGTCAAAAACCTGACATTGCGACCCAAGAAGTTACTATGAACAACTCCGTGACTACAATTTGTCGTATAAAACCAATAAAGCCTCACTGAATCGGACATGGGAGCCAAAAAGCGTTTGACGGCCTTAAAATTTGGTTTCTGGAGAATCTAGCCGTTTAAATTTGAGATAGGACACTTCCGTTGAGTTGCATCATGGGACATGTAATTTCATTGTATGGAGTTTCACATTTAATTTAAAATGAAAAGTAGGTCTTAAGTGCAATTTTTATCACGCGCGTGAGGTGAAGAAATACAAATAGTTATGCTTTATGAAAGCTTTTCATTTTTAACCACCATTATGAAAGCGTGAACCCCAGATTCCCTTCGCCTTGTTTGCTAATATCAGTTTACCCAGAGGTCCTTACGACACAACTTCCTCTTTTTGTCCTGTCAAAATAAAATCTGGAAAACTAGAAGATGAATTAACTTCAAGATACTATCCCGTGGTGTACGTTTTTACACCAACATATACATTGGAAATAAATGTATGAAGTTGCACAATAGGACTTTACAAAGAAATAATAAAATTAAAAAAAATTATTTTATTATTAAGAATTTACCTGGTACACTCATGTGTTGTTCATATTCATGTTTGTTACCAGCTGATTACTTTTGTAGTAGAAAGTAATAAATAACAGTTTATTTTCTAACAGTAAATGTGCGAGAAAGAGACAAGAAACAAGGAAGGATGTTAAAACATTTATTAGTAATTTCCTTTTGTTTTCTGTCTTACAAAACAGTCATGTGCTCAGAGTTCAGGTTCCGTTTTGAAAGCAGAAAGCTCGTCCAGAGAACACGTTGCACTGGGAAGATGCAGGAACACCACGGAAAACACGTAACAAAGAACCCCCCCCAAAAAAACTCAACAAGGACTGAAGACATGAAGCAAAAATATAGATGTTTTTCATCTCAGTTCAAATTCAGTCTCCTACAAAAAATGAGTGCACAACAACAAAAAATATAATAATAATAATAATAATAATAATGATGATAAACTCCTCAAAAATGCTTCAAATCACAAATTAATTGTGCTTAGTGTTGATCCAAAAAATAACATACACAAGCTTAAATGTGATTATTGAGATCCTGGGAAACATTTCAAAGATAAAACATGTTTTGAGCATCAGATTTGTTGAAGGAGTCTGTACCGTTTCACGGTTAATTTCTCCGTCGGCATTTTCTTTAAAGGGATGCTGCAGCAAAAGCAAAGTTGCCAAGATGACGTATTGATTAGAAGCATAAACAAGCTCCTTCGTGATGTCACATTGTGCACAGATTTTCATAAATATTTCAAGTCATCTTTTCTAGTTCCTCTTTAAAATGCCTCTTGAAACACTGCACAGGAATATACTGTTTTTAAAAAAGGTCCAGCTTCACAAGTTTGGTTGTGATTCATACACAGATACCTGCATTCTCATCACGTCACACACAAACGTACATTTGGCACAAAATATCCGCCTGCATCTTTGACACGCTGCAAAGTCCAAACACTCCGCAGCGCTGTTAAAGGAAACAAAACACAGAACTGCACAAGAACAGAGCACTTCAGACGAAGAACCAGACAGTAAAACAGTAAAAAAGAAAATTAAAAAATCCACTACAAAGACAGATATTGTGAAAATAAAATAGTAAATACACGTGTCAGTTATATATATGTATATATATATCAGGCATGCAGGCAGTCACGCTGTAAACTTTAAAACTGGCGACAGGTTCAGAATCTCCACCTGGCAAATTGTTTGGGTTCACTTCACCACCACAGAGACAGTCTGAAACATGGACATCCATCACCAAAGATTTCTGATTTGCTGTTAGCCTGAGAGCGGTTTGCAATCTGGGCTTGCATGTTTTGATTTATTGCAATATAAAAAAAATTAAACGGCTGCTTTCTGCCTGTGCAATGTGTGAAGGTAAATGGGGGTTCTCCACTTTGAGTATTTTATTGTTTTAGTGCTTTTCTGCTTGAGTTTGTGTTGGTTTGTAGTGTGTGTGAGGAAACCTTGTTTTGTCACAAATGCACTACTTTTTTAAAAATCCATTCTGCCCCAAAACGCCGTCATAACCGTCAGTACTGAAAACCAGTGTTTTTAAAAGTGTGACCCGCCAGGGGGCGCTAAGGGAGCCTCAGACAGTTGGAGGGAAGATGAGGAAGAAAAAAAAATGGAATCCCAGACATGTTTGAATGAGGTTTTCTTTATGAAAGCTAATGTGTTTTTCAATCATTATTGAAAAATATAAGTTAAAATAACATCAGTTGAAGTCGAAAAAAAAATCATTTTGTCTGTGTTAAAATTCACTGGCTCAGTCGGTAAAATCTTCTCGATTCTAATAATCGCAAGACAGAAAGAACCCCGATAAAAATAGTCATTAAGTATCTTTTCTTTTGACCTTTGGCACTTACTCTCCTCATGGCAAAATGCAAATGAAAAAAAAAAAACAAACAAAAAAATAAACATATGGTAAAGTTACATTAGAAAGTTAATACTGAGGAAACAAAAATCTGACACAAACTAAACAGATTCTCACACACCTTCAAAAGGTCCAGCAAACAGTTGTGCTGCTTCAACCTCATCAGATTAAAGCGTTAAAAACTCTATGACCGAACAGGTGCAAACTTTTACTTTTAGGCCTAAATCGAGAAGGAAAAGTGCAGCAGGGAAAGTCGATAACACTTCACAATTACACGTTATGTTTTGTTTGACTATGAAGTCAAATCCAAACCAACTACAATGAGGTTTGTGGTTGAAATGTGACAAAATGCGAAAAAGGTCATGAATAATTGTGCAAGGCACAGTGTGCAACTTTTGGAAAGGCCAAGAAGATTTTTTTTTTTTGCCATGCGTATCTGTTCCAATAATTCTACACTGATTTATGACCAATATACGGGAAAATGTGGAAGAAAAAGAAGAGTTTTCTCAGGAGTATTTCCACACTGGCTTCTCGCTATCTTTTGTTACTGTGTGTCTGTATTTGTGGTAAGAACGAATGAAGAACTAGCATTCTGATGAATGGATTTACTCACAGCTAAAACATGTTGTGTATTAGCAAGTTATTAACTTATTAGTAAAACATGACCAGCCTCGTGTGCAGATCACCTGAAATTCACCGGAGATAAATGGAGTGCATTTTGAAGATAATCTGGGAGATTAAAACACTTTGTAACAAGCCAACGAAAACAATAAATAATCAGATTATCCAACTGAATTGAATAGTTTGAACCTAAAGGAGAAACATATAAAAAGCCGGCCAAAGTTCACCTTTACTGCTCAAAGGAAGTGAGTCGCAGATTAAATAAACTCCACCTATGAGCGAGACCCAGGCGGTTTCAGTCGGCGTAGTGCATGATGGACTCGACATAGTTTCCTGGGAAGAGGCCGGTGGTGGCGTTCATCACCCCTTCGAACCATCCATCCTCGTTCTTTTTGACAACGTAAATGATCGCTCCTTCCTGAAAGGAAAGCTCGTCCTCCTTGTCTGCGGTGTAATCATACACAGCCACCACTGGAGGGCGATACAAAAAAAAGGTCAAGTAAATATATTTTGTACTGTGGCAGCAGCTGCTTTCTGTTACAAATCTGTGGGAAACTTAGTCAATATTCCGTTAAAGTTGTAAAAAAAAAACAATTATGCAATTGTGGTGTTTCCGTTAAATAAGAAACTCAAATAAAATCACACTTTAATAAGCTTGTTCACATGTTACAGTAAGTTATTAAAAAAACATGTGCGCAATCATCCTCCTATCACTTCCTGTTGACGTCATTTTCACCGGTAGTAACATCAGATGGTTGATTACGACACTTATGTGATGCAAATAAATTGTTCCTATTGTAGTTTTGTGAAATTTCAATAGCACAAAAACCTTGTCCCGAAAAACGAGATATTTCGAAATTGCTGTGTTTCCATAAAGTAAATTTATATTCAAAATTCCGCTTTGTACAATTAAATGGTCAATGGGAACGCAGCTAATTGCAGTTTGACAAAATACACTAATTTTGATACGGTGAACAAACCGCGTCATCCTTGTGCAAGAACTTTGTATTGGAAAACTGTCATTTTTTTAAATTGACATGTTTCCACTAAGTCAATTTCTTTTCATAATTCCATTTTGCGCAGTCATATGATCAACGGAAATGAAGCTACTGTTGGTAAAAAAAAAAAGCTGCTTGTGTTCAATCCACTTTGTTAAAAATAATCCTGAAGAAGAATAAAACAATTGTAATGATGGTAAAAGTGTAATCTTGCTGTAAAACGGGATTTATGGCTGATGTGACTAAATAGTCCCAACAGGTATGAAATCCAAAAACTGAGGATTTCTGTCTCATACCTTTCTCCAGGTAGCTTCTGGGGGCCCACGGCGGGTCCTCTTCGGCGTACGGATCGCTGTACTCCACTACTTTAGAGTCTTCCTCACCAAGTCCGTCCTCTAAAGGTTTCGGGGTGGACGGAGTCTCATCAGGCCCTGAAGGGGTGTCTGCTAAAGGTTGAGGAGGAGGAGCCTCTGTAACTGTTGGTGAAGGGATGTTTTAGGGATGTTTTAGCGAATAAATGATCAACCATCAGCATCAGTGAACAAACACATTCATGTTGGTTTGTTTGTGAAACGACCAAAACTCAACAGGGACTGTTAGACTCACTGGATTCTTGAACTCGAGCAACGAAACCCATCAGAGGCAGCTGAGGGGTGAACTGCAGGAGCGATGGAGGCGGAGGCGAGGCTGCAAACACACAGGAGTCGACCAGGACTTCAAACAACCAGTGTAAAATTGCTGAGAAGATCCAGCATACATTTGTAAATAAGACAAAATATCCTTTAAAATCGTAATTCTGACTGTTAGACAAAAGTTAGAATCTCAGAAACCACCCCTCGGGTTCAGAATCCAATATGTGCACATAAAAACTAGTTACATTTGTATATATCGCAGTATTTAATAGCACTCCTGACAGTTTGTACTCTTGAAAATGTCCCTTTAGTATTTACAAGCTAAACTGGTAAAAGGTTGACACCAAAACACATAACCTGTACTTTTCTAACGTCAACTAGAAAACTCTCGACTCTAGAGTGCTGTCATTCCCAAATCTGAGCTCTGACTTTATCATACAAATCACCTCTACGCTAAAATCAGAAATTTCTCATTGACTTTTATGTTTATACTATTGAAATCAGAAGTTTACATGCACCTTTCAAACTAACCAAAAGCAAGAGACGTTTGGTTTAACCTCAGACAATGAGGGAAAAAATGGTGTGTGTCTTTTTAGTACGTGTATGTAAACTTCTGGTTTCACCTGTAATTGTGTTCCAAAACAGACTTCTGCTTTATCAGGACTTAATTTCTACAGAATCAGTGTTTATAAACTGCTGCCAAAACGAGGTTTCAAAGACATCCTTCTGTCATATTTTCAGCAATTAGTAAACTTGAGTGTTGAAAGGCTAACCTGGGCTCTGGTTGTAGTAGGGTCCTCCATTGACGTGGTTGGTTATCGGCTGACCAGTCACAGAAGGGGGTCGGCGGTATGGAAGTGACCCCCCAACCTGTGGGGTCTGTTGTCGAGGTTGGGGCCGGTTCATGCTGTAGAATTGGGGGACGAAGGGACCTGACGCACCAGAGAGGAACTCTGTTACAAATCTTAAGAAATGTTGATGTAAACTTTCATTTCTTGCTTGTTTAAAAGGAACCTGGAGTGGATTGAACAAGCTTTGTCTCCCTCTGCTGGCAGTGAAAGCAACTACACACAGTTGTTATCCAAAGATCTTTGGAAAGTTTGTGAGGAGGAAAAAGGCAACCAAGGGGTCACATTTTATCAGCTCTCTTTCTTAAGGAAAATGGATGTGAAGAGAATAAACTAAGGGTGCATTCAGACCAACCCTGAATGCAGGTCCGCTTTTATCGAACTCTTGTTTGTTCGTCTAGAAAGTCCAGTTCGTTTGTGAACGCACATTTAAACTCTAATGTGGTCTCGGTTCGGTTGACGTGAACTCTGGTACGGTGCAAATGCCAAGCGAACCGGAGATAACTCCAAGAGCAAGAAGTGGACTAAAAGGCAGGGCATTCTGGGTAAATAAAACCAAAACAAAGGTGTGAGTCTCGTGCCAGCAGGTGAATGGTTTGTGATCTTTTGAAACGACAAAAGAGACCACTCCATTTTTGTCAACATTTTACAAAAGAAGGAAGTTGCACTCCACTCGTGTTGTTTCCTTCAGTGGTTCTCGGTGCAGCGCCCCCCACTGGTGGAGAGGCTAACAGGTTTTTCAACAGGTTTGACATCTAAAAATGTAACAAATGTTGCAATTTTGGTGCCCAAATGAACCAAGTCTACTGGACTCAGGTATTAAAACACCTTTTTAAAAAAACTTGGGTTTGAGTCGCTGAAGTGTTCTGGGACAAACTCACCTTCAGCAGGTGAAGAAGAGGTGGAGAGTGAAGGAGGAGGAGGAGGAGCAGGAAGAGGAAGAGAAGACATTTGGGACTGGCCTTCAGAGGTGCTGGGAGAAGGGTTAGGAGGCGGGGAGGTGTTGGTGTTCGGTACGTTTGTTTGGGAGTTCGTGTGAGGAGACGGGTCGGCTTGGTGTGCGGGTGAGTTTGGTGGTAGGGGTGCGTTAGGCTGAGTTAAGGTGGCAGTGGAGGAGGAAGAGGAGAAAGAGGAAGGAGTCGGCGAGGGAGAAGGGGAGGAGTTTGGAGCTGTGGACGAAGAGCTGGACGGTCCAGCAGTCGGGGAGACTTGGGGAAGACGAGAAGGAAGAGAAAGAGGAGCTAGTTAGGAAGGAAGGTTAAAGCAGGGAATGAGGGAAGAATAAAGACAAGGTGTCTGTAGGTTTCACCAACTCAAATTTACGACTTTTTAATACCATTATGAATGTAATTTAAGAACTGCATCTCCACAGAAGAGTACAAACTTTGTCCAACCAACTGGTGATTCATTAATAGTGCCCCATGATAGATGCAAAGAAGCTAGCTTGCTAGCTATCTAGCAAGCAAAGGTATGTTAGAAGTGATTTAGTATTACAATGCAATGATATCTGAGAGTGACTTAGACTTTGCCTGACAGAAAAGACTATGAGGGGGAAAAACATAAAATATACAGGATTAAATAGTCCTGTCATGACAAAATTTAAGACCTGTTATTATGGACAATGATGTTGCTGCAGGACCTGTTCAGTAGCACAGCTGCAGCTGCAGCGTATGCATACGATGCATACGATTTAGCACCAAATCGTATGCATTGATTCTCCGCAAACATCCTGCAGCTACAAAACCTGTAGAAGTATTACACAGAGAAACCCATTTGTGTGTCTTTAAGGATAAAGATTTAGTGGATGCAAAGTGGGTGTGGGCAGAAGGGCAAAGATCATTTCTTATTGCTGTTCTCCATGTAGAATTGAGCTGCCAGTGACCCTTAGGGGACAGTAGAGCCCCATCTCAGCTGGTTGGATACTTCTTCTAGGTAGGACAGAATTAAAGAATTTCCATCTTTGATTATTTCTCCGTTGAAAGATTTATTCTTTGGTTTGGTGTTATTTTATTGAGTTTTCTTTGAAGAAAAGAAAGCTAATTATTTTGTTTAATTATTTAAACAGTTAGTCTGGGAAAAACTGACTGTTTAGTTTAGAATTCAAACAAAGAAGCGCAACAAAATCATACACTTCATAACAGTTTTTGGGGTGTGGGAGCTAAAACTGCCACTTCACGAGTTCTGGGGGGAACATATTTACAAACTTTTTTTTAATCTTAAATGCAAAATGTATATATTTGTATAGTAATGGCTTAATTGCTGCTTTGAGTATGTTATTCTTCCAGAAAATAGCCTTTTTTAAGCCTACTCTAGATTAATCCGTTACTAAATTATTTGACAGTTATTTTATTAATCGTTTTAGCGCGACCAATCCGATTAATCGTTTCAGCCACACATCGTCCCCTGCAGCTGTGACATTAAGCAGGTGTCCTGTTACCTGGGAAAGTGGAGGGGGGACGGCGTTGGCACGGCGATGGGAACGCCCACGCTGCCACTGCCGCTGTTCTCCCTGCTGCTGCTGCGACTGCTGCTGCTGGGTGACTGCCTCCGCTGCTGCCACTGCGCGCACACACACGCACGCACGCACGCACACACACACACACACACAAACAAAGGAAGATCAGTGCTGTGGAGACAGGTGTTCCAGCTGCAGGTTGGGCAAAATACATGAAACTAATCCACATTTGAACTGGAATCAAAATTTTTGCTTGTTAAAAACTGCTAAACGTTTTTAGCGACATGAAGCTTTTCAAAAAAGTTTGCAGACAGGAACAGGACATAAAATAGTGAAAACTGCACGTCCTTAGACGGTTGGCATGGCGATGGAGACGGGACGACAAACAGAAGTCTGTAAAGAGGAAGTCCAGCGAACAGCAGTAGCAGGTTCAGGTTAATGGCAGCAAACGAAGACATGAATAAACAAGCAGACAAGAACATGCAATCTGATTGGTTCAAAGCTGGAGGATGAAAGAATGTGTTGATCGTATGGGAAAAAGAGCTGACAACTATTTACATCTAATAAATATAAAAAGGAAGAAAATAACCAAAGCATCAGATGAAAAGTACTTTTACACTAACATGCACCTTGTCAAACTTGGCAAGTTTTATTTTTTATATGTTCTCAAACCACTGCATTGTAATGTGGTGTAAACTCTTTACCAAACATATAATAAAATAATCTAACAATTAACAGACGTAAAGTCCTTTAAATTCCAAAGGGAAATGAAATATTGTCATAGCTCATATCAAAGTATCTTGAAAGAGTTGCTATGACTCTCCAGTAGGACTAAAGACTTTTGTTTTATGTTGGAGGCAAAACTTTCTGCTTTGTTAGAAATGACCATGTTAGAGCATCAGGACAAGCCCAGCAGATAACACTACCGTTCAAACAAGTGCTGGCTAAGACAAAAAAAAAAACACATTTCCATTTGAGTCTCAAATTCCAGGGGAAGTTTCTTTGAATTCTTTTAGCCTTGAACTTGGAAACTTGTACTTATGAGTGAGAGGAATTGCACAAATAAAACCCCCATAATTCATCCAGACGTGTCGTTCAAAAGGATTACGATGTAAAAACACGACAAACTGAAAAGAATCCAAGTCTTTGTGGTACTTACTGCAACACAATTCACTGGCTTAAAATAAAGAAAAGCATAACACTTCTCTATTACTAATGAACCACAAAAGTGCCAGAAATATAATAATTGTTTTCATTTTCACAACTGCTTCCAAAATCAAGGCACTTCTTTTCTGCGGTAACCATAAAGGACTGAACAAAATGTTTCCTGCTGGAATTGAGAAAACAATCAATGAGATCTAACAAATGCACGAAGGAAGATGAAACAAAGAAAATCAGTTAGTCGGATGTAAGCAGACAGTTAGCACAATGTGACATTTAAACAAAAAGAAAAAACTTTGCACATAAAAAGCCAGAAGCAAAAGCAGTAGAGTGAACAGCAGCAGGTTTTAGACAAGCCAAGAAGCAAGCCATGGCACAGAGTGATGAAACCAAGCCGAAAGCAAAATCCCACAGGAAGACGGAGAAGTCATGAGCAAAGATTAAGTGAAAATTCACAGGAGTCTCAAGGTTTTCTGTAAAATGTCTCAGGGTCAGATTCTAAATGTGGATGAATAATTATCTTTCCTGGATCTGTCCACATGTTAGCGTTATTTGTTTCAGCCACTTACAAACAGATTATAACTGCGGTGGCCACAAAGTAGTGATAAACTGCGTCCAAAACAATGTGAATATCTTAAATTCAAATGTTTGCTCATGTTCAGTAAAAGTGGTAACTTGGTAGAATAGCTGTAAATGGAGGCACTGAGGCCTAAAAACATGAAAGGTGCTAAGATGAACTAAAAGGCAACATTTAGTCTCAGCTGAAGCAGAAAGTTATCAAACGTTTTATTCAACACATGCCAGTTTAGTTTGGGAATATTGCACCAGCTTAAAGTGCATTGGAATTTTCTGCAGTTTTCTGGCCGATTGTTGATTACCGATCTTTAAGAAGTCTGACCTGCCGCTTCCAATTTAGTTCAACACCTATGTCTTTTGTCTGAAAATACACTAAATATAGCAACACAATTGCTGAGTTGGCCAGTGGGTGACTGTCATTAACAGAGGTTGATTTATCGGCCGGCCGATTTATCAGTCCAACAATAATCGTAATAAATGAGCTGAATCAGCGATTATGTTCACACCCCAAGAAACTGAATTATAGGCTTTCATTAGCAAAAAGCCAAAATCATCAAAAGTTAACATAAATAGTTGCTTGAAGTATTTCCTCTGTGTGTAATGTATGTAAAATAAATTTAAGAAATAAATGTACTTTTGAGGATGTGTTAACTTATGAAGTTACTTCAAAATACTGCAAGTCACTTTTATGACTAAAATAAATTCTGCTTAAAATAAAAGCACCATAATCTGTGATTTAAACCACCTCTAAAGCTCTGCTTCCAAACTGAACGTGACTGTGTTGAACATCAGGAATTTTTGAGTTGAAGAACAATGGGATTAGTAGAGCAAGAGCAGAGGAAGTAAATCGGAAACGCAGTTCTTTCAGTCACGTCTGAACTCTGACCCGACTACCTGTACGTGCGGGGTCGCTGGTTCAGGGTGGCGGTGCGGACCGGACTCGGAAGCTGTCCAGCACCCGAATTGTTTCTCGTCGGGCTGGAGGCATAATCATTGGGCACGACGGGAGGGCGTACCGGCTCCAGTGTCCTGTAGGGGGAGTTCTTGTGCCTGTGCGTGCAAGACGTAAAGGTGAGGAAGAGGTTCGCACAGGAGCGCAGACCTGCGGCGTTGGTCATCTGTCCCACTGTGTCACACTCATTTTTATTTTGGGCCATGTCAAGATCATGAATGTTCTTAAAGGGCCGGTGGTGCCAAAGTGTACTGATAAAACCCATCAACAAACTGTTAAAATATTAATATATAGCTATAAGTTCAATAAGTACTCCTTAAAATTAGATACTATCAAACATCACATCGATCAGTCCTTTCAGAATTTCATGATTGTTTGGTGATACTGCTGTTTACAAACAATTATGCAATAGTGTGAAAAACTGCACAGATGTTGAATTTGTGTGAATTTTCAAGGAATTGCAAAAAAAAAAAAAAAAAAAAAACAAAACAAAAAACAACAACAAAAAAACGGTGGGATTGATTGATACAATTAGGGACTGTGGAGGGCCACACATAAAGCTTCGGCGGGTCGGATTTGGCCCCCGGGCCTTGAGTTTGACACCAACATATTCTGTTAAGGAGCCACAAGGGGCACTGCACACCTTTTTTTTACCCTTAAGAAGTTCTAGTAAGTGGTTAGCTCTAACGACAGCTCCTACTGTTTAATAGTCGTGGTAAGAAAACTACAGCAGAGTGACACTGGCTCCCTCTTGCTGTAAAAGAAAAGTCAAGCCAACTTTAAAGGTCAGGATGTATTTTTAGACAATTACTCCTGCAGCTCAGCAAAACTGTAGAAATGTAGGACATAAAAGCGGAACAAAAAGACTCCACAGTTTAATGATACATTCACAATAAAAACCAATCTTCCACGTTGAACCCCTCCAAAAAAAATCAAAGTTAGGTATTAATATAAACACAGAAAGCACAATTAAAAATGAAAAAGAAAACAATTTTAAGACTTAATGAGCACAGAGTCTGTTAAAAACTCTGCACCCACGGTTGAACAAACATGAGGCCAAACAAAGGGAGTCATTGTTAGCCGAAGTAAAAGCTGGTGATGAATGGAGCGTTTCTCAGGCAGGATAAGAAACATCTATTTGCTACAATGCTGAAGCAGCCATGTGGGTGTCTCTATTCTAGATCTCCCGAGCTCACCAAGTTTTTTTAATCCCGGCTGAATGCCGCTTTTTCACTGGAACAGAACGCGTGCAGAATGTACAAAAATGACTCAACGTTCCTCTCGGTAGTTAGTTAATGCAGGGAAGAAAAAGAAAAGAAAAGTGTGTGTGCTGTCAGAAGGAGCGGTTTGTCGGCAGCGTGTCACCGACTTTCTGCTGTGCGTTTTGTCCGCTCCCGCCGGCCTGTGGAGCGGACAGAGAGGCAGACCCGTTGGCCCGGTTCTGACCAACCGCTGAGCTGCTTCTGTCCGCCGCGCTGAGAAACCGCACTTTGGATCAAATAGTGCAGATGGAGAGGTGTTGATGGAAAGAAAGCTGGAGATTATCTACTACTTTTCACAATAAAGCACCAACACAACCTTTAATGGGGTGTATTGTTTTAAAGGTTCTGTCATTATGCTATTATTTAACCACTAACGCTGCCGATTGAGGGTGAAACAGCCGGTTGATCAGCGGGTTGCAGGAAACTGGAAGGGACATAGAGAGACAAGAGGAGACGCCTGCTGACTCTGGCAGCTCAACCTTCCTAGCTCCATATGTATACAGTTTTTTACACCTCCGTATTACAATCACAACCTTTAAAACTGCGGTATGTAATATTTGGTGGAGCTCTCACTAAAAATCAAGCTCCTTCTGCTTTCTCCTTGTTGTTCTAATGCCATCTGCAGAAATCCAATGCAAACAATCAGAAACAACCAATCAAAGTCAGAAGGAGGGTCTTAGCCCTGTCAATCAACATGTGTACACACTGCTAAATGTGCTAATGATGGGGAAACAACTTTACATTTTAGGAAAACTGTTTATCTGTCGTCATCAGTGGTCATGCTAACTAATCTTAGCATTCTGCTCTGTGGAACAGAGAGAATGGGAGAGGGTGTTAGCAGGGCATACACAGGCATACTTGGCGGCGCTAAGACCCTTCTGCTGTCTCTGATTGGTTGTTTTTCACTAGGAGTGGTGCATTTCTGTAGATGGCAGTAGAACTGCAGGGAGCTTGATTTTTTTCACAGAAAATCTGTCTGATGTTCTACTGTGTCACAGTTTTAACAAATATGTAAAAAGAAAACAAACATATTATTATATTTTTATAAAAGTTACATACTCTAGCTTTAATGAAAAAAAACAATGTATAGCTTAAGAAATATTTTACATATTAAAATAGGAAAACTGAGGTATACATTTGTGTTTAACCCTCTCTGATCTGATAAATAAAGTTCAATGAACCCAACTGGCTTTAGAAATCTAAAAATACAGCCAGAGCTGCAAAAGAATCTCTTAAAATGTTGGATGGATCATTTTTCAGGGCCCTGCTGATGAAACATGCTGGTTTAAACGCCCACCAGACACCGTTGTTTCATAGAACATAATTGTGGTGTACTTTTTGATGCCCGTCAAACAATACAACAATGTGCATCTCTATCTAGCTTAGTAGCCTGACTGTCAGTGAGAACATACAGAAACAAAGGACCTGAAGGAGGATGGTAACATAAAAAAAGACAGATAGTGAGAAAAATGTCAAAGGCTTGACTTTTGTATTTTAGCTGCCAATTGTTTGTTTTCAGCACTTTGTCTCTACAATTCCTAAATGAAGAGTGTCCCAATTGGTATATGAATCATATATTGAGTCTGGGTGACAGTATGATGAAATGCGACACTGAAAGACTCACCAAAATCCGGCTTTTGCTCAAATGTTTGAGGTTTGGACTATTTCAGAAGAGGAAAATGAGACTTTCTTTTTGTGTCCTCGGTCAGAGCAGCGGTTAGCTTGGAAGAGTCAACAATTATATCCGCTTTTAACGTGACAGACGCAGAAGAAAGTGACGTGCATAAAAGAAGAGGAAACAACTGTAGGATATAATACAATTATAGTGTAGGAGAAAGGGAGTAAAATACAGGTAGAGAAAAGAAGACCAAAAGACGAATAAACAGCTTGGTGACCCAGATGTTTAAGGGCAAAGAACACAACAAGCTCTCCCAACAGATGATGTTATTCCTCACAGCGCTGCGTTTCAGTGTGTGGGTGTGTGTGATTTCCCTCTGCCATCTCAAATCTGTAATAACCTCGTCACAGGACCCTCGTCTTTTCACAAGAGATTTAAATATGCGCAAGCTGCAGCCTGTTTCTAAGAGATTTCCACAGAGAAGTTGACCGTCTCATCTAACATTAACCTTGTTGTCTTCCAGGGCACAAAAAGAGTCACAAAGTTGAATAATTTACAGAAAAGTATGAAAATTACATTGGATGAGAGTAATCAAAGTGAAAGTAGGTGTACATACCCCAAGATTCCTTTTCCTGCCCTTGGAGGGCTGGGTGGTTTCTGGGTCGGGGGGTTAGTCCGGGACAGGCCTCCTCCAAGTTTCAGACTCTGCTGGCCATTTACCTGAGAAACAAACACGCTCACTATCAAAACTACTTAGTTTGGACATAATCAATCAAAAACACCAACTTGACTGGAATCTCTCATTTACATAATGTAGATTTGAGGCAAAGCATTATCACCGACATTTCATGTTCCTTAGAAAATAAAAGTATGAGGAAGAATTTTCTTCCTCATGTTTTCTGCATCTTTCTTGTTCCCACTCTTCTACCAAGGCCAGATTTTGCGAGAGGATGACTAACAATTAGCTGTGGACCTCTGCAGCTTCTGCAAAGTTATAATTGGCTGCTTCTCAGTCTATTTGCCTAGGCCAGGGTTTGGCAACCCAACATTTTGAAAGAACTATTTTGGACCCAAAAGTGTTTTGTTTATTTTGTAAAACTGCTTTGGAAAAACTTTTTTTCATATCACACAATTCAGCAACAGCTGGCTGTTACTGCTGGAGAAAACGACAAAGAAGACAACAGGAAGTAGTAGGAGGATGATGGTGGAACATTATTTTTAATGACTTATCATGTGAACAATCTTATTCACACTTCATTTTAATTTAATTTCTTGTTTATTGGAAACACAGCAATTGGGAAATTGTTTAGTTTTTCTACATGAGTCTTTCAAGTTTTTGCCAGCATAGTAAAATTTCTCAGTTGACACGAGGGACAAAAGGACAGTAAAGATGGAAAATACTACAAGAGGAAGAATCTCAACATCCATATTTGTATACCGGTTAAAATAAAACACGCGTGGAATAGATGTAAAAAATCTACAATTTGTTCTGCCTGACCATCAGACATACATTATGGAGTACAAAAAAGCAGCACTTCTTCCTTTTTGCTTTCAATCATCGCCTGGTAAGACACATCAGATGCATTCGCTCTGTACTATGTGTAGGTGTGTTGTAGATTCTTACCTTGAACCTCATCAACCACTTAACACATCAGTGACAGCAGATGGAACAGGAGGAAAAGGAAACAGAAGACATTTTTATCTAAAGGTTAGGCAGAGTGCAACTGCATCATGCAAATACGGTCAATCGTTAAGAGCAGCAGACAGAAAATGCAAGGCAGAAAGAGAGCTTCAGATAAACACCGGCTGAGATAGAGACACAGAAACACAGATCAGGATGCTTTAGTTTGGTTGTAGTTTGTGATGCAGTGATACTGAAGTGTGCAACTAAATAAATCATTTTGAAAACAGAGACAAATAAATAAAACTACAGCCCAAGGGAATACTTTTTATAACTTGTGACACAGTAGGATGATGACAGTATGGTTCTCTGCCCAGGGTGACACTGTACCAGTGGGTGGCAGAAACACTTAAGAAAAAAGATATGAGCTGTACACAAAACAAACTGAACTTCAGACAGTTATGAACAAAAATATCCTGGCTTTGATTGAAACCGTTTCAGAAAAGTAAAACGGTTTCTCTGTCTTGCATCTCACTTTTTAAAGCCTGAGTTTCAGTTTCATTCACAAAAAAAAAATTTGAAAAATTTGAAATTAAAAACACTGTGAAAATGTTCTATCTTGAGATTTACGCTAATTTTCCCAAGGCAGATGGAGAAAAAGAGTGAATCCTGATCTTGAGAAACCCTTTCAAAAGTTTGCAAAATGCTGGATTACTTTTGTGAAAGGTCAAGCAAAAGTTTAGCAGGATACTACTTATATATACTAAAATCATGCAAGAGGTTTACAAACTCCTGAATTAATTTTGAGGGATCACGTAAAACTTTTCCGCTTTCATGCAAAGATGCCAAATTACTTTTGCGAGATCACCCAAAAGGTTTGCAAGATCCTGAATAGCTTTAGCAACATCACCTAACAGATTTTGCAAGATCGTGTTAAAGTTTTACAATTTCTCTCAAAGATTAAAAAAATTACTTTGTGGGATCAGATAAAAGTTTTGCGAGATCCCAAACTACTTTTGCAATTTCACAAAAAAGTTCTGCAAAGTCTTGAATTACTTTTATGTGATCACACAAAAGCTTTACAAAATTCCAAATTACTCTTGTGAAATCCTAAACTTCTTCTACATATTTAAGGCTTAATTCTGACCCATAAACACCATAGGATGGAGGACATGCACCTATAAGGCAGACTTAGAGATTTTTAGTTTGTGTTTGTACTTATTTAAAAACAAATTGAATCAATGCTCGACAGAAGACATAATTTAGATACAAGTGAGATGATCTGAAGAGAGTTCTTAGCACACGGGGACACATTTAAATCAAATCCTACGATCTGTGTTGCATTTCCACATCGATATGTTTCCCCAGCAGCTCATTTCCAGTTTATGACCAGCGGCCTTTACTCACAGAGGAACTACACACACTTTTTGAGTAGGGTTAGTTACATAGCGAGTTACAGAAACTCCACAAATATGATCATTCCACCAAAAAATTTTTTCATTTCAAACATTTTAAAGGATCTCGCAAAAGTAAGTCGGAATATTTTTTTTCCCCTCCACATCCCTTAAGGAGCTCTGAAACTTTCCTATCATGTTCTCAAATGAAAAAAGACAAACAAAACAATACAATAACTTTCAATTAGTTTTTTTTTTTTTTTTTTGAATTTCAGAGTAACGTTAACATGCTGGCACCGTCACAGAATTTTACGGCCTGCCACAACATTAATTACATGAGCAATCGCCGTTTTTAACTCGTTTTTGCCACCGACCTTGACTCCATGTCCAGTGTCATCCAGCACGCTGTAGTCAATGGGCTTCCTGATGTAGCGCACGGGCCTCTCCAGACTGGCTGGGGCAATGATTTTATGGGAGCGGGATGTGTTTTTGTTGGTGGTCAGTATGCCAATCTCACGCCTCGCCACCTTCTCCTTGTGGATGTCGACTGTCTGCAAGGAGGAACAAAGAGTCGATAGTTGGACTTCTTTGATCAAATGATGCTTAAAGATTACATATCGTCTCAACAGATAGTGCCATATACGCACAAACCTTGTGTGTATAAGTTGTAATAACTGTGGTTACTACTTCAAAACAATGACAGAACCCAAAGTAATTTTTTTTTTCCAAGTTGAACTCAATATTTCTTTCTCTCAGAAAGGCAGTTTGCCTTCAAATCTTCCCTTGGAATCACTGATTCCCTCATTTCCTCACCGGCTGTTAAAAACCCAGAGTGCTCAGTGTGAGAATGAAATTCTCACTGCTCTGTGTTCTCACACTCTGGATATTTTTGGAGAAGTCCTAACATGGATGACAGTCTGCCTGTGGAGCTGGGGAGTCAGTAGAAGAAGGATACTTTACTCTGGTTATCAAGTGAAATTATTTACAGAAAGCAGGATCCATGTGTGCACCATGTGCGGGTGGATCACTGTGTAGGGTTGGCCTGTTGAGAGCACATGAAACAAGAAAGTACTTCTTAATATAGAATGATTAGAGGCTGGCTGTGTACAAGTTCACAGCAGCCATTCTTGCTCAAGGAAGAGTCACATTTGTTTTGGCATCGCACGTCATGACGGAGATTTTTACAAGTTTGACAACAACAAAAAAAACTGAATATAACTTCAGATTTTTGTATAACTTTTCTTGAGGTTAACTTAGAAAGTGAGATATTATTGGTAGTGTTAATTTTCTAAACTACAGAAAAATTATTGTTCGGGAATCTCAACTGTGAAAAATTGGACTGATGTTGATATCTGATAGTGATACTGCTGTTATGTTAGATTTACCAATGTTTTATTTTCGCTGAAATTTTTTATCTGATTACTTGATTTATCATAAGAATAATCGATAGATTACACGATTACTGAAATATTTGTTTACAACAGTCCTAATGGACAATTATTGACATCCTATTATTCAGAAGAGCTTTATGACCAACAGCAAGGCAACCAGCTGACCTTACTGACCGGGTTCATAACCCGGTGTACTATTTGCAGCTGAAACCACACTTGTACCATCAAGGAAGAGACTGCTGTGTTTTTGTTTTTGACCTACTAGCGAAATTGGTAGTTGACATCTTTCTGTTTTGGTGAGCAAGCAGAAGGACCTGCATTGTGTGGCCTATGAGAGTTAGAGACCCGAGTAACAAGGTGAAGACAACACAGCAGTTTGTCACCATAAACACTGTTGTCTAATCTTTTGATTAAAATGAAAGTCTCTATTCTTAATATCTATGAAATGACCAATTCATTTCCTACTTATAAAGATGACAAGAGTGGTATTTTCAATGATATAATGAGGCTGGAATCCTCTCTTAGTGTAAAATTATTCGGGAGGTTTTATTTTAATCTCCAAGATATGAATTCAAAACATTGTCATTTAGGAAAGCAGCAGAATAGTTCATCTGCTGCTTTCAATACAATGCTTATTGGAGTCATAGGAGTATGGGTATATTTAATAATATATATACATTCAAATGAGGCGCAAATGTCAGATCAAAAGCATCCTTTAAAAACAACAACCTTTAGGCAGGCATTAAACATGTTTCATTAAGAGCATATTTATGTTTTTAAAAATTGTTTCTAGTTTGATGTAATATACTAACATAATAATTTTGGGTTTAACTGTGAAACATAAAATTTAAAGCAAAGAAACACACTGAACACTGAGTCCCTTTTGCCTCCAGCTAATGACAGAAAAACAAAGTTTCATGGCGTACACACACTGGACATCATCCTAACAATGGCTGTTTTTTTTAGATGTCTCTGATGTTGCATGAATAATGTCTTGGCTGATTGCAGCTGCATAAAATGCTAAATGCATTACATAAGAGTATCTTAGTGTTTGTGAATGCGAAGAAGCCTCACAGTGCAAAGTGTTCGCCTACATAACAGATGCAAGTGTCTTTCTGAACAGAAAGTGGTGATTATAACGTCCGTCCTCAGCCTGGGCCAACACAGCAGAGAGAAGCATCTCATTATGGCTGCATGGAAACTGCGCCGATAATTCGGAGGTCTAAGGGGGAGAATGGACCCTCTGTACCGCTGAGAAGTCCAACTTAATTCCTCCAAGCACTCTTCGGTGCACTAATTCTTTTCAACTGAAGCCTTTTCCAAGCATTCAGCTTATTTTCTTATGGAAGCTGGCTGGGTTTGTCTGAGATGAATGCACTTGACAGAGCTGCCGTTGTGTAGGAGTGCAGCACAGTGTAACTCACTGAATCGCTAGTGATGCTTCACACCTCTGACTGTACTGGGGAGGGGGGCTCTTACATATTCCAGCTGAGTAACACAATGGGAAATTGTGCTTTATCTCCTCGGATTTGGCATTCATAAAAAAGTGGCGATACTGACTCCCGATGCAACGTGACGTCACGCAAGCAAGAAGTTGCTCGCTGACGATGACTGCCACTCGTTTTAGCTGTCAAGTTGTCAACAAAATGCGATGAGTCTTAAATGTACACGTGACATATACCAGAAAAAAGGATGCAGTGCTTGATAATGAGGTCAGGAGAAAGTGTTAATTCACAAAATATAGCAATGGGAAGGGAGGTAGTTCAGTTATGCTAGCTTGACTTTGACATCCTTAGCATCTAGATGGGCTGTGGAATTTGGTGTGTTTTGGTTCGGTTAAAAAAATAAGAAATGTGGCGACGCTCACGCCCTCTCTGACAGACCATCAGTAGAGCAGGGGTTAATATTAACTAACCAACCACTGCTGTGTTCAGAAGATCAGTTATTAATACTCACAAAATAAACATCAAGCACAGAAACATAAAAGTGTCATGACAAGATCAGGGTCAGGCTACGAATTTCTTTTAAAATACAACAATGAAGTCTTAACATAACAAGGGTAGTCATATCTTTATGAAAACACCAACGTGAAAAATAACAAAAAAATGAGGAATGTTGAGCATTTTTCACAGAAAATACATCATCTTTTAACACATCATCAAATTATTATCAGCAGCAGAACTTTGAAACGATGATGACTCTGGAAGCTTTTTTCTCATTAAAATGTCTCTTTCCTCTTAATTTTAAAATGTTTTCTAGTGAAATTGCATCTTTATTCTACTAATATTCTGTGACTTTATTCTGATATCGAACAAAAATCCTTCACCTAATACTTAATTGTACAACTCACAGAAGGAATGAGTAAAATAAAAGCCACGTTTTGAAAATGTTTTCTGTATTATTTCTTCTATAGGGAAAGTGAGAAAAAAAATAGATTAAAATCGAAAAATTGGATTTGGTAGAAAAAAACTAATTCTGCAATTTTATTTGTAAGCCATATCTTCCGGCCTTAGCTTGAACCCTCGGTGATCATCATGCCTCTATGTTAAAAGATGAAATTATTTTCCTTTGTGATGCTCGAATAGAGACAGTGAGTTCACTCAAACTTTGTTACTGAGTTTTAATTCCACACGCTACTGGAATGTTTCTGAGAGTTTCATCTGATTAGCATGAAACTGCAAAAGGTGCTATTTTGAATTTGGAAACTATTTTGAATTTCTACCATATTGAAGAAGCAGCTGACATAATAATTGTTCTAATAAAAACGACAAAATGTCTCAATACAGAAATAGTTTGTACCAAACATGTATCCTAAGCATGCTTTCTGCACAGATATGTAAAGAAAGACAACATGCTTCTGCACTTTGGCCGCTTCTCAATGGCTGTGAATAGTTCTTTCGATCATTAAGTACAAAGTTCAGAAATAGATTCAGAGCTGCTCCACTCAGCCCGAGAGTGGCTAAATGAACCTTCATGCATGCATACATGATTATGACCCACGAGTCCTTTTCCTCTGGATAAGAGAACCATGTATGACTTTATTCATTATGTACTCCAAAAAGCAATGTTCATAAATGCTGCATTCATAATCTTTGGTTTCAAAAAGACGAAGATTAGAGAGAAAATAGAATCGTGCAAATAGAAATTATTGAGTTTGTTTGAATTTCTAATGTTATTAATTGTTTTTGAGTTTATTCAAACAGGCCTAACTGGAGTTAAAATGTGTAAAGGCTCGAGGGGTATGAATATTTTTGGAAGGCTCTACATATCTGTACATACACATAAACAGGTATTTTCTATTTGCATCCTGACTACAATGTTTTTCACTCAAGTGAGAACATTTAGGGTCACCAGACCTGTGAGATATGGTTGACAGAGCTCTCCATGCGGCGGAGCTGCGAGGCCTGGATGTCGAGCATCTGCAGCACATTGTTGGCCAGCGTATTGATAAGGTAGGCGACGCTGGCCAGAGACTGGGTGGTGTAGCTCTTGGTCTCCAGCGCTTGTTCTTTGTCTGCAGACTGTGGACGGAGGGGACAGGAGACAGATTTGGGACAGGAGTCAGGCAAGACGAACAGCTTCAAAAAACAAAACAAAAAAAACAAAAAACAAAGATAAACTGCAACAAATCTTTCAAATGATTCAGAAAGTGCAATTAAGAGTTCTAAACATAATAGAAAATAAATGTGCTCAAAGCACATAGCATAGAATTACACTGAATAGATCTGCCCATATGGATCGGTCACATTGTCATAGGTACCCGATTTACAATTCTCTTTCAATATCGGTATCAATGCAGTTATTAATATCGGCTCATTGCGTCTCTAGATGTATGCAAATTTCTGGTTTCAGCTGCTTAGTTCAAATCCATCGTCTGTATACATATAAACCTCAAGGCTGGTAGAGGGTTTGTGTGTCTGACAGCATTCTTAAATTTGGGACCGGGAGAATTTTTCAAACCATTCTGACACAACTAATCACTACTTTAACACAAACCTTCAAAATAAAAGCAATAGCTTCAAGGTTTCAAGAAATCATGCTGGGCGGATGGATAGAAAATATATGATGTACAGTCCTCATAAGTACAGAAACACCATCTGTGTGTGTGTGTGTGTGTGTGTGTGTGTGTGTGTGTGTGTGTGTGTGTGTGTGTGTGTGTGTGTGTGTGTGTGTGTGTGTGTGTGTGTGTGTGTGCGTATGTGCGCTCAAGCACAATATAGGTCAGCGCAAATTCATTCATGCCTGAAGTTGACAAGAAACACACTGACACCCAAATGTGTATCTACGCATGCACGCGTGTGTGTGTCTGCACACACAGCTGCACAGAGACGAGAAAGATGATAACTGACAACGGAAAAGAAAACACGCACACCCAGTTTGTGTCATGACTTCAGATGACCCATTGCCCTACATTCTCAGCCAGAGCCCAAATCCACGCTTCTTGAGCCACACCGCGGCTCCAGAAAACATTTCAATCTGCCCCGGCTTCCAGTCCTGTCAGCGGCTTGAGGAGCAGCTTCCAGTTTCTGCAGGCGAACTGCTAGTGGTGAAGCCAAGTGCTACCTGAGGTCATACAGACACGGGGGTAGTTAAAGCATTATAATTGGCGGCATTAAAATTTCTCTACGAGTAACAAACAAGCTCCACTGCTCATTAAAATAATCCTGTTCAAGCGTGGTTGAGATGTTACTGCCAAATTTTCTTCCTTGTACTTATACAGCTATGAATATGCAAGTTCCCTCAGACTTTATGTAGAATTTATGTGAACTAAAAATAAAAAAGCGGCCACTTGATCCCTGTGCTGTTTCCTTCTAACCTCTGACTGCTGAGCCGCTGGAAAGTCACTCCTGGATATGCGCTGAGCTCCATTATTATGGTGAGATTTTAACGTTTATGAGAAAATAAAACGATATCGTCTTCACAATATTTTACTACACGTTAGAGACAAATCATAGTGGCAGACATTGACACTCTCTTTGTGGTTAGCATTAATTTGGATGAAGGATGTGGGATTCAAAGTGTTCTGCTGCATCGGGACTGGTGATGTTACTTTTAGGATGTTTTCACACCTGACCAGTCCAGTTCGATCAGGACCAAAATTGCAACATTTGTTGCAACTTCAACTTTCGCAGTTTGCTGTCACACTGTCAAAAAACCAAACCTTTTGAAAGACCTGTTCACCTCCTCCCCTGTGGTGGCGCTGCACCAACAGCCCCTGGAGGAAATTACATGGAAGCCTTTAAAGAAAACACTGAGCGCAACCGTCCTTCTTCACAAAATGTAAACAAAAAATGGAGTGGCGTCAGATTTTAGTGGTTGTAGGGTTGCTTTATTGTGTTTGGTAAAAGACCACAACCCATTTTTCCTACTATTGCTTTTTTGTGTGTTTGATTTGGTTCTATTTACCCAGAATTCTTTGCACTATGGTCCACTTCCTGCTTTTGGAGTGGTCTCCGGGCTGCTTGGCATTCACATATGCATTTGAACCACGCCAGAGCTCACTTTGACCAAAAGGTCTAGGTTTTTAGGCGTACCAGAGTTTGCATTTTCAGTCCATGTCAGAGTTTGACTGTGCATTATCCAACGAAAGGAATGGTCAAAGGAAGTAGAGTTCATTTAAAACAGACTGAACAAGGCTGGCGTGAATGCACTTTTAACGTGCCATTACAACTTAATTCCTCTCATATTTAAGGATGAACTGAAACATCATGGAAATTATGTTTCAATGTTCAATAGTGCTCCTAACTGATCAAAAAATTATTAGTATTATTAATGAAAAAGTAGGAAGGTCATCAGTTTTAATTAAATTTCCAATCATAGAGCTTGCTGAGGGAGTAAAGCACCTAGCATAGTGTGAGATGAATAAACATTGGGATTGGTGAATTGTTGCAATATTTACACATTAGGTAAGAGCTGTGACTATGGAAGTTTTTTGACACTTAGTGATCAAACAGTGTGAAATACGTAAAAAGACATGCTGAAGCATTGTCTCCTATGGCATTGTGCCAAACTTAGTTTTAGGCGGTTGGTTGTACTCTTTTGGCTGATAAGTGCATGTCCATAGTAACATGATCTTTTCTCTTTTGAGAGGCTGAAAGTTGGCTTAAAGTACTGCAGTGTGTGACAGTAAGATTTTGGCTGATTTTAGTCCCTAAAAATTAAGGGCAGAATGTCCTTACGTAACATTTATATTTATGTTTACATTCAGGTACATCTGCAGTTTAGGCTTATGCGTTGTTGACATTTTTTGTTTTGAATCCTTTAACTGTCTTTCTATGTCACTTTTTCATTTTGGTCTGCCAAGCTTTTTTCTTCAACATTATTTCTTTTCCTCCCTACATTTATGACAACATCCTTACATCTCCTCTACAGCTCCTTCTTTTTCCTATCAGACCTCTAACGTCCCGTTAGCAGTGACCTAGTTGGACCACTGCCCTCTCAGGCCTAAGGCGAGGGCAGAACAACACGCGCACATATATATACACACGTACCAACGTTAATAAACCCAGATTTTTATTTCCAACTAAATTCATATACATGAATCACATTAGAGCTACACTGATTCGTGTGCACGCTCTGATTCCTCTGACCTCTTTTTTTAATGAAGACATATGTGAGTTTATTAATCACCATCTGGATGTTTCCTGCAGTTTTTTAATGCATATGGGGACATTTTAGCACATCAAAATACAGCTACAACAAATCCCCCTCACCCCCTCAAAATAGAATATTGATCTTAAATATTATCTTGAAAGGGTCAAATGACATTTATTCAAAGGAATGAAAAATGCAATCTTGAAGCAAAATGAGAATCGAAAAAGATATCCAAACATCTAGATTTGGATTTTGCTCTACAGCAAGTCCAAGCCCTGCATCACACTGATGTTAGAACCTAATTGTTATTATATTGTATATGATACTTACTTTGGTAAGAATTTTGATTTATCATTGTCACAATAAATTCTGATTAATAATGTCTAAAATCCCCTAAAACTGCCCATACTGTCAGAATCATTGCTGTCATTTTCACCTATGTTTGTTCAAGAATAGTCTCAAGAAATATCAATAAATTCAAAAGTATGACTAAATGCAGGTACTGTGTGCAGTTTATTGATGCAAGTCATACTCTTTATGGGAGTGGTGTCCTAAAAAAAGCACAAATGTGTTTTGTTTTTCCAAAAGCAGTATTAGAGTTTATTTGGCTTTGATTGCTCTGCCATGGAGTCACATCTATACAACCAACTAAAAAACGAAACTGTAGTTTTTATTGTCACTGTTATCGTTATAGCAGAACAAAATGTGATAAAACTTTAAGTCCATATCGCCCCCCTACTCATAGGTGTAAAAGAATCCCTTGGTTTTTAGTCTTTTTTAGGCTGCTCTAAAACATTACGATTGTTGGTTTTTTTTTTTGTTTTCAAACCATTCAGAGGCATAATTGCTGGTTGGCTTTAAACTATTGTTCTGCTTCATAACCCACGTGTGCTTGAGATTACAGCATGTTCGGTAGGCACTGGGCAGATGTTGCTTGGCGGTGTGTTCAAGTGCATCTTCTACCCCACTTGCCCCGCTGAAGTATTGACAACCACCAGAAGACTACAGGCTGCTTTTTTTTACCGTAGAAGGAAAGGTCCCTTGCTCTGCATGTCACAGACGGTTTACAGTTCAAATATATGTGTGTACTGTAAAGATTTACTGTTATGGTTTCAGTAAAACAGTAAGAAGTTTCCAATATGGGAACATTTAACAGATAAATTCCTCTGTAACTAAGAAATTAGAAACTTTTAAATCAGCCTTTCTGTTTCTCTGTGCAGTAGATGTAAGGTAGAACAAGACAGCTTTTAGAACTTTTGTTTATTTTGTGAGACGCTGTAATGATCATGTGGTTAATGCTCTGTGACATCAATTTTCCTCAGACAGAAGAAACGTATCTGAACAATAAACTCTTGGCCAATGACTGCACTGTCTGGCTCCTGAACCAGCCAAATTCATCAAGTTATCAACTAGTGAGTTCATCTAAAGTTCATTGACTTTATCGATTGACTAACAATTAACTGATAAAAACCTGAGTTTTCTCTTGTCAAGACAATGGGCCATCTTTAAATAACATAAAAGGCTAAATTTTTCCTAAAATGCTAAATTTGGAACAACTACCAAACAAATATATGTTAACAATTCCCTGAGTAAGGGGATAACTTAAGCTTGTCAAGTGTTTATGTTTCAAACGTAACAGCGTAAGTTCACCGGACCGATTATTTTTGCTGTTCTGTTATGGCCCTGCCATCTTTGTTTCTGTATCAACCGGCTAGCTTAAGGATGTCCAGTGGTGCCCTCTTCTGGATGGCGGCCAAGACACAACACTAAAAGAAGGTGTGAAACTACATCATTACTTAATCTTTTAGAACTATTTTTTATTTAGTAAACCATTAAATCGATATTTAATTGTAAGTTGATTAATTATTTGCCTCTCTAATAGGAGTGTAGTTTGATAAAGACACCATGTATTCATAAGGTTTAAGAATCGTAAATTATGTCATGTTATTTGAACTGTAGATGTCCTGATTGGTATCAGTTCCTGAAGAAACCTGGTCACTGTGTTGGTCTATCTGAGTTTTGCTGCCTCCTTCAAACAGCAGAAATATTAGTCAAGTATTAAATATTAGTAAATACTATTAAATATTAGTCGCTCAAAGCTAATCACTAACTTAATGAACACAGAAGGCCAGATTTTCTTTAAGATTAATCCAAACTGAAATGCAAATGTTCAAAGACATAACAGGCATTAGTTCGCACTTAAGCTAGCTGACTCCCCTGAATTAAAGCGTAAACATCCTTAAACAGGTATCACTTAACTTGTCCATATAAGGATATTAATATGTATGATTTGGTGGTTTTTGGAAAAATCTGTAAACACTGAGCCACGAATAGACGGGGGTCTACTGTACTGTCAGACAACGGAAGAGGAGAGACAGTGCGATTTGCAAGAAACACAATTTCTTTTATTTGTTTGCAACTCTGAATAATAAGCATGGAATAGAGCTCTGAACATCTCAGACTTCGCCCTGACTCCTCCACCAAGCAAGGAGTATCACAACACACCTCTGACCCATTTTCAGTGAAAGTAATACATTCTCACACTGTAACAGTGTCAGTGTTATTTCAACGGATGCGGGCGGCTGCTGATCTGTAGCACTTGACTTTCCCTTCTGCTTTCCTTATTATTGCTCCAAAAAAACAGAGCAAACCTAAGGAACGTACATTAAGTTCAAATGATTTTATTCTAGGAAGGGGCAGTTTTTAGTCTTTTGTTGATCTGTTCTAAGAGAAATAAATATTTCAAAGATGTCACAGTTCTTTCTCATGGTTTATGGAAACTGTGATTGTATGCCAAAACATCCAAAACAGACACAGTAGAGCTTTTCCAGAGACACAATACATCACAGGACGAACAAAAGGAAACCCACAGACCATTTTTAAAGGGGCAGTGTTATCTGTTTTCCAGGCACATAGTGCCATTTTATAACACAATCAACTAACCATGTTACTTTCACTTGCTGGAAAAATATGCCATCTATGACTTGAAATTTCACATCATATTTCATCATATTTGAAATTGGGCCTCTGTCTCTTTAAAAACTCCCGATCTTTCGGACACTTCGCCTTCGGGAAGTTATCACAACATCTCTCTCTATTAACCCTTTAGCAATGTTTTTACTAGCATAGCATTGAGAAGTAGCTCCTATAATGAGTCAGCAGATGTGCAGTTCCACCAAGTGTTTGCTAATTGTTGCTGATTAGTCTGAAGGAGCTGAGAGGGGGAATCATTCAGGATTCTATGCTCTATGAGGTGGAAGTTCAGAAGCTTGGAAACTCCAGCTCTGAGGAGGAGCTTCGTCTTGAAGGCAGTGTTTTGAACAGCTGAATGGGATTAAAGGATTTCTCAAACATGCATGAAAAAATCAAGGTATGTTATTGATTAGGGAATAAGATTAAAACATGATGGAAAGCTCAAAATAGTTGATTTTGTACGATACTGTCCCTTTAACAAGACTGCAAATTGGTGGTTGAGAATATATTTATTGAATTTTTTCTTCTTCTTCCCTCAATTTTAGATGAAATCAGAAAATATCAGAGCTTGAAATGAAAGCATCTCACTGAATAACAAAAACGGATGCATTACAGATTTCATGGACACATCCAGTAATGTCATTTAAAACTTTCGCCGACAGTGTGAGTGGGCTGCATGTCCTTACTGCAGAAAGAGAATATGAATAATAATAGACACTGACAGTCATTTATCTATGAGGGGGTTATCACAGAGCAGTTCAACACTGAGAATAATCACACAAATGACACAAACTGGCCTGCAAGAAGCCAGATTTTTAAACATTTTGAGAATCATAAACCTGTGTCGGCCTGCACATTGGTTCGTCCCCGGGTTTGTCAAAAGTCACAAACCCATCTTTCCAAGCGCTCAGGCGGTTCCGCCCCCGCAGGAGTTGTTCCTGGCGTCGGCGCTGAAACTGGAGGCTGATACTGAACCAAATCGCCATGGTTTCCGAGTCGAAATACACACACACGCGCGCTCATACACACGCTCACTTTGGGCATCCACAGGCTGCCTCCTGCAGCAGTGTGCCATGTGTTTTCAATGAGGAGTTGGAAGCTGAGCTGCGTTTCAGCTACCTCTGCCGACGAGCTAACCGCTACCAGCTGTGAGAGGTCAACATGGTGCATAAGCTCCACGCTGCCCAGTCCGTTACTTTAGGGTTTTCAGAGAAAATAAATGCTGATTAATTAATGAGGTTCATTGTGTTTCACTTACTTTTGAAGCAAATATTTGAATAAACTGCCTAGATTCCTGGTTTCACTGTACAAATGAATGTCTGAAATTGAAAAACATTCTAGATTAGGTATTGATGACAAACTGTCTGATCCATAAGGGCGTATCTATTCAGTCTGATTCTATGCTTTGTGCTCTGAGCAACGTCGCGTTTTGATATTTATATAATTGCACTTTCTGAACAATTTGACCACATGTTTGACCAAGGTAGTAAACCTATTGTTTATGTTAGTTTCAGTTTTGTTGACAAATTAAAGTCGTGTTGACATGTTGGACCAGGTTTGTGAAGCTTTTGGTGTATTTAAATGTGCTGTACTGCTGAAGTATTATCAAATAAATTTGTGATTCAGTACATTTATGTCTGTGTTTGGAAATAAAAAGAAACTCTTCAAGTCAACTCAGGACTGATTTTATGTATCGGATTGGTATTTGCTGATACTAAGCATTAAATATCGATACAGGCGACTGTAAATTTTAGTTTGACACAAGGCAAAAAATCAATACAGAAAGACAACCTATGGATTCATTTAAAAGAAAAAATATTTAGATTGCTTATGGTAGAGAAACTCCACAAGAAACGGGAGCAGGCTTAAATCTTTTGCTGAAATTTTCATTAGAATAAGAAAACACTATCTGTCAAGCTGATATGTTAAGACTCTAATACTGACTCTTGAAATGACTGAGGCCAAGTTTAAATGCTGTGAGCGTTTCACACGGGGCGAAGCCAAACACAGTTAAGAAGACTGGAGCAGAACAAGATTACGTAAGACATCGCATCTGATCGCAGCAAAAATATAGGCCAAGCAACGAGTTGGTGCTGTTTGGACATGTTTGTATGGATATTTAATGCAAAGACAAACAGGAGTAGCCGATAATCAGTTCTTCATAACTACATATCCCTGACACTTAGAGCTTGTTCATAGTGATCCAGCCTCAGCAACACCTTAAGTATTCAAAGTTTGCAATGAGATTCAGCCTTGAAACCTGTCAGTTTTCTGCTCTTTAATGTCTGGAGGCTTTACTGTGACAGAGACAAAGACTCAGTTTCACGTTCCTGCATGTTTCAATCTCCTCAGCAGAAAAAAGTGAATCCTGATGAGGTCTGGTGGCATGCCGTGATTTATGTTATGAACATGCAAACGATTTGTTTTTTTCTGCTTTTCACCAGTTTTTTTTGTTGTTGTTTGTTTTACTTGATTCTTTTTGTTTTAATGTTATCTTGGGATTCAGTTTGTTGGAAAATGACTGAAAATAAATAAATTTTTTACATTTGTGTGACCTCTGGCGAAAATGTGATTTTGCACAAGAAATGTTATCAATTGGAGATTTTGCAGCAAATTAGAACCTGTTGGCCTTGGTCTTGGCTGAAGTCAAGTAAGCTATTCTTGAGATGTTTTAGAAACATTTTTCACCCTGTAGTGATCGATTCCTTGCAGCTGCGCAGCGCTACTGCATACTGCGTGTTCATTCTTCAGAGAATCCTTTATATGGAGAACAGAAACCACCAAGCTAAAAACAAATTACTTACTGGATTCCATTAGTCGCTCCAATTTCCAAACTTTGCATTAATTTCGCGATCTCACCGCTTTTGCTGCTACTCCGTTCAGCTTCTCTTTCACGACTACTTGCGCAACTTTACTTAGTTTCTTATCAACAAATCACAGCCGCTCATTATTTATTGAAGATTTGAGATTTCCAAAAACAAAGGAATCTGTTGCGTGGCGTTTCTTGCGTTTGGAAGCTCATTCCTTTTCACATAACCGGAAAAACTTTTTTTAACATTTCTCTGACATTCGGAAAAATCTTGTTTGCTTAGTAGAGCATAACTCCAGTTTTACTTGGCCTATTAACACAATTTAAAAACTGGTGTGTAGTTTAAAATGTGCACTTTCAGCACAAGTTGAACGTGAGTCTCGCTGCTTCGCCATTGCAAACCAGACATGTTAAAAAACCATAAGCCTATGGACCTCTATAGTTTAACGTATCAATACTCACGGATGAAAATCGATACCTTCCGAGGTGGGAAAAATCTCTAAATATTGTAGAATCAATATAATTATACAGCCCAGCTTTAAACATGTTTTTAACTCAGAAACATGGCAGGTAGCTGCCCTATAGTCTCTATCACTGAGCCAAGCAAGTTTTAAACTTCCTAGACGACTTCTGGGCACAGCTTTAGGTTGTACCCGTTTAAAAATGGGTAAGAAACTGCTCTACCTGTTCCCCTCGTTGACAACTGTAGTGTGTGGCAATGCCAGGTGACAGCCACTGTAGAGAGATGTTCCTGAATGCATTGGTCTAGTTGCATGATTTATTGTTTATTTTTCTCCCTCTGGGGTAAAAGGGACAATTCACTTCTGCAAACAGAGCTTTTTAACAGGCATTCCTCTGTTGTTGTTTTTTCTTTATGATTTATGTAAGAATTAATTGTTCTTTCAAGAAAAACATCAATTTGAACCCTTTGGCCACAAACCATTTGAAGGACTTGGTGAGAATGGGTCAAGTAATCAGCAGTAATGCCTCGCACAGTTGGTTCTGCAAACAGTGCTAAATTAAATAAATCCATAAACAGCCAACTACACTCTGTAAAAGCTGCTCAGCAGAGCTGCTCACAATGTAAAAGCAGCAGCAAAAAAATATGTAAATGCTCCAAAAAAAGCGCTTACAGCTATATCTGAGTCAGTAATTCAAACTTAACTCGTTAAATCGTTAAAACTTAACGAACCATTGATTCATTAATTGTCTAATTCTAGAAAACAGACAAAGTTTTCCCTAGCTGTTAAATAAAAATCGTTAATTCTGGTATTTCTGTAGAATTGCCGTAACAGATGCGTAATCCTGGTAAGATAACAGCTGAACGCGCCGTTTGGCTGCAACGTCGCCTCAGCCAGTCTGGAATCGCTTTTCTTCCACTTTCTCTTGACTGACAGCAAAACTCACACCCACAGCTGCACAAACGAGATGGTTATAAAACGTGGCTGTGAACAGGTGTGTATTTTAGGGAGAACAGTTGTTTGTAGCAGCTTTGCTTGCCCACGTACATGCACACACGCTGCAGTCACGGTGTCTCTTGTGAAGCGCAGAGGGAGAACGGCAGCCAACCAAAGCTACTGACTTGGCGTCTTGAGATGGAATTTACTCATTTATCCGCAAATGAAGAAAAAAAAACAAAAAAACAAAATGCCAAATAAAAAGCAGTTCAGCATCCAAAGTAAGCTGGGCTGCTGACAAAATGAGAAAATAATGACTCACCGGTTAGGATTCATAAAGGAATTAATTAAAAGTCAGTAGAAATTGCCTTGCATGCACAGTTGAAACCAGAAGATAAAAGGAAACAATAAAAAAAAAACTGTAGTTTTTCATTGCTTTTCAAGATCTGAAAGCCATGTCAATGCAATGTTTGCAAGGACAGAGAGCAAACAAATGACTGAATTTATTGCACCAATGAGAATCTAATGGAATTGCATGTTTTTACATTCTCATTGGTGAGACTTTAAGCTGCTAATGTTTGAAAATAGTATGAAATTGTACAATTCTGGCAAAGCTTGAGGCTTGCCACTCTGTAGATATTTTTCTAGATCCGCCGCTGCTGACAAGTATTTCGATGTGTTTATGTTGACTATTGGAAGAACATTGTTCCAACTTTGTGGTAGAGAAAAGTCAAATTTCTTCTCTATTAGAAGTAATACACAGCACAGGGAAATGCACAGCATTTCCCTTACAAATTTGTTCAAAACCTTGTCAAATTTGAGCTCATATCGAATAAACACAATTTTGCAAGCGTGATGTTTCCATCAAGTTAAAAACGCAATTAAAATCCCAGGTGAATAACTCATTAAAGCACATAAAGAGCCATCGTCCTCCTACTTCCTGTCGTCTTTTTCTTTGTCTTTTCCTGCAGTAGTAACATCCAGTTGTTGAACAGGTGACTCTTGTGATGCGAAAAAAGTGTTTTCATTGCAGAATTACGAAATACCTTCATTTCAATGCTGCCGAAAATCCACCTGGTCCTCAGGCTCAATTTTGTTTTTTTTAAATTGAAAAACGTGAGTTTTTTTTTTTTTATCTATTAATATTTCCACCAAGCGAATTGATTTCTCGGAATTCCAATTTGCTCAATCATATGCTCTATCACACAGCTAGTGAATCATGGTGACCTCTTGCAGCAAAATAAAGCATTCTGACACAAAACAAAAAGGTTTCCAAAAAAGATTTGAGTAGCACAACAGCGAGTTTGGAGTGTTGGCTGGGCCTCAAGCTTCTCCAAACCGAGCATCTGCAGGGATCTTTCTGGATAAACAAATCTGGTACCACATCAAAGATCCTCACAGGACTTAAAGGATCTGCTGCTAACATCTTGACGCCAGAAACCAGCCAGCACACATTCAGGGGTCCGTGCTAAGGACTATTTGGGGTGGGAGTCATAATGTTATGCCAACGCAATGACAACGTGCAAAGACTGAATCAATGCGTCAGATTAGCAGAGTCTATCAGCAGAAATAACGAATAAACATAGGTGTATCCGTAAAACTACTAAAGACCTGGTAAGGACTGGTGGAAATACTTAAAACAGAGGCTGTGGGGAATGGTGTACTTTGAGGGAGCTCCTTCCAATCGATAATAAAATACAGTAAATAAAGTGTGACACCAGACTTCACACATTTTGTGTCAACAGTTCCCTGCCTCTGCAGCTGTCAGACATAATCTAAACAGGGGTTTAAGTCATTTCACGTCTGAAAGCAAAGGGTCGCTTTACTCGGTGTGTGTGTGCAATGAGCATGCGCCAGCTTCGTAAGACTAAATGAGAACTTTAACACTTCTATCTGTCACTGAAGTTTCCCCTCAAACAGACGCTATGGAATGCCCACTGTAAAACTCATATTTATTTGTTAAGCTGAAAAATATGTTGGCACTGGTCGAGCTGGAGAATACTGTTTAATTTAGAATACTGCTTTATATATATATATATATATATATATATATATATATATATATATATATATATATATATATATATATATATATATATATATATATATATACATATGTATGTCACCTTTCCACAGAGAGCTGACAGCAACATAACGGACTGTGTTGGTTATTCCATCACTCCTTTTCCCTTACCGCCCACTCCCGCCACACAACTGTTCCGTGGGTTTCTTTTAAAAAAAAAATTAGCACCCTTGGTTTCTTTAAAGAAAAACAAAACGCTCCCGTACCTGGACATAATTGCTTTCGCAGTATTCCGCTACTCTTTCCAGATTCGTAAAACTGTCCAGTAACGCTCTCCGTCCCGCAGGAATTTCTTCCTCCAGCAGCATCTGTAGCTCCGCCATCTTTACATAGTCCTTACTACTAACGGCTGTTACTCGCGCTGACTGGATGCATCCTGCTGCCTTCCAGGGCTGTGGGAAATTTCACAACTGCGCTGATACCTTGGAAATGCTGGGGGAATGTATTTTAAGGGCCATTTTTGGCTCGTGAAGTGGCTTCTCTCGACTCCCTTTCCATGAGTCAAGAATGGTAAAATAATGAATAAAAATGAAAAACTGTAAGTTTTATGTTTTTCTTTAGTCAGGCAGCAACAGTACAAATCCTTTTTTAATGTTTTGGATATTTAATAACAAAACGTAGCATATTTATGGTTGTTGTTTTTTAAATTATGATTTAGACTGAATTTACGGCTGTAATAACAGCTAATTTGTAGAATATATTACATCATAAACAACCATAACTGACAGCACAAAACTTCAGTAAGTTTATTTTGGTTTTGCATTTAGGGCACTATATAACAAAATCCTGAGGAAAACACATTTTGTCTACTTTGACATCAATAAAGAAGTGAGATATTATTCCATCACGTCTTGTTTTGACTGAATTAGCAACATCCTGAAAGCACAGGTTAAATGTATCTTGACTATTTTGAAGACGTGCCGATTATAGTGTTTTTTTTTTCTTCTTCTTTGAATAGAGAAGGTCTAAATATTTTCACACGACTCTGAAAATTATCAGTCTCTAGTTTAACTTCAAAACTGTTTGGTTCATATTCCCCTGCAGGCAAACACACTCAAACCACACAGCGGTGACCGTACATAAACT
The DNA here is from genome assembly GCF_027474105.1 of Poeciliopsis prolifica. Classification (NCBI taxonomy): domain Eukaryota; kingdom Metazoa; phylum Chordata; class Actinopteri; order Cyprinodontiformes; family Poeciliidae; genus Poeciliopsis; species Poeciliopsis prolifica. The sequence continues at coordinate 660,766 of NW_026562382.1, forward strand.
CATTTATTGATTTACAAAATAACATTCAGCAAACAAATAATACACATTTACTCAAACAGAATCATAGATCGAATAACCGTTCGATTTCCAGTCTAGTACACAGGCTGACATAGATTCAAAACGTCTGGTTTTAGGCAGGGATGTCCAGGTTTTCTTCTCCTCTGGGGAAACCCTCCACCTCCATCGTCATCAAAAATTCTGCTCATACACAAAAGAAGCAAAATCTTTTTGAGTATTGGGTTCATTGCGACCAAGCAATGAACCCAATATTACAGTTCTTATACTGTAATAAGAACTTTACTAATAATGACTTTACTGCCATCTAGTGGCAGAATAAAAACCACCACGATGATGAGCAATAATAAACTATGATGAGCAGCTATGACGCACTAAAAGATAAGATTTTATCAGTTTGTTTTTTTTAATTAACATTGTTTCAACATCAAAGTAAGACCAGCTCTTATGAAATACATGTTATAGAGGGGGGGAAAAACTGCAATTAATAAGAAGGTATTTCCAAACAGATTTTATCCTGGATGTCATCCAGGCTCACCTTCTGTGTAGTCGATGTCTGGGCGCGTGGACACAACAGCCCATGCGACACCCACCAACAGCGCCACCACCAGGTTTGACCACGATCCACGGCCGCAATATCTGCTGCTCGGAACCTGGAGGCCTGAAGGTGAAAAAATTCGACAAGTGTTTGGGTGTTAGCTAGCCCCAAAATCAATCGTATGGATTGCCAGGACCCTCAACTATTGAGACTTTGTTAAAGTTTGATCTGGTTTCAGCCAATCACTAATTCTTGCACCATCTCAAACAGTGCTATGAAGCTAGGGAGTTCTGTAAAAAGAAAAAATCCATTGTGTCACAACAGCTTTGCCAGCAGTACAATGTATTAAACATTCCTCTTGCTCCAACTTGAATTGCACAGTATTAGGAAGTGTGGCCAACACAGACTGAACGGCTTCATTCACTTCCTCCACCGCCATTCTTAAACTACAACCACAGGAGCTCTACAATTTGAAATTCTTCTGTTAGCTGATCGGCCCGGAAATCCGCTCTGAGAAATCTCGCTCAATGGGAGCAGAACTGCATGAAAAGGAGATGGCCAGGCCAGGTTTTATTCAGCATTACCGAGAACCCTTTTTCAAAGACTACATGGGATTCCAATGGTTTGGAAAAACTCACATTCTGAACCACACCCATTGGTCTCTTTAGTAGGAACACCTGTTCAATGTCTCGTCACAAAAAGCATTGAGTTGGTTTTAAATGCTTACAATAGTCTTGGTTTTTTTAGATGATTTTCGAAAGCGCTGAAGTTGAATGAATAACAACGGATCTCACCACAGAGTTTCATTGGCCGAAGGATAAAGGTTGATGCGGTCGCTGGTCATCTGCTGGCTGAGGGACAGTATCAGGGCTATGAAATATACTGAATACACACAGAGATGGCATGAAAACATTGTCATCATCTCCATCGTCGTAATCATCATCAATGACATTAGTCGAGGTCTTACAGAAGGAAGCCACGGCCACCGGGTCCAGAGTGAGGAAGCCTCTCAAGGCCATCGATGTCTTGGCCAGGTTGACCCTATGATGATACGCCCAACTTCAGATGTTAATTTCATACAGAAACACAAATCTCGGAGGTGCTGTTTTTGCCCACAGAGACCTGTCGAATGCGGACACGGTGCTGATGGCCAACAGCAGGTAGAGCAGAGACTGAGCCGGGTAGGCCAGAGGGTGGTACTGCTGTAGCAGGTTGTGCAGCGTGGTCATCTGCTCGCGGCCAACACGTACACCACGATGATGTTCCATACCGCATAGCCAGCCAGGAACCCATGAGAGAACAAACCGACCACCCTGCAAGTGGAAGACACACGACCGTATATATGCATTCAATTTATAGACCTAATGTTGCTTCATCAGCGGGTTGCCTGGATTGCTCGTTTCTGGTTTTTCATCGGTAGCGGACACCTATTGGTCTCTTTTAAAGGATGACAGTGGTTTAAGCTATTGTCACAAAAATATTCTTCAATGCATTAGTCAGTGGACATGTATTCCAGAGAGGTTCAGGTTCCCTTTTCTACCCCTAAAGCCCACTGTCGCTTTGTCGTAACAACTTAGCAAACAGCTTGGGATATTTAAAGTGAAAAGGAGTTGATATCATGCTACATGCTTGTTTTGCTTGAGCGCTCACATGTCTCAACAAACCTGAAGCTGTTGTGAACCTTCAGAGAGACGTCCCTGGTGGTCCAGATCTGCCTGGGGTCCATGTAGTCCTCAGTCAGCTCCGAGTGCCTGAGCTGCTCCACTCGGTCGGCCTGGAAACGCCCTGCGCACACACAGGTCCCCCTCACACACAAAGACCAACATGTTCTGGAGACACCTGTAGAAACTTCCCTGGAAACATTATTGTGCCAAAGTTTTGGGTCAACCCTAAATTTAATTCAAATTCAAAAAACATTTTATTGATCCCAAGGGAAAACTGTTGTTGTAACTCATGTTAATTCATATTCTTCTGTTACTGTAGATCGGGAAAGAGCTCAATTCATGTAAACCAATGGTTTGAAACAAGAAAAAAGTTTGACTTTTTCAATAGAAAATTGAAAGAGGAACTCAACACCTTTCACTTATCAGATTCCCACTCACGGTTCCTCTCCACAAAAACTTTGCCGACCGGCTGGCTGTGTCCGTGGGGGGCGGAGAACAGGGAATGCTGCGGAATGGGAGACTGAGCGTCGGTGATGATGTCTTCGTCCTCGACTTCCAGATCATTGCTGTAGTGCTCCGTCGCCTTCGCCTTCCTGTCATGGGAGAAAGCAAAGAAGAGTTTGAAAGAAGAAGTGACCAGAAACCGGCAAACCATAAATAACGACGGATTAAGACAGAAAACAAAAGAGGAGTAGATTTCCACCAAAATACTCAGAAATGTTGCGATCAATTTTGAAATTTCTTAGAAAGAACTTGGAAATTTCCAAAAAGTTGATCATTTACCAAAAAAAAAAAAAAAAAAAAACCCCATATATTATGATTAATCTCAGAAATTTTCCAGAAAAACACTGGGAAACTTCTTATTTACACTTTTCGACTTAGGAAATTTCTGTTTCAAAAGTCAAACTTTTTTAGAGAAAGTTTACAAATTTCTTATTTTGAAAAATCAAACATTTATGACTGTCGAAACTGACAGATAATTTCTGAAATTATTCTAAAAATTGATGATCTCTTGGGGGGCAATATTTACTTCTGTTTCTCAATCTGTAACGCCCCTAATGTACACCATGGTAACATGTTGAAAACTCTTTGAACATATTACTGGAATCAGATTTCACATTAAAGTGAACATTTTTAAAAACTATTAATGAACAATAACCGAAGATGAAGCAATATTTCCACAAAAACAAACAACTGTCTCTGTGATTTGCATTTTTGAAATGGCTCTGGGTAAAGTCAGCTCATAAAAGTCATGACTTCTAGTCAATGCATTTCTTGCTCAGTTAATCCTTACTCTATTTGTAATTGAAGCTGCTAAGTTGATCTCACTTCCTCCTTTTCTCGTTGTTTGTTTTTAACCAGTAACTCTTGAACTTCCTCTGCTTGACGTCAGATCAGTCCGATGTTTTAAATCCTGCTGCAGGTACTGGTACTTACTTCTTCCTTTTTGTCTTTCTGGTGACGGCAACAGTCATCTCCTCTCCTTCCCCGACCGCCTCGGCCGTGCTGCCGTTTGGCACATCCCCGTGTTCTGTTTCCTGATCTGTCCGAGCGACACACGGTCAGACACACTCTGTGACAGGCACTCTGCTCAGATCATTGCGTTTTTGGGAAGGGCCCCGGCGCTGTCAATCATCCTTTTGTGCCTCTGCCCCCTTTCTCTCGGCTATTCTACAGCCAGTTCTTTCATGAACTCTAAGGCGAGTTAGCATAGCCGCAAATGACAGCGGATATGTGGTTTTCCTGGAATGGTGATTTGCTTCTCCGCTATAAGCACATTTAGCATCATGTGTACAAGAATGATTGACAGCGCTAAGGCCTGCCTCTTAGCTCTGACTGGTTGTTTTTGATGCATTTTTCATGTGGCAGTAGTAAAAATGATGGATTTTTTCAAAGAAAAACAATAATAGTTGTTGTAAGTCAGATACTGCAGCTTTAAAGATAGATTTGACTCCAACCCTCTTTCAGCGTCAATGCTCGTACCAATAGTTGACGCCTTTTTCTTCTTCTTCTTCTTGTGCGGCGTTGCGTCGTGCAGATCCGGTCAGACGGTCTCTGCTGTCGGAGTGGCTCCTGTCCTCCGCCTCCACCTCCAGCCCCGCTGCGGCACGAAACACGGAATGAAGCGACAAAACAGCAGCAGGCGAGCGGGAGGAGCCGCCGCGAGGTGGCGCTCGCTCACCTTCGCCCTGCTCCTCCGCCTCAGTCACCTCCTTCCTTGCTTTCTTCTTCTTGCTCTTCACCGTCGGCATGGCGACGTCTCCCGGTGACGACGCCGGAGCTCAAGGCTTCAGCGGGAAGGCCGCCGGAGGCGCGCGAGGACGGCGCCGCGAGGCCGCCACCTCTCCGGGACTGATTTAGGTCACGAGATGAACGTCTATGGGGATTTTGAAGGCGGCAGGCCGGGCGGGCGGTGCTGCATGTCAGAGGAAGCTGGATTAGCCAGAAGACAGGTGGCGGGGCGACGCTTTGGAAAACAGATCAAAAAGCACGAGGCACGCGCTTCCCACAAGGTGAATTTCATGTACCTCTCAGTTCATCTGCCAATGTCTTTAAAGAGACAGTGTTATGTACTTTCCAGTCACTGACACAATCAATTAACCATGCTAACTTCAGTTGCTATGAAATTGCCTCAAATATCAAATAAAACTCAAAACAAATTAGATTTTGTAATTTAATTTTTTGAAATTGGGCCTCTGTCTCTTTAAAAACAACAACAAACAAAAAAACTCCTGCTCTTTCTGAAACTCCGCCTCCAGGAAGTCATCACCTGTCCTCACAACGTCAGAAGGTTAAAGTGGTTAACATTAAAGGGTTAACCAGATCAACCCTTTAATGTTAAGCTCAGCAGATTTGCAGTTCCAACAGATGATTGCTAATTGCTGCTGACTAGTCTGAAGGAGCTGAGTGGAGGGAAGAGAGCTCTGTGAGAAGGAAGCTTGGAAAGCTGAATGGTTGCCATGAAAATTAAAGGATTTCTCAAACACGCATGAAAGAATCAAGGCAACACTGCAGGTTTTTGATGAGGGAATAACATTATCACATGATGGAAAGTAAAAAAAAAGTCATATTTTTTTAACACTGCCCCTTTAATGAAAGCAATTAGATTATGTTTCTCAATAAATTTTTGTAAAGTCAAGTCTCAAATCAAGTCTTTTGCCCCAATTTCAAGTCAAGTCTTAAATCTCTGTTGACTGATGAAATTCTAGCTCTTCAACACCGCATTACTGTCCAGTGATGGCATAGTTACTTTGAGAAAGTAACTAATCAGATTACTGATTACTCCTTGAAAAGTCATTTTGTTTACTGATGATTACTTGTTTTGGAAAGTAACAAAGTTACATTAAAAGTAACGTTTTTAGTTACATTCAGCAGCTGCTAACATAACAACGCTCCGCCACCTGTGAACATCACATTGATCTTTGCCTATACTTCATTGTAAGCTGTTTTATAATGATTACATCAATAATTTGTCTCCACTTATATGTTTGAACTGAAGGTGAGATTATTTAATGGTTACAACAGTACAAAAAAACAACAACTTTAGTGCATGTTTAGTGCACTCTTGTGCACAAAAACACACATGTTTTTGTGTGTTTCTATTGTCTGGAAAACTATAAATAGGATTTCAGACCATCCCCCCACCCCAGCCTCCAGATTCAGCGTTACGGCCCTGTGTTTGCTGTCGCAGCACACAGAGCTCCTCCTGTGGCTCCACAACTCAGATGGCTGCACAGATTTGTGACATTTATCTTAATATGAATAATTATAATGGCATTTAGTTGCACAACTTTATAGACTCATTCATTTGTGGCTCTTTTCATGTTTATTACATTTAGTCTCAATGTTTGCAGTCTGTTGTAGCGCAAAGCGAAGCTCGACATCATTCAGGTAATATATTTACTTGACATTAACAAAGACACAGCGGGACGGATCATCCGGGAAACAATGGACGGGGAGAGTCTGACTATAGCTAACTGGATGTCGTTTACGACATCTGGGGTTTATGTCTCCTTATTTCCAAACCGCAACCCGCGACTCATTAAATCTGCAAGCGACTTTAGAAAAAAACAAGCCCAAAGCTGCTTATATTGAACAGACTTGGTGACCAAAACTCAAATTAGTTCTTGTTTTTCTAGCAACAAAATGCACATCTCTTTCTTCCCTCCATTGTCTATGTTTTTGTCGCTGCTGATAGTGTCGCATAGAAATGGCGGTCACTCCCCAAGATGCAGAGAGGAAATAAAATAAAATGACAAAGGAAAATAGAAACGCACAGTGATTTTGATAAGTAACTGTAGTCTGATTAGTGGGTTTGAAACAGCAACGCGTTAGATTACTCGTTACTGAAAAAAGTGGTCTGACGCATTACTAAATAATGCGGTACTGACATCACTGATGCTGTCAGGGTCCAGATCCTGTATCCTATGAGCATTAGTCAACACAAACAGCTGACAAAGATTTTAAAAACATTTCTAAATAAGTATGTATTCGTCTTCAGAAAGTGACAAAGTGTGACATTTACCCTAGAAGTAGTGTCTAAAAATGAAGTTCAAAAAATATGACTAAAAAGAGATTAACACTTACTTGTGTTAAATTTATGAAAGAATTAAACAAAGTGGGGTTTGTTTAGTCTTGGAGACATATTTGTGTGGTTATAACAAAGCAGCAAACAAAATTAGCCACTTTCATCGATGGCCACAAGCTAATCAATCTTGTTTTTTCCTCCACACTGCAAAAACAGAAAATCTTATCAAGTATTTTTATTCTAGTTTCCAGTGCAAATATCATCGTACACTTGAAATAAGACAAAACTAACCTTAATGAAAATCTTTGAAGTAACCAGGTGTGATGGTGTTTATGTCAGAACAAAGACTAAATTTGAAGCTGTGATCCTGACCTTTTTTTGTAGTTTTTTTTTCAAACACTCAAGATTTACAGTCTCATGGTTTACAACTCAATCTTATTGAAAGTCTCTCTCCCATGTAGTCAGGGGTAAAAGCAGTGTGTAAGCTACAGGCCATGGCTCTGACATGTGACTACTCGTTCCACTGGCAGGTTACTTTACTTATAATAGGGAAAATGTCTGGTTAAGACCGGAATAATCTGCCAGCAAAGCTTTTTCATCCATATTGAGGAATTACTTAACTAAAACAAACTCGTATATCTTGCTGAGAACATAACTGTAGGTTATGCTACAGTCCATACCTGCATTTGCTCAAGCTAAACTTGAGCATCTGTTTTAATGACAAGGGCATTAAAAAACCCCAAAAAACTACAACTCTTGAACTGTTTTAGGGATTTGAAATTTAAGAACATTCTGATAAAATCTTGTAGTGGTATTGACCTTATAAAAACTATATATCGGTTCTTGTGTAAGCTCACCTGAAACGCTGAGTGTCTATAGAGATAAAATCCTGCGGTTGGTCCCTCTGTGTGTTTGATCTTATCAAGGTGAAGGAGAAAAACTCCTCTTCCTGCCCTTTGTCCTTTATCTCTCAGCTCTCTGGTTGGGTTTAATCGTAGAACGCTAGACGCCTAAACAAAAGGTGAGGAGTTAAACGACAGCTGAAAGGAGGCACAGGCTACAGGAGGTCTGCGGCTCCTTGAACTCCACTCAGGGTTTAGAGTGGATCATGTGCTGAGCCCTGGGAGATGCTGGAGGTTTTCTGATTGGCTCATCAGATGTGATGTCACCTGTAAAAGGAAACTATTTGTTATATCTCAATTGCTCTCCTTAAAATAGTGTTGTGACAAAATTGTCCTTCTGTCAGTTTTCTCTTGCTTAAAAAAACTAACTAGAATAGAAGTAAATATGCGTTTTAAAAAGTCTTTTAGATTGAATGTCACTCCGCTCTAGAAATATTTCACAAAATGCATCTAGGAAATTCTGAAATACCATAAAGAGGCAGCAGAAACTCTATGTGAGTTTAACAAGGTCTGACTTGGCAGAAAGCAGGTCAGTAGAGTGAATCCTATTAGAACGACACACAGGCAAACACATGCTGCTCCTACAGTAAGTACTGCAATGTGCACATATGACAACAGTCGTGTGTTTTTTCAGATTTACTTCCCTGTCAAGCAAAAGCGTCAACAATAGTAACGGTAAAATCTGACATTAGGCTCATCCCCTCTCATTATCAGATCAAATATCCACTCACTCAGACGCCTTCCTCTCCTCCCCCCATCTCACTTCCTGTCCTCTGTTATGCCGCTCTAGGCTGACCGTCACCCGGGTGTGTTTAGATGGATGACGGTCGGTCCTGCATGATACAGTGAGCAGACACTAATCCTCCGGTTAAATCGCCTGAGCATCATCTGTCCAGCAGGGGATTAACCTGAGAAGCACACGGGGGTCAACTCACAAAGCCTGAACCAAACGCAGGGTCCCATAGCAACAGAGACGGGCCTTCAGTCAGTTGTGGGAATCCAAACGTATGTATCTGAATCAGGCCTGTATTATCTACTTTCCAGCCCCATAGTGCCATTTCGTAACACAATCAAGTAACTATGTTACCGTCACTTGTTTGAAAAAATGCTGTGTATGTCAAACATGACCTCGAAGGGAGAAAATGTGCAGAGAGCTCGCGAGAGAAAGGCGTCGTCTCAAAGGAGAACCGTGGCGACGTGGTTTGAGATGATGGAAAGGCAAATCTCTGAGCAGACTGGTGGAAGCTGAGTCTTTGATAGAGCCTGTAAACACCAAAATTAGACGACAAACAACAACAGAAGAACATGAGTCTTGCTGGTGTCAGAAGAGGCCTGCCTGAGTTCAGCTTAAAGTGGGTTTTCTCCATCATTTTCTGAAGAATCTCTGTGGCAGAATATCTTGGCTCCTCTGCCTGCAGTTGAGGCCTTTGGCCTCTAGGTGTCAGTGTGGCCTTTCATCTCATTCCTGATGTTTTCACGCTCACTTTACAGATTCTTTACACGCAATAGGCGTCAGCAGTGGCTCACGACAGGTCGCCCTCTGCCCACCTGCGACACTGACCAGGAAGATGCTGCTATGGCAACCGCTGCTCTGCGTTCCGCCATGTTGTTTTTCTTCTTACAGGTGTCGTGAAATGACCTGATTCTCTCCATTAACGCCTTCTGATTGCAGTGTGAACAATGATTAGAAGCTGAAGCAATGACTGAAACATGGACGGAACGACGTTCCAATGAATTTAAATCAAATTCTAATTTATTATAATACACAAATTAGCATATAAACATATACATTTCTCTATTTATTCTATTTACCACCCATCATGAGGTTTGGGGATGGAGTGGTTATAATTTACCTTAAAGGGGTAGTATTGTGTAAAATCCCCTTTTTGGAGCTTTACATCATGTTATGATGATATTCCCTCATCAAAAACATACCAACTTGATTCTTATATGCATATTTGAGAAATCCTTTGAATCTCCCATGGCAACCATTCAGCTGCGTAAAAGCCTCAGTGGACCTAGAGCCTGTACTTATTATGCAAACTATTTCTCTGTCCAGTGCTCCAAAGCGCTTGTAAACGGCTTGACGTCATGACAACGTGCTGGAGGTGGAACGTTGAAAAGAGCAGGAGCTTCTTAAAGAGACAGGGGCCCAATTTCAAGGTGTCAAATTGCTTAGTCAAGTTTCTTTTAAGTCATGTTTGACATATACAGCATTTTAAAACAGTTGAATGTAATCTATAGTTACTTGAGCTATAAAATGACACTATGTGCCTGGAAAATACATACTGCCACATGAAAGTCGTATGTGAAAACAGTTTTTTGTGGCTATCTTTGACATAAAAGTTTGTTTTACGAGGAGATTATTTTAGCACTGTGCTATTTATTCCTCAATAATTTGACAGAAATTACATGCAGTAAACAGCCATATTGTGGTCTATAGTGTACAAATGCTCAACCTTCTGGTCAGGCAGCGCTTCAGGGACCTAAAATATGTGAAAAAGTGAAATTGAAACACATTTCTCGTGCAGCAAAACCATTTTTACAGCTTTGTACTTACGGAAAAAAAGGTCCGTGGAGCAGATCTTTTTCTGAATCAATAACCAGCAAACGTTTTTGTGGATTTTGCCCCATTTGTTCAGTGGCTGACTTTTAATTATCATTAATTAGATGCAGTCACTGGCAGCTTCCTTCTACCCTATGTGGAGTCTGATGTATGAGATTTCACACATAATGGTTGCCAGGTGGATGACATCAGGCGTTAGCGACGGGATGTGACAGCGGCAGCGGTGTAAAGAAACGTCAATGCGGCTCTATAGACAAAGCAGAGACAAAGAGCGCTGGCTAATTACAGCAGCCGTCAACAGGCTTTCTTAAAGACGGAGGCGTGCTCCCTCTGCCTCCTCACACCGCTGCCGCTCGCATTATTTATAGAGCAGCGAGCAACACACACACACACACACACACACACACACACATCGGCAGCTTCAACGGTTAGAGGCATTTGGCCTGGAGACACTTGGCTGCCGGGCTGATTTTCATTCTGGCTTTTTAAAAACAAGATGATGTGAAAACCGTGGACTCCAGCATCTGAGATGTGACAACAGGGAAGAATGCAAATAACAGGGATCGGCCCTGGGGGGCGCGTCCAGGTTGTGTACTCGGCCCCTTTCAGATGTGACACATTGGTTGAGTAACTGCAGCTCAACTTGGAGACCTGGAAAATTACTGACACCTTTCTGACAAAAATACAAAGAAATGAATCCTTATAATAGGGAATATGGTAATATGACTAACCGCTGTGGGTGCCATAGTGCAGGGGGCGGCACAGCAGCTGCAAAACAAAACAAGCCACTTCACTGTTTCTATAATCGCGACTGGATTTGTTCAGCTCTCACTCTCAATGTTAAACCAGGTCGGTCACAGCTGAGTGGAATAATTCAACATTCGACTCTTTTAAAAACACAGTTTTGAATTCACACCGTCTATGTTTCTTTTTTGAAAACCTACGTTCATCTGTTGTTTGTGGCCTCTTAATCCTCAAACGGTCGCAGCGGTGCTCTCTCCGGGGTCCAGTGGGCGAGAGGCTAGACAGGTCGATAGTCCATTAGTGGGAAGACACACATGCTTGCACACATTCACTACTGACCTGGTCATTTAACCAAGTCTGCTTGTTTTCAAACTGCAGGAAGAAGCCAGAGCGCCCAGAGTGATCCCAGGCAATCTCACGGAGACAATGCAAACTCCATAAAAAGAGGGATTTGAACCTTTACAGCGTTTTAAAAATGAACATGTCTGAGGTGTGTGTTTTAAAGTGGTTCAAAGAAAAGCTTCATTTCTATCATGACTTTGCTAACACTGTGAGGAAGTGACCTCCTGCTCCACCGTCTTCAAATTAAACCAGTTATCTCAAACGTTTGTGCAGCACAAATTTCCATTTGTGCTGCTTTAATTTTAAATCCATTAATCAATGCTTCCAGAGGTCATCGAAGGTCAACAGCTCCACCACGTTAACACAATCAAATGAAATGTGGTGTCAGTGAACACTGCCACATTTGTGCAGCACAAATTTTTGTAGATGTCAGTGGTCACTAGAGGAATTAGCAAAATGACCAAAATCACATAAAATGTAGTTAAATTAATCGTGTTATGTTTGTGCTGCTTTGTGCATCTAAAGTAGTGGTAGCAAAGTAGATATGCACAATATTTGAAAGTGTGGTTGGGGAGGAAAAGGTCCAGTTGACCTCTGGTGAACTTTTATGAATATCTTTTAAATGATAGGTGTCAAACAATATTGCAGCACAAACAATATCATTTGACACCAAGTTTTTGTAATTTGAAGAAGTTGGTGGTCTGGCTGACCTTCGATGACTTCTCAAAAATATTTACTAATATCTTTAAAAGGAGAGCAGCACAAACAAAAAAAATTGCCGCACAGACATTTGTCACCAATTTTGCTTTATGTCTTATAGTTTGAGGTTCTTCTATAATAACGGTGCACTAGTGTTGGAGAGATGGTGTAGAAATCAAACGGGCTGCTCTCCGTCTGTGAGAAGTGCGTTGGGTTTGCTGCTGGCAACAAACATCAAGGCATCAAAATTTCTAATGAATCCCAAAATAAATTGCCCCGCATTTGTTTTCCTGTCCTCTAATGATCCGTCTGCTTCATTCAGGAATTTAAAAAAGTTGTTTCGTCACTCATTTCCAGGACAGTCATATAAATAAAAGGCTGTTTGGGCTTCCCTGATACAAATGTAAACATTTCGGGGCGTTCTGGTAATTTGGCAAATGTTCGACCAATTACATCCATCGCTCGGCCGTTTGTTTCGCCGGCGTTTATCTGAGCTCGGCACATTATACTCTGTTTATCCTGCCCTGAAAGGGGGAGCTGGAAGTAATTACCATCATCCAGGCCTGATGGCTGCGTCCTCTGTTTGCCGCTGCGGCTTGATGTCGCTTTTCCAGCCACAACACAAGCAGAAAACAGAAGGCAGGCGGAGATAAATGGAGGGAGCAGAGATACCGAGGGGGGGCGAGCCAAACAGGAACTGCAGAACAAGAAGATTCTGGCGCAGAATTAATGTTTTTCTCCCAATTTATTAGGGATCCTGTTGCCGCGGTGAATGTTTTAACACATGCACTCGTTACGAAGCAGGACGGTTGCTTCTGGTTCAACATTTACAGCTCACAGTTGACATGAAAGGGAGAAATAAGAACAAGTTGTTGTCGAGCGAGGATTCTTAAAGCAGATCGGAAGGGAGTCCGAATCTGGAGGCAGGAGGCGTCTCTCTGATTTGTAGAAACCTCCCTTCAAGATTATCTAACAAAATAAACTGAAATTAGCAAATAATATTAGTTCAGCACCTTTGGATATAGTAGATTTTGTTCATGTAGATTTTTCTGGACGAAATCCTCCAAGTTCCATGTAAGCGGATGAAAGAAGCATAGAACAATTTGGAAATTTAGGAAACATTTAAAATGAACATTTTAGACTAATTTCGGATCCCCTTCCATATTGTAAAGCCATCTGCTGAGTCAGCAGATGGGTTCACAATGTACAATGCTGAGAAACTTTTGTGTTGAGTAACTTCCCTATTTTATTTATTTCAGTTTCTAGAGCAAATTACCACAATATGGATATCCTATTGTAACATAGGACGTTGAAATTCAGAAGTGCAAGAATGAGCAATTAATATCAAATTAGGATTATGTGACAATAGCTTGTAGATTTTTGGTCAAAATATTGACAGCTTTGGACAACAAAACATACTTAAAGGGGCAGTACTATGTACTTACTATAGTATCATAGCACAATCAACTAACTATGTTACCTTCAGTTGTAATGAAAATGCTATATATATGAAATATGACTGAAGAAATTTGACTTGAAATTTGGGCTCTGTCCCTTTAACAAACTCCTGCTCTTTATGAAACTCCGCCTTCAGGGAATCGTCACAACATGGATCCTCTATCAACTGCTTAGCAATGTTTTTACCAGCATTTCATTGAGGAGTAGCTCTTATGACGAGCTCAGTTGACGCTCAGTTCCATCAGGTGGTTTGCTAATTGCTGCAGGCTAGTCTGAAGGAACTCAGAGGGGGAGGGCTGCTCTGTGAGACAGAAGCTCAGAAACTGAAGCCAAATGAGAGTAAAAGGATTTCTCAAACATGCATGAAAGAATGAAAGCAACACTCCAGGCATGTTTTTGGTGTGATAATAACATTATAACATTATGTAAAGCTTTTGACGTTTTCACAAACAATATATTTTGAGTGAGAATGACTCCTGGGACCTCTGCTAATTCCTAACGAAGAGCATCGATCTTTGGCTGCGACTCCAAAACACATTCTGAAGTTCTCAGAATGAGCTCAGAATCTCAAACTCTTTATGGTTGTGTGAAGCTCAGGACGTCAGCCAGGAGCCCATCTGTCCCTGACTTCATGTTTTCCACAGAGCCTAAAGGAGAAGTGGATCGCCCTAACGTAATGTCCAAAGACCTGCTTGTGTTCATATAAAACCTGGATGCTTCTGCTGGGCGTATTTCACAGCAACACTTCAGTTAGGAGCCAATCTGTCTTTGTTTACTTCCTGGCCGGAGAAGCGTGGACTTATCGAAACAGGAGAAGAACTCCAGAGAGTGAGACTTTTTGTCAGTCACAAGAAAACAAGTCAAAGAACCCAGAAGGAGAAAACTGCTTCCAGAGCAGAAAATTCTCCTCCTCTGCTCCCTTCTTCTCCTGCTCCCACCAACAGGATTTCTGCATTTTTCCCCATTAAGGCGCTGTGCATAAATAGCAAAGCTCTGCCCCAAATTATAAAATTGCTTTCCCTTTTTAGCCAAGACCCTGAGGAAAGAGAATTAGCCTTGACTCTTGGAGTGATGGGAGCTTTTTGATCATTAGGTTGACGCTGAGCCACATGAAAACTAACAGGGCATCAATCAGCTTAAACTTTCTTCTTTGATAAAACGTGTAGTTAGAGCAGCTTAGGTTATGCTGAAACGATTAATCGTGATTGATTGGTTCTTGAAATAGTTCACAGCTAATTTAATAATCGATAAATCATTAACTGGAGTACACAAACTCTAAAAAAAAAAAAAAAACTGCAATTTGCTGAAAAATAACACAGCCAGAGTAGTAATTAAGCCAAAACTGTTATACTGTTTGACTTTCTAATTTTCCTGATGACTCCTGCACAAAAAAATTAAATAATAATAATACATAAAATAAAAAAAATAGCCGAGGAACAGCTGAAAATAGCAATCCAAGAAATGCGGGTAATTTTAAAGAAAATATAGCGCCGCTCTTGGTTCTTTCTCAGCGTTGTCCAGGCGACAAACTAAAACAGTTTCTTATAATTCAAATCCACTAGTCGTGTGTGTGTGGAACCATGCGACCTTTAAAATTACGATGCTGACACACACACGCACGCACACACACACACACACACACACAGCAGAGGGCTGGACGTAGCAGGTCTCTGTCGATTGCTGCTCGTTCATCTTAAATTGCGTTATGACAACACAGTAAACACACCGGTGTTAATTAGCGACCAATCAGAGCATCTGAAGCAAAAATGGGTTGACCTCAGTTTTTCTACAAGCAGTTTCTCCAATTACTCGTCTTAAAACATTTGTCCTGCAGCTTTTCTGCGAACAAACGATGAGCAACTGGGGGAAGTTCAATAGAAGAGAGTGCAGCGCCGCAGTGAAGTCACACATCAATGAAAACCGGCTTGCGTGTGTGTGTGTGTGTGTGTGCGTGTGTGTGTGTGTGTGTGTGTGTGTGTGAGTCAGGGAATCCTCTGGGGAATACATTTTCTTCACACTGAAGGAGCTTTGGAAGCAGAGAAAGAGGACGAAAAAATTGCTCAGAAATTCACTCGCTTTTACCCAAGATTGTAACAAGCTCTGCAGCAATGTTAGAGTTCCTCTGCACGCACACACACACCACATGCATATCACAGCAGGGTGTGTTACGCCTGGGTTGCATCAGCAGCAGTAGGAGCGGCTCGGTGGTCATGAACAGACTTTGAAATCATCTTGTAGGCTGCATTCGTTAAACATTAGCAGGATCAGTGTGTTGCCCCGCTGCATGGCTTCTTATTTATATAACCTCTTGGTAAACACATTTCTAAATTCTCAAGTTATTGCACTCAATGTAGCTTAAATTAGGAGCTTCAGGTGAGATTTCTGCTCTGTCGCAGCAGTCTGTGTGTTGTTTAGTAGAAATAACACTTGACTTTATAATTTAACGCCTTGAAATTGGGCCTCTGTCTCTTTAAAAAGCTCCTGCTCTTTCGAAACTCTGCCTCTAGGAAGTCCTCACAGCATTCTTATTTATTCATTAAACGGCAGTATTATGCGTTTTCCAGGCACAGAATGACATTTATGGCACAATCAAGAAACTATGTTACCTACAGATGTTTACAAAATCTAATATGAAAATATATTATAAATGACCAAAGAAAATCTACTTCCTGATTTAATACTTTGAAATTGGGTCTTTGTCTCTTTCTGAAGCTCCTCTACAGGAAGTCATCGTAACTTTCTTCCTCTATTAAACCTTTTAGCAGCGTTTTAACCAGCGTTTAACTCAGAAGTAGCTCCTATAATGAGCTCAGCCGATGCTCAGGTCCACCAAGTTGCTAATTGCTGCTGGCTGATACCAATAGCAATATTGGCCATAAATAAAACCTGGTTGATATTAACAAACAATATTTCTGTTCATATTGCTGCTGTTTGTTTCTGGAGGGGAAGGAGTGAAGGTTGGTCCTGTGGTCCTTGGTCATGTGACAGTACCTGTGTTTTTATTAACCACAGAAAAGCGAAATCTGACATTTCGAAAATGAATTCAGAAACATGTCAACTTTGAAAAAAAGCTGTGGCTCTAGTATGAGGTGGGACTTTTCCCCTCCCCACCCATATCAAATTAGTTTATTTCGTGAAACAGCACCTTTTTCACAGCCTGCGCTCAACAATCAGATGTTACTACGATCGGAAACCACAAACGAGACGACAATAGGAAGTAGTAGCATGGTGATGGCGCACCATGTTTTTAATGACTTACCACGTGAACAAACTAACTCAAGTGTTTTTTATTGCCTCGTTTTAATTTTCAAAATTAGCGCAATGTCAACAACTGGCGGAACTACGTTTATTTTTTATCAGAAACATAGTTGGTGATAGTGATGCATTGAAGCCAGTGGGCGTGGTCATTTATTTTCAATGTGTTTGAAAGGGTAGTAAATTATAAATAAAGTATTTACAATATTGGTAAATGATGGTTATCGGCCATAACGGCGATAGCATATTGGATAATATCGGTCCAAATTTTCCATTTTTTTCAAAGTCAGAAAAAGCCAGTTGTAATTTAAACTTGGAACTTACATAAACCTGCATTCTCTTGTGAAATGCGTCTTCATACAGCAAAACGTAATAAGTGAGAAAGAATGTTAAGTATCCACCTTGCTTCCTCGAAAAAAGATTTCTCTGAACACATTCTACCTTGCTCCATTTTTCCTTCCATCCCCTTCATGCTGCATTCTCCGAAGTGTTTTTTTCTGCATTTTATCCATCCTTTTACAAAGTCCACAGTTTTCTCTGCAGGAAGCAGGCACTAAAGAAGAAGCCTGCAGTGTTTTCACACATAGTTGCTCGGATTATTACAAACCCCGGAGCATCTCTCTTTCTTTTTTTCCCCTTTTCCTCTCCACAGTACCATTTATTTATTTTTGATCCCAAAATATCTGGCAGAGGAAATCAAGCTCCGCGTTTAGACCTTTGAGTTTACGCTCTGCGACCATCACATGTCATCTTTGCTCCATTTTCCCTTGAATAGGGATGTTTCCGACTGGAGCCTCGAGCTCGGCGGAGAGAAATTAAACTGATGGAAAGAGTGAATTCCTGGCTCTTATTCTGATGATCGAATCGACGCCGCAGGTCTGCGCATATTACTGTAATCTCGAATTTTACGTCATTTTCAACTCAGCGGCGCCAAAGTAATGCAGCTAAGAGTTACGGTGTTTGTATTCGCATTTGATGTACTTGGATCCAAAAACATCCATATTGTGGATTCATAGCCTGACAATGAATGTATCATTGAATTTATGGCTCTTTATTGAGGAACCAATTCCCTCTTTTTATAGGAGTACATGATGCCTGATGAACCCTTCCCCTGGCTCTGTACTTTGGATTGAAGCTTAAACAGAGACTTTCTTCCAGGACTCTGGTAACAAAGATACAAACTGATCATAGCGTCAGCACAGAGTTCATCACCAGTCGCACGTTTCATGTTTACCTGGAATACTAGTAATTAAAGGAGCATATAAAATTTTAGAGAATTTCTGGACCTTCAATTTTTTGAGTTGCCTAATTTTGTCTTAAATCTGAAGTTAGTGAAGCAACAGCCCTGTGGCTCCAAACGAGTCACTAAATAATACCTGACTCAGAGTCAAGAGCGAGTTGCAAAATTTGTTTTCAATTAGTTAATATGTTAATGGGTGCCATCTGTGTATCCTAGAGGACTGGAGGGCTAACTCAGTCTAACACACACAAATGCAGGGTGGGACTCTCCGACTTGAGTCCAACCCTGTGGACTTTATGTCAGAGCCGACCAGTTAACTTAACGTATCCTGAAGTAAACCAGCGTATTATATTAATTAAGACTTTATTTGATTTAATTTTTTTACTATAATTTGAGTGAGCAGTGTAACTTCTCCCTTTTTTAGCTTTTGTTTGACATCTTCCAGCTCCATGTAGCTGTTTGTGGTAAACGCTGGGTAAGTCAAGTGCTAATCATCTGTGTGATTGATGGGAGCGGAACGAGACGGCGCTGCGCTTGTTACAGGCTAACAAGCGTGCCCCTTTTCTTAAATTGACTTCTTCAGGAGGTCAAAGTGCATCTCTAATCAGAGTACAACAAACAGATTAGCAGAACTTCATATCGTGCATTCCTGTTTAGTTTTCTGTGCGCTGAGTTTGTGTGTCACAGAAGCCCGACCCAAATTTTGGCTTGGCCTCGGGCCATAAATCTAAACTGTAGAAAGTCAAGCAAATCTTATTGTCATCTGTTGGCTTTCTCTATTTTGACACTTTTACAACAACCAGGATGTGCAAGTATTAAAGCGTTCCCCCTGCAGCCGTTATGCTAACGGACCTTTGGAGCTATTACTGGATCCAGATGAAAGCAAAATAACCAGAAAAAAAAACCCATGAAGAATTCTGAAAAAACTTTACCTCAAAAGTCTTTAATGTCATTTATGGCGTCTTCGGCACACACCAAGTTCAACATTAAAGGCAACAGAAGCGAAATGCACCGAGTCTGGACAGAGAAGTACTGTCGAAAGGACAACCTGAAAGAACAAAAGTCTTCATAGTTACACAAATAAATATCTGAAGCTGACAGGTCAGTGCAGTTCTAATCTGTCCGGTATTAAAAAGGAGAAAGCGCCCCAACGCCTGACGATGGCTCAAGAGGAGACAATGAGATGGGTACAACTTTAGAAAACATCAGAACCTGCCACCGGATCTCCACCGAAGATTTCTGTGAATGTTTAAAAGATGAACAAGCACATTTCCAGGCGACTCCCAAGTCCTGGTTCAACAGTGCCGCCAACTTCAATTTCCTGGATACCCAGCAAAAGATTTGGCAAAAGTACTCAGTCTCTTTACAACATGGGAGCAAAAGGGTTTGCACTCATCAGTTCAACAAAGTGAGGTCTAGTATGAAATCTCAACAGAATCAACTTTGGTATACAGGTTTTCCTATCCATGTTTCTGTGGATGGAGTTCCTGCTGGCAGGCTTCATGGTTCCTGGCTGTCAAAGGGAAGAGAGCCAGGACGTCTTCCTCAAGATTTGTGTTAATCGTCAAAGGTAGTTGTGTCCCGTTAGGGTTCACCGCATCTTTACGAGGGATCACAGATTCATTCGAACTTCCCGAAGGACTACCCTTCGGCTTTAAACGTTGGTCTAGTCCAAGAGTTCCGGCGCTCCATCGACTATTGATCCACGTTCACCGCACTTCCCCGGGCGTGAGCACGCACCCGCGCGCAAGCGTCTTATCACTGGTGTCTGCGGCGTGCGCGCACCCCCCACGTCACGCCGAGCTGAGGCTGTCGAAGCCGCAGAACTTCCACCGTTTCTCCAAGGTCGCCCCGACGCCACTCAGCTCCTGCCGGAACATGCTGGGCAGACGCACCATGAGGCGTTCCAGCTCCCCGGCAGACACCTGGCAGAGGTCAGCAGAGGACACCCTGTGAGGACAGAGCCGCTCACCGCCCTTCCAAATCTAAATCTTGTTGAGAGAACATGTTGGTTTTTGAGAAACAGAGCAACAACCTGTTTAACATTAAGTGCTGAGTAATCAATCAAGATTCTTTTGCTTGTTTCTGTTGCTGTTTTGTTACGACAGTTAAAACATCCTCTGAGCTGTAGCCGAACTGACATTTTTCCCATAACACAGGATCTTGGATGCAACCAAAACATGTGCAAACCTCAATCCAAATTAAAATTATATCATTGTAAACAGAGAACTCCAAATAGTCTTTTTTAGACAGTCCGAAAGACACAATTTCTGACAAAAACTATAAATATAGATCATTCCACAATCAATATTTTAAATGTCGATACCTTTGAGTCCAGTCGCTGAATGTACGACCAGAGATACTCAAGGTTGGCCCCGAATGGATGGACATGGAGGAAGGTGGAGATGATGCCTGAAGAAAGAAAGGAAGAAAACAAAAAAGCACTTGTGTGTAACAATAGGGCAGTAGGGAATGTTTGAAAGACAGTGATCCAAATCTTGTCCATATGACTGAAAATGAGCCCTTTCATGCATGAATTATGATCCTTTATGTCAGGGTTTTTTCCAAAGTGTTTTTGATTTTCTTAAAGCATAAAAAAATATTGTTCTATTCCTTTTTTCTCAGTGATCCATTGTAAGTTTCTCACTAGTACTGTTCTTTCAGGGTCACTTGATGTCACACTGTTACTAGAGAGGACTGTAAAAGTCCTCTGCAGTAGAAGGAGGGACTGCTTTATTGTCCGTTGGCCATATTGGATTTAACAAAACATTTCTTGCACTTGCAGTGGATGGCCAGTAGTTGGAAGTGTATTGTATGATGCACTAGTGACCACATCAGTGGTCTGTGTGCATTTCTAACATAAAAATCCACAAGAAACACAAGTCAATAGTTTTTAGATGGCTGTCCACTGCAGTGAACTTTACACATGAAAGGGTTAATTTGTCCAACCAGGACCACATGTGTTTCTTAAACACGTCGACAATTTTGGCCCACGTGACAAAAGGTTTGGACGCCCCCGCACTGGCGATTAAGACAAAATGTACCATCAGTATTTAGCTTAACCAGTGAAAGGAAAGAGAAAAGGGGAAAGAGCAATAGGGGAACAACAGAGAAGGACGGCTGAGCCAGATTGGATATTAGATGTAAAGTTTCCGGCCAGCCTGCTTCGTCATGAAGGGCTGCGCTGTACACAAATGGCAGTGTGGCTACCGTAAAAATATGCTGGCCAGAGCAGAACCAGCTCTCAAGTTGATTACCTCTGAGGCGTCCTGCAGAAGAAAGCAGTCATGCAGAGGGATGGGGGGAAGGGAAGAGGGAGGGTTAGGAAATAGAGTGGCATATCCCTGGAGGATCCTGCAAGCCCAATATTTATTTCCTTGATTTATGTGGCGAGACTCTGGCAATTACAGGCAGAGGCCCTAATTCAATTCCTTCCACCAGACCAGCTCACATGGAACAAGGCCACTGGAGGAGAACTGAAGGGTGCGGGGAGGAGGGGTGGGGCGTTTCATCTCCTGAAAACAGAGTTTTATTTCTACGACGTTACAGGAAAGAGATCAGCTGCTAGCTGAGGGGAGGATGGACAGATGGCCGGTTTTGTTGTGTTCCAGATATATTAGTCCTTCAAATTTGGCCAAGAAAACTATTTCATGAATCACCAAGATAAGGTGTGTGACAGCAGCTGTGCTTTCCTAAGAAATTTGTTGATATTCCGCTAATGTCAAAAACACAATTTTGAAATTGGGGTGTTTCCATTTAATTAGAGATTCGTTCACGCGATAAGTTGTCAGAAAATGTCACCCTCCTACCCACTTCCTGTCGACGTCTTCTTTGCGGTTTCCCTCAGAAGCAACATCTGGTTGATGGTTCATCATGTGACTCATGTGATGCGAAGAAAAAAAGTCTTTCCGTTACAATTTTGCAAAATACGCTAATTTGATACAGCTGGGGGAAATAAAACCCCCACAAACAAGTTAACTAAAAATGTGAGTTGGCATATTGCCATAAACAAATTTATTTTCATAATTCCAATTTGCGCAATTACATGCTCAAAGGAAATGGCCCTAGCTTTTGCTACGTGGAAAATTAATGCGAAACCGTAAGCTATAGATGTGGCATGTCGCAGTCAGCTAATAGAAATATTAGCTAACTGCTACATGCTATTTAATGCATTACATTAAATAGTGTTAATAGAAAAACACTAATGTGTTTTGCTATTTTTTTTACATTAAAAGAAATGCAGCTTATTTTGTATTTCCCATCCTCCTCCTCTGCTTACAAGCAGGGCAGCTCTGGACGAAGACAGAGAGCCGGGCCTCCTCCTTTCTCATATCTGTATTATTTTTTCTCTTCCGCTAAGAGAGATAAATGTGCTGGTGCTGTTTCTCTTCGCCGCTTATTTATTTATTTTTGCTGTGGACGCAGCTATCCAAACACACACCTATCGGTTTCATTTAATAGCAGCCGCAAGGCTTGTGGAACACGAGGGCTTTTAAATGACTAAAGAAAACAGAGGCGTCTGAAACAAATCCGGTCCTGGATAGCATGTCTGTGCTGCTGGTGGAGTTCAGGCGGTTCGGTTCGGACACCTTCCTTCTTTTATGTTTTAGGTGCTGCTGTGTCGTAAACTCAGTTATATTACTGATGTCTCCATACGATGCGGCTGAGCCAACATTCTTTACCGTTCTGGTACGGGTGTACGATCCACCTGGAGCAACAATCGGCCTCCTGACACATCGTCTGTTCTTTAAAGTCGAGCCAGCAGACAATGAAAAAGTTGTCTAAACCCAAACACGCAGGTTTGAAGTGCTCCTCCTTCAGCCTGTAGCCGCTGGTCGCCTTTCCACTGACCATTCAGTTGCTCAAACTGGAACTACAACAAGAGATGTGAAAAACGAAAACGTGCCGATTTCAAAAAAAACCTCCAGTGAAACACTTTGTTGCTACACTGAGGTAGTTTTTCACTGAAATTAGTGTATTTTGCAAAACTGCAATGAAAACATTTTTTTTGGGGGTCACATGATCAACAGGACAACAGGAAGTGTCTTCTTCACGTGATTTTAATTGTGTTTCTAATTTAATGGAAAACATCACACTTGCGAAATTGTGTTGTTGTTTATGACAGAAGTTTTGTAATGGAAACAGAGCAACAGAGTCACTTCTGGATCACATTGCTGCTCTCCAAAGAAAAATGGACCTGGACTTGTTATTTTTACCAAATTAAGTTAAATTCAAATTATTCCACAAGACACCATACGAGCACATAATAGCACAGATTAAACTCTCTTTTTCTTTAATTACTTTTGTCATATTACAGCCACAAACGTTTGACCACGCCCACAGACTAAAGCATCTCTGCCTCGATTTGATTTTTCTGCTGAAGCATTTAACATATTTTTCTCCTGAACAACCCAGCCATATATTTAGCTCAATCGCTAACTGGCCTCTGAAGGAAAGCCTTTTGCGTGTTAGCTCTGGTGGTAAAGCTGAGACGGCTCCCACAGTGCGCTTCCTGCGCTTTTTAGGGAATATTTGGCTTACCTAACAGCAGAGCCTCTTTCTCAGAAGCGACTCCTCCTCTCACGTACTCTCTCCTCCTGTCTCTGCTGAGGTACAGCGAGGGAACACACCCATTCACACTCTGCGGAAACACACACAGGCACCACGTGGAGAAGGTTCCTTCTGAAAACTCGTGCAAAGCCATGAAAAGCGTCAAGATATTCCTGCACTCGCTTCAAACATAAAGGACCAGGTGTTTTACATTAGCTGCTTTTATTAAAGGTCATTTCTACGATGCAAATTGACATTAACACATTTTCTTCATGCAGTATTTGTTGTAGAAACGTTCACGGCGAACTGTTGAATCAGAATGATCATTTTTGGGGGTTTTACCTTTTCATGAAGCTCTCCATTGGCTCCCTCCACAGATTCACCTTTTCCACTCAACAGCTGCCGAGACAAAGACAGAAAACAGAAATTTAATTGGAGAAAAAAAATGAAAAAAATCCCAAAACCCATAGATAATTATTCGGTTATGGTCATCCGTCTGTTTTCTCAAGCTAACGCGAATAACTGACAGCTGCTGCAACTCTGCCCAGGCAGCTGTCCGTCAGCAGAGAGGAACCATGTTCCCATTAGCGACAGGTTGTATGCAAAAGCTTGGCCACACTGCTCACATTCAGATTTACGCCGAACCAAAGAAGAAACACGAAGACGTTCTTCCAAGCAACTTGTTAAGGAAATGTCTTCATAGTGAGTTTATGGACAAAGGCCTCCATTTCAGGAACTTTTTTTTTTTTTGCAAAATTCCTTATTTATGCCAGCTGCTGACTCCTCTACATGCGAGTTGTTTTTTGTGTCCGTTTGTTTTTTTGAGTTTTAAAAACAATGATCGGCTTTAATGTTTTATTCAACTGCATTAGTGAAGTGAGACGGTAGCGGCTGTCCGAGCAAAAACAAAAATCAATCTGCACTGAGACAGAACCAACTAAGGTCAGGAGAAATAATTGACAGTTCGATGTAATCAGTTGTAAAAAGAGTTTCTTTGGTTTTAATTTGGAGAAATCAATATGAGAAACAAAACCGTTTTACTAACCAGCCTTTAGTCCATCCTTTATCTAAGGTGATAGAAATCACCTTTCAGCAGGAAAATACAGAAAGAGCCACTCATTACAATTGACTGTAGTTGCCATGGCAGCACTCGTGCCCTTCCAACACCCTTCATCTCTCCAACACTTTAAGCCCATCGTTCTCCCTCTCAATCTGCCTGTGGATGTTTTTATGTTGCCATGTCTCATCTGAGAAACTAATAACAACAAGGAGGATAAGAAGGACTGAGGAAACTGCAGCCGACGCCACAAATGGCACAAAGTTTGATCAGACTCTTGCTGTTCGGTTCGTGTCGTTGGGCTGGACGCTGTTTCTGACATTTCAAACGGACCAGGACTCGTTAAAGCCAAGGACGACACATTGACGAGAAATAAAGGCAGAGGCAAATATGAACAGCTCAAATATTTTAAACCTGGGTGAAAAAAGTTATTCTATGTCATCTTTATGCAGATGATTGCAAGGTTGTTTCTTTGGTTTCAGAGTAATGTCGTATTTACGCCAAAGATTTTTAAAAATTCATATAGTTGCTTATACTTAAAACCAGACAGCAACAATATTTTGTGTTGCAGCTAAAATTAAACAAGATTTAGAATATTATACTGAAAATAATCATCAATGATTTTATATATATATATGTATATATATATATATATATATATATATATATATATATATATATATATATATATATATACATATATATATATATATATATATATATATATATATATATATATATATATATATATATTAAAAACAATATATAGAATATTCAATATATTTAACAAGCTATGCTAAGCTAAAAAACCAAGCTAATTATTTCATATCAAGCTAAGCAAAATAACTAAGTAACTCATATTAAGCAAAGCTAAGTACTTATATCAAGCTGAACTATGTGTCAAACCAAGTTAATTTGCTCGTATCAAACTAAGTAGTTTAGCTAAGTAGTTCATATCAAGCTAAGCTAAGTATCAAGTGAAGCCAAGTAGTTCAACTTGATATGAGAAATCCCTTCAGCACTACCGCTCTTGAATTCAAATAGCTCATTTTGATCACAAAATGGCAGGTAGACGGCTCTGGAGGCCGAAGTTATCAGGGTGATCTTTGTTATCCAGACGCAGTGCGACAGTGAGCACTCACCTTCTCTCTGAGGGACAGCACCTCCATCTCCAGGTAGTGGTGCTCCTCTCTCGCCTGCTCCAGCTCCGTCTCTTTACTCGACAGCTTCTCCTGCAGGCTAAGGAGTTCCTGAAAGAAAGAAAAAAAAAATCAAGATTAATGAGCAAAACTCTGCGCATCAACTTGGACAAATCCATCACCTAGTGAAACATGGTGGTGGTGGTATCATGCTGCGGGAATGCTTTTCTTCAGCAGCGACGGGGGAAGTTGACTAGAGGGTGTGGAGTGAAAATCTGATTGAGGGTCTGAAAATAAATATTTCCAAAAACTGCAAAGCTGTTGGAGGTGTAGAGCAAAAACCTACAGAATACAAAGCATGTGTTCCTCCACTTCACAATAACGCACAATTTGCCACATAGAAGCGTGAAAAATGTGAAAAGTCGATGAATATGTGAGCACTTCAGCAAGGTGCTGCGTTAAAGAGACGGAACGGAAAACTGTACTTAACAAATCTCCTAATTTGTTGGCTGCGGCCGTCTGGGAAGTAAAACAGCAGCAGGTGACAAACAAGACGTGACAGCAGGGTGACTGTGTGTGTGTGTGTGTGTGTGTGTGTGTGTGTGTGTGTGTGTGTGTGTGTGTGTGTGTGTGTGTGTGTGTGTGTGGTGTGTGTGTGGGTGTGTGCGTGTGCGTGTTCGTGTGTGTGTTGGTGGTCGTCCCTTCAGGCTTGTCACTTCAGATTGAGTTGGACAGGAAGTCGGGTCGGATCAGGCCGGCTCGTGCCAAACAAGTGATGTGAACTAACAAAGCTTTCTGAGCTGTGGATTCAAAGGAGTAGGCATTATGGGAGAAACCACAATTTGTGTGTGTGTGTGTGTGTGTGTAAATTTAGCCGGCTGTTTATATAACTTTTTAAACAACTTCACCACATCAGATTGAGGATGACTCGGTTCGACTGGGGATCAAAACTGCAACATTGTTACACTTTCAGCTGCTGAACTGAAAATCTTGTTCTCACTCAGAGTGAAGGAGGCCAGATGGAAGTGAAGTGTTACCCTACAACAGATGTGAACGCTGATTCCAGAGCGAATCAGATCAATCCAAGATGGCAGCCCCTACCTGCTGCATGTTGTGCATGCTCTGCTGCAGCAGCTGGATCTGCGCCTCGGCGCTGTGAGCGTGTGGCTGTGTGTGAGTGTGGTCGTCGTCCGGCCGGCCGACTCTGCTCTGCTCCTTCTTCAGCAGCTCCACTTCGTTCCGGTAGGCGTCCAGCTGCCAGCGCAGCGAGTCGTTCTCCTCCTTCAGGGAGGCCTGGGTCTGGTCACACACACCTGCAGGAGGCAACGCGACATCAGTTAGGAAGTTCTTATTTATTTATTTATTTTGCAATTGGAAATATTTTTTTAAAGGGGCAGTTGGATTTATGGTGTTTTCCCTCGTCAGAAACATACCTGGAGTGTTGCCTCGATTCTTTCAAGCATGTTTGAGAAATCCCTTAATCTCCATTAAACGATTTAATGGAGATTAAGTCACCTGTGTGGACCGAGCTCTGGCTCTGAGGCAACGGCTCAGTTTCAAGTTTTCAAGCTTCTGAGCTTCTGCCTCAAAGAGCACCACTCCCTTACAAAAAGTTCACAAAGTAGTTTTAAAAAAAATGCTTCTCCGGACTAGCCAGCAGCAATTAGCAAACATCTGGTGGAACTACGTATCTGCTGAGCTCGTTACAGGAGCTACTTCTCAGGATAAAAGCATTGTTAAAAGTTTCTCAGAGGAGCCATGTTGAGGTGACTTCCTGAAGGCGGAGCTTCAGAAAGAGCAGGAGCTTCTTAAAGAGACAGAGGCCCACTTTCAAGATGACACATTTTTTTAGCATTAAATTTGATATATAGAATATTTTATGACAACTTAAGGCAACACAGTAATTTGATTGTGCTATAGCAATATATGGCGGGAAAACACATAACACTGCCCCCTTAATGACATAACGATTCATCAAACCATTTTCTTCAGTGCGCATCCTCTTGTTGGGGATATCATCCGAATCGTCATCCGACATCTCCATCTCTTCTTCTCGTCTGATGCCCATGATCTCCTCGCTGTGAGCATTTCTCAGCTCCTGAAACATCACAGCACACACATATACATATATATATATATATATATATACACGGCTTACATGGCATTTTACAAAACTAAACAATTACTTGGTTGCGGCAATGTTACAATTCAGATTCCCAGGAACAAAGAGTTTGTGGACTTTGATCAGTCATGCACATGCCTGTGAGATACAAGTAGAGAGCAGAGAAGTGAAAACATGAGACCCCCACCTGGCCGGTGACTTATCAGCTCTTCAAAAGTCGCCTGTTTTAACCTGACTCCTCACAGGAAACAAAAACTATCTTTTCTACAGATGAGGAGTGAAACCTCTCTCTTTTCACGTGTCGTTAAATCGCAAAAGAAGTGTGTGATTTTGCATTTAAAAAATATAAAATCTGAAAATGTGGCATTAAAAAAAAAAGTATTCTATCTTTAACTACAATTCATTGCAACCAGCTGCCTTCAAATGTTAGGAGTTTGATATTCAATTTAATCTCGCATAACTTTAGCTCCACATCACTCTGAACGCACCGTCTGGATTTTTAAAAAACCAACACGGCCATGGCACCGTCATGCTGTGGGGCGGGACGTTTATTTATTTGTTTTTTATTTTTCTTGCAGCAACAGAGAAGCTGGTTTAGTTGATGTAAAAACGGATGTTGCTGTGGTCCTCACCATGACCTTAGGGGTTATAAAACCCATCAGTGTCATCAGTCTTGGCGAAACGGATGTGAAAAAGTTCAACGCCTACACAGACTTTATCAAAGCCAATGAAAGAGAATTGTTCATATCTGAACTGCTTCCAGATCAGAGTCCTGCCTGAACGAATTAAACACCAAAACTAAACATTTTCAGTTGTTCACTATGAGGCGTTATTCACACCAGCAAGTCGATTAAACCGTCTGTAGTTTCTAAATTCTTAAAGTGCTTCACATAACTCTCTTTGTTTCACTTTATATTTTAGTTTTTTTGTTTTACAGCATTCTTGCTTTCCAGTATTCTGCAGCTCAAAGAAAGCTCTGCACTTTCTGCACGACTTAATGTCAATACAGTGTAGGATTGATCTGTTGATTATTTTTTTCTAGATTAACTGGTTAATAAATAGACAGCAAAAGGTGTTGAATGTGTTTTCAAGGCATAAAGTGCCATTTTATAGCACAATCAAGTAACTATGTTTCCTTTAGTTGATGTATACATATCAAATATGACTTAAAAGAAATTTGACTTTGTAATTTGGTGCCTTGAAATTGGGCCTCTGTCTCTTTAAGAAACGCCTGCTCTTTCTGAAAGAGCAGGAAGACAATGCTGTATCAACCCTTTTTTTACTGGGTGTTTCACTAAGAAGTAGCTCTTATGATGAGCTCCCAGGTGTTTGCTAATTGCTGCTGGCTAGTCTGAAGGAGCTGAGTGGCCGAGGACTGCTCTGCCCTGTGAGGCTCAAGACGCTTGGAAAAACTGCAGCTCAGTGGAGGAGCTTTGTCCTCGGAAGGCGGGGCTAGGTCCAGTCAGGCGTTTGAACAGCTCAATGGTTGCCATGGAGATTAAAGCATTTCTCAAACATGCATTAAAAATAACATTATAACATGACGTAAAGCTAGAAAGGGTCGATTTTCTACAACACTGTCCTTTAACAGGAGATTTTGTTTTACAGAATTTTAGGCCTTTTTTTGAGTCCATACAGTCCAGCTAACAATCAGTCGATTACTAAATTAGTTGGCAATCATTTTAATAATCGACTCATCCCAATTAATAGCTTCAGCCCTCGTCACACCGCAGCATGAAGCCACCACCGTGCCAGTCCAGGCGGTGGCATCCGTCTGAACCCGGAGGCAGCTCTCACTGAAACCGTTCCCCCCTCTTCCACGCCGACTCCTTGTGTTCACGCTCGTTATCTTGATTTAATTCTGGATGAATAATTGATCAGAGACCAATCCTGGAAATCACTGTTGCCATGGCAGCGGCTCACACTTTCCAAGAGTCAGATGCTTCGTGGTTCCCCAGCTGGTAGGAGGAGAGGCCGGGATCACAGGCAGCTACCTTTCTGTCTGTGTGTGTCTGTCTGTCTGTCTGCGAGAGGAAAAACATCCGGTAAAACAACAACAGGGGCTGCCGACTCTGACAGATCAGACGGGGGCCCCTGTCTGTCAGCGCTCTCCCAGGGGGACTCGCGGGTGACAGCGGAGAAGAAAGCGGCGGGCCTGCGGTGTTTTGGAGGAGGAGAAACAGAAAGAAGGCGTACCAACCTCACACTGCTTGCGCCAAATGTCTATGTTCTTGCGCTGCGCTTTTGAGAAATGGTCCCATGCCTTTTGCCTGGTGGCGGCCGTGAAAATGGCGGTGATCTGCTCGACTTCGAGGTGAACAGGGAAGAGGAACGGGGGAGGAGGAGGAGGGAGTCAAGACAAAATAAGCCATTTATGTAGCACTGCAGCTCTGACTAGAGGCTCCTGCACCCAAACAGAGGAGAGACCATGAACACACACTCACCATGCTGGGTTTAGCCCGTCCTCACAAATCTGTGGTTCGTTTCAAGGCAATTAGCAGAGAAACAATGACAACTGCTCTTCAAAGTGGGGCTGTGTTGAGTAATTATGAATGGTCAGTATGATACTTGTTTGGAGAAGTCTGAGTGATCAAAAGAGAACCTTCCAGCTGCACAGAATCCAAAACCAGAGGGAATAAATTATGACATAAACGACTCCTCTGTGAAAGGATGGATAATAATGTTTGAGCTAAAATTTTAAGAGGAAATCCTCTTCTTTATTAAGAGAATCGTTTTACTTTTCGAAGACTCGCAAATTACAAAGGCCAGAGGAGGCTGAATGAAAAAAATAGGCTCCAAAAAGAGAATAACTGTTTGAAAAAAGCCAGCTATCTTCATCGTGATTTCATTTCATTACAGACATTCCAGTCCAAACAAGATGGGGTATTAAAACATAGTTTTAAAAACAGTTTTAGTCAGTATAGAACAGGTTTTTGTTTCACCTGTATTTTTTTATACATTGAGATAAAGTATGAAACTAAATACAACATTGTAGCTGGTTGTATTTTTAGGCTTTGGTTTTAGCGTGAAATGTAAAAAAAGCCCTGAACTAGACAAAAAGACATCTCTGATTGATATTTGTCTGTGAACAACACTTGCTGCGAATATTGCTGCATCAGTCAACCTTTTTGGGTTTTTGAAGCGAAACTGTACAATAGCAAATCAGGAGTCTGGTGAACGTTTTACGGTGGTCCAACCTGGGTCCTGACCTGAGTTTGTGTTTCCTGCTAATGGTTAGCGTCACAACACCGCCCAAAAAAATTTAAATAATTAAATGATAAAATAAATGTAAATGTGTAATGAACAGGTCTCTCCCCCGGTGGGTGCATCAGTACTTACATTAAAAGCAGACTCACTTCCTTCAAGACTGACAAGGCAACATTTATCCCAGAACGGAAAGACCAACGTTTAGATTCTCGTCATAAATTTTGGCCTGAAAATGATTCCCCCCGCTCCCCCCTCTTGTTGTGTTCCAGCTCATTCTCCACCAGCTTTTTGGGTGGAGAAGACTTCCAGACACCACCCTTATGCTTACCATGTCAACCATAAGGGTGGTTTTGACTTCATTTCCTCTCAGACGACGCGGATACGTCAAACGAAGCCGGTTACTTTCACATTAGATAGGTAAGTAATGGTATTCTTCCATTCTGTGCAAAAATGTTGCCTTTAAAGTTTTGCTTTCACATTTGCTGTTACTGAACATTTCTGTGTAAACATATTAAAATAGTCAAAACATTTAAAAGTGTAATCAATGTCATCTCTTATGAGTATCTACTAAAAGTAAATATATATATATATATATATATATATATATATATATATATATATATATATACATATATATATATATATATATATATATATATACATACATAAAAATCAACTTTGGCAGCACTGTACTTACCCCTTTGTACTTTTTTCACCCACCATTCAAACACAGGAACATGAAAAGCAAACTGATGACACACACTTTCTGCTTTGGTTACTGTCCAGGATTTAGGATATAATCAGTGAAAACAGAACCTACCGTCTAAGGCGAACGTCGGTTCGGAGGAGTGTAGCACAGGAAGTGCTACCCACGATATATTTGTCAAGCTGGCTGACATTTTGGTACAACAGCCAAACAAGAAGCCATCGCCACTTTTCAGTCACCTTTGATTTTCGGGTAATGTTGTTAAAAACAACAGAAAGAACTGCGAGAATGCTACACGTGGCTAACCGCTAGCTGCTCATGATGCTAATGAGGATGGGGCCAGACTCAGGGAAGTCGTGACTATATGATTTCATGTCATTCATCCTTCAGATTTGCCCATTTCCATCTGGGCAAATGTGCTGTGAAAGCAGACACTCCAAACAGGATTTTAAAGTCAGAATACAGACGAGACAGCAAAGACTGAACATGAGCAGCCCTCAAAGCTGCTGGAGTCACAGAGATGCACATCCACGTAGAAGCGGTTTGTCGTTTTCTATTAAAACGCACTGCATGCTCAATGTGGGTGGGTTTGTCATGGCAAGGTGGCACAAACATTGACGTGATGTGATTTGATAAATCGAAGATATTTCCCCGTTTCAGGTGGCTTTGTCTGGCTCCCTCTGTACTTTCTCATCGTCTTTGGACCACGAGATGGACTTCAGTGTTGCCATTTGTCTTTAAGCTTGGAATAATTATAATTTTATCAAATTAACATATTAATATACCAGATTAAAGTGTGGTAAAAACCCTGTCCCTATTCTGTGATTTGCTTGGTTCAGAGGGTCTGGGATACGGTGGGCTCTCTGCTGTCGAGAAATGATTGCTTCTTGGAGGTGTGGACTGCTGCAGGTTTAAATTTTACCCAATCGCTAACATTCGTTTGTGATGTATGTAACGGATCAGTTTGATGCTATACAGCTTACCGGAAAATGCCTGCGGTAAACCGTTTCCACTGCGGAGCGAGAAGAGCCGAGCTGAACGAGGCGGCTGTTAATGTCAATTAAATATTAGGAAGCCTGGCCAACATGGACCGAACGGCTTCATTCACTTCCTCCGCTGCCATCAACTACAGACAGACTACAGAAAATCGACATCATCGTCATCGAAGGAAATCCTTGGTTGTCTTTTTACAGTTTAGTACTGCCTTGTGTATAAAGATATAGCTAAATCTAACAAAGTTAGCTGTCAGTGGTGTGTTTTTCCTTTAAGCTCAGAACACACTCAGTTACTGAACTTTGAGTTTTCCCAAATGATGGAAGTAAAAACTCAAAATATGTGAAACTAAGATGCTGATTGGATCAATGTGACTGAAATTATTGAAGGGCATTTATGTCACAAACTGATTTTACTCCTGTAGAGTAAAATCATTGAGCTGATGATGACTAATACATGTTGAACTGGCTTTGCTCCATGCTGAGTTAATCTATGACAACAGAAAACAGCCTGTCCCTGGCGGCTCCGTGTTCTGGACTTTTTCGCTGGCCTGGGTGTTGGAAAGGTCATGATGTTGCCACGCCGCTGCCTCTGAGACTCCTGACCGTCATCGCCGCAGCAGGGTGAGCTCCGGATACCGCGGCTGATGGGGAGACGGATGAAAGAGCGTTGTCATGGAGACAGGGCCAAGATGCTCGCGGAGTAAATGAATCAAATCGAGAACGGGCTCCAAAGCCGATGTGCTGAAAATGTCTTTATGGTGTGCGCCTCTGTAATCTGTTGCGGCACCACGCCCTGCAGCAGAGAGCAACTCCGCTGCTCTCGTAGGGAATGGGGATGAGATGACAGGAGTTTCACTATGGATTTAATAACAAAATACTGCTGTGTTGAAAGTTCTGACAAATCTTAAATCGCCTCACAACTCAGATGAAAGTGAATCACTGCTGGATCGTGTCTCTTGCTCTCGTTGAAGAGAGGAAGTCTGGCTTACCTTAATGTCTGCAAAGCTCGCCGTTTTGTGCATTTTACCTCGCGATATGCAATCGTCAGCCTACAAACGTTCTCTCACCATGACTGCATCGCATTTAGAAAGCACACTTACATTGTGTCAATATGGCCATCAGGGCGTTCTTAAAGATCTCCTTGGCTCGCTCCATCTCCTCCTCGTGCAGAGCCTTCTCGCCCATCAGCCGGCGAACGTGGCTGTTTGCCGATTGGATCATGGAGTAGAAGTGGTTGGCGGTCCGGCGGTTGACCTCGCCGCGGTCGATCCAGGTGAAGAGCACCGCCGTGGCCTCACTGAACTTGTTGTCGTCTGTGGAAACAGCGACGAACAGTTTGACCAGATCTAGAAAGTTGACTACTGTGGGGTTTGCATTGACTTGTAACTTCTTTTGCTCCCTTTTGTTTTTCCAGCAATTCCTGATTTTCTTTTTTTTTTTTTTTTTAACGAATCCATCTTTGGTGACTTTCTTATTAGTGGCATCCCCGTTATAAATGTGCGCAGCGTTTTGTTGATTGTCTGCAAATTTTGAAGCAACACAATTTCACAATTGTGGCATTTCCATTAAATAAGAAACAGGATCAAAGTCACACTTGGAGAAGTTCAGTCACGCGATACAATACTAAGAGACATCGTCCTTGGAGCTCGGTTAGAATTGTTCTGTCACGTTCAGGATGCACGACTGACCTTAACTTTGTTCAGTTGTGACTCAGCTCTTGACAATGAAATGCAGAGTATTCTCTTAATACTACTTCATCTGAGGTTTAACTCTCAGCCTGGCTAAACAAACACAACCTCAGGAAGTGATTGATAAAGTCCCTCTCTGCAGCCCCTCACTGCTCATTGCTCTATGAGCCGCCGCTCACCAAAAGTCATTTTGGCGATTTTTCAACTTCCTAACCCACAATCAGCCTCAGCTGCAGAGAGCAGAGCCTCCACAGGCCTCAGACTTCGGCTTTCTTCCTCCACATTTGAATAATAATTGAAGGATGCCACAGAGCGGCTGAAGCCCGCAGAACAGAGTGAATTAGACGGCGCTTAATGAGCTCAATACCCAGCGCAACACAACCTGTAAGAAGACTCTTTCCACCGGCTCTGATAAAGGCCCATTCATTCCCAGCAGCAGATTACAGTCACATTACAGCGCGCAACAATGAGACGCAGCTGAACGGGCGATGAGAGAGGGGAGAATGAAAATTTATTTCCCCTGCTGTCTGACGGGAAGAATGAATTGAAAAGGGTTATTCAGAGAGAAAACATGCTTGTTTATTTAGGTATTACAGGACGGGAGGCGAGGGGGAAAGAGATGCACACGGGCTCGGATGACGGAGAAGCAAATATTAACAAATCAAAGCGGCGGGTTGCTGCTTCTCAGAAGACAGGAATAAAACCGAAGCACCAGCCTGGAGCAGAAAACAAGGGAAGTTTTATCTTTAATTTTACTGTTATGATTGGTGGCATTTGTATTTTATATGACGTTCGCAGTTCGATTTATTGCTTCTGAATTTCAGCGTTCAATTTTAGGATTTTTTTCAAATTTTGGACACTAGCCATGTGTCACCTAAACTCCTCGTCCTTTAACACAGCGTCTTCCAAGTGGTGGTGGGGAAAAATGAAAAGCTATCAAAAGTTCAAAAAATGTACCCCAAATTTTTATTCATACATTTTTTTAAATATCATTTTTATTTTAATAATTGGTTTGTGAATTTAGATTTGTTTTTCAATCATTATCATAAAATCTAAGTTAAAATAACTTGTTGAAATATTATTTGCCATGCACATGTCTCTTATTGGTTGTCAGATTTATTAGGCTGCTCAGCCCCTCAAACTAGCAAAGCGCAAAATTTTTAAATCTGTTTCACACTCATTATAAAATGTAAGTTGAAATGTTGTTCGCCGTGCTCATCCGATTGGCTGCGATTGGCCGCTTCGCTCCTCAAACTAGCACGGCTAGCAAAAGCGCCAAATGAAAACGTTTTCATCTAGAAAAAGCCAGGAGGAACTTTCCAGAAGCCTTCGGTGGAGAACACTGGTAACCAGAAAAACATGGCCGACTAACATAAAAAGGCATATGGCAGTGTTTATGCTAAACAAATGTAATAGTCATTTAATAGAGAATAAATGTGAGAACGGATGTTCTAATAGTAAATGTTTCTTTGCATATTTTGTAGCGTTGTCTGTGGGCGAGCCAGATGCTAATGCTGTTTTGGGGGGAGGGGCATATCACATTTCATTCATTCATGACAATAAAAGACGTCATTAATTATTCGTCTCAAGAGAATGTTATTCAGTTCAGCTGCAATCTACACTCCACCCTATTGACGCTCTTTATACACCGGCTCTTTAAGGACACCATGTATTTGAGCGTCATCTGACCGAACGGCTGGGCGAATTCTTTCTCCGTTGAATCGTCGCAGCCTTGGTTTGTTCTTGCGATTGAAGTTATTCTTTTTCCCCTCTGACTGGCTGGTGTTTATTCCTTTAGTGAGTGTTAGTGCCAGTCATCTGGGAACAACAGGCTCCAACGACCAGTCCACAAAAAATAACTACTTTGACTACACCACTCAGTACCTCATCCATAGAACAGTCTCCATTGTATTTGCTCTGTCGCTTTAACAAAAGGAGACTGTAGAGAGAACAACGTGGCTAAATATAGCAGGGATGGGAAAAGAAACAAGCAGACTGGCGAGTTCTCCCTCCGTAGCAACGCTGCTGGAAAGGATGAGCATTAACCGGTCTGGGCCAGTACACTTTGGCACGTGTTCCACTGTATTTTCCTGTTTTTATTTTTATTTATTTTTTTGATGTATAAAAGTATGCAGTACACAGGAGATTCAAAAATATTTTCAGATTCTCTGTGATTTTATATTGATATGAAAATGTGTAAAACTGCAAATTACTGTCTGTCTAATAATTACTGCAATGCTATAAATTCAAAATGATGTGGGCAGTCAAAACTCTTTGTCACAGACTTCAGGAAGTCATCACAACAGGGCTTGTCCATTAACCCTCTAACAACGTTTTTAATCAGGCTTGCACTGAGAAGTAGCTCCTGTAATGAGCTCTGCTGGTGTGTTTGATGACTACAACAATTTGCCAATTGTTGCTGGCTAGTCTGAAGGAGCTGAGTGTGGGAGGGGTGCCATGTGGAAACTCGAAGGAGGAGCTTTGTCCCTGAAGGCGGGGCTGGATCCACCCAGGTGTTTTGCACAGCTGAATGCTTGCAGTGGGAGATTAAAGGGTTTCTCAAGCATGCATTAAAGAATCAAAGCAACACTTCAGGAATGGTTTTGACGAGGGAATAATAATGTCATAAAGCTAAAAAAAAAAGAAGAAGTCAACTTTTCATAACCCTGCCCTCTGATACTGTAGAAAATTAGCATTTTAATCTGAAACTATTTCTGCATTTGAAGTCTGAGGTGTGAACTCCAGACGTGTTCATACACTTCCTAGCATTACTGCTAATATTTGCTAGGGTATGGTGAAATATGGTAGATGCAGAGAGGCTCATGACAGAAGAGTTCCTCATGTAATAGAGACCAAACGTTTGTTAGTCCGTTAATTATCCTGCTGTCGTTCGATTTATTATCGCGTCACACAACAACGCAGGGTGGCACATAACGCTGGGTTCACCACGTGTTTAAAGAGAAACTAATGATCACTGTATAATAACTGCAATAAGTAGTGGATTGGTTTTCAATGAGATTGAATTACACTAAATTACCCAACCGGTTCCAGCTCGCCCGTTTTCAAGGAACCAGAGAGGAGGAGAAGCTCTCCTCCCTGCAGATATGCAGCCGCGCTCGTTCATGTATCCCAGGGCCGAGCGGAGGATACGTGACGGAGGAGGAGCGCTGACCTTCACTCCCCCACAAACAATCGCTCATCCTCGGCTTCTCACTGCACTCCTCATTCAGCTCACTCCCACGCTGTTTCTTGTGCAGCCTCCCGTTGTGCGGGGGAAGCAGGTGAAACATTTAGAAGCAGGACGGAGGGGGGAACGAGGAAACGAGCCTTCAGCTGTCTGTACTCCCAATTCAAACGCACATGGTGGTCATTTTGTCTCGCATCCATCTGGTTTTGTTTCCTTCAACATCAAGGTTTTGACTTATTTTGACGTACTTGCAAAATAAGTTTTGCTTTACACCCAAAAAAATTCTGTCATTTCCAGTTAAAAAGCCCCACAAACAAAATTGGTTTACAAATGTTCCTTTAAGGAATCGATTTATCCTTGAACACCTCAATCCTCGTTTGACAGGTACAAGCCTTACAGACTTTGAGATGAATTTATTCTAAGTGAAACCAGATGTGAGGGGGAAAAAAAAAGCAGAAATGAAGAAAAGGCCCTATACCACACTCTGAAAATTGGAAACACATTTTGGCGCTGGCTTCTTCCGCGATTTGTCGGCCCTACAGATGAGAGCACAGCCCAAGCAGCTCATGATGAATATTGAGGATTCAAATGTCAAGAACGGCGCACAAAGTGCAGGGAAGGAAAAACAAACCTGGAAGAGTCTGGAAAATGGTGAACCTGTGAAATAAACGATGTTTGGAAACCCTGTAATCAGGCTGATGAGTTCAGATTTTCATTCTCCCACATGTAAAACACACATATATACAATCCAGTTACTTTCCATTGACTTGATGATAATTCACACGATTTAACAAGCAGATTAACCTGATTCATCTTTACACAAACACCCTTGTTTATAACGGTGCTCTTACACTTTCCACAAACGGGACAAAGATCGATAATCGTTCAGCCTCTTAAAAGATTCATCTGCATTTGGTATTACACCCAGCAGGTGGTCTGAACAGCAGATTATACAACTCAAACACGTGAACCTATGCGTCATCTTTACATGATCCTGAACTAAAACGTCGCTGCATCCATAACGCCTCCAGATTTTATCCCTGCTGAAGCAGTGACGACGTTTCCTTCGCCCTGAAAATAAAATGAACTGCCTGGGCCTTTAACGCCAAGCAGGACGACGTTTAGCTCTTTGCGTGACCCACCTTTCAGTTTCTCGGCCAGCTGCGCCGCCTCGTGCTCCGAGTAGTGCACGATGGGAGGAGGAGACGGCGGACGCAGGCGGTCTTCGTGAATTTTTCGCCAGTGCCTTTCCTCTCTGGCCAACAGGCGCTGCTTGCACTCCCACTCGTACAGGTCGTCCCTGGCCTGAGCGAAGTCCACGTGGATCCTCCGGAGTCCTTCTTGTCCGTGCTGGAGCCGATGCGCATCCGATACCCTGTCCGAGAAACAGCGAAGCGCGGTTAACTCTCATAAGAGGTCGAGTCTTCCGCATGGTAGGCTCTTGGAGTCTGACATCATCTCTCACCCTAAGTTTTCTGCCAGAAAACAGAGGTTTTACCACTCTAGAGCCACATTTGATAAACTGACTTCGTCCCTAAGCTGGTTAGAGATACTGCCGATGATCAACAGAGTCAGAAGTAATATTACAGTGGACGCTTTGGAGTCAGCTGACATCAAAATATCACAAATAGCTATAAGTAACGCTGAACTTGTCCCCAAATCCCCCCACGTCGGTACAGCTTTGGTTTATTTAGTCCCGTTAATAAAGTCAAAATATAAAATATGAGCCTGTTGCTCACCTGACAGATATATAGCCTTGTCGATCATGAACTCCTCGCTGAAACGGATGTGGCAGAAGTTCTTCTTGCTCTTCCGGATAGCGATGATCTCCCCACACTGGTCGAACACCTCCCTGATGATGTCCTCCGTGGCGTTCTCAGGCAGGCCTCCCACAAACACCGTCTTACAGCCGGGGGGGCGCTCCCGCGTCGACGGAGGAGGCAGATCTGAAGCCACCAGCACAGGCGTCACTAATCGTTTTCTAAACTGGGACAAATCTGCAACTTGTGAGACAATATTGAGGCTGCACTTGATACGTCTATCGATATTCTGCTGGTTAATCTGCTTTGAATTTCCTCTTTCAGAAACGACTCTCCTCCAGAACATGGGCTGACGGCTCTTACTGGGGTTCTGAGGGAAGAGAGTGCAGCTCTTGCAGTGGATGATTTCCTTGACGACAGGCACGTCGGGGGGAATGGGTGGAGGTGGGACCAGGCCGATGCCTCCCATCATGGGGTTGATTGGTGCGAGAAGGCCCAGTCCGGGGTCAAACCTCGGGATACACAGAGACTCTGTAGCACAGACAGCAGAACAACGACACCAAACAACACAGACCGTTTGAGATGAAACATTTTGACACCATTAAATTTGTGCTAACACTCAATCTGATATGATTTTTTAAAGATTTACCTAGAGTTTGCACAAGATTCGAACGCTTTAAGCGCGCCTTGCCACTTTGAGTGCAGGCGCTTGACATTTTGCTCTCCACCTAAACTACGACACTTAACTACAGGCAGGCCACAAAATTCACGAAATGAAACATGAGCTGAATGTGATTTTTGTTTTGATTGTTTAGGGGTTTTTTTACCTTCTCAACAATGAACTAATGTTTAATCTGCACGCCATTAAAGAAGGGCTCCAGACTGTTGCCTTATTGAAATTTCCAAATTCTGGGGTCATCTATTGTTCAGATTTTTTTTTTTTTTCACCACTCTTGACTTGTGGCCGAACAAAATCACCTCAGATTTACCTGGAGTGGCCCCGGGGCCACACTTTGGACACCCCTGCTGTAAGACAGATGATTGGCAGGTCGAAGCTTCATCAAGTCAGTCCATGTGCCACAAAATGCAGAACTGAGGTCATCATGACAACTTAAAGGATTGTCATCGCACTTACGTCTCATGGCTTTTGCTTCAGTTTCTTCATTTTTCTTTTCTTTTTTTGTTGTTTTTTTAGCAAATAAGTGCTGTTTAATAAGTACTGCTCCATACAGCACATTAATAAACTGCTCTCCAACTTATCACAAACATAAAAAGATCCCAGCCTCAAAAGTGGGTCAGACAACAAAGGAAGGAAAACCAAAAGAGATAAGAAAGCATCGCTATCATCTCGGAGGTAACAGACGGGGAAACGAGAAAGCTGCAGATCGGATCTGTGGCAAAAAGAAACAAAAAAACAAAACTGAAAATACATCATCTGAAATAGGCCTGTGGGGAAAAAATGGAGGAGAGGGAGGGAAGAACAGGGTGTCTTTTCTCCAGGACAAAGCAAGTGAAGAAGAATGGGGAAGATAAACAATGAGAAAACAGAGGCGACAGCAGCAATGCCTCTCCTGTCTGGAGTGGCATTGGTGGGGGCTGAAGGAGGGGTGGTGCAGCACCCCCTCCCTCCTCGCCCCTCCCCCCCCCCTCCATGCTCCCCCGTCTCCCACACTGCAATAACAAGGGAGCGGGAGGAACAGAGCGTCAGCAGAAAATCCTCCTGCACGGCGGCCCCAGAGTCGCAGCTCCTCCGCGAATACTGTGATTCAAATGGCACGAGAGAGGGGCTGTCACAGGAGGAGGTGATAAACGCCTCCCGAGTCGTAATTTAATAGAAATAAATGTTTCTTTTGTTTCTCTGTGCAGAGAACTGATAAAATGCAGCCCTGATTCACAGTGAAAGCCTTTCCTTCTCTCTCTCGCTCTCTTTTTTT
Source organism: Poeciliopsis prolifica (assembly GCF_027474105.1). NCBI lineage: Eukaryota > Metazoa > Chordata > Actinopteri > Cyprinodontiformes > Poeciliidae > Poeciliopsis > Poeciliopsis prolifica. The sequence continues at coordinate 702,062 of NW_026562382.1, forward strand.
TTTCAAACTGCTGCTGCTGGTCTGAGCAGTCGGGAAAGCAGAGGCTAAATGTCCTGTTGACATGAGGAGAGGAATTTAGCACTTATGCTAATTTGATATAAATCAAGACAAAATACTGTTTCACTTTTGCAAACTGGTCAGATTGGACGGAGAACATCGATTTTAAAGGAGCAATGTTATGTAAAAGCAATGGTTTTTTTTTACCTTTACCTCATGTTGTCATTTTATTCCTTCATCAAAACATACTGGAGTGTTTATTGATTTCTTAGTGCATGTTCGAGAAATCCTTTAATCTCCATGACAACCATTCAGCTGTGCAAAACACCTTGAGGGAGTTTAATAGAAACTCATAGTTCCAGTTTTAATATATTGGACATTTCTTGACGGCCCAGAATGCCCAGCGCTGCTGTTTGTTCCTACTTTTGGAGCAGTCTCCTCTCCGTTTGGCGTTAACATTACACATTTGCTCCGGAGTTCCGGGAAATTAGTTTTTAGGCGGACCAGAGTTTGAGGTTTTGATCCGGATCAAAGTTCGATTGCACATTCACACCTCCCCGCACAAACCGGACTATCCAAGCGTTTAATTAAAGAGGACCAAACATGTTTAACACCTGTTTCTCCACCATAGGACGTGTCTTTCTACATGGGTTTCAGCCACCCCTCATTGGGGCTGTTGGCAGTTGGAACCAGGCAGAATACAACCAGCAAGAGGCTCGTATCGTTTTGGTTTGGTTAAAATCCAGGTGGAAACACTTTGTCAGGCCAGGCAGTTTGTTTTACCTCACCAACACTCCAAACAGGCACTATACTGGCCCCTCTGGCATTGTCATTCTCACATATGTGCTGTGCTACAATCATACTCCTTTAAACACTTATACAATTATTTGTTTATGTTTCTAGCGAATTATCTTGCCGCTTTGAAAACCGTGACTTTTTTTAGAGAGTCTTGTTTTGTGAGCAGCTGTTCGGGACGACCGCAGTAATTCCTAACATATCTACATTTTTTTTCCTTTTAGCATCCAAGCAGTGTCAATGCTGCAGACACTCGGTGCTTTCACGTTTGGAAAATTATATTGGAGACGCATAATGTTGGGAGATCTTCAGGCTTATCAAAAGGAGAAATAAAAACATGCGGCGAGATAATCAAGCATAAATCAGAGCCGCTGCTGCATTAAGAGCTTCTTCAGGTCCGATGAAAACTCATTGAAGTGCCTTCTGCTGTAACCCCCTGACAGGTAAATAGCACGTCTCTGTGTCACGCATTCATCGTAATCACACGGGGGTCGCTTTTTGCTCTCGGCTCTTTTCTCAGAGCCAAAAATCAAGCCGAGCCAGGTTCGTTTGTCTGGCTCCGAGCTCTGGCTCTGCCTCTGCCAAACACAGGAAGAGATAGAGAAAGAGGCAAAACAAACACACACACAGAGGCAGCCACAGCCAAAATCCGGGGCAAAGAAATAAAAAAAAAAAAAAACCAATAAAACAAAACCACGATTTGAAGGGAGAAAAATAAGTGTTTAAGCCCGGTAAATGTGATTATTTTAAAAAAGGCTTAAAGCGGAACCGCCAAAAGACGTGAGCTGCGGCGGCAGCCTGGCGGCGAGACATATGGCTGCGTTCAGGGCGCCGCAGAGACGTGAGGTTTAACGTTATTCTGAGACTAATCTTTAATTGACACAAACATCCGAACGTGACCTGGACACGACTTCGGTCCTGTTAATCGTGTGAGAAACAGTCGACGCTCCTGTAGGATTCCACCAAAACCCAAATCTGCAATTTGTACGACTAATTCTCAGAACAATTTTCTGTCTGATTTTATGTATCGTTCATAAAAACAATATCCAGAACCTGAAGCCGGCAGAGACGCCAAACCTTCGGAGGTAACAGAGAGAATTTGTTAGCTTAAGACTGGGGACGCGCGATCCACTCTTTTCACCTCCGATACCGATATCTGATGTTTAATATCGGCTGGTACCGATCCGATACAAACGGTACTGAATTGACTTGAAATGTTTCTTTTTTTTTTTTTGTATTTCAAACACAGACATAAATGTACTGAATTACCAATCTATGTGATAACTGCACCAGCACAGCACACTTGAATGCAGCAATAGCGTCGCGGGCTTTGTCAAATGGCGGAGAAACAACTTATCGTTACATTAAAACTGTTTGTCCCCCGCCACCGGTGGCTATGCTGACTAGAATAAGCATTGATGGCAGTGTTGGGGAACTAGCTGTAGCTTAGCCACATGTGGGAACGTTTCTCCCAAACGTTCCCACATGTAGCAAAAGAGGAGGTCTGCAGCTGTTTCCAGAGGTGAAGGTAGCTGAGCATCATGTCATCACTACGATGACATCATGCATGTTTCTTTATCACAGAACATATTCGGGTCCACATGTTAAAACACTCTGGCAACAACAAACACATAATTATACAGAAATTTTAAAATAAATTTGTGTAGAAAACAAATATTTTGCTGTTGGAGTTCAGTCATGTTTTAAAACGCCAGTACCCAGAGAGACCAGGACAGATAAATCCTTCTGTTTCTTGGAAAGTTTTCACATTCATTGTTAGGATCACAGAACATTTGGGCATCGCAGAAGGACAGAAACTGAAGGATCGAATAACTCCAGATGCACACATCTCCGTTTTTTTTCTGCATTCCGAAGAAAAAGTGTCACAGCTGGATGTCTGGAAGCAGATCTCAAAAAGACGGAAAGCAGCGTTGCAACAGAGGAGCAGCGCCGGACGTTTGTGGAGCGAGTTCTGCTCGGTAAAGCTTATTAGAGGGACAAGGCTTGGAAACATCTGGTGCTGCAGATAAATTCACAAATGCAAATTCTCTCGCTTCAGAGTCCCTCCACTTCTTTGCATCTCTGGTGTGCAATTTAAAATCAGTTGAAAGAAAAGAAGTGCTGCATCATTATTTCACAAATTCTTATGTTTTGTTTTTGCTTTTTTGTTTCTTTTTGCACTGGTCGTCTTGTCAGACAGCAAACAGACAAAAAGTTCTTGATATTGGGAGTCAAAGTCTGGATGACTGTGTTGAGGACAAACAGACTTTGACTGGGCCGTTCTAATTTGTCAGTCTTTTGTGTTTCCCTCCAAATATTCGTGAATTCAGTTCCATCCATCTTCTCATCAACTCTGATCGGCTTTCTGCTAAAGAAACACATTCCCACAGCATGATGCTGCCACCACCTCGTTTCACAGTGCTGGTTGCATGTTTGGGGCGATGTGTCTCGTTAGCTGACTCAGAAGAAATTTGACTTCATTTAACGCATTAAAATTGGGTCTTTGTCTCTTTAAGAAACTCCTGCTCTTTTTGAAACTCCGCCTACAGGAAGGCGTCGCAATATGGCTCCTCTATTAACCCTTTAACAATGTTTTTACTGGCATTTCACAGAGGACTACTTTCTATAATGTGCTCAGAAAATCCACAGTTCCAGGTGTTTGCTAACTGCTGCTGGCTAGTCTGAGGGAGGAGCTGGTGGGATTCACTGGGAAGAGTTGCTCTGTCAGAAGGAAGCTTCTAACTGCTCTGAGGGAGCTGCGCCTCGAAGGCGGGGCTAAGTCCAACCAGGCGTTTTGAATGGTTGCCACGGAGATTAAAAGATTTCTCCGACATGCATGAACAAGTCAAGGCAACACTTCAGGGATGTTTCTGGGTGAACAACATTATAACATAAAGCTGAACAAAGTCGATTTTACCAAATGCTGCCCAGAAAACCTGAGCATCTCTGCACTTTTCACATTTTCATTTCTAAGAACATAGTATTTCTTCTACCTTCCATTTATTCACCCTTTGTTTTTGTTGGCCTATAGCATTACTTTGCGTGTCAATCTTGACAACAACCCCACGTTAGAACCGCGCCACTGAGTGTAGGATGTACATTTTTATAATTAAATGTGTTCAGATTTAAAGTGTTTGATTTGATTGTCTCAGAGAAAAGGAGACGTGAAAAAGGCATCTTCACATGTAGCCAGCGATAAAGACTTAATCCTCGACACAATGAAAGGAAAGGCTTTACGGCGAGAAGGCAGTACCTGCAACCAGCTGCTGCCCGCTGATGCCCACAGGCATGATGCCCAGGTTGTTCATGGCTGTGGCCCAGGCTCCATGATCAGCAACGGGGACGCTCAGAGGGTTCTGCTCAGCTCCGAGGTTACCTGGACCATCAGCTGCTGGAATAAATTTGTCAGAAACAGAGGATCTTTCATCCCGAAAATCACCAACCTGGATTTGCTCAAAGTCTTGTCAGGCAGTTTTAGGTTTTCATTACTCACCACTGGCCATAGCAGGTCGTCCTTTGTCACCGTCGTCTGACGTCCTGTCATCAGATTGCCTCTCAAACAGACAGAGCAGGGGTCAGCGGGCGTGTCGGCTGGTTTGGTCTGAGCCGCCTGCACCGTTTACCTGTGCAAGTCAGAAAACAAGGAAAAATAAAGACAAAGTCATCAAATGAAAAGAAAAAACTCCACAGGAATCTACATTAGTGGACTTTTTTCAGACACAGTTACAATCCCAGCTGTGTTTCCAGCAATAAAAGCCACACGCACACACACACACACACACACCCACCCATCTTCTGATCCATTCGCACCGACAACTGCCAAACATCGGTTTTTAATCTTCTCGTCCTTAAATGTTACCGGCACTATTTGCTGTGCACACGCAAACAAACGCAGGGTGTTTTATGTGGGCCGTTTGTGGGCTGCCTGAGAGCGCTCCACCGGGCGAACCGCCGGGTGAACCGCAGGGGGCCCCATGGAAAACATGAAACAACTTCAATAGCTGAGCCAGAAGGGCAACCGCTACATCCCGAACGCCGACAGACGCCATGCAGGATGCATCCTATCTGAGCTGGAACGATTAATCAGATTAATAAGATTAATAATAAATAATAAATAATAAATAATTGATTAAAAAGATACTAAACAATGAATCAATTAATCTTTTAAGCCGTTAATCAACTAACTCTTTAGTAATTTATTAGTCCCTTATAATCACTAGATTAATTGTTTACTGAGTTATTAGTCATTTAGTGATGATTCAGTAATTAACTAAGTATCATTAATCAAATACATTTGGCTAATCGATTAATCGTTTACTAAGCGATCAAGGCCTATTTGTGGCTTCAAAAAGGGTCATTTCCTGAAAAAAAAGCAACACTCAGCTGTAATTGAGCCACAAATGCACAAATATATGTTGCATTAAAGATAAAAAATAGACCCTTTGTCTGTAAATACGTTCTACCCAGGACTCTGTGAGACCCATAGTTTTAGCTTTACCTACTTCAAATTCTGTAAAAAAAAAAAAATCAATTAAGCACCAATTATTAATCACTTAATTCAAATAATTTACCAACAGATTAGTCCTATGTTGCATTGATGTTAAGACGAGCATCAGTGCTTTTCACATGTTGTAAGGTGCTGAACTTTCTCACAAAAGAAAATGTGGAGATACATTTGAGATATACAAAAATGTACAGCTCCTGTGTTCAGTGAGGCGAAAACAATGCAGCCCTTTACAGATTTCTTTTGTTTCTGCTTTCCAGTCGCACCTAAATCTACCCAAAAAGATAACTCATGGATTACTTGTGATTAACCACATTCATGAAGATCAGTTTGATTGGCCACACCCAGGCCGGCTGAAACTGGAGAATCACGAAATCACCTCGCCACGTAGAACCTGTCTGACAACATGAAGTAGGCCATGTCAGAGTGGAAAGGGTCATAAAGCCATTTCTAAAGATTTGGGACTCCAGTAAATTACAATAAGAGCAGAGAAAACTCAATACCTCAGTAGAACCTTCCAAGAAGTGGTCGACCTGCCAAAAATCAGTGGAGGCCATTGAAGAGTTTCAAAGTGGAACCCAACAGATCACAAAGGTCTGTGTCACATTTGGCAAAAAGAAGTTGATGATCCAACACTTCAAACCAAGAGCATCATACCATCTCTGGGATCTGGAGGCCTTGTCATAGAGAGTTGGCAGTTCTAGGGCTGAAGCATGGTAACCATAACGCCACGCTGGGCTGGGTTAATCAGGGTTTTAATTAGGAGAACAGCGAAACTTTGACGTGTCCCAGTGCAACAATGAAGCGGCGGGTGTTTGGTATGCGGCGTGCGTCTCCCTTCCTTCCTCTCTCTCTCCCTAACATCTGTCTCTCTCTGTCAGTTACAGTCGGTCAGGCCACACTGTGCACCAATATTAATTTTTCACTTCTGACAACTGGAAACCAGCCGAGCCTCACGCCACATCCCGTTTTAATTGAGACACAATCATATCGACGAGTTTTTATTAACGACTACACACCGTAATGTGTAGTTCAGGGACGCTCGCAGTCGGACTCGCTCGGAGGCCGACCTTGACGTAGTCTTCGCTCTCGATTATGAATCTGATTACTGAGGGGCAAAAATGTGAAACGGAACCAAACTGTCTGGTGCAGCTGTAGGGGTAAGAGATCCCTGGTGATGTTCATCAGTAGTGAAGAGTCAGCCAATCAGATACCGACTCTTGTTCCGGATGAGAACTTACTGACGTGTGCAAGTCTGACGGATCGTAGTATTGACTGCAGGGTGTATTCTACGCACTGCAGCTGTGTACTTTGTAAACAAACTATTACAGTATGAAAATATGATGATTGACCTGTCCATCAAATTTAGACGGAAGCAAAATTTCCAAGTTTTTCCTGGAAAATTTCTGATTCTAGATAGTAGAGATGGTATTTGTGTGCCACAACTTTTTTTCAATCTACAATGGTCCTAATATTTTGGCCTTTATGATGTGGAAACATTTTTTTTTGTAGAATGCGTTTGGTTTCATCCTCTGGGAACAAATAACTTTGCGGTCGGCTGATGATAAGGTGAACTCTCAGCTGTACGTATCGACTTTTCTAAATGATTTAGTTTGTTTACCTGGTTACCGGCTTCAGCAACCAGCAAGTAGACAAAAGAAGACAGAGAAGTTGGTTGCCAACTTTCTTCAGACAGTCACAATAAGAGCCTTAAGGGACTGGTTTCACCGCTCTGCAACTCTTTGCGTTAGATTTTGCTGTTTTGGCAGCAGAACATGATTCTGACACTTATTAAACGCTTTCACCGGATGAAAAGTGGGCTTTTCGTCAGTATGTGGACACGTGAATTGCCGTGGAAGTTCAGGAAGATGTACGTTCACGAGCAAGGCCAGGAGTCAATGTCAAATCTGTTTTTTAAATGTATAAAAACTCAGAGACTGTAGAGGGAAGCGATGAGGAGAACATTCGTACTGTTGTCAGGACAGAAGAAGAGGTACAGCAGTGCATCCGTGAGCCACAACAATGGAAATATAACCTGCTTGCTGACTTGCCTGCGCATAACCGAGGCTGGTATGTAGTTTGTCATTTATTGTCATTTTGTGATTATATGAGATGGAATGACTGGTGTTTTTGTGTGTGTTTGTTGCTCAAATGCATCTGCTTTCTTTTGTGAATTTAAGTTTTGACAGAGTGTATGATCATTTTAATAATCGTTTACTTGTAATAATCTCGTGAAAGAAAAACCAAAGTAGCCGTCATGATGGGTCATTTTTTTATTCATAGGAGCAATGAACGTTTTAACAATCTTACTCAAATATGTATTCTTAATTCAAAAATACAACCACTATTTTACTAGTATTACCACTATTGGTGTTATCATTATTGCTACAACTGGTATTATTATTAACAATAACAATCTTGCCAGGAAAAACAATGCCTATTGTTTAAAAAGGGAAATTCTCTTACGAATTGTCACGTTTTACTCGAGCCAAAATGCAAATGTCAGCCACTTTAACATCAAGGGCACGTTTAGCGTGACAAAATATAAATAAATAAAAGGGCACAAAGTGGAAAAAAGTCGAGCAAGGTCCCACGCAACAAAACTCAACGTGACGAGTTGACTGGCTGATCGGGGAAGACAGATGAGATTCAATGTGATTTTCCATCAACCCAAAGCCTGAGAGAGAAAACTCCCACTAAAGGAGGCAGGGCTTATGTAAGCCTGACAAACAGCAGAGCTGCTCACATCGCTCCCTCTCCTCACTGTGAGCTTCACATCAATTTGACAAACACGCGCAAACGCAAACACCTAATCCAGGTTCGGATCGCATGTTTAATGGGCTGCAGCAGGCACTTACTTAAAACCTACACAGACTCAAACACCTGCAGCGATGTTCTGTCTGCAGGAACTGCTTCTTTATCCTGCTGCTCACTTGTTCATATCAGCCCGTCCTGTCAAATCTGCCTGATTTTCTCTCCAGGGGAAAAGGTGTGTGTGTGTGTGTGTCTCTGAGGAGGTAATGTACCATAGCAGAGTTGACGACTGCCTTGTGTACTAATAGGAATCTAGAAACGAACACTGTCGTTGTTAAGAAGTCAAATAAAACAACTATCTTTTGTGGGGCTGGGATTCATCGAACCTGATCTGACATCATTTAGGGTGTTTTCTCGCCAGATCGTTTGGTAGACTTGGTTGGTTGCGATTTTGATTTGAGACCAAAACAGCGACATTTGTTCCATTTTCAGCTGATGCAATTTGTGTTCATATTGCGCAATCCATTTGAAAAAGCCGTTCCCCTCCTCACCTGTGGAGGCGCTGCCCCGAGAACCACTGAAAGAAGTGACACTATAACCTCAGAAGAAGACACTGAACTCAACTTCCTTCTTCACTAAATGTAACCAATAGTGGAGCAGCGTCAGATTTTAGCAGTTGTAGGATCTCACTTTTGTCTTTGGTGAAAGAACATGAGTCGCCTCTCCCTGGCGCTAGTCACATGCGTTTGTTTCGGTTGTATTTACCCAGAATGCCCTGCGGCAAAGTCCGTTTCCTGCTTTTGGAACGGTATCTGGTTCACTTGCATCCACATCTCCGTTTGAACCAGACTTCGCTTTTTTGATCTAAACAAGGATGGTGGGAATGTATCCTTTGTTAATACTATGAAGAAATTTACCCTAATTTAATAACTTCTGTAATAATAACTGATGGAAAATCTCCACCCAGAGGAGTCTATGAGCTTCAGGGAACAACAGGAAGGTTAACTGGACGATGTAAGGTTGTTTTATTCCACTGTTTTGGACTTTTAGCTTCTATCTGCAATGAAACATAAAGTATTTAGGAATATAAGCAACAGACTTGGACACTTTAGCACAAGACATTGAGATTTACAATACAGAAAACACTGATTTGAATTGAATTGCAATGCAGCAACCAATAGATAATGTTTCCTACTATTGGAAAGATCCTTAACTTTGGTTCCCAGATAAAACCACTAACTTTTATTACCCTAATCAAAAAACCCAGACACCGACCTCTAAAGGAAACTGAATAAATATTAACTTGACTCGTATTGATGCGGTCCATTTGTCAGGGAACCAACATGGTGCCTGGACAAAATCTGAAAGTTTTTGTCCAACATTTTGTCAGTTTTAGTCACACTTGTGATAATTGTGTTTTCCAGTAAAGAAGCTTTTGGTATAAAGTGTTGTGGGTTTGTGAAAGCTGCTGTAGCGCAAGAATAAAAGTGCCACAGGTTGTTCTCGAACTAAAATGACAAAAACAAAAAGGAAGCGGTTGCTGTAATGTTCCCCTGTCGACACTTCTCTCTCTCTCTCGTTTTCTTTTTTCTTCTGAGAGCAGACTGGCCGATGCCAAACGACAATCCGAGCGTTTCTGCTCACTTTCACACACTATGAAATATTCACCGGCGAACGCATGTCCTCTACATTATTTATGAGCTCAGTTGATCTCTGAATCATTCACACAAATCAACAGCAGGAGGTGCTCTGTCAAAATAATACTGAGACACACAGTCAGGGATGCACAATCATATTTGCATACGTACTTATTCTCAGCGGGGCGCACGCGGCATAAAAACAGACAGCTTCGGATCGCTCAAGTCGACCAAGGTAGGAAATCTGGAGGAGGTAGGTTTTAAAATTCTCATCATGGTTTCTGCTATTCGAGGATCTCAAATATATTAAGAACAGAATACATAATGTTTGACGTCAACATCACGTCCACTTAGCACATTTATTCTGGCTATTAAGCAGAGCTTCAAATGTTGCTGAGCAAGTTGATGGCGCGCAGTTAGCAAGCGCGTGTTTCTAACGAGCTAGTTCCACTGCTAGTTAGGTTATTTCACTTATAACATGGGAAATATCAAACATATCTAGTTATAAGTGAGATAATGTACTCGTGGAACTAGCTAGCAAGCTACTGCTAGCTAGCTAGTTCCACTAGCAACTTATTTTAATTATAATATGGGGAGAAGATCATGTTTTTAATCAAATAATATGCCAGTGGAACTAGCTAGTTAGCATGGGGGCTGCTAGCTAGCTAGTTAGCTAATCTGGTTCCACAACTCTTTTCACTTGAAACGTGGAAAAAATGTTACAGGTCAAATAATTTGCCAGTCGAGCTAACTAGCTGGTTAGGTTGCTTCCTTGCTAGTTACCCTAGCAACTTGTTTTTATTATAACAGAAAAGGGTATTGTTCTTAGTGAAATAATCTTCCTGTGGAAGTAGCTAGTTATCATTAGCTGCTTACAGGCTAGTTCCACTGGCAACTTATTTCACCTTTTCCAATTTAAAAAGGTCTTCCACTGGAACTGGCTAGCGATTGCACAGGCTAGCTAGTTCACAGGTGAATAATTTCACTTATAATCTGCGAAAACATTCCATATTTTATGTTCTGCTTCCGCCTTTGCAGAATGAACTTAGTGCCGATAAATGCAGCTATAATATTAATCTGGGGACTGTTTTCCATCAGGAAAGGTCTTATAGGCAGCTGAGTGTTTTGCAGTAGCTCTGTGCTTTCTGACACATGTGCTCCTGATCAGTCTCAGGATGTCCATCTTTCACAAACTGAGCCATAAATTTGACTAAAATGTCATGCTTCTCTGCCTCTTTTAGACACATGTCGTTCCAGGTTTTAAAAATATGGTCCACAAATTCCATTTGAATCAGAAATGTTTTCAGCCGTTCCCGCTCAAGATTCCTAAACACCCTGTCTGTTTCCAGGACCGTTCCCCCGCTCAACAGATTACTGATAGATGAATAGATAGCAACACAAAAACATTCCCCTGCACAACATCCGCACAGCGTTCAAGTTGACGCAGCAATAATCTGATCAAGCCTCATAAACATTTTATGAGCTAAAAGAAAGTCTCCCGCCTATTTCCAAAAAGCACAGACAGGAGATCTATAGAATGAAATGGAGGTACGTTCTCAATATGCTCAGCTACATTCAAAATAAAGTCAATTTTAGGAACGTCAATCAGTTTCTTTATTTACTGCCGCAGAGTGTAAAGAGTATAATTCCCATCTATAATTGATGAGGCCATCATTAAAGAGTTTGGTTTCATGTTTCATTTCAGGTAAAAAAATGCTTTGTGTGTAAGGCTGTCGCAATAAGCAATAATCAATCGCATTGTCAAGCAATTATTAATCAAGTAATTGCTCAATAATTTGCATTCTGATGATTAATATTTTGTTGTTTACATTGTCTTCATTAAACATGTAATTTATGGTTTCTGTTGTGTGTGGCTTTTATGTCTGTTTTATTTATTGTTTTGGTTGTGTTTTACTTGGATGTTTAAAATATCGGAAAATTCCAGCGTTAAATGCTCTTTAAAAAATGAAAGTGTATTGGTCTTTGAGTGGGGGAATGTGTATTATTATTATTATTATGTGATTATCAATGTATTGTTTGAAAACAACAATAATATTGCTCATCGCAATAACTTTTGGGACAATTTGCTGTCTGCAAAATGCATTGTGACGGGCCTATGTGCATTGGATTTGCTTAAAGGGACAGTACGACTTGTTTCAAGTAACTATGTTAGCTTCAGTTATAGAAATCCTTTTTATATATATCAACTATGACTTTGACATAACGGCTTGAAATTGGGCCTCTGTCTCTTTAAGAAATTCCTGCTCTTTCTGAAACTCCACCTACAGGAAGTCACTGCAACATGGCTCCTGTATTAACCCTTTAATGATATTTTTACCAGCGTTTCACTGAGAAGTAGCTCCTATAATGATATCAGAAGATGAACAGTTCCAAAAGGTGTTGCTAATTACCGCTGGCTAGTCTGAAGGAGCTGAGTGGGGAAATTGCAGGGGAAGCCTGAAGGCTTGGAAAATGCAGCAGCTTTCGAAAGTGGATCTTTGGGCCCCCCCTGGCGTTTTGCACAGCTGAATAGTTGCCATGGGAGATTAAATGATTTCTCATCCAGGTATGTTTTTGATGAGATAATAACATTTTAACAAGATGTAAAGCTCAAAAATAAAAAGCAGATTTTACGTGATACTTGTATTATTAAAACACACTTAGCTGACTTAGTCCCAAACATTCACCAAAGAGATGTCTATCTTAAAGGAATAATCGTTTTAGTCATTCTTGTCTGTATGAGAATTTCACTTGATGAGTTAATCCCATCCGAATACATCTCTGTTAGTAATCACTGTCATCTCCCGGTCCATCGCCGTCTGTTCCTGAGAGCTCTTCAATGCATTCTGCATGGAGGACAGAAACTCTAATCTATGGGCAGAGTGCAGGGCCTGCCATCTCCTCTGCGACTGGGACTCCCTCTTTACCCTTCAGCCGAGAGACAGGGTCACGGCCCAGATATCAGTCAGCAGTCGCTGCAGCAAATTACTTCTAATAAAGCCTTTAGAAAGGCTCCATTAACTACAGAGACGGAGAGAAAGCGGCAGGGACGGGGCTGCGGCCAAGGCAGCAAATCCAATCAGGTCCAATCAAATCACCCGAGCAGGGAAACAGGCCAGGCTCCGGCCCTGCAATGATCGCAGAAAAGAAGGGGAGCATTTTGCATTTAACATGCAATGGGCGCCGGTGAAAAGGAAAGACGGCGGCGGCAGTTTTCCTTCTATAAACAGAACGTAGATGGTTTCAGCAAACGGCCTGAAGAACAAGTCAGGAAACGCATCTGTTAAAACAGTAGCTGTGATATTGATGGCTGTAATCTCAGAAACTGGAGTCTGCAGTGGAAATTAAACGCAATACATCTTTATCATATTTGTCCTGCGCAGTTACATCCTGCAATCAGACGTATGGTTATGGTTTGTCTGAAATTAGCAGTTTCCAGCTCATGCAATATGGAAGCGGAGGACATGTTGGAACAAAATACTTATTTTCAGTCACATAAATCACTGGCTAAAGTTCATAGAGAACAGATAACAAAACTCTTTCACTACTGCAACTGCATTGCATTTGTGCCAATGTTTTAATTTGCAGTCAAACTCTGTGGGCACATTCACACCGGCCTTGTTAGTCCGCTTTGATAAAACTCCAGTCCGTTTGCCTAGAAAGTCCGGTCCGTTTGGCCAGGTGTGAACCCGTAACCGAACTGCAATGCGTATCAAAGAAGCAAACCTGAAACCCAACGTTTCAGTTCGGCTGAAGTGAACCAAGTGGACCACAGGCCGCTCTAAAAGCAGGAAGCAGACTAAAGCGCAGGGCATTCTGGGTAAATGCAATCACAGCAAGTGTGGTCTAGTCTAGCGCTAGCAGGAGAAATGGCCTTGTTGGTTCATCAACAACAAAAGAGAAATCCAACAACCGCTGAAATATGACGCCACTCCGTTGCTGTTTACATTTTCTGAAGAAGACCGTTGCGCTCGCTGTCTTCTTCTGAGGTTTTCTTGTACTTTCCTTCAGTAGTTCTCGGAGCAGCGACTGAATAAATGAAAGTTGTTTTTCCATGTTTGAGCAAACTTGAGAAGCTATTAGTATATTTAAGTGTGCTGTACCGGTGAAGAGTTATCAAATCAATTTGTAATCCAGTATGTCTGTGTTTTATTAAAAAAAAAGAAACATTCTCAATCAATTTGTCTCTGTTTTTCGGTATCAGATCAGTATCGGCCAATGCTAAGTCTCAGATATCGGTATCGGTAGTGAAAAAGTGGACCGGTGCATCCCTGAAAATGAGCATGAAGTTTAAGTGAAAGACACTGCTTCAAGCCTTTTTTTCACAACAAAAAGTTAGTTCTTAAAAAAGTATGTAATAAACTTGTTTTTTCCTCTGAGATAAGAAGAGCTTCATCGTACCAGAGGAAATGGCTCAGCTAGGGATGCTTTCAGGCGAAGAACAGTTTCTAAAGCAAACGATACAGTGTCAGCTTCACTTTGCTGGCCCAATCATAGCTCAAATCAACCAGTTAGGTGAGAATCCCCCCACAGCAAGACCAGTTTACAACCAGTCACTCTCTTCCAAAGGTATCACCATTAGCTTTAAAAAACTGTGCTGCATATTAGATGAACCTCTCAGCAGACTGATAATGGACCTTTTTGGGTCAACGTGACAAAGCCACATTACCGAGAGCGCTCCATGCGTCTCAGTTTCAGCGCTCCGGCTTTTTACTCTGCGAAATCAATCCGCCGTGTATGCTTATAATTCAGGCAATGCTCTTAGTGTGGCTGCAGCTTCTGTTGGCTCGTGTTTCGAATCCATTTAATCCACTTAGGGCCAGAGACGCAGCGAGAGGAGGAGGGGATGTGGGGGTCAGAATAAGTGCCAGCTCTGCAAAAGGAGAAAAAACTTGTGAAACTGACCAGACTGAGGCTAATGACGGCATAAGACTGACTAAAAGGGAGGCTAGTAACAAATACGGACGGAGATTTTTCTTCTGCTTTACGTTTGCATTTCGCCATATTTTAAGGCATGATAAAATGCAATTGTCTCTTTGGTGGTATTTGCATAGGTAAAAGCACCGTTACCAACATTTTAAACTTTTAGAACACTAAAAAAATGTGAACATTGTTGATTAAAAAAAATTATGGTAACAAAGTGACAATTATTAGAACTGAATAGATTTTAATGACTTCAACCAATGTTTGTGTGGTGCAGTTCCTGAGGTGAAAGTATATGGCAATTAAAGCCAAAGCTTAAATCAACTATTTAAAACCTAAAAAGCTGATAAATCTACAGTAGATACTGACTTAGTAGCCAGCTAGTTGGCCTCTCTAGATCACTAGTTTGGCAATCTAGTAAGCTAGTTAGCTTAGCTCGTATGCTGACTAGCTTACTTCCTAATTAGCCTAACAACTGGCTTCTAAGCTATTTACTGTCTTAGTGGCTAGCTACTAACTGAATAGTAAGCATAGCTAGCTTACTCGTCAGCCTAACGAGTAAGCTAGTCAGGATAAGCTTAGGCTTCCATTCTCCTTAAAAAGGCTCACTTATAAAAATCAGAACTTACTCCAAACTATGATGTGGGGAAAATAATGAACCAATGTCCAGGCTTGGCTGCCAGTGAAAAAGCTGCTAAACCATGCAAGAGTTAAGAAGTCAGGCGCTAGCGCTTAAGAAGTCAGTATAGCTAATACATTTAGTTTGTTACACCGATTTCCTCAGAAACGTAGCCAAAAAGATAGCCCAGGATTTTTATGTTTGGTAGCTCAAGTGAAGTAAATGACTGGGTTTTATGACTTTGTGAAATGTTTCCATGTTTTTTCTGTAAGTTAATAAAATATTTGGTGTGCTCACTGTTCAAGGCTAACGTCACAATTACTTCCGACCACTAGAGGGCCCTGGAGCGACCTGCTGCGGTGGCTGTGGAAAGATGACAGGCTTGATTTCAGAAGTGTTTAGAATGTCTTCACAACATGCCCAGTATCACACACTGACACACACATCTCTAGGGCAGTGGATTTTAAATGTCACAGGTCTGAGTGTGCGTGTGTGTGTGCGTGTGTGTGTGTGGGTGGCAGAGCCTCCTGCAGGCCACAGCGCTGAGTCACAGAAAATGACCAGATGGTGTTGGAGGAAGAAGCGAGAGGGAAACCGAAATGACAAACAGGGGGAGAGAAGAAAGAGAGAAGACGTGGTAAATCCTTCAGAGAGAAAGAGGGAGGAGGGGAATGATGGAGCAGAAAAAGACTGAGAGAAGGAGGAGGTGTTCGGGGGGAAGGTGGAGGGTTGTAGCTAGAATTCCTCCAGCCGTGACTGCTCTCTGCATTTAAAACACCTTCCCTTCTGTCGCTGACAGGCCGGCTCTGCAGGACGGACCATTAGCATCGCTCACTCACTGGCGCACACACACACACTCACCCACACACACACACAGGATGAGCAAATAAATCCTGCCTGTGAATATTTACGTTTTTCTGGTGGACGAAAGCAAACAGCAGTCCTGATTTGGGCTGCAAAAGATCATCCATGATGTGAAAGCAAAGCAACACATGAGATTTATATCCAAACTCAACTCGGTGAACCTCCAAGCTGAGGACAGGCTGACAGAGAGAGGACCTCCACCCTCTGAATGTCTGTCTCAAAAGTACAAATCGACGTTTTAGGAGGTAAACAGTGTCAAATGGTCAATGTAGTAAAAAAACGCCCAATGTTTTTTTTTTTGCCATGAAAGTGATATTTTAGAACAAAAATATGGACGGTATGTGTTTTGCGTGTTGACTTGGTGGCTTTGTTGTTTTCGCCGGTATGAGGGACCAACCATCTGTGACGAGCAAACATTCACAAATACTTGAGACCCCCTTGAACAACGCTCATAACTGCTTAAACTTTAATAGTTCAAACACCAAATATACATTAAAGTGCATTAATACGCTCAGCGGAAACCATCTTAGCGCTATCGCAGAAGCTGACATCCATGGTCACTATTATATCTGCCCAGCCAATCAGTACATAGATATTTCATCTTCCAAAGCTGCAATGTTCCTTTGAACATTTTAGATATGTTCAACAGGAAAGTACGAAGACAGGTGCGTTTTTTATGAATTAATGAGTTACACTCCATAGAACAATTCGCAAATGGAACCGTAAATAGGCAGAGAAACAAACTGAACCATCTGTGTCATGTTGTCCGACTACATTTATTCAATATCCACATTCTTACATATGTAAAATTATACAAATATGTTTAGAGCAAGGTCTCCATTAGATGTCCCAGTTCACATCCTGGAATTAGGATATGATCAAACTAAGTACAAAAGTCAAGTAAGTAAGATTTGTTTATATTATGCTGTTTACATTCACGTTAAATAATTAAGTGATAAGTTACATTAATTATGTAAAGCAACCAGTTTTTCCAGTTGATTTAACACATTTCATCAGTAATTCTCTCACATGAACTTGTGCTTTTCTCAACCACTACAAAATCAATTTTAATGACTTTATACATTAAACACAAGCTGCTAACAATATATCATTTCTTCATCATTAACTCAGAAATGGTATACGCTGTGATATTTAATCGGCATTCTGATGTCCAAGCCGTACCATGGCTACGGTGACGCAGTGGCCGCTGTCGGTTTCCACGTGGCTGCCAGCGTTGTGGGAGAGGAGACGAGGTGGAGCTAAATAAATAAATCAAACAGCGCAGGCTAAGTGAGAATGACAGGATTCCAAAACTAATGGAGACAGAATTCGGCGCGTGAGCGTCTGAGGATGTGTGATCACAGCCTTGTACTGTAGTCTTGCTAAACGGGCTGATTGACAGAAGCAGCGGGGTGAGGCGGCGCCGTCTGTTCCCATCCCCTCTAATTACAATCAAGGAAAACTAAAAGTGGCACAACTCGTCTCCGTGTTGCGCCGTTGAACATCGAGGCAGCACAACCTCCTCAAAAATGCTGGAGCTTATATGCTAAGCAACTGGGGGATTCAGCAATCTGCAGCTGGTTTGTTACTGTACAGAGCTAGTAAATTACACAAACACAGATTTAATGGGACAACCAGACTTCAATGGGATGCCATATATAAAGTTACAAAATAAAAAATTAACAGTCATAATTGGGCTTATTTAGCCTTTCACGTTTAGCTAGCTAAATACTGCACTAGCTTGGACCTATATTTTTAGTTAGCTAATATTTTGCTAGCTTAAACCTGAATATTTAGCTAGTATTTGGACCTCAAGTAGGAGCTAAATATTTTGGTCCACACTAAATGTGGAAATGGAATATCAAAATAAAAGCTTGGTTTGGTGGACCCTCATATAAACTCCACTGCCAGTGGGCTGGAATCGTCACTCCATCATGCTATACAAATCACTGGGAACAATAAGACAATGAGGAAGAAGACGACAGGAAGTGGTGGGTGGATGAAGGTCCGGGTTTGCTTTCTTTGGACAGCATGCAGCTGGCTCCACCAGAGCTCTCACGGCATCACAAAGTTCACAAAATGTTTCGTATCATTCCAACGTGTTGGATCCACAGCTCTTTCTAAAATGGCAGACTATTTTCCCAAGACGTTTCGTATGTAGCGCTCCCAAGTGTAAGGGGCTCAACGCCAACGCCTGACTACGATGACGTCTCCTGTGATTGGCTGATCAGATGATGAGCGCTAGAACCACGACTGAATTATGAGCATTTCTCATAACTGTTCACGTCCATCGCTGTCATGATTTTTAATGAATTATCTGGCAAACAAATTAATTGTTCACTACCTATTTAATGGAAACACTAAAGTGCAAACTTGTGTTTTTTTCCACATTAGCAGAATATCGACAAAGACTTGCGGACATTTGTGATGCAGCTGGTCCAGAGTGTCGGGGTGCAATTCCTCTGACTAACTTGCACTTTGATTACCAAAGAAGTCTCTTATACCCACTTTTCTTTTCTTATAAGACACACTGCCATCTGGATGCACCTAATAACCGACGTGCAACAGAGTGCAAAAGCTCAGGTTGAGACTGACTCTTAAAGATAAAAGTACACAGCCAACTGGACGAAAAGGCAGGAGAAATCAAAATGAAAAGCCTTTCACTCTGCAGAGGCTTCCAGAAATCTGATGAGAAGTCCAGATGTTTTAGCGCTGGAGCTTGTGCGAGTGTGAGTTGGTGTCAGAGACTTAAGGGAGGGCGTGGAATGAATTAAATGAGCATTAACCCCAATTTCTCAGCCAAAGCTGAGGTCAGTTCAACTGTATAAGAGCTGTTCTACCTTCAGCACACACTCTTCCTTCCATTCCCACCCGTTCTCCAGCTCCCTGCCTTAATCGGATTTTGTTCGGGAGACCCAAAGCCAAAACTCGGCCCCGAGGGTCGTTGCTCTGAGACGGGCGTTTTTAGAGCCGTCCAGATGTTCTCACTTTCCCTGGGTTTAGATCTCACATCAGTCCAAGGACAGCTCCCCCCCCATGCACATATTTCCTGTTTATTAAACTTGGAGAAAGAGAAGGAGCAAAGTCCTGTTCCGTCAGTCTGAGTCATTTATCGGTCTCCAGTTAGCCCTCTCTCCCCTCGGGTCAATAATCATACGAGAGTTTCTGTTGAGGTCTGGCTCGGACTTCTCCCTAAGTGCTGCCTTGTGACTGGGTGGAGCGATCAGTCTGCGGCTCAGACTGCAGACTGATCGCTCTTTGGTCAAAACGCGAGTCTGGCCTCTTAGGAGCACAGCGATAAATATCACCCACATACACACTCAGAGATCCGCCGTACCACTGATCATTTCACATCGGTTAAATAGAAAGATCTATCCTAAGTGAATTTGCTGCTTCCAGAAATGTCTGCGGCAGGGACGGACTAGCTAGCTCCGCTTTGGTTCTTCATGGCATGATTCAGTGCAGGTTAACGCCACTATGTGTAAAATGTTAAGAATAAACTACGTAGGGTTGTTTTATATGTTTTTATACTGAGTACACAACAGAGGACAGGGTTTATTCTAGGATTTTTTTCTAAAAGGGCAAGTATTATGTGTTTCCAGGCAATTAGTCCCATTTTATGGATAAGACATAGGTAACTAAGTTGCTATAAAAATGCTCTATGTGTTAAGTATCATTTAAAAGAAATTTGACTTTGTGATTTCATACCTTCATACCTTTCATACCGTGATTTCATACCTTGTCTCTTTAAGCGCCTGCTCTTTCTGAAACTCTGCCTTCAGAAAGTCATCCCAACATGGCTCTTCTATTAACCCAACATTTTTACCAGCATTTCACTGAGAAATAGCTCCTATAATGAGCTCAGTAGAGCTGCAGTTGCATCAGGTGTTTGCTAATTGCTGCTGGCTAGTCTGAAGGAGCTGAGTGGGGGAGGGCTGCTCTGTGAGGCAGAAGCTCAGAAACTCAGAAGCTAAAGCGCTGAGGAGGAGCTTCGACCCTGAAGGCGGAGCTAGTCCAACCAGTCGTTTTGCACTGGCTGCCACGGGAGATCAAAGGATTTCTGAAACATGCATAAAAGAATCAAGGCGACACTCCAGGTGTGTTTTTGAGGGGAATAACATTACAACATTATGTAAAGCTCAAAAAGTAGATTTTACACAATGCTTCCCCTTTAAACCATGGTTTAGACAATGCTGCTGATTAAATACCAAAGAGCCTTCAAAACATAAAGAAACATAAGCTACATACCTACCATTCAGATACAACATACGTTCACAGTAGGGTCGTTTTCTCGGACCTGAACTAAAAATGCATTCAACTTAACCTTCCATTATTTTTCTCTCCCGCTACTTCGAACTGCAGTCTCCAGTTTTGCTTCACTCCTGACAGCAGGCAGCGCACAGTAACCAGTGCAGTGGGGCTTTCAAGATAAGGTCAATTTTAATGTTTTAAAATATTTCAATTCACTTCAAACT
Source organism: Poeciliopsis prolifica (assembly GCF_027474105.1). Lineage (NCBI taxonomy): Eukaryota > Metazoa > Chordata > Actinopteri > Cyprinodontiformes > Poeciliidae > Poeciliopsis > Poeciliopsis prolifica. The sequence continues at coordinate 722,630 of NW_026562382.1, forward strand.
ATCATTACGGCTGGCATAAGGGTGAGCCACGATCAATCACAGTAGAGGGGAACCCGGCGGACCCCCGACAGTTCGTAGATGCGAAGGACCAAAACCACTGGTGAATAACTAAAGTCAACAAATACAGAAAATACCCTCTAAAAGAACTTCCAGCTTCCTATTGTAATATTTCAGACACCAAATACACCTTAATATGCGTTAATACACACTGAGGAAACGGTCTTGGCAATACCACCAAAGCTAATATCCAATGTCCTACATATCTCCAGCCAATCAGCACAGAGGAAAATGAGGAGCATCTTTTTTTTCAGTGACCTTAATCCTCTTCCATAAACGATACATCGCCTCTATTAGCTGTAAACAAAGCGTATCACAGACTCTTCTAGCAAACAGGAATCTCTGATCACTCCGTCAACGAGAGCAACGGCAGACCTTCGGTTCACCTTCAGGTTCCCGTTTCCTCTCACAGTTTGCTGATGCTGCAGGCGAGCCACGGCTCTGAAAACGAGGAGGGAGTGAAAAACGTGGAACTGGGAGGAAGAAAAACAGATTAAATGAGGCTTTTATATGAGGCTTTTATTATTGCTCGAGGAACAGCCAGAGAGTGAAGGGCTTCCCAGTGGGGGACTTTTATTTCTTCTTCTTCCTACCGAAGGCATGCTTTGTAGTCTCTGATGTGGGCGCCGAGCAATTTTGCCATCAGAAAACACTAAAACCCAATAAAGTTTATTCAGCTGGGCTCGCTCCACGTTGCCGCGAAGAGTCACACAAACAGCTGAAAGTCTCCTGGCCGGAAACGACTTTACCTGCTTGTTTAACGCGCTCGCTTATTCCTTTACTCAGCATTCGCCCGGTAAGCATCGATACGAAGAAACAGACGCATAACTGACAATGGAAAAAAAAAACCAAAAAATCAAGACTTTCACTAAAGTGAAATCTCCAGCATCTGAGAAACATCGACTAACAACAGAAGCGCTGTTTAATCAGAGAGCAGGAAGCAACTTCTCATATTTAAGAATGTATTCAAGATGGTGGAGAGGAGGAGATCAGAGGGAGCATCAGGTCAGGAGGCGATAAGGTTTCCCCTCCTGCACACAAAGCCCCCACCCTCACGCAGAAAGGCTCTTCATGAAGCATGAAGGCGCTGATCTGTGGCTGCATTGTGTTGCTAATCTGGTAATTTGTCAGCCGTTTGAGACTTTTTATTGTAACCCAATCAAAGAGACGGCAGGATAGAAAAAAATACATCATGTCATCAAAACCTGCAGACAAGCTTCTTTTGTGAAAGATAAACTGATATTTATGGAGGTGGAGTATTGCATGTGTTGAATTTGAAAGAATTTCTGCATGGTATGGTATTGCTATTAATATCTGTTTGCGTAAAAAAAAAAAAAATACAAGTTATTTTTGTGTTCTCTTAAACGTGGCATCATCTGTCTACTTCCTGTGGTCTTTTTCTTTGTGGTTTGCACCAGCAGCAACATCCGGTTGTCGATTGTGTGATGTTGGAAAAGGCATTTCCATTGTAATACACTAATTTCAAGAAAGTAAAAAAAAATTAAAAGTACCTCATCCTACCACCAAAACGCGTTTTTTCTGAATTGCGAATTTGTTGTCAATAAAAAGTTGTGCAATTATTCGGTCAATGGAAACACAGCGAGTGATTCCTCTGGTGGTTGCACCACGATGGTGAAAATATTCCTCTCTTCCTCAAGAAAATGCCCCCAAATATTTAATGATTCATCAAGCTTCCTTTATATATACTCAATATGTTTCAACGGTCGGCTTGCCAGGCAAAACAATGTGATGATGATGTCACGACTTTGTACTTTTCCACGGGGATATTTGAGGAATTCTGAGGCGCTTTTGTGGATTTACCATATTTCAGGGCAACACACTATTTCTTTATGCGACACCCTGGGAAAAACAAAAGAAATCCAAAAAGATATCAAGAAAATAGTTGTGGACCTACACAAGTGGTTCCCTCTTGGGTACGATTAACGTGCAACATCCATTGGTTCAAAGCAAAGCAAAATTGTCCAGTCCTCTCAGTTTTAAGGACGGGGACTCCGGATTCTCTGGCAACAATTTCTGTCAATCAACAACTGCAGTCAGTGTAAAATGGACGCCAGTCACAACACAGACCAGACAGAATTCATCTCCACATTCACCTGTGGAGTTCCACAGGGGTGAATCCTCGGTCCATTCTCTTCATCCTTTACCTCTTTCCTCTGGGTCAGGTCATCACTCGTTATGGTTCTTTACTTTGCCATGCCGAAGACTCACCACCGCTCATCACCGCTTCTTGTAGGAGATCAAGGTGTGGATGAAAGATAACTAGATCTGACACTCGCAATATTACCGTCAATGGAAACACAACTAGTGAAGCTAAAAGTGGCTGAAATCCTTTAGTATTTCATCCAGGAGGTGTTTCTAGTTCACAGTGAAGCCCCTTCCAATTTTGTAAGCACAGTTTTTGTTCTTTTTTGCATGACCACATTCATGGATCTGACAGTGCCGTTTCCGCCGGCGGCCGTAACGCGTCGAGCCGGAGTGGAGGACAAACTCAAACCCCATGTCTCCCACACAGACCACAGAGACACAAAACTCAAGCACGCTCTCAGACAAGTGTTATCTGAGGTGGCAGCAGAGACATCAGTGCTTGTTCAGGTCACCTCAAGGTTGAACCAAACCACTGTAAATTATTCACAAACACACAGATGCCGCCTCTCCCTCCCCAACATTGCAGGAAACACAATTCAGACCGCTGGACGATTAACCAACAGAAGACTCAAATCAGGTGGAACAGGAAAAGGAGGCCGAAAGGGTTTGAGAAAAGCTTCAAGGCACAACAACGTACCGCAAAACACAAACAACACAACACAAAACAGAAAAAGAAACATCCGTGTGTCAACAGAATCACTCTCCCCGCATGACTGACCAAACCCCTGACGTCCTTACAGAGAGGAACTCCTCCTCCAGAGCTGCTGCGGCATCGCCGGCACAGACCTGACCTGGAACTTTTCCGTTTCGCAAAGCCCACAAAAGAAGACAAAATAAACGAGCGAGCCGGCCAGCATCGATCTGCTTCTCCTCAGGATTTATAGTAGAGGGCATGTCAGATTTTCCTCCAGTCGGATGGCAGGCAGCGGTCAGTCTAGACATGAAATCACCAACCGCAGGCGGAGGCAGGGTGGAGGTGAATGTTTGCCTGCAGCACCAGGTTGTTCAAGTACGAGAGCAGAGACACATCAATGCTTTAGGGACACTATTGATCCCTGTAAAAAAAAAAAAAAAAACACCAAAAGAAAAAACACTGCATGTGTATTCAGGGCGCTGCCACAAATCTTGGGCCCCATGACAATAAATTGAATTGGGCCCCCCGTGGCACATCTGCTGTTACAATCTTTTGAGTCCATCTGACTCATCAAAAGCGTCACAATTTAAAGGCATGCAACAACTTTGCTTTCTTTGGTCCATACTGATAACAAGCACAATATTTACTGCTCATGAATTTTACACGAGCAGTAAAATTCATGAGCACACATAGTCCACATACAGTATGCAAGTAGGTTGCTTACATTACTTTCTGTTAGTTTCGATTACTGAAATGTTTTCCCCAGCAGCAACAGTCACAGGCAACATGCAAAATATACATAAAGCAATCCAGACATTTTATTCAAGCTGCAGTATATAATTTTTAATAAAAATATATTTTTCTCCATATTTGTTAAAGCTGTCACCATGTTGTAACAGTTTGTCATAAGACGGATAATCTGTGAAAATGATCAGTTTAGCTTACTATTGCAAGCTAAACTGATAATCAGACCGCTTGAGCTTTTTGTCACGTTACAACCACAACATGAAATATTTCACTGGAAATAAATGTGAAAGAACAACACGGAGCGGTGGGCCATAGTGCAGTATTTGGAAAATGTTGTAGGCATGTTTCAGTTTCGAAAACTAGCTCCAGCTAAATCTGCCGCTAATGCATCTCTTTGCATTAAATCCTAATAAACAACAAAAGAGACATAAACAACAATGGTGGTCGATCTAGTTGACAGTTTGGTCAATGGTTTCCCACATCTTCTGAGTCCAGCTGTTTAAATAAAACACTGTAGAAAACAGCACAAAAGATACGTGTAGCCGATAACACAGAAATGTTCTGAAAACAACACGTTTGGTTTAAGTGTTGGCGCATGTTACTCTCCTCGCATTGTACGGAGCAGCTTTGTTTTTTTAAGATTCAGATTACTTTGGGAAAAGTTTGTGTACAAGTCTGAACCATTCAGCCCATTTAGTCGGCTTTGAGTGACGATCAATGGAGAAAATGCGACCCGGACCTCTGAGTGAAACATTGTCGATATCACAGCCACATTGTTCCGTAGAACCCGGTATCTGCTCAGAATGGAGCCCGGTTGTGTCTCATTTGATCCACAATACTACACAGCCTGTTCCTGCCTCGCCTCCAAAGGTGTTTTTCTCCCTTCTTGTTTCCAAGCTTCTCTCTCTCTCCTTTTTCTCCTTCTTTTTTCGCCTTCCTCCCACCAGTCACCGTGATGAAGTGGCCAGTGAGTAGCCGTCTCTGCCGGTAATCACCACGGTAACTCATGGTAGCGCCGCGCTACTGGCAACATGCCATCCATCACCGCCTTCGCTGCTGCTGCAAAGTGATATCAAGATGTAAATTCTGGCTCCGCTGCTGCTGCTGCTCCTCCTTCTGGGCCCGGCCAGAGGAGAGGAGAGGAGGAAGGAGACGAAGGAAGGCTGGAGGGGGGGAGAGACGAGATTATGAGAACTGAAGGGCAAATGAGGAAGGAGAGATGTAAAAAATGGTGACAAATGAGAAGAGTCTCTTCAAAGAGCAGGATAAGGGTGGAGAAGACAGAGAAAACACTGAAATAACAGAGAACAGGAAAAATCAAAGAAGCAAAGGCAACAAAATGAGAAAAATGTAAGATTGTTCCAGAGATGAGAGAAAAAGTGAAATATTCAGGAGAGAAGAAAGTTTACTTCAGTAAGTCTCATTCTGCATGTTCAAACTTAACAGATTAGAGCTATGTAGCTAAATAGACAGCTAGCCAAATGTGCCTAGCTAGACAGCTACGTAGCTATCAAGCTAGATAGACAGCTATCAGCATTTAGCTAGCTGGCCAGGTAGATAACTAGGCTATTTGTCTAGCTAGATAGCTAACTAGCTAAGGGTTAGGGTAATTTGTCTATTTTACTGCACAAGAAAGCAAAACTGAGAATGATTAATTTTTCAATATGGAGCCTGAATTGTCTGTACTTGTTGTTGCTCAAATCAAGACAGCTAAAATCAACTCCCACAGAAGCAACCTTAGACAGCCCTGGTGCTGAATTCATAAAGCCAGAGAGCATTTCCTCCTGCAAAAAACTCACTGAAAGCTTAATGAAATATGCATTGAGTTTAAGAGTTTTCGCCATTCCTCAAAGTGTGTTTTTAAAAAGGCAAGAAAGTTTTCTCTCTTTTTTTTTTTAATGATCGCTCTAGAGCTGACGAGTCAGCAGACTAAGAAGAAAAAAATATAAGCAGGTTTGAAAATTGAAACTCTCGACATTCCTAATAAAACAGATGATTTCGATCACGGAACAATCCTCATAAATGCCTCAGATTCCAGACAGACGAACCAGCGTTGATGGCCGGATTGCTACAATCGAGCGTCGGCACATCACCAGAGACGACTCGGTTCTCTCTGCCCATCTGCTCCAGTGAAGCCCAAAAACACTCCGGCTCACACACAGCGTTCTGGACAGTCGGAAAAGCAAATACAAAACAACGTGGTTTGGTTCGTCATTTGTTTTTGAGTTGTTTATTTTCCCCAAAATACAGGAAGTACATTTTCTAAAAACCCTCAACACACTCAAGACTCCAAAGGCCAATGTGGAGTGTTGAAACAATTACTGTGTGGATGATGATTTCTGACACTAGCTTTTTCTTTCTTCTTTTTTTTCGTAAAGCTTTCACACCAGCGCTGCTTTTAGCCAGTTTCTCTTTGAAAAAATATCATTACTCGCAATCAACATATTTCACTGAAAGCTTCCAGCTGCTAGCGATTAAATGAGGACCAGAGACATCGCAGTGTGAGACGAGAGCACTGTCTGTAGAAAAGGGTTTCGGTGTCTGTACGCATCGGGAAACGGCTTCTGTTCAGGTGACATTTTGAGCTGTTGGCATCTGACGTGAGTGATCAGCACACGTCAGAACGGAAACGTTGAGATTTTTTATAACCTCTTCAAATTCCAAATTTTACATACACTGGGGCAGTACGGGTGACAAGTGGCTTTAAACTCAGTTTCCTTCCAGAAACGCTCAACATTTTCCAAATCCACTATGTTCCACGGCACAGATGAGCTTTGCTGTAATATTTTCAGGGTTCCTGGTCTGTATAAACCTCTGAAAAAGGTTTTAAAGTGGCAGTGTTATGTATTTTCCAGGCATATGGTGCCATTTTATAGCATATTGAGGTCACTATGTTAACTTCTGTTAGATAGTTACCTCATGTTATGAAAATGCTATATATATAGCAAATATTATTTAAAAGACATTTGACTCTTTAAGAGTCAAATGGACGACTTCAGGAAGTCGTCACAACAAGGCTCCTCTATCAGAGCCATGTTGTTTCAGACTCATGATAGAGGCTGCGGAGCTTCAGTTTTTGCTAATTGCTGCTGGCTAGTCTGAAGGAGCTTAGCGGTGGAGTGATGGCTGCTCTGTGAGGCAGAAGCTTGGAAAATGCAGCTCAGAGGAGGAGCTTTGTTCCTGGAGGCGGAGCTAGGTCAAACCAGGTGTTTTACGGAGCTGAATGGGAGACTAAAGTAGTTCTGAAAGATGCATGGAAGAACCAAGGCATCGCTCCAGGTGTGTTTTTGATGAGGGAATAACATTTTATCAAGATGTAAAGCTAAACACAAGTCAATTTTACATAAAACTGCCCCTTTAAGAAGAAGCTGGAAGCTTCCACAGCATCCCGATGAAGTCAATGTGCACCGTGAGACCAGTTCAGCCTTCGGCCATGACATCATCCCCATCCCTCCCAGTAACTGCAGCAGCACGCTGCTGGCTCTGCGGACGCCAACGTTGCACGTCGCAGGACTCCAGGCTGACAGGAGGAGGCGAGTGGGCTAATCAAACGGCAGCAGCGTTTTATTACATCCTGACGGGGGGAGGGTGAGCGCCGGGCACAGATGCGCCGGACCGAGCACCAGCTGGGCAGCGGCGACCTTTCTAAATACAGAGGGGAGCAACAGAAACCCGCATGGAAGTGGAAGCAGGGAGGAACAGCTGGAGGGAAGAGAAAAATAACACGCCTCATCTTAAAGATCGCCTTGAGAACCTACATCAGCAGTGACGTGCAGACATTGAGGTTTTTCAGCTTGTAAAGCGCAACAAGTGAAACTGTAAGTGGACAGTGAATGCTGCTGTGGAGCAGAAGAATCATTTAGTATAATAAACTATTTATGGGGACAAACAGCCTGAAAAATCACAATCCTTCATGGATGAAAACCCATAACTTCTTGTCATAATATTTAACAATTACAAGAAATAACGCAAAATAAATATTAAAGAAACTGAAATTGACGAAAACATTTTGGTAAAACGTAAAAAAATTATTTGCCACAAATCATCTTGGTTCAGAAAATTAAATTAGGAATTCAAAATCAATGATAATTGTTTATCATTGATTTTGAATTCCTAATTTAATTTTGTATGCTTTGTTCAGAGAACAAAGCATACAATAATAACACTTTGTGTTTTTAAATCAAATGCTAGAAAGTGTTACGCATTAATAAAATATCTACTAAAACATCATAAATGACACAAAAAAGAATACAAAATCTATTAAAATACATAACAGTGTAAGAGAAAATGAAATAAAATACAAAAGAAATTCAAATATCAAAAGAGCTGCTCTTATAGATCGGGTAGATTATCATCAATATCCAATCTAGAATTTTTTTCAACATCGGTATCAAAACTGATATTCCAATTGGATCACTACATCTTTATGAACTAAGCCCCAAAACAACGTTTTTTATTGATAAACTGCCTAAATTGGTTAAATATGTTTAGTTCTACCCTATTTTTTTTATGAAACTGCCTCAGTGCTGCCCTCCAGTGGTTGAATTTTCCTATTGGTTGCAGCGATGCAGCGTGGTACGCCTCCATCACAGCCTGGCGCATGAGTATGAAATCATCTCACTCAAACAAACGCAACCAAAATCACACATGAATAAGTTTGTTCATGCGATAAATTATTAAGTCTCCGTCGACCAGCCATTTCCTGTCTTCTTCTTCGCAGTTTTCGCCAGTGGTAACAGCCTGTTGTTGATCACGTGACTCATGAGATTAAAAGAAATTTCCTTCGCAGTTTTATGAATTTAACCAGTCTTGATAAGACCAAAAAAACATATCACCTCATCCGAGCTCCAAATCTTATCGAATAACAGTTTGTTTTTGTTTTTTTAAATTGCCGTTTTCTTTAAGGCAGTCTATTTTTTTCAACGTCAAACTGTGTACTCATATTGCCAGTGGAAACGGACCGAATAGAAAAGACGCATTACTCGCGTCGATTCCTGTGATATAATTCAATGTGATGCATGCACAAATAGCCCAGTCAGTTTGTCTGTAGCCGTTTCCACAGCAGATTGTGTAAAATTAAAAATGACGCGGTGTAAGTGAGGTCATAAATAACAATAAGACGAGCAGATGACAACCGAACTGCAACCTCTGAGCAGAAAGCCACTGAGTGCCGTTTAATGTTCGGCCAAGTGAAGCGTGCGGCGTGCTGCAGCCAGAGCGGGCCATATGGCCCAGGCGGCCGCCAGCCGAGGCAGTCCAGACCGGAGCGGACCGGTCCAGTTCCCCCAGCAGCTCCTCCCAACATGAGGGCCGCACCAGTATGCTGTCACAGCCCGGGACTGGACGGACCACTGATTCTTCTCTGATCCGCACTGAAGTCCAACTGGAGATGGATTTGGAAAGAACTAGATTCAGAACTCTTAATTCTACTTCAGAACACTACTCCAAACTTTTGAGAAAACCTTAAATGAGAGCAAAAACCTCCACAGGAGAAACATGTTAAATCCTTCACTCTTCCTCCTGGCGGTTTCTCTTCCGTGAAAATAATTAATGACTCGTTAATGCACACCCACTCGTTAAACCTACAGCACTCACTAACAGACAGTCAAGGCTTTGCCTTGATTCGGCGATGTCTTTGTTTCTAAATGGAAATTTAGATTGAAAGGCAGCCATTTTGATGCAGCTGTGAGAAATGTAGAGAACTTTCAGACGGTTCTTTGGGTCATTGTATCTGGTTCTTCAGGGCCGAAATTCTTAACTTGTTCTTATTTAGTTTTGTTGGTTTTGGAGTCATGTTGAGAGATCTGTTCATTTAAAAAACGCAGAGTTTGTAAAAGTCTTGCTTGAGACGCCTAAGTGGGGAGAACACATCCCTGGTGCACTCCCATGTGGACGGTCTTTAGAAGGATCGAGAAAGAGAGCGCTGCCGGCACAATGGAGCCACAAAACAATGACGATTTGGGAAAAGTTGGTCGCAGAATTTTTTGAGTCAACCAGAACTCTCAACAACATTGACAAGATTTAGCAAACAAAAACAGTGGAATCTGCTACCACTCGACATTTCAGCTCAGCGAAGTTTGAGCGGCTGCTGCAGGAAGCGGCTGGAGTTTGTGGAACATATTTGCCTAAATTTCGTTTCAGCTTCCTAAAATCTGTTAAGGCAATTCATTGTTTGTTCATTTTTCTCAAACGCTATGAATTTTTACTACATCATTTAAAGAAATAGTGACTGCACTCTCATAATTTGGATGAAATTGGACTGAATCTGAACTTGTCTTTGTGTTTTGATGCAATTATGTATCTTTGTTTGATTATGGTTGATGTTTGTCTTGGAGTTCAAACCAACCAAAGTTCTTTAACATGCTACCAGTTAGCATCTGCTGCGAAATTGTGGAATGGGTGCTGAGGTATCTATTAGCGCTTAGAATTGCATTGCCAAAACAAAACAGAACCATTGAGTAACCTATGAATTTAAAAGTACATTCTAATTATTAAACGGCAGCCAATATAATATGCTGGTGCTATCCGCTTATTCTATTTTCAGCCATCTTGGAACGTTTATGAAGTGTCTCGGAACAGAATGGATTTTAAATCCGACCAAAGCGATAATCCAACTCCTTCATAATTACTGGATTTAAACTGCAGCAGACAACGAGGGAAGCGGCGAGCTTCGAATACAGAATCGTTTTTAATAAATATCACACATTGCCTTTTGGGTTTTTTTCCCTCCTCCGACGGGAGGAAACATAATTGAGTCGGGCGTGTTTATCTGATTGAAAATAAATGGCTCAGTACATGTTTACAGCCAAATACCGAGCGCAGAGCGAGAAATCCAAGACAAACGTCCGGGTCTCCGCGGAGCAGCCTCCCTATTCATCACACGGACCTGCTGGTACAATAGCGTTTGTCCCCCGAAACAAAACACCCCCACCTTTAATTTGTCTGTATTTCCTCTTTATACCCCTGTGTGTTGCGTTGATCAATCACAATGCGAAGCCGAGTAAGTGAGGAGGGCGGCCGGCGGACGATGTTCCCCGCGTCACACCTATTGGCACCGTAAGTGTTCCGGCGGGGCCTCCGATCAATCACTGCTAATGACGCCAGGATGAGGAAAGAGGAGCAGGAGGAAGAGGAGCGCCGCTAAATATTCAGCCGGAAGATGCTACTGGCTTAAGAGGAAACAACAGTGAGACAAAAACATCAGAAGGGGCTCATGGCATCGCACGTGAGTATTTATTGATACATGGAGTCTCTGTCAGACAAAGAGGCGATGTTGTAACTAGAATGTTTGCGGTCCAGTAAGAATGTGAGAGAGGAAAACGTTGAGTTGATAACGTGAAGGCCTAACAGTATCCGCCAAAGTTAATTAACTTGTTTAACCTCTTGAGATCAAACATGGGACTTGGGAAAACTTGTTTTTGAGACCTTACCAATTGCTAACAGAAGATGCTAAAGCTAGCTAAAAAAAAAACCCCAGAAGTTTCCAAAATTTGTTTTAGTATACTTTTAATATTGTTTTGTTTATTTAAATTTCCGAAAGTTGCTCATTAATATTTTGGCGGCTTTTTGACGTCGTTTCAGATCCACTTTTTCTAAAATGATACAGGAACTGGAATTTTTGTGACGGTGCTAAACACTAACTAAAAGATGCTAGTGCTGTTTTTTTAAAAAAGATACAGTAAGTCTCCAAAATTCAATTTAGCATCGTTGCAGTATTGTTTCATTTTATTTAAATTTCTGAATGCTCAACCAGCTCAACCATAATTGGACCTGCTGCTTCTTCTTTGGTGTGGTTGAGTGCCTTTAGTTAATTTTAGTTGTATATATTATTATTGTGTGTTTGTTTATTTAATATTGTATTTGACTTTTTGCACGGGAGTTGCAATAGAAATTTCGTTGAATCCTGTTCAATGACAATAAATGCTATTCTATTCTATTCTATTCTATTCTCATGGGCATCATGGCAGCTTTTCGTTTCAGATCCACATTTTCTAAAATGACAAAACACCAGTCGCTAATAGTATATGGTACAGCTAGTTTTTTTGATTGTTTCCAGAATTCGAATGAGCATAATTTTTAGATCATTTCATTTTAATATTTCTTTTCTTAATGTTCGCCATTTTTGAACATGTTACATTTATATTCATTTTGTGTCTATGAAAAGTCTCCTGTTTGGGAAGGCAGCTGACCAACCAATGGTATTGATTGATTGATTGTTCTCTCATTTTGTTTGCAATCTGACTGTAAATGTGGGCAGGTTCATGTGAGTTTGACTGAATTTCTTCCACTGATGTGAACTTCTGTGTTTTATACCATTAAATGTCACCAAGTGGAAACGAGGGCCAGCAGCTCTTGGTGTTTTACACAGGAGAGCCATCACATTGATTAAGCCTCCTGCTGTATTCCACACACACCGCAGCAGAAATAACCCAGACCTTTCCGCATTTCCCACAAACATATCCAGCTTCTCCTGGAATATCAACTCTGAGCCCAACTAGAAGACCTAATGTCATAACAATTCCCCAGTCAGCGCAGAAGCTTTGGCCGTCCTCAGCTAACCTGCAATAAAAACTGAAAGGAATCCCTATAGATTCTTGAACCACCAATTAGAACGCTATGCTCTTTGGACCTTCTCACACGATTTGTTCCAAACATCTGTTAAAGAAACTGGATGCAAACGCAGATCAAGAACCTATGGTTCTGACGAGAGCTGAAAATATCAATATTGTCTTTGTTTTTCTCATAATGACGCAGCAGAGAGGCCTACCATCAGCATCCAGATCACGGCTCCCCTCGTTCCCCCCGGTCTGAAACTGAAACCTGCTGTCAGTAATGGCCGAATGCCGGTTTTAAGTTTTTCCTGCAAGGAAATGGCTGTGATCGAGATTTTCTCCAAGAACAATGAGGACCGGCAGAGTCTATTATTTGATGTGATGTGCACAGAAGGCTGGTTTGCTCTGTAAGTGGCAATCCAAACACTCTGCTGCACTCACTTTAGCTCTGTTTAAAGCTGCCGGGCTGCTTTAAACCGGGCCTGATAGGCGATCGACAAGGTAGGCTACCGTATGGATGTCACGCTGACTCACAGGTGACCTGGCTTAGCAAAGTGCCATCATGAATACTTAAGGACCACATCTGGGAGTTTAAGAAACCATTCTGAGTGGAACTCCTCTTAGCCTCTTATATATATATATATATATATATATATATATATATATATATATATATAATTATTTTCACTATACTAATGCATTCATTCCCATTAGGAGCCTCAGAAAGCTAAAGTCTGGGTGTGTACGTGAGGTTTTCTCCTCCTCCTTTTTGACACGCGCCTCACGTCTTCATTGGGACGGACTTGGATGCAAGGGGCGGATGCAAGTGAAGGAAACTGGGATGCAGTTAAGGGAATTGGGATGCTCAGCATGATGTTGAGTTCAGGGCTCTGGGGGTCAGACCATCTGCTGCTGCTGGAATTTTTTATTTTTTAAACTATTATTCCGGTTTTATGACTCCGGCTGTATTTACAGCCTTCAGTGTTAGTAGAATCACGAAAACGGACGACGGATTCAAACGCAGACCAAGACTAAAGAGCCTCGGTCTTAACCTCGCCCTGACACTGCGGCGTTACAGTTGCCGTTTCCTCACGAAGGCTCAGACTTCAATCACGTCTCATTACGGCGCGGTCTCACACACGTGAACGGTTCGGACGAGTAGAGAATAAATGTCTGCCTTTGACGCTCAAATTGAACTGTGGAATAAGTCATCATTCACTTGTACTGCTGCTTTCCAATGAGCCACAGCTGATTATCCCAGAGAGCTTAAATGGAAATATTCCTGAATGAGAACAAAGAGATTTCACGGCAGCTCCATCACCCCACCACACACACACACACACACACACACACACACACACACACACACACACACACTGCATGGCAGTCCCATAGGACATCCACAAAGACTCCCTTCAATAAAGAGGATTATAGATTTTGCCCTGTGCACCCGAGTGTTTCCAATAAAATAACGAGACGAGGCCTTCCTCCTGCATAACTCATTAAAACTTAAACCATCCCCCATGCTCCCCCTCCCTCTTTTCGGCTGGATATCACTGCACACATTACAGCCTTCGCTTGGAAAAATAACCCCACCGCGTTGGGAGCGTGTGTGCATACCGATGCGTGTGCGTTTGAGAAAATTAGAGAGAAAGATAAGAGAAAGTGTGAGAAAAAATGTGTTTTCATCCTCAGAGGCCCCGCAGGCTCAGTGGTTGGTTAAAGATTTCTCACAAAGAAACACGGAGACAATCCTGAAGGGGGAGGGAGGAATGCTACTTTTTTTCTTCTTCACCCCCATCCAAGCCGGCAGCCGATGATGGAAATACACATTTATGCAGAAGTGCGACCTTAACACAAGGGGGCCTGTGCTGCATGCTAATGCGCACAACAAATGACTCTGCTTTTATTTGTCAGGTCATCAGAGAGCAAACAGACGTAGAGACCATAGTTTAATTTGAAATCAAAACCAATTCTATAAAAAATAACTGCTCTGATTTAATTCGCAGTAACGGTTTCATTTTATGTGTGAAAATAAAAGATGCTAAACTGTCTTGTGTTGAAGGTGTTACTGAGGGAAGAGTCTTATTTTGTTATTACATTGTTTCCATCACAAATGTGCCTAAATCTTTGCATATATCACTCTAAAAAAAAACACGCCCCCCACACTCCCCCCACAGTTTTGCAATTGTGGTGTTTCCATTAAATAAGAAGTCAAATTAAAATCACGTGAAAAAGTTTGTTCATGCAGTAAAAAAAAAATCAAGTAAATCCGTCGCTGCATTGCTAGCGCCATAATTTCGTCTTGGCGCTATCAATTACCTGTTAGCCGTCAGAGACGACGGCGTCTTATTCAGGAGATGGAGCGACGAGCTCTACTTGTGAGCACCTAGTTTTAATAACACTGGCCCTTTAAGACTCGTTAAGAACCCCGGGTGGAGCAGTTTTGGTGAACAGCAACAGTTGGACAATTCATTAATATGTCCAGGAGTTGCATCAATTATTAGAAGTAATAAGACATTGTTATTAAATATAAAGACACCGTCTTACAGGGATAGTTCAGATTTTTTGACCCAGGTTTTCTTACCAGTTGCCATCTCAGCTGCTGCAGCTAAGATGCTAAGGCTAACAGCTAATCCTCGCAGAGCTGTTTTCTACCAAACAAAATTCAGGTTCAAAAACCTTTTTAGGGGGATCGTGTGAACCCTGCTGGTCTCAGCTCTTTGCTGGATGTTTTAAGAAACTTTATGTGTCTAAATAGTCTGATTATGGAGTCGTCCTGTTACTGACTGAAGCTGAATATTGTGTCATAAATCTGCACTTTGGAAGCTGCATCCGGAAAAGGTTGGATTTATTTTTATGTATACTTTTTCTTTTATGTGTTACTGTTAGTTCTTTTATGTTACTAGTTTGCAGTAAAGTATATCTATCCATAAAATATCTATGTAACAAAAAAATACCATGTCTGCTCTCTGAAGTGCCTCTTTCAACCAACCAACAAAAAGTCTCTATATGAACGATTGTGCTACCGAGTAACTGATCAAACAAATAAAAGTTGAGAAAGCAAACGAGTTCACAACACAAATAACACTACCGCTCTGTTGCTTGCTGTTGCTTAGCAACCTGTTAACTCGCATATATTTAAAAGATGGAGTAAATATGACTTAGGAAAACCTGCAGCTGTCCTGTTTTTTCTATGTCTTCCTCTCCGTCTGACAGGCTGGAGTCACAGAAGACGACACAAAGCCGCAGCGCCACACAGTCGGCGGCTATAAACTGAGTGTAGAGCAAGCGAGGCGGCCGTGCTCTACACGCCACGGACAGGATGGACGCCACCAAACACAGGAGGAGCAGAGATGAGGCCGCTTAACCTCCCGCTCCTCTCTGCCCTGCGGCTGCTTCCCTCCTCAGTCGGAAAGTTTGAGAGATGAACTCTGACGTCCCAGCGGACTTCCTGTGCTCCACGTCGGGACAGCTCAGATGTAAACATGCCATCTTAACGTCATCGCATCTCAAAGGGCAGAAGGTCTAACTCTACCTGAGCAGGAGGGCGAGCCGCTACGGACATGTCACCGTGACGATAGACCTGCTGGCTCTCGCTGAGTGGGAAAGATTGAGAAGTCCATCCCAACCTGACTTTATGTCAGCAGTGGAAATAAAAGTCGCCACGAGAAACGAAGGCACAAACACGGCGTTCTGATGTCAACGGAGTCCAACAGAGTCGGGCGGCGGTCAGGAGAAACCGTACTGCTGAGGGAAAATACTGAGAGTCCGTTTCCAATGGGAGGAAAAGGAAAAATGTCTCATGTTTACATAAGCAGAATGAAAAGACACCTAAACTGACATTAAGCTCAAAAGGTTGGAAATTGTAAGGAGGAGCTTCGACTCGAAGGCGGGGCTAAGTCCATCCAGGCGTTTTGCACAGCTAAACGGTTGTCATGGAGATTAAAGGATTTCTCAAACACCCTCCAGGTATGTTTTTGATGAGGGAATAACGTGATGACACGAGGTAAAGCTGTAAAAATCTCACACAACACTGCACCTTTAAAGGAGCCATCACATCTGGAGGGAACACCTCGGTCTCAGCTGTCTCGACTCGTCTCCACGCTGGCACAGACTCAGCCAACATGAGCAGAGCAACCGGTGGAGAGCGTGTCGCTCATTAGGCCTGAGCAGCAGAGATACTGCAGGGAGGTGGATGATGCCGCGAGCGGCTTGTTCCCTCTTTTGTTCCGCCGCCGGACGGTGTAATTATCCGTCTTCTTTGTCCACAGCGGTCGGCTCGGTAATGAAGCCTCATTCCTCACTGTCCGCGGATCTCAAACTGAGGCTTTCGCAGGGCGTGCCGCGTCATACGCACGCGCACACACAGAAGCATACACAAGCAGCAGAGCTCAGCTACACTGGGTTTTATTGCATCACTGCGATCTGCGTTCAGATTCCACGATGCCAAATGCGTTTTGATGGAGTAGAAGTGCCACAGAAACGACGGGGGGTCAACCAATTATCCGCATGGCCGCGTTTCAGAACTAACTCTCGCCGTTTCCTCCAATTACAGGAATCATGACTTTGTCTGATGTGATTTCTGATTAAAAGCAGCTAATTGAAAACGTGCCTTCTGGCTGGGTTTGCTTGTACTCTGTCTCGGTGCGTCCCGCCCGCAGCAACACGAGGCGCCATCAGGATCGGAGAACAAGGCTGAAGCAAGAGAGCACCAACAGTGTTGTTTTTTTTTTTTTTTTTTTTCATTCTAAATAAATTTTTAGCTGTTTGACTCTTCAAACAACAGCTTCGTATTTCCTCCGCCTGGTCAACGTACTGGTGGAAATTCAGTGGGAGGAAAAACGAAGAAATATCTTGTTTTGCAAACAAATTGCTTTTTTTTTTTTTTTCGACCAGCAGCAATTTTAAACTGCAAACCTTTGGCTGTGTTTTGTTGATGCAGCTTATCAACAAAATGAATTTACTGCTTTTTTTTGCTTTTTTAAAAATTTCTTTCAAAAAACAATTTTCACTGTCTAGACGATAAAAAAATCTTTCTGGATGATAAATTGTCCCAGAAGTTGGTGCGATAAACGATAATATTGTCATTTTGAGGCCATTTTAAAATACTGCATTGAAAATGACAAAATGATATAAATTTTTCCCATCAAAGACCAATAAACTTTAATTTAGTAAAGATCTCTGCCCATTGGAACTGCCTAGAGAACGTTTAAATTACCCAAAATAAAACACTAGTACTTCTGATTTCCGCGTGTGTGTGTCTGAGTGTGTGTGTGTGAACAGGTGACGTCCAGCCGTCAGCACACACAGAGGAAACTTGTGAAAATCTTTTTACCGCAACACTCAGGAAATCTGGTGTCGCCGCCTGGAGGAGCTTCTCACCGAGACAGAAATGCTCTTGGCTGCAAATAGAAATACAAAGTGGAATAGTCCAAGCATGCAGCTAAATGTGAGACTGCAGAGTGAAGGGTGCAGTCATGTTATTGGTGTAAAGTCGGCTTAATGTGAAGAGCGAGAGCGACTGCTTAACACAAACAACCCAAAGAATGATTTATTTGACCCTGAAGTTAAACAGAGGAAACATCCACAATTTGTGTCATGAGGCGACAGAATATTTTTCCTGAAATATTATAACTGATGATATGTTAGCATCAGCAGGAATAATTGTTTAATACTATAAATTTGGTATAGATACTATGATACTGTGAACAACGCAGAATATTTATCTTAAGT
Organism: Poeciliopsis prolifica; assembly: GCF_027474105.1. NCBI lineage: Eukaryota > Metazoa > Chordata > Actinopteri > Cyprinodontiformes > Poeciliidae > Poeciliopsis > Poeciliopsis prolifica. Next base: position 740,522 of record NW_026562382.1, read on the forward strand.
TGCCTCACATCAGAAAACATGGCTCCCTCACATTTATCATTAATTAGAAACTAAATACCATTATTATAGCCACTAATCGCCGTGATTGGATGTTTACTTATTAAAGGGGCAGTGTTCATTTGTTTTTCAGGCCCATAAAGCCGTTTAGAATCAAGTATCTATATTACCATTAGTTGTTAAGAATCTATCATAAATATTGGATGTATTGTAAATATTGAATATCAAACATGACTTAAAAGAAAGCTGACTTTGCAATTTAACAACTTAAAATTGGGCCTCTGTCTCTTTAAGAATCTGCTGCTCTTTCTGAAACTCCGCCTACAGGAAGTCCTCACCTCACTCCTCTATTAACCCCTCAACATTTCTTACCAGTGTTTCATTGAGAAGTAGCTCCTATAATGAGCTCAGCTGATGATCAGCTCCACCAGGTGTTTGCTAATTGCTGCTGACTAGTCTGAAGGAGCCGACTAAAGGAGGGGAGGGCTGCTCTGAGAGGTTGCCATGGAGATTAGAGGATTTCTTAGACATCCATTCACGAAAGAATCAAGGCAAGACTCCAAGTACGTTTTTGACGAGAGAATAACTTTATGGCATAATGTAAGGCTGAAAAAAAGTCAATTTTGCATAAACCCGTCCCTTTAAAGCATTTAAGTTGGCTCGCTTTGAACAGACCTGCACATGAAGGCTTTTACTGTTTCCACTGCAGCGAGGCTGTGAAATAGAACGGACTTTTTCTCAGAGCGTTTACTGAAAGAAATGAGACCGCCTGTCTCAAAGTTTAGCTTTATCGTCTCATCTGTGGAGATGAAAGGGAATTCCACTTGGTTTGTTCTTCTTTTATGACTTTTAATGAGCGGTGATGATTTGCAGGATGCTGCGCTGCCATCTCTGACCACCTTTATGTAGAGTTACGTGAACGTTACGTTGATAAATCAATAAATATCCCTAACAGACACAGTCTGCAGTGTCCGGTACTGCATTAAACTCTGCATCTCTCTCTCTCTGGCTGCCTCTGCCTCTCTGCATGGGTAAACAGAACAGAGCAAAGTCTGACAAAATGTGATTATTATAGATTTAATCCCTGGACCTGGGATGAGTTCTCTCCTGCAACAACAATCGGAGCACCAGACCCAAACGCTGCCATAAAGACGAAAGCGTTAGCGCCTTCGGCTCCGGGCCGCGCGCACTACTTGACTCCGGCCTTTTAGATTTAAAAGCATTCAGCTGCAGGGAGAGGAGAGGAAGGAGAGCGGGTGATGCATTTCATCTGCAGCAAACAGAAAAAGCCCAGGAAGAATAAACGCTCGGCCCGCTTCGGGCATCCCGAGCAGACCGGCACCCTGCCGCCGTCTCAAACGGCCGGGAGCGGCTGCAGCCAGGGATGGATTAGCTGCGGGCCGCGACGGTGCCCAGCAGTGGTTGAAATTCTAATATTTGAATCCAATTTAAAACAGAAAAAAAATATTCAAATGTTTCCAACAATTTAACATGCAATATTTATAGATAAAAGAAAAATCTCTAAACTCTGCAGATAAAAAACATAAACAGGTCCAGGATATTTGCCCTATTAAAGGGGCAGTGCTGTATTTTCCAGTCACCTGCTGCCATTTCATGTAAAAGAAAAAAAAATGCAGTTAAAATGCAGCATGAATCAAACATGACTTAAAAGAAATATGACTTTGTAATGTAACGCCTTGAAATTGGACCTCTGTCTCTTTAAGAAGCTCCTGCTCTTTCTGAAGCTCCGCCGTCAGGAAGTCGTCACATCATGGCTCCTCTACTAAACCTTTAACATCGTGTTCAACATTGTTGCTCTGAGAAGTAGCTCCTATATTGAGCTCAGCTCCACCAGGTGTTTGCTAATTGCTGCTGGCTAGTCTGAAGGAGCTGAGTGGAGAAGGTTTGCTCTGTGAGGAAGAAGTTTGGCTTGGAAACTGCAGCTCAGAGGAGGAGCTCAGTAGAAAAGGCGTCCCTCGGAGTGTGCAAGTGTTTGGTTGCCATAGAGATTAAAGGATTTCTCAAACAAGCATGAAGATAGAAAATAGATATTTGTGCTCGCTGTTACTCGTGGTGGAGGATCTGTGCTTGTTGCGCTGCGCGGTATGACGTCAGCAATAACATTCGCACATGTCAGTCTGACATTTTGCTAAATGTGAATAATTAATGGTGATGAATTGTTTTCATTTGAAACTTTTAATACGAGTGAGAGCTAAAAGTTGGACTCCTCCGACCCACACGGAGTCATTAATATGAAGAGTGTGTGTGTGTGTGTGTGTGTGTGTGTGTGTGTGTGTGTGTGTGTCGCCGCCCCGTTATCAGCCTCTGCCTCAGACAGACAGGAAGTTAAATCCTCTTTCCTGCTGCACTCCTCTGCAGCTTTCAGCACAAATCAGATTTACTTGAAGTGTAGCCAGAAAAAAAAAAGACACACACACACACACACACACACACACACACGCGCATACACTTAGAAAAAACACACACAAAACAATACGCACGCATGCGCCATTGTGTGAATCAGACAGCACTTCTGTCGCTGCAGCCCCTCCGCTCCCCTCCGGCTGCTTCCTCCATCTCGCTGTTGGTCGAGCAGCCTTTGATGTGCATCCGCTCAAAGAGCTGTGTGTGTGTGTGCGTGCGCGCGCGCGTGCGTTCGTGTGATGCTGAAATCACACACGCTATTAACAAATAAACCAGCAAAACCAGACAAAACTCCAAATGAGACAGAGCTGCCAATAAATGTGCACGTTTCCCCCTTCAAAACAAACTCCAGCTCACTTGATTAATCATCTCGTCAACTGGTTGCTGCAGAAACTAAACCAGGGTTGCTTTAAAAAAAAAAGAAGGAAATAAAATCACAAGCTGGGACGTCCAGCTTGTGATTTTAGTTCAGCGTCGTCGCTCTGCTGTCTGAGATGTGCGGCTGTGGTTTTCCTGGTCAAAACAAATCAACAAATATCAACAAATCGCGACTTGCGAAACTGTATTTATTACGGGACAAACAGGTAATGCAGCTGATAATTACAAATGTGTGTTCCGTAGCATATCGAAGTGCTTTTCACCCTTTACAATGATGCTAAAAGTAAAAAATGTAGAAAAAAAAGGCAGACACGTGCATTTCCTGGTTAGTTGTATCCAAACAGAAAAAAACGTGCTAATGTTAGCCTAGCGATTTATCTGAATCCTCTGCATGCTCTGTTTGCAGGCGTAAATGTATGAAAGCTGTGAAATTTAATACTGGACATCGGCCATTCCGTCAAAATAGCTCACCGATACGAATGGTGTTGCTTCTATATGCTAAACCAGTGGCTATGATGCCTGCAGCTCAGCACAACGTCAAATTTGTGCTGTTTGAATGTCATTATTGTCTCAGAGAGAGCAAACGTCATGAATAAAATTGACATTAAGCATAGTGCAAGTTGAAAGTGTGACATCATTTCTTAGCCTCCTTGTATATGTTACTCATCTGTCCAAAGGTTGATTCATTGAATGTTAATGAACCAGCATTTCTTGTAAACCAGAACAGCAGGTCACATTGACTAAGATGATGCAGTATTTGAATAGAGAAAGCCATATTCTTATTGGAAAAAATATCGGCATCGGTTCTCGGCCAAATGAGTTTTAGTTTATCGGCATATCGGATATCGATCAAAAATCCAATATGATGCTACACATCATTAGCATGTAGCATCAGAGGCACGGAAAGACAATATTGCAACACATTTTAATCAAGGTGACTCTGTTCTTACACAATAAAAACATCCAATCATGTCTCGCCCATTCCTGCTCGCTCTTGCAGAAAGGTTGGTGCCTCGTTCCAGTGGCCAGTGGGTGAAATGTGGGACACACCGTGGAACAGACCACACCGGATTTGCAATGCAGTGCTCTGACGTTCAGCCAGTTTTAAGACAGCGAAACATTAGAAGACATTCGACGTCCGTCTTGTCTTCCTTGAACAAAAGTGTATTTAAAATTCTGCTATTTGAGTCAGAACTAACAGGAACATTAGCACAGATCTTTGAGTCGAGGAGAGAAAAAAAAAAAAAGACACAACACTGACGTACAAATGGATTGTGAAAGCCCGAATCCACACCGATACGTGGAGAGCCGCAGTGCGAGTCTAAAAGCTAAGACGGCTTTGTGGTTTGAGTGACAGTAATGACTTTGTCTCCATTAACATGAGGAGGAGGAGGGAAGTGGAGGTTGGGGGTTCACTGAGGCTAATGCTGGAAACACATCCACCTCTCCTACAACCACACACACTTCTACCAAGGAGAAGCTGCCCTCCTTACTTTAACAGTTTCATCACCTCTGCTGAGGAGAGACACACAATGTCCTGCTGCAGATCTGTTTGTTTAGAGACCATTAAAGGGACACTTTGTTTTGCTGAGGTGGGAACTGTGAGGGGTGCTCAAAAGTCTTGTTTGGAGAAGCTAGCAAGCAGAACAATGTCGCTTTGGAGGAAAACCTCCCGGGGGAGTCGGGTCAGCCGCTGCTCTGAAAAGGACCATTTTGGTAGAGCAACACTGAGGCTATGGTCTTTGACGCCATTTTTCTGGGTTCGATTCCAAGTCTCGGACGATTTGACTCTTCCGTCTACTTACTGCTCAACTGAAGGAAGGCCTCTAGTGCCAAAATATCTTTAGAAAAAGGCCTTTTGAAAGACAATTTGACTTCCTCGCAGTTGAGGGAAACTTGTGCCAGGTCTATTTCATGTGTAAATTAAAATGTAAGCCCTGGGTGAAGAAAAAGGCCTCACTATTAAAAATCTATCTGTGGTTTTTAAATGTCGATGAATCAACAGAGAGCATTTCTTGGAAACTACAATAACCCTAACCGTTTGTATCGATCTACAAACAGATGACGTAATTGTTCAGTTTTATTATTTCCATTAATGCATTAATAATGCATGTTGAGGAATGTAGTCACCTGAACAGCGTCTGTGCGGACAGAGATGTCGGCACAAAGACACGCATGGCAGAGGAAGCGATGGCACCGTCAAGACGAAACAGAACAAGTGGAAGAAGACATAAAATTAGAAACCTCCCAGCCATTAGTCTCCTTGTGTTAGACATATTCAATAACTAATGTCTCGTCGAGTGAAATCAGATTTTTTTTTTTTCGATCTCGCATGTCAAAAACGTTTTATTCTGAAGGACAGGAATGTTTCCCCGAGTAAAACTCCAGCTTTAAGAGCATCTGGTTTAGAAGATCTCAGCGGTGCAGCTTGAAAATATCTATCTGCAATCAAAAGAAGCAAACGCACTGGCGACTCTTCTGTAAGCGTGTGTGTGCGTGTCTGTGTGGGTGTGTGTGTGTTCAGCCCAGACACTGTCCTGCTGCTCACACTGGGCTGGTTGTGATTCTCTGAGTCAGATTTCAGTGACAGCCAATAAGAACCAGCTGTGAGGAGAGATGGAGGGGAAAAAATTGGTTCAGAGCCAGAAGTCAGTCTGAATGCTGCGTCTTTAGATCAATACCCAGCTGGTGTCTCCTCTCTCTGTTTCTCTCTCTCTCCGCGTCTCTAACAAAGATCCTTGTGTTGACCTCAATCAGGGCGAGGACGACCTTTGAGAAGGGTGGCATCCAAAATTATCTTGCTGAGGCAATCCCAGCTACCACAAAATATATATTTATACTGTATTCTCTACAGAGTATGAGAAAGAACAAAAAACAAATATCTTGTTTTTTCCTCTTTTGATGATATCCTAATTTGAATATTAGCTTGGAGCTAACAGGAAGGTGCCGATGTTTCCTTAAACAGTGCAACGCTTGACCGTCTCTAATAAAGCCATGCACTTTATGGATGCTAAAAACATAAAAGAGAAAAATATCCAGATACCTTTTGTGCATAAAATTGATGACGCTCAGCCGATGCATCCAGAAAAATATATGTGCAATTTTTTTAGCCAAGAAGGCCAACTAAAACATTTATGGAGCAAGCAGACAGGAAATAAGTCCTGAAGGAAGCGGCATGCTAGCTGCGCTAACGCTACAAGTCTGAGAGCGCCTAAAAGGTCAGTGATCCTCAAAAATCCACAACAGTGCAGTAGCAGATCTTCTGAATGACATAAACTAAATCTCTGTTTAAATATCGACGTTAATCATCTGACTGCAAGGTCAGCTACTAACTAGACCCCACCCTTAGCCGCTCACCATAGCAACAAGCCATAAAAGAAAAACCTAAACAGATCCCATTTATAACTGCATAGCTGCACACAAGCTAATGAAAACACATCCTTAAATGTCTTCTCCCAGGATGGGGATAGAAAAGCGTCTACTGGTGTTTAACCATGAAACCACACAACTGCAGGTAAACACATCAGAATTGTGAATGAACTCTCTAGTAAAGGTGAAATAGCCAGATGAATGCAGGCCTTTATATAGTTTTGTTGTTGTTGCTGTTGTTGTTTCCACAGTGTCAGGCGGCTGCCGGGACTTTTCTGTGAACCAGGGACACACAAACAGGAAGAGAGAGACACAAATGCTCCCCAACACACACACACACAGAAAATGCTGTTGGAGGCATCTCTCTGGTGGGCAATCCTTCCAATGCTCCCACCGCATCTGAAAATGCCACCGCAATTAGCGACAGACGTCCCCGTTGAGCTGTGCGGCGTGGGGTCGATTAACGTTCGTGAGGTGGCGCGGCGGAATCCGCCGAAGACATGAAGAGGACGGCTAATCGCATCACAGGCCCGCTATTCGCTGCGCGGCGCAGTGACACGTGGGACATATAATGGGGACGGGGGAGAAGGATGAGGCCATTTTCACTCCGGCTTGAGACCCAAGAGGGAGTTTCTGTGTCTCTGTCGCTCAGTAGCGGAGGAACAAGTGGGTCCTCCACAACCACCCAAAGGCCCCTCCGTCCTCACAGTCCACAGCCGACACCGCGCTCAGGCTAAACGAAGCTAACCTCTGGAGCGGTGTCAAATTCTGCTGCACCGACTCCAGCGGTGGTACTGGGCCGTCATGTCAGCTCACGATGCGACACCGGCCGTCTGCCCGCGGACAACAGAGACGCTGTTTGTTGACGATGACGATGAGTGGTGTCTGTGTCGCCGGCGGCTCCAGGGAATTATCGCTTCAACGTCGGGGGACAGTTAAGAGTCTCGGCCCGGACACCGAAAGAGTTCAGAAGAACCGGTCCCCAGAACGTCAAAGACAAGAAAGTCGTGGTGAAAGCCCAAATGTCCACCCAGAGTCCTTTCAGAGAGCAGAACCTTTAGCTAAATCAGCTTCAGTTGGATTCTTCTTGAAGCTTATTGCACCTTCCTGCCGCTGCTTTCTGCAACGCTCCGACTTCACACTCTTAATTTCAAGTTTGTTCCTTTGGCAGTAAACAGAAAATACTTTTTTTCCAACTGTTCATTAAGAAAACTTTCACATTCTTTTCTGCTGAGGGTCGTTTTATGGCAAAGAAAAATGACTATATGGTATAGTGGGTTTATGCCAATAAACTCAACATGTCTAATACTTAGGTTCATTTCACGTATTTATGATGCAAACATGAGATTGTCACTTTTTAATCACCTAAAAATTGTCAAAATACAATAAAATCAAGACTTAAACTCCACTTTAGTACCAAGTGGTGAGATAAATCTAGAGTCATCTAAAATCTCTGTAAAGAAAGTTTCAGCACATGGACTCAGTGTGTACGTCTAAAGGGATCATGGAATAAATCTATTGAATTTAATGGAAGGTTTAACTCAATATGCTATGCTCATGCATGAAATATTCTTCCTGTCTTTCCAAACAAAAGCATCACTGGGAGTCCAGCTGGCTAGCTGGTTAATTCACAATTCACACATTCATGAGTGGACCATCCAAACTCTGGTTCTGGTTGGACCTTCCTGGTGTCAACAGCCATCTTCACCATATCCATACCAAAAAAGCTACGTTTAAAAATGAAGGGTGCATTGATCAATCTGCCCTGACTTCCTTGACTTTGGATGATCGGTTGATACTTCAATGTAAAGCCGATCTTTTCCATAGATGATTGATTGAGGGACAGGCCCACCAGGTCACGTCTGCATGTTTGCAGTTAACAATGGTCCCCCCACTGCGGCCCACTCTGTGACATTCTTGATCTATATTGAAGAACATTTCAGACAATAACAACAAAATCAGCGTGGAACGAAATGCGAATCGGCAGGTTAGACTTTTAAAAGATCCGCAGTCAGCGATCGACTGCAATTGGTGCACCGCTATTAAAGAAAAAAAACAAGGATATGTTATCCAAACCTTCACATAACACAGCTTACAGTTGGGTCGTTGCACTGGACATTGCTAACCGTCTCTTAAACCAGCCTGAAGGAAGCGCAGCCCTAACAGTCCCTCACCGTGTTAAAGGTCATCTCTCCTGCCGCTGTCTGAAGCCGATTCTTTTGACCTTTACTCGGTTTCAGAGCAGAAAGAGACCCGGGCTGGTCAGACTTTACGGACCGGTGGCGGTGAGGCAGGTTTTTACTTAAACGTGTTTCTGTTCTCAGAAAAACAATCAACCCTCTTCGGCTCTGCCGTGAAGAAAATGGCTTCCCACGTCCAACCGTGTCACACTCCGGGCTGTGAGACCCGTCCCCCCCCCGTTCCGGTTCCTGTCAGATTAAAGCCAGTTTGTTGTTCACACTCCCTAAAGCCGCTGCTGCCGCTCCGCTCCTCTCCGTGGTGCTGAGGACGTCGCCCTGGCGACGGGTTACCAGGGCGAGATGCTGAGCTGCTGAGACCTTAAACGTTCTGCAGTGAAGTTTAAAGCCGTGCTTATGCTTTACACGGCCAATTTGACTCTTTTATGCATCGCCTCTACGAGAACGCTGCACTTTCATTGCACCGTGTTGATGTGCTTGCTTCACCAACCACCACATTTAAGCATTTCACTCAAAAAACGTGACCATCGACTGTTAAAAGAGACTCGTTTTTCTTTACTGCTCCATGCAAAACTTTCCAATTTTTTAAAAAACACTCCTGCATCTGCAGGTGAATGAGCCGCGTGTGACGGCAGGTGAATAATGCGAGCAGAAGCATGACAAAGGCAGCTCTCTGCTGCTGAGGGGTCGTCAAGGTGACTCCACAGCAAGGGCATCCACAGCTGATCTCTCTCTCTCTTACACACACACACACACACACACACACACACACACACACACACACACACACACACACACACACACACACACACACACACACACACACACCAAACACCTCCATCCCTGCTTGCTTTCCAGCTCCTACAGCAGCAGGAATTTGACAAAAGAAGCTTTGAGACCTGCAGCCCTGCAGGTGCAAAGTGGAGCAGCTGATGATCAACTCATCCACGTCTTTTAATTGCAATCAAAATGATTATTTTATATAGTCAATATTTTTTGGAAAAAATGCTCGTTCTCTACTGTTTGGTCACTTTTTTTGTTTGTGTGTTTTTCTTTGTATGTTCGTAGCGTTTTCGCGTCTTAAACATGTCGAGTTTGCACTTTGGAGCAGAAACCAGTTTGCCATTCCTCAGCGGTGTGAGCCGGTCGTCGTTTGGCCCCCCTGCTGCGCGGGAGAAACGCGCCGCTTCCGCGTGTGCGTGACGTTAAATGAGAAATAAGCTTTCAAAATGTGTAACTGGAAACAAAAGAAAGAAAGAAAGAAAGAAGAAGAAGCTTCGATTCATCCTCACTTTAGGTTTTCTTGGTGCAGAACTGAGATCTGCTCTCCAGACACAGCAGCGTGAATAATAATAATAATAATAATATAATAATAATAATAATAATAATAATAATAATAATAATAATAATAATAAAACTCACATAAGCAGATGAAATCACAGCATAGAGAGACACTCAGCTCCTTATCGCTGCGGATCCAGCGGCGCGTCAACGCGGTTTAATCCGTGATCGGTGCTGCTGGAGCCGGACGCAGATCCTCTGGTCCCTCCGTCCTTCTTCCCAGACGTTGTTATAAGTGAGGGAGACACCGAGCCGCCGCCGCAGCCGCTGCTGCTGCTGCTGGTGCTGGTGATGAGGAGGAGGAGGAGGAGGATGCTGCCGCCGCCTCCGGTGCAGGACCGGGAACCGCGAAGGCGCGTCCCCGACAGGCGTGCACGGCGGTCGGTCCGGGGGGTCCGGTTGTCAGCGAGCCGGTTCCGGTGCCGACCCGTGGAAACCGGGAGCGACTGTCAGCCGGGTTACATGACGACACAACGCAGCCCGCGACTAATTGGACCGGAGGCAGAAGCGCACGCGCCTTAAATTATTCAAGGTTTTTAAAAAACCACGTCGGACGAGAAAACCGACAAACATAACTACATGATGATGACGTAGAGGGAAACTCGTGGGGTTTTTTTTTTCTCCCCGTGATTTGAATGTAAATGTGTTGACTGGTTAAAATCTATGGAGCTGAAATAATCAATCTGATTAATCGCGATTAACTGATTATTCAAATACTCCTCAGCTAATTTACCAATCGATTAATCACTAATTGGAGCGTACCAACTGTACACCAAATGTATACATGTTGCATTATAGATCAAAAGCATCTGTGTGTAAACGTGTTGGACCCAGAACCTTTTGCTGTCAAGGTTTTAACTGGCCAATTGAAGTAATCGATTAGTCCTGCTCTGGGTTAATACAAACTGAAGAAGAAGAAAAAACTCATTTATGTATTTATTTAGCTGAGAATGCATCCTTTACCAGGCCATTGGCCTTTTCGAGAATAAAAGGTTTATTTGCTTACTGCCAAAAATAAATATTGAATTGTTTATTTTCATTTTTTTAAACGTAATTTTAATACTGTGCAAAATAAGATTAAGTGGTTAAAAGAAAGAAATTCGCATCACCCCTTTAAAATTCCAATTACTCAATTAATTGTCAGAATAAATCGATACTGAAAATAATCGTCAGCTGGGGCTCTAATGAAATCAGTCAGTCATCTTAAGGTTTTTTTTTAAAGTGTGGTGCAGTTTGCTACAAGCCTTGTCGTGCACTAGGTGCTCTGGTCTAATGAAACCAAAATTGAACCCTCTGGTCCAAAATGGATGTCAAACAGTGAAAGCTCATTCCAGTGGGGTCGGGTTTGATTTACAAGATTCTGGTCGAGGCTTCGGCCACTCAGAATTTTTTTTTTCTAAAAAACAGACAAACAAAAAAAAAATGGACCCAGAGCTGTTTTCATCCATGCAGGAGCGATCCAAATACTACTTTTACTCAAATGTCATTAATTACACTTCTTGTCTTTATGTTCCCAGCTTTCATTTCCTCTGTTGGTTTCTTCTTCTGCGCAGCTGCTGTTCAAACGTCCTGATCTCCTCAGATCTCTTCCGGTTTTATTACTCGATCCTGACTTTCACCATTCACAAAGTGCAAAGGTTGCTTCTGAAGAAATCGGACTGCATGGACGAGGCCTCTCGTTGTGCGGCTGACGCCCAATTGATGGTCGTTTGAAAGGTGAACTTGCGTTGGACAAGCTGAAGAGCCCAGGTCCTCTGTCACGGTCGGCGTGGCGATTCGATGTCACCTGTTAATCGGCTTAACAGGCAACGATTAAATAGCTAATCATCAAAAAAGAAAAGTCTTCATGTCATCGAAAGTTTAGGAGGAATCACAGTCGGGATTTTACTTTGAGCTGTCATGACATGACCTTCAACTGAAGTGTCTTTCATGGTAATTATATATATTATGATTTAGAACCTCAGATTGACCTGTTTGCTCCTGTTGCTAAGAGCAACTAGGAAACTAAAACTCTGAGCACACGAAGCTCGACAGGAAACTGACATTAGGAAGCCTTGTTTCGGTTCTGCAGGAGGTTCAGACAGAACAAGTCAGATGAACACATTCTCCTTCTGTTGCTGATAGCAGGTGCTGATGGAGCTGATCAGCTCGACGGCAGAGAGGGATGAAGATGGCGCTTCATTCCTGGTCAGCAGAGCGTTGTGACCTTCACGGGAATGATGGGAGGAAGTTTCCGTCCCAGAGGGAGCTGCGGGTCACCGCAGGACGTCCTGCTGCGGCACCACAAACTTCCTCTGGGACTGAAACCTGACAAGTGATGCACGGAGCACAGCATCCAGATAATGGGTAGCTTTGACCCAGATTGTGTGTCATATTGGAGCAAAAAGTTGCTTTGAATGAAGAGCGTCAAAGTTTAAAAGCACACGACCAACCTGGAGATTTTCTAATCTGAAACGGGCGTTTGGTGCCCTCTGCTGGTTGTTTGGAGAAAGTACAACTTCCTGTTGACTCAACCTGGTTTCCTGCGGCTTGAACGCAACACTGAAGCTCTAGAAGTAGAAACTGATCATCTGTAAAGCCACGTGTCCTTCCTAGATGTTCATCTGCTCTACCAGCTTCTAGTTTCAGTTTCACTCAAGTCTCCAGAGACGTTTGTAGGCGAGAACAGATCAGAGACCAAATGAAAGAAATAAAGTGTTGAAGTACATTTAAGATGATCTGTAATCCATTCTCCTATGTGAAAAAAGTGGATGACCAAAAAAAATGATGCAGAGCGGAGAAACTTGGATAGGTCCAAACGGCCCTTGAATCCTACGGCTGATGAGTGAGTGAATGTCCTGAGGTTAGCTGAGGAGTGGCCAGATAAACCAGAGTCCAATGTTCCCACTTTAATCAGAACATCACACAAACATATCGGACTGGTCATACAGCAGACAGGTCTTGGTTTCTGGCCTTGCTTTGGTTCCGGTTCCACTTTGATCAAAGCTGGGTTTCGTTACACTTTGAGGGCTTATTGTTTTACATCATACACCACCTTTAAGGACAGTTTTTTTTTTTTTTTTAATGTTTCTCAAAACAAAACCATGCTTAGAGTTTACCAAAGAATATTCGGAAGATGTAAATATGATGTATTTTGGCCATTGATCTCAGAGACTGAACTTGGGAACCTGTCGATCGAGGCAAATACCAGACTATAATGAGGAAACGGTTTCCACATGGAGGCGTGACAGTAGCAGCGTCATCACATGGGTGATCGTACCCATAGTGGAATTATGTGGATTGTGCTGAATGCCATATAATTTTGAAGGAAAACCTCTGGTCAGATTTGAAACTGAGAAGTTGAAATTCCTCCTTGTTTCTATTCAGTGATGCATATAGTTCATATGAGAAACATTAAAACAGTTGTCAATAGTGAAAAATCTCCAAAAGGTCATGTCCTAGTCAAAGATCATAATTTGGCAAGAATTCAAATATGTGGCATTAGCATGTAGCTGTCAAAGCATATTTGCTGTAAGGATGACAAAAATAATAATAATAATTCAGTGGTTAGATGAAAAAGGCTAAATGACTTCATGAGGTTTCCAGTTGTAATTCTGGGTTTTTTTTTTCTTTTTTATATATTTCGATTACAAAGCCCTCTGGTTAGTGATGCTGCTGATTCATGTTATTTTAGGGTTTTGTAAAATGCCAGTAATTGTTTGGCTTCCTGGTGAACAGAGATCTCAGTGGACAATGGACCCAAACTAATTTGCTGCTCAGGATTCATGGATTCGGAGCTCCCGCCTCACAGAGCAGCCCCGCCCCCACTCGGCTCCTTCAGACTAGCCAGCAGCAGCTAGCAAACACCTAGTGGGTCTGCTGAGCTCATTTATAGGAGCTTCTTCTCAGTGGAACGCAGGTAAAAATGTTGTTAAAGGGTTAATAGAGGAGCCATGTTGTGATGACTTTCTGAAGGCGGAGTTTTACAAAGAGCAGGAGCTTCTTAAAGAGACAGAGGCCCAATTTCAAGGTGCGAAATTACAAAGTCAAACTTATGTATTTGACCTATATATAAATGTCTATATAGAGAGAGGTTTTATACGTCAATTGAAGGTAACATACTTGATTATGCTATAAAATGCCACTTTCTTCCTGGAAAACGGTGATTACTGCCCCTTTAAAGAAGAAGAGACAACTTTAGAGAACCAGCTGAAATCAAAACACGTGTCCATTTTAGTAAAACATGGAACTTGAGAAATTTTTTTGGGCCTTCCAAACCGATGGGAAGTGTCAGCCATCTGCTGCAAAGTCACTAAAGAAACTTCCTGCCTGTCACCACATGTCCAGCGCTGGTCTTTCCAGCAAATAAACCAGCCAAACGTCTCCCTCGCGTTTCTTTCAAATGCCGATTTGCAGCCTCAGCGAATTCTTTCTTCTTTTTTTTTTTCTTTTGCAACTTTTATTCTCTCTGCGTCTTTAATTACACTGTTGATGTTGCAGAGACCAAACAACCCCGGGAAGTTCCCACATCCTCCTGGCGGGGCAGGTAAGACGGCCGAGTTCACATGTGAGCTCTGCTTACCTCGCACCAGATTTCCTCAATCTGAGCGAAGCAGACGGCTGAGGAGTTCACACACGTTCACGCGCCTGTTCTTGCATGATGCATTTAATGATCACTGCATTCATTATTTTGGGAAGTTGTGTTCTTCCCTAAAGCAAAAGCAGCAGCACGGTGTGGGTTTCATTCAGCACAGCTCACCGCAAACAGAACTCTGGTGACAGAGATAAAAATAGTAAGACAGAAATTTGATATTTTATCGTCTTCAGATAATATTTAGTGCTGCACAATTCATCATGAGCGCATTGTCTTCGCAAAACGTCGTCGAGTCGAGTTGACACAAATGAAAGTGCACCAGATGTTCAAGGTCAGAGAGAGAGAGAGCTGGAGGCAGGAGAAAGCCAGGAGTGAGGAAGATTTGTCTCAACTGAAGTCGTCATTGAGTCATTTTGTGAGAATGATGATCTAATACAGAGCAGTCCTAATGTTTTGCCTGAAGTTACACCCATGAGCTGCAGATTAATGACAGCCATGTTTGATAAAAACCGTGTTAGCACTTAGTAGTTATAGCTGAAAGTAACAAGTTGGAGCTTCTTTTACCTTCAGAACTCTTTTGTTCTTCCCAATATAGAGTCCAAAAGGTCTTGGAAACATTCCTTAGATCAAGGAGTTAGTGATTTTCAGCTGTTTCATTGCAGATTGAATACAGTGGATGAGATGATAAAGTAAATCCAAAAGGAACGGACCCCAAACCACGGAGAGTTGAGTCAAGTCTAAACATCCTTCAGATGTGCTAGTAGAAACGGGGCAATGCATTCTCACTCCTAGAGCCACCTTTAAAGGTGCTCCTTAAGACTAGCCAGGAGCAATTAGCAAACACCCAGTGAAACTGAGCATCTGCTGAGCTCATTATAGGAGCTTCTTCTCAGTGGAACGCTGGTAAAAACTTGGTTAAAGGGTTAATAGAGGAGCCATGTTGTGATGACTTCCTCAAGGTGGCATTTCAGAAAGAGCAGGAGCTTCTTAAAGAGACAGAGGGCTAATTTCAAGGCATTAAATTACAAAGTTGATTTTTTTTACATCGTATGTAGTATTTTAGAATAACTGAAGATAACAGTTACTTTATTTTTATAAAATGCCATTATACACATCATCCCTTTGAAAGCTGCAGCAGCGCAGCTCTGGTGGTTCCTGCTAGCAGAAAGCCAGCAGTCAAAGACGTGATTTTATCAGCTGAATAAATACATGTGGCTTTTATAGTTTCATCATACATTCTACTTCCCGTACAGTGCAGGTATTAACGCGTCAACATTCCTTACAGTTGCTTAAAACAACCTTTAATCTCACAGATCAAGAAAAACGAGGCGCCTCCATCCTAAATAACCCCCATTAGTCTCTATTGATCAGTTTTTTCTCAAGAAAAAAACCCCCGGAGTTTCTACATGTTGGTGCCTCACTTTGCAACATGTTTTTGGTGCTTTGCGAACTTTTGAGTGCCCTGCAGCAAATGTTGGTGCAACACTCAGCAGCAGCAGGAGAAGGAAACCAACCCAGATGAGAATTTCCAGCGGCTGAGCGGAGTTTCCAGTGTGGGCGGGGTTTCCAGTGTGGGCGGGGTTTCCAGTGTGGGCGGGGTTTCCAGTCTAGGCTGGTTTCCAGTCTAGGCTGGTTTCCAGTTCCTCTGCAGGCCGATGGGGTGTCAGACTCGCTCCCTGCCGCGGCCACAGAGTCATAGCTGCACGCGGCCGGGGACAGGATGGCCGTCCTGCTGGATCTAACCCGCTGCTGCCGCTGCGACCCCCCCACCTCTCCGCTGCAGGCCGCGGACTCGCACGTCTTCCTGCTGTACGGCGCGGAGAGCCGCCGGCGTCAGACCGGCCTCACGGACCCGTCTCCGGGCTCCAGCAGGAGCCTTCACGTCCTGGACTCCGGCTCCACGGCGGAGCGTCTGTACCGACTGAAGCGGACCCTGGATGATCTGGACCTGAGTGCGGTCAGGGTGCTGACCACGGCGCGGGGCAGGGAGGTGCTGGCCCGGTACCAGGAGATGCTCTTTACCGCCGTTTATACCTTCGATTACAACGTGACGCAGCCGGACCGGCTGACCTGTTCGGACTGCCGTGGCTCCGCCCACACGGACTCACCTGAGGGCGAGGCGGAGGACCAGGTGTCTGCCTTTCTGCAGCAGCTGCCCGCTTTGAAGGGAGACGTCAGAACCCTGAGGTCCACTTTGATCCCAGGTGGGCTTCAGCAGAGGTTTTTATTTATTTATTGATTGATTTTTAAAAGTGGTTTTAAGATTGTTCTACGATTAGACAAAAACAAATCACCTGATTTATTTGATGAGCCTTTTCTCAACCAAAACAGCATCAAAGATCACAAAGATATTGTAAGTTTCCTCATTGGATCTTAATCATCAGGGCCGGATTCACAAGGATGTGGGGCCTTGGGCTGGAGCAACTTTTGGTGCCCTATGAACACCAAGTGAAAACGGTTTAACTAATGAAAATTAGTAAAATAACTGGCAGGGGCCAATCTATGCACAGCAGGGTTAATAAGTCCCGAGTCCAATAAGTCAATGTTGATCCAAAAGAAATTGACGATAACGTCATCATTTCCCAATATTTGAATGTTTATACTCAAAATATTAACACAACTCACTGACTGTCAGCCTATAACATCTTTATAAAGTCGAATGTTTACAAAACGGACTTAAAGAAAAAAAAAAAATTTTTTGGACGCCACCCCCCAAAAAATCAGAGCCCTGGGCTACTTCCTCATAACCGTTTCTAAAGTCTAACCCAGTGAATAACTGTGTGATTTGTGTATAACTGAGCTGCATGTCAGCACAGAAGATAAATACATCAAAACATCCAATGTGACTACAAATTATCCAGTAAATACCAGATTGATAGTTTTCTAAGGTCGACCATTATAAAAATGTTTTTACAACAAACCCCACCTCAGTGGACAGCAGGGTGTCCAATGCTGCCACCATGACAGAGCTTTTAATAGAGCAGCATAACAAAACTTTGACTTTTTAAAAAAAGTTTATTGTGTTTGTCAATAAATAAAAAGTGAAATCAGCACAAATGGGGTGGGGGGAGGGAAGGCGGGGGTGTTATTATGGTGACCCATAATAATAGCTGAGTTTTTTTCCAAATGAAAGGTATGACTAATGACTAATTACAAACGTCTGTACTGTAAGAAACAAAGCTACAGAGACTATTTGTCAGTAAAGCTGGACATTGTCCGTCTCCTCCGTCTCTCTCAGAATGCTTCGGTCACGGCTTCAGCACCCGTTCAGGCGGCGTCTCCTACATCCCCACTCTGTCCTCCTTGAACCTGTTCAGCAGCAGCAGGAGGAGGGACCCCCCCGCCGTGGTGGAAGAAAACAGGCGCCGGCTGGCCGTTCACGCCGGCTTCCATCCCCTTCCCCTGCGTCTGGTCAAGGTACGTTGTTGTAAAACAAACGAACAAAAAAAGCCTCTACGGTGCACGTGATTCGCCTGTTGACCATAAACCCTGACTGCGGTGCGCTCCCCGCCATGACTGTCCTGTCCTGCAGGTGAACCACGCCAGCGACGTTTGGGTTTTGGGGAAACCTGAGCCGGAGAGCTACGACTCCATGGTGACCGATCAGACGGGCATCGTTCTGGGGGTCAGGGCGCCGACTGCTTGCCCATCTTGTTTGCCGATCCTGTGAAGAAGGTCATCGGGCCGCACATGCAGGTGAACGAATACTCTGACGCTCCGGATTCATCGCAGCAAAGTTAGAAATGCACAATATGTCTGCGGTACTGGTCATGTAGTTTGACTACACAAAAATCCTCGGGTTTTTTTCACCATTAAGAAACTTGCTGTTCTGACCACTTCCTGTCGTCCTCATCTTAGTTTCTGCCAGTGGCAACATCCTGTTGTCGATCGCGTGACCCGACTAATGCAAAAAAGAAAAAGGATTTTCATTATGGTTTTTTGAAATGAACCAATTTTCATGCAGCAAAAACATAACTTTATACCAAAAAATTGTTATGCTTCCATTACAGATTTATTTTGAAATGTCAAACCGCACAACTATATAGCCACTGTAGACGCAGCTGCTTTTTAATACTTCACACCCAGACGTCTCCTTCTCTGACTAATTTCTCTCTTTTCCCAGGTTGGAGAGGGACCTTGATGGGCGTGGCCACGGCAACGGTGGACGCCATGGTGACGAATTTTGGCTGTCGGTACGGCGACATCGTGGTGGCGGTGGGGCCGTCGGTGGGGGTGTGCTGCTTCACGCTGGACAGAGAGCAGGCAGCAGACTTCATCTCCATCCATCCAGACTGCGTTCCTGATCCGGAGTCGGCCAGGCCACACGTGGACATCCTCCTCGCCAACAGGTACGGAAAAAACAATATGACGCAGATAAACATCTTAAACGGCGTATGTTCGGTACGTTAGTCGCTGACCGGTCACCGCTCCCAGAGTTCTCCTCCAGCGCCGCGGCGTCCTTCCAGAACACATCCAC
Organism: Poeciliopsis prolifica; assembly: GCF_027474105.1. Lineage (NCBI taxonomy): Eukaryota > Metazoa > Chordata > Actinopteri > Cyprinodontiformes > Poeciliidae > Poeciliopsis > Poeciliopsis prolifica. Next base: position 759,279 of record NW_026562382.1, read on the forward strand.
GACAACACGGAGACCACCCGGCCCCCCGTGACGCCCTGCACCTCCTGCAACCCCGACGACTTCTTCTCCCACGTCAGAGACGGCGTCAACTTCGGCACCCAAGTGGGTTTCCTGTGGATCAAGGAGAGTGGAGAAGCGGCCAGCGCTCCGGGCGGCCAGACGGGTCAACGGGGCGGACCTTAAGACGAGGAGATAAACCAAAACTCGACCGCCGAGAACTTCATTCAGTCAAACCCGACGGGTCGGGTTCCAGATGCCGGCAAAGCAAATCTGAGTGATTCTTTGGGAAACTGTGAGGAAGAACTATAATCCAGTAGATTACATACTGCAGAACACCTTCAAAGGACAAAACAGCTGGAATAAACTACCAGAGCTGTGACTGTGACTCCAGCTGTGGACAGATGAGTGAAACGTGGCTGAATGTTCCCATTGTTACTTATGAAAGCAAAACAACACAGAGCTTATAGATATAAATTGCCCGAGTCAAGACAAAACACTGCAGCAGGTACTAGAACAGAGAGATTCTTTTCCAATCTTTTCTGCTCAGTGGTCATTTTATTACAGCTTATAAAACATTCAGTTTTTAACGGACCACAGAATCTGGAATAAACTTCTAGAAAACTGCAACGATGCAGAAAAATTGGCTTCCTGTGATTCACTGTAACTGGAGCGTTGATAAATATATTTGTGTGATGATTTTGAAAATGCCATTTGACAAAATGTGTGGCTTATTTGTCCTTCCTTACATGGTTCCTGCATCATGTTTATGTGACGTGCAGCACTTTGAACAGCCCAGTTGCTGATATATTCTGTGTAAATAAATCTGACTTAAAGAGTAAATGTTATGAGCTATGAGCAAGTTTACTTACAATTTCATGAGATATTATTTAAATGAGACAAAACTCGTTGTTCTGGGGTAGGGAAAGCATTTATTTGAAGGGGAAAAGCCTTCATTTGTGATAAAGGCAGCCCTTTTTTTAAGAAAGAAAAGAAAAAAAAAAGAAAATTAAATGTTTTTACTATTTCACTGCTTTTCACCTCAGTACTAAAATAAAAACACAAACGCCACGTAAGTACAGAAGCATGAGTTCAAATACATGAAGAGAAACGGGCCGAGGTCAGAGGTCAGAGGTCAGATCACCTGAACAATGCTAACAGTGACGAGACCGACAGCTACGCTGTTTGACTCTGATCATGTGACAAAGTTTCCTTCTGGTGGAAGGAAACGTGCTGCTGCCAGAACGTTGATCAGAACACGAAACCAGACAAGCTGTGAGAAAACAGGTCAATAAATGAAGAGGTGAACCCAAATGCATCCTTCAGTGACTCGGTTTTAAAGTCGTCATTATCAAGGCCAGCTCTTCTGGTTTAGTGCAATCTTCAGAAAACAAAGTTGATTCTTCGAGTGCTTTATTGAGATGCAGGTAAATACGAGTCAGCATGGGAACGGGATTTTCTTCAAAAACAATAAAGACCATGTAAGGGTAGTTTGTCGAGATCTTTTGATTTTATTAATAGTTATTTTTGCTCTATTTGGTTATTCAGTCTTTTATTCTTCATTTTCATAAATTAGGTAACTAAAGACAAAAGAGGGCTGTTCAGTTTGTTCCCCATAGTAAGCAGTAGATCAGGAGCCATGTTGGTGGCAGCAGCTTCAGCACTTCCTGCTGAAGGAAAAGGCAAGTCCAGAGTTACCAAGACAACAGACCCCAGGAGGAATCAAAACATTCATGAAAATCCTTAATGGTTTAATTTGAGAGACCATGAACTTTCTGGCTTGTTTGGAAAAAAAAATAAAAGTTCTATTACACGTTTGGCTCTTTTCCAAAAGCAACGCAGCTCAACACAGTTCGACTGGTTTTCCATAAATTGAGTAAAGACTCTAGTGGGTGGAGTTATCATTCCTGCCAGTGGAAAGTAGTGAGACACTCACAACAATGGAGGACATGGAAGCTACGCTAAACACTGCCGGGTCTGCCATTGTTACAGATACACTCAGTCGCTGTTGTCTTTAAAAATGGCGGGTCGGATTATCGTAAAGCGAGCCGGCTGGTTCAGTTGCTAGAACGTGTGCATCATACACAGAGCAGCGCGGTTGACCTGAATTTAACCTCTGGTGTCAGGTCCTTTTCCACTTCTCTATTCTACCTGTGTGTGTGGCTTTTTTTTCTGTCTACTTACTGTTCAATAAAGCCCACTAGTGCACCACCCACCCAAAAGTCTTTATTAAAAAAGGGGGGTAGTCGTTTTTTTGTTGCAACCTCTGTCCACTAGCCTAGCCAATTAGTGACCAAAAATCTTGTTTTTTGTTTCAGCTGCCAGAGCAGAAACGGTCATAGAGAAGTGAGGAAAGACATGTGGCAAAGATACCGGTAGTTAAACTCCAGTCAACCGAGTCCATTTCTGTAGCCTCCATCGACGAGTCGCGTGCTCTAAAGCCCCTACCGACACTTTTCTGACATCATCTACAACCCCCAGAGAAGAATGTTCTAGAAAAGTGTCTGATTCCACATAGGTGGATATCCCTGAGAACCACATAGAGCCAAGCAAGGGTGTGACTTTGTGTTGCAAGTCGGTAGGGATGAAGAGGAGCAGGGGAACGGTAGCGGGGTTCGGGTGCTGCTGTCCCCACAGTCACTGCAAGGCCTTTTCTTTTCTAGTGCTAAGAATAAAGCCAAAACTTACATGTGAATGCCAGATGGTCTTATTCAATAAATTAAGATATGATGTGTCTTTAATATAGCAAATAGTAAAGACAAAACCTTTTTTGGGTCTGGTTGGTGAGTAGAGTGACCATCGATGTTAAGGGATTCTATAAAATGTGGCTTAAGCTGAGATGCTGATGTTTGGATATGTAAAATATCTATTTTCTTTGCTAATAAATCTATAGTTTGGCGTCTGTCAGTTCTAGAAACAAGAGCGAACAAAGTGAATTTCTCTTTATAATGCCCCATAATTTAATTTTACTTAATAGGAGCCATAATTTAAAATTCAACAAACTATATGCTTCACGAAATATTTCATCCTATTTGATGATTGCTCAGAAAATCGCCACGATCTTTGATCAAATGATGTGATTTGTCCAGGGGAAAAATGTAGAAAAACAGATAGTAATGCATCTATGTCGAGTTACAAGAAAAGGTGCAGAGAGCATTGGTGGGGACTGTCCCCTTCATGCCGGAGTTGGTGGGGACATCAGGACTTATGGAGACAAGTCAAGCTGCTGTGAGCAGGTGCAAGTGGAAAAGGGCCAACATAACCCCACCTGACAACAAAACCACAGGAACTCACAGTCACAGAGAAGATTTGAAAAGTTTAGCATACAAACACTGAATCTGTTTTTGACACTACTGACAACGATGAAAAGCGCAACCGATGTCAACCCTTCCAAAAAAACAAAGAAAAACATTTTATGTGTACCTTTACAGCATACAAGCATTTCTCAGTCTCCCGTCACAAAAACCGGGTCATTTGTTCTGCAGTGAAATTAACATGTCACATCACACAGAAGTTTGGCTGTAGCTTCCTCTCCGGTTTGTCAACTTAAAGACTTTAGATGCTGTACCGAGGACCAGTTCAGACAAAGTGGTCTTTAGCTCAATGGGTTGCATTTTAAAAAAAACAAAAAACAATCATGTACAAAACTGCAAAACATCTTTTGCATTAGATTTGTCCAACATCACAATTGAGCTGATTAAAACAGTCCTTCAGTTTCTTTTGGGGTCCATGTTAAAGTCAGAAGCACCGCTGCGTTCCTGCCGGTGTTGTCCGTCAGTGACTCTGACATCTGCCTGATGTTTAACCCAAAGTAGAGACAGGTATTGGAAAACATTGGAGGGTCTAAATCCCTTCTTAGCACATGAGAATACTGATCCAGAGTTTAACAGTATAGTTTCACCATAAGATACCTGTGGGCATCACCAACCGTCGTTTGTTCTGCAAAAAGCAGCAGCTTTCCTTGTAGCTTACAGCAATCGAAAGACTTTCGCAACTGGTGGGAAAACAAAAGGTGGGTTTAGATCTGCCTAGAAGTGTCAGGAAACCGTTCAAACCGAATGCAACGCTGTGGCAACTTCAATCGGACATTGACACGGCACTGGGACGTCCCAAGCACCAAAGGTCTGGCACAGTTTTATGTTAGATTGTACACGTTCAAGTAGGAATTTTGCTGCCCGTTTTTTTTTTTTTTTTCCTTTCTCAAAAGTCAGAATTCACAGTCCAAACTGTGAAGCGTACCGCTTTTCCTATTTAAATAGATTTTCATGGGAGGTCAAAGAAAGTGCTTCAGTGATTATAGTTTTTAACCAGCCAATTGGACTACAAAGAAATTTTTTTTTTCTGAGGTGAATAAAACCAAGACACCGATAACTTGACTGTGACGAGATCCAGGTTCTGACTTTGAATGTAAAAGCGGCTCAGCAGAAATTCAGCATGCTTCGAAAAAAAGACACGAGTTCTCAACACGCTGCAGTACCTTCATGTGAACAGCTTATCCCAACAAGAGCTACAGATTCATCCAATGACTTCATTCATGAAACACCAGGCCTGCTCACCACAAGAGAGGTAATTCATTTAAACACCAGGTACTCCACCTCACACACGTATCATTTAAAACGTTTCCATATGATGGATTGCCTCACGTTCTAAAGCTTTAAACTGTTCCCCACAGCTGCCAGCAGGGGTCAGCAAACAGCACAGATTCCAGACTTGCCTCAGGAGGGTGTTCTGGTGTAAAAATCCAAAAACAAAAACAAACGTCCCAAAAACAAAAACAAACGTTCCTCTTTGTTCCCATCTGAGATGAATGAACAAAAACAAAACAAAATGTCCAAGAGGAGATTTGAAATCCAGCTGCAGTGTTGATATTGTCGATTCTACGTCTAGTGCAACATGAAAGGAGGAAAATAAATATAAAACCTGAGCTTTGAGAAGTTGAAAAAAAATGTTACAATGGGTTCAAGCTGGAGAGATTCCATGCATCGTGTTCCTCCTTCACCGGGAGAAAGTCGAACACCTCGCTGCGTTTTACTCAGTGCGGCGCTCGGGAGGAGTGCGACAGATGTCACGGTCGGAAGTTGTCCAGTCAGACAGTCAGTTCTCCAAACCATATTGTAGACAAAAAAACCAACATAAAAATCTTAAAAATGCACACGGGGTCAATGCGACCACGTCAGAATGCGCACACGGTAAAAAACTTGCGGGGTCCAAATGACCCCGTCTCATAAGACCGTGTGAGGGCTCCATTGAAATAAAATTTGATTTCATTTGAATCAAATGAGTGTTCTGTTCCCTGCAATATAAGAGTTATAAAAACATGTTTACATGCACTGCAAAAAACACGAGGGAACTAACGCTGACTTCCTCTTGTACTTACAAGTCAAACTAATTAATATTCTGAGTCAGGAAAAATAACTAGAACACTTCTCGAAGTTAGAAATCTGCCTTGAAGCATCAGAGTTCCCTGGGCTACTCAGATTGAATTCAAAATGGCCACCGGCCATTTAAAATGCTGATAGCAACAGGAGGATAAACCATTTGTTATTGTGCCTGTCCGCTGGTATGCCATTAAATACCAAGTACTACTGTTCTGCATTTATTTCTGCCAGGTCTTCTTTGGTATCTAGAAGCAAAAAAACAAAAACGAAGCATCTTGTGCTACTAAACAAGGTTAGCATGCTAACTAGCCACAATGACAATAAATCTCAGTGGCTTTCTGAATTGCAGCTGAAAAGATCTCAACTGTGGCATCATTCACAAATCCAAGATTTGGGAATGACTTGCCTGAAATTTGAAGGGCAACACAACAAATCTAGCAATTATCTGAGCAATCTTAAGTTCTTAGGAGAGTTTGGTAGCATTAGCACATCCTGACAGGCAGATCTGATTTGATCGATCAGTGGATTAGAGATTGCATTGTGGGTCGCAGTAAAAATGACTAATTTTAAATAATTCTACATATTTACATCAATATAAACGCACCACAGCCTTGAAAAGAGAGAAGTATTGGTTCATAACATGCGCATTTAATACGAACAGTTCACCTGCAAGTAACCAGATAAGCTGCCACATTTAAACAACCGTACCTCCCTTAGCCAGCGGTAACCTTTCGAAACAAGTAGATGTGCACTGTTTACATTCAGATTACAGTGACCGTGGTTCTCAATTACACACACACACACACGCAAAAAGAGTGCAACCTTGTTTTTGAAGTGCATGTAAACACATCCTTTTGTGGCAGATGGTTTCGAGAGAAGCAGACACAGTTTTGTCATTGGAAAAACCCAGACAGAAGGAATGGAAGAGCAAAGATCCTGAGAGGAAAAACATTGAGTCCAAGGAGGAAACGATAAAAGAGGAGCGGAGAGAGAGAGAGAGACAGAGTCAAAAGGTTGTTTTTTCCCAGCTTCAGGTTAAAGGAAAGAAAACCAAATGCAGAAGAAAAACAAGGTGTCATCAAGTCTTCTGAGGGCTACAGTACAGTAGAGTTTTAGCTACCTTATTGTGAGTGTGTGTGTGTGTGTGAGTGTGTGTGTGTCATCAGCTCCAGTGACAGATCAGCAGTCCAGCCACTAAAGGGAGCAGGTTGAGCAGAAGGAGCCAGAGAGTGATGCCCAGACCTGGAACTGGAGCAGGGATCTGAAAGCAAACAAACACAGATAATTAACGTTGGGTTCTTAACAGGGATGAAAACTATTAATTGAATGACATTTAAATGTCGATTAAGTTCTAATGTCTGCTTAGGACTTCTTTTCGTGTTGTAGTTTGGCCTACTGCACAGAAGAGGGCGCCACTGGTCATTCTTAAGACGAGACAGCAGACACAGGAATTAAAGAAGGCAGAGCCATGTCAGAATGAGAAAGACAAGCGATCCGAACATTGTCCAGTGTGGGATGAAAAATGGCTTTTGTGCTACGAAGGTCAGGATGTGGCCACAGAAACGCAGGGGGTGGAAACTGTAACACGTCAAAAAAAGACGATAAAAAAACACGGTTGATTTTGAGGGCTGTCCTGAGAAAATGAACTTAATGTAGCAAAGTTTTAACCTTCCTTCAAGAGCAACCAGTCTATATGAACATGTATATGTTGACGGGGAGATGAGTGTTAAACATATTTTTAAAAAGTACTGCATTTATCCCAAAGGGAAATTAAATCATTACATTTAAATTAATTATTCTTTTCACATTTTACATTTCTATTTAGCAACCTAAGAAGTTCCTGTTTTATAAATACGTTTAGCATTGTCAGAGTCACATTTTAATGTTTATTCTGTCAGTTTTTAATACAGCTGACACAAAATAATAATTTTATTATTTTTTTAAATTCAGCATATTAAAAATGGAGCCTTTCATCTTCTAGGAAGATGGTCGGACCTTTTGATACAAGTGAGAACTCAGGTTTTTGGTTTGTTCTTATTTATCGTCAGTCAGTCTAATCAGTCAGTTACCTGCAGATTAAATCATTAATCGATAACTTTTTGTGTTAGCAACCGAGTGAAACTGACCGATGGGCTTGTTCCTGGAGTTGTTGACGGGCAGGAGCTGGTGGGGCAGGGGGCAGTTGTCACAGAAGTCGGTGCAGGCGGGGCAGAGCAGGACCCCGTTGTAAACCCAGTCGTTGAGCCAGACGCTGACGCTCAGCTGCTGACCTTTCCTCACGCACAGGAAGGAGCGGTCCTGAACGTACACCGTCAGGCCCTGAGGCGAGCACGAAACCTGCAGGCGGGGCAGCAACAGCGGTCAGCTCTGTGTGAACTCTGACCGCGGTTCAAGAACGTTACAAATTTGGCCCTCTGGTGGACACGTTTTGTCTTTTTTTTTTTTTTTTAGCATGAGAATTTCAACCGTAAATTTTTGTTCTTCTTCAAAGGAAACTGTCGGACACAAAACGTTTTTCCTTTAATAGTTGTGTTTGTGATTTTACATTCATAGTAAGTAGAGCTGTCAACATCTAGCAACGTTTTACCCAAAAAAAGACAAGAACACATTAATTCTCTTTGTTGGTGGGAATAGAATAAAAATATTTTCTAGACCAAATAAACTGAAATTACTCTCAATGTTAGGAAACTGTCTGCCTTTTATGAAGCACTGGCGCCAACCTGTGGCAGTTGGAATCAAAATAGAAAAAAGGTTGCTGACCCAACCTCTTATTGCTTAAACTAAAATCGTTATGCATTCTTCGCACCTCAAAAAAAAAAAAAAAAATATATATATATATATATGTTTTTGTTAACCTTGTTGGCAGCATACTTTAAGTCACGACTTAAAACTTTTTATGCAACTTTGTAAGTAATTACAGATGTATATATTTTCTTTTAAAGCAGACGTGACAGACGTCTCAGCAGACTCCGGGTGGTTCTTCGCTACATGAGGACAAACTGAAAGCACCTGGTAGCATCCGGAGCCCCAGTCTGGATACGTCATCTTCCTGGTGCACTGCTCCATGACGAAGGCCGACTTCTGGTACAGACACACAGAGTGTGGGCCGTACTGCTCTGCTCCATAATTCCTCCATGAGTCTACAAACACACAGATATCAGCTGATGTTCAGAGCACTAGATTCTAGTCGTTATCATCTTTGCGATGTGAGCAGGACCTGGCTGGTTCTCCGACACTCTGCAGTACGAGTTTCGTTGATATTCTCCGCTGAGGTGCCAGCTGAACTCCTGGCTGAAGGGGCAGAAATCGGCGATCTCCACAGCACCCCCGAAGGACGTCAGCTGATCTGCAGCAACGTTCGGGATCCGATCGAAATACTGACAAAACAACGAGGCACTTGGGAATGAATGTCTTTTCTTAGTTATTTATTGTTTGGGAGTATCCATTTTTTGGGTTTTCATTTATTGGTTAATTCTATTGAAAAAATATCCAATCTGTACATTTTCCAAAAAGTCTATAGCCAGTTATTTAGAAAATGTAGTGATGATCTACAAAGTCAACTTTAGACACAAAGTGGCCAAGAAATGGCTGCTGGGAAAAAGTTTTTGACTTACTTGGTATTCCAGGGGCAACTGCTGGGGGTATTTCTGTAAGTTGCAGACAGCCACTGCCAGCTGGTCGTGTCTGCAGGTCAGCTGCAGAGGAGAGTCCCGCACCGTGTCACAGAATGGGTCACAGGGTGCCGCCTGCCGACAACAGTGAAGGGATAAACTGAGAAAGTGAAGCATGATCAGAAAATATCAGAAAGAAAAAATTAAAGGGGTACTATTTTGTGTATTCTAGCCACGTAGTGACATTTTATAGCATAATAAAGTAGGTATATATAAAATGACTTGAAAGAAATTTTACATAATAGTTTAATGGCTTTAAATTGGGCCTCTGTCTCTAAAAGCTCCTCCTCTTTCAGAAACACCGCTCTCACAAAGTCATCACAACATGGCTCCTCTACCTTTAGCAACATTTTTACCAGCGATTCACTCAGATGTAGCTCCTGTAATGAGCTCAGCAGATGAGCAGGTCCACCAGGTGTTTGCTAATTGCTGCTGGCTAGTCTGAAGGAGCTGAGTGGGGGAGTCAGAGCAGAGATGTGAAACCTTGGAATCTGCAGCTTTAAGGAAAAGCTTCGTCCTTGTACTTCCATCCAGGCATTTTTCACAGCTGAATGGTTGCCATAGAGATTAAAGGATTTCTTAAACGTGCATGCAAGAATCAAGGCAAAACTTCGGGTGTGTTTTTGATGAGGGAATAATATTATAACATTGTGTAAAGCTCAAAAAAGTCAATTTTGCATAACAGAACAAACTCAGATTACTTATCCTGATATTTTTTATGACGGACTGCTTGGTAGGGAAAATTTGACAACCAAACTATTAAATAAAAACAACTCTGAGAGTTGGCACTAAAAATACCAAAAGCTGACATCTGGAATTGTTATCATTATTATTAAAACAGCACCTCTGCTTCTGTTTGTCCATCCAAAACTTGCAGCTCTTCATAACAAAGTCGCAGCCGAGGCCGCGGCCCCAGTCCAGCCTCTGTGCCATGCTGTAGTTGGCCCGGTACCAGCCGCTGTCTTCCATGATAGCCAGCGTGAGGCGGGAAAACACCCGTTCTGGGTGTGGGAGCCCGTCATGGCCTCGTTCTGGAGAGAGTGGTACGGGATCACGAGGAGGAGAGAACAAGTATTTGGTGTTTAGTAAAACGCAGAGGGTGGGTGAGAAGGTACGGACCTCCAGCAGCCGCTTCTCCCAGTGGTTGAGCTCGGTTCCCGTCCCGCCCTGGTTCTCCAGCTCCATCCCCTCCAGGATGGGGCAGCTGAAGTGCCTCCTGGCCTCTTCCTGCAGGAGCGACACAGACAACCCTGTGACTCCGTCACATCCGCTAAACCAACATCCAGACCAAACTGAAGTATCACTGAGCACATCGAGGCTCACTGGGTTTTCTGCCAAGTTAACAGAGTTCAGCTGAAATGCTGTTAGGAAAACGGACAGAAAAGAACGAAAATGGACACAAAGAACATTTTGGACACAGTGGGCATACAAAGCAGGAGTGTCAAACTCATTTTCATTTTGGGCCAAATCAAGAATCTGAATGTTCTTAAAAGGCCGGAATGTATTAATAAAACCAATTAAATTGTTCAAATATCAATAAATAGCTGTTTGTTTCAGCATTCAATAAGTGTTTATCAAAATTAAATTATTTTTACACTGATCATCCAGGAAGTTGTGATTTTTTGGTTTTTTTCCAGATTTTGTATATTTTTCATTTGCTCACAGTTTGGGATTAATCAGATTCAACAATGGCTGTGTTGTCTTTTGAGCAAACTGACTTTTTTTACAGTGCATACTCAAATTGACCATAAGTCAATTATGTGAATAATCAATTCATCACAGTTGCTCTGGGAGGCAGAAGCCCAGGAGTTTGGAAAATGCAACTCAGAGGCGGAGCTTCGTCCTCAAAGGCGGAGTTAAGTCCACCAGAATTTCTCAAACATTCATGAAAGAATCAAGGCAACATCCCAGGTATGTTTTTGAAGAGGGAATAACTTTAGAACATGATGGATGCAGTGAATCTGTGAAGCAGAGAAACTGCTCTTTACCACGACTCGAGGAGTGACCAGGACGTGAACGTGGTGCCGCACCATCTCTCCTCCTCTGATGTCCCACAGTCGGCTGACCCTCCTGATCACCGCCTCGCTCCACTGGTACACGCCCAGGCTGAGCAACAGGTCAAAGGTTAAGAGCTTAGAGGAGGGGAATGTGACTGAACACAGCGTCACAACACAAATGAAGCTGATTGGATGAAAGCAGGGCCAGTGTCAGGCGGATAAGAAATGAAATCGGCGGAGCGAGATCGGCCGTCTGCTTACCTCTCGTTGAACGCAGGAAGGCCGCTGGCGAAGCGCGGAGTCAGAGGTTTGCCCTCGTCGTCGTGGTAGAAGGCGAACAGACCGGCCGAAAACCCCTGGTGAGCACACACAAAAATCTCAGTCTCTGAAGGAGGACATGAGGCAGAGAGATGTTGATGGAGGGGATATCGTTGATTTTTATGGATGGAAACCTTTTGCCTTGGCAACAGCAAAGCTAACGTAACAAGAATGACACAAAGTGTTTTGTATGACCATTACTCAGAAAAAAAACAGGGAGTGTATTCCAGATCAAGAAAAACAAACTAATTAAGCTTAATAGGTTGGCCTGTTGCAATAAGTAATAGATCAATTAATGACATGATAAATTAGAAGAAGCTGAAAAATTTCCATTTACCCAATTCATCATTTTTTTCTCTTTCTTTATAGTATGAACTGGATGACTAAAGTCTTCTGTTGGCTGCTTTGGATCTCAACTGAACCTGTTTTGTTTAGTTGATTTTGTTTACAAAGACTTCATAATTCATTGTATTTGTTGTTTCTGTTGTTTTGTTTATCTGGATATTTAAAATGTCTTCCAGTTCCAATGTTAAAATGTTCATTAGAATTGAACATTTATTGATTTTTGAGAATGTGTTTTGGCATTATGATGCCATTACCGTTAATGGTCTCAAAACAACAATATTATCGTTTATCGTGATGACTTCTGGAACAATTCATCATCTAGCCGAATGTGTTGTTGTGACAGGTCTGGTGATGTGTGTGTCAGAGAGGAGAGAAAGCGTATTTACCAGAGCATGGATGATCTCGTGTTTGACAGTGGAGAGCATTCCTTCAAACTCCTGAGGCTGAGAGGAGATCATGGCTGGACACAGGTTGGCATAACCTGCAATGGGCCTGAAAAATCATACACACACACATATATAGAGAGAGTTAAAAGGTACAGACTTGTCTTTATTCCTGGACTTCATTAAGATTAAAGGATAATTAAGCTGACCGGTCCAGCTCTGCTTCCAGCTGGCAGTAGGCAGCGTAGGCCACTATGTTCTCCTGTCCGCATCTCTCAGTGGTGATGCCGCTGACGTACAGCACAAAGTCTGAGCCCTCCACCCCGGGGCCGTCCGGGGGCCCCGTTGGGCCACACGACTTCCCAGACTCGCTGCAAACCTTACATTGCTGAAAACAAACAGAAATGTCCAAAACCCTCTTTGATGGGAGCTTTAAAACTCCGTTCTCTGCCACTTTCCAGCACTCCTTATCTTTAAATTAGAATGAAATTTATCTTAAAGAAGGGCTTATATGTTGCACAGCTGTTTCCGACCTGCAGGTGGTGCTGTGGTACAACGACGGGGCCGCACCGGGTGACGTCTGCACAGGCATCCTGGCAGTATCGGTGAGGGTCACCTCTCTTCCTCATGTATTGGTTGGTTGCGCATTGTCTGAAAAGAGATATTAAACTTTGCTCAGGTTAATCTGGTTTCTGATGTCTTTCCACATTTGACAACTAAAACCGTAAAGGAAGACATTTGTTTCCACCGATTAAAGAAAACAACAAAAAAAAAAACACAAGTTACTAAATCCGCCAATTGTTCCCCAGATTGTAAACCGGGTGATGGGAATGGTGAGGTACCTGCTGAGCAGCACAGGTCCCACCCTGCGCCTCAAACTGAAGGCCTTCTGAAGGTAGTTGATGGCCTGAGGAAACAACTTGTCCTGAATAAAGACGTACAGAGAGAGCTGAAAACTGCAGTCAATCGCCAATCTCTAAAAAGCCCAGCCTTCGACTCCGATTCTGGTCCACACCGATACTTTTCGTTTCAAAAGTCGATAAATTTGGAGGAAGATTTCAGTAAAGGTTCAAAATTCAGTGGTTGGTTTTCAGCCCTTTAAAGGGCATTTATTTTAATGATGTGCCGATTTAAAGCCATGCATATATTTATACACACAATCCACAGTGAACATTCAAAATGTTTCAAGGGTGATCTATTATGTTTCCTTGAACATGTTAAGAAAGGTCTAGGGGGTACACAACACATTTTCATCACAATTTTTCAAATCATTCTTAGGTAGTGATGTTTCAGTTTGCTCAGTTCTGCCTATTTTGAGCTCCTGTCAGAATGACCAGTTTTAGGTCTCTGTCACTTTAAACACAAATAAGCCGCTGCTGGCCAGCCTCCTCCCCCAGTCAACGTTTACACTTGTATTTGAAAATGGCTGCAAACAGACGCGCAATTATACAACTTTACATCTTTGAAGGGCAGAAGTAGAACCTCCTGCTCAACAAACAAGACTGCAGCAAGTGGTTTCTGGACGTTAAGTTGACAACAAAACACTTGTCTTTTCCAGCAGCACAAACAGCTGACCAAACATGCTGGAGCTCAGCTAGGGTTGCTAGGTAACCGGCTGGGTCGCTGAGGTTGCTGCTTTAGGGGCAGTGCCTGCTGATTTGTGACTTGACAATAGGCAAGATTTTGAAAAGGATCATTTTCCAGGCACAAAAAAACATGAATTTATTCCCAAAAGCCACCTAACAGCACATGAGCTGTTTTTAGAAGCAGTGGAAACCCAAATAGAAGTACAATTATGTGCAAAATATAAATTTAGCATAATAGGTCCCCTATCATAAGCATTTTTGGTGATATAATTAAGTCTAAGGCAGTAGTACTATATTCTCAGAGCACCATAATGAATGGTTATAATTGTCTAAAACTCATGGAGGCCTCAGGCTGAGCCCTGGTCACATTATCACCATGTCACAGGAGGCAATAATGCTGCTGTTTGTTAGAAAGATTACAGACGGTTTATATCCTCATCTAGCAACAGCCACTTTTATCTTTGCATCCATTTTTTTTTTAAACACTATAGGGTGAGGTGTCCTCTCACCTTCACCAGTCTCCGTTTGTCAGCAGGAAGTCTGTGAAGACAAAGAGTGAGCTCATTAACCACCGACAGAAAAATTATATATGGTGCCTTAGCAAAATTATTCATGTCTATTAAACCATCACACATTTATCACATTACAGGCACGTGTTTCTTTACCCCCGTCCCCTGATGTCGTTAAATCTGGTAGAGATATATTCTGAGAGAAACAGCCACAGGCTCTTCTGCAAAGTGTTCACCCAGGCAAAGACCGTAAGAAACAGTGTTTTGTTATTTCATGTAAAATCTCAATGAAATAACCCAGAATTCTGTGGTTGTCAGAAGAAAAGAAAAATTGAATGTTAAAGATGCTGTGTGAAAACATTATAAAAAATATGTATTTTTTTACATATTTGTTGAAACTCACTATATTATGACAGTATAGTATGTCAGATAATCTGATAAACAGATAATAAGTTTAAAAAACAAAACAAGCTCCTGTGCTTTCTCTCAGTGCTAAGTAGAACCAACACCCCTGGCGTAAATAGTCAATCCTCCAGCTGCAGCTGATCCAGTACGCTGCTGCTCACGTTCTCACTAAAACTAGGAAGACGGAGAACATAAACCCAGTTTTCAAGTCCCCACACTGCTTTCCTGTAGCTCAGAGAATAGATCAGCATTGGCCAACTGCTGAACTTACTGGTCAACGCTGCTGTCGTAGACGACTTTTATCTTTAGCTGCAGGTCGTCAGAAGAACTTCTCTTCGCTAAGCGCTCAGGCTTCAAGTACACTTGATGGACAACCTAAAAGAAGTAAACAGGAATTTTAATGTGATGCAATTGTTTTTTTGTTTGTTTCATTGTGTGTTTGGAGGGGCTTGGAAATCAATGAGTTAGCTACCCCACTGCTCTTTAAGTTTTCTACTTGGCGTTAAGCTACCCAACATGGTGCTCTTATTTTTGCAATCACTATTTGTAAACCACAAAGGTTCTAAATAAATTTGGCTGAAATTACAAACTGATACTTTTACATGTATGTGTATTTCGGGTGGGCAGTTTGGCATTAAACTTTTTGGAAGATATTTGGAAGTCATTGAAATACTTAGAAAAGTGACAAAAAAAAAGGATAACTAGTTTAAATCTTTTAGGTAACAGAAAAGCACTGCAGGTAAGGCTACACAAACACAAAATGAATCATTTAATTATGTTTTATAATTTATTGAGGCGCAATCAACAGTAGAATAAAAAACAGCAAACAATTCTGACAACACAAAATGTCAAACTGTACAATAAAAATATATTTTCTAATAAATTATGCCAATGGCAGGTTTTAACTGGTTTCCAGTCTTATGTGATTTTGCATTCACTTTGTAAAAGTACCAGTAATATTCAGATTATGTTTTTCTTGTCATTAGCTTTGTAAATCCTTTTTTCACAAATATTTCTTCATCTCATTGAAATGTAGCCAAGTTATTTTTATGAAGTTGTTCATTAATTCAACTGTTAAAATAGGTTCTTTAAAACGACAAATTCTTATCAGAAACTAAAACTTTATTTTTTTTCAAAAGGCCATGCAACATTTTTTGTTCTGCGAGTTTTAATTTGCTGGACTTTGGATAAAAACGGCTCTTTGGGCTGAAAAGCTGCAGATATCTGGTTCAGTTACATTTTCATTGAGCTTTTATTCTGAAAATGCCACCCGGACGTACTATTTTTGCTGTTGCTAGGAGAAGTGAGGCTTAAATTGAACAGTTAGATTGAATAAAATGATTGTAAATTTCTGAACAATCGCTATAATTGGGTACATACACAGATTATGCTGTACATGAAGCCGGGCGAACAGACTAGCTTCTGGTTAGCCGCTTAGCTTTTTAACTAACTGCTAAATTCCAAATTACAGTGAACTGAAACAAAACTTTACGACAGTGTGAGTGTGGAGTACGGTTCTCAGACATCATATCTGGTGACAGTTTGACTTGGGTTTAAACATCCTCTAACAGAATTTATAGCTAATAAAATCAACGTTAATTAGCTCAGGAAGCTAGCTGGCTAACAGCCTCGGCGCTACAAACTGTCCAGTGAACGTCGCAGGTACAGCCGAGGCTCACCTCGCGGCCGGAGGGGACTGTGTGTGTGCAGGTTCTGTGACGGCTCGCTTGTACCGCTAGGAGCGAGAGGACGAGGACAGGACCGAGGAGAACCCGGGACACGGACGGCTTTCCACTCCCTCTTAACCAGCGCTCCATCCTCTGGCGAGCCCGAGAAGCGGTACTGAGAAGCACGGAGGAAACACAACCGCCGACGGTCTCCGTCCGGTCCCCTCGGTGCGCGTTATATTCATCGCTCGCGAGGTGAATCCGAACAAGGTAGCATTCTGTAAAAAAAAAAACGGTCGATATGATTCGGTTCTACTTTTTCGAGCGGACTGTAACGCCGGCCGGTTAAAGGCTTTGATGACAGCAGCAGATGCGGGTTCTGGTTCGTTACTTCGGAGTCAGCTGAGAGGAGGAGGACTCGCTCCTCCGAAGACCGTGTGTGAACAGGATGCACCACTCTATTAATTTTTTTTTTACAGAACTAGGAAGCGTCACAACCCTTCAAAGATCGTTTCTAGCTAGCTACAAACATGTTTAGAGATGTATTGTAGCTTTTTTTCCCTTCAACGTATACGTTTGTTCTTCCAATAAAACTCAAAAGAAGGAGTGAGCATTTGAAGTTTTCTTTCTTTCTTTTTCTTTGCTAGAGTTAGAACTGCATGTATTTTTTGGTAGGTCTCTACCGGCTTTCCTGATTTATTATTATTATTATTATTATTATTATTATTATTATTATTATTATATTATTATTATATTATTATTTCTGCGGTACTGGTGGGGCTTTTATTTTGATGGGACTCCAAGATCAAGAAAAACCGCTTTCGTTTTTCTTCTTTTCTTTTTTTCATTTTTGTTATTATATTTATTGTGAACAACATCAACAGCACCAATAATGTTTTCATATGGGTAGAGATTGTCGAAAAATAAATAAATAAATAAAATAAATGCTGGCTTTTATTGTGAAAGTAATGGACCGGACCACGAAACTTTTATTTTGACACAAATACGCCGAAATGTTATCGCGCGTGGGAAATAAAACAAGCAGTTATTTAAAAACCCGTATTAAAGAGCCATAGATGAAACCCGAGGACGGAACAGAGAATTAACCGGAAGTGCGTGTCAGGGGAAAACACTCCGAGGTCCTTAAAGCAGCAGCTGCGGAACGTCTTGGGACGCGAGGTCAAAGTAGACAGCAGACAGCAGTTTTTTTGTTTCCCTCCACCTGCAGTCCAGGTGAGCTCGGTGTGTCGGTGAGACATGAAGAGGAAACTCCTGCTGGTGTCCAACTCCACTCTGCACGGCGGCGGCTACCTGGACCACTGTCAGCAGCACATCTGCAGCTTTTTTGGAAAGTGAGTCTGAGCAGAAACAGGCCGAGGAGACGCAACGTTACCCCGCAAAGAGACACTGTCAGTGAGGAAACGAGCGCCGAACGTCAAATTTATAGTGGGGGGTTTGTTCTGGATCATTTGGCGCTGTGGTCTGGGCGGCATGGGATAAAGGGGCGCCAAGAAGAAACGCAACAATGGAAACTGAGAAAAAAAAACCCAAGCCTTTTCTGTGGCGAATGCCGCATTTGAGTTGTCTCGAGTTCAGCGCTGGTAATA
This sequence comes from Poeciliopsis prolifica, assembly GCF_027474105.1. Taxonomy (NCBI): domain Eukaryota; kingdom Metazoa; phylum Chordata; class Actinopteri; order Cyprinodontiformes; family Poeciliidae; genus Poeciliopsis; species Poeciliopsis prolifica. Next base: position 777,142 of record NW_026562382.1, read on the forward strand.
ACTTCATGTCAATCTTAAAACGGAAGAATGTGTTCTATATGTTATGGTGGTTAAAAACCAGGAGCTTTTTGCGTATTTGTGAGGGCAGGGAGGTTTCGCGGTCCATGTCTAATCTAGTCAGCGGAAAATTCAGTTCAGGAAGACAACGCACCAAAGTAAAACATCCTGCTCTTCTTGATGCTCAAACCGGCCAATCCTGGAGCGCCATTTATTTTCCTTGGCGCCGGAGAAGCTTGGAGAACCCGACTAACGTGGAGAACGAGAACGCCTCACTGTTTGCGGGGAAGGGGTTCAACACCGCCGAACGCCAAAAGGCTGAAGTTGGCGCCTGATTCACAGCTTGTCGTCTTTCTCAAATATCATCACATCAACGTCTTTCAGTTTTTAATGCTGCTAACAAACCACATGCTAACCCTTTTTATGTGTTGACAGAGTGTTTGTTTTAGTTGCCGGTGACGGTGGTTTGCCCAGGTGTCATCAATGCAAGGACGACTCCGTGTTGACAGCTTTATTTGACTTTAAGTGTTGATTCATCCTTCAGGAATGTGAAGAGAGTGCTGTTTGTTCCCTATGCCCTCCATGACAGAGATGCCTACACAACGACTGCCAGGAACAAGTTCAGATCCTTAGGTAGGTTCCCACACTTTGGGAACTCCTGCTCTAAACTATCACAGCCTTCAGCGGTCCGTTGCGTTCTTTGAGAGTGGAAACGGACCCCAGCTGTGCCACGATGTTCTGAAAACGCTCGTTTTGACTCGTGTGTTTGTGACCCCGGCAGGTTATGAGGTCGACGGCATCCACGAGGCTGCTGACCCTGTCGAAGCCGTCCGAAAGGCTGAGGGCATTTTATTGGTGAGAGCCGAAGGCGACGCTCTCCTCCCTACAGCACAGCGTGCTGTTTTTTTATATATTTTTTAATTTTGTCAACCTTTTTTAACTCTGTCTTTCTGCTTCTTCCTCCTGATGTGAAGGGATCTTTGCCTCGGTGTTGATCTATAAGACAAAAATGACTCAAAAAATGTCTCGGGTGATATACAGTGTCCTGCTCTACTTCCTCATGGGGGCGGAGTTAGCGTCATGTCAACTGAGCATCAGCTGAGCTCATCATAGGAGCTACTCCTCATTGCAGCGCTGATAAAAACCTCGTTAAAGGGTTAATAGAGGAGCCTTGTTGTGATGATTTCCTGAAGGCAGTTTCTGAAAGAGCAGGAGCTTCTTAAAGAGACAGAGGCCCAAATTGAAATCACCAACTTCAATTTATTTTCAGTCACATTTGATACACAGCAGTTTTTCAAACTGAAGTTAACATATTTACTTGATCGTGAACAATCAAGTAAATCAAGTAAATACTTGATCAGCTCCTACAGAGGGAGCGAATATGCAAACAACAACCAATTACGTTTTTAAGGTCAAGAACTAATGGGGGAAGATTGGCTCAGAAGTTCAGAACTCTTATAGTAGTGGGTTTGGTGTTTTTGCTAGCGTTTCTAAACACTTCACTGCCGTAACCTTTCCCCCACCACCACTGACCTCGTATCCACGGAGACGCTAACGGACGCATCTGCTTGCAGGAGGGGGCAACACGTTCCGGCTGCTGAAGAGCCTTTACGACAACAACGTGGTGACGGAGATCAGGAAGAGAGTCCTGGAGGTGCAGCACACACACACACACACACACACACACGCACACACACACGCACACACACACACACACACACACACGCACACACACACACACACACACACACACACACACACACACACAGCCGGGTTCCTCAGAGCCCAACAGCCTTGATGGCAACACGCAGACTCTTACATGTAGCAGTAGACGGACGCATCGCGAGGTCCGGCAACGTCTTCCCGTTCTCTGTGCCTCGTCGCAGGACGGCGTCCCGTACATGGGCTCCAGCGCCGGAACCAACGTGGCGACCATCAGCATCAGCACCACCAACGACATGCCCATCGTTTTCCCGCCGACCTTCAGTGCCATCGGCCTGGTGCCCTTCAACATCAACCCGCACTACCTGGACCCCGACCCCAACAGCCGCCACATGGGGGTGAGTCGAGAAACAACTAGAGACCCGACAGTGGTGGTCTCCAGACTTTCTGCCCTGAGAGACTAAATTGCTGGGTTCAAAAAACTTAAATTTTTTACTTTGTTTTATTTGCTCAACATTAAAGCAAAGTGAAATTTTAAACCACTGTAGGTCGGTACAAAGAGAAGAACCAAGGTTTTATTCAACCGTGTTACGAGACGGCCCAAAGTTTGTGACTTTCTGGCGTTGGTTATTTGGCTGAGCCGGGTTTATGAATATAATAAAACATCAGTAATCTTTAGCAGACGGTTATCTATTTAGAAACAATAAATACTAGTTTTATTTAGTTATTTTCTTTGTTGTTTTATTTTCAACGTTTCCTGTTAATTCTTTTAACATTTTTTAACACAACAACCAGGCTGAGCTGGTTTTCTGGTGTGAATACTTTAGCAAATCTCATCTTGTCCATCTTCATCTGATCAGTTCCACCATATTCTGCGCTTAGCTGATAAGCGTTATCAGCTTTGTGCTGCTTATCGCAGTCAAGAAACGCTCAGTACTAAACAACCTGGATTTGACCTTTGTTTTAAGCTCTTTGTACTTAATTACATATCTCTTACATATCTTTGTATGACGTCCAGACAGATTGAGACGGTTTCAGCTTCACGTGCTAGAAGTAAAAACCCGACGCCTCCACCGTGTTCCGGTGGATCCAGCCTGTTCTTCACGTCGGCCTGCGCTCGTCTGAAACACAACGTGTCGCAGTTCAAACGTAGTTGTGTTGAAAGGAGAAAAAAAAGAAACGAAACGACTCGTCCGCATGCTGAAAACTTGCAGCGGTTTGAATTTCTCCGGCACAGGAAACCGCAGAAGCAGAGAGCGGCGTCAGATTTGACGCACGTCAGCAGAATCCGTGTCGGCCGTTGCGAAATGTTGCTCTTTCTTCCATACGATTCTGCTGCTGCTGACCTCTGGAGTCGATGAACAAAACGGAATTTACCCTGAAGCGAACGACACTCTGCAGGACGCCGTGCTGATGTCGTGGTTTGGTCTTAGTTTAGTTTTAGACAGACTTTCTTTTATGCTTCGTTCCCCTGCAAATATTGGTGGAGAAATATAGAATTTTTCCGACAAATTTGGTTACATTGCATATTTTATAGTGTTTATCCAGGATTTTATATATATTTCCAAAACTATCTAAATCTCTGTAAGTTCTGTGACTTTTCAAATCTGTTGTGGTTTTTATTCTCCGTTTGCTAAAATGTAATTTTTATTTTGGTTTTGAAAGATTCTTTATAATGTTTTACTTCTTCAGAATAAAATAAATTATGAGCCGACTCAGTTCATATGATTTACTGTGGCTTAGCGTTCGCATTGTCACACTTACATTTTTAATTAAAGAAATCCAGTAAGTATGGGCGGGACTCTGGTTTCGTTGGCCATCTTGTTTGTTGGAGTGCAGACGGTCCGTTTTTCCTCTTCTTTTTACAAAGTTTCATCCCGTGTCACGTTGTCATTGTGCAGGAGACCAGGGAGCAGAGGATAACCCAGTACCATGAAGAACCCAACACTCCCAGTGTTCTGGTGAGTCAGAACCGGCTGTTATAGGACTGTCCTGGTTCGTTTCCGTTTTCATTCATTGGTTTATTTTATATATGTTAGGGACTGAGGGAAGGCTCCCTGCTGCTGGTAGAAGGAGACAAAGCCACGCTGTTGGGAACAACAAAGGCTCGACTCTTCAGCAGGTGCTGTCACTTTAAGAGTCATTACGTTTATTTATACAGGTTTCGCGCAGCTGAAAAACTGAAATATTTACACACAAGTCAACTCCCACAATCCTCGTAAACCTTAATCACATTCTAATCAATATACAACTGGAATTGAACGTTTTCCCTCCACTGATGTAACCTGATCAAATCAGATTAGTTCAAATTTAGTCCATTCCCCGACCATTACATGAGCAATATGGGAATCTAAACTTCAGCGTCCAATTGCATTTTCGTTTCAGATTTGAGAAAAGTTGCGGTGATTATTTGGAAGACTTGTATGCAAAGTTCTTACTGAGTGCAGAATACTCAAAGGTTGACATTTTTAATGTCAGAGGAGTTTACAAGGAAGTCAGATATATTCAGATATTGACAATAAAAAAGTGTATCGTAAAGTAACGTTTTCTATGGCATGTTCAGACAATCTGCATACATTCAGGCTGTGAAAGAGTGAGAGAGAGCAGGACGTTAGCAGGTAACAGGACGGCTGAACACGCGACAGCGTTTGTTGGTTTGCCCTCTGGACCTTTCAACTTCTGAGTTACGGTTTGGATCTGTTCTCTACGGATACAAGTAGAGACTGCTGTAATGCTAGCAGCGCTAATCACGCTAACTGCTAATGTAGGACACCAAAGACAAACGGCGACCGCTCTGTCTCACACATGTTCAGTCACAACCACATTTGTTTTCCCCGAGTGGCGCCGCATCCGCATCCGTTCTTATTTTATATTTGGGCCTCATCTTGTTGTCCAACGAGAGGCTGGTTTGTTTTCCTGTGACTGTCTCTCTTACACTCTGTAACCTGGACCCGTCCTCTGATTGTCCCGTTTGGGTGTTTCAGTGGGAAACCCTCGGTGGAGTTGGATCCCGGCAGTGACCTCAGCTTCCTGCTGACGGAGGCGCAGTGAGACGCCAAAGAGGAATGGAGACCACACGGAATAAAAATCTGAAGCAAACGAGCAATGTGTCTTTAATATGAACAGTTATTAATGTCGTTTTTTAAAATTTTTTTATTAAGCTCCCCCTCGTCAAAAATAACGTGGAGACAAACCACAGGACAAAAAAAATGTGAACAAATCTGTTTATTTCAGCCCAAAAGTGAAATCATCTCTTTTTTTTATTGTTAATATAAACTCTAAGTGGAAGAATACATACATCAAAAAAAAAAAAAAAAGTAAATATTTGCTCATAGCAGAAAGGAAAAGAGAGTGGTGTTAAATATATATAAAAAGGACTGGAGTCAAATCGCCATCAGTCAGTTCAGAGTCTGATTCTGCTTTTAGATTCTCTACATTTTAATTTCCTTCTTTTTCAAATAGAAATCTTAACCGTGTTCAGATTCAGTTCTTTCTACAGACCAGAGAATTGAGCCGCGACTCAAAGAGCTGCAGGTGGTTCAGACTGAGTGGGAGCAGATTTCACTCCAGCAACCACACAACCGCAGATGTTAATCTTTCATTTATCGTGAACAAAACGAGTCGATTTAAACCAGTTTTGAAATGTGCTGCATCAAAGGCAAGTTTTTGTGCAGATTTGGCCACTCAAATCAAGGCTGCCATCAGGAAGCCCTCGAGATCCCCGTCAACCAATCAAATCTTTGCATTTGTGATTCTTCCACCTGCAAAAAGTAAAATTCTCCGCTGTTCGCAATCCCCTCACAGGCTTGTGTTAAAGTTATATTACAGGTTTATTGTCACAAATCATAAACAGTGGTCATTTTGGTTTACAATTCAACTGTGTGGTAAAAGGCTATTGCATAATTAAAATTTTCTTTTTGGTGTCTGGACTTTAAAATTAGTTAAAATCTGGAATAAAAATAATCTTAATCTAGATGAAGCACTGATCTCCTAAATGGACAGTTTGTGATTAGTGCTACATCCATTTCAATGAATTTACATTTCACTGCTTTCTTAGGAATCCACGCCGAGTTCAGTCCAGGAACCTTCAGTGCAGTTAAACATCCAGAATTAAAAGCTTCTAAAAGCTTTTAGTTTTTTTTTAGTTTTTTCTTTAATGAAGTGATTATTTTTAACTCAAAATGATCAATAAGGTGGAAAAGCCTTCAAAGTCATCATTTAAATAAACAAATACTATCATTTCCCCATTTTAGAAAGTAAAAGCTCATATTTAAAGGTTGAACTTTTAGACAAACAAACATTTTCACTTTCTTCTCATTTTACTTACTTCAAACTAAAGTTAACTTTTCAAGGCCGCTGACGTCCAGCGGAAATGTTGCAGATTCGTATAATTTTAAGGGCACCGACAAATGCATTTTTGCAAAGAAATAGGAGCTTGTTTTGAGTCAATAATCCTTAATATTGATGCGAAAGTTCCACTTCCATTGGTGCATCATTTCACTTACAACTTGGGAAAAAATGGTCTTGTTATAAGTGAAATAATGTATCATTAGGACGAGTACTGTTCCATCAGCAATAAGGATTACTGATCAAGAACAACATGTTTTATGTCAATAAAATTATTTCAAATGCTATTTTGACTATAAACCAGACCCAAAACATTTGGTAAGATTTGTTTTTTGCAGTGCAATCTTTTATTTATTAATTTATTGATTTAATTTGCTTTTCAACCTGCAGTAGATGAAAGTTTGTGGGCCGGTCCTGAACTGAACCCAGCTGAAAACATCTGGACTCTGTTCAAAGAGGTGATCTGTGCCAGGAAGCCATCCGACATCGATTAACGCCAACAGTTCAGTTTTCGTTTTCTTCACCCTCGGTCAAAAAGGGTGAGACGAGTTGCAACATATGAAGAAAACTTTGAGCAAATATTAGTGACACTGTGTGGAGCAGATCTAGAGTGAATTCAAACTCGTGTCTTTAGAAAATCACTGAAGTTACTTGATTTATTATTAGTCCATCCTGAAAGCAGAAAATCTACATTTAGCCTATTAAAGAAACACTCTAATTTTAAAGGTAAAGTTGTCCAAACTGCTCAGTGTTGATTTGTTGATTTAAATCTGTTCAAAGTTTTAAAGGTTTTCCAAAGGACTCAAACAGGAAGCCCAGGTCAGCAAACGTAGCCTCATGTGCTACGTAGCTGGCTAGGCTTGCTAAGAATTAAGAAACTAAGATGAGAGAAATATTATGGCCTGTTTAGAATGAGTGACCCTATTTACACCATGTAGAGGTCCATGACTGCGACCTGCACATGGTAAACGTGACGTACGTCCAGGTTTTCGTCTTTAACAGAAATCCAACCAGTGTGGAAAAGCAACGACGCAACTTTCATTGTTGTGAAGGCGTTTTGCGCTCTCGCCCGCTTTCTGCTGTTGCAGTGAAATCGTCAAAATATGCAAACCCAATATGGGCAAATAGCAAAAAAAAAAAAAAAAAAGTTGTTTTTGTTCCTTTTCTTTTAAATACATAAACACACATAACACAAGTCAGATCAGAGTCATTAGAAGAAGAAAAAAAAGCAACCAGCTGATTTTTTTTTCTTTTTAAGTTTTCTAGCGAAGCTGCCAGTCACCAGTTTGAAATCTGAGGACAAACTACAAGGAAATAAACAAAAAGAAAAAAAGGCTTCAGTGCAGGAAATGGCAGGAAAGTAACAAGTGACCACGGATTAAACCCCGCCCCTTAGCTACAGTTGCTATGGCTGCTCCGGTTAGCTAAAAAGCTGCAGAGGAATGTAACAAACAGCAAGTGTGGATCATTGTTTTGTGTATTATTGACTATTTTCCCTCTCAGAGGATCAATACATTCCATCCATAAATTGAAGGTTTTTATTCTGTGCCGTTTAGCAGCTCAGCTCGACCAGATAAAAACGCACTTTTAGTTCATTTGACTCTCGGACTTCATGCGACAAGAAATTTAGACCATTATGATTTTTTCCTTCCACAGAGAATCAATTTTTTAACAATGCTACTTCATTTTAATGAAGTTGACCCTCTCCAGGCAGGTGTTGCAGATTTGCAACAACTTAGCCAGTCTTTGCAAGTAATTTGAGCCTGAGAGGGTTAAACTAAACTACTTATCCTTAGCAGTAGCAGGACCGCTAAATACATCCAAATGCTAACAACGGTAGCATTAGCATTCCAATGTATTTAATGCAAACTCATTTGCATAGCATCAAATAACATAATTACTTAGTATTGGCTACAGACAGCAGGGGTCCCCAAAGTGGCCCTCGAGGGCCCGGCATGCTGCATGCTTTGGTTCTCTCCCTGATTTAAGGCACCTGGATCAAATGATGGCTCGTTTGAGGCCTAAGAACAACATTGACCTGCTGAAAAGGTTGTCACTACCACCAAGGAGAGAACTAACACATGCAGGATGCCGGGCCCTCAAGGACCCTCTTTGGGGACCCCTGACATAAAGGCTGTAGATATGTGTAGTAACACATATCGGCCTCCAGGGGTCAGGATGTATTCTAAAACCGTTTTCCTCGGGTCGGGGTTTAACCACGTGATCGGAGGTGAAAGAAAACCGTTTCTTGATTGTGTTAAATAGAGCTGGACCCGCTACTGCAAATCACCGTTACTGTTTTGTACAAAATGCATTTAAAAACACATAAGAAAACCCTGCAGACCCCTTCCCCGAACCCCCCAAAAGCACAACTCAACATACTACAGTTTCAGTCCGTTACCAAACACCCACACAAAGCAGGAGAGAAAACAGAAGAAAAAGATGCATCACTGCGACACTCTGATCATCTCAGAGCAAATAGTCCATCTTTATCCAAAACTATTCCAGAACCTAGTTTTCTCAATCTCAATGTTGCTGTTTCATTGCTGCTGTTGGTCCTAATCCAATCAGCTGACTCTGGTACTTACAGTTATGAATACTGGTCCTGCTGTTACCCGTCCTCCATCAATCACTACGCTTTTCTTCACGCATCAGCAGTTCTGGACTTCAAGGCCGACGAGACCAATCGGCTCGTCGGCCGTTTAATGTCGCGACGAAGCAGAAACAAACAAAAGACGGAAAAGGACAGAAGAAATGTGCAAATCTGTTGCGAGGCCAAACCCGACGGGACAGCTGCTGCTCCCTGTGCATGCTGGGAGCGTTTCGAACGTGTTGCTTTTAGTGTTAGAGAACCAGAGAGAGACGGAGCGCCGGGTTCACGGAAGCCGCTAAGGAAGTGCTTCAGCGTCGTGAAGCCGCACAAAGAGACGGCACGATCCTTAAACTTTTAAAAACGCGCGGGTGTAAAGCGTCGAGGGTTTTTTCCTTTTTTTTTTTTTTATCTGTGACCAGTGTTTTTCCAGCTTCTGTTTTGGCACAAATGCAACATGACTTAAAAAGAAAAAAAAACACATAAAAAAAAAAAGCTAAACAAATACAGTTAGCCGTCCCTCCCCCAAACAGTCATTACAGTGATTCTCTCTGAAGCTGGTTTACCCTGATTTCTTCTCTCCTTAACTTTCTCTCTCCCTTTGCGTCTTAAAACTCTCGGCCTCTAAGCGTCAGTGTTCCCGTTCTCCTCTGGCTGCAGCTGCTCCTTCTCGGTGCAGTCCACCTGCGGGGGGCGCACTCTCTTAAAGAAACCCAGCTGAGAAAGAAGAGAAGGGGGGGAAAGAATAGAAAGATCATTTGGAAACTTTCCTACAAAACAAGACGCATAAGGTGCGGCAAAGCAAGTTAAACTGAGTGTTAATCAATCAAACTGAGACATTTGTTCTCTAATCCTTCAGGTGACAGAAGGCCGACCTTGTGTACAAGCAGCCTCACCTTGTACATAATGAAGATGAGCAAAGCCAGCAGCAGGAGCCCTGCGAGTACCGCCAGAGCGACCACCCAGCCCGGTACCGGCTGGGCCGAGTCCGCCACCCACGTCACCGACACGCTGACCTGGAAACAAGAGCAGGGAGCAAAGCTCAGCTTCCCCTTCAGGAGTTTGCCTGGGCTTTTAGGATCTTCCACTAGATTTTAACATCTCTCTTCAAAATCTAAGGTTAGAAAGAAAGATCTAGACATTTTGTCTGCAAACCACATCAGCAGTTGCAGAAAGCATCGGGGGAGAGGGGATGAAAAAGCTTTGATTTTCAGCGATGAAATGAAACCAACATTCTAACACATTTCACACTTTTCAAAGTGCAAAATTTGTATTTGTGCTTTTTAGAGAATATATTTTGATTAGCTAATAACATTGCTTCCTGTCCATGGAAAACCCTGGCGCTGTTAAACCGTATGCTGATGACTGAGTGTTTCACTGGGACTCACGGTGGTGGAGTTCGCCGGCAGCTCGGTCCGCAGGTTCTTGTACGGCATCTCAATGACTTCAAACGACGCCGTCGATCGAACCACGTAGGAGCGATTCTGATTCTCAGTCTGAGGGAGGAAACAAGTGAAGCAGACCAGGTAACGCATCACCAAAAGCAACAGTCGACCTTTGAAAACCGAGCTCCGTAAAACCCTGTGGGGGAAAATCCCCCAAAAACATACATGTAAGTGACTTTAACCGTCTTTGTCATCTGACTTTTGATTAAGCTTTTGACATGTCGCAAAACAGAAAAAAAGAAGGAAAACGTGAAGCAGTGTGAGTCTTAGGCAGCAGTTATAAGAGCTGCTGTGTTGCTGTACCCTGAGGAAGTTGTTGACATCCAGTCTGGAGTAGATGAACAGGATGGCGTTCTTGTTCCTCTCCAGACGGCCGACCTGACACCTCAGCTTCAGACACTCGGCTGTGTTGCAGTTCTAAACAAGCAGGCGCAGTCAAATGAAAACAGTAGGTAAAAATTCAGGAAACTCGGAATGAAAGAGAAAATAAGAAGATTGTGAGGAATAAAAATAGTCTGTGCTGTGTGTGTGTGTGTGTGTGTGTGTGCGTGTGTGTGTACCAGTATCTGCAAGTCGTTTTGCGTCTCTCTGGCCTCCAGGTCTCTCTTCCTCACACGTCTCGGGTTTCCTCCCTCCATCTCTCGGTCCCTGACGACGCTGGTGTTCTTCTGGGTCCCAGCGGGTTCTGAACGGCACAGAAACCACATTTACTGGGAATTTAGTGGCACGACCTGTGACCCCAACTGAACGCCGAGTGAGACGAATCAAAAAGCAGTACGTCAGCAGTTGCTGTGGATACTAAACCGATGCAGGGTTTACACAGGTTTCACCAACTTAAATCTAAGACTTTTTAAGACCAGCATGATTGAAATTCAAGATCTGTATCGCGACAGAAAGGTAAAAAAAAAAGGTATTATATTGTAGCGCTAGACTTTTTTCCACAGAAGGAAGGTGTAACGTACAGGTTGGCAACTGAGGCGAAGGCAAACGTCGTCCAGCAAAACTGCCAATAAATTTACACTTGCGCAAAAAGGCTAGCTGGCTAGCAAGGGATTATCAGTAGCTAGTTGGCCGTAGCTTCAACAGCCTCGAGTCGCAGAACGCAACTAAAATGTTGCTTTAGGCTCAAACATTCACCTGACAGAAACGTATCATAATAACAAAAAAAAAACTGCATAGCACACGAGATTAAATAGTCCTGCTGCGTCAAAATGCAAGACCTGAGATTGACATGTTTAAGGCCAACCTATATTTTTTAAAATGAATTTGACATTTTATTTTAATTTAGATGCATGAATTTAAGATTTTCAGAGATGCGTGAACACCTGATGACTTTCCATCATCGTGTTTTTTACAGCATTCTGAAGGACCAGCGTCTTCTGTGGTTCGCCAGCATTCTGCTAGATAATCGTCATGGCAGCACTCTTCATCCTCACCGTCTAGCATCAAACATCCTTCACCTACAGACACGTTTCCGAAAAAAATGCAGCTTTTTGCTGCAAATGTTGCAAATCAACGAGATTCACGGACACAGATCAACGCTGTGTAATGAATAAACGAGTTTTACTTTTCAAGCTTAATCACTGAAAACTTTTCAACAAGACTATGAAACAGAGCTTTTCACAGTTTCCTCCTTCCAAGGGAGAAAGCTGTAAAGACACTTTAATTCTCCTTATGGGTAGAAAAGAGCAGGAACAAAGAAAGAAACCGTGTCCGGCGTCTTACGGAGACGTTGAGCGGGTTGATCTCCACGTCCGTGGTGCAGTTGATGGGCCCCTCGGTCTCAAAGCTGGTGATGTAGAGCAGAGAGCCGTTCCTGAAGTGATACGGCCATTCCACCTCCAGCGACGCCTTGCTGAACGTGCTGGGCCCGTTGTTCAGCAGCTGAAAGAGCATCACTCTGTCAGCGTGAGGTCAGAGCCACTGCAGCGGCCACAGTGGACTTTGTCGTCATCACATTTAGTGACTTTTCATCAAACTGTTCAAAATCCTCCAGCAGGTTTCTGAGAGATCGATGATCAGCCAGAAAACTGCGATCCGTGCATCCCTAGATTTCATATTCAAAATTCAAGAATTCCTGCAAAACCAAAGCGATGCAACATAAAACGTGCACTTTGTGACCTTAAATGCACAAAGTGACATAATTAAAGAGCAAAAGGTTCTGGACAGTCCACTGTGCTACTTTAAATGCTGACGGCAAACAGAAACAGAAGCAGCAAATACAAGAAAATGAACTAAAAAGCTCCACTCCAGCTGCCATTTTCCCACAATTAAATGTGTGTTGCTGAACATTTAAAGTAAAAAAAGAAAGAAAGAAAAAAAAGAGCTAAGGAACAGAAACGCATTTAACTTCATTTAACTATTTATTTGCGTTTTTGTACCTCGTAAACGTGAAGAATCTGCGGCCCGATGTCGTCTCCGAGCACCGGGGGGTTTTTGGGCTTCCAGTTGGCGATGGGCAGCAGAACCTGAGAGGGAGACGACGACCTGGGGGAGCAACACACACATGGATATGTCCCGACATGCAAGAGCAGACAGTGGGAACAACTTGGGACAAGTCTGACTGCCCGGTTTGTTCCCGCTCTACTTCCGACGAAGAAACAAGAAAAAAGATCAAATTGTTTATTTGAGAAGAATAAGTCAGGGTGTGGAAAGGAAGCTGAATCTGTGCGTTACCCTCTGATGGAGGCTTTAGCCAGGATGTCCAGCTGCGTGACGCTGGACACTCGGGGACTCCTGTTCTGAAACTGGTTAGAGCTGAAACACAACGACAACTTCAGTCAGGCAAATTAGAAATGAGAAAAACAACAACAAAAAAAACTCACAATGGTATAAATATAGGAACAGATGGATGATATGCAGCTCTGGAAGATTCACTTTAATGTGAACAACATGTTTCTCCAGACTGGAGGTGATGAGATGAATCGCCAAAATAAAAGTGGAACTAAACAAAAGGCAGGCTGCAATTTTTTATTTCAGGCGTTTTAAAAATCAAATCAACACTTCACTAATTATACGTGTTTTTTTTTTTCTTATTTTTAAATTGGCTAATAAAACAATGATGTTTGTAATAACTTTAAAAAAAGAGGAAACATTTAAGTTTCTCCATAGTTTGGTTGGTCCTGGAACTTTTTATTTTCTCCCTTTTTATGACATTTTTTTGACTGATGCACTGAATATTAATTTATTCTGACAGAAATAAACCGAGGTTGAACATAACTGTTGAAAAGCAAAGTTTCATCGAATCATATCTGGGGATTTACAATGACTAACGTCTTTATATAAGCAACGTTTTCTTGTTCCCCATCTTCATGTGGCATTTTGTCAGTCTGGAAAATGCGGCACGTCGACGTTGCCTTATTGTAAAGCAACACAGCTGTGCGGCAGCTCCAGATGGAAGTTGCTTTAAGCCAGTGCTTCTCAATTATTTTCCGTTACGCCCCCCCTAGCAAGAAGAAAACTATTCGCGCCCCCCACTCCCCACCGTGACTATCCATCTCTGCATAACATTTTTTCCTTATTAACATTTTTTTCGCTGAAAAAACTCTAGCGGCTTATCGGCGTGATTGGGATGTAACGTATTTAAGTGACGCGCTAATTTATTTGGCTTCATGCTGTCCGCTGCAAGCATTTTTAGACACAGCAAACACACCGGTCTTTCCTCTTCTCCAACTGTAGTCACAGTGAAGCCAAGCGCTAAATACGCTTCGTCGTATTTCCTCTTAGCTTTCGGTTGACTTTCTGTTGTCTCATTATCTTTGTCTCTCTCCGCTTTTCTTTTCATCCCTGTGAAAAACTTTTCATGTTGGGGGTTGTTGAATAACGGAGGCCATAGACAGAACGCAGTCGGAGCTTTTTGTTGACTTAACACTGCTAACCAAGGCAAACCTGTTGTCTTGTAAGTCGTAAAATGTTGCACTGTCGCAAACGTGACAGAAGTAACAATGAGAGCGCCACTGCCGCCTACTGTGCGCAATTACACTTTATACTAGTTCGGCCAAAAAAAAGCCTGTTCCCCAGGATCACACGCGCCCCCCCAGGTATCGCACCGCGCCCCCCAAAGGGGGCCCGCCCCACTATTTGAGAAGCACTGCTTAAGCTCACACTTTTAAAGTCGAGGAAGTGAACCAGAGAGGCGAGGAGGAGTGAAACCAAATCCAGCTCAAACCTCTCATTAACATAGTTCAGTTCCCCCCTCCTCCCTCCGCTTTCTCTCCCACTGAAACACAAACACTCAGGCGAGCGCCGGGGGGGCGATGCATTCTCTCACTTTCATCCTTTCTGGTATTTAGACGAGTCCTGACTAACAAAATCAGCCTCCTACCGAATTACTTGTTGGCTTCTTTAAGGAAGCAAACGTCCAGATTCGTGTTCACTGTTCCCTGTGTAAAAAACTATTTCCTCGCTCAGCCAGCAGGTGGAGCTGCTCTCGTTCCAGTTAAAACTGGGGATGAGGGGAGGTACCTGACAATCTGGAGGTCGAATTTGATGGAGGTGTCCTCCTCAGACAGCTGGTGTACACTGAATCCCAACTCCGCCAGGATCTGGCCAATGAGGCAACAGAACAGGAGCCGAGGACCAATGAGAGACCGGGGAGAGAAAAACACACACACAAAACATCTCAGGATACTTTCTAAAATATTTTAAAACAATGAGAAAGTCTCCCAAAAGTATTGCAGCTTTTTGTCACTTTACAACAACAGATTTAAATGGAATTTATTGGGACAAAATATGACAAGGTTCAAGATGACGAGTATTTTCCGAGAAGGCTATAAGTAATTACTCTGCAATGTTTTTAAAGATGCCGAGTGTTGGCTTCGCTGCGTTGCCTCCGACTGACCGTAGTGTCTTTCTTCATGGGGTTTCCCAGGTCACACACCACCCTTGGTCTCGTTCTCCTTCTTGTAAGCACAGGAGAGCCGAGAGAGAGTCTGTGGAAGAACAGGCAGGAAGGAACGTCACAACATCATCATCGCACACATATGACCAGTGATAATGGATCAGATCTTAGATAATAAACAAACAGAAGTTCTGTCTTTTTTTTTTGGGCCAGATCCAATTTCTGATTTGAATGGAGTATTTATTTATTTTTTTATGCTCGTTTCTTTGCTAAAACAAAAATGACAGAAAGAAATCATCAGAAGGTGGCGTTTATTTAAATCATCCCGGCCTTCTGGGCGCATCAGGGCCAGGCTGGGGACGTTTTTGCTGATGTTTGAGAGCATCGTCGCAACGCTGGCGCACAAGATGCAATTTTAAGAAGAAAAAAAAGTCTTAAAATTAAGAGAAAAAAAAGTTGTTTTAACGAGAAAAGCAGATGAGTTACTAGGATCTGACGCGAGCAAACGCACACGGCTGTTTGAACGATCGTCTCGAAGTCCTGCTACTGACATTTTGATGATGTGTTAAAAAATTAATTTTTTCTATTAAGTAATAGCTGTTAAAACTTGCATCAAAGCAAGCCTTCACAACGTTCCTCCTGTTGGATTTTTAAAAATGTATTTCTGAATTCAAAATCCAAACAGAAAGAAACTTTAAAAACACACTCGTTGAAGAAGATTACATAATCTTCCAAACCCAAACAAAAATTCAATTACTAGTAATACCTTCCTGGTCAGTACTTCGTTGGAAATAAAAAAAAAGAGTTTGTTTAGTTCATAGGGTTGGAATGTAGATGAAAGATTTAAAGACACTAACAGGGAAACACTGATCCACAGCGAGCTTTGTAGTTTTCTGACGACTTCCTCTGTCAGGTGAGTCGTTACCAGCATATTTAATATTTTGGCTCCCAAGCAGAGGAAATCAAACAGAGTTAAAGAGTTCTTTATCAGATCATGAGTTCTGCAGGTTCCGTCGTTAATCCATGTGCTTGAAGACAAGGATTACTTGGAGACCTCAAAGAATCCTTTGTGTTTTATGCGTCTTTTTTGGCGTTCGCTGTGGATGGAAAACCAGGTCTACCTGACTGCGGACCACCCCGGTGAAGTCGGCCTGTTGAGGCGGGTAGACGTGCAGCTCGGCCTCGTAGGCGCCCTCGCCCTTGTTCTCAGCCGTGACCATCAGGGTGAGGGCGTTGTCGTCGCCGATGTAGATCTTCCCGGTCGCTGCGGCCAATCAGAGGACATGGACAGTTACAACCTCCAATAACTCTCTAACGCCGTTATCTCTCCATGATTGGTTTCATTTAAATGGACTTCGCTGCACCGACCTCTTCACCGACAGCTTGAGGTCGGGTTTGCAGATGTTGTCTTCGCCACAGTCCAGCAGAATGTGAGCCTGGCACAAAACGGAGAAGAGGAGAGAACAGAAAATCAGACCGACTGTCAGAGTGACCAGCCTGAGTGCTTCAGGACCAAGAACAGCCACTAGAGGGAGATTACTTTTCTATAGTGTCTTATTCACAGTCCAGACAACACTATGGGCTTCATTCAGAGTTTAGCTCTGTGCTAACATGGTGCCGATTTAACTTCTCTGTTTAAGTTATCATAGCAACAGTGGCACTTTTGACACGTGAGCCAAGATGGTGGAGTCAAAAGTCTCGCAGGTCAATCAAATTTAAAAAAAAAAGAAGAAGAAAAAAGAAGACAAAAAAAATGTAATCTAATTTTAGGTCTTTTTTAATAGAAAAAAAAATATTTTTGCAGGAAGAGCATTTTCCTGCAAAAATACTTTATTTTCTTAGGTTTTCTGTATTAAAAGCACAATGGAGTACTGGAGGCACACAAAGAAAATAAGATGAAACCATGAGGGTAAAGTTTATAATATTATAAAAACAGCATTTAAACTGTAAATTTCTCTTTGGGATCAATAAAGTATTTTGAACTGAATTGAATGTGAATAAAATCATAAACTTACGAGAATAAAGTTGTTGTATTATGATAATAAAGTTGTGATTTTGCAACTTAGTTTTTGGTCGAGACACATCTGAATCATTGTTGATCTGCAACAGGGGGCCACACACAAACAAACAAAAAAACACTCTGGACACCCCTGACACAGAGGAAAAGACCCCCAACCCCAACTGCAGTGAGTACCTGCTTGGTGACGTTAGTTGGTGCCCAGATGTTGACGATGGGCAGCAGTCCGGTCTGATCTGCAGCCAGCTGGTAGTCCAGACTGTACTCCATCGCCACGGAGATGGGAGTGATCTTATCCCGAAACTCGCGGTCGTCCTGGGTGATAAGGAGAAGGGAATCAGATGTGCAGCTTCAGGTCGACTTTTTTCAGCTTCATTTTACGAAAATATTCGGTACTTTTTGTCCGTTTTTAAACTCTTGCCTTTCCCAGCCTCTCTTTACACTTTCAGATGAGGTCACACAGGTGGATGACTAATATGTGCAGAATAATTATGAGCATTTAAACCTGCAGATGCAGGTTTCACAAAGTCAAATTGAAGACTTTTTTCCTTGGATTAAACAGTTCCCTCCCCACACCCAATCCTGCATCAATCTCCTCACACTTTGCTCTCTGAATGTATCTGACGTGTTTCTTGTTCTCCTGCTTCCCAGAACATCTGGATTTATACAGACATTAAATGAAATACAGGTGGAAGTAGGTGGCCTCCACAAACACTGGGCTGCACTGGATTTTATGAACAAGAACATGAAAAGAGAGTTAAAAACAAATGGGAACATTCATGTTTTTATTTAAAAATAAATAAATAAAAATTAGTTTTCATTCCATTTCTGTCCCATAAATCCAAAGGGGTATGAGTAATAATTCAAGGCCTTTTTACATAGCTGAACATTGATGTAATCCGTAATGATAGCGCAATCTCTCACTCACCATGTGTGCAAATAAGGCATCACACAGGCCTTCGAAGAGTTGCAGTAACAAATCAACTTCTGAGGGAACAGAACGTAAAAGGGAAAGGGAGGCTGTGATGGCAAGAAGCCGACTGACGGTAGAAAGCTGGACCCGCCCATCATGAAGAACTGAAAGTTCTCAACTTTGCATGTGGGCCCGTCACTGTAACAAATTTTGCTGGAAAATAAATTGTTCCAGGAATTGTCGCGATGAGCTGGATGTTGTTGTGAGACCATTTCCAAGGTGGGTTAAACAATTTAATCTAGTCGAAACGTTCCCCAAAAGAGTGAAAATAAAGCAAACATTGTTGCTTCACCTTCTCCTCCTTTGGACGTCTGACACCACAAAACCTGGGAATCCATATCCTCCTCTTTCCGTGGTTCACAGGGTCGCTTCGCTTCCATGTCTATTATTTAGCATCGTTTGTGTAAAAAGAAAAAAAAAAAGGTGCGCTGCTTTGTGCGACGCCCACATGATGAGTGTTGGAGAGGTGCGCTCTTGCACACTGTAAAAAGCGGGATGTCAGAACAACAGGAGGTTCAAACTCCGCTCATCATTTTTACCTCACAGAAAAAGCAAGTAAGATTTAGGCTTTGGCGTGCCCTTCGACCCCTACAGACTCACACTGATGTGCGCTACGTGCAAAATGTTTTAGCACAAAACATCTTTTTCTTCTCCACAATTTTGTTAATAGTAAAGAGGACTGGATAATAAAAAAATACAATAACTTTTCTTTTTTATTTAAAGGAAAATCACAGTGTACAGCTTCTGCTGCAACAATCCAAACTCTGAGTCACTTGTATGTATGTATATATCTTATTGTTATAAAGGCTGAGCCAAGAAAATGTATGTCCGTATCAAACAAGTAGCCCTTCGTGTTACTCTGTACCCGTGAAGTAATCGGTTGGTGACCCTGGGTCTATGACTTCCTCACCCTTAAATAGACTTCCTGCTCCTCGCAGGCCAGCCGTCTGTTGCTGTTCACCGTCATGTTCTTAGAATACGATAGGTGGCACTGTGGAGGAAGAGGGCGCGTTTGGTCGCCTCCTTCTGCTTCAGGCGGTCCAGCGTGAGGTCCACACGAAAACCTGCGGCAGGAAGTAGGAACATGGTCAGGAGAAGGGAACACTTTCCATCGCAGTACTCCTTCGATATGAATAAAACAAGTGACAATGACTGTGGAAAGTAGTGTAGAGCTCCCCTCCCCCACTTGTTGCTACCAGCTGTCAGAAACTCAACGAACACAGGAAAGTCAAAAGCTACCTTAAACTTTCTTTCATTAACATTTTCCTACGCTGTACTTGAAAACATACTTTAAAAAAAGAACACAGATGGAAACGTGACCTGGAAATTTGGAAAGCGAATTTAGTAGATCTACACTTGGCCAAACATTCTGTTAAAGAATGTTTAAAGTGTTTTTGGTCAGATGTAAAGATGCAGTCGAAACTGAATTTTATGCTTTCACTAGCTGTAAGAAATAATCACCCACTGCATAATAACAAGAAGAACTTTCACTTTTGGAACTGAATTTGTGAAATAGTTGATCCACCGTCTTAGGTTATTGACTGTAACCATAAACGGTTGCAGCCGGTTCACTCACTCAGAGAGGACGGAGCTCCAAACCCGCCGGCTGCCAGACAGTACTTCACTTTAAAACTGTGAAGCAAAACAAACTAATCTCAGTGAAAATCAGCCACGCTGACACGACTGGAGTCAGCTTTCAGTAAAGCTAAGGGTTTGCTTAAACTTTCAGAAGAATTTAGCTAACAGACATAATAGTAGAAAATGTGCAATGTCAGGATGAAAACGGACAATTCATCCGAGATCTGAGCACTCACCACGACACCTGCGTGTTGGTTTGAGGAATGGTGCAGCTCTTCTCCTCTGGGTTGATGATCTGGGGGCTTATGTCTAACGTAGCGTTCACACTGATCACTGGACGAGCTCTGATGCACACAAACACAGACTGGCGTTTATCGCATCGTTTATTGTAATACATTTATTGGCACGATAATCTAGATTTATTCTGGTCACGATAATTACCATTAATTATGTTTAAGACTGTCAGCGCTGTTAGTTTTACTATTTTCCCCCACTGTCTGTCCAATAAAAGCATAAAGAAATATGAATTTGTGTTTAGTGGTACAAATCACACTTTTTATGCGACTTTTATCCTAAAGAAATATTTGACAAATGGGAATCTTTTTCAAGGGCAGCATTTGTGATTGCATTTACAATTGCTGTGACACACAACAATGCAATTACCTGAAACTTTAATAAATCGTCACTTGTATCGCCATCACAATATCGTCACAAAATATCACGATAAAACTGAAAGTCCAAATCGCCCACGCTTACTTCAGTCTGTTTATAGGACGTCCACTACGTATGACTAAGACTTGAAGTGATTGAATAGAGGAACATAGTTTGTGCTCTGAAAGTGTTTTGCACAGATTAAGAAGGGTTAATGTGTTTTAACATGAAGGAGGATGTACAAAGAATCATGTGAATGCTCCTCTGTATTTGTAGCTTCTGTAAAGCAAGTAGGAGTGAAGTGAATGAAAAACAGTAGCTCTTTGATATCAGAGGTGGCCTCGCTCATTAAACTTCTCCCTTTCAGGCAGAGGCATCAGCAGGGGATCACACACACACGCACTCACAGACGAGAGTTACATGGGATTACCTGTATAAAACAGCCTTGTCCGCTCCAAACGCTCCAACTACCAAATCTGTTGGACGCAACCACGGTTCGGTTTTATTCCAGCAGAGTGTTAAAAAGCCTTAAATGGATCTGTTTAGAAAAGTGTTGGTGTGAGTAAAGCTTACCAGGATATCCGTTCTGGTCTATGTCTGTACTTCCTGTCATGGAATAGCCAAAGCTAGCAGGCATGTAGCTGGACGCCCATTTACCCTGCAGGACCTGAGGGGCAGGGAAGTCAGAAAAAATGAAGAGATTTTGAATCTGGAATTTTTATACATTTGTTTTATTTTTTTAAAATTGTTTTTATTTTGTCCATTTAAAATAAATGTGACAACAATGACAGTAGAAGCTGATTCTGAGAGTCATAATCCTATTGCGGGAAAAAAAAAATCCAATAATTCATTGTTAAGCCTCTTATTGTGAAGGTCTGTAGCTAATTGGTGCTACTACAACAGAAACGCTGATCAAACTCAGTTCACAGGATAGGACAGAGTAAGTGTGACGAGGGCGGGTCAACTTTGACCCTCGTCTCATGCTGTGAAATGAGCTCGCGTCTGAAGACAACGGTTGAAGGTTTACCTGAGAGGCTGTGGAGTCGATCCCCGAGGCCTGGCCGTTGTGGATGTAGACCAGGCCGTTGTGGTCCGGACCTCCGTAGGGAGCAGAGATGGCCACGTCTGAGGAGGGAGACATTGGGATCAGAGTCTGCTCAAGACGAAGCGTCAGGGAAACTGACGACTGCAGCACTGGTTCAGCTGTTTGACGTGCAAATCTTGGTTTCAGGGTCTAAATTAAAATCAGTTTCTAGTTTTTTTATTGAAATTTTCCTTGAGCAATTTCAAGAAAGTATCAAAATAATTACCTCATTAGAAGCGATGCAGAGTCCGCAAGTAATTCATTAATTTCAATCGAAAGTGATATATCGACATATGTCCAATTCAAAAACAGTTTTTTCTGCTAAATTACTGAATAAAATTCACATGAACTAAACAACAAAGATATTAGTTATTTTTAATATGTTATTCAGATTATTCAAATTGGTACCAAGTCTGGTTAGACTCATTTAGCTGTTCCTGTGTTTCAGGAGCCCTGGTTCATTCATAGAACTACTTTGAAAAGTTGCTTCAAAAAGGAGAATTGGGGTCATTTGTGCTGGTTCTTATATGTTTAGCATTGAGAAGCTAGTTTAGTCTTAAAAAACCTTCGCTGCCAGGCTAGCTCCTTTAGCACAGCAGTACTCTTTTCCAGCATCTAATCAGATTGTTTTTTTTAAAGGAGCAGCAACGCGGCAGTGGGGCGAGAGTAACGGCTTCGTCGTCTATCGTTGTTTGTGGCTGTCGCTAGCAGAAGTACCAGAAACCAGAACCTTTGTGTTACAAAAAAAAAAAAAAAAAAATTTAATTAAAATTTTTACACATGAATTCTATGTCATTAGTTCAAATTTCATTCGGAATAATTGTTCAATACGTCATTTTTAGTGTTCATATTGCTTGTGATTTCCTCCCTGTTTCTATAATAAGTTCCTCTCCATCTCATAATCTTGAAATAGCTTCCTTACATACTGGCAGCAATTATTCCACCTGGTAGTGGTCTTCTCCTTGTAGTGTGGTGCACAGTGACGTGCGGTCAGCACTGCTTGCACATGTGCTGATCCAGAGAGCGAGAAAGAAGTAGTTTTCAGTTGTACTTTAACGGTTTTCTCCTTTGCTGTGGAGCACAGCACGAAATTAACAATATCTACATGTCCAAGTTTGATTGAGTTAACGGAGTTATTCTACAGCGGCAACGCGGCTGTGGATGGCATGTAATAAAAATAGTGTTTTTGTGTGATTTTCATCCATGTAGCCATCAACCTTTTTCTGATCTTTTGAATTCTGAAAGCTCCAGCTCTATTTTTCCCATCTGAATTTTCTCCATGCGCCTGACGGCTGTGTGCCGTGCTTCATAGTAAAATCTGGTCTAACCTTTGTACCCGTCCCTGTCCAGGTCCCCCAGCGCTGCGATGGCCGAGCCGTATCTGGCGTAAACCTCCGCTCCGGTCAGCAGCTGCGGCGGCTGGAAGGAGAAGCCGCCTCGGCTCAGGTAAACGGACACCTGGGGGACACGCAGCAACCAATTACACGTTCTGTCTGCTGGATCAATCCTACACCGACTACTCATTTCCGCTCTTATATTTCACAGTATTTTGACAAAAACTTTAAACAAAATCTACAATATCATTTAATAGCTTCCAAATAAAATGTATTTAAATGATGGATCACTCTCATTGCCATTTTATTATTACAGATGTATTTCAAAAGATAACATGCTGTAACATTGGGTTCATCTGGTGATAGTTTGAGAGCATTTGATGCAGAATATGAACAAAATACAATCTGGACATATTCAGAGAAGGATCTCTGTAGAGGTGAACCGTCACATGTGAAATGCTTTTAAACATCTGTGTCGTCATGACAGCACAAGTATTCAGGGTGGGGTTGTTTAAAAATCTTTTCATTTTTTTTCACTGGTGTGGATAAAACATTTACTGTGTTGACAGTGATTTAGCTTGATCTTCTCCAGCTGCTTTGCTACGTGTGCACATTCAGTGAATGATGTGATTGTGTGTGTGTGTGTGTGTGTGTGTGTGTGTGTTTGCGTGGGGGAGGGGGGGGTTGATGGGTGTGTTTCCTACCTGTCCCACCTCCCTCAGTTTCCCATCCGAGCCTCGGTCCATGAAGAGGGGAGCTCCGATCAGCACGTCCACAAACCTGAAACCCAGACACCACGGAAATAAGAACCAACCGTCTCGTCTGGTCCTCACTGCTCACTTCACAGTAAAACTCACTGAAATAAGACACCCTCAGAACCCGACACTCACAGAATGAGTTTCCTGCGTGAACAGCACGTTAACGGTTTATTAGCGCTCTTTAGCTAGCAGTAAGGGTTGCAAATCACCAATGGCAGGCAAGATAAACATGTCCTCTCCCAGCTTTGTTTGTTACAGATTAGGAGAGAATCAAGAGACTCCATCGGACACAAGTTACGTTTCCATTAACTGCAGAATTGAGCAAATTGAAATGACAAAATATATATTTGCTTAACAGAAACAGCCATTTAGAAGAGACTCACAAAGCTTTTTTTACTTAGATGAGGTGGGTTTTTGTTTTTTTAGCCGTGTAGGAATAGAAGCATCTGGCAAAACTGGAACAGAAAGATTTCTTTCGCATCATGAGTGATGTGATTGACAACCGAATGTCACTACGATAGAAATGACTTACCACGTGAACAAGCTTATTCACGTGCGATTTTAATTTTATTTTACATCTGACAAAAGCCTCACAATTGTGAAATTGTGTTTTTGACATTCGACTATAGACAAAGATTTGTAACGGGAATGCAGCCCATGTCAGGTTTTTATAGTTTTCAGAAAACCTAAATCCCCCTTGTTTTTACACGCGGAGCAAAGGTCACCCGCGACATGTCACAGCATTTCATTAGCAGGTTTAGGTGAGTGCAGATGTCTGCTTTACATAACGGCATTTTCACACGATGCTCCAATCTTGAAGAGCATCTAAAAGACGTGCCTGATCATATGCATATCCAAAGGAAACAGGAAGACATTGGTGTTGAAGTGTTTGGCACAGGTGTCAATAAATGTTGCCCTTGTTGAGATGCGACGCAACACGTTTCTGAGTGAATTAATCGATTCTTTTCACAGGCTCTAAATAAGCAGAGCCATAAACACTTCAAATGTGACCTCTGCGTTTAATGATGTGCATTTAATGTGACCTCTGCGTTTAATGATGTGCATTTAATGTGACCTCTGCGTTTAATGATGTGCATTTAATGTGACCTCTGCGTTTAAGTGGAGCAAATGGTTCCACTTAAACGCCGCCAAGGCAGGAGGTGGCGTGGGGTTTACACGCGTGCAACATTAAGCCTTCGAGTGGTTTTTGACGCCGCAGCCAGGAAATGTCAGTTGTTAGAGGACGAGGCAGGAAAACCACACTTACCCGTCGCTGTTAACATCAGAGGCAGCCACTGAATATCCAAAGTAGGCAGCCATCTGCACAAGAGAGAGAGAGAGAAGAAGAGGTAGGAAAGCTGACCTTGAAACCGGGAAAAAGGTCAGCGAGCTTTCTACGGGAGCGTGGGTGGTGATGAAGGACAGAAGTCATCGAGCCACGGACGTAAACAAGATGTTCAGAGAGGCAACACCATAAAGGTTGTTGGGTTATTTAGGACGGACAGGAGCAAAAAAAGGAAGTCTGTCATTAGCCCTGCTGATGACAACCTCCTCTTCCCGTCCTTTCAACCCGCTGCCCTCCGCCGCCAGCATCAAGAGTTCAATCAGCGTCAACACGACCCAAAACGACCCGAGGGGTTTTAAGCAAATTGGGCTTCCCCACATTATAGGTGACGGAGGTGCATGAAGTATCAGGCTGTAACAGGAGAATATTAGAAATGTAGAAATAAGCCATAAATCAGTTAATCGCATGATAAATTAAAACCGCCATGATTTATCATTTTTCTTTTCCGTCTCTTTTTCTACTAAAAACCGGAAAAAAACTCTTCAGTGGTGCTTTGGTCTCAACCTTCTTTTGACTCCACAATTCACTGCATTGGTTGTTTTTGTTTTTTCAAATTTAAAATGTTTTCCAGTTCCAGCGTTAAAAGTCCATTACAACTGAAAGTTTATTGATTCTTGGCAGTGCTATCAAATCACTTGAAGATGGTCTCAAAACAACAATATCGCTTGTTTGCGACAACGTCTGGAACAATTTATCGCTGTATAAAATTTATGTCTGCGACAGGTTATAAAATCAGCTGCCTGATTGTGAAAAGGAGAAGATTCAGTCAGTCAGTGGAGCAGCAGAGCTTCTCCTCCTCTGCAGCCACGTCACTACATGGCTTTTTGCTGACGGTTTACCACAAGCTGAATACAGGTTGAAAGCTGATCTAGATACCACAGAACTATTTTAATTCGAGACCCTTTCTTGCCTCTTGCCTGTGCGGCCATAACTCATTTGCAGTGCAGCTGATTTTAACGCCATTAAACATGTAATTTCATTCATTCAGTCGAACAATTACGCGGCAAATCGAAGCGGCTGTTTCCGTTGCGCCGCATTTAGGTTCAGTCCTGCTGGTTTGCACAGAGGCGTCTCAGTGAGAGGAGATGGTTGTTCGCACTCGTTCTAGATGGCGCCGAGCAGAGCTGCATTATAGGAAATGACACATCAACGCAGTCAGAACTCGCCGCCTGTGCTTTGCGTCATTGAACGAAGCTTACCTGCGAGCCGGTGAAGTTAATCATGGACTCCATGTTGGCCCCATTGAAGATGTTCACCTGAAGCAGCAACGCAGAACATGATGAGAATCACACTGGCTGAATCGAAATCTGATCAATTAGTCTGCTGATTGAACCTTTTTAAAATGACAGTTACATATAATGTAACATATAGTTAAGTGGGTCTAAAGCTGCAGTTTTTGGCTTTTGTTAAAACATGTTTGTTTTTTTTACACATTTGTTATGAGATAGATAATCTGTGAAAAGATCAATCTCCTCCATCTCTTCCCTGAAGAAATGCACCAAAAACAACCAATCAGAGTCAGGAGGTTGGTTTTAGCACTTAGCACCTCATGTACTCGTTGCCAAATGTGCTAAAAGCAGAGAAACAACTTTAAGGAAAACTGTTCAGCCGCCGACATCTGAGACAACTGCAGCTTTAAGAGCAATTTAAGAGCATGATAAAAAATAACAACAACCAACTTCTCGTTTATTTCAAGAAGACGAGACACATTCTACAAGCGGAAATAGAGACAGAAACTGGGAAATGGTTCAGTCAAGTTCCTTAAAAGACTGATGAGACCCACAGTCAGCTGTTATTTCCATAATATGCGAATGTGACACATTGATTAGCAGAGGTGCACAGAGAAATCGGCACAGACTGTGCAGTTAGCACAACTAGATTAACATAGAATCACCAAAAGAATCTGAAGTCAGTTTCAAATGTCAGCTTTCCAAACATTTCATCTTTGATTGAAAAAAAATTGTGAAACCCTGCAAAGTTGTGCATTACCGACTGCTCTCTCTCACCGTCACAGAATGCATAGGACTCAAAACGTTTGCCTGACAGAAAAATAACCTACTTTAATTAGTTCTGCCAAGACAAATTTAAGACCCGTGAGTAAAAATATTTTTTAAATGAATTTAAGACATTTCAAGGCCTTCATTTTAGATGCAGAAATTTAAGACTTAAAAAAAGGCACAGACACTAATAATAATTCATTTAAGAATATGTTTAACATTCTTATATGAATTAGGCACTGCATAGCATGAGATGTATTACTATAAAACATAACACATGTCAGATGTGCAAAAAAAAAGAATTTAGAGGCATTTGTGGACTGAGCGCAATGTAGCATAAAAACAACTAAATCAATATGCAATTTATCTAGAATGTAGGAAAAAAAACGTCTCACATCACAGACGAGCGACAGAAGCTTAAGTGCAACAAGTTTGGCCTGTGACACTTACATAACCCAGTGCCTTGTCCCCCCTCGGTACTCCAGTCACATAATCTGTTGAAGACAGAAAACAGAGAACTGATAAACTGAGAACTATTATTATTTCCAATGCCATTTTGGTTGCATAGACTCTCTATACTATTTTAAGTATTGTTATTTTGTTTGCTTATTTTGGGTGCTTAAAATGTTTTCTGGCTCAAGAAATTGAAGTTTGTTTTTTGTAATCTTTAAAAAAAAAAAAAAAAAAAAAAAACTCGCATTATTAAGCCTTTATTGTAAAATCAGTTAAAAATAGTCTCAAAATGACAATATCAATTATCGCAATAATTTCTGGGACAATTTATTGTCCAGCAAAATATATTCTTGTGACAGACATATATGTGTGTTTTTTAATACAATATTACCACATGTAAATGTCTTTATGACAACAATAATTGTGATAAATCTACATTTTCATCACTCCTGTGCTTTGTGTGACACGGTTATTTGTATGTGGGCAGCATTTGGGGATCTACTGCAGTGAGTATCCATCCAAAGGCTGAATATCTTGCTGGTGAGCAACTTCAGACACATCAAACAAACTCATATCACATTCTAGTCTGTTGTGATATTAACATTTCACCCACTGACACTGCAGTGAGGATAAATTCAGAATATAACATATGGTGCTAGTAGAAATGTTTTGGCAGTGTTGTCAATTGTTTTTCTCTGTTTATATATCAAAATGTTTCCATAAATGTGCAGCAGTGAGATGAAGTTGTTGCTTTCCTGTCCCTTTGTACATTTTTGCTTTGAATTTTACATCTTAAGCAAAGTCCAGTAAAACCACAAACCGATTTTACCCTGAGCATCACAAAGAGACCCTGAACCGACATTCTAGATCGAATTGACTTCCATTTCAAACAATTGGCAAACTTATCCCAGTTTCAGCTCTTCATGTCTTTTTGTAAACATTCAAACAGTCCTCAGGTCATTGAGTTTTATGAGGGGGGGGAGGAGAAACCTAAATAAACAGATGCATCCTCAAAAAAAGCGTTGGTAGTGTTGGAATCAGTGGACATACCTTCCTTCCCATCCTCGTTGAAATCCCCGACTGTCACAGAGTATCCTGTTGGACAGAGAGACATGAAATCACTCAGGAAAGATTCAGATCCTGTGATCTTCTAGGCTTCAAGTCGCAATGTTTATGTCAATGTGGCAGAAATGACAAAAGAAATCACTTCAAAAACCTTCGGTAAATACCTCAAAGGATTCAGCCACCATTTTTTTGGACTTGGGAGAAGTCAAGCTTCCCTACATCAAGCTTGCTAATGCACATATTTAAGGATCTTGTCTTGTGTTCTGGTACAAGCGTTCATGTTGGAACAGGAAGCGGCTGAGTCCCAAACTGCTCCCACAAAGATGGAGGCAGGAAATGGTTCATAAAGTGCTGTACATTTAGTAGTTCCTTCCACTGGAACCAAGAAGCTGAATCCTGAGACCTTCTACCAAACTATACACTTCATAGACACGGAAAGCCAGTGTTGTTACCCTGGAAACAATCAAATCCTGACATGTCTGCTGGATTGATCATGTTGATGATTAATCAATTAATCGGATGGAAAAACTCGACAGGTTCAGCAGATTTTTCATAAACCATTTGAATCTTTCTTTTACGCAATATTAGAAATGCATTATTTAATGCATTAAATAAACAAATAATTTGGGTTTTAGATAAGAAGTTAAACATTTTACTACCTAAAATGCAATAACACAACATTCCTTTAGCTTAAGTTTCATCTTTTGTAGCAAAGGACGGACCTTTGGCTACAAAAATCACTTCCAACATCAGCATGTGAAAATCTTGACTTACCTAGATTTAACATCAGTACAATGCAGAACTGATCTGTTCATTATTTTTTAGACTAAACGATTAAGAACTATGAACAGCAAAGGTGCCAAATAGGAGATTGATTTTACAGAATTTGAACCGGAAGCTAAAAACCTGAAGACAAAAATCATTTACGTTTTTTTTTTATTAAGGTAAAATGTAGATATATATTTGTACAGTTTTGGCTTAATTACTGCTCTCAGCAAATGGTTGAAACGGTTAATTGACTAAATTAGCTGACGATTAACCAAATCATTGATTCATTGCAATGAGTCCGATTTCAGACCTAATGGCTTGCTTTAGAGCACTGCATCCGAAACCTTGCGTTGCACGTGGTGATGCAAGACTTGGATTCAACCGGATCGCCATGGAAAAACTCACTCTATATGCAGCCGTCTTTGAGCCAATCTCAACTCCTCTGTGAAATACCTGCTTGATTTTAAACACCTGCGGCCAGAGCAGTGATTGGAACACCTGAATTTGATCATTCGGACGGGTGAGCGAAAACCTTTGGCAGCATGGAGCGTCTTAATCAGGGGTGTGTGAGTGTGTGTGAATACCGAGGTAGCTGTCGTCATACTGGGCACCGGCTGATTTGGTGGAAAGTGTGTTTCCGTACGGCGTGATGTAGTCGTTGTTGAAGCGATTTATAATCTCGTCGACGCGGTCTGAAATCAACTGGCCTGAGGAGAGAAGAAGAGAACGTCGAGGAACAAATCGAGACTCAGGATCCCGCAATCTGAAAAGTGCAAAACTGGAATAAAAAATCTAGAACATAAAATTAGGAAAGAAATATACAGAGAGAGAAATAAGAGAGAAACAAGTGAACTTAATAGTTTCTTTTTTCTTCATTTCAAAGAAAACTTTGGGTGTAGAAAACCCCCTGACGTTATTAAAGCTGCCACAGGGACATGATGCTAACAGCCGTCTAATAAGAAACGAGCTCTGTCTGTGTGTGTGTGTCTGTGTGCGCTTGTGTGTGTGTGGTTGTGTGGGTGTTGACTCAACAGGAAACAATAATTAGGAGAACAGAGCCAAGGAGGAGCCGCTCCACGCAGCCAGAAAACATGTATGCTCCTGAGTCAGCGTTCAGGATGCAGCCGCCGTCACGCCCTCTGAGTTCAGACGGGCTAACAAGGATTACAACCATCCACCGCCGTGGACACATCTTCTGCTGGTCGGCCCACCTGAACCTCACCTCCTCGTTAAACTCTTAAGGCGGTGATGACGCAAGCTGCCCGGTGCGAGGCGAGGCACAGAGTCAGATTTATACCCGGCTGCTCACATTCAGAACAGCT
This sequence comes from Poeciliopsis prolifica, assembly GCF_027474105.1. Lineage (NCBI taxonomy): Eukaryota > Metazoa > Chordata > Actinopteri > Cyprinodontiformes > Poeciliidae > Poeciliopsis > Poeciliopsis prolifica. The sequence continues at coordinate 807,368 of NW_026562382.1, forward strand.
TCTTCGGTTCAACACTGAGCGCGTGTCAAATGTTGGAAAAGAGTTTCTGACTGAACAAAGCAGCTCAGCTGCAGGAGGACCACTATTTGTCTCAGCCGTAAGACAGGTGGACAAATCTTTACTCTTGCGGAGCTGCTTAAGGAAACAGAGTTTGGTCGTCCCGTCTATCAGCTCTCTGTTAGACGGGACCTCCCATATTCAGTTGAAAGGTGACTTTTTTGGGGGAAAATATGGAAGAACCAGACTTTCACTAGCGCCTCCTCTAACATATTTGAGGCACTTTGCTTCAGTTAGACATGACACTATTTATTTAAAGAAAAAAGAAAGGATTCAAACATTGGATGGTTGGGAGCAGCTTAGTGTCATTGAAAGGCAGGAAACAGATGGGAGCAGTAAGGGCTGCCCAGCTCTGTCCAAATATAATACGATCCACCTACCAGCAACTATAAATCATCACATGCAATAAAGAAATAAAATGTAGATGGAAAATATAAAACAGATACTATTATGTTAAAATGCTGTTGTGATGGGTCCATCTTTTGAGTCTGAATGCATTTGTTGTCATCAATTACTGCTTTTATTTCTTATATGTCTTGGCCAAAACACACTGGAGACTGAGCCTCAGACTTATTCTGGTTACGTCAAGATTTTAGAAGAAATCCTGGAGGTCGTGTCTGCACCCAGATACCGACCTCCTCCAACTTTCATTTAAAAGCAGCAAAGAAAACCCCCAAAACAAAAACAAAATAATGAATGAATGCAAGTAATTTATCCAGATTTGATAAATTAGAGCTGGATAATTCATCCAGATGTAAACTGAACACTCACCCTGCCAGTAGAAGCTGCCCGGTCCTCCCACCACAACTCTGTTACTTTCTGAAGCCACAAACAGAAAAAAAACAAATTCAGTATTACTTTCACTTTTTTTTTAGCTTCATAAACATCAGGACATGTTTACACTCCGGTGATTTGGAAAGAATCAAAGACCTCCCATATTCAAAGGGTAAAATAAAAACAAACATGGATTCTCGAGTGTAAACTATTCGTCCTTTTGACTTTTCAAACAAGAACTAATTTTGACGCTGGCGCTTCTGCTAGCATAACCAAAGATTTTTAACTCCATAAACAGCAGCAAAATCACAAAAATAAAATGGTTGTTTTGGAACCCAAAACCTCAGCCTTTGAGGCTTTTTTGTTATTTTTGAAAATAATAATAATAAGATTACATAATCCGAAATGTTCCTCAATGTAATTGAACATGCCATTTCACTTCATCTCTAGCATGGATTTATATCTATTTTATGCATTTATTTCTAATTGTAATGGTTACACCTTGTTTTAATTTCAAAAGTGTTGTTCAAATTAAATGCAGAACTTTGTTCATTTCTATAATAACATTGATAGACGTCTTAGTTTGAACACCGTATAATCGATCCAACACAAAATAAAAAGACAAGTCCTTGAAATCCAGACATGCTTACGTAAGAAAATAATTTTAATCATTAAACACTTGCAGCACTGTAACTGGTAGCAGAAATCAAAAGTGGAAACTGAGCGACTGTGGCTCAGTCTCCAGCATTAAAGTGCCATGAGTGATGATCTGACTTTACACAAGCTCAGTTCATTTACAGTTTACCGCAGGAATTGGCCTCACAGGTCACATAATAAAAACTGTTTAAAACCAACTCCATAAATATTAAAGGATGATCTGTTTGGGTTTGTGCTGCTTGCCTACCTTAAGAAAGTCTGCACTGAAGCCAGCCTGGCAGAAACCCTGTCCTTCTGGAGTGTGGGAACCTGGAAAAAAAACAAAAGTCAAACATTGGAAACATCAAAGCCCGAGCTCACATTTATAAAGGCTGAGACCGGAAGTAGTAGTATTTTTAGCTTGAGCTGGAAGATTTGCTGTTACGTTCTGGGAGTGACGTAGTTACTAAGCTCTATGATGACCTCAAATTAAGCATCCAACAACACAATGAAGAACATACTGGATCTGCAGGGTGAGTATTCCACCACTGTGTCTCCTTTCTTCAGGTAACACGTCCCCACAGGCTCCCTCTCGCTGAAGCCGAAAGTGGACCACTGGTAGAGGGGAGCGCAGGCCTGAAATGCACCGGACACATTCAGAACGTACGACCCAAAACTCAGAGCAAACAGTAACTCGCAGAAGGTCCACCGGCTGCAGTTTTCTGGTCGATCGCAGATCGGCAAACATGAAAAAGACCTGCCGATTCAGATTTTGGCTGATGCTAATTTTTTTAAATCTCAGGAGCAGCCAACCAAAGCCGCACTGCCTCGGTAGAACAGTTTGAACAAAGTGAAACCTGGGGATGTAGGTATTATTAATTTAGTGGATTATGCCACAGCAAAGGAAAGAATAACATAGAAAAACCGTCTAAATAGCTCAGAATCACTCATATTTTTTCCCCGGCCCGCTGTGTTGGCTACGCTACACACAGAATTGTTGCCAAAGCAACTGACGCACAACATCTGTCTGAGGACAGAACATTCAATCTGGTGAAGAATTATGTTTTCAGGCTTGGGTGTATTTAACAACTATTAATAAGTGATCATCTCACACAGCGGTGGTTGATTAGCTAATTTAAACATCTGCTCTACTGTCAGAGTGTGTGTGTTTATCACCTGTTTCTTCTTTTTTAACTGATCTGAAATGCACCAAATTCCACAGCGCATCTATATCTTAAGATTATCAAAGTCAAGCTAGCCAAGTTAGCATACCTGGCTTACTTTCCTCTTCCTCAATATGTTTTTTTTTGTGTGTGTGTTTTTTTAAATTAAAACCTTTCTTGACCGGTGAAATGTGGCACAAAGGGACTTTGCTACCTCGTTGTCATAGTATTGACAATTACTAGCAAAGCAGCGCTTTCATTGATACATCACGCATATTGTCAAATTGACAACAGTGGGGCGACTATTGTTAACCATGTATGTGAAGACGTAACCAGGTAGACGGGTCTATTGCAGAGAAAAAGGGATCAGCGGCTGATTTTCTGACCTTTACGGAGGTTCCACAAGTAACTATTGGGCTAGTTGCCTGTCCCAAAATTAAGGAAATCTGGAATGATTTATTAGTGCACTAGGCGGGATAATAACGACGGAAAATGTTAAAATAGAAGAAACAACATAATATTATTGGCTTTGTCAAACATACCCTATTTCCTTTATTTGAGGACAAATGCTGAATTCTGAGCTACTATATGAAATGGATTTAGGTTTCAAGTTCTCTTTTTCTCTGCATGACTCCAAGTAAACTGAAGACACCCCAGACCAGTTTTTCTTTTGAACCAAAACTGTTTGTTTTGACTTACTGTAATATTCAAAAATCCTTCCAGGTGGAAAAAGGACTCCCAGTGATTTGGGAGTTTTGGTGTCACTGCAGCATAAAGCAATGGGAAGATGAGGTGAATGTGTTTAATCTATAGCTGAGGTAGTCTTATGTGTTTACCGTTTCATTTACAGTCCAATGTGTTGCCCAGGTGTGCGCCACAGGGTTTATATTCACTCACCTCCTACACATTGTACGTCTTTATGGAAAAGCGCTTCTGCATATTCTTACTGCTGCATAACCCTGCCCTTTGTTTTGTTCAAGTTTGACATTTTTGGCCCAGCGCCCAATCCAGAGGATTTCTGGAGAGAATGTGCATCTGTTCTAGAAATCTTGCACTCATTGCACCTGCATTAATGTTCCTCACATTTTCATCCTCCACAGTCCAACGTAAACGACTGAATGCAAGGCAACACTGCTGTGAACATCTCTAGTTTGAGCAGTCTGTGCTCCCACGTCTACGTTTCCATTGGCCATATAATTCAGCAATCTGACATTTTGAAAATTAATTTGCTTCATGGAAAACCCCCTCCCCCACCATTTTCATAAAACACTTGTTTTTAATAAGAGGTTTTAGCGCAAGGATGAAGTGGGGCTTTTAGGCTTCATCAAAATTGGTTTATTTTGCAAAACTGCAATGGAAACACTTGTTTCGCATCACACGATCAACAACCTGACGTTGCCGCTGGCAAAAAAGCCACAAATAAACTGCAAACAAACTTTTTCACTTGCGATTTAAATTGAACTTCGTATTTAATGGAAGCACAGTGACTGCAATATTGTTTGATTTTTGACAAAGGTTTTGGAGCATTTGTTATAAGAACACACCCAGTGAGAACTGAACACAAACGTGTGTGTTTAAGGTCTTACCAGGATGTGTTCTCCGTCAGATCGCACTGAGGCACCAAACCACTGCTTGGACTTAAACTCGATCTGATTCCCATCTTTAAATCGGTTATCTGTGGAAAAAACACAAAAGATGATTGTTAAACTAGATGACAGAAAATAATGTTCTTTCACAGAAGCAACTCGTAAGAGGTATCCAACTGTAGTCTAAGGATCAAAAATACCCTAATTTCCCCCATCAGTGAATGCACCATAACCAAGAACTAATGTGTCAGTTTTTACTGGACAAAGAAGATTCAAAGTCAATCATTTTCTGTGTCAGCAAGTTGGAAAAAGGAAACAAAAAGGAAAAATGTCCTGAAAGGACGTCTCAGTTGTTCATTCAGAAGACTCATGAGACTCAGACAGGAAAAATATGAACATAGACATGCAGCAAAGGTCAGGAGGTCACGACCCACACAGCTGGATTGAGGACTAACAGTCTCTGGGGCACCATAGCGACGCGTGCTGCCTCGGCCTTCTGCTTCCAAACATTGAGATTTCAAGAAATGCCAGGAAGGAATGATTTATTCCAGCAAGGCTGCACTGTATTAAAAAAAACATGATGAGTCTAGTAAAAATAAATACTGGTTGTCAAAAGGTGGTATTGGAAATGGACTTTGATTAGTGAATCTCCAGTGAAATTTAAGGGTAAAACTGTGGGCACCAGGGACATAAAAAGGGAAAAGTGCGTCACTTGTAAAAATGATTTTTCTTACATATTTGTTGTCATGTCATGACAGCATAGAATGAGAAAAAGCAAAATCTCATCAGACGGCAACAGCAGCTCCTGTGAAAGGAGTCGATCCTTTCACACATTATCCGTCACATAACACACTGTCACACTGTTATTATAGAGATGCTGGTGGCATGTTAAAAATATCTACTTTTATAAAAGTTACAATACTGCAGCTTTAAGGAAACAAGTCAAGAATCGGAAAAGTACTGGAACGCGTATTAGGCAAGATTTGACACAGACACTTTGTACGTACGAACAGAGCACTGATAATGGAGGCGACAGCGGCTGGTTCCGTCCAGCTCTCTGCCCACAGACAGAGGAGTAAAGCCGTGCTGAGTTCAGAGACCACAGCACGAAAACACCACTTAGCTTTGAGTCACTTGGATAAATAAAGAGATAAATCACAGACAAATCTGACACAAAGGAAACAGATGAGTAGATGAAGGAAGCAGACAAGACACAAAGTGAGAAAATGTTTAAGATTTTCCAGGCTGATTAAATAAAACCTAAAACATTTGTGTGGAAAGTAGATTTTAAAAAATCCTTTGATTCTCAGAACAGTGTTACTAGAAAAGTATAAGCTGAATCCCATTTAAGCCAATCAGACACTGTGGGTTTATTGTTGAACAGGGTTTGTTTACCCCAGTTTGGCAACGCGGTACATGCTGAACCCATAATCTCTCCGTATGTTAATGAATCATTCATCAATGGTGCAAAGTGTTTGCCGTCAACTATTTACCATGTCAGAAGGCCTGTTGCCATGACAACAGACTGTTTTTGTTGTCAATTTGAGCGCTTACCTCCTAAACCAATGGGTGGACAGAAACCACTTGAGAAAGAGGAACACGACTCTACAAACATAATACCACACTAGCAACACTAGCGCTAATGCTGCAACCGAAATCCTCCTTCACCTATTGAATCTTAATAATTATAGAGATGGTTGATGATTTCAAGGACAATCAACATGATTACAGTTCAGTCTCAGGAAAGAACATGTCTCCCTTCATTCATGAGAATATGACAACATTTTAAAAAAGGAAATAGTTGCAATGTTCTAAGCATATGCATGCATTGTGGGTGATTGCCATGAAGTTTTAAATGTTTTAAATTTCATTTGTGAAACACTTAAATTTCTATTTAACCAAAAAAGAACCAGAGTGTTTCAAAATGTTCATTTAGAGAAATTACCTAATAAATTACCCCAGCAGTGGTCTAAACCAATGTTGTCCACGCCACAAGCTTTCTTTTTTACAGTTTTTGTTGGTGTGGTTTCAGGGGCCGACGGACTGATGGGACAACTCTTTTCTTCGACAGTGACATCTGCCGCGCTCCTCCTGAGCGTCACGTTAGGAGCTTTTGGTTTGTTTAGTTAGTTTTTCCACATTATTTGAAGCTTGTTTAGTTAAAATGTGTTGCATGACATGTTGCAGTAGAAGGACATGCTGTAGAAAAATCATGTATTTAACAGTCATTTCAAAGTAAATATCTTCCTCATTAAATTGTTAGTTTACAAAATTAAAATTTTTATGTTTTAAACAACTGCTGCTATGCGTTAATGGATGTATAATTTTGGCACTGATCTCACCGCACAGACAAGATGGCATAATTGCAGAGTAGGAAACCTTACAGATTTACATCGGACATATTTACATCTGTTTGTTTCAGCGGAGCAGCTGGAAATCAGACAACTGACATCTCAAAGAGCATTTAACAGAAACAGCAAGACTGTGGTGAAACGTTGTGAGTTGGTCAAAATGAAAACGAGTCAGAAATGAGTCAGAGTCATACCACACAAACACACACACACACGACTTCCAGTTAATTCTGCCATTCCAGTGAAGCTTTGGTCAGCAATCATGCAGGTCAAATCAAAAACAAAGACCTCCTTTGTAAGAGAACACACACGGACGCACACGCACGCACACGCAAACAATCCAACTAGGCCACTCAGTAACTGCGTCTGTTACCCTACAGCCTCTCAGTGTCAGTTTTTCTTAAAGGCGCTGGAGCAGTGCAGATATTTGCTAAATCCATCTTTCTGCAATATTACGGCTGCAGTCTGAATGCAGCGAGAACATATCCTGTACGAGCAGCCTCCTACAACTTGCACTTAATAAGGCCATGTAAGACGAATTTACCTTTTATGGGCATAGCATGCCTGGAACTGAGCGCCGCATGAGGCCAAATGCTCCAGGTGTTCCAACAAGTCTTTCAAAAGCCAAGAAGCCTAAGCCACTGACACTGTGGCTACCGAGGAGAACACTGGATGTTTACTGTGTAGGGAAATTTAAGGTTACGCCGATTTAAAAGAGCCACACAGTTCCCCGCAACAACCAAAAGTCAATAGTTGCCTAATTTCATTGACGGTTGTTGACATTGCCAACTTCAACGTAATCTTACGAAGAAAAATCAAAGAAAAGTGGCATCAAACCTTACAGACGTTATAAGAATAGCCAATATTAATCTCCGACTTGCAGCTTTCAAACTCCAGTTCAGATGTGGACATTTGCTACTGATCCAGTTTTTAGGGTAAAAAAAACAAAACACACAGGAGTTGAACTCCCACAGGTTCTACACTGCACATGTGTTTTCCAGATAGGGGAGCAAAGTCAAAAGTCATTACGTCCTTCATCAAACAATTCCCAAAAAACCTTGAAAACCTTTTTGTGAATTTCTGGCCCGCATTAACATCATTGCAGGTGTTAATGCGGAGTTCACCCATATTTAGGGAAGCGAAGAGGGGTGTTCCGTCTCACCGTCAGTTCACGAAACCACAGACAAAAAAAAAACTAAATTGAAAGTGCACTCTGGGGTCAATGACTTCTACTTCTGTCATTTTCAATCAACATATACACTCAATATCAATTATATGCAGCTATTTCTAGTCTTATTTTACCTGTTTGCGCTGCTGCAATGCTTTATTTTCAAAAGGAGCAGCATATTTTAAAACGTCTCCAGCATTTTATTGTGAAATCATCAATGAAGCCTAAGGTCAAACGAACATCAAGTGTTTACTTTGTTTGTCTATGTTGCTCTGAAATGACACAGTCATAACTTGGCACACAAGTTATTCCAAGCATGTAGGATATCCAGGCTGTAGTGTCTATTTAGTGGATATATAAGAGCGGTGCGGGCTCCACTGCTTTAGAGTGTGGTGTGTTTGTTGCAGCCAACTTCAGTTTGCTGAGGTCTGCCACAGAATACCAACCAGACTCGACTACACACACACACTCACACACACACACAATAGCTCCCCGTCCCACAAACACACTGCCGTCCCACTTGGCCTGAACTGCTCTGTGTTCCAGCGGCTCCAAAAGCTTCTCTCTGTTTATCAGAGCTTTCCAGTGTTTTCTCTGCTTTTAGAGCTGACCTGATTTCAAGAAACTGCTGAGTGTCAGACATGAGCTCTCATTCCGACGCAGCACGCTAAGCAGGCGGGAACTGGTTGGACTTTTTTACATGAGCCTGTATGCGATCCAGCCCAACACGTTTTGAAAAGTAGCGGGCTGGTACAACGTTGACGTGATTAGCGAGCGTGAGCGACGATGCCACAATTCAGCTAAAATGACGTTTGTGCGCTTCAGAGTGTTTACCCAGCTGCTGCTCTACCAGCAGGGAAGGAATAGGAACAGATGTAAGCCACAACATAATAGAAATGCCTCCGGATGTCAGGCGGAGAAACATCAATGTTGTAATTGGAAAAGTCGGCGCACCTGACGGTGATTGCGCCACCAGTTGCTCCGAGGCAACGTTTTAGGTTCTGCAAGATGGAGCTCGTTTGTCTTTTTTCCTCTGCCTTCTGGGTTACTGGAAATGTGTACCTTGGTTTTCTAAAAAAAAAGCTTCAAAATTTTTCTTAGTACTCGTCGTGTTTGTCTCCTGGAGGAAAACAAAGTGAGTCATATGCAGATCCGGACCGATGATTGAGACTGCGCATTACAGCTGTTACAGAGTCCTACAGCAATTAGGAAATATACTAGGCTTGTGTATTTCCTCTAGGGTTAAAATGTGTTTGGAAATCATACTTGTAAGAGTCCGTGATAGTCAGAGTTGGACCTTAAGAGTGAGGCGATGCTGCCACGCCCCAAGGCTTGGTGATAAACCAGTAATAATAAACCAACCAAAAAAACTGGCTTCCTGCACACTCAGTGCATGAGGCACTCAGTTCTGGTAAGTGTGTGGGACTTTATCTGACTGCTATTAATTTGCCACATCACATAACAGTAATATCGCTCATTTCTGACTGAAGCAGAAAGGAAATGAGCTTCTGGAAGATAACAGAAGAGGAAGGATATCTCACAGAGGAGATAACTTTCAACAGATCAAGGTTAAAAATGTGTTTTCTATTTGCATCCAAACCTTCTATCTGCTTTTGCAGAGATGGCAAAGTGAGGATGAAGAGCAGCCACTCACAGTTTTAGTGCGACTTCTTTTGCAGTTCAATAATGATACAAATCTGACCCAATGTTTCAGTTTTACTCATGGCAAAATTATTAACAAAAGTAAAACCTTTTTACAATAAAAAACTTGTAATTTACACAAAGCATTTATCTGTCGCATTAAGCAATAAATCCATTAATCGCATGGTGAATTAAAACAAGCTGAACAGATTTATAGTTTTTCTTTAAATCCAAAAAACGAATGAAAAAGATTTCAGTCATTGGACTCAAATAGCATTTATGGAGGACAAGTTTGTTTACACAGACTTCATAATTCACTTTACTTGCGGTTATTTATTTTGGACATTTAAAATGTTTTTCCAGTTCTGCTGTCAAATGTTCATTAAAATCTAAAGTTGGTTGTTCTTTGAGGATGTGCTCTTGCATTATTAAGCCATTAACATTATATTACTAGAAAATAGTCTCAAAAACAATAATATTGTTCATTCCGATAACTTTTTGGACAATTTATCGTCCAGCAGAATTTGTTATTGTGACAGGCTTATTGTTAATAATGTGTGTGTTTTTTTATGCAAATAGAACCATATCCATGCAGCAAATTTTACTCAGAAGCAGATTTTAGTTCACCCAGCTCTGGTTCACATTTATTTATTAAACTTAGCTGAATACAACGAGCGTTTTCAAAGAAGCATTACCCAAACCCTGCTCTTAATGCTGAAAATGGACTCAATGTTTTTCTATGCAAGATAACTGTAAAACAATTGACCTTATAAAAATGAGCAAACTAAACATCTTTCTTTTAATACCTCAAATTTAAGGACAACATGCAAATATGTTTTTTTTTGTGTGTCTAGAGTGATTCACATGTTTAATGAAAAAACACTTCCCTAATTTGTTTAATCAAAATGTAGTTTATTACTCAGCAATAAAAAAATAATAATTTTGACAATTATAACCACCTTAAAATAGTCAATGTTTATGATTAGAAAAATTTCAGACCGTTCTCATAATGGAGAATAAAACATTTTTATGTATGAGAATAAAACAATTTTAGTGTTTGAATCACAAAAATTGTTTTAAAATGTAGACAACCTGGTGTCCCCAACTTCGTTCCGGCTAGAAGAATATACGACAAAACCTAAGACATTTGATTAGCATATTAAAGGACAACTTGCTTGTTTTCTGATGAATTTAAGGTTTTTTAAGGCCCTAATTTATGACAGATGAATTTCAGACTTTGTAAGGCAGGGAGGTACAGCCTGTTAAAGAAACACTTGCAAACTTGGAGAAACTGCGGGAAGAGAACTTGCCTCCACAGATGAGCCTACATTCCTCCTTTAAAATACATTCCTGAATGTGTCCTGACATGAGGCAACAACAGCATATTAAGCTCAACCCTCATTAACCTATTGATGACACTGTAAAACACAACCTCATCCGTTTGGGCGACAGCAGGCCTTTGTTCACCGCAGCTTGCTTTAATCGCAGCAGATTTATTTTCAGAAAGCAATCCGGTGGGTCGCAATGACCTAACCTAACGGGTAAGACGGCGTTTTGTCTCCAGGCCACCGGGGTCATTCTGTTTGTGACAAATTTAGACAGTTTTCACAGTTAGCCATGAGTCAGGAAGTGCAGCATGAAGCAGACTTCTGAAGAAACCCATTGTGGTTTACCCTGTCATCTCCTGCAGCTGTGCCTGACTAAAACCGAAATGCTAACGCCGACACAGTGGAGGTGGGTGACATGGACTTAAAGTATTAAATATTACTTTTTTAAATTTTTAATTTAGGGGTAACAGTTTTTATTTAGAGTAACGATATGAGTCTCTGGTCGAAGCCATAGCTGTGCATTAGGGAGTTTGCTCCTGGTTACCTTTGTCGTCGAACAGCAGCTGCCGGCAGCTGGCGGAGTTCTTCCAGGGACAACTGTACACAGCTCCCCTCTCCACCACGGTGCTGCTGGACGATGTGTTGGCCCGGGGCGCTCCGATGAGAAACGTCGGAGCTGAGGAGGAAAAGGAAGGCGGTCAAGTACCAGCAAGATGAGAAGCAAGGATAAAACGAGAGGCATTTCGTTAGTTTCTAAACAAGAATCGGGTCGTGGACGGAAGATGCCCTTTCAGACTGTCGTCATCTCTGCGTTTTCAAATAACATTACGGTCAGTGCTATAATGAACTGGCTTTGATCAAAGTATATTCATTCAATCAAACTTCTGGTAACATCTCTTGTTTGTCAAACTGTTTTAACAAATATCAGCCAGAAAAACCAGTGACAGCTCATTCAGTTTCTACAATAAATAAAGTGAGAGTTATTGTGTTACTCGTTTTCTGAATTTATTGCCCTTCTGCAAATCTTGTAAATACAAGTGCAGCTTGGCGATATAAAGCGAGCGCTTGGCTGCCTGCAGTGATGACCATTTTCATCTGTGTTCAGAACAGCAGGCCTTTGTTCATAGCAGCCTGCTTTAATTGCAGCTGATTTATTTGCAGGAAGCAATCCAGTGTATCGCAACATACAATGAGGGAAAAAAAATCTAACGGGTCAGTCGGTATTTTTGTTTCCAGGCCTCTGATTTATCGGAACATCGATTCTGAATATTAGGATGTCAGCTGACAACATCAGGAAAAAGCAAATCGCTGTCTAGAAGAATTCAGACAGAGTTTAACTTCCCCTGTTAGAGCAGTGGGGATCTTTATAGAAACATGGGAGCATATGGGTGTGTCGTAACACAATGTTGAGATGGAAAGTTGGCAGCAGTAACCTAGCAAATGCAGTCATTGAGACACATCAACATGGAGCGAGAATCATGAAATGAGTTAAAACTATTTTAAGAGAAAATCTGTCATCAAGTAGAAGGTAGTTTGCTGGTGTGAACATCCCCAAAGTCAGATTTCCAAAAGAAAGACAACTCAGGGTTTCCCCTGGAATATTACAAGCCTGGCAGGCCACCAGGCTTCACTTGCTCCCATGCAGGCTTGTTTATTTTAAATAGCGTTTTTATACACTTGTGACAGTAAACATGGATTAAGCTAGATTTATGGTTTAACAAATTTGAACACTCCCTTGCCATTGAACACAGCAAGGAGATGCGCCTCTTTGGCCTCACTTTATTATTTTCAAATTATGATGCCTGCATGTACACCTCCACATTTTTGTAATTTCTCTCAGTTACAAAAATGTTACTTTTTGTGGGCTGCCTATAGCATCCCTACCACCAGGCTTGGCAGGTTTCGTGAGGAGGAACCCTTGATAACCCAAACTTTGCATACCTTAGCAACTCGCTGACTTGGGTGTGGAACAATCTCACAAAGGCCGACAGGACTCAAGTAGTGATGTTTGGCCGTAATGAACAACTTTATATTTGAAACAGAGGCAACAACAGTGTAGCAGCACATATACCTTATAGCAGCTGTCAAGCAAAGTGGTAGAGTGGTGATTTGGGTGAGTTCAGTTGCGCGTTCACACCTCCCCAAACGAACCGGGCTTTCTTGACAAACAAACCAGAGTTTGACTAAAGCGGACCGGACAGAGATGGCGTAAGTGTCCAACTGCTGAAGCTTGACCCCAATTTGGGTCATAATGCAGCACGGTGAAGCCAAACACAACAGCAAATTTACAGCAGAGAAAAGGAATAATGGCTAGTGCAATCACCCAGTCAGTCAAAACCTTTGCCTGATCCAGCCCTAAGAAGGATACACGTAAAAAACCTGTGGATCTTAAATAATATCTAGAGTAAAATCAGAGAGAAAAAGCCAAAATTCATCCCTAAAATAAACTGTTGTATCATTAATTGTAGAAAGGAGTGTGTACAATTCTTTCCCGCTTGTCTTTCAAATATTCACTTAAAGCACAACAAGCACATGTCAGAACCAGACTGAATAGCATGACAGGAACTAGCTAAACCTAATTACTCTCTGGTTTTAGTGGAATGGAGGAAGATAAAAAAAAGACATTTATAAGAGCTACTTTGAGACAGAGTGTTCTGTCTCAATGTAGACATTGTGTTACTACCAAAGTGCTGACACAAGTAACGGGTAGTTGTGTTATCTCCAAATCGCTCACTCTTCCTGTTTTTTGGCTTTTTACTGAACAAACTCACTCAATATGAAACACACCCAAACACTTTGGCGATCAAGAATTTGGTCAAATTGGCCAAAGAATTTATTACTGATTTATTTGTCTTGAGTAGCAAATGTCTAAGAAAAAGTTTATCAGCAGAATTTTTTTTTTTTTTTTTTTTTTGTGGGACTGAGAGGAAGATTGTGTTTGTTGAAGGAATATGTTTGATGATAAAAGTTTGGCTGTGCAACTTGCATGGGAAAACTCAAATAATTGGCATAACAAAAAACAAAACTGAAGTCTTTAAGACGCTTTGCGTGCGTCAAAGGAAGTATTCCACTATCTTGTCAGACAGACGTGCTGAAAATAGACACGAGAAAAGAGACATGGAAATGGGAGACAAAAGTCAGAGACGACTCGCACAGTTCAGCCTCACATGGTGGAAACACAATACCTCTGGAAATAAGTAAATATTCCTCTTGGACTGCTTTGAATCACAATGTATACAGACTCTTGAAGAAAAGAGAAAAAAAAGTTTGTATGAACCATGAGTTTTTCCACTACGTCTTGTTTCAATCTCAAAGCATTTCATTTACATGTCAGACAAAAACTAGTGCATGATTGTGAAGTGGAAAGCATCTGATTTAGATATGAAAAGATGAAATATGAATCTTAAATCAAAGCTTATAGAGCCACCTTTCACCAGAAAACCTGAACATGTTTTGTTCAAGGACTTTCCATTGATTGATTGATTGATTGTCTGTTGGGTCATTGTCCTACTGAGAAAAAAAAATTAAAAAAATCAATCTCCTGCACCTCTTCCCTGAGCTACTATGAACGTCCGAAGAAATTAACCAAAAACAACCAATCAGAGCTAGGAGGCAGGTCTTAGTGCTGGTAAATGTGCTAATGGCGGAGAAAATCAGTTGTCCTCTGTAGTCGGTGGTTGCGCTAACTAGCATTAGCTGTTTTAGCAGGATATGTTGTGGTGATCCAGCAAGGGGGAGAAGTTCAGGACAAGAATGACTGACAGCGCTAAAACCCTCCTCCTGGATCTGATTGGTTGTTTCTGACTGTGTGGTGGATTTCCTGAATTTTGGCAGATCGGTGATTGACCGATGCTTACATGTGAAGCCAATCTTTTCAAAATAAAGCTCATGAAATAAGCCACTGGCCTCCTCTGATCTCCTCTTAGAGAGGTTTGACTGACAGATCGACTCACCAGGTCATGTCCAGATCATGTCTGCATATCTGCAGTTAACAACAGACAGTCCACTATTGCCAACTCATCATCTTTTTTGCTATATTTAGCTGCATTTCAGACACACACGCACAAAAAAAAAGGTATCCGCCAAATTCGGAATCGACAGATCAGGTTTTCTAAAGATTGGTGATCAAACAGAAAACTGCTATAGGTGCACCTCTAGTTTGAATAATAATTTGCAGCATAAAATGTATTTATTGGCATGTTTGGTGTATAAATGTACTGCGTAGTGAATGGCACCACACTATTTTACACAGTCTTGAATTGATTTTGGTGGATCTTGTGAGGCTTTTTTCCCACTTTTATTGCAATTCCCTCAAATTTTAACATTAAAAATTCTAAGTCAGTGCACCAACTTCAGCAGAGATGACAATGTACAGTAAATCATGCTGTTCAAAATAACACGTTTATTGTATAAATTAGCCCCCCCCCCCAAAAAAAAGAAAGAAAACAAAGGATTGGAAGAAAATTGTAAATAGCTCATACTAAAGAGAGCCTGTTTGTGAAATTATAAGATTTTCACGTATCCGACGCCGTCATTGCATTTTTATCTCAGCTTTACTGTGTTGGGAGTAAATCAGCTTACAGTTAAATTTGATAAAGAAATCAAAAGAAATACCTTTATGTCCAAAAACGAAGCAGATAGACTCCGGACATTCCCAACCGAGAGTGAGACAGCGAGTATTGCACTTTCTGCTGCTCTCTGCCAGCCGGAGTTCAATATCAGTGGCCCAGTTCTTTATCGATTCACCCTGATTGGATATCGGCGGCTCAGACAGTGAATGAAACACAACACCTCAAAGTGCTTGCTTTGTAATCAGCTTAAAGTAAGAAACATAACCTACTTTTGGATTAAATAAGATGCAATTTTAATTCCTTTGTTTTCTATTTGATTCACATGTGTGTATTGGCCTGTTGTTTGTCGGATTAAAGGTGCCTCCTGAAAAGAACAACCTTTAAGCCTCATTACACCCAAATTCTGGTTTTAAAGAGGTTTTTTGACACGGTTTTTTATTTGAAATGTCTTTCCCCCCCCTCCATTTACTATATATGGGAAATCATCATAATTAACAGAAACACACTGTTCCAAACTCACACCTGTGTGCGATTGATCTATATAAATGTGTTTCACATAATAAGTTTGATTCGTCAGACAAATCTGGAAAGAAATCGGACATCGCCGGTAAAAAAGCCTGATCAGTGCAACTCTCATCAGGAGAGAAAGGACCACAAAGGAGATGCTGAGGCGTGCAAAAGTTTCGGTTCAGTTGCTACTTGGATGTCTTGAAATGCAACCAGGAAAAGTTTGTTTTCGTCCCCAGAAATACGCTGGGAAAAATATTTGTCCAGACTTTCTATGACTAATGGTGGAAATTGTATGAATAAGCATTAAGAGTTCCATCAGTGAGCATTATGCATTAAAAAAAAGAAACCATCAGACTCACTTTTGGTTGGTGGCGGATTTAAAGAAGTCCACCGAGAACCCGAAGTAGCTCCCCTGGGGTCCGGTGTAGACGAAGGGTTTGTCCACGTCCAGGTTGAAGGCGACGCCGCGGTGGACGCTCGCGCACAGCAGCGCGAGCAGCCCGACGACAGCTGTCCGAGCCCCGGCCATGGCCGCTGCGGCTGCCGGAGATCCCCGCGGCTTCACCCCGGAAGACGCCGAGCCAGATAGGACGTTACCCCGGTCACCCCCCCGCCCCAGTCGGTCACCGAGACTCCGCGGGGCTTTACGCCGTCAACAGCGGCACTTTCAGGAGGCTGGGAAATGTCAGCGTTCCCAACGGGAGCAGTTGGAGAACAAGCCTTGTAGAGCGTCAAATGAACCAGGTTCGGCTTCCAGCTGAAGCCGCCGAGCCGCACACAGCGAAGGGAGCGAGGCGTGAGGGTCACAGGGAGCCCGGTTCGGGTCGCCTTCGGCTTCGGCTTGTTTTTGGTTGATAAAAGAACCTGGACGCCTTAACCGAGCCCCGAACTGAGGCCAAGACCGTCTGAGTACGAGGAATGTGTGGAAGTGTTGTCAGAGCTTGTTCCAACGAGCTAAAGTCAGACAAATTAACGACTAAACCCCCGGCTAACAACATCCGCTTAGTTCATTTCAAAATAAAAGCCGGGAGCACAACCACGTTCAGAGTCCTTTAATGTGGAAGCTTGACACCAGTGGTTTATTTTTTGTGTGTTATGCTGACAGACATTTTAAAATTGGGACTTGGACTTTGTTATTTACGGCCGTCCTAAGGTGCAAACCACTTCAGCAAATAGAAAAATGCACAATTGCAAACTACAAAAGCGTTACAACATTAATGAAAGCGCTTGGAGCCAACATAGTGACTATATTGTGACTGTGTTCAAAGTTCAAGTGAACTGAAATACATGTTTACCTTGTACTGCCAAGCAGTCAGTACAAGGTACTTTGCATAAGGCAAAGCAAGTGTTTTTTTAATATAGCACACTAAAACAAATTTAATAAAAACAAATTACACGGTAACAAAAAATCAGACAAAACATCAGACTACAGTGGTATAAAAAAGCAAAGTAATGAAGATTGAAATACAAATTATACAATCAGGTCTATGAATTCATCTCTAAACATGCCTCCCCCCACAAGATGTCACCCTGGGTGGTGATCCATGTTGCCCATGTGAGAAACCGCCACTGTCACTGTTTATTTGTCTCGTAACAAACTGTCATTACATGATGACAATTTTAACAAATTATGTTAAAAAAAATTAACAATAAAAAAAAGCTTAAAAAAAATCTAAGTTGCATTCTGCAGCTTTAAAATAGTTCCTTATTTGCTTTGTTTTGGGGATTTTTTTCTTTTCTTTTTAGATCAAAAAAGCCAAATTTTGTTGATAAATATGGAGAGCCATGTCAGCCAAAATTAAATGACTGATTTGTAAATGCAATTTAAAAAACAAACAAACAAAAAAAGGGCAAAAACATTTTAGGGGGTGGATACTTTTCATGTTCACTGTAAATGAGATACATTCATGAAGTGTGTAAAACAGTATTTTTAAATGCGTGTTAACAACAAAAAAAAAACACATAAGTTTGTAACGCTTTAAAATTTTAAAGCGTAACTAAACACCTTTATTTTGAAAGTCACGTGTTTTCCCTAACGGAAAACACGCCTTTAGCTTCACAGCGAGGCGTTTGATGGACAACAGGAAGTTCATTCCGGAGCGTCAGACAGAAGAAGCGCACACAAGACAGGCAGCAGAGACAGGGAATGTCTCTGAGGTCCTCTGCTGTCGGGGTCAACTGAAGGTCATCAGATGATGGCGTAGAACCGCACAAAGTGATGACGTACTGTATCTCTTTATATTAACCTTAATCTCCTGGAATATGTGTGTTTATAGTGAAAAACACACAAAAAACCCTCATTTCCTCCCCTTTAAGCCAACCGTATTGTGAAAAAGCACATTGATTGGACAGAAAGGAGACGTCATGGACAATTCTTCCCTATTTTTATTACTTTGTGTCAACGAATGAAAAGAAAAGAGCATCTGAAAAGTAAACTGCGTCAAGGTCTTCATATCAGTTCAAGGAGAAATGACTCATTTGAAGGCAGGCACGTCCTAATTCAAGAAAATACAAAGCCTTCTTGGCAACAATTTCCCAGTTTTGAAAGGAAAACTCTTTATTTACTTTTGAACACGTTGAATGTCAGGGGAAAGAAGAAAACATTTAAGAAGAAGGCAAACAAACAAAAGCGTATGCCCGATAATCAAACAAAAAAGCATAAAAACTTCCATATGCAGTTTGAACCGGAGGACATATTTGTATGCATCATTTTTACACGTCGCAGTATCTGCTCTTTCTGAATTGTATCTGTAAAATGAATTCATTACCATTGTGCAGTCTACACCATGTCTGCCATTAAGATGTCCAGCTGCATTTCGTCTTCAGCAAAACAACCAAAAGCTAAATGTTCCTGTCCTTTACGTACAAACAATCTCATCTGGTCTAGAAATGTTTTTTTAAAAATGCTGTCAAATTAAACCAAACATGCTTGAAATGACGTTATCAGAAACGCTTAGTTCTTTGTTTTATGCAAATAATATATAAAGTTTGACTCAGCTTCATTTTTTGCAAAACCAAACCAAAACAAACCCAAACATTTAGCTTCTATCCAGATTATGCAAATGCAGGAAAATGCTTCCAACTTTTTCCAACCCGGCCAAGATTGAATCCGGCCAGAGTGCCAAACAATGATCTCTCTTTTTCTGTGAAAGTGGTCACCCGGCTGGCTTAGGGCCACGTTGCATGCGTGCTGTTACAGAGAGAACATCTGGGGGACGACCCGCCGCTGGACTCCAGCTGCGGGTGGAGCCCAGCAGCTGGCGACGTCCTTCGCCCTGAAACCCGGGTCCGGTCACGTCTGCGTCCAGGCAGAGTCAGCGAGTGAGCTGGGGGCTTTTTCTTTTTTTGTTTTGTTTTCGTCTTATTTGGCCATGAACCGGCCCGAGGTATTGCAACAATGAAGTGTGCTCTCAAGAATGTGTGGCAGAACTCCCATGAGGTTCCAGAGATCAGGGGGTTGATGTGTTTATGTGAGAGGGAGATTTTAATTCACCCAGCGTGAAACATCTGATGACGTACCGAGACAAACGAGCGAGTATGCTGTGTGAACGCCACGGAGAAATGTGTTTCCGAAGAGAGACGAGAGTGTTTGGAGAACGGAGTGGAGCGAAAACATGGTGTGTGTGTGTGTGTGTGTGTGTGGTGTGGGTGGGTGTGTGTGTGTAACAGGAGAAGTGGTGTAATACAAATTGTGTGAAGCATAGCTACAGATTACGTAGCCTGTGGAAGAGCTAGTTTGGCTTCAGAAGTTCAGAACTCACAGGGACCAGTCTGAGTTTGGGTTGGGCCGGAGGGCTGGGTGGGAGGTATGAGCATTTTTGCAGAGTGAGGATATTTTGGCTGCACTCGCTTCGGACTGCGCTTTATAAGGGACCGTTTAATGCCTGAGACGTTGGTTCCGAAGAGGTACAGTAAGAAGAGCGGGGCGAGCCGGGCCTGGTGCTGGTTAAATCTGCAGCAGTTTTCATTTTGGGCCACTGTGTGTCAGTAAAAATTGGGCCTTGCTGTATGTCAAACCGCCTCGAGGGAAACTCACACTCCTCAGAGTGAACTTTTTCTCAACTTCCATTGGGATTTTATGTTGATAGATCAATGTAGGTGTGAAGTGGGAAGAAAACGGTGAAGGGTTTGCTAATTCTGTCATAATTACGAATCTGGAATTGAGACATTTAATCGCTGGCAAAGATGTCACTTGGCCTAGCATTTCTCTATTCGCAGTGAATAGCTATGTCCGCTATGTCCGTAGGGCCAAACGTCAGTCATTGGGTCAAATCGGATCCAATCATTCCAGAGCACTTAAAACATCAACAGTCCACACAGTGATCAGTTCTCAACAACTCGAGGGTTCAGGCCTGAGGACTATTGAAGAAAGAGCAGAACAAGTGGCTGGTTTTTGCCAGGCTATGTCATTAGACTGTGGAGTCATTAAAATTCCCAATATAGTCAATTGTTGGTGTGAGTTTATACAAATGGTGTGTTTGATCCTTGTAAGTGAGTCTCTTTTGTCAGAGAAATGACTCGACCCCTGACCCAGCAGTAGCTAATAGTCTGCTGGCATGACGAAACGGTTACTGTTGGAAAATCCTTATAATTGAGGCGAGAAGAGGAGCAAAGTTGAGTTGCAGACAGAGCAGGAGTTTTAAAGAGACAGAGGCCCAATTTCAAGGTATTAAATTAGGAAGTAAAATAAAGTATTTATCTCCTTTACATCTCTACCAGCTTTTCACATCCAGAGGCTAACGTTTTGTGTCAGACGTGTTTCACTGAAGCTGAATTGTAATCAAAGTGACAATCCTCGGACTTCTCAGCTAAACCCGTCATTATCCCGACTATCTCATCTTGGCTTGTTTTGGAGCTGCTAACCACAAATTAGCAGACTAGCCCTTCCTGTGCGGCTGGCTCCTGTTCTGGCAGAAGTGTTAGTGATGTATGATGCAAAGATCAAAAAAGATGCAGAGTCATTGTCCTGTTTCTGTCAACATAACTTGATTTCACCGGTTTAAGAGTCAAACACTGACA
The DNA here is from genome assembly GCF_027474105.1 of Poeciliopsis prolifica. Classification (NCBI taxonomy): domain Eukaryota; kingdom Metazoa; phylum Chordata; class Actinopteri; order Cyprinodontiformes; family Poeciliidae; genus Poeciliopsis; species Poeciliopsis prolifica. The sequence continues at coordinate 828,172 of NW_026562382.1, forward strand.
GCAAAAAAACAAAACAATAGTCTGCTGTCATGGCTACAGGCCTGCTAACGATGTAACTACCCGGTAGCAAACACTTTGCACCATTGCTGACTAATTCATTACTGCGCCTAGAGATTAGGGTTTGCAACATCTATGCTTTGCCACACTGCGGAAACAAATATTGTAAAATATCATCCCCAGCATCTGATTGGCTGAAACATGTTTTAGTTGAATGTATTTAGTTCTGAGAATCAAAGGGTTTTGAAAGCTTTCCAGCTGGAAAATCTTAAAGATTTCCCCACTTTGTGTGCTGACAGATCAACTCCAGCCAGGCTGAAATATTTGTTCCTTCTCATGCTCGTCTGTTTCCCTTGTGTCAGATTTGTCTCTTATTTATCTTTCTGTTTATTGAGGTGACTCAGAACTAAGTGATCTTTTGGGTTGTGATTTCTGAACTCAGCCACCACAACCCTTTCAGTAGTGGGGTTGAACCAAACCGCAGGCAAGAACTCAGTGTGGTCAGTGAATACATCTTTAAATAAAGATGAACATTTTCAGCTAATTATATGTGTAATAACAGTGTAATAACTGAGAGGGATCTCAGAATGCAAATGAGGGGAGCATTAACTGGGCTTCCATAAGAAATCTTTGCAAAAAAAAAAAAAAAAGAATTGTCAGTATTCCACTAATGTTGAAAAAACACAATTTCGCAGTTGCTGGAACAGGAAGCACAAAAACAAGCACCTAATGATCATGACACCTTTGAATTGTGTATTTGAATTTGAATTGTGAATTTGGTTGTGGTGTGAAAATCCTATAGCACTGAGAATAGCACTTGACTTTGGTGTTGCTATGAAATGACACACCCAGTCAAACTGGTTAACATCACCAGTGGATTCCAATGAAGACTCCAGAAATGTATTGTTGTTTTTTTGCTTTTTGTTTTGCTGACATTTTCATTTCATATTTTCAAGCACTTCAATTTGTCAAGTGCCTGTCTACAGAAATACCAGCTTAGTCGAAGTATTTGTTTTTCTGTAATGATGCACAGACACCAGCAGATGGCGGCATAAGCTACCTGTTAGGGAAAACTGATGCTTCATGTCTTCCTCACCAACCAGTGAAACTAGATTCAAAGGTTAAAAAGCAGCTGTAAAATCAATAAATAAAGAAAAGTAAAGTGAACTACAAAGATAGGCGCACTTTTTTAGAATTAATTAGATATCCATTACTGTGAAACAGGCATTAAAGGGCTCATTAATGCTATCCCTGAGCTGCTGTCAGCTTGTGAGTTGACTTGATCTGTGCCGTCAAGAACTGTCCCAATTTGTGTCTTGATGAACTCAATCAAATCCTCACGCTTAACCGTTTGTCGGCTTCTGACACATCAAGAGTGAAGTCTTGCTGCCTAAGTTATTTCCCACAAGCCAACAGGTGCCATGATGATGAGGCAGTCAGTCCTAAGCATCTCACCTGTCAGTGGTCATATTTTTATGTATGATTGGTGGAAATAGTTTTTTTATGGCAGTGGAGACTAAGTGACTGTAAACAAGCTTTACTAAATATTGTATTAGAAGCAAAAAGAGGCATTTTGAGTCAAGATATATGTTGGCATATGAAAATAATAACTTGATCACAAACAGTTTTAAAATGTTGACGTTTGACAGAAATGTTATTTAAAGTAGCATGTTTTTGTTGATTAATTGGGTAGATCTACGCGTTTCTGAAAAAAGCACATAATACGGTACATTAACTGCTGCAATTGGAATGTTCAGGCATAACATTATGACCACCGAACGGCAACGTTGGTGACATTGATTTTGCCGCATCATTGCAGCTTGTAGAGGGTTGAACATAGTTTGAGATCTGTCCATTTTGCTAAAATTTCTTTAACTTGCCAATTATCTATGAATAAATGTGAATGTGTTACTCCAGTTAATAACATCTGCCAACAGGAAGTATATCGGTTTAACCAGAGGTCACAGTGCATGCAAGTCAATCGGGTTTATTTGTGTAGCACCTTTCAGCAGCAAAGCAGCATAAAAGCACAAACATAAAAGGTCATAAAAACAACATACCGTCACTAATTAAGAAACTAGAGACAAGTGGTGCGTTTTTCTGAGGGCCGTCTTCAAAAATCCTCGACACGTGTCAAATATGTTGGTCAACGTTACATTTATTGTGGCTCAAAAGGAACTTTGAACAGGTGGTTGTCATGAATGAACAAAGATCCGCAGAGAACTTTTTTCACAAAGCCTTAAAAAAGGAGAGGAAACTTTTTAAGGCTTTAGACAAACGATAAACATCCCCTTTAGATGTTTTCACGTAGCAAAGGAACATATGAAAACTGAAATGTCACACTGATAATTATGTAGCATAGAACACTGTGGAACAAAATGCAATATGAATTGAAATGAATATTATGAATTAATTCTTACTATAAGAATACAAACAAATATAATGATTTACATTGAAAGAATATGACAAGACCTAGTTTAATTGTGACTCTTATAAACCTTATTACACTAACTAAATATATGAGTCAGTATAACAATAACTTTGTCATTATACTAGTGAGACAGGATCTAGGTCTGTCATGTATTTTCAGACATCTGTGATATTTATTTAGATCATAACCTGAACTGAGCCGTCAGTTATTGATCAGTGCAACACAAACGCGGACTCTGCCTCGGCTGAAAAGCCTCCTGAGGTGTTTGTGGATTTCCTTCATCTTCAGGCCGTAGATTACTGGATTAAACAGGGGCTGATACAGAACCACCTGCAAACTCATGATCGAGCGCGCCGCTTTGGGCAGATCGATGTCCAGTCGGGCTATGATGACGTCGTATGAACACAGACACGAAAAGCTACGAGAACCAGCAGGTGTGGCGTGCAGGTCTGCACGGCTCGTTTCCTGGCGTCCAGGCCCCTTCTGTGGGATATGACGAGTATTTTACAGTAGGTGAAAAGGATGAACGCCAAGGGGACAAATATAGTAGTGGCTAAAATGAACACGCCATATATCGCGTAGCCCCCTGCGGGGGTCATACAGGAAAGCTTGGTGACGGCGTTGTTGCAGAAAATCCCATTCAGCGTGTATCCACATAGTTTTGAACCGTTGACTAAAATAAGTGACGGCACGAGCTGACAGGACGGCAGGAACCACGCTAGAACCAGCAGAGCTGTCACTGTCCTGCTCCTCATGACGGTTTGATATTGCAGCGGTTTACAGATGGCGACGTAGCGGTCATAAGCCATGGCTGCCAAGAGGAGGAACTCAGCACCACACAAAGAGTAATAAATCAAAGCCTGAATTTTGCATGCCAAATAGGATGTAGTCGGCACGTCGGATACGAGGTCGACGAGAAGCTTCGGGTAGACGTTGGTGCTGAGGAGGAGCGAGTTGCAGAGCAGAGCCGCGATGAAGACGTACATGGGCTGGTGGAGGCTCTTCTGGGTCCAGATGAGACACAGGATGGTTGAGTTGCTGCAGAGTATGAGGACGTACACGCTGGACGTCATCACAAAGTACAGAAAGCGGTGTTTCTGCAATTCAACGTGGCCGCCAAAAGTTACATACGTTGCGTTCGGTTCATCGTTCTTTCGATCCATTATAAAAGTTTCAACAAAGCAATGACAGGAACCCAAAAGGCGCTGCCTCACAGGAATGCAGTTCCTGTTAATGGATGTCACGACGTGGCGGTTCGGGTGTGCTCACCTCAAAGTGAGCTGTCCGAGTCCAGGCAAAGTTTTTATCCAGTTGCTTTTCTCTCTATGGACCTCATTAAGGTGTTTACATCTGACAGGAACTCGGGTTCATTTAGGCCTAAGAACTTGGTCGTGAAAATTTCATCACTATTTGCTTCTCGTATGTCAGAAACTAAATGAAAAGTGTTACGTGTCTTCCAGCCATATAGGATCATTTTATAGGAACTATACTGACTTCAGGTGTTATAAAAACGCTATATATCAAATGTGATTTAAAAGAAAACTTACTTCCTAATTTAACACCTTGAAATTGGGCCTCTGTCTCTTTAAGAAGCTCCTGCTCTTTCAAAACTGCATCTCCAGAAAGTCAGCACAACACGGCTCCTCTACTATCCCTTGAACAAGGTTTTTACCAGCGTCGTTCTGAGAAGTAGCTCCTATGATGAGCTCTGATGCTCAGTTCCACCAGAGGTTTGCTAACTGCTGCTGGCTAGTCTGAAGGAGCTAAACTCAGTGGCTGCAACTGGAAAAGACGAGAAGACACACCTTCAGCACCCCCAGGCCTTTTCTGAATGGTTGCTATGGAGATGAATCCTTAGTGAACATGTATTTTGATTAATTTAGTCAATGAGTGTCGTGTCAGGACCTTCTTCGTAAGAAGAAGCACAAACCCAAAAGAGTCACTGTGTTCAGATTAAGAAATACAATTCACCTCCTTTTCCTTTTCCATGACTAAACAAGACAGAATATGTACACAAACAGTTAAAAGGTAAATAAAATGAGTGATTGGTGGGATCCTGTGGTGGCGCAGGGGCAAAGCCACGTAATGAGCCCTTATTCCTCGTGACGGTGGTTGCATGTTCGATTCCCGGCCTGGCAACATTTGCCGCATGTCTTCCCTCTCTCTCATTACCCTACTTTCAAATAAAGGCCAATAGTGCTGAAATGAAAGGAAAAGAAGTGATTGGTTGCTTCTAGAGGAGCTTGATTTTTGTCACAAATTATATTTCTCATAGTCGTCAACAAATATGTAAATAAGAAAATATAGTTACTTATTTCAACTTCCATAAAAACACGACATTTAAATGTAACATCAGACCAATGGAGAAACAAAAGAAGACAATCTTAACACAGACGTGGGCTTAAGGAAAATAGTGTTTGACACCTGGTTGAAGGTCATCATGTTTCAAAAGGTTTTAATCGGACAAATGATCTGATTTACTAAGCAAATGCTGTGATTTCATGGGAGATAACAGAGTTTTGGACAGTCTCTATTGCTGTTATCTGATTATTGCTCTTGTGCGTTTCATAATTGTGACTTGATCTGCATGTTTTGTGCACTTCAGCTGAAATGATGACACCTCTTCATCACCGACTGACTTTATTAAAAAGAATGAATTCAAAATACACAACAGACTCAAAATATACACTTTTTTTTTAGCAAAACATACGTGATCTAGGGGTTTCTTCTCCAAACCATGAGTCAAAAACTATTGAAACTGAAAATAAATAAAGAAAATAATAATAATAATGATGAGTTCCCATCTTTGGGATCCATTGTAATCAGTACATTATTATAGATGCAGAATATCTTTTTCTGCAGTATTCTCCAATTTAACAAGCACAACAAAAATCCTCAACATGCGTCAAATATATTGGTCCATTAATTGTGGTTCAAAAGCAACTTTGAACAGGTGGTTGTCATGAATGAACAAAGATCCGCAGAAATCTTCTTTCATAAAGCCTTAAAAAAGGAGAGGAAACTTTCTTAAGGCTTTAGACAAACGATAAACATCCCCTTTAGATGTTTTCACGTAGCAAAGGAACATATGAAAACTGAAATGTCACACTGATAATTATGTAGCATAGAACACTGTGGAACAAAATACAATACGAATTGAAATTAATATTATGAATTAATTCTTACTATAAGAATACAAACAAATATAATGATTTACATTGAAAAAATATGACAAGACCTAGTTTAATTGTGACTCTTATAAACCTTATTACACTAACTAAATATATGAGTCAGTTTAACAATAACTTTGTCATTATACTAGTGAGACAGGATCTAGGTCTGTCATGTATTTTCAGACATCTGTGATATTTATTTAGATCATAACCTGAACTGAGCCGTCAGTTATCGATCAGTGCAACACAAACGCGGACTCTGCCTCGGCTGAAAAGCCTCCTGAGGTGTTTGTGGATTTCCTTCATCTTCAGGCCGTAGATTACTGGATTAAACAGGGCTGATACAGAACCACCTGCAAACTCATGATCGAGCGCGCCGCTTTGGGCAGATCGATGTCCAGTCGGGCTATGATGACGTCGTATGAACACAGACACGAAAAGCTGACGAGAACCAGCAGGTGCGGCGCGCAGGTCTGCACGGCTCGTTTCCTGGCGTCCAGGCCCCTTCTGTGGGATATGACGAGTATTTTACAGTAGGTGAAAAGGATGAACGCCAAGGGGACAAATATAGTAGTGGCTAAAATGAACACGCCATATATCGCGTAGCCCCTGCGGGGGTCATACAGGAAAGCTTGGTGACGGCGTTGTTGCAGAAAATCCCATTCAGTGTGTATCCACATAGTTTTGAACCGTTGACTAAAATAAGTGACGGCACGAGCTGACAGGACGGCAGGAACCACGCTAGAACCAGCAGAGCTGTCACTGTCCTGCTCCTCATGACGGTTTGATATTGCAGCGGTTTACAGATGGCGACGTAGCGGTCATAAGCCATGGCTGCCAAGAGGAGGAACTCAGCACCACACAAAGAGTAATAAATCAAAGCCTGAATTTTGCATGCCAAATAGGATGTAGTCGGCACGTCGGATACGAGGTCGACGAGAAGCTTCGGGTAGATGTTGGTGCTGAGTAGGAGCGAGTTGCAGAGCAGAGCCGCGATGAAGACGTACATGGGCTGGTGGAGGCTCTTCTGGGTCCAGATGAGACACAGGATGGTTGAGTTGCTGCAGAGTATGAGGACGTACACGCTGGACGTCATCACAAAGTACAGAAAGCGGTGTTTCTGCAATTCAACGTGGCCGCCAAAAGTTACATACGTTGCGTTCGGTTCATCGTTCTTTCGATCCATTATAAAAGTTTCAACAAAGCAATGACAGGAACCCAAAAGGCGCTGCCTCACAGGAATGCAGTTCCTGTTAATGGATGTCACAACGTGGCGGTTCGGGTGTGCTCACCTCAAAGTGAGCTGTCCGAGTCCAGGCAAAGTTTTTATCCAGTTGCTTTTCTCTCTATGGACCTCATTAAGGTGTTTACATCTGACAGGAACTCGGGTTCATTTAGGCCTAAGAACTTGGTCGTGAAAATTTCATCACTATTTGCTTCTCGTATGTCAGAAACTAAATGAAAAGTGTTACGTGTTTTCCAGCCACATAAAATCATTTTATAGGAACTATACTGACTTCAGGTGTTATAAAAATGCTCCATATATCAAATGTGATTTAAAAGAAAACTTACTTCCTAATTTAACACCTTGAAATTGGGCCTCTGTCTCTTTAAGCTCCTGCTCTTTCAAAACTGCATCTCCAGAAAGTCAGCACAACACGGCTCCTCTATTATCCCTTGAACAAGGTTTTTACCAGCGTCGTTCTGAGAAGTAGCTCCTATGATGAGCTCTGATGCTCAGTTCCACCAGAGGTTTGCTAACTGCTGCTGGCTAGTCTGAAGGAGCTAAACTCAGTGGCTGCAACTGGAAAAGACGAGAAGACACACCTTCAGCACCCCAGGCCTTTTCTGAATGGTTGCTATGGAGATGAATCCTTAGTGAACATGTATTTTGATTAATTTAGTCAATGAGTGTCGTGTCAGGACCTTCTTCTTAGGAAGAAGCACAAACCCAAAGAGTCACTGTGTTCAGATTAAGAATTACAATTCACCTCCTTTTCCTTTTCCATGACTAAACAAGACAGAATATGTACACAAACAGTTAAAAGGTAAATAAAATGAGTGATTGGTGGGAGCCTGTGGAGGCGCAGGGGCAAAGCCACGTAATGAGCCCTTATTCCTCGTGACGGTGGTTGCATGTTCGATTCCCGGCCTGGCAACATTTGCCGCATGTCTTCCCTCTCTCTCATTACCCTACTTTCAAATAAAGGCCAATAGTGCTGAAATGAAAGGAAAAGAAGTGATTGGTTGCTTCTAGAGGAGCTTGATTTTTGTCACAAATTATATTTCTCATAGTCGTCAACAAATATGTAAATAAGAAAAAATAGTTACTTATTTCAACTTCCATAAAAACACGACATTTAAATGTAACATCAGACCAATGGAGAAACAAAAGAAGACAATCTTAACACAGACGTGGGCTTAAGGAAAATAGTGTTTGACACCTGGTTGAAGGTCATCATGTTTCAAAAGGTTTTAATCGGACAAATGATCTGATTTACTAAGCAAATGCTGTGATTTCATGGGATAACAGAGTTTTGGACAGTCTCTATTATCTGATTATTGCTCTTGTGCGTTTCATAATTGTGACTTGATCTGCATGTTTTGTCCACTTCAGCTGAAATGATGACACCTCTTCATCACCGACTGACTTTATTAAAAAGAATGAATTCAAAATACACAACAGACTCAAAATATACACTTTTTTTTTAGCAAAACATACGTGATCTAGGGGTTTCTTCTCCAAACCATGAGTCAAAAACTACTGAAACTGAAAATAAATAAAGAAAATAATAAGAATAATGATGAGTTCCCATCTTTGGGATCCATTGTAATCAGTACATTATTATAGATGCAGAATATCTTTTTCTGCAGTATTCTCCAATTTAACAAGCACAACAAAAATCCTCAACATGCGTCAAATATATTGGTCCATTAATTGTGGTTCAAAAGCAACTTTGAACAGGTGGTTGTCATGAATGAACAAAGATCCGCAGAAATCTTCTTTCATAAAGCCTTAAAAAAGGAGAGGAAACTTTCTTAAGGCTTTAGACAAACGATAAACATCCCTTTAGATGTTTTTCACGTAGCAAAGGAACATATGAAAACTGAAATGTCACACTGATAATTATGTAGCATAGAACACTGTGGAACAAAATACAATACGAATTGAAATTAATATTATGAATTAATTCTTACTATAAGAATACAAACAAATATAATGATTTACATTGAAAGAATATGACAAGACCTAGTTTAATTGTGACTCTTATAAACCTTATTACACTAACTAAATATATGAGTCAGTTTAACAATAACTTTGTCATTATACTAGTGAGACAGGATCTAGGTCTGTCATGTATTTTCAGACATCTGTGATATTTATTTAGATCATAACCTGAACTGAGCCGTCAGTTATTGATCAGTGCAACACAAACGCGGACTCTGCCTCGGCTGAAAAGCCTCCTGAGGTGTTTGTGGATTTCCTTCATCTTCAGGCCGTAGATTACTGGATTAAACAGGGGCTGATACAGAACCACCTGCAAACTCATGATCGAGCGCGCCGCTTTGGGCAGATCGATGTCCAGTCGGGCTATGATGACGTCGTACGAACACAGACACGGAAAGCTGACGAGAACCAGCAGGTGTGGCGTGCAGGTCTGCACGGCTCGTTTCCTGGCGTCCAGGCCCCTTCTGTGGGATATGACGAGTATTTTACAGTAGGTGAAAAGGATGAACGCCAAGGGGACAAATATAGTAGTGGCTAAAATGAACACGCCATATATCGCGTAGCCCCCTGCGGGGGTCATACAGGAAAGCTTGGTGACGGCGTTGTTGCAGAAAATCCCATTCAGCGTGTATCCACATAGTTTTGAACCGTTGACTAAAATAAGTGACGGCACGAGCTGACAGGACGGCAGGAACCACGCTAGAACCAGCAGAGCTGTCACTGTCCTGCTCCTCATGACGGTTTGATATTGCAGCGGTTTACAGATGGCGACGTAGCGGTCATAAGCCATGGCTGCCAAGAGGAGGAACTCAGCACCACACAAAGAGTAATAAATCAAAGCCTGAATTTTGCATGCCAAATAGGATGTAGTCGGCACGTCGGATACGAGGTCGACGAGAAGCTTCGGGTAGATGTTGGTGCTGAGTAGGAGCGAGTTGCAGAGCAGAGCTGCGATGAAGACGTACATGGGCTGGTGGAGGCTCTTCTGGGTCCAGATGAGACACAGGATGGTTGAGTTGCTGCAGAGTATGAGGACGTACACGCTGGACGTCATCACAAAGTACAGAAAGCGGTGTTTCTGCAATTCAACGTGGCCGCCAAAAGTTATATACGTTGCGTTCGGTTCATCGTTCTTTCGATCCATTATAAAAGTTTCAACAAAGCAATGACAGGAACCCAAAAGGCGCTGCCTCACAGGAATGCAGTTCCTGTTAATGGATGTCACAACGTGGCGGTTCGGGTGTGCTCACCTCAAAGTGAGCTGTCCGAGTCCAGGCAAAGTTTTTATCCAGTTGCTTTTCTCTCCATGGACCTCATTAAGGTGTTTACATCTGACAGGAACTGGGTTCATTTAGGCCTAAGAACTTGGTCGTGAAAATTTCATCACTATTTGCTTCTCGTATGTCAGAAACTAAATGAAAAGTGTTACGTGTTTTCCAGCCACATAAAATCATTTTATAGGAACTATACTGACTTCAGGTGTTATAAAAACGCTCCATATCAAATGTGATTTAAAAGAAAACTTACTTCCTAATTTAACACCTTGAAATTGGGCCTCTGTCTCTTTAAGCTCCTGCTCTTTCAAAACTGCATCTCCAGAAAGTCAGCACAACACGGCTCCTCTACTATCCCTTGAACAAGGTTTTTACCAGCGTCGTTCTGAGAAGTAGCTCCTATGATGAGCTCTGATGCTCAGTTCCACCAGAGGTTTGCTAACTGCTGCTGGCTAGTCTGAAGGAGCTAAACTCAGTGGCTGCAACTGGAAAAGACGAGAAGACACACCTTCAGCACCCCCAGGCCTTTTCTGAATGGTTGCTATGGAGATGAATCCTTAGTGAACATGTATTTTGATTAATTTAGTCAATGAGTGTCGTGTCAGGACCTTCTTCGTAAGAAGAAGCACAAACCCAAAAGAGTCACTGTGTTCAGATTAAGAAATACAATTCACCTCCTTTTCCTTTTCCATGACTAAACAAGACAGAATATGTACACAAACAGTTAAAAGGTAAATAAAATGAGTGATTGGTGGGATCCTGTGGTGGCGCAGGGGCAAAGCCACGTAATGAGCCCTTATTCCTCGTGACGGTGGTTGCATGTTCGATTCCCGGCCTGGCAACATTTGCCGCATGTCTTCCCTCTCTCTCATTACCCTACTTTCAAATAAAGGCCAATAGTGCTGAAATGAAAGGAAAAGAAGTGATTGGTTGCTTCTAGAGGAGCTTGATTTTTGTCACAAATTATATTTCTCATAGTCGTCAACAAATATGTAAATAAGAAAAAATAGTTACTTATTTCAACTTCCATAAAAACATGACATTTAAATGTAACATCAGACCAATGGAGAAACAAAAGAAGACAATCTTAACACAGACGTGGGCTTAAGGAAAATAGTGTTTGACACCTGGTTGAAGGTCATCATGTTTCAAAAGGTTTTAATCGGACAAATGATCTGATTTACTAAGCAAATGCTGTGATTTCATGGGAGATAACAGAGTTTTGGACAGTCTCTATTGCTGTTATCTGATTATTGCTCTTGTGCGTTTCATAATTGTGACTTGATCTGCATGTTTTGTGCACTTCAGCTGAAATGATGACACCTCTTCATCACCGACTGACTTTATTAAAAAGAATGAATTCAAAATACACAACAGACTCAAAATATACACTTTTTTTTAGCAAAACATACGTGATCTAGGGGTTTCTTCTCCAAACCATGAGTCAAAAACTACTGAAACTGAAAATAAATAAAGAAAATAATAAGAATAATGATGAGTTCCCATCTTTGGGATCCATTGTAATCAGTACATTATTATAGATGCAGAATATCTTTTTCTGCAGTATTCTCCAATTTAACAAGCACAACAAAAATCCTCAACATGCGTCAAATATATTGGTCCATTAATTGTGGTTCAAAAGCAACTTTGAACAGGTGGTTGTCATGAATGAACAAAGATCCGCAGAAATCTTTTTTCATAAAGCCTTAAAAAAGGAGAGGAAACTTTTTTAAGGCTTTAGACAAACGACAACATCCCCTTTAGATGTTTTCACGTAGCAAAGGAACATATGAAAACTGAAATGTCACACTGATAATTATGTAGCATAGAACACTGTGGAACAAAATGCAATATGAATTGAAATGAATATTATGAATTAATTTTTACTATAAGAATACCATCAAATATAGCGATTTACATTGAAAGAATATGACAAGACCTAGTTTAATTGTGACTCTTATAAACCTTATTACACTAACTAAATATATGAGTCAGTTTAACAATAACTTTGTCATTATAATAGTGAGACAGGATCTAGGTCTGTCATGTATTTTCAGACATCTGTGATTTATTTAGATCATAACCTGAACTGAGCCGTCAGTTATTGTGCGTTTCATAATTGTGACTTGATCTGCATGTTTTGTGCACTTCAGCTGAAATGATGACACCTCTTCATCACCGACTGACTTTATTAAAAAGAATGAATTCAAAATACACAACAGACTCAAAATATACACTTTTTTTTTTAGCAAAACACATGTGATCTAGGGGTTTCTTCTCCAAATCATGAGTCAAAAACTACTGAAACTGAAAATAAATAAAGAAATAACAAGAACAATGATGAGTTCCCATCTTTGGCAGCCATTGTAATCAGTACATTATTACAGATGCAGAATATCTGTTTCTGCAGTATTCTTCAATTTAATAACCACAACAGTAAAGGTAGTGATTACACTAAAGGTTAACTTAAAGGAAAAGCATTACATTTCAAACATTAGAGCTGTAAAGCATCATTAAAGTCTGACACAGATGAAGACGTTCCCTCAGACGTTCACTTTGCGTTTGTCGCCATAGAGAACTGTTCTGAGGAGTCTGTGGATTTTCTCCACCTTCCAGCCGTAGATGATGGGGTTGAAGAGGGGATGGTACAGCACCACCTGCAAGGTCATGACGAAACGCGCCGTCCTGTCCAGGTCGACCTGCAGCCGGGCCACGACGACGTCGTACGAACACAGGCAGGAGAAGCTGGTCAGGACCAGCAGGTGAGGGGAACACGTCCTCGCCGCCTTCCTCCTCATTCTGCCAGAGCCTTAAGGAAACGACCAGGATTTTTGCGTAGGTGAACAGAATAAAAGCCATGGGCAACACGATGGTGTTCAGCACGATGAACACGCCGTACGTGACGTACGACGCCCTGGAGTCCATGCAGAACAGCTGGGAGATGGCGTTGTTGCAGAAAATCCGCTCAGCGTCGAGCGGCACAGCTTGTAGCTGCTGCTGATGAAAAGCGACGGCACGAGCTGGCAGGCGGGCAGGAGCCAGGCGAGAGCCAGCAGGGCGACCACCGTGTTCCTCCTCATGGTGGCCTCGTACTGCAGCGGCCTGCATATGGACACGTACCTGTCGTACGCCATGGCCGACAGCAGCAGGAACTCGGCGCCGCACAGGGTGTAGTAGGTGAAGCTCTGCAGACTGCACAGAGTCAGAGATGTGGTCTGCTCCTCAGACAGGAAGTCCACCAGGAGCTTTGGGTAGACGGCGGCGCTGAAGAGGAGCGAGTTGAAGAGCAAGGCCGCGATGAAGACGTACATGGGCTCGTGGAGGCTCTTGTGGAGCCAGATGAGACTCAAGATGGTGGAGTTACTGCAGATTATCAGGACGTACACGACCAGCATGACGGCGAAATACAGAAACCTGAACCGGTGCAGCTCCACGTGGCCGCCGAAGGTTATCCGCGTGGCGTTTAGCTCACCAGCCATGGCGTCCATAACAGCTGAGTTTTAAAGTACAAAACAGCAATTGTTTAAACAGCTGACACGAATGTGGAAGGGAACTTGGGTGGGCTCACCTGAAGGAGCGAGTCGGAGCGAGTGAAGGAGTTTTATCTGACTTCGTCCTCCTCTGTGGATTTCATTAAAGTGTTCACATGACAACAGGTCAGGGCCTGGAGGCCGAGAGCCTCCAGGTGGTTCTGCTTCACTCAGATTGTAACCACATCGCTTTTCTCAATAATTATCATCATTTGTTGGGTTTTACTTGACTTAGTTTCTAAACGAGGACCTTAAAAAGGGAAGTATTAAGTGTTTCCCAGGCAAGAAACGAGCAGTAATCCTTTGGACAAAATGTACTTTGAGGAGTGTTTTTACTCTTTTATTGTCCTTTTTACATTTACTTCCTCACTCCACCCTGATGTTGTCTATCCTCATCTAATGAGATGGCAGCGTCTCAGGCACCCGACTGTTATGCTGTTTGTCTTTTCTTTGTCATTCTGGCTGAAACAAATTTCGTTGTGCTGCAGGCCGATTCCGATTGTTGAGTCATTTTATTATGATGCATCGCTAACTTCAGCAAGATTTCTGGATGCTCTACCCACCGTGTGCAACGTCACAGAACGAAGAACAAACCGACCGATTTCACCAGATACACTGGTGAACTGCAGGGTCTAGTTGAAGTTTCATTAGTTTTACAATGAAAGAAACTGATTTGGAAGAAACATTAGTCATGTGAACTGGTCTTTATTCTTACTTGAATGCAATTAGTGGGCTTAACCAACTTCTGCCTCACATTTCACCTTAAAAATATGTCATTCCTGACTTCACTGAGTGTTGTCTTCACTTTAATGTGCAGAAGAAAAATAAATATACAGCAAAAACAAAAACAACAACGACCAAAAAAAACACAAACATCTCCTCTGTTAGCTGCTGTGTTGAAAACTATCTTAACCACAGAAACAATTTGTTCATTCCATTAAATTTAGATTTTTTAATCACTGACAGTAAATGCAGCTTCAGTGAATCCAAGACACATCTAAATGAACATCATTACATTTTGAACTCCGAACAGTAAAAAGATTAGAGGGCAAACGTGTCACCAGATCACCGTGGGCTTGTTTTTTTGGCGACGATGAAGAAGAGCTTCCTCAGATGTCTGTTAATTTCTCTCATTGAAACCGTATATGAACGGGTTAAACAAAGGGTGATACAGAGATATCTGCATCGTCATTATGAATCGGGCAATTTGGGGGAAATCGGACTGCACTCGGGCTATAACCACATCGTAGGTCATCAGGCAGAAGTAGCTGGTCAGAACCAGCAGGTGAGGCACGCAGGTCTCCACCGTTGTTTTCCTGGATTGCTTAGAGCTGCGCTGAGATATTCTAAATATGTTTGCGTACGTGAAGGTCGTGAAGAGCATAGGAAGCACTACGACGTTTGAAAAAGCAACAATCCCAAACACAGTGAGGGCTGCTGATCTCACACACTGGAGGGCATAAATAGTGTTGTTGCAAAATATCCCTGCCAAGTTAAATGTGCATAATTAGCTTGATAACTCAGCATTGCCAGCACTATGGGATAAAAAACAGCCACGAACCAAGCTGTGATCAGGAACGCACTGACAGTGCTTCTCTTCATTATACATCTGTATCTCAGAGGTTTACATATCGCCACGTATCTGTCGAAGGCCATGGCTCCAAGCAGGAGGAACTCTGAGCCGCCGAAAGAGTAAAACATGAAAAACTGAAAAAGACAAGCCGAATACGATATGTTCGGTTTTTCTGATAAAAAGTCGACCAAAAGCTTTGGGTAAATGTTGGTGCTGTAAAGAAGACCGTTAAGCAGCAAAGCTGCGATGAAGACGTACATCGGCTCATGGAGGTTTTTGTGAACCCAGATGAGATACAAAATGGTGGCGTTGCTGCAGATTGTTAAGACATACACAGTGAGTACAATGAAGAAGTAAAAATACCTGTACTTGTTCAGATCTACATACCCAGACAGAGTTATGTACGTAATGTTGATCTTGTCATCCATAATATAGATGAATATATATATACATGCATATATTTTTACAGCCGACTAAAATTCTTCAGACAGACAAATTCACCTCCAACATGACATACGTCATTACCTGCTATCAAACTTGCTGTGTTATGAACGCTGCTGAACGCTTCTTTTATTAGATCCTCCCTGTTCCCCTTCGGAGGGTGTAAGTCTCTGAAGACCATTGCATTAACCGATGCAGTGTTACAGTAAAGACTGCATTTAAAACAAAGTGAGACAAAGAAGACAAATTCACTGTCACAAATTGTACATTTTCAAGGTACACAAGAAATTAACCACCAATTATAATAAAATCAATATTGTTCATAAATTGTGCTAAAAATGTGAGTAACTGTGGCCATCCCCATGTCATCTCTCAAAAAATAACCAAGAATAAAATTTAAAATGAAATAAAATAACAGAGAAAATGGAGTCCTAGTAGTCACCTCAAATCAGATATTTCATCCTGCACACCTAAAAGTAGACATAAATAAACTTTCAGTATTCATTGGACAACCTGAAATTGGACGATGAAAAGTATTCATCGTCCAATGAATACTTTTCAGTATTCATTGGACGACCTGGAACTTGTGAAAAATGTTAAAGAAACTTTGACCTGGTTCCTTTCCAATAATCTCTCAGCCACTTGGGTTTGAAGAAGGGAACCGTTTGTCAATACTCAAAAACAGTTCAATAAATTTAAGTTCATGTGTCCATACAAATCAGTGATTTTGTGAAAATCCATTGTTGTAATATTAGGATTAATTGTTCTTTTCTTCCTGAAAATGTAAAATTTTGCGGCTTAAACATGCTCAAAAACTCAACAAACTTCGCACAAAATTGTCCTGCATGTGAAAATTAAATGCATTTAATAGAATCGAAAGTGGGCGTGGCCATGTGGAGCAAACTGAAAAGTTTCTTGGGAGCTTGTTGTGAAATATACGTTGAGCTAGCCATTTTGGGTCAAAGTGCAAGTTTGGCCCATTTTTCACATTTACACACCTCAAACTTTAACAAAACTCCTCCTTTGGATTTCGAGCTATCGGCTACATCTTCCTTCAGCCAATGAATGGGGGATTAAAAGTTATCAAAACCTGGAGGTTTTGATCATGTTTCATGCCGTGGCCATCCGGCAAACTTGGCATACTCACCAAAGCAAACAATACTACAATTCTGACAACAAAAGTCAAATTGCTCAATCAAATGAGCAAGTAGTCCTGGTTTTCATCCTGTATACCAAACTCTAGGGTTAGAGTTAGAGATATAGGATAAATCACTACAGTGATCGTTGTTACCTGCATATCCTGGTCATACTGTTTGCAAACCTTCAGTCAATGCAAAGTAAAGTCATTAAAAATTTCATGCATGGATTCTTACACAGATTAGTCTCAGAAACCTGCTTCTCCACATTGACTGACAGCAACATCAGACGGCCATATTCTCTTGAAAGAGGCTCAACATGAAGCAGGTTGATCATGAATGAACGCTTGTTCTAAATGAGCAGATTACAATGTCAGCATTAACCTGAATAAACAGTTTACACTACAGTTTCACAGTCAGTGTATTTCCACAATCCCAGGAGTACAGTCTTCAAAATAAGAGACTTGATAAGAATGGAATGATTGAGGCTATTTTTCTTCAGATGTTGGTCAGAGTGAGATCTTTTAGGAACAAAGTGAGTGTTTCCACCACCAAAGAGAAGCCAACTTGAAAATACAGCACATGTTTCAAAGTACCAAACGCATACTTAAATATGAAAGCAGTTTATCAAGTCAACGTTTAAACAAAATTATATGCCCATGCTGTTGTTTCCTTCAGACTCTGAACTATGCAGAACAACTATGTACCCTAAAGAAGCCAAGCAGAATCTCAACAATGAAGAGTGGAGGAAGCAAGCAGCGTACATGTACATAATTTCACCCTTGTCAGGGATATCTTAAAAATATAGCATAAAAAGGATTTTCAGGGGGAGGCAGATACCCAATATGTTATGACCTGGAGTAACAATGAAATAATTTTTTTCATGTTGTTGTAAGAGCAGTAACACAATTTGATTGCTTGCAGTCAAATAGCTGAAGCAACAAATGTTTTGATTTAAGTCATCGCGACACTTTGGAAACCAAATGAGGTACAGGAAATGGACGTGAGAGCAGCGACAAAATAAAATCAATGAATTACTGTTTGCAATTTTTTGGCTGAGCTGAACAATCTCCTCAGATGTCTGTTAATTTCTCTCATCTTGAAACCGTATATGAACGGGTTAAACAAAGGGTGATACAAAGATATCTGCATCGTCATTATGAATCGGGCAATTTGCGGGAAATCGGACTGCACTCGGGCTATAACCACATCGTAGGTCATCAGGCAGAAGTAGCTGGTCAGAACCAGCAGGTGAGGCACGCAGGTCTCCACCGTTGTTTTCCTGGATTGCTTAGAACTGCGCTGAGATATTCTAAATATGTTTGCGTACGTGAAGGTCGTGAAGAGCATAGGAAGCACTACGACGTGTAATAAAGCTACAATCCCCATTACAGTGATTGTTGCTGATCTCACACACTGAAGGGCATGAATAGTGTTGTTGCAAAATATCCCTGCCAAGTTAAATGTGCATAATTTAGCTTTAACTAAGGATGGCTTGCACTGCAAGATAACAAGCAGGTAAGAACCAAGCCAAAACGAGCAAAGTACTAACCGTGCTTCTTTTCATTATATTCCTGTATCTCAGAGGTTTACATATCGCCACGTATCTGTCGAAGGCCATGGCTCCAAGCAGGAGGAACTCTGAGCCGCCGAAAGAGTAAAACATGAAAAACTGAAAAAGACAAGCCGAATACGATATGTTCGGTTTTTCAGATAAAAAGTCGACCAAAAGCTTTGGGTAAATGTTGGTGCTATAAAGAAGACCGTTAAGCAGCAAAGCTGCGATGAAGACGTACATCGGCTCATGGAGGTTTTTGTGAACCCAGATGAGATACAAAATGGTGGCGTTGCTGCAGATTGTTAAGACATACACAGTGAGTACAATGAAGAAGTAAAAATACCTGTACTTGTTCAGATCTACATACCCAGACAGAGTTATGTACGTAATGTTGATCTGGTCCTCCATGATATTTTCTACAGCCGATTGAAATTCTCCAGACAGATTCAATCAATTCAATTGTATTCAAATGCAATACAGTTTGAGCAAAGTCCATTCACAATACAAGTACTTGTCTCCAGTCAAATTTGCTGCGACCAGCAGAAGCTCTGAACACGTTTCTGAGTCTGTTGAATGTTTTATTTCATAAGATCCTGTCCTGCCCTCTGTAGGGTGGAGAGCACCGAGATAATTTCTCTGCTCTGGGCAGAGCTACCCATCATGATGTCATCGTACACCATCAAGGAGTTTTATAAGCATGTGTGTTTGGGAGAGTTATTTTTGCGGCTTCCAACTTTCTGGTTCAAACTTTTGACAAATTCATCTTCATAGCAAAGCTTAGATGAGATAATCAGGGCCTTGAGTTTAACATGAAGTTGAAAATAAATGAATGCTGGTCGTAAAAATGAGCAGAATATGATCTTACTTTCGTTATGTTGATGTCAACATGAGTTTAAATAAACAGTTTGTCTTTACAGCTTCTGAGTCGTACAATCCCAGAACAGACTTTGAATTGAAATCCCATTTTACATGAAGAGAATATGACTAATGTTATTTCCCTACATTTTGGTCAGAATCTGTGTAGCAAAGTCAGGTTTGAAAGTTTGCGACAAAGAGGAGCCAGCTTGAAATCCCATTAAGTGTTTGAAAGTTTTAAAAGCAGTTTATTAAGTTTACGTTTTCACAAAGTTACATACCCGTGTCTCATCCAGTTTTTGACGGACACCGTACAACAAATGCGTGTATAAAGTCCAAAGGGTCACATATGTGCCGAGGAAGCAGCTAAAACACACACAACATAGTAACAGATTTTTAAAAATGAAGCCAAAGCAAGTTTTTTCTTCACTCTTTATGAGAAAATGTCCTATTAAGAAAAAAAAGTCCAGTCTAGACTTTAGTTTTTCTTCTTTTTTTTTATTTTACTGGCTATCAGCCAGTCAAATAATTAGACATTTGCATGACTAATCTCTCAAAAATATCTTCCCTTATAGTATTTATTTTCAATAATGCAGCATCACACACACAATCAGGAAACACACCAAACTGTGTTCCTAAAGTGGAACGCAGTAAAATTCTTTAATTACAAAAAAAGGTAAATGGAGCTTGGGTTAAACGAGGCGCTGTTCAGGCAGGTGAACGAACAAACGGCTCCCACAGCCCACAAGTGTTCCTGTTGCTTTCAGTGGACGTTCAAAACATTCCTTGGAGTTGGGAAGCAAAGTCGTTGTCCTAATGTGATGACATGATTCCATCCTGCTGCTGCTGCAGCGCAGCAACGATCAGTCGCATCCCAATCCAAACAATGAACACGGCTAAAATTGAATCCAGATGCAGCTGAATTATGATGCCGTTTCCATTTTGAAGACCAAAATGAGGTGCAATAAAAAGATTCGAAAGCAATGAAATAAAAAATAAAATGAAATCGCTAAATTACTGAGCTGAACAATCTCCTCAGATGTCTGTTAATTTCTCTCATCTTGAAACCGTATATGAACGGGTTAAACAAAGGGTGATACAGAGATATCTGCATCGTCATTATGAATCGGGCAATTTGCGGGAAATCGGACTGCACTCGGGCTATAACCACATCGTAGGTCATCAGGCAGAAGTAGCTGGTCAGAACCAGCAGGTGAGGCACGCAGGTCTCCACTGTTGTTTTCCTGGATTGCTTAGAGCTGCGCTGAGATATTCTAAATATGTTTGCGTACGTGAAGGTCGTGAAAATCATAGGAAGCACTACGACGTGTAATAAAGCTACAATCCCCACTACAGTGATTGTTGCTGATCTCACACACTGAAGGGTATAAATAGTGTTGTTGCAAAATATCCCTGCCAACTTAAATGTGCATAATTTAGCTTTAGAACTAAGGATGGCTTGCACTGCAAGATAACAAGCAGGTAAGAACCAAGCCAGAACCAGGAAAACATTCACGTGACTTTTTCTCATAATTTTTTTGTATCTCAGAGGTTTACATATCGCCACGTATCTGTCGAAGGCCATGGCTGCTAGCAGGAGGAACTCTGCAAAACCAAAAGAGTAAAACAAAAAAAACTGAAAAAGACAAGCCGAATACGATATGTTCGGTTTTTCAGATAAAAAGTCGACCAAAAGCTTTGGGTAAATGTTGGTGCTATAAAGAAGACCGTTAAGCAGCAAAGCTGCGATGAAGACGTACATCGGCTCATGGAGGTTTTTGTGAACCCAGATGAGATACAAAAGTGACGTTGCTGCAGATTGTTAAGACACAGTGAGTACAATGAAGAAGTAAAAATACCTGTACTTGTTCAGATCTACATACCCAGACAGAGTTATGTACGTGATGTTGATCTGGTCCTCCATATTTTCTACAGCCAACTAACAGACAGGTAAATTCAGTTTAAACAGTTTTATCACATAATAGTTCTACCATTCTCATTACTTGTCATTACCTGCAGTTGAATTTTGTGTGTTGTGATCAGCAGAATGTACAAAACTGCAGTGAGAGTCTTCTGAGTGATTGTTTTATATAAGATCTTCCCCTCCCCTCTGAAGGTTGTAATCTCTGAAGGCCTCCACTGTTCTCTCTGTTGTATCATACAGTATCAGACACACGATGTTATTGGAAATATTGCATTTCATACAAAGCAAGATAAAGAAGACGGAGTGATCGTTACGGAAACGCAGTGTATAACGGTGCATGCTCAATGGCAGCGACAAACAAACCACAATATTCTACAAATGCAGCACAATTATGCTAAAAGTGTAACTAATTACCTGTAAAAAGAGATTACTCTCTTACTACAGCTTGACGTGTTTAGATATGAAAGAATAAACCTATTTTAAAGGAGTCTGTCCATGGGGTTAGCACCTTATAGACTTCTCTCTATAGCAGATAATGAGGGGTAGAATTATGAATGTTTGATGACACAACTGATTCGTGGTGCATCAGAGTTTTTACATTTGGTATTTTGATGCTAATTCAGGGTCACTTCTGAGATATTTTGTGCACCAGCTGCCGCAGGCCGGGATGAGGAGCCATCCTCTTCTTCAGCTGACCAGGCGTCTTCAGCGACGGACAGGAGCCGTCCTCGTCCTCACCCACCAATGCATCTCTGCGTGTGTTGTACAAGCCTGAGGACGAAGGGCAATTTACAGCTACGTCCTCCAGGTGTGTGTGCATGCAATATTTCCAATAACAGAGGGGAGTAAGGCCATTTTGAGATGGCGCTTTTTGAGGCTGACAGAATAAGATGGAGGGCTGCGCTGATCCGTCTCCCTGCTATCATATAGTAGGGTTTGGAAATTTGTCACTTAGGGGACACACAGAAGCTCCGTTTTCACCGTCAAATGGCAATTTTCTTAAATAGGTTCAGAAAACGAACTGATGAGAGAATTTGACCCTGTTATAAAAGAACACCTGAGCCGTGTTGAGAAACGGACCTGCAGTCGCCACATTCAAAATGAACCCATTGGTACGTTGAGCAACAAAACAATCGCAATAATTGTTAGTGACATTAAACCAGCAGCGTTTTCTCTATAATTTTAGATTGGACTCCAGATATCAGCCACACCAGAGGGTTATCTGTCGTGATTCGAACTCTTTCACTGCTGGAAACATTTCAGTGGGTTTCGGGAGGCAGAAGAAGAATCCACAGGGGAGCATTTGGCCTCCTTAGTTCTGAAGAAATGAGAAGAGGACTGCAGAAGCAACAGCCTTTGCGAGGCCTAAGAGAATGCCTCATTTCTAATCATTGTTTTTTTTATTTGTCTCTTCCTCAGAAGCTTCCACATCAAAGTCCCATTCACGCCACGGATCATCAGCTCCGCCTACCTACCCAGCTGAGAGGCCATCTTTCCTCTCAGATCTAGATGGGACTGAGCAGGAGATGAACGGACAACTCCCTGTCAAGGAGAGCTTTTCCTTCCCCAATGGGCATGAAGGTCAAAGCTTTCATTGCCATGATGTCCACACTGACATCATGACAGTTGGTCAGTGGGGAAAAAGTCCTGTGGAGCAGCCTGACTTATTCATGAACTAAAGAAGCAATCTATTGCTCCAGCTGTCAATTATTGTCCCAAAAATCAGCAAAACTGCGATTGGGCTAACATTCGGACACTAGTGGAGATCACTGTAATGATATGGTAAAATATAAGAATTTTGCTTTCTGTCTTTCAAAAGGTAAAATTATTGATGAAACTGAAATGGGCCTTTCAGTCTCAAAAAGAAGACAGAATCAGAATCATTGATGAAACTCTGCCTTAATTAGCATCATCCAGTGACTGTTGGAAACAAACCTGGTGCTCCGGTGACACATTACATCAGGCTTTCTAAAAGAAGTGGCGCTGACGGCTACCTTTGATCCTGTGCTAAAAGATCACTGTGGGGAAACAAACTTGTCATTTTATTGTCTAACTTTAAATGAGGAAAGTTCACATTCAATAAACAAAAGACAATGTTCCTAAAGTTGCCTTGTTTTTGCACTTTTGTTCTTCCGTAAGGGTTTATAGTTATAATTTTTCTCGTTTCGAGATATTTTCTGTTCCAGGTTATCATGTCTCTTTTGTCAAAGTTATTCTTTGGTGTTGGTTTTATTACCTAGTGCCACGTCCTCTCTCTACCCTCACCTGTAACCAATCGACTCATCAGCCCAGGACTTCTCGTGTTTAAGCTCCTCTGTCTCACCCACAATCCTCCGGGTCCTCATGTCTGCTCCTGTCAGTGTTCTGTGATTTCCTGTTTCCTGTGTCCCGCCTGGATGCTTTTGGATTTGTTTTGGTCTTATTTTTAATCTTTCCTTTCATCATTAACTCGCCAAACTCACCAAACTCAAGCCTCCACCTCTCTGCAACATCATGAGAACGATACAACAATGACGTTGAAGCACGTCAGTGAATCCCCAGAAAGGCTAAAATAAATAAACAGCACAAATATTTAGAGTGGCCTTGTTTTATCCACTAGTCACAAGCTGTTTTTCTTTTAAAGACAAGATGAATGGAAAACCGTGATGACATTTAATCAAACAAAAGTAAGAACATAAACAGACTCAGATGACAGGATTCAGAAAACCTCAAATAAGGAAAAGGCAGACAATGCAAGATATTTTGATGAAGTCTACAAATTCAACATTGACATGTAACCTCTTGTGCAAGTTATATAGATGTTTACAGACAATGGAAAAATGTCTCTCAGTCTTTCTGGATCCAAACAAGGCAAATTGTGGAAAGACAATCGTGTCAAAATGGTCCTTTCTCCAAATGTCCTTCATACATTATTACATTTATCCGACCCATATACAGACTGGCTCGTATATAATTATTCCTTTCACATCGCAAAAAAACCCCAAAATACGAACTAAACACAATTGCAGCCATTTTGCACGTTTGGGTCATTAAGGGATGCCGTAAAAATTATGCCAGAAGTGTTTGTTTATTACACAGTCTGAAAGCCTGCAAGTCAGGCTAATATGAGACATGAAATTGAGTGCTTAAATTATTTTTGAAAATATGTCCGGCTTATGGATATAATAATTTCAGAAAGAATTGCTTCCATCAAGCTTTGGCTGAGCAGAGCAACGTCTTCAGGTGTTTATTGATCTCTTTCATCTTGAACCCGTACATGAACGGATTGATCAGAGGGTGATACAGAAACGTTTGTATCGTCATCACAAAGCCTGCGGTCCTGGAGAAGTCCGCCTCCACTCGAGCCACGATCACGTCGTATGTCATCACACAGAAGTAGCTGGTCAGAACGAAGAGGTGGGGCACGCAGGTCTGCACAGCCGTTTTCCTGGATTCTTTGCAGCTCCGATAAGACGTCACAAATATCTTTGCGTATGTAAAAACTGTGAAGAGGGTGGGAAGAATCGCGAAATCGAATAAAGCAACGACCCCAAATACGGTGAGCGCTCTCGATCTCACACAGTGGACAGTGTACATCTTATTGTTGCAAATGATCCCGTCCAAGTTAAAGTTGCACAGCTTAGCTTTGGCACTCAGTATGGCCAGCACGGCAAGATGGCAGGCAGGAAAACACCATGCTAGAATCAGGAGCGCACTGACAGTGCTTCTCTTCATTATACATTTGTATCTCAGAGGTTTACATATCGCCACATATCTGTTGAAGGCCATGGCTGCCAGCAGGGAACTCTGAGCCTCCACGGAATAAAACATGAAAAACTGTAAGAGGCAGGCCGAATACGATACCTTCGGTTCTTCAGACAGAAAGTCGACCAGAAGCTTTGGGTAAATGTTGGTGCTGTAAAGAAGGCAGTTAAACAACAAGCCTGCGATGAAGACGTACATCGGCTCATGGAGGTTTTTGTGAACCCAGATGAGATACAAAATGGTGGCGTTGCTGCAGATGATCAAAATGTACACTGTGAAAATAACAGAAAAGTAAAAATATCTGAATTTGTTCAGATCTACATATCCAGACAGAGTTATGTAGGTAACATTTACTTTGCTATCCATGATTGTGCTAAACACATTCTTTTAAGTTTCAGTCAGTAAGCAAAGAACATGAACAACTGAGACAGCTTCATCAAAATCCAGTTCACAGCATGCATCTAGTTCATTACCCTGAATCTGGTGCGTAATGAGGCTGGTGGTCTGTGGAAAGTTTTTTATTAGATCGCTTTCCCCTCCAGGGACGTCGTCCTTTTAGGCCTGCCTCACGAGTTAGTGTCTTTCACAATACAGTGACATCACTGTGGCTCTCACATGATCAATATCAACTAGATAGACCAAAAGAAAACCCATACATTTTGATTTGCAAATATGCTAATAACCAGTCCACAGTATTCCACTGATAAAATATAGTAAACAGTATACAAAATAAAGCAATCTAACTTTAAAAACAGCTTTGTTCACCTGCAAAGTGTAACTTTTGGCTTTTAGCAAAGGAGCGTCCAGCTAGCCGTCTGATACTGCCTCTGTTTTCACCCTCAACAAGATCAGTTCACCATTTTTAACATCAACCAATTCATCACGTTTTGACTGAAAAAACTACTACCGTTGAAAATGCCCTTAGGCCCAGTATGCTTTCCCCTTCTCTCTCTGCTGTTTGTCAGCAAATTTTTACTGTCGTTTTTTTGATTTTGCTCACTTGGTCTCTCATGCGGACACGCACAAACCCTTCTGCTTATTGACATCCCAGAGTCAAGGCAGACTCCGCAGCCACCCTCGCCATTAAACTGCTTAAAATTCTGAAGTGAAGGATTTTCAACTGAGTCCCACACATGATACACTTTTATGTGTCCGATCACTAGGAACATGCCACTCCACACCAAAAAAAAAAAACAGGACATATCTCGCTTTATGGATCCAAACCATAAAGCATACAAAAGTATGTACTTGTCTCTACTTCCAGGTCTTATCAACACAACATAAAACTGGCCAAATACTAACTTTGGAAAAAACCTTCCTTACTGTTGGATTTTAAAGTCTGAAATATGTTGCCATCACATATGTCTGTTATCAGGCCCGAGCAACAAATTACTATTTCCTACTCACTTTTATTTCCATTCTGAAAATTACTGAACTTGAAAGACTAAACTGATAAATACTTACAAAGGGTGTTTTTCTATAAATAAGCAATTGCTCTAATTCCAACATAAAATATATCAACATCAGAGACAGTAAGAAATTTCAAAATACATTATTTGTCCTGTGAATTCTTATAAATTTCAATTACACAACTTTGTTATTATTATAAATTTTGAACCAGCAATTTAAGGCTTTGAACAATCGCTGTAGAATGTGACATAATTACATCTGCAGTTATACTCTTGTTATACACAACATTTTTAAATGTTTAGATCTCTTTCATTTTTAACCCATAGATAAATGGATTAAATAAAGGGTGATACAGAAATATTTGCATCGTCATTATTAGGCGTGCAGTTTTGGGGAAATCGGTCTCCATTCGCGCTATGGCCACATCATACGCAGCCAAATAGGAGAAGCTGATCAAAACAATCAGATGAGGCACGCAGGTCTCAGCAGCCTTCCTCCTGAATGACTTTCCACTTTGATAAGACATTCTGAAAATCTTTGTGTACGTAAAAACTGTAAAAATCATCGGGAGCATGACCAGATCTACCAAAGCGACAACTCCTAAAACAGTAAGCGAACTTGGTTTTGCGCAGTGGAGGGTGAACACGGCGTTATTGCAAAACACTCCGTTCAAATCTGAGGTACATATCCGAGTTTGAGCACTCAGGATTGCTTCTGGTGCAATGTGACAGGCGGGCACAAACCAGGCCAGAAGGAGCAGCACTTTAACGGTACTTTTTCTCATGATGGCTGGATATCGCAGAGGTTTACATATCGACACGTATCGATCGAAAGCCATGGACGCTATCAGCCAGAACTCTGTGCCGCCGATAGAATAAAACATGAAAAACTGCAGAAGGCAACTCGACACGGTGACGATGGGCGTCTCAGACAAGAAGTCGATCAGAAGCTTTGGATAGACGGTGGTGCTGTAGAGGAGACAGTTAAACAGCAACGCTGCGATGAAGATGTACATCGGCTCGTGGAGGTTTTTGTGCGTCCAGATGAGATACACAATGGTAGCATTGCTGCAGAGGATCAAAACATAGACTGTGAA
This sequence comes from Poeciliopsis prolifica, assembly GCF_027474105.1. Taxonomy (NCBI): domain Eukaryota; kingdom Metazoa; phylum Chordata; class Actinopteri; order Cyprinodontiformes; family Poeciliidae; genus Poeciliopsis; species Poeciliopsis prolifica. Next base: position 855,543 of record NW_026562382.1, read on the forward strand.
CAAAACAGAAAAATAAAGGTATCTGTATTTACTCATCTCCACGTATCCGGTCAGAGTTACGTGGCTGACATTCAGCTCGTCCATAAATCTGTTTGTCTTGTGTGTTGGCGGTGAAACGAATGTTGTGTTCTCGTCATTCGCTGGATGGAAACTGAAGTGTTTGTCAGTGGGTTGGTTTTATCTCTCGCTGGATCTCAACTTGGGGACTTGCAGCTCTGAAGGATGTACGTCACAATGTTTCAAACTCAGCATCAGCCACATGTGAAGTAGTGATTGGTGTTGACTAAGAAAGTGTTAAAGTAACAAGTTAAAACGGCATAAAACATTTTTTAATGCAAGTTAAAAATTAGATGGTGTTTACTTGAATCATTTGTAATTTTCTATATTTAAAAATGATGTAGCTGGTCAGTAAAATATGTGGAAGTAAGATGAGGCTAGTATCAATCTCTTTAATAACAAAAGGCTCATGCAATGACATGAATCGTAATTTAAAAAAAAATTGTCAAGGAGATTAAGGTATTCAGGGAAGATGGAAAGTAAGGCGTGATCATCATACATTTTATTTACAAGTGCCTTTGGGCTTTTTAAAAAAATATAAACTGAAGGTCACGTTCATTTCCCACGTCAGTCACATCAAGCCAACTTTCTACCAATTCGCTTATTGGTGTAGTGATACCAATGGCTTTCGTAAGTAGCGTAAAGTGCTTTCAGTGGTTGGTATGACTACAAAACGTGCAATATAATCATCTTAAAGTTATCATTTATCAATAACAATAATAAATGTAATAAAATAGTGGGAGAGGTGATTCTTAGAGCTACAACCTTTTTTTTGGGAGAAATTATGTCAGGAATCTGGGGTGTTGTGTGTGTGTTTGTGTGTGTAGTTTTTCCCTGCTCTGGAGCCACCAGAGGGCGTAGTTGAGTCCTGGACCTGCAGGACCCTCATTACTGGATCTGTGTTTGCCATGGCACAAAAACCATATATCTGAGTTTTTTTTTTTTTTTATTATTTTATTTTCCATTAAGCAGTGCACATTTTTATGATTAATAAAAATGCAATGGGGCTTTTCAGTGGGGTCATGACCCTTATAGAGTCACCCAAGTCACCCATCTCATTATCGAGGGCGGGGGGACCATAAACAGGAAGGTTTCTTAAGACTGATTTGGGGGGATCGTTACAGTGAAATGTAAAGTAAAATGAGATTTAAAAAGTTTTAAAACCACATTCAAGCTGCAGGACCAAAAATGACTAGTAATGCACATCAAATGTGTTTTTCTTAGTAAGCAAACTATTGAAAAATAAAACCTAAAATTAAAATGTTGCTTCTATATCAGTATTTTTCACTGATCTAATCTCTATTGCACTTTACAAAACTTTAAGGTTCTAAATAAAAAAGCTTTGAGTAACTCCTTAATAAAATTCCTCATAAACAGTGATCTATTGAAATGGCTCCCAATACAAGTCATGTGCTGTTTAAATTATAACTTGTTAAGTCCCTTTATTTTTAAGCCACTTATTTTGTCCTGGGTGACTGAGAACCAACAGGTAGATAGAGATGAATATCTGAGGAGTATCATCATTTAAATGTAACATTTACAGCACCAGGGCTTATATAGAAAAATATTCACATTTATTTTGTGGCTTTAAAGGCTCTGCATTGAAGACAGTGAGAAATAAAGGCAGCTTTCTGTTCTCGGCTCCCAGACTCTGAGTTGGGTAGACTTGCTCGGCCCTAACCCTAATCCTAACCCCGTTTCAAACTCTTCTAATTAACTAAAAGTTAAAGAGCTAAATATGAATGAGATGTTTTGCTACCTTTGACACAAAAAGCTTAAATCTATGAAAAACTGTGTAGGAGTTTTTTGTTAAATAAAGCAACTTATTATGATCCAGCCAAAGTCTGATCTTTTTTGTTAATTTGTTTCTTCCTATCGAACAGTGAATGTAAGTAAAAGGTTTGCATGTCTTTTCCTTTTAGTATTTACTTACTGGAGGGTTTTATGTTTGTGTCACAGAGCCACAGCTAACAGTCAGCCCCTCACGTTAGCGGCTCTAACGGAGCCTGTGGTTCAGCACTGTCTCTTCAATTATTTTTATTTTATTTTTTTGGGGGGGAGCGGGAGGCAAAAAAGAAAACCCTACCGGTGAATTCTCTGGCGTCCAAATTTCTAGTCATGCTGTCATAATTTAGCTTTTACTGAATGCTCTGAAAAAAGCCTGGTGGAAAGGTTCAGCTTTATTTATCTCTGTAACCATACAAGGTAATAATTGATATCAATCACAGCATAAGAAAAGTATCCAGTAGTGAACTTAGCAAATATCCCACCTAGAGCAAATCAAACTAGTATACAAAGAAACACAAACTGAGAAAAAAAAAAAAGACACACATGGCCGGTTTGCTTCCAGACCTTAATGCAGTGATTCCCGAATTTTCTTCTTGGGTCCCCCTACGAATTACAATAAATCCCGACCACAAAAGAAAAAAAAAATCAACACACACATTGTTGATCCAGACATAAACCTAAACACATATTTTGTTTTCAAACGCCACTGAAGTTTATTTCACACTTCAGGTTGCAACAAAACAAACACTTTGGGAGCCACTGCCTTCACGCAGTACTCTCCAGTTACTAATATAAGACAAACAGCATTGGTGAAAATGTGAAAACAATTCAACAAAAGCCCAGCTAGACTTTGGTAGAACAAAACAACGTCTTCAGATGCTTAGAAATTTCCTTCATTTTGAGCCCGTATATTATGGGATTAAGCAGCGGATGATACAGAAACAACTGCAGCATCATCACAAAGCGTGCAGCTTTTGGAAGATGCGACTCCACTCGAGCTAAGATTACATCATACACGCACAGATATGAGAAACTGATCAAAACCAACAAGTGTGGAACGCAGGTCTTAGCCGCCTTTCTCTTAGATGTTGTATTACTTTGATAAGCCATTATAAAAATCTTTGCATATGTAAAAACTGTGAAAAGCACCGGGAGCACCGCGACATCGAATAAAATAACAACCCCGATTATAGTCACTGTCCTTGATCTCATGCACTGAAGTGCGTAAATAGTGTTGTTGCAAAATATTGCTTCCAAATTGCGGTCACATATCTTAGATTTAGTACTCAGTACTGCTTGCAAGACAACATGAAGGGAAGGGAAAAGCCAAGCAAAAACCAGGAGATGTTTCACCGTAGTTTTCCTCATGATGGTTGGATATCTCAGAGGTTTGCATATCGACACGTATCTATCAAAAGCCATGACCGCCAACAGTAAGAACTCTGATCCACCTACGGAATAAAACACAAAATATTGAAAAATACAACCAGAGTACGGAATGACCTGTTTGTCAGAGAGGAAGTCTGTCAACAGCTTCGGGTAAAAAGTGGAGCTGTAAATGACGCTGTTGAACAATAAAGCACCGATGAAGATGTACATCGGCTCGTGGAGGTTTTTGAGTCCAGATGAGATACACAATGGTACCGTTATGCAGATGATCAAAACATACACTGTAAAAAAAACAAAAAAATAAAGGTATCTGTATTTATTCATCTCCACGTATCCAGTCAGAGTTATGAGCGTCTCATTGAACTCATCCATCAATGTGTTTGTCTCTCAATTATTCAGTTTAAACAGAAATATTCAGTCCAGAGCTCAAAATGACGTTTTCTCTTCTTACCTCGACTTAAACTGTTGGTGAGTCGACTTGCTTTCATTATTTATCTCTTCATTCCTCGCAGGATCTCGTCGCTTGGGGACGTCCTGCACTGAGGTATAATTTTTCTACACGTCAAGCACTCAGCGTCAGCCAGCCAGACATAAACCGTCAACCATTACACACCGTCGGCGTGTGATAGTTGACAAAAAATCTGACTTAGAAACATACACAACACGGGATTTTAATATAAGCAATTCATCATATTTGAGTGTGACATTTAATTCATGCCAACCTGTAGAATTTTTTTTTTTTAAATCAAAGATAGAGTTTGGTTCATGTCGTGTTTTAGAGGCACTGAGGTTTTTCAGAGTTTCAATTCAAAATTGTCTTCCCACACTCCTTACAGTAAATGTGATGCACTACATTATCATCTGAATAATTATTCACCTAGTGATTAGAGTATCTTAAAATTCCCCGAGCTTTGTTATGTTGCACTATTTAGCCCACTGTCTTCTGGTCGGATGATTATTTGTGTTGCGCAACGCTCTCACTTCCACCAGTGAGTCATTATTGACAAATGCTAAGATTTTTTAGCATAACAAAAGGGTAATCAAATGTCCTTATTTTACCTGGGTGTGTCCACTGTGGAAGTGGACACTTCAGGTGCATCTTGGGACTAAGGCTGGATTTCATCCTTTGTGTGTTAAATGTCCGGTATGTCACGACATCAAAACAAATGCAAGAAATTTCCTAAGTTTTAATGGAATTGTACACAATCATAAGACACATCCAGGTACAGATATCTGAGCATTGTGGTAGAATGGGCAGGGACGCAACAGAAAAAAATCTAATTGGACAATGCAAAACAATGAAAGCATCAATTATAACAGAATTTTATTTGCAGATTTTAAACCATTTGTTTGGTGATGAGCATCAAAAGATTGGAAGTCCTTGTTGGCATCGCCCTAATCTTTACACCCCTCCATTTTACTCCATTAGCCCTTATGCTTTGGCTGGACCGCTCTGTAACGTCAATATTAACTAGTCAGAAAACTCACGTTGACAAAATTAAAAAGTGATTTTGAACCTGAATGACTGTGTGAATAAATTTGGCTTCAACTGTAAATGGTCTTGGGGTATGAATACACATTCATCTACTACATTTCCAAAAAACAATTACTTGGATATTGTTTATTACATTCTTTTTTAACAGAAATTGGGTTTAACAGCAGAATTGAAGCTCAATTTCAAATACAATTCCAATTCATCTTTTTGCCTGTGTGCACTGACGAAGACAATTGTCAAGAAGGCTAGCTTGTTGACAACAATCTTAGGTCAACAATCTGCTTGTTGACCTAATTGCACTTTACCTCAATTTGTACATAATTATTATGTCATGATTATGTCACACATGATGAGGCATCCATCATCATGTGTGACATGATGAAGGCATGACATCCTCTCTGTTGTTTAGTCGAGCGTTTCTAGCAGGCAGGCATTTCTCGATAACTGAGGCCGAACATACAATTTCCATTTTTACTTTGACAGCCAACAAAAAAATGATATACAGAGCCTCATATTGTAGCTCAGTACTACCTGCACAGCAGGCACACTGCTGCACTAGTCAGTATGTTATGTAGCTGTTTGTGTATGAAATGATCAACAACAGAGGAACAGCACTGATTAGGCTAGCGGCTAAGTATATTACCTAGCCGCTAGCTCCTCCGGTCCTCTAGCCTGGGCACGCGCCCCTTTTAGAACGCGGGGTTTTTTTTGTCGACAACAGGGAGCTAAAAATGGCTCGGCAGAAAAAAAACTCTGGGGTACAAAACAGAAAATGGAAGAGGAGGAGGAATAAAGATGTTGGAGAGACGAGGAAAAGCTTTTCAAAGTGGGTGAAAGACAGACGGTAAGTAATGTCAGTGTTTCAACAAGAGAGTTGTAAATATTCAGGTTAGCTTAAGCTAGCCTAAAATGACAGCTGGTTGTCGTTGTCTCTGCCCCTTATTGACGCGATTTATTCCGTATTGCTTGAAATGTTTGATAGACACACCTATCACACACATCTCAACAACAAGTGTAATAATAATGACAAAAACATTATTACAAAATATTAAAGTCAGCTAAATTGACCTCAATAGGAGCCGTCAACCCCCAACCCGAGTAACTGACGCTGTTGTCATGGCAACTTAGAGACGGACACTGCGCAGCTGCGGTGAGCTGCTATGAACTTTTCAAAATGTCCACCCGATATACTACACACCATCCTGAGAAGCAAAATCTCTGGCGAAAATACACAGTAGAGGGAAGACGAACATTCCCGGCTAAAAAAAATCACAGTGGCGTTTAATAGGGGCATTAAAAAACATGTCGGTGGTATTCAGTGGCCTAGTTTGATATCAGACAGAATGGATCAGGAGAGGAACCGCAGACCTGTCAGAACCTAGAGAACCAGACATCAGTCTCTTCATCCCTCAATCATTTCCTGAAACCGAAAAATAATATAAAAGGCAATTTAAAGGACAAATCATACAAATAGATTAATAAATAAATTACTAAATATTGTGAAGAGAAACCCTTTATTTTTTTCACCATTAAAAACGTTTGTTAGGATTGTGTAGGAAAAAGTTGATATTTTTTATAAATAGTGTTTTGTGATCAATATTATATCAGTTGTTGCAAAACACTCCTTGACAATTTGAGATGCTGAGTTTCATGTTGGAGCTCAGTATGGCCTGCACAGCAAGCTGCTGCTGTTCACTTACATATGTTCTGTCATTTTTAGAGCAAAAGTTGTGGAAAATAAATTTACCAAAACAAAGGCAAGAAAACATCACAACAACAGCTTTGATACAATTACATACAAGTTTACTGCATTTCAAATGTCTTAATGTAAAACATTTCTTATATTTACAAAAAAAAGTAGGATTTAACCTCAGAAATAATAAGCTACATTCGCAGAGATACGTAATTCTTAGAGTTTGGAGAAAGAGAGCAAAATTTTTAAACGTTTAGAGATTTCCTTCATTTTCAGGCCATATATAAATGGATTAAACAAAGGTTGAAACACGAGTAACTGCATTGTCATGATGAAGCGAGCAGATTTAGGAAAATCTGACTCCACTCGAGCTATGACCACTTCGTATGTAGACAAATAGGTGAAGTTGATTAAAACCAGCAGATGAGGCACACACGTCTCAGCAGCCTTTCTTCTAAATGCTTTTGAACTTTTATAACAGGTAATTAAAATCTTTGCATATGTAAAAATTGTGAACAGCACAGGAATCATTACAAGACTTATCAATGAAACAATCCCAAATATTGTAAGTGGTCTGGATTTTGCACAGTGAAGGGCAAAAATGCCATTGTTACAGAATATTCCATCCAAATCTGAACGACATAATTGAACTTTGCTGATCAGTATTGCTTCTCCTTCAAGGTAACAGGAGGGCACAACCCAGGCCAGAACCAGGAGAGATGTCACCGTAGGTTTTCTCATGATAGTCGGATACCTGAGAGGTTTACATATTGACACGTATCTGTCAAGAGCCATGACTGCTAACAGGAAGAATTCAGTACCAGCTACAGAATAAAAAATAAATAACTGAAAAATGCAGGCAGAATAGTTTATGATCTGCCTTTCAGATAAAAAGTCGATCATAAGCTTTGGGTAAACAGTCGTGCTGTAAACAAAAGAGTTAAATAGCAAAGCAGCAATGAAGATGTACATCGGTTCATGGAGGTTTTTGTGAAAACAGATAATATAAACGATAGTTCCATTACTGAAGAATGTTAAAATATAAACCATCAAAATCACAGTAAAATACAAATACTTCAGCTTGTTCATTTCTACATAACCAGTTAGCGTTATGTAGGTAATATTTACCTCGTCCATAAATGTTTTCCGATGTTCATTCGGTTAGACAAATTGCTAAGAGGCCTTGCACAAACACAAGACTTCAGACTGCATGGTCTCAGTTTGCGCAAACATTTTTATCAGTTTGCTTTATCCTACAAGGATTATACCTCTGGAGGCCTTCAATGCTGTTCCAGTTCTTCAACTGTCTTGCATTAATTAGCCAATTTAAATAATTCAAACTCACAACATCTAAGATAAAGCAGACTTAAAGAAATGTTACTTATGTGTTTTCTAATAAGTAAATTTGAATTCTCTGGCCTAAATCGAACACACTATTCATAGCGTGGGACTGGTTTACCCAGTTCAACTGAGAATACTCTGGAAATTAGGCCTTTATTTCAACAAAATTTATTTTTGTGTGTGTTCATATTGGGTCATCATAAATTAAGAAGTCCATTGTGAGGTTGACCTTTTTAAACCCTTTCTTATGTTTAGTGAACTATGTTGTTAGGGGTCGGGGACTGCACCATGAATCATTGTGGTAGACGTTAATGTCCATACCGTTGAGGATGTTATCATTTAAACTTCATGTATGTTCCAAACCGACTTCCACTGATTGCTTTTGTCTTACTTTTTATCGTTTTGACACTTTATCGGGCTTACGATGACAGGGGCGACTGTGGCTGTGTGGCAGAGTTGTCGTCTTGCAATCGGAAGGTTGTAGGTTCCATTCCAGCTTCCTCCTGCCATATGTCGATGTGCCTCTGAGCAAGGCATTTAACCCTAAATTGCCTACTGGTCTGCGTATTGGTGTATGAATGTGTGTGTGAATGGGTGAATGTGACTCTAGTGTAAAGTTCTTTGAGTGGTCAAAACGACTGGAAATGAGCTATACAAGTTCGGTCCATTTAACATTTCCAAGTTTGTGCACAGCTACATGTACATGTGTTCTGGAGTAAGAATCCAACATCAACCAAATTTGGTTAATGTTTGTTTAATTCAAAGACCAAAAGCAGAATATTAGGAACTTGAGCGAATCATAAAAAGTTCAACATGAGATTGATGGTCTTCAAGATTCTCTGGTTAAACAAATTTATGTTACTGTTGTTTTTGTCAGCCTTTTGGAAAATTCACATATACTTCACTTAAAGTACACATGTACATCTTAACATTTTGATATTATCTTAAAAAAAGTTAGAAATACTAACAGTAAGTGTCAGATGGTAGTCCAAGATCAATACATCAACTCTGTCACTATTGAGCTTTAGTTTGATGAAATATAACCTTTTCATTTGTTTTGATATCTCCTTCATTTTTAAACCATATATTACTGGGTTTAATAGAGGATGATACAAAACTGTCTGTAGTGTCATTATTAAACATATTAACTTTGTAAGGTCTGATCCCAGTCAGACTATGATGACATTAAACGCACACAAACAGAAGAAACTGATCAACACTAACAAGTGGGGCGAGCAGGTCTGAGCAGCTTTCTTTCTGACTTCTTTAGAGCTGCGATAGGATATGATCAATATTCAAACATACGCTGCCAGCATGACTGCAAAATAAATATATCTGTATTTGTCCAACTCTACATGTCCTTCAAGGGTTATATATGTTTCATTAACTTCACCACCCATAAATATGTTTCACAAAGACATAATATTATCACAAACAGCTCAAACAAAGAGTAGCAATAGCTCCTCCTTCACAATAACAAGGAACCTGACCTGGAGATTCAAACAAATGTATTGATTGTTTCTTCTCAACAGCAAGAAAGCAGCTGCACGTTGGGCGTTGACATTTTCTATTTTATTCCTTTGGTCACAATGGAACTCATTAAAAACTCCCACAAAGTTTCCTTCTAACAGGGCGGTGACACTTACGTCTAATATTAAATCTCTTCTCTTGGGAACTATTGTTTCTTTCGACGTGTCGTACCTCAATCTAAGTGACATTCTACAAATAATAGCCAGGGTCAGATTGAGGTTTGCAGCATAAACTTAAAAACTATGTTTCATTTCTTCAAACTATTTTCACATATTAAAAAGTAAATCAATTTAATCAAAATTGATGAAGCAGAGAGTTGGTCACGACAGATGTAAATAGTATGAAAGGACAACATGGTGAATGAAGCATTGCTGTGATCATGTAATGGAGTTGGGGTAAAGGAAAGAGTAGGAACCTCTTCTTCAATACGATTGACGCATAAAACATGGCCGGCAGTAACATGCAGCTGTTGATTACAAGACAAATGTGATGCAAAAAAAGTGTGTCCATTGTAGGTTTGCTAAATACATCTGTTTCAAGATGGCTGAAAAAAAAAAAAACCTGATCCTAAGCGACAGCTTTATGTCAAAATTTGTGAGTTTTGTCAAAATTAGCTTGTTTCCATTAGTGCAATTGTGTGATCAGTCAAAATGCAGATATTTTTGCTAAATTCAATTTAAAGTTAGTGCTGTATTGAAAAGGACAAGCTGCCTTTAGTGGCTGGCATTCGTCAAACGGAATATGACCACATTGTAGTGACTTTTAGTGACTCGTCTGCATGACTGTTCTGGAGTTGTTGGTTTGAGTATTTGATTAATTTTAAGTGAAAGTTGAAAGTACCAAGTTTCTTTGTAGGTTTACCTGAGCAGCCCTTTAACCATGCATTTGCTATGCATTTGATACCTGAGATACCTGTCATTTCTGTGTGCACACGATTTATACATGTAAAATTTACGTCAAACACCGCCTCGGAATCTGAAACACAATAAAAACTCCCAACGTGATACATAATGTCCATTATGTATGGACATAATGGACATACATACATACTGCTGTCGCAGTTTTCTCTGACTTATCTCAGATATTAAAGCAGTGAAAACACAGTTAACCTGTAATATGTATGCTTCATCAGTATAGCTTTATTGAACCAGTAGTCAAGTATTAAGTGGAATTAAATTTATGTATTATATATAATCATGCTTGAGCAGGAATACATCATTGACATAAAAACAACATAGTTAGAGGTTTTTAATGAAGAAAAAATGGCTTTAATTCAAAAGTCAAAAGAGTCTGGTAATGTTAATTATTTTAAGACACTCTACAGTTCTTTCTCTTTAATTTACTTTATACTTTAGGCCAACTTTAACTCACTTTCTCCGGATCAGATTTTTATTTATGTTCATGTTTTTACACTTTTGTGTATTTCAACCATAGGTTTTTTTTTCCCAACACAAACTTAAGAAAGAAGCTATGCAAAATTTAACCAGAAAATTTACATTAGTTAGACAACAATGCTCTTCATAAAAAGGTTTTTGTAAATCATAGCACATTTACTTATTTTGCATAACAATACAAATGTATAAGAATGTGTCAAATAATTTCACGTTGACATAATAAACTTTAGGAGTGTATTACTTTAGCTTGAGAGAACAACCTTTTCAATTGTTTAGATATTTCCTTCATTTTTAAACCGTATATGACTGGGTTTAATAGAGGATGATACAAAACTGTCTGTAAAGTCATTATTAAACGTATTAACTTTGTAAGGTCAGATCCCAGTCGGACTATGATGACATCAAACGCACACAAACAGGAGAAACTGATCAACACTAACAAGTGGGGCGAGCAGGTCTGAGCAGCTTTCTTTCTGACTTCTTTACAGCTGCGATAGGATATGATCAATATTCTGGTGTAACTAAAAACTATGAAAATCAGGGGAAAAATAGCAGTGAAAGCCACAGAGAGAGCCCCAAACACAATGTGCACCTTTGAGCTTACACAGTACATTTTGTAAATTGAATTGTTACACAAGATCCCATCCAAATTCAATGTACACAGTTTAATGTTGGAACTGAGTACCACCTGCACACCGGTCACACTGGCAGGCACCAGCCAAGCCAAACTCAGGAAAATACTAACCGTGTTCCCCCCATTATTGTTGCGTATTGTAAAGGTTTACATATAGACACATAACGATCGTAGGCCATAGCTGCCAGCAGTAAAAACTCTGAGCCGCTAAGAGAATAAAAGAGAAAAAACTGAAAATAACAAGCTGAATACAATACAGTCTGTTTCTCAGATAGAAAATCCGAAAGTAGTTTTGGATAGATGTTGGTGCTGAAAACAAGAGAGTTCAGAAGCAAAGCGGCGATGAAAATGTACATGGCTCATGGAGGTTTCTGTGCGTCCATATGAGATACACAATGGTCAGGTTAGAGACGACAATACAAAACATACGCTGCTAGCATGACTGCAAAATAAATATGCCTGTATTTGTCCAACTTACATGTCCTTCAAGGGTTATATATGTTTCATTAACTTCACCACCCATAAATATGTTTCACAAAGACATAATATTATCACAAACAGCTCAAACAAAGAGTAGCAATAGCTCCTCCTTCACAATAACAAGGAACCTGACCTGGAGATTCAAACAAATGTATTGATTGTTTCTTCCCAACAGCAAGAAAGCAGCTGCACGTAGGGCGTTGACATTTTCTATTTTATTCCTTTGGTCACAATGGAACTCATTAAAAACTCCCACAAAGTTTCCTTCTAACAGGGCGTCTAATATTAAATCTCTTCTCTTGGGAACTATTGTTTCTTTCGACGTGTCGTACCTCAATCTAAGTGACATTCTACAAATAATAGCCAGGGTCAGATTGAGGTTTGCAGCATAAACTTAAAAACTATGTTTCATTTCTTCAAACTATTTTCACATATTAAAAAGTAATCAATTTAATCAAAATTGATGAAGCAGAGAGTTGGTCACGACAGATGTAAATAGTATGAAAGGACAACATGGTGAATGAAGCATTGCTGTGATCATGTAATGGAGTTGGGGTAAAGGAAAGAGTAGGAACCTCTTCTTCAATACGATTGACGCATAAAACATGGCCGGCAGTAACATGCAGCTGTTGATTACAAGACAAATGTGATGCAAAAAAGTGTGTCCATTGTAGGTTTGCTAAATACATCTGTTTCAAGATGGCTGAAAAAAAAAACCTGATCCTAAGCGACAGCTTTATGTCAAAATTTGTGAGTTTTGTCAAAATTAGCTTGTTTCCATTAGTGCAATTGTGTGATCAGTCGAAATGCAGATATTTTTGCTAAATTCAATTTAAAGTTAGTGCTGTATTGAAAAGGACAAGCTGCCTTTAGTGGCTGGCATTCGTCAAAACGGAATATGACCACATTGTAGTGACTTTTAGTGACTCGTCTGCATGACTGTTCTGGAGTTGTTGGTTTGAGTTTTTGATTAATTTTAAGTGAAAGTTGAAAGTACCAAGTTTCTTTGTAGGTTCACCTGAGCAGCCCTTTAACCATGCATTTGCTATGCATTTGATACCTGAGATACCTGTCATTTCTGTGTGCACACGATTTATACATGTAAAATTTACGTCAAACACCGCCTCGGAATCTGAAACACAATAAAAATCCCAACGTGATACATAATGTCCATTATGTATGGACATAATGGACATACATACATACTGCTGTCGCAGTTTTTTCTGACTTATCTCAGATATTAAAGCAGTGAAAACACAGTTAACCTGTAATATGTAGGCTTCATCAGTATAGCTTTATTGAACAGTAGTCAAGTATTAAGTGGAATTAAATTTATGTATTATATATAATCATGCTTGAGCAGGAATACACCATTGACATAAAAACAACATAGTCAGAGGTTTTTAATGAAGAAAAAATGGCTTTAATTCAAAAGTCAAAAGAGTCGGGTAATGTTAATTATTTTAAGACACTCTACAGTTCTTTCTCTTTAATTTACTTTATACTTTAGGCCAACTTTAACTCACTTTCTCCGGATCAGATTTTTATTTCATGTTTTTTTACACTTTTGTGTATATAAACCATAGGTTTTTTTTTCCAACACAACCTTAAGAGAGAAGCTATGCAAAATTTAACCAGAAAATTTACATTAGTTAGACAACATTGCTCTTCATGAAAAGGTTTTTGTAAATCATAGCACATTTACTTATTTTGCATAACAATACAAATGTATAAGAATGTGTCAAATAATTTCACGTTGACATAATAAACTTTAGGAGTGTATTACTTTAGCTTGAGAGAACAACCTTTTCAATTGTTTAGATATTTCCTTCATTTTTAAACCGTATATGATTGGATTAAATAGAGGATGATACAAAACTGCCTGTAAAGTCATTATTAAACGTACAGCCTTGGTGAGGTCGGATCCCATTCGAGCTATAATGACATCAAACGCACACAAACAGGAGAAACTGATCAACACTAACAAGTGGGGCGAGCAGGTCTGAGCAGCTTTCTTTCTGACTTCTTTAGAGCTGTGATAGGATATAATAAATATTCTGGTGTAAGTAAAACTATAAAAAGCAAAGGAAACAACAGAGTCAAAACCAGCACAACAGCACCAAACACAGTTTGCACCTTCGAGTCGACACAGTGGAGTCCGTAGATTGAATTATTACATAAAATTCCGTTTATGTTATATTTACAGAGCTTCACATTAACATTCAGTACTACCATAACTGCAATCAGACAAGCAGGCACCAGCCAAGCTAAACTCAAGTAAATACTCACTGTAGTTCTTCCCATTATTGTTGCATATTGCAGAGGTTTGCATATAGATACATAACGATCATAGGCCATTGCCGCCAGCAGGGAAAACTCTGAAGCGCCCAAACAATAGAAGAGAAAAAACTGCACATAACAAGCCGGATAAGATATAATCTGTTTTTCTGATAGAAAATCTGAAAGCTTTTGGATAGATGTTGGTGCTGAAAACAACAGAGTTCAGAAGCAAAGCTGCGATGAAAATGTACATGGGCTCATGGAGGTGTTCATGCATCCATATAACATACACAATGGTCAGGTTAGCAATAACAATAAAAATATACACAGTCAGTGTGACAACAAAATACAGATACTTGTATTTATGCAACTCTACATGTCCGTCGAGAGTTAAATACGTTTCATTAATTTTCCCATCCATAAATATGCTGTACACAAACATGATAACATCATGAACAGAAAATGGCAATGGTTTCACTTTTAAAAATTCAAAGGAATTGGACAGTGTTTGTCGTCTGTTCCTCTCCAGATGTGCAAAGCAGTTGGTCTTGGAGCACAAAGGTTTTTTATTATATTCACGTATTCTCCATGGGACTCATTAACTCAAAAATATTGCTGCAGCTTACCAAGTTCATAAAACCTTGGAGGCCAAAAGTTTTCTTAAAGTATCACTTCTCCGTAAATAGTAACTCTTGTCGGCATATTGGTAATGAATTCTGTTAAACAGTTTGTGTGCGGGTTATTCGAGACTCGGGTTTTCTTCTACTTTTGTCCAACTATCATAAAACTTGTATCATATAACCACAGTTGAAATGTGATATGAGTGTGGTTTGCTGTGGTATGTCTGAGTTGACCTGTGATTTTAAGAGACAGAATAACTCAGGAAGGCTATGGCTAGGCTAATTTGGACGTAAATGGAGGCAAAAGACGAAACTAAAGTTTTTTTAAAGGTTACCTAGTGTGCTTCCTTTTAATCAAGTTAGGCCTAAACAAATATGCCCTTTATATAGTTTTTGCACAAAATTATAGACAATGAAATTTCACCTTCTCAGTTTTGCCTATTTTGGTTTCCTTTCATGATGACCTGCTTCAGATCTCTGTACCTTTAATGCAAATTAATTTCCACCACAGGCTGATTAATTGCCTTTTGAGGAACTATGCTTGTTTTTCAAAGTCCTTTATTGTTTTCTAAGGCATGTGTCCAATTTCTAAAGCCTATTTTTCACAAATTCTAGGTCAGATATATTGTAGGCAAAATAAAAAGTATACTGCCTCCTTTTTTTTTCATACCTAATGTTCCAGACAGGGTCTGTTTTCACAAAGTAGAGAATGCCATCTTCAGATGCCCTCCATTGTGTGAACAATGGCAGGTTCAACATCTGTACTTAGATGTCATCAAAAGCACAAACTAACTGACAATTGGCTACTAGTAAACATGTTGCAGCAAACTAGACGTCCAACGGAAATGTCAGCATCTACAGTTTGTATTTCTAAAAAAATATTTTTCAACAAAGTTACATGAATGATCAAGGATTCCTGAAACGCTTGAAAACTGAATGAGGTTCAATAACCTAAGTATCAGGTAAAGCAAAACATTTAATTTTGAGATTACATGTCTAATTATCCAATAATTTAGCAGCAAAAATAGTTTGTGAATTGAAATATTGATATATGGTTTTCACTTACAATGCAAGTAAGTAGAAGCCTGCGATTAACTCAATTAAAAATGCAGACAAATTAAGCATGTCTTTTCAGGGTTGGCAGCGAAGGAAATAAAGGTGAGCCAAAATGCGAACATAGATGTATTTCAGAGACTTGACTTGACCAAATAACAGACATAAGATGTAAAAGAAACCTGGGACAGACAAAAGCCATGACTAACTTAAATACCACGGTAGACATGGGAGGAGAGCAACTGATAGGAGACACGGATGAAAAACATGAGCTTAACAGGAAGGAGATTGAGCTGTAATCGAGTTACCGTGATACATGCAAACAAGAAAAACTTTATCCGTAAAATAACTGAACCTATTGAACGCAAATAGGTTCAATAGACAAGACCCCAACACATTGTGATGTGTTATTTTACTTAGTAAATACAGGATTGCTTCATCTTAAATCTAATTTTTCCTCGATTGTTATTGCAACTATATGATCTATGCTCCACGACTAGTGGCTCCTCTAATACATTTTTAATTCATGACCAACACTGTCTGATCATCTTACAGACTATTAATTATATTATTTATTAATTGTTGATGTGCGCAGAGCTTAGTAATAACAAACAAAAGAACAGGTTTTAGAGCAAGGGGACAGAAATAACAAAATAAAAATAGTTTGGGAAATTTTATTCTGTAAAGGATAATACAAAAAACATTTACAAAATGCGAACATAACATTGGATAAATTGGGTAATTTTGTGGTTTTATTTCTAATCTGTAGCCCTTGCAAACTTACAATATTGACATGCATCAGATACATAGACATAATAACAGTAAAACTTTAAACGACATTAGATAAAACATATTTTGCATGCAGTATATCAGAAGTACTGACTGTCTGCTCACAGTTACTGCTGATTTTTACTCAAGACAACTTTTGCTTGCCAGAACAACTGCTTAAGATGTTTGTAAATTTCCTTCATTTTAAACCCGTATATAAACGGATTAAACAAAGGGTGATACAGGACAATTTGCAACGTCATGATTAAACGCGCCGTCTTTGAAAAGTCTGATTCCACGCGCACGATGCATATGTCGTACACGCTCAACAAAGTCAGGCTGAATAACACCAACAAGTGCGGCAGGCAGGTCTCGGCTGCTCCTCCTGACTTCTTTGTTGCTTCTGTAAGAAATGATCAGGATCTTTGTGTAGGAGAACAGGATGAAAAGGATAGGAAGTACTACAATATCCAGAATGGCAAACACCCAAATAGCAAGAGATCTCGGCATCGCGCACTGAAGCGTGTAGACTGCGTTGTTACAAAATATCCCTCTGATGTTAAAGCTACAGAGTTTAACTTTGGTGCTGCTGAGCATTATTAGAGGAATTGATGCGTGGCAAGCAGGAACAAACCAAGAGAAAACCAGGAAAACGGTGACCGTGGTGTTTGTCATAATTGTTGGATATATTAGAGGCTTGCATATGGACACATACCGATCATAAGACATGACCGCCAACAGAAAGAACTCTGCTGGACCCACGAAGTAAAAGAAATAAAACTGAACAAGGCAGGCTTCATAGGTTATTCTCTGCTTTTCAGACAAGAAGTCAATCAAAAGCTTTGGGTAAGTGGTGCTGCTGTAAAAGACACAATTCACCAGCAAAGCAGCAATGAAGACATACATTGGTTCATGGAGGTTTTTGTTAACCCAGATGAGGTACACGATCGTCACATTGCTGCATATGATTAGGATGTAGGCCGAGAACATCAGAAAAAAGTAAGCATATTTGTATTTGCTCATTTCCACATATCCATCCAGAAAAATGTAGGTGACATTCATTTCATTGTTCATGGTAGTGCGCTTTGAGTCAGCTGCTTGAAATGAAGCACACTGAGCCTGTGATAAAATTGTATATGGTTTCTTCAGCATGTCATAAACCTCTAGACAGCTTGTCTCTGGAGGTGCATTACATCAGTCATCAACATCTTCCATCGGGCCCAAGAGATTTACTTTCACAAGCGGAGAATTACGGCTTTTGCTACTTGATATGTATATATATAAAACTTTCTAAAACATTTTGTTGGGTTAATGTGAAATGTAATGGGCACAAAAAAAATGAAAAAGGGAAAGGCTTAAAAAGAAAGGAATAAGATAGGGGAGAGAAATAAACACACAGAGAATGCAAGTCAACACCCTTGAACTATGACCTGTGGAAAAAGAAAAAACCCAAGAAAACACATCAACTAACAACATATGCACATATAATACTAATAACTTGACATCATTGCTTGCACTTTCCAGTACAATATATATTTAGTGGCAATAGCAGCCCAACTGAGATTGCATCTGACAAACATCTGAATCTGAACACCACCCTGGCCAAGACACCGATCCCGGCCCCATCGGGAGACGGGCCAGAAACAGTCCCAACAATCTAAACTCTGTGGATCTCACCTCTTCACACAAGCCCCGACATGGATTACTCCACAATGCCACTCCAAGCTCGTACACAAGAATTGAACACCAAACAATAAATGTTTCTTTTGGTTTGACTTTAGGATAAAGAGAAACCCCAAAATTTATGAAAAAATCTTTTGGGGTCTTTTCATACCCCTGTTCTCTGCTAGGATTTCAGGGGCCAGGAGGAGGAGCAAGCCATGTGGCTTCAGGCTTTGGGGGGACTCCGGTTCTCCAACGATTGTTCAGACTTTGAATCACAAGTCCTGACTGCGATGGCCAAGCCTTCATTGGCCAAAGTGAGCCTGGGGTTCCTGCTGGTTGTTCCGGACCATTAGACGTGTGTGGCAGTGATTGAGAGTGGTTTCATTTTGGACCTGGTGTGCCATTTATGGCGGATGTGTTATGTGTAGACAGTGAGCTGCCAGCATGCTTGGGTGCCTGTGGGTTCGTGGTGTGGGTTGGTTGGGTGCCTGATCTTTGGTGTGCTGGACTAGCCATTCACTGCTGCTTCTCCCTACTGGTCTGGCCCCCACCCACTCTTCCTCTGTAGGTGCAGTAGGGTGCACGGTGGCTGGCAATGTGAGCAGTGGGTTGGTTTGGGTATGGTTCCTGACTGATATGGCATGCTGTTGAGGGCAGAGGTACTTCCCGCTCAAAGTCAGACCCCCAGTGAAGATTGGTTCAGTTGATTGTGCTATAAATAGACATACAGACAACCCATTCATAATTTACTTAAAACTAAATGTCAACACAATTACTGACCCAAGCCTAAAACATAACTTGTTCACGTTACGATCGTGTCACAATAAAGGCAACATCTAATAAAGTTGGCCTCACTTGCTTGTAAAGTTAGACCCCATAGCTGAAAAGTTTAATGAGCTCCAGGGGAATTATGTACCTTTATAAGATCAACACCCTGGAAACTAAGAGGACTTCCCTCTCAAACTGCTGGGTTTACTTCACCGTAAATAACAACCGATCCCTTGATCCACTGATTAAATCCCTTTAAATTTAGATTACATTTTCACAGAGTCTTCTGAAGGAGCCTTTGCAAGTCATTATATTGGTAACATTATGGTTGCTTTCCTGACTTAGATTTTTCAGTGGTTTGATGGGTGACAAATTGAATGAAACCTACATAACGCTCGATGGGTGTGTTGAGGTGGAGAAATACTGATATTTGTACTTTCTAACGATTTTGACGGTGTACATTCTGACTGTTTGCTGCAACTGCACAATTGTTTACCTTATTGCAATTCACCAAAATCTTCATGAGCCCATGTACGTCTTCATCGCAGCCTTGTTGCTGAATGGCGTTCTTTTTAGCACGGCTATCTACCCAAAGCTTTTGGTCAACTTCCTGTCTGAGAGACAGATCATATCACATGCAACGTGCCACTTTCAATATTTCTCTTATTACGTTACTGGGAATGCAGAATTGCTACTGCTGGCGGCCATGGCGTATGATACGTGTCTATATTTAGGCCTCTGCGATATGCAAATGTGATGAGGAAAACCACCGTCTGCCTTCTGCTGTTTGTGGCCTGGCTTTTGCCTGCCAGTCTGGTTGCGCTCTGGTTACTGACAGCCAAACACAGACTTTGCAGCTTCAACCTGAAAGGATTTTTTGCAACTCTTCCATTCATAAGCTCGCTTGTGAGAACTCGAGCACGCTGTCCTTGTTGGGTGTGATTAATTTGCTAAGTATGACATTTGTTCCCTTCTTTTACGTAGTTTTTACCTACAC
The DNA here is from genome assembly GCF_027474105.1 of Poeciliopsis prolifica. Lineage (NCBI taxonomy): Eukaryota > Metazoa > Chordata > Actinopteri > Cyprinodontiformes > Poeciliidae > Poeciliopsis > Poeciliopsis prolifica. The sequence continues at coordinate 875,495 of NW_026562382.1, forward strand.
GAGGATCCTACTTATGTCATACCGGAGCGGTAGAGCTGTCAGGAGAAAAGCCGCACAGACGTGTTTACCTCACCTGCTGATTTTATTCAACTATTCGTTCTTCTGTGTTACGATGTGATTGTGACCAGACTGGAGTCAGACATCTCGAAAACAGTACGCTTGTTAATGACAAAGCAAGTGTTGTGGTACCATCCTCTCTTTAATCCAGTTATCTACGGTTTGAAAATGACAGAAATCTCCAAACACCTTAAGCATTTTTTCGGTCGTGTAAAATAATCCAATGATTATTTTTGTGCCTTCAAACAATGTATTCAAAGTGTTTGAATGTTATCCTTTTACTTCAGGCTGATTTACTGCCTTTTATTTGTGTTATCCATGAACTCAACAAAAAAACTGAAGACATAAAAATAGTGATCATTGAAACAAAAGCATTGTATGATTGACTATTATCACGCATTATAAGTAAAATGAAAGCTAAATATTTAAACACGGAAATACTTTGTTGGTGTTTCTTCCTTCTCCCTTTTCATTCCACTTGTTATAGGAACTGCTGCATAAACAGTTTTTTTTTATGACATTTGAGGTAAAATAAATGTGTTTTGGGATTAAATGTTGATGTAACAACATAAAAAAAATAATGCGTTTCACATCCCAGTAGTCAGGTTTTTGGTTATTTTCTTGACCCACATCCAAAATTACACACAGAATGCAGAATGAAAAGGTCGCCATCTCTCCCCTCATTATCTGTAGATAGCAGTAAAACAACATTGCTGCTTGTAAACTATGATAGGTGGAGTTCCTACATATGTTATCGCCTAAAACCTCTGTGGAAAGCTGGTTAGCGAGTTGCTCACATGTAAACAAATTGATGTTTGTTTGATGACAAATGAGAAAATAATTAATGTGATTAATGGAAGCCAACGTTACTCTAAAAGTAATGCGTATGCACTTTGAGGCACCACTCCTCACACATCCCTTGAATTTGTCAGAAGTTGTTACCATGCCAACATGTCTTCAAGGAATAGTGTCTGAAATCCATGGTGGATAAAGAAGTCTCTTTAAACGGTCGCCGTTCCTCAAACGGTTTGCAAACGAAGACGCACCGCTTTGAAACTGTTAGTCTCTCTTTTTCATTTTTGTTTTCGTAACTACGTTGCCTACTGAAATGAATGTCACGTACATCACTCTTGACGGTCACGTAGAGGTGGATAAATACCGATATGTCTACTTCATTATCATGTTTACAGGTTATGTTTTGATCCTGTCCTTCAATTCCACAGTGTTTTGCCTGATTGTGATCCACAGAAACCTCCATGAGCCCATGTATGTTTTCATTGCTGCTCTGCTGATGAACTCCATGCTTTCAGCACCGTGGTCTACCCCAAGCTTTTGATCGACTTTTTATCTGAAAAACAGATCATAGCTTATGAAGCGTGTATCCTTCAGACTTTTTTATTCTACTCTTTAAGTGGTTCAGAATTTTTACTTTTGGCTGCAATGGCTTATGACAGATATGTGGCCATATGTAAACCTCTGCAATATCCAACCATGATGAGAAAAACAAAAGTGAGGCGCTTCCTCATCTTAGCATGGCTTGTGCCTGCCTGCCATTTAGCTGTGGGTGTGATTATATTTGCTCATTTGAAACTCTGTCGCTTCACTTTGAAAGGCATTTTTTGCAACAATTCAATGAATTATCTTCTCTGCGTGGCTTCAAGAGCGATAATGATCTACGGCTTAGTGGTTTTATTCAACGTTAGCCTTCTTCCGGTGGTTTTTATATTGTTTACTTACACAATAATATTTATAGTGGCCTATAGAAGCTGGGGAAGTGAGGAAAAAAGCTGCACAGACATGTTTGCCTCACCTGCTGGTTTTAATCAACTACTTCTGTTTGATCTCTTATGATGTGATTATTGTTAAGTTTGAATCTGATATTTCAGCAACTGCGCGTTTCATAATGACATTGCAAATAATAATGTATAATCCTCTTTTTAATCCAGTCATATATGGACTGAAAGTGGGAGAAATTTATAAACACCTGAGGCGCTTGCTCTGAAACACCAGAGGAAAGTGACAGCTTTTTAAAGTTTCGGTCGTTTTTGTCTTTTGTCTGTCCCTGGAAATAATTCTTTTTGACAACTTTTTAATAATTAGATGTAAACATGTAGAATTTGATCACTTTTGTGTTTTTCTCACATTCATTTACCATATCTACATTAATGATACTTTTAAATACTTTTCCTCCAGTTTATTTAAAGTCTGTGTAATTCAAGACGTGTAATTCATTAATAAAGCCTGTTGCTGACGTGATCTTACTAATATTTCATAAAAGGTTTAGTTGGATATTTACTACCAAAACGAAATAGTAAACATTTTGTATATATTGAAAACCTCCCGGTTCGTCCACCAAATATTTATTTCTTAGTTTAAAATATTAGTATTGTTGTTCTTTCTAAATGAATATGAACTTATTTTTCTTGCATTATTTGTTTTGTTATTTTGACCATTTCTCATTTTCAGAAAATAAAATAAAAATATATTTTTGTTTGGAAGACGGGACCCATGTTATCTGTAGTTCATAGAATAAAAGAACAATGTCCATTTTACTCAAACACTAACCTATAAAAAGTTAAATCAGAGAAACTGATCATTTTAATTGGTGTCTTTTTTTTTTTACCCAACATTCATATGTCACTTTATGAAACAAATTTTGCATATATACAAAGTAGAAATTCCTGGTGTTTTTTTTTTTTTTTTTTTTTTTTAAGATATTTTCAAAGAAGACTTTTAACCAGTGTGAAAAGCTTTTGTATTTTGTCACAGCAACGAGCATCAGTCTTGTTTAATACAAGACTACATTTATACCTGTCGGTGTATTTCTGTCTGTTAAACATAAGTTTGGATAAAAAGTGATTACCTATCCAGGATTTCCCCAGAGCATTAGCCTGGATAAAAATTGCTTATTTATTTAAGTCTTTTTAAAATGTTTGCATTTTTTAAGACCTTATAGTTGGTGTTCAGGTATTCTAGCAATATTTCATGTAACACATAATTATCAATTGATATCTTAAAACACGCTGGATGAATGACTGACGTAACACCCAACCACTGGGCTTAAATTGTTTGTTCTTTTAACCTAAAGAAAACTACTTTTTTTCTGTGTTTGATCTCTTATTGTAAATAATGTTTTTTTAATGTACATATTTCAATTATTATTGCATGTCTTTGGTGGTGTTGTACTTAAGAATGTTTTAGGACTAAAATAAATGAAAGTATAAATTCCCAAAGTCTCCTTTATGTATTTTAAATACAATTTAAATATTGCTTCATAATACGCTACAAAAGGAAATATAAAGACATATAAAACTATTTTATATTTTTGCGTGCTCCAGGGGTGCCACTGGTTTAGGTGATTCAGCAGATTTGTCGTTTTTCCTGATTACGTCAGAACTTACTCTCAATATTACTTTCGGTGAACTCTGCTTTGTTTTCTTTTCCAACTAAAATTCAGGCCCTTCTTATCAAAAATGTTATTTGCTGTATTTCTGTTTCATCTCCCTTTCTAGAAGTCTTTTTCCCCTCAAGTCCTACTGTTACCTGAGGTAAGAGGCTACACCAACATTAGCCGTTAGCTTGCCTGGCTGCTATGGGGCTCTCTCCACGTCAAATAATGTCCCGTAGCTCTATTCCAGCCACATAATTGGTCTATTTTTGAACATAGGATCAGTAGATAAATTGTACAAGAAGTTTAAGAGAATCAATATTTCAGCAGAAAGAAAACAACATTAAAACAAAAAAGCTTGTGAATAAACAAGATGTCTCACTTTAACCTAAGGTCGGGTCCAGGTTCAGGGCCGTGTAGAGACCTTCAGAGGGGCAGGGACTCAAAGTTAAAAAAGGAAAAATTTAACAAGATCTTAAAATACCGTACAACAACATAACATCAACCTATGTTTATCAAGAATTTAATTTTATTCTACTATGTCATTGCTATTATGAGGCGAAAATGCAAAGTAAGTGTAGTCTATTTTCCCAACAGGTATGATGTTTCTGTTCTGCTGCTGACAGGCCCGGAAGACTGAGTTGATCTGAGACTGTAGCTGTTGAACAGACCATAGGAGAGAAGGTTGCTGGCTATGAAGTTATGAAATCAGCAAATTTGCTGCCATTTTAGTAATTAATCCCTAATAATATCTATTGAACCTCTAGAACAGTGTGACTGCAGACTGATTTATAGATAAAAAAAAGCTCAAAGGGGTTAACTTTATATAATTATTTTATGTTAGCACCTCTGAGATCTAGTATTATAAGACTGAGATATCGAGGCAAAGAAAACTCAGTAGCTGCTGGTAGGGGCCTCCAGACATTCAGGGGCCATTCAAACAGTTACCTGAGTTTCCTTGTGGAGCAAATAATCAAATGAGATTTTGAAATTGAGTCCACAACATTTTAATGTAATAATTTAAATGGCTTGTGTGCCACACTCTCCCCTTATTTAAAAAAAATGTCCTATGACATTTAAGAGAGTATTTACCATCACCTATTGACCCTTTTACCCTTATTTTGGTTCGTCTCATTTGGATTAGTTACTTTTGGTTAAAACTCCTCCTGGCTAGCTCGCCAAAATGAGGCGAGCTAGCCAACAAACAATCAAATGAGATTTTGAGGTTGAGTCCGCAACATTTTAATTGGATAATTGTTACAAAGTAAATCAGCGGTATCGCTCCACAGCCGTTACAAAAAAAGAAGCACACAATGTCCATTCCACAACTGTCGTCACCTAGCATCAGAGGAGTGATATTAACCCCCCTCCGCAATCACTTTAAACTGCGACACAACTCGTAAATAACACACACAAAAAAAAAACACAAAACAGTATTCATAAACACAAAACAGCATTAATTTACCACGACTATTCCATAAAAAATGGCTTCTGCGCCATATTTACATCACCAACCAAAGATCAGGAAACAAAAATAATTTGGTTAAAAATTCTAAACTTGAAGAGAGAATACAAAATGTTTTATGTGTCATCATTTCATTGTGGGGACAAAAAGCAACAGAAGAAAACCTGCATCTGCATCCACAGCAACTGAGTCAGTGGAGTAGCTCAATATGCCAGTGCTGGTTATTTGCAGCCATTTCTTCAAGTCGCCATCTCTCCCCTCATTATCTGTAGATAGCAATAAAACAACATTGCTGCATGTAAACTACGATAGGTGGAGTTCCTACATGTTATCGCCTAAAACCTCTGTGGAAAGCTGGTTAGCGAGTTGCTAACATGTAAACAAATTGATGTTTGTTTGATGACAAATGAGAAAATAATTAATGTGATTAATGGAAGCCAACGTTACTCTAAAAGTAATGCGTATGCACTTTGAGGCACCACTCCTCACACATCCCTTGAACTTGTCAGAAGTTGTTACCATGCCAACATGTCTTCAAGGAATAGTGTCTGAAATCCATGGTGGATAAAGAAGTCTCTTTAAACGGTCGCCGTTCCTCAAACGATTTACAAACGAAGACGCACCGCTTTGAAACTGTTGGTCTCCATTTTTCATTTTTGTTTTCGTAACTACGTTGCCTACTGAAATGAATGTCACGTACATCACTCTTGACGGTCACGTAGAGGTGGATAAATACCGATATGTCTACTTCATTATCATGTTTACAGGTTATGTTTTGATCCTGTCCTTCAATTCCACAGTGTTTTGCCTGATTGTGATCCACAGAAACCTCCATGAGCCCATGTATGTTTTCATTGCTGCTCTGCTGATGAACTCCATGCTTTTCAGCACCGTGGTCTACCCCAAGCTTTTGATTGACTTTTTATCTGAAAAACAGATCATAGCTTATGAAGCGTGTATCCTTCAGACTTTTTTATCCTACTCTTTAAGTGGTTCAGAATTTTTACTTTTGGCTGCAATGGCTTATGACAGATATGTGGCCATATGTAAACCTCTGCAATATCCAACCATGATGAGAAAAACAAAAGTGAGGAGCTTCCTCATCTTAGCATGGCTTGTGCCTGCCTGCCATGTAGCTGTGGCTGTGATTATATTTGCTCATTTGAAACTCTGTCACTTCACTTTGAAAGGCATTTTTTGCAACAATTCAATGAATTATCTTCTCTGCGTGGCTTCAAGAGCGATAATGATCTACGGCTTAGTGGTTTTATTCAACGTTACCATTCTTCCGGTGGTTTTTATATTGTTTACTTACACAATGATATTTATAGTGGCCTATAGAAGTTGTGGCGAAGTGAGGAAAAAAGCTGCACAGACATGTTTGCCTCACCTGCTGGTTTTAATCAACTACTCCTGTTTGCTCACTTTTGAGATGATTATTGTCCGTTTAGAATCTGATATTTCAACAACTGCGCGTTTCATAATGACATTGCAAATAATAATGTATAATCCTCTTTTAATCCAGTCATATATGGACTGAAAGTGGGAGAAATTTACAAACACCTGAGGCGCTTGCTCTGTCACACCAGAGGAAAGTGACAGCTTTTTAAAGTTTGGGTCGTTTTTGTCTTTTGTCTGTCCCTGGAAATAATTATTTTTGACAACTTTTTAATAATTAGATGTAAACATGTAGAATTTGATCACTTTTGTGTGTTTCTCTCATTCATTTACCATATCCACAAATGATACTCTTAAATACTTTTCCTCAAGTTTGTTTTAAAGCCTGTGTAATTTAAGACAGGATGTACTACTGTTAAAATTCTTCTTTTTTTTGTGAATACATTTCAAAATGCTGCACAAATGTTCAGTAATAAAGCCTGTCACTGACGTGATCTTACTAATGTTTTATGAAAGGTTTAGTTGGATATTTACTGCCAAAACAAAATAGTAAACATTTGTATATAGCCTATACATACAGCTCTAGAAACATGAAGAGCCCACTGCATTGAACCCCATTGAAAACCTCCTGCTTCTTCCACCAAATATTAATTTCTGAGTTAAAACATTAATATTGTTTTTTTCTCAATGAACATGAACTTGTTTTCCTTGAATTATTTGAACTCTGAAAGCATTGCATCTATTTTATTATTTTAACTATTTCTCATTTTCTGAAAATACTAAATTTTTGTTTGGAATTTGAGAGCCATGTTATCTGTAGTTCACAGAATAAAAGAACAACGTCCATTTTACTCAGACATAAACCTATAAAACGTACATTCAGAGAAACGGCTCATTTTAAATTGTCTAATTTTTACCAATCAACATGTTGTGTTCCATGTTTTTCTGTTGTGTTTATTTGAGTTTTCAGTGTCCTGAGTCTCCTCGTTGTCCTGTCTTCCCCTTGATTGCTCCCAGATGTGTCTTATTCCCCTGATGACCCTCTTTGTATTTAATCCCACCTGTGTCCTTTGTTCGGGTCCTTGTCATTTTGTCACACGTTGTCGTTGGTTGTACTGTTTGACCAGTTGCTGTTTGAGCCCTGGCTTCCGCTCAGCCGTGCTGCCTGGCTGCAGACTACCTTTGTTGACTTTGTTCGATGGACAGTTTTGTTATAAAATTACCACTACTCACCTTACCTGGGCCTCCACCGTCTGCCTCACCACCTCCACTACACTACTCTGACACAACATTCATATGTCACTTTGTTTTTAGAACACTAAATTAATTTGTGCATAAATATAAAATGGAAATTACTGGTGTTTTTCTTTTTTACGATGTTTTCAAAGAAGACTTTTAACCAGAGTGAAATGCTTTTGTATTTTGTCACAGCAACAAGCATCAGTCTTGTTTAATACAATACTACATCTATAGCTATCGGCGTATTTATATCTGTTAAAGATAAGTTTGAATAAAAAGTGATTACCTAGCCAGGATTTCCCCCAGAGTATTATAAGTCTGGCGGGCTACCAGACTTTACGTCTGACCCCACCAGGATAAGCATTGCTTATTCATTTAAGTCTTTTTAAAATGTTTGCATTTTTTAAAGATTTTGTGTTCAGGTATTAATCTAACCATAGGTGTCAAACTCTGGCCCGCGGGCCAAATTTGGCCCGCAGTGTAATTATATTTGGCCCACGAGGCTATACCAAATGACTACACGACTTGGCCCACCGGTATTATACAGCGCATTCATTCATTGCTAATACTACAAATCCCATAATGCCTTGCTGTTGTTTTGGCGCGTCAATCACGACGGGTCCCAGAATCGCCCTCTCCTCTGTGACAGTAGTTATAGCAATCTCAAGCTACAACTGTCACTGTAGAACCCCTTCCCAAAAAATGGCGAAAAGAAAGGCAGAAAACAGGAGCTTTCTGGACAGGTGGGAGACAGAATATCTGTTTACATATGTAAAAGACAGACCTGTTTGTCTGATCGGTGGATTCAACGTGGCTATAACGAAGGAGTACAACATTCGACGACACTATGAAACAAAACACTATGCCAAATACAAGGACCTGGACATGACTCAAAGGAGCAAGAAAGTAGAGGAGATGAAAAGAAGTTTGGTTTCACAACAGAATATGTTCAAAACAGCCACATCACAAAGTGAGGCTGCTGTAAAGGCCAGTTATATTGTGGCAGCAGAGATTGCTAAATCAGCCAGGCCCTTTAATGAGGGAGAGTTTGTGAAAAAGTGCATGTTGAAAGTTTGTGACATCGTGTGCCCAGAGAAAAAGCAAGCCTTTTCAAACGTGAGCCTGAGCAGAAACACAGTAGCTGATCGCACATGTGATCTTGCCACCAATCTGTATGACCAGCTTATGGAAAAAGGAAAAGATTTTGTTGCATTCTCCCTTGCTGTGGATGAGAGCACCGACGCATCGGATACTGCTCAGCTGTCAGTCTTCATCCGTGGAGTGGACTCAAACATGTGTGTTACAGAGGAGCTACTGGGATTCAAATTATGGCATGGCACAACCACAGGAAAGGAAATCTTTGAGGAGGTTTCCAAATGTGTAACTGAAATAAAGCTGCCGTGGGATAAACTCGTCGGATTAACGACAGATGGCGCACCAGCGATGTGCGGTAAAACAAGTGGACTGGTGGGCAGGGTCCGCGAGAAGATGCAGGAAGAGAACTGTGCAGGTGAACTAACTGTTTATCACTGTATCATACATCAAGAATCACTGTGTGGCAAAGCCCTAAAGATGGAACATGTTATGACCACAGTAACACAAGTAGTTAACTTTATAAGAGCCAAAGGTCTGAATCACCGCCAGTTTAAGTCTTTTCTGGAGGAGTGTGGTTCGGAATACGCAGACGTGCCGTATCACACAGAGGTGAGATGGTTAAGCCGAGGAAAAGTACTGAACAGATGTTTCGAGCTGCATGAGGAAATATGTCAGTTTCTGGAAAGCAAAGGGAAGGACACAGCAGAGCTTCGGGAGAAAAAGTTTCTGTGTGAGCTGGCCTTTATGTGCGACATCTCGAGCCATCTTGATGCGCTGAACCTGCAGCTTCAGGGGCGGGGGCGCATCATTACAGACATGTACGCTGCAGTGAGGGCTTTTAAAACTAAACTGTGCCTGTGGGAGAATCAGATGCTGCAAGGAAACCTTGGGCATTTTCCCTGCTGCCAAACCATAAAAACGCAGCTCTTTACCACCTTGTTTCCATGCGCAGAGTTTGCAGAAAAACTCAGTGTACTTAGTGCTGAGTTTCACCGGCGATTTGCCTTTGATGTACAGAAATGTAGGTTTGAATTACTTAGTAATCCCTTCGCAGTTAATGTGGAAAACGCACCAACCAACCTCCAAATGGAGCTAATTGAACTCCAGTGTAATGATACGCTGAAGTCAAAGTATGATGCTGTGGGCGCCGCACAGTTTCCACAGTTCATTCCTGACACAATGCCTCAGCCAAGCTGCTCAGATGCTCTCCATGTTTGGTAGCACATATCTATGTGAGCAACTTTTCTCCTTGATGAAGATGACCAAAACATCTCACAGGAGACGTCTGACTGATGAACACCTTCGCTCGACACTGAGGATTGCCTCAGCTCAAAGCCTGAGCCCGGACATTGATGAACTAGCATCCAAGAAGAGATGCCAGGTATCTGGCTTGGGCACATCAGATTAGATCAGTGTGTAATGTTATGACCGCAATAATTAACGTTTTCTTTATGCACTTTTTCTTGCAACTCCAAGACATGGGCTTGATTGATTTATTATTATTGTTCTATTTTTAAAATGATTATTATTTAAATTTTATTTAATAAATGAATGTCATTGATGTTTTTTTTTTTTATTTGAAATTCAATTTTGCATATCTGGACTATTAAGCTATATATTGTATAATAATAAGTGTTGCTTGTTCCATATTCAATGTTACAGCAAATCTTGTTTGGGTCTATATTAAAAGGTTCGTTTGTTCAATGCTGGCCCGTGACTTTGTTCAAGTTTTACATTTTGGCCCACTTGGTATTTGAGTTTGACATCCCTGATCTAACCTGTAACACATCTTGTAACACATAATTATCAAGTGATATTTTCAAATTTCCTGTCAACTATTAAGTATTTTTTAACTCAAAAACACAACAGGCCGCTGGATGAATAACTGACGTAACACTCAACCACCGGACTTAGCAAGTTTTCTGTGGGAAACATTGCCACTAATACCACTGCCATAAACAAACTGTTAATTTTGCACAAAATGCATAACTTATTAAAACCAATTTTTGCTGACTGAAATTATGAATTTATCACTAAAATACATTATTTAATACCTCTTTTATGTTACATGTTGGCATCTTATTATTGTGAATTTGAAGACGTAACTTTAAATGTACAAACTAAATGTTAAAGTGAGCAGAAATAAACCTGTGACCCCCACAAATCCAGTTCAAATTTAAACAATTTTAAACCAAACTTTAATGGCATCTGAACATTTTCTTATATTAACTCTTTATTAAAGTAAATAAATCTGCACAAAATGTTGCTGTAGAAGGATAATGGATATAGAATGATCCGTATCGTCTCACTCGTCGCTTCAACTTCAAGCTTGTAACCATGCCAACATCTCTTCAAAGACTAGTCTCCTAAATCCATGGTGGGCAGAAAAGCTCTTTAAAGAGTCCTTCCATATCAAACAGTCAACAGTGACTTTTCTCCCCCCCGAGTGTCTGCTGCATTCGACTACTTTTCTCATGTGCAGCACTTTGAAACTGTTAGTCTCTCTTTTTCATTTTTGTTTTCGTAACTACGTTGCCTACTGAAATGAATGTCACGTACATCACTCTTGACGGTCACGTAGAGGTGGATAAATACCGATATGTCTACTTCATTATCATGTTTACAGGTTATGTTTTGATCCTGTCCTTCAATTCCACAGTGTTTTGCCTGATTGTGATCCACAGAAACCTCCATGAGCCCATGTATGTTTTCATTGCTGCTCTGCTGATGAACTCCATGCTTTTCAGCACCGTGGTCTACCCCAAGCTTTTGATCGACTTTTTATCTGAAAAACAGATCATAGCTTATGAAGCGTGTATCCTTCAGACTTTTTTATTCTACTCTTTAAGTGGTTCAGAATTTTTACTTTTGGCAGCAATGGCTTATGACAGATATGTGGCCATATGTAAACCTCTGCAATATCCAACCATGATGAGAAAAACAAAAGTGAGGAGCTTCCTCATCTTAGCATGGCTTGTGCCTGCCTGTCATGTAGCTGTGGCTGTGATTATATTTGCTCATTTGAAACTCTGTCGCTTCACTTTGAAAGGCATTTTTTGCAACAATTCAATGAATTATCTTCTCTGCGTGGCTTCAAGAGCGATAATGATCTACGGCTTAGTGGTTTTATTCAACGTTAGCCTTCTTCCGGTGGTTTTTATATTGTTTACTTACACAATGATATTTATAGTGGCGTATAGAAGCTGTGGGGAAGTGAGGAAAAAAGCTGCACAGACATGTTTGCCTCACCTGCTGGTTTTAATCAACTACTTCTGTTTGATCTCTTATGATGTGATTATTGTTAAGTTTGAATCTGATATTTCAACAACTGTGCGTTTCATAATGACATTGCAAATAATAATGTATAATCCTCTTTTTAATCCAGTCATATATGGACTGAAAGTGGGAGAAATTTATAAACACCTGAGGCGCTTGCTCTGAAACACCAGAGGAAAGTGACAGCTTTTTAAAGTTTCTGTCGTTTTTGTCTTTTGTCTGTCCCTGGAAATAATTCTTTTTGACAACTTTTTAATAATTAGATGTAAACATGTAGAATTTTATCACTTTTGTGTTTTTCTCACATTCATTTACCATATCTACATTAATGATACTGTTAAATACTTTTCCTCCAGTTTATTTTAAAGTCTGTGTAATTCAAGACGGGATTTACTACTGTTATTTAGTTTTTTGTAAATACATTTCAAAATGCTGCACAAATGTTCATTAATAAAGCCTGTTGCTGACGTGATCTTACTAATATTTTATAAAAGGTTTAGTTGGATATTTACTACCAAAACGAAATAGTAAACATTTTGTATATATTGAAAACCTCCCGGTTCGTCCACCAAATATTTATTTCTTAGTTTAAAATATTAGTATTGTTGTTCTTTCTAAATGAATATGAACTTATTTCTTGCATTATTTGTTTTGTTATTTTGACCATTTCTCATTTTCAGAAAATAAAATAAAAATATATTTTTGTTTGGAAGACGGGACCCATGTTATCTGTAGTTCATAGAATAAAAGAACAATGTCCATTTTACTCAAACACTAACCTATAAAAAGTTAAATCAGAGAAACTGATCATTTTAATTGGTCTTTTTTTTTTTTTACCCAACATTCATATGTCACGTTATTAAACAAATTTTTGCATATATACAAAGTAGAAATTCCTGGTTTTTTTTTTAAAGATATTTTCAAAGAAGACTTTTAACCAGTGTGAAATGCTTTGTATTTTGTCACAGCAACAAGCATCAGTCTTGTTTAATACAAGACTACATTTATACCTGTCGGTGTATTTCTGTCTGTTAAACATAAGTTTGGATAAAAAGTGATTACCTATCCAGGATTTCCCCAGAGCATTAGCCTGGATAAGAATTTTCTTATTTATTTAAGTCTTTTTAAAATGTTTGCATTTTTTAAGACCTTATAGTTGGTGTTCAGGTATTCTAGCAATATTTCATGTAACACATAATTATCAATTGATATCTTAAAACACGTTGGATGAATGACTGACGTAACACCCAACCACTGGGCTTAAATCGGTTGTTCTTTTAACCTAAAGAAAACAATTTTTTTTTCTGTTTTTGGCCCCTTATTGTAAATAATGTTTTTTTAATGTACATATTTCAATTATTATTGCATGTCTTTGGTGGTGTTGTACTTAAGAATGTTTTAGGACTAAAATAAATGAAAGTATAAATTCCCAAAGTCTCCTTTATGTATTTTAAATACAATTTAAATATTGCTTCATAATACGCTACAAAAGGAAATATAAAGACATATAAAACTATTTTATATTTTTGCGTGCTAGAGGGGTGCCACTGGTTCAGGTGATTCAGCAGATTTGTCGTTTTTCCTGATTACGTCAGAACTTACGCTCAATATTACTTTCGGTGAACTCTGCTTTGTTTTTTTTCCAACTAAAATTCAGGCCCTTCTTATCAAAAATGTTATTTGCTGTATTTTCTGTTTCATCTCCCTTTCAAGAAGTCTTTTTTCCCCTCAAGTCCTACTTGTTACCTGAGGTGAGAGGCTACACCAACATTAGCCGTTAGCTTGCCTGGCTGCTATGGGGCTCTCTCCACGTCAAATAATGTCCCGTAGCTCTATTCCAGCCACATAATATGTTATCGCCTAAAACCTCTGTGGAAAGCTGGTTAGCGAGTTGCTAACATGTAAACAAATTGATGTTTGTTTGATGACAAATGAGAAAATAATTAATGTGATTAATGGAAGCCAACGTTACTCTAAAAGTAATGCGTATGCACTTTGAGGCACCACTCCTCACACATCCCTTGAACTTGTCAGAAGTTGTTACCATGCCAACATGTCTTCAAGGAATAGTGTCTGAAATCCATGGTGGATAAAGAAGTCTCTTTAAACGGTCGCCGTTCCTCAAACGATTTACAAACGAAGACGCACCGCTTTGAAACTGTTGGTCTCCATTTTTCATTTTTGTTTTCGTAACTACGTTGCCTACTGAAATGAATGTCACGTACATCACTCTTGACGGTCACGTAGAGGTGGATAAATACCGATATGTCTACTTCATTATCATGTTTACAGGTGTTTGATCCTGTCCTTCAATTCAACAGTGTTTTGCCTGATTGTGATCCACAGAAACCTCCATGAGCCCATGTATGTTTTCATTGCTGCTCTGCTGATGAACTCCATGCTTTTCAGCACCGTGGTCTACCCAAGCTTTGATTGACTTTTTATCTGAAAAACAAATCATAGCTTATGAAGCGTGTATCCTTCAGACTTTTTATTCTACTCTTTAAGTGGTTCAGAATTTTTACTTTTGGCAGCAATGGCTTATGACAGATATGTGGCCATATGTAAACCTCTGCAATATCCAACCATGATGAGAAAAACAAAAGTGAGGAGCTTCCTCATCTTAGCATGGCTTGTGCCTGCCTGCCATGTAGCTGTGGCTGTGATTATATTTGCTCATTTGAAACTCTGTCGCTTCACTTTGAAAGGCATTTTTTGCAACAATTCAGTGAATTATCTTCTCTGCGTGGCTTCAAGAGCGATAATGATCTACGGTTTAGTGATTTTATTCAACGTTAGCCTTCTTCCAGTGATTTTTATATTGTTTACTTACACAATGATATTTATAGTGGCCTATAGAAGCTGTGGGGAAGTGAGGAAAAAAGCTGCACAGACATGTTTGCCTCACCTGCTGGTTTTAATCAACTACTCCTGTTTGCTCACTTTTGAGATGATTATTGTCCGTTTAGAATCTGATATTTCAACAACTGTGCGTTTCATAATGACATTGCAAATAATAATGTATAATCCTCTTTTAATCCAGTCATATATGGACTGAAAGTGGGAGAAATTTATAAACACCTGAGGCGCTTGCTCTGTCACACCAGAGGAAAGTGACAGCTTTTTAAAGTTTCGGTCGTTTTTGTCTTTTGTCTGTCCCTGGAAATAATTCTTTTTGACAACTTTTTAATAATTAGATGTAAACATGTAGAATTTTATCACTTTTGTGTTTTTCTCACATTCATTTACCATATCTACATTAATGATACTTTTAAATACTTTTCCTCCAGTTTATTTTAAAGTCTGTGTAATTCAAGACGGGATTTACTACTGTTATTTAGTTTTTTGTAAATACATTTCAAAATGCTGCACAAATGTTCATTAATAAAGCCTGTTGCTGACGTGATCTTACTAATATTTTATAAAAGGTTTAGTTGGATATTTACTGCCAAAACGAAATAGTAAACATTTTGTATATATTGAAAACCTCCTGGTTCGTCCACCAAATATTTATTTCTTAGTTTAAAATATTAGTATTGTTGTTCTTTCTAATGAATATGAACTTATTTTTCTTGCATTATTTGTTTTGTTATTTTGACCATTTTTCATTTTCAGAAAATAAAATAAAAATATATTTTTGTTTGGAAGACGGGACCCATGTTATCTGTAGTTCATAGAATAAAAGAACAATGTCCATTTTACTCAAACACTAACCTATAAAAAGTTAAATCAGAGAAACTGATCATTTTAATTGGTCTCTTTTTTTTTTTTTTTTACCCAACATTCATATGTCACGTTATTAAACAAATTTTTGCATATATACAAAGTAGAAATTCCTGGTGTTTTTTTTTTTAAAGATATTTTCAAAGAAGACTTTTAACCAGTGTGAAATGCTTTTGTATTTTGTCACAGCAACAAGCATCAGTCTTGTTTAATACAAGACTACATTTATACCTGTCGGTGTATTTCTGTCTGTTAAACATAAGTTTGGATAAAAAGTGATTAACTATCCAGGATTTCCCCAGAGCATTAGCCTGGATAAGAATTGCTTATTTATTTAAGTCTTTTTAAAATGTTTGCATTTTTAAGACCTTATAGTTGGTGTTCAGGTATTCTAGCAATATTTTATGTAACACATAATTATCAATTGATATCTTAAAACACGTTGGATGAATGACTGACGTAACACCCAACCACTGGGCTTAAATCGGTTGTTCTTTTAACCTAAAGAAAACAATTTTTTTTTTCTGTTTTTGGCCCCTTATTGTAAATAATGTTTTTTTAATGTACATATTTCAATTATTATTGCATGTCTTTGGTGGTGTTGTACTTAAGAATGTTTTAGGACTAAAATAAATGAAAGTATAAATTCCCAAAGTCTCCTTTATGTATTTTAAATACAATTTAAATATTGCTTCATAATACGCTACAAAAGGAAATATAAAGACATATAAAACTATTTTATATTTTTGCGTGCTCCAGGGGTGCCACTGGTTCAGGTGATTCAGCAGATTTGTCGTTTTCCTGATTACGTCAGAACTTACGCTCAATATTACTTTCGGTGAACTCTGCTTTGTTTTTTTTCCAACTAAAATTCAGGCCCTTCTTATCAAAAATGTTATTTGCTGTATTTTCTGTTTCATCTCCCTTTCAAGAAGTCTTTTTCCCCCTCAAGTCCTACTTGTTACCTGAGGTAAGAGGCTACACTAACATTAGCCGTTAGCTTGCCTGGCTGCTACGGGGCTCTCTCCACGTCAAATAATGTCCCGTAGCTCTATTCCAGCCACATAATATGTTATCGCCTAAAACCTCTGTGGAAAGCGAGTTGCTCAAAACAAATTGATGTTTGTTTGATGACAAATGAGAAAATAATTAATGTGATTAATGGAAGCCAACGTTACTCTAAAAGTAATGCGTATGCACTTTGAGGCACCACCTCACACATCCCTTGAACTTGTCAGAAGTTGTTACCATGCCAACATGTCTTCAAGGAATAGTGTCTGAAATCCATGGTGGATAAAGAAGTCTCTTTAAACGGTCGCCGTTCCTCAAACGGTTTACAAACGAAGACGCACCGCTTTGAAACAGTCTCCATTTTTCATTTCTGTTTTCGTAACTACGTTGCCTACTGAAATGAATGTCACGTACATCACTCTTGACGGTCACGTAGAGGTGGATAAATACCGATATGTCTACTTCATTATCATGTTTACAGGTTATGTTTTGATCCTGTCCTTCAATTCCACAGTGTTTTGCCTGATTGTGATCCACAGAAACCTCCATGAGCCCATGTATGTTTTCATTGCTGCTCTGCTGATGAACTCCATGCTTTTCAGCACCGTGGTCTACCCCAAGCTTTTGATTGACTTTTTATCTGAAAAACAGATCATAGCTTATGAAGCGTGTATCCTTCAGACTTTTTTATTCTACTCTTTCAGTGGTTCAGAATTTTACTTTTGGCTGCAATGGCTTATGACAGATATGTGGCCATATGTAAACCTCTGCAATATCCAACCATGATGAGAAAAACAAAAGTGAGGAGCTTCCTCATCTTAGCATGGCTTGTGCCTGCCTGCCATTTAGCTGTGGCTGTGATTATATTTGCTCATTTGAAACTCTGTCACTTCACTTTGAAAGGCATTTTTTGCAACAATTCAATGAATTATCTTCTCTGCGTGGCTTCAAGAGCGATAATGATCTACGGCTTAGTGATTTTATTCAACGTTAGCCTTCTTCCAGTGGTTTTTATATTGTTTACTTACACAATGATATTTATAGTGGCCTATAGAAGCTGTGGGGAAGTGAGGAAAAAAGCTGCACAGACATGTTTGCCTCACCTGCTGTTTAATCAACTACTTCTGTTTGATCTCTTATGATGTCATTATTGTTAAGTTTGAATCTGATATTTCAGCAACTGCACGTTTCATAATGACATTGCAAATAATAATGTACAATCCTCTTTTTAATCCAGTCATATATGGACTGAAAGTGGGAGAAATTCACAAACACCTGAGGCGCTTGCTCTGTCACACCAGAGAAACATAATCGTGGCTTTAAGCTTTCATAGTTTTCTGTCTTTAGTTTTCACTCCCACTTTGTTTAAGTGATAACGTTTGTCTTTTTAAAATCTGCAGGTAATGTTTTACTGTCAAAGAGTACCAGTGTTTCTCTGATTCATCGGAAAGCTTATGTGCCTGCTCGTTGTTCTTTCTCAAGTTTTATTTCAAAGCCGGAGACAAAACGTTCCACCGTTAAGAAGACACCTTTAGCAGCTCAATCTGACGTTCTACACAGCTCAGGAAAAGACACTCTGTCATTTCAGCTTTCATTGTTTCACATTTTACTTTGTGTGGAAATAAATTTCAACATGTGGAACAATTTTTTATTTTTAATGCCTTTAAAAAAAAAAAGCATTGTATTAGCCACCACTTTGTCTCAAACTGTTACTTTAGACTCTGTGACTATTATTGACACTGATAAGAATGAGTCTTTGTAATCTAATATATAGTATAAAAATTGTTGAAGTGATTTATCTCCTACGAAGGTAGAGAAATGACTTTCAGTCTCTTGTGCTTTTGCTGTTTTTTATTTTGAATAGATTTTTAAAACTTTCCAAATATTTGAATTAAGATCCATCCTTGTTTAGATTTTATCTTTTATTGACAAAAGGTATTGTTTAATATTACTACCAAAACAAAACTACTACTAGAAAATGTCTTCTTCTCACTTTGACAAAAATATTGCTGCACATATTAACGGCTGTGTTAAAAGTGTGCTGTCTAATGTTATTGTAAAAGAGCTTGTTTTTTTATTTATTTTTTTAAACAAGAAAATTTGTCACGTTCCCTGAACTTTTTCACATTTTGAATGAACTCAAACAGAACACCTGTGTCGGTCATCAAGGGGATTTTTCAGACTAAAATCTATCAGAAACCTTCATTTTTTAAGAACTTATTATAGGAAGTAATGATGTATGTAAAATATGACGGTATTGCAATTAAAATACTGACACGTTGGTTAAAGCTGCTGTGAGTAACTTCCATAAAAAGATCTTTTCTACATATTTGTCATGAGAGTCTGAGACAGATATTCTACAAAAGGATCAAGCTCCTCCCTGTGCTGCTGTTGCTGTCTGACGAAAAATGAATGAAACATCAAGGTGAATTTCTCCCTGCCTTCGAGGTGAAGCTCCTCCACAGGGCTGTGGTTTTTAGGCTTCTGCCTCACAGAGCAGCTCTCTGCCGCACTCCTGACTAGCTCCTTCAGACTAGCCAGCAGCAATTAGCAAACACCTGCCAGAAAAGAACATCTGCTGTGCTCATTAGAGGAGCTGCTTCTCAGTGCAACACTGGTAAAATGTTTCTAAAGGAATAAAAGAGTAGACGGAAGCTCAATTTTAAGGCATTAAACTACATAGTTAAATTTCTCTTAAGTCATATTTGATATATATTTAACATTTTTCTGACACCTGAAGGTAACACAGTTTCTTGATTGTGCTATAAAATGTCACTTTTTGTGTGGAAAACAAGTAATACCGCCCGTTTAAGAAGAAATGAATCAAAGCTGTTTCAGTCTTTTGATGCCTTCTTCACGTCTAATAAGGAAGCAGAAGCTCAAATAAGCCAAATTCTGGAACGTCCACCAACATATTATCACTATATATTTTTGGGTGAAACTGATTAATTCCTCCCTCATATTTACAGTTTCAGTAGAAACCACAATGGATTTAAGTTTGATATGTAGTAAGCATGTGTCATTGTGGTTGAATATGAGTGTATTGACTCATCAAGAAGGAATATTAATCCTATAGGTATAAACAGAACAACATTGAGTGAACGCTAAAGTTCAACAGCAGCTGTGTGAAACAATTTCAAAGACCTAAATCACTGTTTCTCAGTGATATGTTTTCATGCTTCTACACAGGTGGAGCGGTTACCCTGCCAACAACTCCAGTTGCAATAGACTGAAATCCATAATGGTTAAAGGAGAAACTTTAAAAAGGGGATCTAACTCCATTTCCTCTCAGAGCGTACGGCGGAACGGTGACGTGCACACAAAAGAGACACGAGTCCAATTTATTCATTTTTTTTTCTCATGAGCGACACTTTTAGACTTTAAACCCGTCTCATTTACCCCTTTCTGTCAGTTTTTCAATCATCTGGCTTGGTGAGACTATGAATGTAACATACATTCGTCTCGGTGGCCATGTGGAGTTGGAAAAATATCGGTATGTTTATTTCTTCATCATGGTCACAGGTTATATTTTGATCCTGTCCAGCAACTCGACCGTCGTTTGTCTGGTTGTTATTCACAAGAACCTCCATGAGCCCATGTATATCTTTATTGCTGCTTTGTTGTTCAACTTTATCGTTTTCAGTTCTTCGATCTACCCAAAGCTTCTGATTGACTTCTTATCTGAGAAGCAGATTCTGTCTTATGAGGTTTGTCTCATTCAGGTATTTGCTTTTTACACTCTAAGCTGTTCAGAGTACTTGCTGTTAGCAGCCATGGCTTTTGACAGGTTTGTGTCGATATGTAAACCTCTGCAATATCACATGATCATGAAAAAAGGAACAGTGAGTGTTTCCTCGTTCTGGCTTGGTTTGTGCCTGCTTGCCACACCGTTGTGCCCTTTATTGGAAATGCCAATTCCAAGCTCTGCAGCTTCACTTGGAAAGGCATTTTTTGCAACAATTCAGTGAATCAACTTTTCTGCGTGGCTTCAAAAGCCTTGTTGACGTACGGCCTTGTTGTTTTATTCAACATTGCTGTTTTTCCGATGGTTTTCATACTCTTCACTTACACAGTTATATTTATAGTGGCCTATAGAAGCTGTGGGGAAGTGAGGAAAAAAGCTGCACAGACGTGTTTACCGCACCTGCTGGTTTTAATCAACTACTCCGGTTTGCTCACTTTTGAGATGATTATTGTCCGTTTAGAATCTGATATTTCAACAACTGCGCGTTTCATAATGACATTGCAAATAATAATGTATAATCCTCTTTTTAATCCAGTCATATGGACTGAAAGTGGGAGAAATTTATAAACACCTGAGGCGCTTTCTCTGTCACACCAGAGGAAAGTGACATCTTTTTAAAGTTTCGGTCGTTTTTGTCTTTTGTCTGTCCTGGAAATAATTCTTTTTGACAACTTTTTAATAATTAGATGTAAACATGTAGAATTTGATCACTTTTGTGTGTTTCTCTCATTCATTTACCATATCCACATTAATGATACTCTTAAATACTTTTCCTCAAGTTTGTTTTAAAGCCTGTGTAATTTAAGACAGAATGTACTACTGTTAAAATTCTTTTTTTTTTTTTTTTTTTGTGAATACATTTCAAAATGCTGCACAAATGTTCAGTAATAAAGCCTGTCACTGACGTGATCTTACTAATGTTTTATGAAAGGTTTAGTTGGATATTTACTGCCAAAACAAAATAGTAAACATTTTTATATAGCCTATACATACAGCTCTAGAAACATGAAAAGCCCACTGCATTGAACCCCATTGAAAACCTCCTGCTTCTTCCACCAAATATTAATTTCTGAGTTAAAACATTAATATTGTTGTTTTTTTTTCAATGAACATGAACTTGTTTTCCTTGCATTATTTGAACTCTGAAAGCATTGCATCTATTTTATTATTTTAACTATTTCTCATTTTCTGAAAATACTAAATTTTGTTTGGAATTTGAGAGCCATGTTATCTGTAGTTCACAGAATAAAAGAACAACATCCATTTTACTCAGACATAAACCTATAAAACGTACATTCAGAGAAACGGCTCATTTTAAATTGTCTCTTAATTTTTACCAATCAACATGTTGTGTTCCATGTTTTTTCTGTTGTGTTTATTTAGGTTTTCAGTGTCCTGAGTCTCCTCGTTGTCCTGTCTTCCCCTTGATTGCTCCCAGATGTGTCTTATTCCCCTGATGACCCTCTTTGTATTTAATCCCACCTGTGTCCTTTGTTCGGGTCCTTGTCATTTTGTCACACGTTGTCGTTGGTTGTACTGTTTGACCAGTTGCTGTTTGAGCCCTGGCTTCGCTCAGCCGTGCTGCCTGGCTGCAGACTACCTTTGTTGACTTTGTTTGCTGGACAGTTTTGTTATAAAATTACCACTACTCACCTTACCTGGGCCTCCAGCGTCTGCCTCACCACCTCCACTACACTACTCTGACACAACATTCATATGGCACTTTGTTTTTAGAACACTAAATTAATTTGTGCATAAATATAAAATGGAAATTACTGGTGTTTTTCTTTTTTACGATGTTTTCAAAAGAAGACTTTTAACCAGAGTGAAATGCTTTTGTATTTTGTCACAGCAACAAGCATCAGTCTTGTTTAATACAATACTACATCTATAGCTATCGGCGTATTTATATCTGTTAAAGATAAGTTTGAATAAAAAGTGATTACCTAGCCAGGATTTCCCCCACAGTATTATAAGTCTGGCGGCTACCAGACTTTACTTCTGACCCCACCAGGATAAGCATTGCTTATTCATTTAAGTCTTTATAAATGTTTGCGTTTTTTTTAAGATTTTGTAGTTGGTGTTCAGGTATTAATCTAACATGTAACACATCATGTAACATAATTATCAAGTGATATTTTCAAATTTCCTGTCAACTATTAAGTATTTTTTAACTCAAAAACACAACAGGCCGCTGGATGAATAACTGACGTAACACTCAACCACCAGACTTAGCAAGTTTTCTGTGGGAAACATTGCCACTAATACCACTGCCATAAACAAACTGTTAATTTTGCACAAAATGCATAACTTATTAAAACCAATTCTTGCTGACTAAAATTGTGAATTTATTACTAAAATACATTATTTAATACCTCTTTTATGTTACATGTTGGCATCTTATTATTGTGAATTTGAAGACGTAACTTTAAATGTACAAACTAAATGTTAAAGTGAGCAGAAATAAACCTGTGACCCCCACAAATCCAGTTCAAATTTAAACAATTTTAAACCAAACTTTAATGGCATCTGAACATTTTCTTATATTAACTCTTTATTAAAGTAAATAAATCTGCACAAAATGTTGCTGTAGAAGGATAATGGATATAGAATGATCCGTATCGTCTCACTCGTCGCTTCAACTTCAAGCTTGTAACCATGCCAACATCTCTTCAAGGACTAGTCTCCTAAATCCATGGTGGGCAGAAAAGCTCTTTAAAGAGTCCTTCCATATCAAACAGTCAACAGTGACTTTCTCCCGCCGAGTGTCTGCTGCATTCGACTACTTTTCTCATGTGCAGCACTTTGAAACTGTTAGTCTCTCTTTTTCATTTTTGTTTTCGTAACTACGTTGCCTACTGAAATGAATGTCACGTACATCACTCTTGACGGTCACGTAGAGGTGGATAAATACCGATATGTCTACTTCATTATCATGTTTACAGGTTATGTTTTGATCCTGTCCTTCAATTCCACAGTGTTTTGCCTGATTGTGATCCACAGAAACCTCCATGAGCCCATGTATGTTTTCATTGCTGCTCTGCTGATGAACTCCATGCTTTTCAGCACCGTGGTCTACCCCAAGCTTTTGATTGACTTTTTATCTGAAAAACAGATCATAGCTTATGAAGCGTGTATCCTTCAGACTTTTTTATTCTACTCTTTCAGTGGTTCAGAATTTTTACTTTTGGCTGCAATGGCTTATGACAGATATGTGGCCATATGTAAACCTCTGCAATATCCAACCATGATGAGAAAAACAAAAGTGAGGAGCTTCCTCATCTTAGCATGGCTTGTGCCTGCCTGCCATTTAGCTGTGGCTGTGATTATATTTGCTCATTTGAAACTCTGTCGCTTCACTTTGAAAGGCATTTTTTGCAACAATTCAATGAATTATCTTCTCTGCGTGGCTTCAAGAGCGATAATGATCTACGGTTTAGTGATTTTATTCAACGTTAGCCTTCTTCCGGTGGTTTTTATATTGTTTACTTACACAATGATATTTATAGTGGCCTATAGAAGCTGTGGGGAAGTGAGGAAAAAAGCTGCACAGACATGTTTGCCTCACCTGCTGGTTTTAATCAACTACTCCTGTTTGCTCACCTATGAGATGATTATTGTCCGTTTGGAATCTGATATTTCAACAACTGCACGTTTCATAATGACATTGCAAATAATAATCTACAATCCTCTTTTTAATCCAGTCATATATGGACTGAAAGTGGGAGAAATTCAGAAACACCTGAGGCGCTTGCTCTGTCACACCAGAGAAACATAATCGTGGCTTTAAGCTTTCATAGTTTCTGTCTTTAGTTTTCACTCCCACTTTGTTTAAGTGATAACGTTTGTCTTTTTAAAATCTGCAGGTAATGTTTTACTGTCAAAGAGTACCAGTGTTTCTCTGATTCATCGGAAAGCTTATTATGTGCCTGCTCGTCGTTCTTTCTCAAGTTTTATTTCAAAGCCGGAGACAAAACGTTCCACCGTTAAGAAGACACCTTTAGCAGCTCAATCTGACGTTCTACACAGCTCAGGAAAAGACACTCTGTCATTTCAGCTTTCATTGTTTCACATTTTACTTTGTGTGGAAAGAAATTTCAACATGTGGAACAATTTTTTATTTTTAATGCCTTTTTTAAAAAAAAAAAAAAAGCATTGTATTAGCCACCACTTTGTCTCAAACTGTTATTTTAGACTGTGGCTATTATTGACACTGATAAGAATGAGTCTTTGTAATCTAATATATAGTATAAAAATTGTTGAAGTGATTTCTCTCCTACGAAGGTAGAGAAATGACTTTCAGTCTCTTGTGCTTTTGCTGTTTTTTATTTTGAATAGATTTTTAAAACTTTCCAAATATTTGAATTAAGATCCATCCTTGTTTAGATTTTATCTTATATTGACAAAAGGTATTGTTTAACATTTACTACCAAAACAAAACTACTACTAGAAAATGTCTTCTTCTCACTTTGACAAAAATATTTGCTGCACATATTAACGGCTGTGTTAAAAGTGTGCTGTCTAATGTTATTGTAAAAGAGCTTGTTTTTTTATTTATTTTTTTAAACAAGAAAATTTGTCACGTTCCCTGAACTTTTTCACATTTTGAATGAACTCAAACCAACAGAACACCTGTGTCGGTCATCAAGGGGATTTTTCAGACTAAAATCTATCAGAAACCTTCATTTTTTAAGAACTTATTTTATAGGAAGTAATGATGTATGTAAAATATGACGGTATTGCAATTAAAATACTGACACGTTGGTTAAAGCTGCTGTGAGTAACTTCCATAAAAAGATCTTTTCTACATATTTGTCATGAGAGTCTGAGACAGATATTCTACAAAAGGATCAAGCTCCTCCCTGTGCTGCTGTTGCTGTCTGACGAAAAATGAATGAAACATCAAGGTGAATTTCTCCCTGCCTTCGAGGTGAAGCTCCTCCACGGGGCTGTGGTTTTTAGGCTTCTGCCTCACAGAGCAGCTCTCTGCCGCACTCCTGACTAGCTCCTTCAGACTAGCCAGCAGCAATTAGCAAACACCTGTCAGAAAAGAACATTAGAGGAGCTGCTTCTCAGTGCAACACTGGTAAAATGTTTCTAAAGGAATAAAAGAGTAGACGGAAGCTCAATTTTAAGGCATTAAACTACATAGTTAAATTTCTCTTAAGTCATATTTGATATATATTTAACATTTTTCTGACACCTGAAGGTAACACAGTTTCTTGATTGTGCTATAAAATGTCACTTTTTGTGTGGAAAACAAGTAATACCGCCCGTTTAAGAAGAAATGAATCAAAGCTGTTTCAGTCTTTTGATGCCTTCTTCACGTCTAATAAGGAAGCAGAAGCTCAAATAAGCCAAATTCTGGAACGTCCACCAAATATTATTACTATATATTTTTGGGTGAAAACTGATTAATTCCTCCCTCATATTTACAGTTTCAGTAGAAACCACAATGGATTTAAGTTTGTTAGAGATATGTAGTAAGCATGTGTCATTGTGGTTGAATATGAGTGTATTGACTCAGCAAGAAGGAATATTAATCCTTTAGGTATAAACAGAACAACATTGAGTGAACGCTAAAGTTCAACAGCAGCTGTGTGAAACAATTTCAAAGACCTAAATCACTGTTTCTCAGTAATATGTTTTCATGCTTCTACACAGGTGGAGCTGTTACCCTGCCAACAACTCCAGTTGGAATAGATTGAAATCCATAATGGTTAAAGGAGAAACTTTAAAAAGGGGATCTAACTCCATTTCCTCTCAGAGCGTACGGCGGAATGGTGACCTGCACACAAAAGAGACACGAGTCCAATTTATTCATTTTTTTTTCTCATGAGCGACACTTTTAGACTTTAAACCCGTCTCATTTACCCCTTTCTGTCAGTTTTTCAATCATCTGGCTTGGTGAGACTATGAATGTAACATACATTCGTCTCGGTGGCCATGTGGAGTTGGAAAAATATCGGTATGTTTATTTCTCCATCATGGTCACAGGTTATATTTTGATCCTGTCCAGCAACTCGACCGTCGTTTGTCTGGTTGTTATTCACAAGAACCTCCATGAGCCCATGTATATCTTTATTGCTGCTTTGTTGTTCAACTTTATCGTTTTCAGTTCTTCGATCTACCCAAAGCTTCTGATTGACTTCTTATCTGAGAAGCAGATTCTGTCTTATGAGGCTTGTCTCATTCAGGCATTTGCTTTTTACACTCTAAGCTGTTCAGAGTACTTGCTGTTAGCAGCCATGGCTTTGACAGGTTTGTGTCGATATGTAAACCTCTGCAATATCACATGATCATGAAAAAAGGAACAGTGAGTGTTTTCCTCGTTCTGGCTTGGTTTGTGCCTGCTTGCCACATCGTTGTGCCCTTTATTGGAAATGCCAATTCCAAGCTCTGCAGCTTCACTTGGAAAGGCATTTTTTGCAACAATTCAGTGAATCAACTTTTCTGCGTGGCTTCAAAAGCCTTGTGGACGTACGGCCTTGTTGTTTTATTCAACATTGCTGTTTTTCCGATGGTTTTCATACTCTTCACTTACACAGTTATATTTATAGTGCCTATAGAAGCTGTGGGGAAGTGAGGAAAAAAGCTGCACAGACATGTTTGCCTCACCTGCTGGTTTTAATCAACTACTCCGGTTTGCTCACTTTTGAGATGATTATTGTCCGTTTAGAATCTGATATTTCAACATCTGCGCGTTTCATAATGACATTGCAAATAATAATGTATAATCCTCTTTTTAATCCAGTCATATATGGACTGAAAGTGGGAGAAATTTATAAACACCTGAGGCGCTTGCTCTGTCACACCAGAGGAAAGTGACATCTTTTTAAAGTTTCGGTCGTTTTTGTCTTTTGTCTGTCCCTGGAATAATTCTTTTTGACAACTTTTTAATAATTAGATGTAAACATGTAGAATTTGATCACTTTTGTGTGTTTCTCTCATTCATTTACCATATCCACATTAATGATACTTTTAAATACTTTTCCTCAAGTTTGTTTTAAAGCCTGTGTAATTTAAGACAGGATGTACTACTTTTAAAATTCTTTTTTTTTTTTTTTTGTGAATACATTTCAAAATGCTGCACAAATGTTCAGTAATAAAGCCTGTGTTAGGGTTAACACCTGTTAAACATACATTAACAAAGACAGAAAAGACAAAAGAGTTAGATTCTTTTTCACTCGCGAGGAGAACGGACAGAGATGTGCTTCAGTTACAATCTCCTACCGCTCTGAAGCACATTTTGTCTGCTCCTCTATTTTATTGTTTCTAGGATCCCTAATCACAAGGACACTGTAGCTCTAAAGGGAGGGGCAAAACAGCTACAGCGTCAAATGTTATTCACTAACTAACACACAATCATTCTGTACTAGATAATGTCCTTCCAGGCACAAAGATTAATAAAATATGTAGTGATCTTAGCAATGATGGTTTTATTGGAGGCCAGCAACTCAACTGAAGCAGAGCTCTTCACCAAGAGGTAAACCTGAAGATTTTGTTTCTGCTCTCTGTCAGTGAGGCCTTCTGAGAAAAATCAGAGTAAATTAACAATACAAGAAACATTCTTAATTCTATAATGAGATTAACTTTAAGGAAAGCATCAATTAAAGATACATTATAAAGATCAATGAGAATAACAAATAATTGATTAATATCACAATTTCTCCAACATTTCCCCCTGTTTATCAAATATTTGTTCTAATTCTCATATCCTTCCTAAACAGCCACTTCAAACAATTTTCAACTAGGAGTTAATATTTTTCAAGAAACCAAACACGTTTACACTCAAAGTTTATACTCAGTCCAAAACTTAGAATCAGGAAAACACATCAAACAGTCCTCATCAGAGCTTTCTCTGTCAGACTTAGGTTCTCTCGCCAATAAGGGATACATCGGCATCATCTGGTTCCCCATGGGCTAAATTGCTGTAGTGATGAGACTATTAAACAAAGAACGCAGGCAAGGAATACAACAGCATCCACACAAGGTTAGAATGGCAGCAAAGACAGCCATCAACACTAAAACAGAAGACACAAGGGTTCGGTTCTTTCCAAAAACATTCATCCAGTCGTCCCACCTGGAAGTATTCACTCCAGAGAACTCCTTCAGCTTACCATTAAGGGTACGGAGCCCCTCAATGGACTTCATCAGGCTGCCAATCAGCCGCTGTGTTGTTGGGTAGAAAAGTGCAGCATCTTTCACCAAAGATTGCACACACTCCCCCTCGTTCAGCCAGCACCATGTCAAGTGCAATACGGTTCTGGAAAGCCATCAGTGATGTAGCGGCCAGCTGCTCATGCACCGCCTCGAAGCCTGCCTGTGTCCAGTTGCCCAGTTTTTGTACATTGTAATGGATGTAGTTGATTCTGTCAACGTTTTTGTTTAATGTACACCACCAACAAATTGTGGACTCAAATCCTGCTGCAATTTGGTCGGCCAATTTATACTCATCTGGTACACCACGGGGAACACCAATGGCATCGATGTATGTAGGATCATTGTTCCTCCAGGTCAGGTCTCGCTTCTGCAACTGACGTCACTGCTGAGGCACAACATCAGTTAAAGCATGAATTAGATGATCAGCAGTCATTGGATAAACAGAAACAGGCAATAATAAAGAAATTAATGCAGACATCCCTGTTACCTTCCTAGGTAATCTATTAAAAATTTTGTCACCACTGCACCACCACCAGACATCTGCACGAAAGACAGGGTTAAATTCATTGTTCACAGAGAGAACAGTCCGGTGTTAAAACATCATTTGTCATATATCAAGTTTAATCTGTATTTTGCTGACGTCATACTTGCCCAGGAGACTAAAACAATGATAACAGAACTAGGTGGAAAACACACCTGAATACTCATCCTCATTCTGTAAACAGTGTTACAAGAAAACATTTTTATTCGTGACGTGAATTGTTCCCAGATGAAAAACACAAAATAAAAACAAAGATATATTCGCTTGTTATTTTCATTAATGTGCAAGTCCGTTCTGCTCCTAAAGACACTACAGGGTTGTGGACAATCTTCACCAGTTTTGAGACGGAAAAACTATTTGGTTTAACCCCCTTTGTAACCTGGACTTTGCCCTGTAGGTCGGTGAGCGTCTTGAGCTTGCTTCCCAATTACTTTTGAAATTAAATTCCTTTTTGCAGTGTGTTAAATGTATCCAAGTTGGCTTTTCCGCTGCATCTGGGTTTTTAGTGAAATGTTCAAACCATTTAGAAAAGCATCAATTATTTCTAAACAATACTTTTGTCCTTCACTTTTATTCAATTCTATGAAGTCCATGTGCATTACTTGAAATGGATATTGCAGAGTAGGAAACTTTCCTCTAAGTGATCTTAGATTGCCCTAAGAGTTATGTTTTGCACATATCAAACAGGTCCTACAGAATTTTTTTAAATAAGAAATAAATCCATAAGTAGTGTAATGTTGATGTATCCTACCATCCCCCCTGTTGAGACATGCGAAACGCCATGGCTCAATATTGCAGCCCATTTATACAGATTTTTTTCTTGGTAAAATAGGTTTAGTTTTATATAATTTTCCAATTTTGCTCCATTTTTTATCCATAAATCCTTTTCATTTTGAGGACTTAATTGTTGCATGTCTCTTAAAGTTTCTTTCATAAATTTAATTTTTACGTCCACATGTAATACATTTATCTCTCCCTCAGCTGCTTTTTTTTTTTTTTTTTTTATTTTGTCTTCGAAAGCATTCCCTAGGGACACCTTATCTGTCCCTGCAGTGTGCGCCGCACATTTACAGATTGCTAGTTGTTTTGGTAGGTGCACGACTTGTAATAATTCTTTTAATAATTCTGCATGTGTTACTTTTGATGTTAATGGGTGAAAAAGAACTATAGGAGCTCTAACTTCTACTGCCATAGAAGCAGCAACTACAGCTCTCACACAATGTGGTAAGGCACACGCTACACTATCAAGTTTTGAAGAAAATATGCTATTGGTCTCATTTTATCACCATGCTGTTAGACTAGCACCGAGGTCATGACATGACCTTTACAATCCACCATCTGAACAAAAGTTTTTTTTTTTTTTATTGATAATCTGGTAACGCTAACGCAGCGCTTGACACGAGGGCCTGTTTAGTTTCCAAAGTCCTTCTTCTGCTTCATCTGCCCACAACAAAGAAGACATTTTAAAGATCTTTTTTATACATTAATTTATTCAGAGCTGTCACAATTTCTGCATAATTAGGCACCCAGTTTCGACAATAGTTAGTCAGCCCCAAAAAGGACATCATCTGTTTTTTTGTTTGTGGTTTGGGAGCTTGGAGAATTGTCGTTTTTCTTTCCTCCGCTAAGGTTCGTCCTCCTTCACTCAAATTATGACCCAAATATTTTACTTGTCGTTTACACAGTTAAAGTTTATTTTGTTAACCTTATGACCTTCTTTAGCTAAATGTTGCAGAAGCGCTAAAGTGTTTTGCTTACAGGTTTCCCTGTCTGGAGAAACCAATAAAACATCAACTATGTACAACAAACTTGGCTCCCTCCTGGGGGTTGAAAAGTTGACATACTTGCACTCATTACTTGAAAGAGAATTGTAGGGCTTTCACAGTAGCCTTGAAGTAGTCTGGTGTATGTGTATCTTTTCCCTTCAAAAGTAAAAGCAAACCAAAATTGGCTCTCTTTCTCAATTGGTATTGAGAAAAAGGCATTTACTGATGTCTACAACCGTGAATACTTTTGCATCTGATCTAAGAGAATTCAACAATGTGTGTGGATCAGGCACATGTTTTGTGTCTGTGTACAGATAGGTCACAGTTATCTTGGCTGGGGTGACCTTGTTGAGTCTGGCTTCATAGTTCCTATCAGGCCCAGGAACTGTTTTGAACCAAAGTGTGACATGCAAATCATCAGGAGACTTTTGATCCTGTAGGGCAGAAATGGCTTTATGCCCCTCTGCCAGAAGTGTTTGTGCAGTGTTGTGTGGGGGTTTGTTGGGCACATCCAATGAATAAAAGTAATACAGTTCCCTGTGTCCCTGGACAACAAAGAAGTCCCCTTCTTTTATTCCTGTAGCTGATCTTGACATTTTCACCACAAATATTTTACCCCAAGAATGTTTTCTCTACGTGTTGTTCTACATGCACCCGTGTCACAGAGGAAATTTACAGGTCTGCCATTTATTAGGAGAGTTATTTCAGGTCTTATGCTGTCCATAGAAAGTAAATCCTGAAGATTTAACTGGACCTCTTCACTCCCCAACTTCTCTGATCTTAATCATGCTGACTGTCCTGTGTTTTTTTGTTTTCTTTTCTTGGGCAATTTCTGGCTAAATGTCCTTCCTGCCCGCAACACCAGCACCCGAGTAACTGTGCCTGTAGTTTCCTCTCCCACGTCTCCCTTTTAAACCTCTAAGGTTATGACCTCTGCCCCTAAAGCCTTCTCTTCCTCTCCTGTCCTCATAAAACACTTGTTCCTCATCCTGGAAAAAGGCTCCTGGAACCTTTTCCTTTTCTTTTGTAATTTCTTTCTCCCCACTTTCTCGTTTTTGCGCTACTAATTGTACATCATCATACCCTTCCTCGTACAATTTTTATTTGAATTTTTTTTTTTTTTATTTTATCCTGATCTTTAATAACTTTCCAGTCGTTTGATTTTAGACTGTCTGTTGGCTTAGTTTTACTTATTCATTTCCCCTTTTTTTTTTTATTTAAATTTGGACCAGTTTTGCCGACTCCTAGGGAGTCCTAGAAACTGGAGATCTGATTCAGTAGGCCAGCAATTGAAAAGACCTGTTGTGGTAACTCTCACTTCAACTCTTTCGAGTGGAGAGTTCTTGCCTGTGCATCCACAAGAGGTTTGCTGCTCACAATCCTACTGTTTTACATGAGATAAAATACCAAGTGGTATTTATACCTCCAATCACGCTCACATACACACACTTTTTTTTTTTTGTTTCACGGATTTGAAGCGCCTGTTATCGCCGTCCGTTTAACCACGGGTATTCGTCGGCCCCGTTCCCACAACAGGTGGGGTTCGTAAGATCTCAAACCACGTGAGGTTGCAAAACCCCGAACCAGGTGAGGTTTGCAAGTCCTCGTCCCAGTAGGGTTTTACAAGACCTCCAGCGAGGTAAGGTTTACCAACCCTTATTTTCTAGTTTATTTTATTTTTTTTTTTTGTCTTTCATTTTTTATTTTTATCTCTTACATACTGATACGGAACTTAAGCGCCTGTTTTCGCCGGACTCCGCAATCCGTTTAGCCTGCAGGTACTAGTTGAGCTACTGTTACTGCTCACAATAGTACAATTAGTAATTGGGCTGCTGTTACTGCCCAAAACAGTGCAGGTATTTTGTTGGGCTACTGTTACTACCCACAATAGTACAATTGTTATTTGAGTTGCTGTTATTACCCAGAACAGTGCTGGTATTAGTTATTTGCTGCTATTACCCAGAACATTTCTAGTATTAGTTGGGCTGCTATCATTGCCCAATAGTACAATTGTTGGTTCCCCAGAACAGGACAAGGCCTCCAGCCTTGAAGCACCAGGCTCCGTTAGCCTATCCACGGATTTTGTGCATTACTTTTACCTGTTAGAGTCTAGAATTGACAGGGTTTTCACTTGTGCGCGCAACAACTTTCAGTCAAAGAAGAAGTCACTCTTCTCTCACACAGAAGAATGACTTACTCTCTAAAACGTCATTCGCCACTTTTTAAAGAAGAATCACTCACCCTCTCTTGTCTTTCCCTGGAGTGTCGTCAACCTTCAGATCCCAGCAGGCAGGCCGAGCCCAGTCCTTTAACAGGTTCTCTTGCCGTGCGCACGGTCTTACTGGGGTCCGCCACACCTGCCGGAATCTTTCCAGTATATGACATCCGTCTCGAAGGACCAAAAATGTTAGGGTTAACACCTGTTAAACATACATTAACAAAGACAGAAAAGACAAAAGAGTTAGATTCTTTTTCACTCGCGAGGAGAACGGACAGAGATGTGCTTCAGTTACAATCTCCTACCGCTCTGAAGCACATTTTGTCTGCTCCTCTATTTTATTGTTTCTAGGATCCCTAATCACAAGGACACTGTAGCTCTAAAGGGAGGGGGCAAAACAGCTACAGCGTCAAATGTTATTCACTAACTAACACACAATCATTCTGTACTAGATAATGTCCTTCAGGCACAAAGATTAATAAAATATGTAGTGATCTTAGCAATGATGGTTTTATTGGAGGCCAGCAACTCAACTGAAGCAGAGCTCTTCACCAAGAGGTAAACCTGCAGGAAGATTTTGTTTCTGCTCTCTGTCAGTGAGGCCTTCTGAGAAAAGAATCAGAGTAAATTAAAAATACAAGAAACATTCTTAATTCTATAATGAGATTAACTTTAAGGAAAGCATCAATTAAAGATACATTATAAAGATCAATGAGAATAACAAATAATTGATTAATATCACAATTTCTCCAACAGCCTGTCACTGACGTGATCTTACTAATGTTTTATGAAAGGTTTAGTTGGATATTTACTGCCAAAACAAAATAGTAAAGATTTTGTATATAGCCTATACATACAGCTCTAGAAACATGAAGAGCCCACTGCATTGAACCCCATTGAAAACCTCCTGCTTCTTCCACCAAATATTAATTTCTGAGTTAAAACATTAATATTGTCGTTTTTTTCTCAATGAAAATGAACTTGTTTTCCTTGCATTATTTGAACTCTGAAAGCATTGCATCTATTTTATTATTTTAACTATTTCTCATTTTCTGAAAATAAACACTAAATTTTTGTTTGGAATTTGAGAGCCATGTTATCTGTAGTTCACAGAATAAAAGAACAACGTCCATTTTACTCAGACATAAACCTATAAAACGTACATTCAGAGAAACGGCTCATTTTAAATTGTCTCTTAATTTTTACCAATCAACATGTTGTGTTCCATGTTTTTCTGTTGTGTTTATTTGAGTTTTCAGTGTCCTGAGTCTCCTCGTTGTCCTGTCTTCCCCTTGATTGCTCCCAGATGTGTCTGTTCCCCTGATGACCTCTTTGTATTTAATCCCACCTGTGTCCTTTGTTCGGGTCCTTGTCATTTTGTCGCACGTTGTCGTTGGTTGTACTGTTTGACCAGTTGCTGTTTGAGCCCTGGCTTCCGCTCAGCCGTGCTGCCTGGCTGCAGACTACCTTTGTTGACTTTGTTCGATGGACAGTTTTGTTATTAAATTACCACTACTCACCTTACCTGGGCCTCCAGCGTCTGCCTCACCACCTTCACTACACTACTCTGACACAACATTCATATGTCACTTTGTTTTTAGAACACTAAATTAATTTGTGCATAAATATAAAATGGAAATTACTGGTGTTTTTCTTTTTTACGATGTTTTCAAAGAAGACTTTTAACCAGAGTGAAATGCTTTTGTATTTTGTCACAGCAACAAGCATCAGTCTTGTTTAATACAATACTACATCTATAGCTATCGGCGTATTTATATCTGTTAAAGATAAGTTTGAATAAAAAGTGATTACCTAGCCAGGATTTCCCCCAGAGTATTATAAGTCTGGCGGGCTACCAGGCTTTACGTCTGACCCCACCAGGATAAGCATTGCTTATTCATTTAAGTCTTTTTAAAATGTTTGCATTTTTTAAAGATTTTGTAGTTGGTGTTCAGGTATTAATCTAACCTGTAACACATCATGTAACATAATTATCAAGTGATATTTTCAAATTTCCTGTCAACTATTAAGTATTTTTTAACTCAAAAACACAACAGGCCGCTGGATGAATAACTCAACCACCGGACTTAGCAAGTTTTCTGGGGGAAACATTGCCACTAATACCACTGCCATAAACAAACTGTTAATTTTGCACAAAATGCATAACTTATTAAAACCAATTTTTGCTGACTGAAATTATGAATTTATCACTAAAATACATTATTTAATACCTCTTTTATGTTACATGTTGGCATCTTATTATTGTGAATTTGAAGACGTAACTTTAAATGTACAAACTAAATGTTAAAGTGAGCAGAAATAAACCTGTGACCCCCACAAATCCAGTTCAAATTTAAACAATTTTAAACCAAACTTTAATGGCATCTGAACATTTTCTTATATTAACTCTTTATTAAAGTAAAATAAATCTGCACAAAATGTTGCTGTAGAAGGATAATGGATATAGAATGATCCGTATCGTCTCACTCGTCGCTTCAACTTCAAGCTTGTAACCATGCCAACATCTCTTCAAGGACTAGTCTCCTAAATCCATGGTGGGCAGAAAAGCTCTTTAAAGAGTCCTTCCATATCAAACAGTCAACAGTGACTTTTCTCCCCCCCGAGTGTCTGCTGCATTCGACTACTTTTCTCATGTGCAGCACTTTGAAACTGTTAGTCTCCATTTTTCATTTTTGTTTTCGTAACTACGTTGCCTACTGAAATGAATGTCACGTACATCACTCTTGACGGTCACGTAGAGGTGGATAAATACCGATATGTCTACTTCATTATCATGTTTACAGGTTATGTTTTGATCCTGTCCTTCAATTCCACAGTGTTTTGCCTGATTGTGATCCACAGAAACCTCCATGAGCCCATGTATGTTTTCATTGCTGCTCTGCTGATGAACTCCATGCTTTCAGCACCGTGGTCTACCCCAAGCTTTGATCGACTTTTTATCTGAAAAACAGATCATAGCTTATGAAGCGTGTATCCTTCAGACTTTTTTATTCTACTCTTTCAGTGGTTCAGAATTTTTACTTTTGGCAATGGCTTATGACAGATATGTGGCCATATGTAAACCTCTGCAATATCCAACCATGATGAGAAAAACAAAAGTGAGGAGCTTCCTCATCTTAGCATGGCTTGTGCCTGCCTGCCATTTAGCTGTGGTTGTGATTATATTTGCTCATTTGAAACTCTGTCACTTCACTTTGAAAGGCATTTTTTGCAACAATTCAATGAATTCTTCTCTGCGTGGCTTCAAGAGCGATAATGATCTACGGCTTAGTGGTTTTATTCAACGTTAGCCTTCTTCCGGTGGTTTTTATATTGTTTACTTACACAATGATATTTATAGTGGCGTATAGAAGCTGTGGGGAAGTGAGGAAAAAAGCTGCACAGACATGTTTGCCTCACCTGCTGGTTTTAATCAACTACTCCTGTTTGCTCACCTATGAGATGATTATTGTCCGTTTGGAATCTGATATTTCAACAACTGCACGTTTCATAATGACATTGCAAATAATAATCTACAATCCTCTTTTTAATCCAGTCATATATGGACTGAAAGTGGGAGAAATTATAAACACCTGAGGCGCTTGCTCTGTCACACCAGAGAAACATAAACGTGGCTTTAAGCTTTCATAGTTTCTGTCTTTAGTTTTCACTCCCACTTTGTTTAAGTGATAACGTTTGTCTTTTTAAAATCTGCAGGTAATGTTTTACTGTCAAAGAGTACCCGTGTTTCTCTGATTCATCGGAAAGCTTATTATGTGCCTGCTCGTCGTTCTTTCTCAAGTTTTATTTCAAAGCCGGAGACAAAACGATCCACCGTTAAGAAGACACCTTTAGCAGCTCAATCTGACGTTCTACACAGCTCAGGAAAAGACACTCTGTCATTTCAGCTTTCATTGTTTCACATTTTACTTTGTGTGGAAATAAATTTCAACATGTGGAACAATTCTTTATTTTTAATGCCTTTAAAAAAAAAAAAAGCATTTTATTAGCCACCACTTTGTCTCAAACTGTTATTTTAGACTGTGGCTATTATTGACACTGATAAGAATGAGTCTTTGTAATCTAATATATAGTATAAAAATTGTTGAAGTGATTTCTCTCCTACGAAGGTAGAGAAATGACTTTCAGTCTCTTGTGCTTTTGCTGTTTTTTATTTTGAATAGATTTTTAAAACTTTCCAAATATTTGAATTAGCATGTTTAGATTTTATCTTATATTGACAAAAGGTATTGTTTAATATTTACTACCAAAACAAAACTACTACTAGAAAATGTCTTCTTCTCACTTTGACAAAAATATTTGCTGCATATTAACGGCTGTGTTAAAAGTGTGCTGTCTAATGTTATTGTAAAAGAGCTTGTTTTTTTATTTATTTTTTTAAACAAGAAAATTTGTCACGTTCCCTGAACTTTTCACATTTTGAATGAACTCAAACCAACAGAACACCTGTGTCGGTCATCAAGGGGATTTTTCAGACTAAAATCTATCAGAAACCTTCATTTTAAGAACTTATTTTATAGGAAGTAATGATGTATGTAAAATATGACGGTATTGCAATTAAAATACTGACACGTTGGTTAAAGCTGCTGTGAGTAACTTCCATAAAAAGATCTTTTCTACATATTTGTCATGAGAGTCTGAGACATATTCTACAAAAGGATCAAGCTCCTCCCTGTGCTGCTGTTGCTGTCTGACGAAAAATGAATGAAACATCAAGGTGAATTTCTCCCTGCCTTCGAGGTGAAGCTCCTCCACAGGGCTGTGGTTTTTAGGCTTCTGCCTCACAGAGCAGCTCTCTGCCGCACTCCTGACTAGCTCCTTCAGACTAGCCAGCAGCAATTAGCAAACACCTGTCAGAAAAGAACATCTGCTGTGCTCATTAGAGGAGCTGCTTCTCAGTGCAACACTGGTAAAATGTTTCTAAAGGAATAAAAGAGTAGACGGAAGCTCAATTTTAAGGCATTAAACTACATAGTTAAATTTCTCTTAAGTCATATTTGATATATATTTAACATTTTTCTGACACCTGAAGGTAACACAGTTTCTTGATTGTGCTATAAAATGTCACTTTTTGTGTGGAAAACAAGTAATACCGCCCGTTTAAGAAGAAATGAATCAAAGCTGTTTCAGTCTTTTGATGCCTTCTTCACGTCTAATAAGGAAGCAGAAGCTCAAATAAGCCAAATTCTGGAACGTCCACCAACATATTACCATATATATTTTTGGGTGAAACTGATTAATTCCTCCCTCATATTTACAGTTTCAGTAGAAACCACAATGGATTTAAGTTTGTTAGAGATATGTAGTAAGCATGTGTCAGTGTGGTTGAATATGAGTGTATTGACTCAGCAAGAAGGAATATTAATCCTATAGGTATAAACAGAACAACATTGAGTGAACGCTAAAGTTCAACAGCAGCTGTGTGAAACAATTTCAAAGACCTAAATCACTGTTTCTCAGTGATATGTTTTCATGCTTCTACACAGGTGGAGCGGTTACCCTGCCAACAACTCCAGTTGCAATAGATTGAAATCCATAATGGTTAAAGGAGAAACTTTAAAAAGGGGATCTAACTCCATTTCCGCGTACGGCGGAACAGTGACGTGCACACAAAAGAGACACAAGTCCACTTTATTCATTTTTTTTTCCCATGAGCGACACTTTTAGACTTTAAACCCGTCTCATTTACCCCTTTCTGTCAGTTTTTCAATCATCTGGCTTGGTGAGACTATGAATGTAACATACATTCGTCTCGGTGGCCATGTGGAGTTGGAAAAATATCGGTATGTTTATTTCTTCATCATGGTCACAGGTTATATTTTGATCCTGTCCAGCAACTCGACCGTCGTTTGTCTGGTTGTGATTCTCAAGAACCTCCATGAGCCCATGTATATCTTTATTGCTGCTTGTTGTTCAACTTTATCGTTTTCAGTTCTTCGATCTACCCAAAGCTTCTGATTGACTTCTTATCGGAGAAGCAGATTCTGTCTTATGAGGCTTGTCTCATTCAGGTATTTGCTTTTACACTCTAAGCTGTTCAGAGTACTTGCTGTTAGCAGCCATGGCTTTTGACAGGTTTGTGTTGATATGTAAACCTCTGCAATATCACATGATCATGAAAAAAGGAACAGTGAGTGTTTTCCTCGTTCTGGCTTGGTTTGTGCCTGCTTGCCACACCGTTGTGCCCTTTTGGAAATGCCAATTCCAAGCTCTGCAGCTTCACTTTGAAAGGCATTTCTTGCAACAATTCAGTGAATCAACTTTTCTGCATGGCTTCAAAAGCCTTGTTGACGTACGGCCTTGTTGTTTTATTCAACATTGCTGTTTTTCCGATGGTTTTCATACTCTTCACTTACACAGTTATATTTATAGTGGCCTATAGAAGTTGTGGCGAAGTGAGGAAAAAAGCTGCACAGACATGTTTGCCTCACCTGCTGGTTTTAATCAACTACTCCTGTTTGCTCACTTTTGAGATGATTATTGTCCGTTTAGAATCTGATATTTCAACAACTGCGCGTTTCATAATGACATTGCAAATAATAATGTATAATCCTCTTTTTAATCCAGTCATATATGGACTGAAAGTGGAGAAATTTATAAACACCTGAGGCGCTTGCTCTGTCACACCAGAGGAAAGTGACATCTTTTTAAAGTTTCGGTCGTTTTTGTCTTTTGTCTGTCCCTGGAAATAATTCTTTTTGACAACTTTTTAATAATTAGATGTAAACATGTAGAATTTGATCACTTTTGTGTGTTTCTCTCATTCATTTACCATATCCACATTAATGATACTTTTAAATACTTTTCCTCAAGTTTGTTTAAAGCCTGTGTAATTAAAGACAGGATGTACTACTTTTAAAATTCTTTTTTTTTTTTTTTTGTGAATACATTTCAAAATGCTGCACAAATGTTCAGTAATAAAGCCTGTCACTGACGTGATCTTACTAATGTTTTATGAAAGGTTTAGTTGGATATTTACTGCCAAAACAAAATAGTAAACATTTTGTATATAGCCTATACATACAGCTCTAGAAACATGAAGAGCCCACTGCATTGAACCCCATTGAAAACCTCCTGCTTCTTCCACCAAATATTAATTTCTGAGTTAAAACATTAATATTGTTGTTTTTTTTTCAATGAACATGAACTTGTTTTCCTTGCATTATTTGAACTCTGAAAGCATTGCATCTATTTTATTATTTTAACTATTTCTCATTTTCTGAAAATAAACACTAAATTTTTGTTTGGAATTTGAGAGCCATGTTATCTGTAGTTCACAGAATAAAAGAACAACGTCCATTTTACTCAGACATAAACCTATAAAACGTACATTCAGAGAAACGGCTCATTTTAAATTGTCTCTTAATTTTTACCAATCAACATGTTGTGTTCCATGTTTTTCTGTTGTGTTTATTTAGGTTTTCAGTGTCCTGAGTCTCCTCGTTGTCCTGTCTTCCCTTTGATTGCTCCCAGATGTGTCTTGTTCCCCTGATGACCCTCTTTGTATTTAATCCCACCTGTGTCCTTTGTTCGGGTCCTTGTCATTTTGTCACACGTTGTCGTTGGTTGTACTGTTTGACCAGTTGCTGTTTGAGCCCTGGCTTCCGCTCAGCCGTGCTGCCTGGCTGCAGACTACCTTTGTTGACTTTGTTCGATGGACAGTTTTGTTATAAAATTACCACTACTCACCTTACCTGGGCCTCCAGCGTCTGCCTCACCACCTCCACTACACTACTCTGACACAACATTCATATGTCACTTTGTTTTTAGAACACTAAATTAATTAGTGCATAAATATAAAATGGAAATTACTGGTGTTTTTCTTTTTTACGATGTTTTCAAAGAAGACTTTTAACCAGAGTGAAATGCTTTTGTATTTTGTCACAGCAACAAGCATCAGTCTTGTTTAATACAATACTACATCTATAGCTATCGGCGTATTTATATCTGTTAAAGATACACAGTAAATTTGGCAGTGTTAACACCTATAGAGTCGAATTTAATACTGTTTCCGAGTCTATAAGTTCCCTATCGGAATTGGTGTCAATTTAACTCTTTCAACAGTGTTACATTTTAAGAGTTAAATTTAACTCTAAATCGAGTAAAAAATTTACACTGGCTAACACTGTGCAGTGTTAATAAAACTTAACACTCCTTGTCAAATAACTCTATTAAGAGTAAATATTATTCTAATCAGAGTTAATAATTTACTCCACAGTGGTGACAAATCAACTCTTATTCTCATGCTTTTCAACACTGCACTGAGTTATTGACAGTCAACACTGGAGTTTTATATAACTCCCATGAATGTTAATCTGACACAGAACTCTGTCACCAACTTACTCTTTTGTGGTGAAAAAGCGACTCTACACAGAAATATATGCAGTGCTATTTTTACACCTTCATAGAGTTCAATACCCATAATTCTGCAATACTTTTAAAATGTACAATTGAATAAAATCAAGTTACCACAGAAATGCTTTTAACTTAACTTTATTGAATTAAATGATCTGTTAACACACTTTTAGTAGTGTTACAGTAACATCACATGGTGTACATCTCATTACATTAGAGGACTTGGCATTGACTGTAAAATGGCTGGCATGCCAAGCAAACAATCTCAAGTCCACAAACAGTTAACTTCAGTATAACACCATTAGCAAAATTATCCTACGTCTGCATAAAATGGCAATATGGAACAACATATAAGGCAGTATCTGTCATACCGTACTTCATTTGAACATCAAATGGTTTGAAGTAGAAAAGATCATTTATATGCAAAACTTTTCTGACATTATCTGGATGTAGCTTGACCTTAAAAGCATGGTAGTGGTCATCAAAACACACAGTTTCCATCAATTTTCCACAGAGTAAAACACTGTCATCCTTTACAACAATTGTTTCAATCTTACAGAATACAGGCATCTCACATGCTACCTCAGTACATATCATAAAGTCAGGACGGTGTGTACCATAGTATTTTATCCACTTGGCAGAAAACACACTGGTTGTCAAAACAATCTCAAACTTTGCAGCAATCGCTTCACCCTCTTTTAACTCACAAAGTGACACCATCTTTCCTGGACCTACAATGAATCTTTCCTTGCTAAATGATTCATGATACATTGCCATGTAACTTTGATGCTTTTTCGCTAATGTTTTTGTGATGTTTTTGAAGCTTTTTAATTGGTGCTTGAAGAAGCTATGTTTGGCTTCGTAACGCATGCACCATGTATGCAAAATTGGA
Source organism: Poeciliopsis prolifica (assembly GCF_027474105.1). Lineage (NCBI taxonomy): Eukaryota > Metazoa > Chordata > Actinopteri > Cyprinodontiformes > Poeciliidae > Poeciliopsis > Poeciliopsis prolifica. The sequence continues at coordinate 917,848 of NW_026562382.1, forward strand.
CCAATGTGCCTTATACTACGAGGGTAATGTATCATGAAATGATGCTTTGGCAAGAGATTTATTTCCGGAAATAATTGCTTGAACAACTGATGATGATCAATGATTAAATGTTTGAGGTACATTGTCATGCCCTCTGACAAGACTGGCGAAAATACAATGCTAACAATATGTAGAAGCAAAAGTAGGAGATTCCAGTATTTATCATCTGTTTGAATCAAATCACCAAAAAGCAGAGGCATATTGCGTAACAAACACCAAAACTGTATGGCTGTTAAACCCAAGTCATTACTTCCATCCAGCATTTTATCTGTTGACAAAAGTGGACGGTTTCGCTGCTGATTGAAACCATAGTCATATGCATGTATTCTACCAGCAACTTGTTCAGCTCTTAGGAAGTTGCTATGAATGTACTTCAGAATCAGTTTTACCTCTAACTGACCAACCCCCTCAAGAATATCATGCATTATGTCAACAGAAAAATTGTTAGCCGTGTTGAAATACTGAAGCGAATTCAATTGACAAACACGTTTCACACCAAATACATGAGGAAGCCTAGGATCTGCTTCTACAGTTTGACAGTGTTGTGTATGTTCATCTTGAGTTCTTAGAACAACTTCTGGATGATCTTCAGAGAATACAGCTTGAAAACTGTGCTTTTCAAGGAGACAAAAATGACAGCAATAGCGAGCGCCAAATGACTCCACAAAGCCAAACAGACCATGCAATCCAAGATTGTCCCCTGTAACCTGAACCACAGTACCATGAATTGCATGTTCAAAAGTTGGAATTTTAAGTCCCTCTGTCTCAAGTACTTTCAGATCGTTAACAAGAGGTTCAAGTATCAAATTAAAGTTGTATCGTTTGATGTCCTGTGTATGGAATAGAGCACACAAATGAATATTCAGCAAAGACGAATTAAAGATTGGACTGTAATTTCTTAGAGTAAAATAGATAGCACCTAATTTATGTAACCCCTTTTTAGGTCCCAATGCATTTGCAGTTTCAAAGTCGTCATAAAACAGTTGAATCTGAAGAGCATCTTTTTGCAAAGAAAACAGGGGACTTTCTTTAAAATAGGTGGCGTCTCTCAAGTCTGCATAAACACCTTCTTTGGGAATATACCCAAGATTTAACATTTCTGGAACTTCTTTTTTTTGCAAAATACTCTTCAGTGTTTCCAAAATGGGTATATATGCAAACTTATCAGTTACGATGACTTGATCATATGTCCCAGTACTTTTGTTTTTTCTGCTGTCAAATCTTGTGCCAAGCACTTTTTCAATTGGTTCAACCAATCCCCATTTTTCTCTGAAGTGTTTGTTTAACTTTCCTTCTGAATTTAGAGGTGTAAATGGATTTTCCAAAGTTCTGAATGATTGTTCTATTATGGTCCTGTTTTGTGTATCCCCTGAAGGCAAGCACTGTAAAGCTACATCCATAGCCTGACTGTGAGTCTCAAAAATCAATTCTTCCATGGATGAGACAAATGTCTTAACAGTAGACTGGCTTAATCCAGCTGCTCTGAGTTGTGCGATAGCAGTAGCACAGGTATCTACAATGCTGATGTTAGACTTCCACTGAGTAGAAGTTGTGGGTGTTTCTTCCACATTACCTGTTGCCAGATCTTCAGCATTACCAAGGTCTGCTGTGCTTGAATTGGCATTGCTAACTTGTTGGTCAGTGTTGTTAGTGTGTTTGATGTTTAAGTGTTTCCTAAACCCAGAAAAGGTTCCAAGCACACGGCTACATCCAGACTGAGCACATTTAAGGCGAAGATATTTTCCATCCACGTAACCATGAACTACTCGTATATGCCGAACAAGTGCATTTGTGCAACTTAAGTTTCCCTCACAAACGAAACACTTCATGCCAAATAATTCTGTACAAGTACTAGTGAATCAACCTTGCCCATACAAGGACTTTACTTCACTGTGCCAACATCTATATAGTAGACAGTGGTCTGAATGAATATGAATATGTTGCACAGCATGTGGCTGTATGTTGTGGCAAACACGTAATGTGCCTTTAACAGTTCGTCAAAAGCACCAAGAGAAGAGGTTGACCTGCATTCAATGGCATTTTGGTCGAGGATGCTGAAGAACTGGTGGGTTACTTTCTTCCTCTGTCTCACGGCTAGGAGATAAGGTTGTGTACTTGTGCCGGCATCAAGACAACTGGTACTCCAAGCCCTTGTTCACACAATGCTTCTTTGGATTTTGCTATTAAATAGAACAAATATATTTAAACAAAAAAGAAGAAAAAAAAATCTGAACACCCACAAAGTCAACACTATCCCTATGGTAGCAGAGCTTCAAGTGTTGTTTATGGTTTACCTCCATATGATGATCGTCTGTCTTGAGCACTGGATCTCTGAATAGTTTTTATCCTCCAGGCTAAGTACCCAGTACCACTTGCAGCATCATAATAATGCTCCTTGGGGATCGAAAGGATGGCAAAAACAGACATAGCTACAGAAATGTCAGAATCATAACTAAAAGTTGATGAATTTATGTGCAAGCAGTTACAACTACAAGCATATGAATAAAAAAATAGGCAATGTCAATAAAATGACAGAACACATGATTTTGACCAACAGAACTTGTAAATCTGCTGAGAGTAGACATCTCAGAATATAACAATAACTTGTCACAATTCACCCAGAAGTTACACTATCATGTACACACTCCATATGTTCACCAAAACCCATTTGTGTACCCATGTTAACACTAACCTGCATATCATGATACTACACCAGTTTCGTATTTGATGTTAAGGACTCCAGCTGAGGAATCCTTAACATCCTCATCCAACTCAGTCCCAGAACTGTCAACAACCTTCACTCCTTCTGTTACAGCTGGCAGGCCAAATTTTGTAGATGCTAGAGAAAAAGACAAATGTTTGTGTAAATCACAATTATGAGGTGATGTTGCTCTAATACTCACTAATACTATGTGCATAGACTCTGGAACATTGCTTTTGAAAAAACAATGTGTGACGTAATATTACAAGCACATAGCTTCCTGTTGAGCTTGATTAATACCGGTGTCTTACCTGTAATCAAAAAGTCCTTCAGAAATGGCTCGCGATCAGCAACTTTTGCTGATTTGCTTGTTTTAATCAATATGGTACCTGCAACACATAATTCCTGTCATTCACCTTAAGTACTGGAATGCTTTCAATTTGTAAAACATGTGCCAACTGCTTCAAAAGTTAATACAACTTATATTACATTGCTTACACAGAACATAATGAATAAAGTTTACACATTAATATGTCTTGGGTGCAAAGTGATTTGACTTCATGGGACTCATCAAGGTTATATAGTTATTGAGCACCTTTTACATTAGTAACAACTGGTACAGTTCATGAAGTCGCCTGGCTTGTTTCTCGCACCCAATTTAGTGTTAACTACAAAGCTAGCAGGATTATTAGCACCTGTTTACAGTTCCAACACTTTGGAGTCGTGACGTCAGAAGACTGTCGGTCACAAGTCACACCATCCCGCTCACAAAAATATGTCCCTCAATTGTAATTGGAAAAAAATCAAACCGTGTTAATTAAACAGATTCAACCCGAATAAAATAAAGACTAACGAAAAAAGGAGAAGAGTGGCTAACAGCTAGTTTAGAAAACTCCAGGAACCAACGCAAACAAATACCAATATGAATTTACCAGGCCCAAAAGAGGGGGGCGGGAGGCGGTTAACATTACTATTGTACTGAAAAGCCATACAGCCAACGTGAGACTTATTTTTTTCTCAACCCACACGCTTTTCTGACGTTATATAACAATTATATATAAAAAAACATAAATCCGTAATGTGGCTTGGACATGGACTTAGTCGAGTTGGACGTGCTAACATTTTAAGCTAGGCATTCACTAGGCCAGGTTAGCCGTGTAAAACTTGTTATTAAGACATCAAAACTCATGCCGGGGCACACAATAAATATTCTTGTAAAACAATTCATGTTTAAAATACAACATAAATTTGTATTATCTTATAAAAAGAAACTTACCGCAGTCGTTCAAGCAGGAGAAAAATGGTGTCCGCGCAACGGTTAGTACAACGGTTAGACTTGTTGGTTTGAGAGGAGGAGGTGGGCGGAGCTTGTCAGAGTCAAATTGACACGACGTGAATACACTCTGGAAATTTACACCAACACTAGGTGGCATTATACTCAGTCTGTTGTTGTATTAGCTCTGAAAGAGTCAATGAATTTTAACACAGCATATTTAACACTGCGAAATTTACTGTGTAAGTTTGAATAAAAAGTGATTACCTAGCCAGGATTTCCCCCACAGTATTATAAGTCTGGCGGGCCACCAGGCTTTACTTCTGACCCCACCAGGATAAGCATTGCTTATTCATTTAAGTCTTTATAAATGTTTGCGTTTTTTTAAGATTTTGTAGTTGGTGTTCAGGTATTAATCTAACCTGTAACACATCATGTAACATAATTATCAAGTGATATTTTCAAATTTCCTGTCAACTATTAAGTATTTTTTAACTCAAAAACACAACAGGCCGCTGGATGAATAACTCAACCACCGGACTTAGCAAGTTTTCTGTGGGAAACATTGCCACTAATACCACTGCCATAAACAAACTGTTAATTTTGCACAAAATGCATAACTTATTAAAACCAATTCTTGCTGACTAAAATTGTGAATTTATTACTAAAATACATCATTTAATACCTCTTTTATGTTACATGTTGGCATCTTATTATTGTGAATTTGAAGACGTAACTTTAAATGTACAAACTAAATGTTAAAGTGAGCAGAAATAAACCTGTGACCCCCACAAATCCAGTTCAAATTTAAACAATTTTAAACCAAACTTTAATGGCATCAGAACATTTTCTTATATTAACTCTTTATTAAAGTAAATAAATCTGCACAAAATGTTGCTGTAGAAGGATAATGGATATAAAATGATCCGTATCGTCTCACTCGTCGCTTCAACTTCAAGCTTGTAACCATGCCAACATCTCTTCAAGGACTAGTCTCCTAAATCCATGGTGGGCAGAAAAGCTCTTTAAAGAGTCCTTCCATATCAAACAGTCAACAGTGACTTTTCTCCACCCCGAGTGTTTGCAGCATTCGACTACTTTTCTCATGTGCAGCACTTTGAAACTGTTAGTCTCCATTTTTCATTTCTGTTTTCGTAACTTCGTTGCCTACTGAAATGAATGTCACGTACATCACTCTTGACGGTCACGTAGAGGTGGATAAATACCGATATGTCTACTTCATTATCATGTTTACAGGTTATGTTTTGATCCTGTCCTTCAATTCCACAGTGTTTTGCCTGATTGTGATCCACAGAAACCTCCATGAGCCCATGTATGTTTTCATTGCTGCTCTGCTGATGAACTCCATGCTTTTCAGCACCGTGGTCTACCCCAAGCTTTTGATCGACTTTTTATCTGAAAAACAGATCATAGCTTATGAAGCGTGTATCCTTCAGACTTTTTTATTCTACTCTTTCAGTGGTTCAGAATTTTTACTTTTGGCTGCAATGGCTTATGACAGATATGTGGCCATATGTAAACCTCTGCAATATCCAACCATGATGAGAAAAACAAAAGTGAGGAGCTTCCTCATCTTGGCATGGCTTGTGCCTGCCTGCCATTTAGCTGTGGGTGTGATTATATTTGCTCATTTGAAACTCTGTCACTTCACTTTGAAAGGCATTTTTTGCAACAATTCAATGAATTATCTTCTCTGCGTGGCTTCAAGAGCGATAATGATCTACGGCTTAGTGATTTTATTCAACGTTAGCCTTCTTCCGGTGGTTTTTATATTGTTTACTTACACAATGATATTTATAGTGGCCTATAGAAGCTGTGGGGAAGTGAGGAAAAAAGCTGCACAGACATGTTTGCCTCACCTGCTGGTTTTAATCAACTACTTCTGTTTGCTCACTTATGATGTGATTATTGTCCGTTTAGAATCTGATATTTCAACAACTGCGCGTTTCATAATGACATTGCAAATAATAATGTATAATCCTCTTTTTAATCCAGTCATATATGGACTGAAAGTGGGAGAAATTCACAAACACCTGAGGCGCTTGCTCTGTCACACCAGAGAAACATAATCGTGGCTTTAAGCTTTCATAGTTTCTGTCTTTAGTTTTCACTCCTACTTTGTTAAGTGATAACGTTTGTCTTTTTAAAATCTGCAGGTAATGTTTTACTGTCAAAGAGTACCAGTGTTTCTCTGATTCATCGGAAAGCTTATGTGCCTGCTCGTTGTTCTTTCTCAAGTTTTATTTCAAAGCCGGAGACAAAACGTTCCACCGTTAAGAAGACACCTTTAGCAGCTCAATCTGATGTTCTACACAGCTCAGGAAAAGACACTCTGTCATTTCAGCTTTCATTGTTTCACATTTTACTTTGTGTGGAAATAAATTTCAACATGTGGAACAATTTTTTATTTTTAATGCCTTTAAAAAAAAAAAAAGCATTGTATTAGCCACCACTTTGTCTCAAACTGTTATTTTAGACTGTGGCTATTATTGACACTGATAAGAATGAGTCTTTGTAATCTAATATATAGTATAAAAATTGTTGAAGTGATTTCTCTCCTACGAAGGTAGAGAAATGACTTTCAGTCTCTTGTGCTTTTGCTGTTTTTTATTTTGAATAGATTTTTAAAACTTTCCAAATATTTGAATTAAGATCCATCCTTGTTTAGATTTTATCTTATATTGACAAAAGGTATTGTTTAATATTTACTACCAAAACAAAACTACTACTAGAAAATGTCTTCTTCTCACTTTGACAAAAATATTTGCTGCACATATTAACGGCTGTGTTAAAAGTGTGCTGTCTAATGTTATTGTAAAAGTTTGTTTTTTATTTATTTTTTTAAAACAAGAAAATTTGTCACGTTCCCTGAACTTTTTCACATTTTGAATGAACTCAAACAGAACACCTGTGTCGGTCATCAAGGGGATTTTTCAGACTAAAATCTATCAGAAACCTTCATTTTTTTAAGAACTTATTTTATAGGAAGTAATGATGTATGTAAAATATGACGGTATTGCAATTAAAATACTGACACGTTGGTTAAAGCTGCTGTGAGTAACTTCCATAAAAAGATCTTTTCTACATTTGTCATGAGAGTCTGAGACAGATATTCTACAAAAGGATCAAGCTCCTCCCTGTGCTGCTGTTGCTGTCTGACAAAAAATGAATGAAACATCAAGGTGAATTTCTCCCTGCCTTCGAGATGAAGCTCCTCCACAGGGCTGTGGTTTTTAGGCTTCTGCCTCACAGAGCAGCTCTCTGCCGCACTCCTGACTAGTCCTTCAGACTAGCCAGCAGCAATTAGCAAACACCTGTCAGAAAAGAACATCTGCTGTGCTCATTAGAGGAGCTGCTTCTCAGTGCAACACTGGTAAAATGTTTCTAAAGGAATAAAAGAGTAGACGGAAGCTCAATTTTAAGGCATTAAACTACATAGTTAAATTTCTCTTAAGTCATATTTGATATATATTTAACATTTTTCTGACACCTGAAGGTAACACAGTTTCTTGATTGTGCTATAAAATGTCACTTTTTGTGTGGAAAACAAGTAATACCCCCAACAGACCCCTGGCCACCCCTAGAGCCACACCACTGGAAATGGTAATTTTAAAATATAATACTTATGAGATCGGCAAAGATTTGCCAGGAAAACTGTAATTTCCGACTGTCCCTGAAGGCAGCTCGATGTCCGACGCTGTTCATTGGTATGTGGGTTCTGCTTGATCCAAAACACATCAACGGCTTTAGAGTACATTGTGGAGGAGTTTTGCAGGTATTTCCATTTCACCGCTCAGCGGTAACCGCTGTTACCTTCCTAATGAGAGGCGGCACTTGTCATACATTTCTAAAAAGAAAAAAAAAATGGTTGTGTACTGCTGCGTAGTGCCTCGTTTATTATATTAGCCATGCTAGTGCTGATAGATCGTTTTAGACAGATTCTTTTAACATATGTTTTAGTGCACATGCTGCCCTCTAATGTTTTATTTCTCCCAGCTCTTGCTTGAAATGTGTGGTAAGAATATGTGAAAAACCATTAAGTTTTATAATGTAATGTAATGTAAGTAGGCTATGTCATATGAAAGCTTTGAATTATAACCTCACTAGTTATATTAATTAATTTTAATTAATGTATTTTTAATTTAGTATTATTTTAGCTAGCTACAGAAAACTAAAAACTATAGTTTAAATAATAGTTAAAATAGTGTTGTCTCTGCCAAACAGTCATGGAGTCTAAATACCAGGCTCTTATTTTGTGTAGAGCTCAAATGAAGAGAAAAGGGAATATCTCCCAGTTCTTCTTAAAGAGGCAAAAACTAGGACCAGACAGAACCCTGCAGCAGTGACCAGGACCAGACAGAACCCTGCAGCAGTGACCAGGACCAGACAGAACCCTGCAGCAGTGACCAGGACCAGACAGAACCCTGCAGCAGTGACCAGGACCAGACAGAACCCTGCAGCAGTGACCAGGACCATACAGAACCCTGCAGCAGCGACCAGGACCAGACAGAACCCTGCAGCAGCGACCAGGACCAGACAGAACCCTGCAGCAGTGACCAGGACCAGACAGAACCCTGCAGCAGCGACCAGGACCAGACAGAACCCTGCAGCAGCGACCAGGACCAGACAGAACCCTGCAGCAGTGACCAGGACCAGACAGAACCCTGCAGCAGTGACCAGGACCAGACAGAACCCTGCAGCAGTGACCAGGACCATACAGAACCCTGCAGCAGTGACCAACCTGGAGAATCCAGCCAGGAGACTCCAGGCCAAGTGTATCACCAGCGGGTTAGAGGCTGTGACAGAGAGTTATTAAGTATTAAAATCCAATAAGCCTAATTCTAAAGATTAGCATGATACTTTTTGCATTTTTTATTGTGTCTGTTTATGCATTTCCAATTAAGTTCCAGAGAGAGATGAGGGTGATACAGATTCAGTCAGACTCTGGGGAGGAAGACAGTGAAGCAGAAGGAAATGGCACTGAACTCCCCCTACCCACACAACCTATTGCACGCCAAAAGCACCAGTTTATTTATTGTTGAGAATTTGTTTTTGGTCATATTCTGGGCTCTGAGTTTACATTTACATGTTCTCTGTTCCATAGTGCCGTTTAACGTCTTGTTTGGTCAAATCTTAATTACATAAACCATTTTAATTTGAGTGAGTGTGAGAAAATATTTGTTTCCTTTCGTTCATCATTTGTAGATGGACCCCTCTGATAAAGCCTTGCTCACCCTTTGGCCACCCCTTGAAAAAAGTCTAGCTCCGCCACTGTCCATGAGCCCATGTATATCTTTATTGCTGCTTTGTTGTTCAACTCTATCCTTTTCAGTTCTTCGATCTACCCAAAGCTTCTGATTGACTTCTTATCGGAGAAGCAGATTCTGTCTTATGAGGCTTGTCTCATTCAGGCATTTGCTTTTTACACTCTAAGCTGTTCAGAGTACTTGCTGTTAGCAGCCATGGCTTTTGACAGGTTTGTGTCGATATGTAAACCTCTGCAATATCACATGATCATGAAAAAAGGAACAGTGAGTGTTTTCCTCGTTCTGGCTTGGTTTGTGCCTGCTTGCCACACCGTTGTGCCCTTTATTGGAAATGCCAATTCCAAGCTCTGCAGCTTCACTTTGAAAGGCATTTCTTGCAACAATTCAGTGAATCAACTTTTCTGCATGGCTTCAAAAGCCTTGTTGACGTACGGCCTTGTTGTTTTATTCAACGTTGCTGTTTTTCCGATGGTTTTCCTACTCTTCACTTACACAGTTATATTTATAGTGGCCTATAGAAGCTGTGGGGAAGTGAGGAAAAAAGCTGCACAGACGTGTTTACCGCACCTGCTGGTTTTAATCAACTACTCCTGTTTGTTTGCTTATGACATGATTATTCTGAGACTGGAATCTGACATTTCAAAGGCTGTACGGTTCGTGATGACAATGTGTGTAATAATGTGCAGTCCTCTTCTTAATCCAGTCATTTACGGGCTGAAAATGAGAGAAATCTATAAACACCTGAGAAGGTTGTTCTCCCAAACGGGGACAAAGTCACTGTTTGTTTTGAGGTTTTGTCATTTTTGTCCTTCTCTTTTACCTTACTATATATACATTGATATTACCTGTCTTTAGTGTGATTCTCAGATTCAGCAGTGCTGTGCTCATTATCAATTCATCTTAATAATATTAGTCACTCTGTGTCGAATATTTGTAATAATGAAGAACAATATCTACCTTAATATGAAAGATTTTTTTGAAATCGGTTGTTCATTAAACCTAAAGAAAGCAATTTTTTCTTTTTATTTGGCCTTTCATTGTAAATATTTTTTTTAATGGATATATATCAATTATCAATGTATGTCTGTTGTGGTGTTGTACTTAAGAATGTTTTAGGACTAAAATAAATTAAAAGATAAATTCTCAAAGTCTCCCCTGTGTATTTCAAATGTTATTTAAATATTCCTTCATGATACGCTACAAAAAAAAATTATAAAGACATATGGAACAATTTTACAGTTTTGCGCTCTCCAGGGGGCGCCATTGGTTCGTACGGAGGCCTCCAGGGGACATGGGATTTTTTTTTTCTTTTGCATTCCCTCGCAATAATCTATTGATCAGTTATGCAGCATGATTGAATACTATAAGCCTTACTTACACTACAAACCTATATAAACAGAAACTTTCCATAAGTGGGAAAGAAATAAAAATACATTCTAATTTGGACTATTTCTGGGTTATTATTACATAGTAATAAGTCATAATAAGTCCCACTATTGAGGACAATAATTAAAATATAAATAGAAACATTTTTTTCTTATGTCAACATCAGACCTATGTTTTTATTCACAAACCAGTGTATAAACAAAATATTCTTTTCTATAATTTGATAGTTAGAGGCACAGATCCATGAACAACATGGAGGAAGACGAACTGAGTCATTATTAGACTGAGGGCAGTCAGACTAGTTTATTTTGGTGAATTATTATTTTTAGCTAAATATTATTAATGAGGGGCATAAGCAGGCCTCCTGACATACATATAAAAAATAGAAAAAAAAAAAAAAAACATTTTGGAAAAAAAAACCCTCAAAAAAACACACTAGGGGCATCAAGGATATAAAGGGCAGGGGCTCAAGACCCTTTTGCAGGTTTGCTTGAAAATGTCTTTATTCAGTGAAGTTTTTTTTGAAGTGGAGAGACCAGCAGCAATAACATATCACTCAAGGAAAGAGGCTTTGTGCAGCAGAATTTCTTCTAAGAGTATTTTTCCCCAAAACGGTACTCAAGGAAATATAACTAATGACGACCAATGCCATGACAGTAGAGAACAAGTGCAAAACTATGGCTATGAAAAATTCATGTGAACTTAGAACTACAGGAGATTTTAATTTAAAGCAAGTTTTTAAACAGCAGAATTACACAAAACCTCTCGATGAAATTTTATTTCTGACAACCAGTCCAAACATTTCACAAGGCCATGATGATACACAAACCCAATAAAACCAGGTCTTAGATCTCATGAACAAACCTGATCTCTGAAGTGGCAGGAATTAAAAAGAAAACACCAGAAGAAATGTTTGAAATGAATTATTTAAATACTTTGTTTCAAGGAGATGAAAGAAAGTTAGCATTTTTTAATTTTGACAGATGAGACAAAGGACGAAAATCCTCCCACATGTGAAAATCTTCTTTATGCATAACTCTCTCTGTCAAATCAGTATTATTGAAGACTAAGAGGAAAGTTGTAAATATCCGTCATTTAATTAGCATGAGGTTAATCAAGTTTTCAGTTTCACCTCCCACATCCAGACCTGATCGCTACCAGAAATTTCAAATAGGGAAATCACAACTATAGAACCAGTCTGACAGCATGAAGTAGGGTAAAAATAAAAAGAAAACATACAAAACAACATAATCTAAAGGAATTTAGATTATGTTTGATTCCTTAGATTATATTAGTCCTTAGATTATATTCTTTGATATGTAGCAATCTGGAATTGGTAACAAACCAATTTCTGAAGTTTTCTTGACTCCACAGATAGGGCTCTTATCCATAAATCCAGAAATTATGACAGCGTTGGAAAACCACTGCTGATCAAAAGTCCTGCCTGACCCTCCCCCAAAACAACATTTTCTTTCTTCTTCTGATTCCTAAACCTTTGGTGAGGATCTTATTCTGACCCAAGGAGAGAATAGTGAAATCCTTTAAGTGTGGCCCCTTACATCTGACTTCGAACCAACACAGAGCTGGAGTCAAATTTCACCAGTACTGCAGCAATTTCCAGCAAAACACCTTTTAAAAGAACATTAACATTCATAAACTTCATTAGTAAGTAAGAATAGTAAGACTATTGAATATGGGAAAGTGAAGAAGGTAGGCATCTAATCATGTGTAACCATAGAGAAAGTACACCATCATGTAGCTTGGCATGTATGAAAAAAAGAATGGTTAGCATCTAGACTTTCGTACCTTTCAGGTACGCTGTAATGGGAAATGTTGTTTCTGACCTAATTGCATAAATCATTTGACGTGTTCTCAGGTAGATTTGATCAAATCAACAAACATTTCAGAAAGGAGAACGTATGGACCGGTTTGTAAGCTATTCCAACTTTTGTAAATATCGCCGTCTATCAGCCTCAACTAGGGATGCTAGCTTGACTTACACAAGTGGAAGCCCTGGCTATACTGGCAAAAATAACAAACGCATTTGCTCTGTTCAATATTCCCATCCCTCACTTCTGATGCCTGTCGTGGCGCCTAAACACGCCACGACAGGTGTGTTTATGATTCTGTCCTCTGAAGTCACATTTTGCTGAATTGGTAGCAAAATGTCATTAACTGTGGACATTAATGTCGTCAGCCATCTGATATCTGGAGAAAGAGAGGATTAAAGACATCTGTTTTCTCCAGCACATTTGTGAAAGATCTCACATGGTTTGGCCTTTTCACTAATAATTTTTACAAATGTTGATTTTCTATTTAGAAAAGCATGGAACAATTGTTTATTAAAATCAGGTACAAACTATTATTCTTTAATATTTCTGTGAAGGGTGTATTCCCATCTTTATCTGCTGCCAAAACTAAATTATGTCTATATTAATTACTTCATTTGTGAAAGCCTCAAACCAGGTGTGCCTCAGAGTTAGAAAGTTACCAGAAAGTTGTTCGGAAAGTGACGAAAGTTGTTGCGTTGCATTGCGAGTGTGTGTGTCAAAGTTGAAAGGAAAGAGCCAGGTCCGCTTAGCGTGATGCAATATGTTTAGAGAACTTCGGCATGGCCCTGCAGACCCGTGACTGAGAATGAGCTAAGCGGTCTCTCTTGACCTGTCAGAGTTCATTAATGACTGTGATTTGTGTCTTTTGTTTGGCCTCCCATGTGTTTTAACTGCACTGAGGTAAACAGGAGCGGCCTCAGAGGACTGGCCTGACTAGAACCAAACCAGAACAGCTAATTATCACCCAGTGGCTACAATGAGCTGGACCACTGGGATTTAGGATTCTGTCGTCTGAAGTCACAAAGTGTTGTTAAACTAGTCCGGTTATGAAAAACTTTCTTTCACCCACATGTTGATGTAGCTATGCGTAATGTTAAAATAAATAAATACATAAAAACATATCATTGATATGGTATAGATATAGCTGGCTTTTAAAGTCTAATGTTGCTGGATAATTGCTGATTTAGGATTTGAAAAACTGACATTTGTCTTACAAAAAACAGTGAAGAGGCTATGATGTGAAATGTGAACAAACTTTGACACTTGGAAGCTATCAGTATGCAAAATTGTCCATTCTGCAACTTTCACCGACTAAAGACTTTGTCTTAGGGAAAAACTAAACCACATATATTGTAATATATTAAAAAGAAGCAAATGTAGAGACAGTTTTAAGGTCAAAAATCTTTTTTTTTTACAACAAAATAAAAGACGCTTCTGATTTGGATGTTCAAAAAACACGAAGTACAAAATAGAAGAAGGCCTTACCTGAATAATCAAAGGTAACAAACTTAGTCAAAGACAAAGACTTTGGAGTCATTTTGGGAAACTGATTATTTTTATTGACAGGTATAAATAGATGCAAAGCAGGTGTGACAATTAAAAACTATAACAAGGTGAATAGACATAGCAAAAACACAATACAAAACAGATAGATAGATAGATAGATAGATAGATAGACAGACAGACAGACAGACAGACAGACAGACAGACAGACAGACAGACAGACAGACAGATAGATAGATGTTTCACTTAGCTGTAACTATTTATAATTCAAACTGTTTATATACTTAACATACTTTGTTGAGGCGTCTGAATTCTTTAAAGATGTAATGTTATATTCAATAAATGTATATTGCTGCACTCACTGTAATATTTTTAATATATTTTGTAAACCAGACACTATTTCGGTCCTCACGGTCAACAAAGCTTTGCCGGACACTGCATTGACTGCAACCATTACTCGAGGGCAGCACCACTGGTATTTCTACTGTGGGGCTAATGACTCTCTGTACGTGGGATATTAATAGTTGATTTTATTTCAGGTCTGAAACCTGATGATGTGGAGAATCCAGTGCTGTATGATCATGATACGAGCCCTGAGCTCAGTCAAATGCCAGTAATGTTGTCTGATACACGTACAAATGATCAATTTGTTCGTGGTGACTTTCACTAACTAGTTTTACTGACTCTTTTAGCACCCAGAATGCAATAGTTCATAGGCAGTGCATTGCGTGAGTAGGCCCCCGTTGATGCTGTGGGAGATTATTGCCATGGGAATGGCAATGTTGCTTAGACTAAGTTAAAGCAACATTACCAGGATGATTGACGAGATATTATGACATGATACACCCTTTAACATTGATTCCTTTCAAAGTGCTCTTTAAAGTGACTATGTGCTCTGCATGCTCCAATGTGAGCTATGCTATTACCAATTTAAGACATGGTAGGTCGGACTTGGCCACAAATCTTATTCTCTGAATTGACTGAATGACAGGGGACAGTTAGTTTGTAGGTGAGAAATATATAGTATAAACTGTAGTGTTGCTGCGACTTATTTGTTCTTATTTATGTATTGTAACTGAGCACCTGAGTCTAAACACAAACTACCTCTTCTTTGCCCATGAAAAGGCAAAGAAGAGGTAGTCTGTGTTTAGAAGTTCCCTGTAAAAAGGCCTATATGGATCTGAGAAAATTCATTTGCTGTCATTAACTGTACAACCCAACCAATAAAGACAAAACGTGGCACACGATGTATATTTGAGATAGAAAACAATGAGCAGATGGGGTTTATCCTGTCTTTGAGTTGGAAGAATTGGCCATTTTCTACAGGACACTTAAACTACTGATCAGTTTTGATATTTTCAACCCATTGGCATCAAAAAGTTCTGTACTTTCAAAACTGTCGGGTTATTTTGACTGATAACGGCGGTAATATTAGATTCTTCACGTTCCACGTTCACACTCAACTTCGGCAGTTTGTTTCCAAAGAACCAACAGCCCATGAAGCAAGTTTTGACACTAATTGTTACATCTTGGCATCCTGGATACTTTGAATCGCCACTGTCATTAATGTCCTCCATGGACACTTTGGTAAACAGCAGAGCTTCCCCCAGGAACTGGATGTCTACAGCCAATCTGGAACCACTAATGAGGACCCAGTTGGACACAGTGAGAAGGACTCTTGGGATGTTGTTGCATACATCTACGTGATCAGAAAGATGCTTTGATCTGACCTAATATGATGGATCATACAAGTCATTACAGATTCCCTAGATAGCACCCAAACGTTCTCCTTAATTTTCTCTCATCACAAACAAAAGTAATTGTAGAGTTGGTCAACAGGTCAATATCTCATGAGATTCGGACAGAGCCGATAAAAGTGGAGCCAAGCCACTGAACTTTTACTACAATAAAAGTTGGTGTTTTATTTTTCCAAAACAAATTAATTTACAAATCACATGAATGGGGTGGTTTGTTTCCCATGGATGACAACCTAAAAGCCAAATTGTTTATTTTATATTTCAAAAGTAGTGGACTATGACAGCAAGCTTAAACATCAATACATTTAAATTCATAGATCTGAATTTAAGTACATCATTACCTCACCATTTTCCAAATTCTTCACTCATCCTTTAACTTTATTCAGAATTTTAGGAATGCTAAATATAAAATCTTTTTAGGTAGTTCTCAAACTTGTAGACATCATTCTGCTTGTAGAAAACCCTCTGCATCATTTCATTTGACTCAGACATTTTATGCAGCCATTGTGAACTATATTGTTGAAGAACTATATTGTTGTTCAACACATACTCAGGCATTGTCAATCTTTGCACTGGAGTTTTGCAAACATTCATCATCCTATTTTCTGCTCCATTGCACTGCTTGTTCACATACAAACAGTCTTGGTGACAAAGTCATTTGTAAAAGACAAATGTTTATCAAAGTACTCTTTTTGTGGTGTTTTCTTATATTTAGTTTATGAAAAGCAACAATTCTTCTTCAAGGTTTTCCTGAAGGGCACTTGCCACATTAAGGCTAGTGCCCTTATCATAGTATGACTAATGTGCCACCAGTCATAGTGGCACATTAAGGCACTAGTATGGCCTTAATGTCCATCATGACCCGGAAGACTTGCATCTGGGTCTTCAAATAGCTAATTTCTTCCTTCTCTGTCCCTGAACCTGCTGGCACACTCAAGCTTAATGTTATTTGTCCTACCTTTAATCTCTACATCACATAAATGCCGATGAAGATAGCCGATTTTGTTTGCATTAGCATGATTTAAAGGTTTGCAATTTATCAAATTTACTGTCCAAATACAAGGAAACATTAATAAAAATTGTATTGCCTCATTTGTTTAACATAATATGGTGAATTACTTCAGCCATTTGTTAACGATGTGTTAAAATTTAAGATGTTTCTCACTACGTTTGAAATCTCCAGTTATAAGTGAACTATGTGCTTGTTTGTACAATTTTGTAATTTATGCCTTCATATTTTTGCAGTAGTGTAGAAAGGGAAAACTGTGAACATGCGTTTTGCCCTGTTTAGATTTCTTTTTGTAACACTTAAATGTTTAAGCTATAATCAAAACAATTTTCAATGCAAACTGTAAAACAGCTGAAACACTGAGTTCTTTTAAATCCAGACTAAAAACTCATCTGATTTTAGTCTTTGAACTGCAACGTACTTGTTGTGTGTTGTAGATTTTAAAGACGGCACAAAATGACAGATGTACTTGATGTGGGTGAGTGATAGAACCATTAAAATACAAAATTATTTATGTGTGAGAGCTGAGTGTTTTTAATGTACAATTATCAAATTTTTCAAATTAAAAGACTGAAAACAAGGAAAATGTTATCAGTCTCTGTCAATCTTTTTAGAAACTGGTGGTTGATTTTTGGCCAGTTTTACCTTCTGACATTATCTTGTAAACCTGTGCGAGGAAAATGATGCTAATGTTACTACAAAAAATAATCAAAATCTATTTTATGGCGACTATATGGATATATAAGTCACATTGGTGTATTAACACGCATACTGCATGGTTGACAATGCAGTGTGTGGGAGCCATGTTTTCTTCCATCTCTTCCTGTGCGCGGCCTCTCCGTTTCTGTTTTTGTGATTGTGGGATCAGCGGTAATCTCCAAAGAGGCGACCCACTGACATTTGCACCAGAATAACTCCAAACACACGCACACACACGCACCCAGCTGCAAGCAGCTGGCGTCTTCAGCGCCCAGATGTTAATGTAACGTAGCTACGCATTTATTCCATTTTTGTCTATTTGTCAGAGCAACATGAGGACCACTTGCCACCAAGTTGCCCTTTACATCCCAAATGGGGAGCTTTAAAAAAGTAAGAAAGTGCGTTTTAGTTCTCCCTTTCAGAAAGTTCAAGGAGTATTTGCATACAGTTAAACACTTGGATAATCGGGTCAAGACCTAATCTGATATCAGGTTAGGTTAATAGATTATGTAAACAAAGGTCCTCACTAAGAACAGTGTGTGGGTTTGTGTGTCTGTGGCTAAAAGCGGCGACCGACTAAGAAGCTTTGTGATCCGCTGAGCTACATAGAACGAGTAAAACAGGAAGGAAGTAAAACAAAATTTGAAAAAGAGAAATTCCCTTACAACACAAAAACATAAAAAAAATAACTAGTACAATGGATTGAGTCCTATACAAAAGAAAACAAGAAAAAGATTTGAGAATTTCACAGAGAAAGAGGGATGAAGTGGCGGCGGAGAGGGAGAGGTTGGTAGATTAAGCCGGGTTAAAGAGGATTAGTGTCAGGTTGGGTTTGGTTGTAAACTAACCTCCATGTCAGTCACTTTTGGCTGCGGCTGACATGCTCACACTGCTGATTCCCTCCGTCTCAAATCAACACGCTCAGGAAACCCAAACCTAACAGAGAAGGGTACATTGGATGCTGTTGTCTGTAAGCTGACCGGATGCAAGTAAGTTTTTTTTTTTTTTATGCATTTAAATGTACAGATGAGAAAAATACTGACTAAACTGGTTAACATTAAATCAGACGTCCACTGCAACTGTATTGATGCTGTATGGTGTACACAAATGTAACTGTTTTTAAAAAATAAAATTAAATCAAGCAATTATTGTCTTTCTCACCAGGCAAAATGCCAACAAATTGTTTTATTCAAGTTCATTCAGTTTATTTTGCACAAATGTGATCTCAAGGCACTTTACAAGGCAAATGGATCCGACTTATAGCCAGAATGTATCAATCCAATCAAATAGACAGCTACCCCTATAGTTAGAATATAGTGCAGCTTTTCACTGTCTAACAACTAATGAGATGTTATCAAAGGAAGCCTTCCTGACTGCGTGGGGTCGTTGACTTAGGAGAAACCCTTTCTGTTAAACAAGAATATGGTCACAATGGACATTAGGAAGCAGGTTCATAGAAAATACAGAATAACCTGGTAAATAGGTATAAAGCAGTGATTTCCTCACCCTATCTCCAGGCCTTTCAAAAATACCACTATTTTTTTCTGTAAATACCATCAATCAAATTTCAAATCACTGCTTGTTTTTAATTTATTATCCATCCAACCACTATCTTCCGCTTTGGGCTGTTGGGATAGCAACCTCAGTAAGAAGGCTCAGACTTCCCTCTCCCCCCAGTTTGGGCCAGCTCTTCCAGGGGAACCCTAAGACAGTCCCAGGTCAACTAGGAAGCACAGTTCCTCCAGTGTGTTCCGGGTTTTCTTCTGGGTCTCCTCTCGGTTAAACATGCCGGGTACACCTGACCTTGGAGGCCTCCCAACAAGATGCCCAAGCCAGCTCAGTTGACTCCTCTCGACATGGAAGAGCAGCAGCTCTACCCTGAGTCCTAACCGGATGACTGAGCTTCTCACCCGTTCTGTCAGTGACCACCCAATGTGTGTGACTACAGATCAGGATAGGAATGTAGATCTAACTGGTAAATTGAGACCTTTGCCTTTTTGACTCTGCTTTCTCATCACCACAACAGACCTGTACAGACGCTGCGCCAACCTGCCTATCAATCTCCTGCTCCAGTTTCCCCTCATCCTTGAACAAGACCATGAGCTACTTAAACTCCTCCACTTGGGAACATGATTATATGTGCTTGTTTTTCCACAGATGCCAAAAGTGATAAGCATTAAAGTCAGCAACTGCCTTCTGTCTGTCCACCTTAATTTGAGCTGCTTTAGGCTATGACAGAAAGCTCAGATGAGCCATCTGTCAACACCTCCAGCCACAAACTGAAATCAAAACCAGGGACCACCAAAGTGATATCGATTAGAGTTTTGACAAGGTCAGTTTCCTGACCTCACAAAAAGCATTAATAGCATATCATATACAATATTTAGATACCTGAACTACTAAGCTCATCTTTCGTTTGAGAACATTGGGGTTTTGTCTTGTTCTTGGGTTAGGGGTTAGGGTTAGGGTTAGGGTTGTTGCTTACGTTTACTCTTTGATTGAAGTGATATCATGGTTCTCTTTGGCACCAGTTGACCTGTTTCAGAAAACAGGCATACCTATAAAACATGTGATGTCTAAATACATTGTTTTAAGTTTGCATTATAAAAAAATGTCCTGACCACACAGGGCAATATTTCTCTGTGATAACATCGTAATGTGTTTTGTGTGATTTCTTTACAGGAGAATTAGCGTTTTTTTCTTCTATGGTGGTTCTGGATGATCACCATGAGAGAAACTATGGAGGATGGTGAGAAAACAAACACGTTCCGAGACACGCACCTGTATCAGACCTTCAATAGAGTCTGACATATCTGGCACCTTTTTTCAATTAAGACAAAAGTGGAGCCAACTCAATGAGCTTGAGATAACTCAATTAATATTGGTTATTTAAACAATATGATTGGTAGTTAGTACCCCTATTGTTACCACTTTGCAGACAGGGCAGTACAATTCTCTCTAGATTGGTTAGGGTCCTAGATACTCTAAATTTTCTGCTGCTCAGCCAACAGGCATGTTGCACGTAGGTCTGGGGAGTGATATGGCAATGAAAAGTTGTTTTTGTTGTTCAAATATCAATTTCTTTGTTCATTTGGCCATATATTTTCAATCAATGTGAAGAACCCACTGACTTTTGGGTTTGGCCTCTGGGTTTTAATTGAAAAAGCCAAAAGAGTTCATAATGCCATGCACTGCGTCGACTGTCCTCTAGATACATAAAAAAACATGCCATGTTCTGTCATCTAGAACATTGCTTCACTGATGCACACACATTTTTAAGGAGATCTAAGGGGGGAAAAAAGCCTATGAGATTTTTGCCATGATTTTCTGACACCACAAAATCACAGCTGTTTAGAAATTTTACTTGTATTTGGCATTACAATAGCCAGTAGCATAATGATATTCTAAGGTTTTTATTATGTTATGCTTGCAGGGATCAGCGAAGTGTTATCCAGTGTTGTGGAGGATGTTGGTGAAGCCGTCAATAGAAACATTAGTGGCTCTCAGCTTCTGCATGAACTACTGAGCGCTCCATGGCTCCGCGCCTTACTAAAGGTCTTTCTATGTTTTAGCAAAGCATGCAACCTGCTATCCAGCTGGGTAATTCCTATACAATCATATGTTTTACCTCTTCAGATTTACGAGTGCCTGATGCAGTTCCAGAGATTGTCACCAAGTCCTCTTCTACCTTGTGCCTCCGGACTCTTATTTGAGGTGAGAAAGGGAGGATTCACACCAGCTCTGTGTACTCCAATTTGATCAAACTCTAGTTGTTTGCCTAGAGAGTCTGTTTTTTTTCTGGGGAGGTGTGGCTCTGTAGTCCAGCTCTGATTTGGACCACAGAATTAAGTCTCAGTTTGGTTGAAGTGAACACTTATGCTATTCGAATGTTTGTGAACGCCTGGTTTAGTGGACAGACTCACTGCATAGTAAACAGAGCATGCAGAAGCGTCACTAGCGTTAGCGGCTAACAGGCGATGTCCAAACCAGTAATGTATATGAATGAAGAAATCCTACAATGACTAAAAGCTGACGCCGCTCCGTTTCTGTTTACTATTTGTGAAGAAGGAAGTTGCGCTGGTCTTCTTCAGAGGTTTTGTGTCGATTCCTTCAGTAGTTCTTGGTGCACAGGCAACAGGGGGAAACAGGTTTTCAGTTAGTTTTAGTCGTTGACACAGTGCATTTTGAAAGCAAACTATAGTGCTGAAAATGTAACAGATGTTGCCATTTTAGTCCCCAACTGAACCGAGTCCACAGGACTATTTGGTCTGAATGCACCCTAAGTTTTACAAGATGATCTGTTTCTTCTGACATGGTCTACATAGCCTTTCTAGCTGTGTTGTTCATATTGTCATGTTTTATCTGCTTATTAACCAATTATTTTTACAACTTCATATCAGGACCATGAATATCAAACTTCCCAATTCTTGTAAGCCTGACAGTTGATTTAATAGTATTTTTTGGATTCTAGAGAATCTCAGTTATTTTTGTCAAACTAATAAATACGCTAAACTTTGTAGGTGTAATAAGGCAAACTACAAAAACATTAATTGGGAGGAAATATGTTCATGTCACTCTGTTCCCTGTCATATTCATTCAGGTATCAAACATTGTCAGAACGTATGATTCACTATTCATCCATTTCCTTGCCTGTTTCGTCAGATCATGGCCATCATACAAAGAGCGCACCGTCCTTCGGCTGAAGCTCGAGCTCTACAAACTCTCAGCTCACCACATGTCCAGGTTTGATTTTGGATTCCAGGAGAACTTCCCTACCTAAATCATTGTTGATGTTGTCTGAACATGCATGAATGTGTCCACTAGGCCCTCCTTTCATCTCACGACAGCGTGGCTCAGTCTGACTATTTACCCGTCCTTTCTCCGCTTCCCGATGAATTACCAGAGGACGAGGAGGCCATGAGGATCGTTTGTCTTGTAAAGAACAACCAGCCTCTGGTGAGATATAAGTAGAGTTTCTGTAAGAAAAAACATAAAGACATTAGTGAATATAGTGTAATTTTTCTTATCTCTTAACCATTGCTTAATTGATTTCCTGAAAATGTTCAAAGACATAATATTTCTTCGTTGTAAAGGTTGTTTATTCCAAGAATGTGAAGCCCAAACAGAAAATGACAACTGACCAAAAACCCTCTTAAAACCCTAAGAAAAACCTGAGTTTCTTCTTATTCATGCTCCAAGAGTGAAAAGGGTTGCAGAAGTTCAGAAGACCGGGTCGGAGTGGTCTGTAGCCGTTGGAGCAGTCTTCGTCGACTCACGTTGGAGCGCCTGATCCCCGCAAGGAGGGCGTGGTCTGGGGAGGAGCTTAGAATGGCCGAGAGCGAGGCTAGGCCTCTGCCTCTCCACGGACATCCGCCTTGCCACTTTCTTCCCCGTTACGAGTCGACGGGAAGTTGTCGTTTATGTCCACAAAACACAGAACTTTGGAAGCAAGGGCTCAACCACTCGGCTCCGGCTGCCTTGAACCCAGAAACATGTTCCGGTAAGAAAAGAACCAGCCGGTGTTTTGTCTCCATTGTCACCAAAATCACAAGGGTGAAAAATTATGATGACTCAACCCATCACCAATCATCATCGCATCCATCCAGTGTTCTTAGCATTATCCTTTCATGAAGTGAATTCATCTTTATCCTTTAAACATTTCATAGGAACAACATCCATGCATCTTCACATCAAATGCACATTCATTCCTTTCATCATTTCCTTCATGCCAACATGAAACCTTGGAAAAGAAACATCACTTGACTCCATTGCTGTGCTTTCATGCACCTTATAAACTTCTGTGCTTTTCTTCTTTTGCTCTCACCTATTGGTATGTTTCAGAGAGACTTGTGCCCAACAAAGAAGACGATGCTTCTAGCGGAGGGAGCAGTGATGACTATTCTTACCCTCCCCCTCCAATCCCGGCCTACACTGTCAGTCTTCCCAACTCTCCCCTCATGTACAAAAAGGTTGCTCCAGGAGGGGAATCAAGGAGCATTCTTACTCCTGGTAGGGTCCACAGCACCAGTCATTCCTGCAACTCAATCCTGTTCTAGACAACAAGGAGTCAGCACTCTCCCAAATCCTGTGAGGCATTTTCAGAAAGAGTCTTTAAGGGCTTCATGTGCAGTCGACTCGGCTCCGCATCACAACAAACCTCAACAGCAACCGCAGAAACATCATCGACCTCCTGAGTTTGAAAAAAACCTGCAGCATGGAGGAGCTCAGGACCACGGTTCAGACCGTGACCAGCAGTCTCGAGCACAGTAGCCAGGACGTACGCCACCTGGAGCAGAAAATGGTGGCGGCGACAGAAATGATCACGGACCGCGTTGAAGAAAACGTCCAGGCCCTCAACCTTCTCGCCGAGGTGGTCGATAAGCTCCAGGGGATCATGGCCAGAGACCACCCAGACACGTCTCCTCCATGCAGGCCGAACCCGAACCGTCGGCCAACTCCGCCACCAAGAATCTCCTCGTCATCTCCGGTGATGATCCGCAAACCTCCCACGCCTTATCCAGGACGGCTCTCGCAGTCCTCTGCTTCCTCCAGCTCTTTCTCCTCCTCCTCCTCCTCTTCTTCATCTGCCGGTTCCTGTGCAGACAGTTTTGCAGGATACCGCAACCCAAAGGAACTGAACAGAGGAAACAAACTCAGCAAGAACTCAGAAGCTGCAGACCATAACCGACACATTCGATTCCACAATGGAGCGGTTGCAAGAGATCAACAAGAAGACAAGCAGGACTGCAGTATCACAGGCTGCTTGACAACAAGCAAGAAGAAGAAAGAAAAGCAGCTCTTTCAGAAATAACGTCTGCATCATCATTAGAAATGAACAAAATTGATTTGTAAGGTTTTCCTTACAAATTCATATGAACTTTTTTTCAAATTCAGGCAGTTTTGCATTTTACTGGATCAACTGGAGAATGTAAAAAGAAATCAAACGAACGATACAAAGATCTTTCATATGCTTAATTTGAATTTCCATTAAGTTTGTTTGTGACAATTGTTCCCATTTTCTCATCAAAACCATCATTTTATGCTGCTGTTCTGTTTGGTGCTTAAATATAAAATCTTCATACCAAATCCGATTTAGGCAATTTTTCTTTTTTCATATCCCGTCATTTTCTTTTACACAAAAAATAACAAATGATATATCGATAAATATTTCCAAAAATGTGCTTTTATTTCAGTCATCCCTTCTGGCAGTTGACCTGAATTTGAAGTTCAAATAAAAACATGCTTTTGTAACAATATGGCGACCCCGGATGAGCAAACATCACTCTGAACAATGGAAACCCAAGGAGAGAAAAAAAATCCACCTTTTATAAAGATTAAATAAATATCGGTAAACAGAAATTTGATAAATCATTCAAATCAATGTGTCGCTCAGCCCTAGTTCTTCTGATAAATGTGCAAATGTGATGCTCTCAATTTCAAAGCGAGCTTTCAAAAAAATTTTGAATTATTTGTACAATATTCATAAGTTCAAGATATTATTATGGTCCGGGGTTTTCTCCTGAAAACCTGCTAAGAATGAGGTTGATTGGTTGGTTGGTTGTGTCTTTACATGCCATCCAAATGTTTGGTTGGAAATATATATTTTTTTCAGATTCCTTCCTGGAAAATGTATCTTTTTTCCACACTATTGGGTCTCCACTCTTTTCTACATTCCTGTCCGTCAGTCAGTACTACGGTAGTTTTCAGAAGGCGCTACAGGTGAGTCATTTCTGTCTATCAGGGGGCGACGATAAGGAGGGAGGAGGTGACGGGAGACATCTACATTGCCCGAGTGATTCATGGAGGACTGGCAGACCGCAGTGGTGAGATAAAACTCTTGACAGCTGTCTGTGAGAGCGCTGGATAGTGTGTTTGATAAAAAAAAAAAAGGACAAAACAAATATTTTCAGGAGTTATCACTGATTTCTGTTTCAGGACTCCTTCATCCTGGTGATCTGATAGTGGAGGTGAATGGAAACTCAGTGGTGGGACTGGAACCAGAAAAGGTCATCCAGATACTGGTAGGTTTATCTGAATGTGGAAAAAACATCCCTTTTATAATTGTAGCCACTTGAAACTGAGCTTGAAGTTAAGAAGAGTGTTTTTTTTTCCTCTTACAGAAAATGGCAACTTTGCTTGAATGACATTAAAGGGGCGGTATTGTGTAAAGTTGACTTTTTAGAACTTTGCATCATGTTAATGTTATCCCCACATCAGAAATATACGTGGAGTGTTGCCTTGATTCTTTCATGAATGTTTGAGGAATCCTTTAATCTCCATTGCAACCATTCTGCTGCATGAAACACCTGGGTGGATCTAGCTCCGCCTTCAGGGACACGGCTCCTTCTCTGAGCTGCAGTTTAAAAGCTTCTGAGCTTCTGTCTTTCAGAGTAGCCCTCCTCTGTGACTCCCCCACAGAGTCAGCTCCTTCAGACTAGCCAGCAGCAATTAGCAAACACCTAGTGGAGCTGCACATCTTCTGAGCTCATTATAGGAGCTACTTCTCAGAACAATGCTTGTTAATGGAGGAAAGATGTTGTGATGACTTCCTGAATGCTCAATTTAAATGCGTTAAATTACAAAGTCAAATTTCTCTAAGTCATATTTGTTATATACAAATAATAATAACTAGGAAACAGCCAAAATTCTGAAGCATCCTTTGCTTTTTATCCACCATTACCTTTCTTGTAAGTCATTTTAGATTTAATTTGTAGACACCCAATTTCAGAATCATTCCAGAAAAGTCAGGTAATTTATCTGTGCATATGTCGTCATTTTTCAATCATATCTATTGTTCTGTCTGTGTTTCTCCCCGTCAGAACAGTTCAATTGGAACTATTCTGTTTAAAGTTATCCCGAGGTCAACGCAGGTCACCAGCAGCCAGAAGCCGGTAAGAAAAAGGTTTAAACTGAGTCTTAAGTAAGTACAAAAAATATTGACTTATCCAATTGAATTTAATATAATAAGTTCAATTATATATCAAATGCCTTGGAAAGATGCGTGCAAAATATTTTCCAAAGTGAGATTGAAGGAAGTGGAGATCCAATAAAGTGCATCCACTTTGGGATGTCCAACCCCAGGAGACAAAGGATTTAAAGTTAAAAACGTCATGCGTGTTGGTAAAGCTTTAAGCCAATCAGGAAACAGTGCTGGCATCAGACAGGAAGTTGAAGGGCAAGAAATGTGGAGTAGAGCGGCAGCTAAACTCTGGTTCAGGTGTCTTTATTTATGCTTTATTTACTTTCATGGGTACTTTTATTCTGATTCCAGGTGATTCTTTGGAATAATTACTCATTTTAAGCTTCAAGTGGTTGTCAATGTTATGTTAAAGCTGTTTATTGATCAAATGGTCACTTTGGGGGGAAAAAACACCCATCCTATGCTGGTTCAAAAAATTAGTTTGTAATTTTATAGTATGTTCTTTCATGTTCTGCCTGCTATAATTAAACAAATGAGGAAAGAAAAGACATTTTTCAGAGCTAATTTATTTCCTCAAACCAGTACTCTAAATGCTGCCAAGTAAATTTGTAAAATTACTTTATAACCAATTTTTCTTAATATAATCATTTAAAAGCACATTGACACGTGGAAAACAAAATGCAACGTTGCAACCTTTGGACAAACAAACCAAAAAATCTGAGTGATTGACTGACTGGCAACTGATGACGGGTAAAAAATAACTCATGACCACCAGGTGCATAATGAGGTACCTTAAACCTACATTTAAGGTAGCTTATATCGTGAAACACTTACATCTCAAACTGAAATTAATTAAATAATTAAGAGAATTACTATCCAAAGAACTAATTTTAAATAACAAATTAAACAAAAATTCTAATTGTAAATTAATCAGAATAATTTAAGTAAATAATCTAAATTCTAAGCTTTAACTGAAAATAGAAAAATAGGTCCTACAGTATCTGTTGATCCTGGTGTCTGTCTGTAAGGTGTATATGAGGGCGATGGTGGACTACAGCCCCCTACAGGACTCCTCCATCCCGTGTCCGGATGCAGGAATGTCTTTCAGCAGAGGTGACCTGCTGGAGGTGGTCGACCAATCAGACGCTCTGTGGTGGCAGGCCAGGAAGCTGCCCTGCGGCGCTTCCTTTGCTGGGCTAATTCCCTCCGCTAGCATGCTGAGGAGGTGACACACCCTGACACACACATGTTAGGACTTTGTATTGACTTCCATTCAATCATATATGCCTAACTCAAACACTTACCCCAATCCTAGTCAAAACTTATTTCACATCATACCTATAAATCCAACCACCAACCTTGACTGTCACATTCTTTACCCCGAACCCTAAAACAGCATTTTCAAGAAAATGTCCCCACAATGAGAAATGGTCCCCACAGTCCCACTTTGTGGACAGAAATAAAGCCCCACCAGGACATAAAAAACATTTTTTATGTCCTATTGACATAAAAAATGTCAAAAGGACACACACACAGAAACCTGCAAACCTGCTAGCAGCTCAAACTGCCACCAGAGGGAGCAATAGGTTTGCCAAAATGTAAAAAAAACCAACAACAACCCAAAAACCTTTCATCTTGCATTTTAGGAACCTTTTATTTTTAGTTAATAAGTCGGTTATTAAATTTCTAAATTTTCTTTATGTTTTTACACCTACTCTATTTTGATTTTGAATATTATTTCTGCTTCTAGCTACCTCCCCACAAAAAGTTAATCTTTCATTCATCATTCTCATGATTTTAACTCATTTTTAATCTCCATTAGGTGGCTGTCTTTCACGGCTTTAAATGCATGATTTGTACTTGTTGAGTGCTGGATTTTCACCAGATAACTTGCAGCTGTAGTTATTTCCCTGTTCATCTCTCTATTTTCTTCACAGTAAACACAAGGAGCAGTGGTGGTGTCATCCATCCCAGGTTCACACATGCATCAGGCCTTGTGAGAATATTTATCATTCTCTCTGAATTCATGTGGGTTTCTCTAGCTGTATTCCCACTCGTTGTATTTTGACATTTTGAAAGTAAACTGGCTTAATGGAAACAGTGATTTTAAAGAAGAAACTAATTTCTGTGGATGAAAAGTTTTGGCGGCAGGATGAGGTGGTTTTTATCGGTAGCATTGGAATTGGTTTATCTCACAAAACTGCAACAGAAACACTTTTTTTTGCATCATGACTCACACGATCGGCAGCCAGATCTTACCACTGGCAAAAACCATGTAGAAGACGACAACAGAAAGTAGTTAGAGGATGATGGTGAAGCATATTGTTAATGACACGTGAACAAACTTATTCACCCGTGATTTTAATTGCGGTTCTTTCTTAATGGAAACAACGCAGTTGGAAAATTCTATTTTCTTTTCTTCGACATCAGCAGAATATCGACAAATTCTTGCAAACATCTAGAATGGCAACGCAGATGTCTGTTTGACATTTCAACATCATTTTTAGTCTGACTCATGAGTTAACAGTTTGAAAACTGATGGGTGATAGCTGTGTCTGACATACTGTATAGCTATCTAGTTGCCTGTTTATTGTCTGATATATCTTTTCTCTGCATCTCTAAAAAGCGACAAGCCTCCACCTGTGACGGTAGTTTTGATCTTCTTTGATGCCACTTTTAAACGTTTCTCTTTGCAAAGTCATGGTTCTTGCATACGAAATCAACAGTGGAAAAATGCAATAAACACTCCCACAAACTGGTGCAAGTGATAAAACTGGTGTAATCAGGACTTAAATCCCATTATAAACTAAGTAGAGCAACTTGTTATCCTTTTGACCAACTTATTACCATGATTGTCTTTCTGTGAAGTCTAACAGTCTTGTTATTGCCTCCCTTGTTTATCATTCATAAACACATATTAGATATAATTAACAATGATCTAGTGGTTTTCTTCATATTTCTGCCTTGTTGCATTTAAATAGCAGCTGTTTGTTTCCCTCACTGCCCACTGAAGACAGCCTGGCTGATAACGGTGAGTGTCACACCCAATAAACTTGTTTGCCATCTACCAGTGTCTGAATTAAACTTGTTTTTAAAGGGTATTTGGATTTAAGGAGAAGCATTTTTATGATCACCTCAGAAAAAAATGCGTTCATTTTGAGACACTGGCTGAAACATCAGGTTGAACTTTCGTCCTCATGTAATTCTAGATTTCCCACAGTTGGGTATTTGGCATTAAATATCTTTTAAACCAAGCCAACATGGTGTATTTTTTTTCTAATTGAAAGATGTATTTATCACCACACCTAGAGTTGAAACTAGATATTTATATACTCCATAAACAGACACAATCAGTCCAAATTTACCTGTTAAAATTAACACATTTATTTTTTTTGTTGCATATTTGCTAAATGTCAGACAGAAAAAATATTTTTAAATCAGATTTCTTGTAACTTTCTTTAAAGATATTTAACAAATGTTTCCTTGTTTTGGTAGAACTTCCTTTTAAATTGTACAACTTTAGATAGCTTTAAGTCTGTCTCATTTCTCCTGATAAAACTGGTGCAATTAATCTGGCTAAATCTTTTAATGGCTGCGTTTAGCTCCAACTTTATGACTAAATCGTTCTAAATCCTGCAAAACCTTAACATAAACAAACGGGCTTCGCCAAATTATTTGAGGCAAAGTAATCCTGGCGTATGTAAACTTCAAGATTAAAAAATAAAGTGAAAATATGTCTATTGCTTTTCTAACATTTCGTAAAATAACACCAACTTTGGCAGAAAAAGACCTAAAAGAGAAAAGACTTATTCTGATATCTGGTTTTAAATTTTCTTAAAGCGCTTCTTGATTTCATCGTTCAGTGACCAACGTGTCGCGTTGTCTTGTTGACTCGTTGACGTGTAGAAACAAAGTTTGACTTTTATGCTCTGTGGGTAGACGAGGATCTGACACACGCTGATGGCAAAAGGATCCTGACAGGTAACGGCGCCGGTCCGACCCAGTTTGATACGCTGAAGACTGTCTCCTGCTAAGAAAACGTTTCTCCTCCCCCAGATATGGAAAGAAATAGGAAATAACTTTGGTGGGTAAGTTCGTTCAGAGCAGTCGTAGTTTGTCTAATAAAAACAATCAAATAGGATTTAGACTCCTTAGTAATTCAGATTTTTAACCCTGTAGATGGAGTCTGTGGAGTTGATTTATCTGTTATTGCAGACAGACAAAGTCAGAATATTGGAATGAATAACTAAATAAAAAGTTGTTCAATATGCCGTGAAGCAGAAGTTAAACTAATAGGCTTGAGATTTTATTTATTTAAATCAGCAAAAGAAACCATGAAAGTGAAGGTTTTCTTGGTTAGCTATAATTTTAAGTGTGCCCCTTAACTAGATGAATTTTAATTTACTTCAACAATTCAGTTTTTGTGATTGTAAACAATAAATCATTTCTGGCAAGAGAATAAAGAGTGTTTCTTTCCTTCAGAAGAGGAAGACTCGGATGTTACAGAAGGAATTTACCTCGGTAAGTCGCCTTCTTCCTGGACCCACAGCAGAATTAACCTTTGCTTATTATTAGGAATTTTATCTCAGTCAGATTGTTGAATATAAATATATGCAAAGTTAGAAGTTGTCCAGTCAGTTCACTAAATGCATCACATTTGTTTCTCATTGTAAGTTTCTAAATAAATATAATAAAATCCAGAATTTACCTCCGAATTCATGAACTTTCTCTGCCAAGCGCACCTCATTTAATGTCTGAATAGTGCAGAGGATTCTGGAAAAGTGCAATTCATTTATATTCTACATAATTCAATGCAATCACGCTGCAAAAACATGAAAACTAACCGAGCATTTCTGTCTTGTTTCTAGCTTAAGTAACTTAGTCCACTTGAAAAAAGACTAAACTGACTTACAAGTCACTTTTCACCAAGACATAGGAGTTTGTTTTAAGTCCATAATTTCTTAATATTTATGGAAAAGTGCATGTTCCCCTGGCAGATTATTGACCTCATAGAAAGACCTTTTAAACATGTTATAAGTAAAATAATCTACAAGGGGAACATGTATTTTTCATAAATATTAAGAAATTATGGACTTAAACAAGCTCCTATGTCTTGGTGAAGAGTTACTTGTATTTCTAGGTGTATTTTTGTCTAGAAACTGGACAAAACATTTTGTGGGGTTTTTTGGAGTTCATTGACCTCTTAATAGCAACATCATAAAAAGATGACATATTTTCATTCTGCAACATCTAATAATAATAATAATCACCAATCATGAAAGCTAAACAATATCCTTTCATGATCTCGATAACTTGTTATAAAGCTGTATTAGTAGCATAAAAATCATATTTAATGCTGTATTTTTAGTCACAAGCATAACAATACTTCTGGACTTCAGCTGGCTTCCGCCGGAGTTTCCGCCTCTGGAGGAGGACGTCCTACAAGAGGAGGCGGCAGTCCTGCACCTCCTGCTCGCCCAGCAGCAGCGCTCTGTCCTCCCCGTATGAGGAGGTGGCGTTGTACCAGCGCCTCCCGCAGGAGAACCACCGCCTCATCATCCTCATAGGTGAGAGAAGGCCTGGCCCAATTCATCCCCAAACACCCAAAATATTCCATATACTATACCAAATCAGGACATCAGTTCATTTGTATTGATAGTGAAATAATCACTGCTCCCTCAACTGATTTCTTCTGTTTGCTTTTTTGTTGCACTCAGACATTTTAGATCGTCCGACAAACAAAACGTTAGTCAGATGTGCAAAAGCGTCTGTGTGTGTCGTCCTAAAACAGGAGCTTCTGGAGTCGGAGTCAATGAGTTGAGGAAAGAGACATCAAACTGAACCCGTCCACCTTCCAGGGACCCGTACCGCGTATGTGATCTCAACTCGCTAATCGCAGTTCCTCTGTTTATATAGTATTAAAAGAAACGGATGAAAAACAGAACAAGAAAATTATATTTTAAAATGCTGGGATTTAATATAATGTTTATATCTTTACAATTTCTGTGTTTATGAGACTTAAATAAATTAAGATGAACCTAAATTGAACTGAACAATAATTTATATATCCCAAACATTGTAAATAAGACAATAACAATTTCTCATCACTGACATTTAATATAAAAATGATGCAAAGTGATGCCTTCATGATCTAATTTGCACAAAATACATATGTTGATACCAAAACAGGGTTTTTTAAAATCATTTTTAATTGTTGGCAGTATTCTGCAAGTCTACAAGTCTCACAATTTGGAGACCACAAACTATGTGTTAAAGGAAAATAGAAGTGAATTTGACTGCAACATTTAATTCAGCAAAAATAATTCTCGCAGACACAACCCGTCCAATAAAAGAAGGGGAGCAGGCGGGTAGAGAGTACCACTTTGTCACCAAAGAGCTGTTTGAGTACCTGGTCTGCAACCACAGGTAGGGGTATTTTACTAATTACATCATTTATCTCTGACTTTGCACTCTAGTTGCGATGAACTGAACTTTGCTTCATGTTCAGATTTGTAGAATATGGGGAGAGTAAGAGCCACCTGTATGGAACCAGCATTGATGCTGTTGATGAGGTGATAAAACGAGGACGGATGTGCATCATCGACATTGAACCACCTGTGAGTTTAGGATGGATGGATGGATGGATGGATGGATGGATGGATGGACGGACGGACGGACGGACGGACGGACGGATGGATAAACAGCTAGCTCACTAGACCACTAGATAAACAGGCCACTAGCTAACTTGACAAATCAACAACTAGCTAGCAAGCTATGTACAGTAAAAGAAAATACTTTTCAAAATTAGGAATCTGCAGAATAAAGACTAGTTAGTGAGTATAGCTGCGTAATTTAAACACAAACTGTCGTAAACAGCAGCAGTGATGTGATCTAGTAGTTAGATTTACAGGCTGATTAAAAAACCACACATAGAAAAATTATACATAACTGTACTTGAGACAATTATGTATCATGCATGTAGCGTGATGCATACAGTCTCATGTATGTAGTATGTAAAATCCAGGGGATGAGCATCACCATACATCTGTTATGCAGTAAGATGGAAAATAGGACGAATGATTTCCCAAGTCATTGTTCTTTGCGGCAGACAGAGTTGGTTACGTTTTGTTTTGATCCTGCTCGATTCTAGGGCATCCATCTGTTGCGATTGAGGAATCTGAAGCCGTACGTGATTTTCATCAAAGCGCCGAGCCCAGAAACACTGAGACAGACTCGAAGAAACGCCAGAATCATCACCAGCTACGCCGTCAACAGGGCATTCACAGTAAGAGCCCCCATGCGTTCATTTCTATCACGATTTAACCAGTTTGGACTGGAATGGAGCAGCATTACAACGAACAAACCACCAGTGCTGAATGTCATGGAACTAAGAAATGAAAGATTTCCCTCTCTTGTGACTCAGGAGGAAGACTTTTGGAGCTGGAGGACACGTCTCAGCTGATCGAGGCCAAATACAAACAGTATTTTGACAGCGTGGTGGTGAATGACGACCTGCAGGACGCCTGCATGCAGCTCTGCTCCATCATCCAGCAGGCGCAGAACGAGCCTCAGTGGATCCCCAGTCAGCTGGGCTGAGAGGAGTAGACCAGGAGAGGATGGGGGACCAATGAATTAAATACAGAGAAGAGACGGGCAAACGATGGCGGCATAGTGGACAGATAGGAATGATGTCACTAAACCTTACACACAAGTATCATTATGTTTTAGACCAAAACAAACTAACTTACAAACCTAGATTTCGGTTTGGTTGAAGTGAATTGTGATGCTAGCAGACTGGGGATCGATCCAAGACAGGAAGTGAACTGTAGTAAAACAAACACAAGAATCTAGCGCTAGGATTGGTCTTTTAGCAAAGACAAAGGAAAAAAACTACATCCTGGTGGCACTCCCATTTTTGTTTAAACTTTGTCAAGAAAGAAGTTGCGCTCATGTCTTCTTCATGGTTCTTGGTGCGTTGCCATCAATGAGAAACGTACAAGCCTGGGTCTTTGCAAAGGTTTGGTTCGTGTGAAAGCAAACCACATCAGCTGAAAACGTTACAAATGTTGCAACTTTGGTCTTGGTCACTTTACTCATAATTCGAACAACAATAAGAGAGTTAAAGAAAAAACAAGGGGAAAAAATTTCAATGGAACAAAGATGTAAAGGGAATACTGTTTAAAACAGAAGCAAACACAAGAAACACAGAAAGTAGGTCAACGTAGAGCATTAAAATGAAGAAACTGAGACCAAAACCCTTCAGGTCGCTCCGTGTCTCCAGTGCTCCTTGTTGCCCCCCGTCCACTCAGAGAGGTAAAGCGACCGTCACACACACAACAGGATGCGGAGCGGCTTGTGACCCTCATGTGTGGGAGGAGGAACCCGCTCATTTAGCCACACAGAGAAGGTGTGAAGAATTCCCAACAAGACCGCCGTTGTTCTCAGACCTGCCCTGACCGCTGCGACTCATTCTGCATTACACACATTCTTTCACTGCAACAATAAGCTGGAAGGCCGGCTGCTTCAGAACGCTTCACCTCCGATTTGTTTCGATCTTTAATAAAAGCAACAGCGCATAATGCTAATGCTAATGCTACGTTGTCTCTCTCTGGAGAACCTGAATGTAAAAGGTATTGAGTCAGGAGGGCTGCAAACAAGAGCAGATTGTTGATTGAGTATCACTTTACTGTAATACTCTACTTGGTGTTGATCCATGACTTCAATTCCAAATAAATATCCCGCCGTTTCGTTTGTGGTTGTGGTTGTAATGTGACGTGTAAAAACATTCAAGGAGTGTGAATGCTGTTTGTTTTTTTTTTTATAACCATTCTTGTCTTTTAAGGCATAGACAGTAGGTTAATTCATTGCCATTGGTCAATTTTAAAGCTATGCACTTTAGAATAATTCAGATATTATGTCAGAATCTCCTGAAGCTGCTAAAGCCGTCAAAATCCTCAGAGATAAAGCTAATAATTTATTTATAACAGAAAGGTCATTTGCACCTCCATTAACACGTGTGTCATATTTTTGTAAATCATAAAGCTGGAAGTTAAGCATCCAAGATCACAACTTTATGTCACACAGCCGACCTCTGACCCGGTTTAACGGTTTGCTCTTTCCTGCATGAAAGTCACTGTAAGTGAAGCACTTCCTGTTAGATCACTGATTGAAAACTGCTGACAAGTTTTATACAGAAAAATACACATTTTGTTCAGTATTACTGAAATATTTCTAAAATAAAAAACAACAAACAAAGAACTACATCCACATATCCACCGAATATGGGCTCCTATGAGAATAACTTTTCAGATTATTGAAAATAGCTAACTTTAAGCAGGCCTCAAACATAATTGTTATTAAGCTCATAATTCTGCTTTTTAAAGGTTGTTAGCCTGATGTGGTATATAATCTTAAATGTCCTGTTTTCCTTTGCAGTAAGCTGCTGTTTCACTTCAGTGAATAATCTAAGTTATTGTACCGCTATGGTTTGAACAGAATACGTTACTTTAAAAACAAACAACCATACAAACCTCAATGTTTCACTTTTTGTTTTATAAAAGGTCATTACAAAAGGTCATTACTACGTTTGAATCTCAGAAGACAAAAGAAGAAAGGACACAAACCCCTTGTTATTCTCACAATACGTAAACACAGTAATCATGGGCCACATGATCAGGAGATAATTAAAATGGTCGGAAGAAGTCACATCTGTGAAGGAATCGATTTTGGGCCTCCTTGGTTTCCTCATGACGAACCCTTATAAAGCTCAAGAGGACCAACAATCCCTCATCAGTCTCAGGACCACACACCAGGAAGTAACCTGTAACCATGACGACTCTGCTGATGGTCTCTGCTTTCCTTGTTGGCGTGTTTGGCTCCCTCGCTGCCATCCCCATCCCCTACCACGCTTTCTGCAGCTCTCTCTGGTAAGTACTCATTTCTGTGAGGACATCATGCCAGACACAAATCTAAATCCCGTGTTTCACTTTTCTCCTTCTAGGCTCTTTGAAATGCCCTGCACTAAAATCAGCACCACACTAGTGAAGCAAATTGAAGCCTTCAGCCCGATGATGGGCTGTGATAAGTGCCACTATCAGGTAGGAGCTTTTCAGGGTCAACCATGTGGTTGATTCATTCAGGTTTAATTCAGGTTTATGATTTGCTCTTAAAAGCTTTTTTACAAAGCTCTTATCATTATCATTAATAAAGGTGCTGTTGTCCTCCCAGCTTGTGTCAGCCACTGTGATCCTCAAAGCCAACCACACGTCTCCCGGCAGGCAGGCCGAGAACATCACGTTCACGCTGAATCCCACCATCATGGCCAGCGGCTGTCGAGTGTCTGTGAGGAACTCCGCTGTTTCCTGTTTTAGTTGACAGTTTTCAGACGGGAAACAGGGCGTGAGTGAGCGGAACTCGAAGCTGTGACAGCTTTCGCTTGGGCTCGCCATGTTCTGTTTTTTTTATTTGGCAAGCGGTTAGCTTCATGAACTACTACTGATTCTTAAAGAGTCACTTTGGGGGAGTCTCTAAAGAAGCTAACTCTTTAGCATTGTCTGTGGACAATGCTAAAGAATTAAAGGTGTATTTGACATTTGTGGCTTACTATCCTATCGTTCCACAGCATCTGATCTGCTCGATTGACAAGGGAATAGGCTTGGTTAGCTGGTTTCTTTATATATTTATACAAAATATATAAAGAAACATTGGCTTAAGAATGTTTTCCCTCAATTTATGTACTATTTTCATTCTTACACTTGTTTACATTTCTGCCTCATACCTTCGGCCATAAATTCTTGGTTTTTTTTACAGGAGCTTCCGTTAAAGAAGCTTCTGGATGTTTCCTACTTGCTATGCTCGCTGGAGAAGCAAAGTTATATTGACCTATAGCTTATCATAATAAATAAAAACAGATTAGATTTTATTACTTAGAAATTATGATTCAAAATTTATCATTCAAAAATGTAAGATATTTTTTTTTAAACTTTTTTTACAAATTTTTCTCATCGTCCCTCCTTTTTATTAAAGACAATGATTATTTTAAAAAATATTATTTATTTAAAATAATAAAATTCAAAAAAAATTTATTCTAAACATTGAAAAAAAATAGTTTATATTTCGTGGAAACTGAGCTTTTGATGAATACAACATGTAGTACTTAGATTATCCACCAGAGGGGCATCAGAGAAGAATGTCATTAAATGCAGCTGTTTCTTGTTTGGGTGTGTATAAAAGCATTCCTTATTAAACTGGTAGATCTGTAAAAAGAAATGTATGCGTTTTTTTTTTAAAATGATACATTTTATATTTTAGGGTATAAGAAGATCTTAAAGCACCTGTATCTACAATGCAGCTGTTTATAGGTATTAAGTGTGTGTCAGTCACACCTGTGACACACACTTATGGCTAAAATGTATACACATTGAGCTTTTTTACAAAGCTCTTATCATTAATTTGGTCATCATATAAAAGCTTAAAAGCATATTTTTGCCATATTTCCCAGGGCCAGTCCATTTCTCTGAGCTTCACCAGCCTTCTTGATGATGGACTCAACTATTGTAACCTCTACAATCTGCTCTCATGTGAGTAAACAACTGAACCGTTTATTTCCCACTCCCATCATGAGTTGTCATCTCAACACTCACTGCTTACTGACTAAACTCTGCACCTCGTTCAAATCTTATTGAAGCTAACGATTACGCATAGATGTAAAATGATGAGGTTTTATTCATCACGAATGTCTGTGTTTCAGCAAGCGGCCTCACGTCATCTCCAGGCTTCATAGAAATGACAAATGAGTGGGCCTGCCTCGGGTATGGACTCGCCACCTGCAAAGTGAACAGCTGACATTTCAGAAGAAGACCAAGGTCGAGATCTGCATCGTTTAGCAAATGATGTATCAGAAAATAAATGTTTAGACAAAATAGATTAATGTAGATGAACACAAAAATGACAGCGTAAATTCTTTGTATCAGATTGGCAATATTTATTTAAAAATCTTCATATGAAAGGACATGTTGACACTTTTGCTCTCTATATAAGAGTTACCTCTTAAATAGTACGTTAGTAGCAGCTGATAAATGTTTCCCACCTTTAACATTTCTGTCAAACTTTGCTCTGTATTTTTGTTGAACTAGTTTAAAA
The DNA here is from genome assembly GCF_027474105.1 of Poeciliopsis prolifica. Lineage (NCBI taxonomy): Eukaryota > Metazoa > Chordata > Actinopteri > Cyprinodontiformes > Poeciliidae > Poeciliopsis > Poeciliopsis prolifica. Next base: position 956,396 of record NW_026562382.1, read on the forward strand.
AGAAAACAGTCTATAAAAATCCTGAATACACAAATAACCGAGTCTGAATGTAACTGTTCATGATGTCTCTGACGATGAGAAGCCTGAAGGAATCAAGGTAACGACACCAGACTGGTTTAGATCACATTTGTATGACGGTGGTATAGCACATAACTAAAATCATAACTAAAACAACAACCACAGCACGAACATGACATGTTTGGAAATTCTGCTAACCTCACATGTCCAGATGACACGGAGAATACTGAATTTGCGCAAGATTAGTCAGATTACTCCACATAGAATCACTAAGTAAGAAGCATTTCATAGGATTTTAATGTTAAAAAAAAAAATGTATATTGGTTTTCACGTCATGCCTTGACAAGATGACTTGAGAGCTTGTCCATTATTTCCAAAGACCAAATTTAAATTTGTCTTTCTTCAGAATGTTTGTAAAACAGTTTCCACCAGAATCTTCAAACTACCCAGATGAACAACATTTGTTAAAATAAAGTCAGAGAAGAACCAACTACTGGTGTCAATTTTGGTATGTCTGAGAATTTTTCTAAACTTTGATAGTTAAACAGAGATTTATTCTGGCACAGTTTTGTATTTGCCTCTAAACCAATATGGAGAGAATAAAAATAGTCAGATCACTCTGACTATGGTCAGAGGTCCACAGTACAGCACATGGTTTGTGCATGTTTACAAAGATCTTAGAATTATATTACGATCAGAAGAGCAAGATAGTCGCTGTGATTTCAATTTAGAAGCTTTTTGTCAACAGACAATACAGAAAACAAACAATGATCATTGATGTACATCATAAAAGTTCAAGTAAAAGTTTTTAGGAATAAAAAACTTCTTGCTGGCGTTTCAAAAATAGGGATTCACCGATACAATTTTTTTCCACTTCCGATACCGATATCTGTGATCTAGTATTGGCCAATACCGATCCAATACAGAAAAACAATGCAGAATTGAGTAAAAAAAATATTCCTTTTTTTTAAAGACATAAATGTAATGAATTACAAATTTATTTTATAACTCTGGACCAGAACAGCACACTGAATGCAACAATAACTTCACAAATTTGATCAAACATGTAACAACGCTTTAATTTGTCATTGTAATAGTCAAAGTAAAAAATACATAATGAAGAAACTGAAGCAGACAAAAACAATAGACTGAGCAAGCAGGGAAATGCAAACCACCAAAAGCAACCACATCAGTTCTCATGTCCTGTCAGAAATTCTTCCAACCTCAAATATTCATGTGATGTATAGTAAGAATGACCAGACCAGATGTATCCTAAACACTCATAGGAAAACTAAAAGATGTTATAATCAGCTGCTGTGTGTTTTTTTTTACATCTGTTAAATCAGATTATATGTGTATGTCTTATTTTGTTTATTTTTTTATCTTATTTTTTTCTTATACATTCTAATAGTAATAATGAGCTTCTGTTTAAGAAAAAACTGAGCAAAAAAAGTAGAATAAAATGAAAATAAAGTAAGAAAAACTGAAAACCAGCCATTAAGTTGATACAGAACAGAACAGGCATTTTGATTTTGATGTAAGAAAAAAAAAAAGGGAAGAGAAGCTTGTCTATTGGAAGTGATGGAACATTTTTTCCGACAGCAGAAGAAGTCTGTCAAAGCTGTGTGTGTCACATAGGAAATGGGAACGTAAACGTTATCAACTGTTAATCACACTTTCAAAATGAAAATGCTGAAGTTGTGGTTCCATCATGTTGGTTTGAACTGGAGGGTAAATCAAGAACCATGTGGGTTTCTTCAAATTACTCAAGGTTATTGTGCAGTTATGCTATTGCCTAATTGCATCCTGAAATTTTTTTTTATCAAATCACCACTACACTTAATTTATTTACTTATTTATTTTTACAACCACTAGCAAAAATGTAGCTTCAAACTTTTTTTTGACTTTCCAAGAAACAGTCACTGTTTTTACACCAGACACTGACGTTACCGAAGCAAAGGTAATCATCAAAAGTCATTCTGCCAAACACTAACAAAATATTTCCTGCATACAAGGAACGAGGAAAGATGCGCCAATGGACTCTTCAGACAGTGTTGAGGTTTTAAAGAGTCTAGTGCAATCGTAACTCAAAGACGGTTGTCAATGCGCACAGCTTCAGAGCGAGAACAGAAGGATTCAGATGTTTACTTTTTATTAAACCTTCATTTGAACAAATAAAACCCTGGTCAAGACAGACAGCAGCACAATAGAGAGGACAAGTGAATAGAAAAAATAAAATGATAAGCATTCAAACTACATCTTTCTTCAGTGTCATGCTCACTAAAATTACAAAATGTTGCAGATTCAGAAATCTCTGAAAACTGAAAGCAAGTGGCCCCATCATTATGAAAGCAGGCTGCAGAAGAGTGGCACACTGTGGTTCACCACTGGCTCACATTGATTGTGGTTTAGTTGTAGATAAAAGTGGACAGCTGCGTCAGAGATGAAGCTATTTTGACTTCAGCCAGAGTGGAAGGCGAGAACATCAAGAAGACGTCGACACAACCGGAGCAACTTGGCAGCAACTCTTCAGACACAATGCCGCACAATCCAGAGTCCACGACGCGGCTCTTGAAGCTGGTGCAACATGCAGTCAGCATGTTCCTGCTGGTGGTCCTCTTCTCCATCCTGCAGTATGTATTTGACATGCACTTCGTTTGCTCCTGCAGGCCTGGTGTACATGCCAGCGGTATCTATTACTTGACTTTGCCTCCCTTGATCCTGACTTTTGTCGTCAACATTGTTGAGCCTTTTTACAACCGAAAACCTTTTTCCAGTCAACGATTCTTCAAATGCCATTTCCCAAATAAATGTAGCGTAATCTACTTGGTAAAGCTTGTCATAAGGTACGCCGGTCTCTTAGCTCTCTGGATTTCTCTGGTTTTCTTTGATGGAGACTGGTACTTTTGCCTGATGACAAACCTCAACTCAAATCAGACCGGATTGCCTTGCAAAGCAAATCTGACCTACGAAGAGAAACGCATCAAGGACGAGTACAAGACCACGTCACTTGTGAGTATTACTGCACTGATTATGGAGCTCAAAGCAGATTCGTTTTGATGTTAGTGTCTAACTTTAATAAACTTGCTTAGAAGAATGTGAGGCTCTTTTCCATTCCTTTTAGATACAGAACATTCCACACTTTAGCTGTGATGTTGGCATTAATTTAGTAAAATTTTCTGGTTTTGAGTGTTTGCCTTTACGACATGCATCCCCTTAAAATACAATATTATAAAACATCTACTTACAGTTACCCTGAAAGTGGCCAGATGCTAAACAAAAATGAGAAAACGCCTGAATTCTCGTCACCGTCCCTTAAGAAAAATGCTGATTTTTAAAAATGTGGTTCTCCTTTTGTTTCAGGACTTTGGCCTTTTCCTGTGCTGCGCTTTTCTGTTTCTCTGGAGCGTCTCAGAGGCTCGGAGAGCTTGCACACCGGGATACAGATGTGTTGCTCCCTACTACAGCGTGGTGTTTGACAACCTGCTGGCGGAGGAACTCGGCAACCATCTGAATGAGCAGCTACAAGAAATTGCCAAGGAGAAAGCGGAAAAAATCTGTGAGAAATACATCAAAAGCATCAGGCACCACCAGCATCTGCAGCACAGCGACAACGTCATTGAGATTTCTGAAGTCTGGAGGAAAGTGTCAGCATCGGCCTTTTACACCACAGACATTGAAGGAGAAGAAACTGGAGACAACAACCATGAACCAACATAGACACAAACTTTCTCTAGCAACATTATGTCATACAGAAGAACAGCACTGTTTTATGATTTTATGGTTTTATTTTCACTTTCATATATAAGCATATCTTTACTATTGTTCTTTTTTATTTATTAAAATGTTCTAATGACTCAGAATTGATTTGGTTCCTTTCTTAATTCTTATTGCGTCCTCATGATATTCTTCATCATTCACCTGCTGTCATCAGAAGGAGCTGGATCGTCTTCAGATTGTCGAAGGTTCTGGAAACCCGTACGTCTCCTGTTTTCTACACGGGCCGCCAATCAGATCTGGGTTTCATTTTGATGTTTCTTGTCAGACCTTTACAGGGTCCATTGTGTATTTCAGCTTTGATTCAAATACATATCTTTCCCAGTGTTCTGAGTTTATAAACTCCAAACCTTTTAGTGGTCTCCCAACCCAGAACCAAGAGGAGAGCGGTCTTTCCAAGATGTTGGACCCAGACTGTGGAATGGACTTCTACGGACTGTGTGGAAACTATCAAACAGCAGCTAAAAACATTTTTATTCCAACATGCTCTTATATAAACTTGGGCTTTTATTCCTTATTGTACATGTTTTCCCTGATAGTTGAGCACTTTATGACCTTTTCTGTCTGTGAAGACATAAATAAACTTTTGCTTTACTGACAACATCCTTCCAAATGTTGCATTCCAGGTCCAGGATTTAATTATAAAGTATGACACACTAAAAAGTTGGAGCAGCAGAGTCTACAAAAAGCCTCCGAATTGGTTATACATTAGCGCACCAAGAATTTATCCAGCATTGATTATGCTTGCTACTTCAGGATTTGAAAATGCAATGATGATAATATGAACATTTAACTGGAAATGATCCAAACTGGACGTTTAATGAATTCTTCCGCCTGTCACGCAAAAGTTTTTACTTTGCAGAGGTAAATGAGTCGCTGTGACAACAGAATGAAACCCACACCTACAGTGCAATGTTTACTCATGGTGTTGTGTCCTACATGCAGAGAGGCAGGCAGGAGATAGTGGATCTATGCAGGCTGCAGGACAAACACACACAGGAATTATCTAAAAGAGGCACAGGAGCAGAATATCTGGACCGAAGGAGTTGAGCAACAAGAGGATCTTCTAGAGGCATGGCTACGATCGGACAAATCATTTTTTTCATGTAAGATACGCAGAAATTCGGTTCTGATAATGAAGAGAACTTTTTTCTTGAACATTTTGAAATGAGTTATCTTCACAGCTGATTCTTTATTTTTATCATGCACTATATCTAGGACTATGTCATTGTGCTAAAGTTTAGTTTTATTGTTGTGAAACTTTCTGAAGCGCAAAGACAATGAACTTTTGTTTTGAAAATATCCTTTTTAGAGGCAGTTCAAACAGATTACAGTAAATATAGGATTCTTGTTGAACATATATAAACTTAACATAATACTAATAAAATAGTGCATCAAACAAATGCAATACAATGCACTAGTTTTGAGGATTTTTTTGGTAACAAAACATCTACATTCAATAAATAAGAAAGAAAATATTGCTGATTTTTTTGTATAACCATTTTTGTACATTCCTGTAAAGTGCATGTAATTTCCTCAAGGTTCTAAAAAAACTTGTGTCTTTAAGCCACATGAAAACTGAGGGACATTTATCAGACGTCCAGTGTAACAATAAATGCCGACTGGAAAATAAAAATGTAAAAGTGATAATATCCTGAAACAAGGAGCTTTTCATCTCTCATATATAAATGGATTATTAAACCTGCTTCCTTCCAGTTTCCTGTTTGTTTTTCTCCTCATGCAGCATGGTGACCCTCAACGTCCTGTTAGCAGCCTTCATCATCCTCATCTTGTCCCTGGCCTTCTCAAGTAAGACCTGCTGACCTTTTGTTACTATTACTACCAGTAGTAGTGACACAGTCAGGCTTAGTGATAGTAGACATGCAATGGGTGTGTTCAGTATGTTCTGTGTTTTGTTTATACTGAAGAGAACCTGATCCTTGTGTGCTGAAATGACACCAGGAGCTCCAAGCATGCAACCATATATTTCTTTATGCACATTCCATATTCGGAATGGAAACGCAGCCGGTGTTGAATTGTCCTTCTGAAAAGTTTTTCCACCTTATACATCAAAGTATTGGGCACAACATATATTTTGAGCCCAAATTGTCGTCCGCAGGATCCACGTCCAAGGTGACGAGCAGCAACACCAAACCGGTCGCCAACCTCGGCGAGGACCAGATTCTCAGCTGCTACGTTTCTGCAGAGAGTCGGCCAAACAGGCTGGGTGAAGTGTCGGTCAGCTGGGAGAAAACAAATCTGGGAACGGTTTATCGGTACGAGAACGGAGCCCCGGCTCTGGATGGGCAAGCAGCGGAGTTCAAAGGCAGAACTGGGGTCATCCCTGATGCTGTGGCCACAGGTAACGCCTCTCTGCTGCTGCGGAGCGTGAGAAGCAGTGACGAGGGAGAGTACACCTGCACCGTTAGGTCCTCTGTTGGACAAGGGACAGTCAGCGTTCAGCTCCGGACGGCAGGTAACCTTTCAGTTTCCCTACGTCACTTTTTCTGTGAAAATTGTCTTGTGCGTAATAAATACGTTCCTTTTCCTGTCGCAGTCTTTTCAGCGCCCACACTAAAGTTCTCCAACAGCATCCTGACCTCTGAGGCGAGCAGCTGGTTTCCTAAACCAGATGTCAAGTGGCTGAACCAAACCGGGAGTGAACTGAGCGCAAACACAAGTTTCACTGAACGCTCACCTGGGGTTTACAGTATCCTAAGCACTCTACAGTCGGCGAAGGTCAGCGAGACCTACAGCTGCAGGATCGAAAACAACTTAGTGGTGGCGGTCACTGAAGCAACTACAACAGGTACGGTCTTGGTTGAGTCAATATGAGGGAATAAGAGCTCTTGACCGCTGAACAAAGGGAAAATTCACATCATATTTACAACTGACAAAACTCATGAAACACAGCACACTTTTACTCAAAAAATGTGGTAAAAGTTCTGGGTTTCCATTGTGCTGTATCAAGTAAACAAAACTGTTTTGTCTACATGAAGTCATTCACCCATTCATGGTGCTAAGCTACATTGTTGCCCTGAGGCAGACTGACAGAAACAAAATTCCCTTTTTCATTGGCGCTACCACGACCTTTGACCGTAAAGATACAAACACACAACGACTGAGATGGAGGGAACGAAATTTGAACCAGCAACCCACCGGGTGCAGGACAAATACGTACCTCCTGAGCCAGAGAAATGCTTCAAAACATATTTTGTTATTTCGCTTTCACATTTTGGAAAAACTCTAATCAACTTCACTTAACCGTAGGATTTATAGACTCCATCAGATACAAAGCTGGTCGAAAGTGTGCAGTTCTGTGTTCAGTGTCTAATCTCATGTGTTTTCCAGGCACTGGTGTTTTGGGAAGGACGTTCTTCACCTTCAGTGTCGCCTCAACGCAGCTTGTATCGTTTTATCTAAATATCATTACTAGTGTCATATGCATGTTTAATGCGGTATAGGTAAATGCAACCTTATTATCTTTGCTTTAAAAATGTTGTCAAATATTGTCTATGTACTGGGTACATTGAAGAACAGAGTAAGTGATGCATTTTATTTAAGTTGAAATACCAAAAGTTCAGCTGTCTGTTTTATTTATGTAATATATGTCATGGAATATTGTGCTGGTTATTAAATATATGTAAATACGTTTTTTTAATCTGCATTGTAACTGATGACAAGAAAATGATTTAGTATTAAATGTTAAGTCATACATTTTTTTAATAACCTCATTTTTTACATTCTCTTTAATTTCACAACAGGATCAGGTGGGGCTTTTACTTTGTTAAACTTGACTTAATATTGCAAATGTTTTTAAAAGTAAGATATTATTCCTGTTCCTCAGAATAATAATCTTTATTTCCAATTTTTCAATCAAGCCCAAAAGAAGTGGCAAAGCTGATTTAAAACTGTCTTTAAATCAGCAAATGTGAACAGATACCATGATTTACATGTCCCTTTTTCAAATATTTAAAATGTGTGTTTTTTTTGTTTGTTTGTTTAATTACAATATTGCATTCTTTTATTACTGCTGGAAATATTTGATGACATTGTATCAACTATAATCTGTCTGAGTCCCAGTTTGGCTTTAAAGACTCCAGGAATGTTTATGGACCTCCCCAACCGGAGCCTCCCATTGGTCCTTTGGTTGGTGGGGTGTCAAATGTCCCACTCGCCTTTGAACGCAGCTTCACCGAGGAAAAGTTTGTAAAAGTAGTTTTTGCGCCTCGTGTGAGTGAACCAGCCACTCGGAGCGACTCTCAGAGAGCAGCAGGGATGCAGGGACCAGTTTCCCCTCAACTCTGACAGCTCGGTTGAACTCGGTGGGCTTCACGGTGAGTTCTGCTGTGATTCGGGCTCAGGAAGTAGTCCCCTCAAAACCAACCATGTCCCAGACGGAGCGGACTGAAACCGCAGACAAGCCGACGGTGAGCTCGGAACCGGAACCTGGAAGTGCCTCTGTGAACCCCAGAGCAGTCTGCGGCGTGTGTAGACACTTGTACCGGGAGCCCAAGATCCTCCCCTGCCTGCACACCTTCTGCTCGGACTGCGTCGGGCAGCTGGAGCGGTTCTCTGCGCCTCCGCGGGGCCTCGTCACTGCAGCGGAAGCGGCCGAGCCGCGCCGAGACTCACTGTCGTTCACCGTGCTCTGCCCCGAGTGCGACACCGAGGTGGACATCCCTCAGTCCGGACCGGCCGGGCTCAGCACGGACCGCTTGGCGCTGGACGAGGTGTTCCTGGAGGCCCTGGTGAGCGGCGGCCCGCTGGGCTGCGACCTGTGCGGCGAGGGGAGCGCCGAGAGCCGCTGCGAGGCGTGCAGCCTGAACCTGTGCGAGTTCTGCCGCCAGGCGCACAGGTGGAGGAGGCCCTACTTTCTGCACTGATCTCCACGCGCAGCCACTCAATTAGTTTGATTTACAAAACTCCACCTGATTTGACATGATCTCTGTTTCAGTCTAAAGCCTTTCACCCCTTGAACTCTCATTTCTTTTGTTGTAAACCAACAATAGTTTACAAGAAAAGAATGTTTTCAAACTCAGAGAATAGTCAAGTTTTTACTTGTAAACATGAAAATTAATTTCAAATTTTCAGAGTTCTTTGGAAAGAAAATACTCCTTTTGGCAATTTTCCCCCTTTTTTATATATAACGGCCCTAATACTTTGTTGGACCGTCTGAATGTTCTGTTCCTTGTGCATTGTTGACCTCTTTGACCTCTGTTATTTGGCAGAATCTTTCTCTATTTTTTTACTTGCCACACATTTTGAAGAACCAAAAGGAACATTGACGAGTAGTCTCGGATGACGAGGTTACGTCTCGGACATGCAGGGTTTAATAAAACTTTACGTTTGTGGGTGAACATCCAACAGGTAGATCTGGTATTGGTGCGGATATGGAAACATTAAAGCATATAAGAGTGAAAAATATAGGATGAGTCGAGAATAATTAAAAGAAGAATTAAGAAAGTATGGTTCGGAGACACTGAGCGAGGTATTTCAACATAAGATAAATAAATTACATTTCCTGAAGAAGCGGTCTTACAAGAATTGAGTTTAAATAGATAAGGAAAATACTAGCTCATACTCCAGCACAGTATATGGCAATAATAAATCCAAACGTTGGCTGTCACCCGCTGTAAAATCCACAAACCCTAAAGGATCTGTTCTCCCTCCCACCTACAGGCGGCAGAAGCGAACCGCGTCTCATTCTGTTGAGGCCGTGACGGAGCTGAGGGCCCGCGGCCGGCTCTGCCGCCCCGTCCTCTGCTCCCTTCACCCCGGCCAGGAGCTGAGGCTCTTCTGCCAGCCCTGCGACCTGCCGGTGTGTCTGGAATGCGCCGCCACGCTGCACCGGGACCACCGCTGCCGCCCGACACACGACGTCGTCGACCGTCATGGCGACCGGATACGAGAACTGGTCAGCGCTCGCCTTCGGCCTCGTCTGGAGCGACTGGAGGACTCGCTGCAAAAGGTCCCCAAAAAGACCATCCATCCATTTTCTGACAGCCTTGACTGGGGATGAGACAGACAGGACAAACAACCACACACCTAGAATTTAGAGAGACCAATCGACCTGACAGTCATGTTGTTGGACCTTGGGAAGAACCCGGAGAACCCGGAGAGAACCCACCATGCACAGGGAGAACATGTAGACTCCATGCAGAAAGACCCCAGGCTGGGAATCGAACCCAGGACCTTCTTGCTGCAAGGCAACAATGCTACCAACTGTTCCACTGCGCAGAAAAAGACCCATTTATATGTTGTTATCCAATATCAGCTGTCCATGTAGGTTTTCATATTCAAATGTAAAACATAACTTATTATTTTCCACATTCCGATTCTCCTGCAGGTGGAAATTTCTCAAGAACATTTGGAGGTTCGAGTCGATGAAACCGCCAATCAGATTAGAGCTTTCGCGCGCCAGTACGCCAGTGCTGTGGAGGCTCACTGCTTGTCTCTGCTGCGCCGCCTAGAGGAGATCAGGGTGCAACGCAGGTAGGACATCACTGCACTCTGCTGCAGCAGTAATGAGTTTTGGACGGGGAAATGAAAACAATTCCCATATGCTCCTAAGGTCAAGGGTCAGCAACCATGACCATTCATTATTTTTATTTTACAATGTTGGAACAAATTACAAAAAGAGGAAAAAAAACTAGAAGTAAAACTGGATGTTATGCCGCTAACACTTAGCTTTGAGAGGCGGAAGTCAGAGCTCCACGCAACCAAACAATGTTCCGGCTGGAAAACTGTGCACTAAATAATAAAACATAAATTACCCAAGCTTCGAGGCAGGTCAGTTTTCCTCAAGGAACTTTAATAATCGAGGTCTTTGAATCAGTCAATGAATCGTTTCAGCCCTAGTTCACCACAATCACTTCCTCCCTCCAGAAACCACCTCCACCTGCAGAGGGCGCAGCTGCAGCAGGCCCTGCTGGACGTCAGAGGGAGCGTGGAGTTTGCGGAGCGGCTGCTGAGCTGCGGCTCTGACGCCGAGATCCTCAGCGCTAAAGGAGTGACCCTGAGAAGACTGACCAGCCTGGCGGAGAGTGGGTACGACCCCCACCCCGCGACGGTCGCCCCCGACGACGGCGTCTGTTTCCTGCCCAGGGAGCCGGCCGGAGAGGTGGAAGGTTACCCGTTGGTGGGCGTGGTCCACTCCAGGACAGTGGACGTCAGCAGGTGCACCGTTGAAGGAGAAGGTGAGCAGCTGACTTCCTTCCTGTCTCGTCTTTGTCGTGTCAGTTGGATGAAATTAAGTGTTTCTCTTAGTTAAAGTTTGCGTCTCGTGGATTTTCTGACGCCGTGCGGTTACAGTTCAGTGACGGCGTCTTTCTGACCTTCCGCCCGCCGTGGCCGCAGGTCTGCAGCAGGGTACGGCAGCTCAGCGGGGACATTTCACCCTGGTGTGTCGGGACTCCGGCGGGGAGCGGCTGGCTGGAGGAGGAGAACACGTCCTGGTCAGCATCGTCCACAAAGAGAAGAAGAACTGGTGAGTGAACATGTCTGCTCCACCGCTGATCCAGAAAGAGTAAGAAACTGAGACGTCCAGAAATTCTTTTCATAAAGTTGTGAATTTTATAAATGATTGAATTTATTATGCAAACAATATTACCATGTGAATAAAATTCAAAACGCCTTCTGTTCAAAGTAAGTTAATAAGACAGAGAAATGCACTTTTTTTTCTTTAACCTAATACAGATACTCAAGAAAAGCAAAAAAAAAAAAAACAGAAATTATTCATGTATATTTTACAGCTAACTTTCTGATTTTCTGTTATTGAAATGAGTTATTTTTGCCCCTCAGCACCGTGGAGACAGTGGTGGCAGACAACAGTGATGGAAGCTACAGCGTCTCCTACAGGCCAGAGGAAGCAGGACAGTACTCAGTGTGTGTCTGTGTCAGAGCCCAACATGTTAAGGTGCTGAACCAGTCCAGAACCAGAACACGTTCTGCTGCTGTGATATTTGTGTTTCTCTTGTTTGACTACAGTGCATGTAAAAGACTCAGATTTATGAAGCATCCTGGAATAACTGTGCGAAGGTTTCGTCCACTAGATGGCAGTGAAACACCTTCAGTCGAGCCTTAAGGCAAATGTACAACAGGGAACAAAACGGGTTCAGTTCTGCTCACAGTGTTTTCCTGCAGGGTTCTCCATTTATTCTGAATGTGCAGAGAAAGTTCAGGCAGCACAACGGGACTTTTCACTGCTGCTCCTTCTGCTCCAGCGGAGGCGCTAAAGAGGCTCGCTGTGGCTGCCCAGGAACCATGCCAGGTACGTATAAATAAAAAACCCAAAAAACAATTGCTTGCATGGTTTTCATGTAGGCGCGTTTTAGACGATTCAAAACCTCCTGCAGGAGGATTTAAAGGCTGCGGTCACGGCCACAAGGGGCATCCAGGGAAGCCCCACTGGTCCTGCTGCGGCAGCACGGCGGAGAAGTCCGAGTGTTTGCCTCAGAGCGTACTGGCTGCAGTTTCCCCTCGCGGACACCTGAGAACTGTGGAGCTCTGATGGGAAGTGGAGGTGAAACCCAGGCTGCTGGTGAACACAGAAGGCTCCAACGAGGAGAGAGCAGGATGTCAGATGGACAAATGGAGTCACATGGACCAAAATTGTCGAGACAAAAGTATTCACTGGACAATTAAAAAATTTTTTTGTTTGTTTTTTTTGAGACAATAAAACATGTTTTCAATATGCAGTCGCGGGTTTTGATATGGGCGAAATGGGCAGTCGCCCAGAGCGGCATCAGAAAATGGTGAGACGCCCAAGAACTCTTACTAAGATTGATACCACTTGTATGCATGTACAGTGGAGTCTGTTTCCCTTATTTGACGTTAAGTACTTATCTGCTTTATTTTTTAAAAAGTATCAGGTAATTGCTTGGAGAAGAGGGGCTTGCATGCATATCGATATTTCAAGCCTACAAAGTTAGGTGCAGTGGTTAGATAGAGAACGGTCAGAACAACCGTAAGCACCAATGTGCTACTGCAAGTAACTACTAATGGCACAACCCTGACATTCTTGCAATCATATGTTGAACATTTTGGCAACAACTCTCCCTGATAGTATTTATTAAAGATGTGTCTAGTCTTTTATAGACTCCATTAGAAACAAAGCTGGTTTGGGTGAGTTATCAGGTAAACTGGAGGACATAGGAGTTCATCCTGTACCTGGGCAGTGCTTAAATATCGCAACACAAATCACAATCTTTATATTAATGTCAATAGCTTAAGTTTTAAAATTCCACTCATTTTGTTATACTTACCTCACATTGTTAGTGTGAATTGTTTTTTTCATTTATCTGTTTTTTTCTGCGCAGTTTGTCATGTCAAACTTTTGTTACTGATGTGTGCCTTGTCATTCTGTTTTCTTCAAATTTTCAATAAAGACAAAAAAAAACCCAAAAACGTTTCTGCCTTTTAATTCAAAGTGTAACATGCAGCAATCTATTGTGGCCGGACTTTATTCAGCTGATTGTTAACGCTCTTTGCTCTGTACAACGGCTGCTGGAAAAGTCAAGTGTTTGGTTGTTGACTTACAATCCAGAAACCACTTGCTGCATGCTTGTTGGTTGTGCAGGAGGCTCTACTTCTGATTTTCAAAGCTGTACATCTGTATAATTGAGCATCAGTTTGTAGCAATTTTCAAATGCGAGTGTAAACGTGATGGGATGCAGCCAGAGGCAGCTTGTATTTAAAGTAATAAGTCTTAAAACAGCTCATTATGAAAGCTGAAAATAGGCAGAACTGACTAAACTCTTATTAAGAATAATTTTGTCAAAAAAAAAGTAATGGACATGTTTTGTACATATCCTGACCTGATCAAAAAGGCACAGTAAGTTGCCTTTACAATGAATCAGTGTATGTAATGAATCCATATTTGAGTTTCCCTTTTTAAAATGAATTACTGAAACTTGAAAGTTATTGACTCACAGCTGAACCTCATGAACTTTGGCATCGTCCCAAACTGCTGCCTCATCCCAGACCGTCTCTGTCCCCGACCCGAACGCCTCCCTTTGGGCTCGTGAAGCGGAAGCAGCCTAAATCAAACGTGTCCTCTGTGCGTGGTGATCACGGACGCGGCGCGGCTTTAAACATGACAGGAATCTATTAAAAACCTGACCGCACATTACTGCGCTTTATGGCGGCTGCGCTGTGCACACGGATGGCTCGCTCAGCCGCACAGGATTTATTTGTTACAAATGAAGCTGTGTGAGAAAACTTCAAACTCTGTTTATTTGGGGAATAAAGCATGTCACTGCTCACCACTGAGTTACATCCTGCCGGGGTTTCACAACGTATAAAAAGTAATCCACCTGGTCTGGGTCGGAATTAAAGCGGGGAGGACATTTGCATCGAAACACCAATAATGTTCTTTATAAATTTAAGCGATGGTCAGAACGGCGCGCTCCCTCTTCCTCCTTTTCTTCTTCTTCTCCTCCAGTTGGCCTGTGGCATCAGCGAAGAACATCACATCCTCTTTGCTCTCGATCTCCCGCTGGAGGAACTGGAGGGCGGCGCTGTTAAAGCCCAGCACATCCTGAAGCAACAGAATTAGAAAATCAAGCATGTTGCAGAGAAAATAACGACTGGTTTTGGTGCTGATCAAAACCAATCGACTTGCTCTCTATGCAGACGATATGTTGAATTATATTTTAGTTGTAAAATCGTAATCTGCCTCCGACTTCAAGGTTATGAGATATAAGGTTCTTTTTTTGAGTTAGAAAAGATGAAAACTATAAATTCAGACTTCAGTGACTGATTTTAAATTCCGGAAACTGGTCATTACCCACTAAAAAACAAATTCCTCCTGGAGGGCCTGTTATAGTTTGACTTTTTTAGACATAAAGGTTGGGAGCGTAACACCTTTGTGTCGTTAAAGGCACGACGTTTGTTGATTAAGTTCAATCTAAATTATTCACAATTACATGCTAAAATAGTCTGTATAATGTCTGTTGCTGCACTTGTTATAAAGATGTACAATAAATACAAGTAAAAGCCTGGGCTGTGTTCACCTTTCATGTCTTACAATTTTAACAAAATATCTTAAAGTTAAAAAATCAAAGGTAGTTTTATAAAACAGGAAGAGAAAAAAATCTGTAGCTTTAAAGCCACAGGATGCGTCTCTACGCAGATGACGACTTACTCTGATTTGGCAGACTTTGGAGAGCGTGTTGGTCTTCAGCTCGTCGATGACGGACACCAACATCTGGTTACTGGTGATCTGACCGAAATGGATCCTGAAAGCAAACAATCAACTGAAGCTGCAATTGCAATTAAAATGAAAATTCAGAAATATCCATTTAAAAATGTGGAACATAGCAATATTGGGGTAATACGTCGGGTTTGCTTGAACAAATATAAAGAGATTTTGTCTTCGTCTATTTTTTAAAGTGCATTTCAAAGAATCACATTTGAAACAACAAGATTCAAAATAACTTCCTCAATTTCACAAAGAGTTCAATTAAAAAAAGTTAAGTTGAAAGACCATGTCTTGGGAACTTTTTTGTATTATTTTGTTTTGTTGCTTTGTTAGCGTATTGTCTTTGGATGCCTAAAAATAAATAAACTATTAAAGAAAAACCTAAAGGCCTTCAGAAAGCCTGTTGAGCTGTAATGAAGAAAGAGATTCCAAGGATGTCTCTGAGATCGAGGCAAAGATGTCTATGTGTAGATAAAGTTAGCAATTACAACAAAACTAATTACGCCACACGTGAAATAATCGACTGTAAATTGACACATTCACTCGGCTCGGTCTTACTTGAGGAGGAAAAACAGGCAGCGGCAGACGAGCTCCACCTCCAGGCCCTGCTGGATGTAGGTGTTGAAAAGCTTCAGCAACTCAGGGACGTAAGAAAACGGCAGCACCAGCAGAGAAACCTCCAGCTCACTGGTGATCACCCACAGAAGACAAAAATCATTATAGTAAAAGGAAAAAATATAGAAAAAAGAGGGAGGAATAGTTCTGTTCAATTATTTATTTATTTTTTACCTGGATCTGACTTTTCTTATTACATCTAAAACGTAGCGGGACGGCTGCCAGAGAAAGAGCGAAATATCCAAGGTCACTGTCTGCATAAAAGAATTGTTTTTCCTTCTGCATTTAGAAATTCGCTTACAGTAACGTTTCCAAAGGCGACGAGGATGGGGTTGGCTTCAGGAGGAGGCAGCTGAAAAACGAGCCGATCAGCCGATTTTAGTGTCAGTCGTAACTCGTGTGTGAGCATCTGAGGAAACAAGTTCTCACCTCTTTCTCAGCCTTCTCACAGAAATACTTGTGCTCCTCCGACTTCCTGGCTTCTTCTCGGTAAAGCTCCAGAGCCTCCATGATTCGCTCAGCCTGCAGGCAAGTGATCCATGGTTACCGTCCCCGTTTGGCCTTGGAGGCGCTAACGGAGCAGAAGGCGACTTACAGCTTTCACCGTCTCGATGCTCTTCTTCCCAGCTGGTGCCGCCTCGCCCTCCGTCTCTCCTGGTACCTGCAGGCGGAGCGGTGTTAGTCCACGGATCGCTGCCCTCAAACAGCGACAAACTGCCTTTCTTTATGAAGCCTGACTTGAGAGAAAATCGGTGCTACGGCCCTGATTATCTTTCTGTAAATTACACTGAACACCAGGAAAAGAGAAACTGTTTTATTTAAAGTGAATATTAAATGAACTGAAACCGGATTTTCAGCTGCTTAAGCTGAAACCAGGGATGCAAGTTAATCTAAAGTTGATTTATCTCATTGTTTGGATTTATTGATTGTTGTTTCAAGGAAAGGGCTAATTTTCTCATAAAAAGCTGATGCTGCTCTGTCATGCAGCACTTTGGCTGAGTCAGCGCTACTCAGTCGATAACTTAAGGAGCTTGTTGAGAGTTTATATTTCAAAACAAAACCGCGTAACATGAATTTGTTTCCAATACTGGACTCTGTTTGGACCGTTTGTCTTTCCCACTCTGGTAAGACCCCGCCATCTTTATTACTTATCAACTGGCTCCACTTAAGGATGACCATTGGCGCCCTCTTCTGGATGGCAGCCAAACTACAGGTACAAAGAACAGGTCTAAGTTGGGTAATGAACTGGAACTAGTTTTAAACTATTAGTACTCAATTAATTGTAAGTCAACTATTAGCATCCCTTGCTATAATGTTACTTTAGCTAAGGTGAGATGGAAAAAAAAAACATATTCAAGTCAAGAAACTTAAAAACGGTGGCGCTCACCACAGGTGCGTCTCCTTTGGCCATGCTCTCTTCAAATTCAGCTTCTCTCTCCTGTAAACACAAACGGAGCGTAAACACAGACGCAGAGACGCTGACTGCTGGCCAGGCGCTCCCAGCTCACCATCTCCCGCTCCTCCTGCAGAATGATGGGCTCCCTGGTCCGCTCCCACAGACGCAGGGACTTGTCGTGAGACGCCGACACCAGGTGATCTCCGTTGGGCTGATGGCCAGACACCAGACCTCCCGATGGTGACCCTGAAACCCAAACGGAGCGGGTCAGAGTTGGGGCTGTAGGCGGAGCCGCCGCTTCGGAGGACAGGCTCACCTCCAGGGTCTGAATGAGCTCGAACTTGTCAGCGTCCCACTGCTTGATCTTCTTGTCCTTCCCAGCGGTGAAGAACAAATGAGTCTTGGGGACGAACTGGAGAAACATGACGCTGGGGAGAGCAGAGAGGACACGGGGATGAGCAAATCTCTGAAACCTGCAACGCTTCGATTAAAGACGGGACAAAAAAACGAGACGCGAAGAGCGCGGTGAGGAGAAAGAGCGCGGCGCTGTTCCAGCAAACTTATGCTTGGTTTCTTACGGCGCGTGTCGGTCCGTACCTGTCGTCATGAGCGAACAAAGATCTGTGGCAGTCGCCGAAATCCAAACCCCAGATCTTTACGTTCCTGTCTGCAGAGCCAGTGGCGATCAGAGCGCTGTCCTAGTTAAAGAAAGCAGAGTCAAGAGTCCGGCAGCGAGAGCAGGAACAGGTCAAACCGGAGAAAAGGTTAGTAATGTTCTTGCGCTAAAAGCCCTTTGATGATTGGCTGAGAGTTTGCCAGAATTTTCACCACCTGGTGATTTGGGATTCTAAGTTTTATTTCCTCTGGATTTTAACTTAACATCTGGTTGTTGTTGTTTTCTTTCCTTGCTGTGTGTCTGGCGCCACCCTCTGACCGAGGTTAACCCTGGGGCAACAAGCACTCAACCAATTAACTGGATGATAAATTGATCATTTCCACCCAGATTATTCATATTTCTGAAGGGTAATTTGGTTTATAGTCTTCATAATCCATTTTATTTATGGTTCTGGTTGTGTGTGTTCTCCATTTCTGTTTTATTTCTTGTTTTTCTTTGCGTTATATTTTGGATATTTAATATTTGTCGTAGTTCCATTGGTCAGTGTTCATCATAAAACTCAAGTTTATTGGTCTTTGAGGAGGTGCACTTGTTTTATCGATTATTGCCATTATTGATATACTACCTGAAAATGGTTTCATCACAATATTATCTCCATAAACAAAAAGACAAAGAAACAATAAAACCAGATTGCTTTCACATTCACAGCCGGAGTCACTCACATGTGTGATGTCCAAACAAAGGACAGGCAGCTTGTGTCCATACAGAGACAAGAAGAACTGAAACCGAAACAAGGACAACAGGCCGTCTGGTTGGTTAACACGATTGTCGAATCGAATGCTGGTTGATGGGATCTCTTATGGATACGAGAGATCTACCTTCAGGGTGTCCGTGTAGAAGACCTTGACGGTGCAGTCCAATAAAGAGACGGCCAGCAGTCTGTGATCAGGAGAAAGCTTCACACACAGAACGTCTTCATCCAGCTGCAGCGTGCGAGTGTGTTTCACCGTCAGACGCCTGGCAAAGAGTGACAGGAAAATCGCAGCCTTTCAAAATCGCATCAGCCAGAAAAACTGCAACAGGTGCAAAAAGCCTGCTGATCACAAAATATCTTCTCTGGTTATCTTTAATTCCGTTACTTTATTTATTCTTTGTTCTGACACGTTTTTTCTTCTCTTTCTGGGTGGGAAAGAGAGCCTTTAATAAACAAGGAATACAAGGAAAACATGCTAATAATAATAATAACAATTATTATTATATTAATATGATAATAATTTATAATAATAATTATTATTATATTTATAATAATAATAAGATCAATCCAAGATTAAAAGTCAAAAAACTATCCTAACCTAGGATCTGTTCTGTGTTTTGTCTTTGTCTTCAATGTATCCATTTTAATTTGTACAGCTTTATTTTATTGTTTGTTCTTGTATCTAAGTGGTTATTATGTAGGTCAATACCTGTTTGCTAGTCTGCAATGTTTGGTTTTTATGCACCGATTTATATATTTTTTAAAAAGAACCTAATCTGCTAATTCCACGTTTGGCCGAACCCAATTAATTTTTCTGGACCAAAAAATAAAATGTAAAAAAAAAATGGCAACAATAGAATAACTATTGGTAATTGAGGATGTGCAGAAAATGACCTGGTGAAGTGGATCCTTAAAAAAAATTTAAAAAACAAACAAAAACATTTGAGACCCTTAAATTGTTTTGTGCAAAGTGTATTGATAGTGTCTTGTTGTTCAACATGGAACTCACTTCTGGTCCGTTCCTTTGTCTTTGACGAGCTCAAACTCCCAGAACTTTACCGTCTTATCAGCACTTCCAGAGATAATTCCCCTCTGCGAGACACAAGGAAAAACCAAACCACAGTAAGTTACTATCAATTAATCCGGACTCGTACGGTGGAGCCCGTCCCAGAGTTCTCGCGGTGGTCCGGTTCACCTGATCCGGTGCCAGGCACAGTGACCACACAGCTCCACTGTGGGCGTCCACAGTTTCCAGAAGGCTTCCTGAGGCCAGGTCAAAGATCAGCAGCTTCCCATTCTGACGTGAGAAGAAGAGAATCGCAGAGTTGAAGGAAAGGGACAAACTTTGGGGACGCCTTGACGCTGGACACGACCCACATGGACTTCAAATACCTTCGATCCCAGGATTATCTGTCTGTCTCCGGGCACAAAGAGGGAGCAGAGCGCGTATTCACACGCCATGGTGCGAATCACCTGCAGCGTTGACCTGAGACACGCACAAGAACCTCCGGTTTAGGGCAGAAACCGTTAATCAAACTAATCGTGACTAATCAATTAGTTGAATGATTGTCAACTAATCGATTGATCACTTGGTTATACAGACTCAGAAAAGTCAATTTGCTAAAAAAACAACTCTTTTACTGTATTTAAAATGTATTAATGGTGCATCCCTCACATTAAAAAAAGGTAGGGATGCACGGTAAATCGTCAATACCATTGGTATTGACGATATTAGTCATTTTTTAGCATATTCAATAAACCAATCTGGGCCGATATGAACAACTGACATTTTGTTCATCTTGTTGCCAATGTTTCTTATCAGATTAATCAATTATTCTGACGATTAATCAATGTAACTTTAAAAAAAAAAAGATTAATTGATCATTCTGACAATATATAACATTTTTAAAAGTTGGCAAGAAGTTGGCAATAATCAATTATGACAATTAATCGTTAATTATTTAGAAGACCGATTCATAGAGATCAGAACTAGTTCCCGGGTTTTGCTTTCCGGTCGGCGCCGTCACCTGTTCCAGACTTTGACCGTGTCTCCGGAGGCCGACAGGACGGCCAGGTTGTCGGAGCTGAAGGCCAGCGTGCGAACGTCGGTGCGGTGCCCGCCCAGCGTGAGTCGGGCCGTCTTATTAGCCGCCGGGTTCTTGTCGGCGGTCTTCAGGCTGTAGGTCTCAACGGTGTTGTTCTGAAGCAGCAGCGCCACCTTCAGCTCTCCGCCGGCACACGACAGGACGTCCACCCACCTGAGGGGAAAATACGGACATAACCGTAGCAATAAACGTGTAAATCCTGTCTAAACGTTGTGATCTCCTCTCTTTGTGTCTCACCTGATCTTTGCAGAAGCCTTGATGTTCGTCAGTCTAATGATCTCGTCCTTCAGCATTCTCTCCACCACCGGCTCTGCTGTCTGATCGCCTGCATCTCCCTGCGTTCTGCAGCAGGGGGCAGCAGCACACCAACAATCAGATTCTGATCTCAGACATCACATCCAAACTCACAGAAACTGACAGCAGCTTTAGGGCAAATAACAAGATGAAAGGTTGGTGAGAGTACAACAAAGTCCACAACTTTAATAATAAATCCTTTAACTACTTGTACATCAGTGTTATTTTGGTTAAACTGTATTATAGGAGGTAAGATAAAGCAGTAAAGTGTCTAGTTTTCCAATTATAAAATACCAAGCTCTGCATCTAAATCATCCTGTTGTTTTGATACAGGATTATTTATCTGCCCAGGACTGTGCGTCACATCAATGGGTTTGTCTGTGCAGAAATGTGTGAATTATCTCCTATGAAGTTGTCTGCGGATGTACCTCAGGGATCCATCCTCACATCCCTTCAGATTCCACTTGTGTTTTAATCGTAGCAATCACATTTGTACCTTGATACTGTAATTTATACACATTGTTGATGCTCACTGAAAAATTATTTGGGTTAGCTTGTATTTATTGTAAAAGTCTGGAACTCCTTTTTTTGGCCGGGCACTTATTATTTAAATCTATCCATTATCTATATCTGCTTGTCCCTGAAGAGACAATGGAGAGCTGTAACCTAAACAATATCTTAGACGTAATGTTAAAGTCTAAAATTAATCCATCAGCATCATCTGAGTTCCAGTCTTCTGACGTTAAACTTCCACGTATTTATTGAGAGTTTTTGCTTTTTCCCCAAATACAAACTGGATGTCTGAAGTTAAACTGATGGTACAAACAGAAACATGTCTGATCTGAGCTCACTTGGCTGCTTTCTTCTTGGCTTTCTTCAGCTTCTTGTTCATTTTTCTCTGCACTTCCTCCTCAGACAGCACCGTGAACACTTCCAGTACCGCGTCGTTTCCCTGGTCCAGAAGGGAGAGACGCATTGGTCATTGTTGACGCAGAAAATGTAGACCGGAAACACGCCAAGTGATGTCACAAGAAAGGGACGAAGCCAAGTGATGAAAGACAGGAAGATCAAAAAGAGAGGGAGGCTGGAAGGAAGGAAGGACAGAATGGAACAAAAAGTCTTTAAAAGAAGAAGGACAGAAGGAAGGATGGCAGTGAGGAAAGACAGACGGGCTCAATGAAGAAGGGAAGTAAGAGACAGTGCAGGAAGGAATGAGATACGATCAAACGAAATGAGAAAGGAAAGAAGTAATGTCGGGGACACGTCTGCATGAAAACAGAAATCTTTTTCCATTCCTTTTTTCACTTTTCCAGATGGGGATAATATTGAAATCAAATAATATGATGTAAAAATTAAATGAAAGACATTCTTAAAGTTTTTTTTTAAAGACATTGTTAAGAAGAGCGTAACATTTTATTAAAACCAGAGAAGAGAGGATTAATTTGTTAAAAAAGAAAGAACATGATGTGTCCATTCGGAGGAGAGCAGCAGCTTCCAGAGAATCCTTCACTCACGTGGCAGGCGATGACTCTGGCCTTGGAATCTGCTGTCAGCGACACGACCCGATCTCTGGCTTCTCTCAGGATGGAGCCGGCCTTCTTACAGCTCAGGATGCGCTGACGAGGAGACCGGAGCAAGACGGCACAATTACAGGCACGCAAACAACAACAACAGCTTCCTGTGTTGAAGCCACGGGAACATTTAGGTATCTGACGTATAATGCCATCGGATGGACTCACTTTCACATATTTGACCAGTATCAAGTATTTTCACTTCCGATACCGATATCTGAGGCTTAGTGTTGGCCGATACCAATCCGATAAAGAAAAGCAGAGCTGCATTGACTTAAAACATTTTTCTCTCTTTCTTTTTTTTTACGCAGGCATAAATGTACTGAATTACACATTTATGTGATACCTGTGTATTGGTGCAGCTTCACAAACTGGATCAAACATCTCTCAATCAGAGAAATTATAACAATGCAATGTTGACTACCTTTGGTCAAACATGTAAAAAAAATCAAATGAATAAATAGTAATAATAATAATAATAATAATAATAAAACATGAGATCAATCAAAGCACAACACGTAGAATTAGACTGAGTAGATCTGCCCTTGTGGTTCAGGTGCTTTGTGACCAATACCCAATCTAGACTTTTTTTCCAACATGTGGAGCGATGCAGATATTAATATTGGATCAGTGCACGTTTATTTTTCACATTAAGAAAAAAGTTAGTTATGTGAATATTTCCTTCCTGTGTATTTGAGAAGGATTTCCTGGGACAAATGGACTAAATGTACCTCCTCCACGCTCTCCACCTCCTCCTCTTCTTTACCATCGTCATCCTCATCGTCTTCCAGCAGAGTTTTCCCCTTCTTCACTCTGGGCTCACCCTCAGCCTTTCCCTAAGCGGGACGTAAAGAGACGGAATGAGCGGATGAGAAACGAGGCTAATGAGCTGTCAAACAGCGCTCTGTCGGTTCTGGTTCGCTTATGAGTCGACTAAAACGTGGCATCTTCAAAGAGAAGACGGGTCCAAAACACGTCCCAGCTGCAGAGGCTCTGAGAAAAGATCCAGAGTGCTGTTTTTCCTCCTCAGCAGTCAAACAGTGGAAGGCTGTGTTCGTATCTGTTTCTAGGGATAAAACCTCACCTCCTCCAGGCGGCGGATGTCCCAGGCGCGGAGCTCGCTGTCGGCCGACCCCGTCAGCAGCCTGTTGTCGCAGTCCAACAGAACCATTCCCCACACCTGAGAGGAAGTCCACACCGTTACGCTCACTCAGTGTTCAGGGATAACACAACAGAGCCTCACCAACTAGATCCAGCTAGGATCGGTTAACGGTAATTGTTAATTCATGCCTTCAATCAGACGCTTACATAAATTTCTTGAGTATTTTGGCTGCATTGCCTAGTTTGACCCATTTGGGTCCAAGCCTTTAGTTCAGCTCTGATGTCTTATGATGACATTCTTCCCCCATGATGCCGTCTGCTTTCTGCAGCAAACACAACGACGCTGCTAACCCCAAACTTCACACTAAGGACGATGCGCTCAGACTTGCCAGTTTCTTCTTTCCGCCACTGAAATGATCGTTAAGGCTAAATTTAAGTTCAGTGTTTTGTGTGTGCAGTTCCAAAACACAATTCAGTTTTTCTGCCGTTTTTGTAGTGACGGCTTCTTCCTCTCAGAGCGGCTTTTCAGCCTATGTCTGTACACCAGCAATTTCACTGTGGATAATCTCTCACCAGCTTCCGCTAATATCTTCTCAATGTATTTTAGGGCCAATTTGCACATTTCATACCACGGCATGATGGCGTGACATTCACACGTTATTCATGCTTAAACTATAACTCAAGACGTGAACACTGGGATCTTCATGCATCTGGAAATTGTTACCAAAGACGATCCAGATTCCTCTTCCTGATATTTGAGCTGCTTTTTCCTTCGTACTTCTCTGATGTCACACAATGGAAGCAGTGCGTTTAAGTTGTTGCCGCCATTGAAGTTGAATATTGTGAATTAATCTACCAGAAGCTAGAAGCTTTGGCAAAATGTTTACTTCCTACTTCGAAGAAAGTAACAGAAAAACCTCTCTGGGAAAAATGAACCGTCGACTAATTTCTGTTAACACAAACTTTTCTTGTCTCTCTTGTACAACGCAAGTTATATTAATGTTACTATAAGGTGAAATTTTTAAGATTAAATAGTGGATGCAGTAGAAAAAGCGCTCACCTCGCTGCGATGGCCCACCAAGGTCTTAAAGCAGTGCTGCGTGTCCAGGTCCCACCACTTCACAAAGCTGTCCTTGGAGCTGGATGGCAGCACAGGACACACAGAAACACAGTTTGACAAATACCGGCGCACTTATTGTGACAAACTCCTTATAAGACTTTTGATTTTATCGATAGAAATTGATGCATTTCAATCAACGACGCTTTAGAAACTACTGCAGGGAAAACCTGCTGAGCCCGGTGGTCAGTCATCCAGCAGGCTGCTGTGTTTTTGAGTTAAAAAATGTTGAAAATTGACAGGAAATTTGAAAATAATACAATAATTATTTGTAAATGTGTTATTGTAAGACATTAACAAAACCCAAACAGCAACTTTAAGATCTTAGAAAAAACAAACAAAAAACACCAAAGGGAGAATAAGATTTTTTTTTTCTATTCTTTTCTAAAGAATCAATTTCTTTCAATTATTCAATTATTGATAACTGTAATTCTAACTGGACAAAGTCAATAAGACTTTTATACGTTTACAGAACAAACTCCAACAGTTGTTTAAGCTCAGATTGACCAATGGAAGACGTTTTGTTCCACCCGCAGCAGCAGCAGGAGCTAATGGCCGTTACCTTGAGACCAGGAGGTTCTTGTCTTTAAGGAACAAGGCCTGCGTGATGACGTCCTTATGTCCCCTCAGCCGATACAGTCCACACTCGTTGATGATGTCCCACACGATCACATCTGTGTCCTGAAGAGGCAAACAGGAAGCAGAGAGAAACGCTGCAACCAATCAGCGAGAACCAGAATTCGACCTGGCAGTGCAATTAAACGATTGCTGTGACTTGAGAAAGTCTTCTTGGACGTCTTCGCATGTCGTCATGTTACAGCCACAGACCTTCCTGCGTTTCATTAGGGCTTCGTGGGACAGACCAACACAAAGTGCCTGGGAAATGGAAGTGTAACGATTCTGCTCTGAAAGTCGACTTCTGTGAACAGCATATCTAACATATTACCAAAGAAGGCCACACAAATTAAATAACAAAGTTACTGTTGTTCAACTGCAACATGCATTAACATTAAGGTCCTTTTAATAGGCCTGAACTAAAAATATGTCCAACTTAACCTTCCTTATGTATCTTTCTTTTGCCTTTTCTCTCCCTCTACTTTGTACAGTGGCTCTCTTCACAGGTAGGCGGTGGCAGTATTGGTTTTCCAAAAGAGTAAATTTTGACATTTCATGAGATTTACATTCATTTCAAGCTGATTATGATTATTACAGAGACTTCATCATTCGTTTCATTTTCTGTTTCTGTTGTTTTGTTTATTTATTTAGGATATTACAAATGTCTTCCAGTTCCAGCGTTAAATGTTCAACGCAAATTTAATGTTTATTGATCTTTCAGAACGTTTCCTTGCATTATTACACCATCATATCACCTGAAAATGGTCTCAAACAGCAATATTATTTATCCCAAGAACTTTTGGGACAATTCATCGTCCAGCAACATTTGCTAATGTGACAGGCCTGAGCATACGTCTGCAAATCTAGGATGTATTTACATATATGTTTATATATTATACGTTTTACATAGATTTAGCATAAATTAAAGAAGAAGAAACTTTGTTCTGAAGGTGTGTCGGCTTTTGTTTTTTGCCGTGACAGTGCAAAAAAAAAAAAACATGCAAACATCACTAGATCAAATAAAAACAAGTCACTGTAGCTCTGGGAACTCCGCCCAGTCTTTGTGATGACCCGTCAGGGTAAATTACCATGGAATTTGACAAAATGCGACTAAAAATGTCAAGTGTGTGACTCCTCTGCAGCCTTCTGGTGTTAATCGTGTCAACGTTACCTTGGAGCCGGTGACGAGTCGCGCCCCCAGAGCGTCGTAGTTCATCACCGTGACACCGGACTTGTGACCGTTGAAGGAAACATTGCTCTCCCCGCTCAGCAGGTTGAAGATCCGCACCATGCCATCCTCGTAACCCACGGCGATGTGAACGCCGTCCGGAGACGGGCAGAGGAAGCTCACCTCGTGTTTCTGGCCCTGCAGGATCAGGACCTGGGCAAGAGAGACGGCAAATTCTGCCTGAGTCGGCTGCGGACAATTCGCCAAAGCCGAGCAAGCCACCGCCCTGAAGTCTCACCTTCTCTCCTTTTCGGACGTCCCAGACGAAGACATGTTCGCACGCGGCCACGGCAACGTAGCGGCCCTTCTCCCCGCCACGAAGCGTGACGTAGGCGATGTTGGCCCGCTGGCTGCCGATGACGCCGAACACGGCGCTGGCGGCATAGCGCAGGTACTGTTTGGTCAAACCCATGACCAGCAGCCGGAGGTGCTGGATCCTGCAGCACAGCAACACAGGAATCTTTATTTACTCACAGTCCAAAGACAACGACTCGATCAGATCAGCATGGCTTCCACTGGTGGGTAACATTAATGTTCTAACACATTAATGGGATCTGAACTAAAGCTAAGAAATACAACAAAAGAGCACTGTTCAATCCATTGTTCAAAAAAAATAAATAAAGGAACCTTATGGCAAAGATGGCCACCCCATTAAACTGACAGGACAATACAAAAACATGCCACACTATTCAGATAGTGCAACTTAAACAATGAAGTTTAGCTGATGGTGGCAACATGACGCTTTGCTGTGGGAAGGTTAGAAAACCTTCAAGGGTCTGAATACTCACTGGAAGCAATTTTCTAAATTTCCTGGAAACATTTCAAATGTTTGTATTTTGCAATTACGGTGTCACTAACATGTTTTAGGAGCTCTATTGTGGCTTTTAATATAAATAACCCACAACATAAACGTTCAAACTCCCTAATGTAAAACACACGTGTTTTGCTTCACATGCTGAATCCTGTCCGTGGAAACTATTCCTCCACTGAGCGTCTCATGCTTTACAGTTCGGGCTTTTCCTGCTTTCACATATTTATTTTTTACGTACATTTCTGTACATGATTTCAGTCGCCATGGTAAAGGGGTGGGGGAGGCTTGTTTTGTTTCATTGGGTGTGGAGTTGAGTTTGAGCTTTTCCTCGCTTAAAACAACCAAAGGCCCGTTAAACTCCGCTCACGCAAATTGCACAGAGTACTATGAATCGAGTGCACTCTTGCCGAGCCGCCTGCGCTTCTATACGCACGTGGCTGTGTTCAGTTTAAATGAGCTTATTATAGACTACAGAAACGTATAATTATGTATTTTGAAGCGTCAGACAACATTAATCTCTCGCTACAGTACTCTTTCGACGTGTCAGTCTGTGTTCTTACCTTTGAAATGTGGCGCAGAGCTGCTAACTTGTGTTTTCTTCCTCGACCCGCTGTGTCTGAGTCAGACCTGACGCATCGATCCCAGATCGATTTAAAAACCTCTTAATGATGATTTTAAGAACCACTCCTTTATTTTCCTGGTACAGTAATTACACACGAATAGTACAGTACATGATGACATATGATTCTAGACATACTTTGATGCAGAAATGACCGTATTCGTGTTTACTTTTATGGTTGTCGATTACGCTCAATCTGTTGCTTTTGCCTGCGACACCAGGACAAACTTCATGACGTTACCGTTGTGAGAAAAGAAAGGAAATATTTATCGCATGCTAGTTTTTGAGGACATGTTTTATTTGTGAGTAGTTCTTGGCTTGGATTCGCAGCTATGCTGTGCAGAAAGTTTCCCAACAAGTTCCAGTACAACTACAACGGAAGTGCTTGTGTGTACCAGTCAGCTGATTCACAAAGACGAACAAACGAGTCAAACACACGACAAATAATGCAATCTGTACCGGAAAAGTGTTGGTAATGTGAACAAAATAAAACAGCGTTGATCAGCTATCAATTTGTCACAAAATTCATGTCAATCCACACCCTGTCAGCAATTTCCTATTAATCTCTGTTGCCCTACGTGTCATCTTCTCCCGTTCCTTAATCCAATTTATATGTTTCTTTCCTGAGGTACCTGGGGAAAAAAATCTAACAGAAATCTTTTGCTGCATACTGCATACTTCTTTCTTCATATTTATCTGCTTGGTAATATCTCCAGATATGAAGAGTCATAATTCAAGAATGAATTATGACCCAAATGCTTTTAAGGGACAAGTTAAAGAAATTCAGCTGACACACTGAAAAGTTTTTTTTAATTAAGCCGAATGCAGTTAAAAGTAGCAAATTAAATGTTATAAATGACATTTCTGTAGAAATTACATGTTACAATAATTTAGCAGTATAAGAAATAGCTTTATTACAAAAATAACATTATCTTTTTCTGCTTCCCCACAACCCTTGATTTTCCATATATTTTCCATACAGAAAATATATTTGTTGAAAATGCATTTCAACATAAATTTATTTTCCGTCTATATTTTTTAAATATATAGACGGAAAATACATTTATAATGACAAATTTCACAGGGGAAATTTTAAAAAAATGGCTGAAAAACAAAAATGAAAACAAACTCACTGATTCTAATTTGCTATTTGACCACTTTTAGTTTGAAATTCCCCAATCGGGTGTTTCTGGTACGCTGCGGCTTCGACGTACGTCGTTGCGTCATTGTGCTACTGACATGTTTGCTAACTGAGTGGACCATGGTGATGGGGACTTTATAGCTCAGTTTCTCTTGCTGTTGGAGTCAATTTCTTGAATAAAATGACGACTCAACGTAAAAACAATCCCGCCTGAGCTTTGAAGGTATTGGTTCAATATTTCTACGTGTTCTTATTTTAAATAGTTCTTTATCGTGGACGCGGTTGGTAGGTGTTTGCTGATTCAGCTGGACAGCAATGCTAAATGTTTCAGAAATACTGCTCTTCATCTCTTAACAATTAGGTGTAAACTACAGCATTTTGAGACAGTTATTTAATTCATGATTTTTTTTTTACTAATAGAGATAATTTCTGATTGGTTTATTTATTTCGAGGCCTGCTCTCTCAAAAATGAATTACAGAAAATGGACCTATAATCTTGTAGAAATTTAAGTATACATTACTCGTCCAGTTTTTCTCCATTCTTCTTCGCATCATAACAGCTCAATCTCCGTCAGGCTGAAGGAAAAGCTTCTTTCAAATCCGTTTTCAGATCCTCAGTTGGGTCTGTGGTCTGTGATCGATGCCATCATACATCAGCTCTGTTTAGGTTGTTTTTCTGATTAAAAAAAAGAAAAAATGTGAACCTCCACCGCTGACACAAATCATCTGTGAACTGTCAAGTGAGACTAATCAACCCAGCAGCAAATGTTTTTGTTCTGTGGGAGGAAGCCGGAGTACCCAGAGAGAATCAGGCGTGCACAGGGTGAAGCCACACCCACAGCATGACTATTTTTTGTTGTCTTATAATAATCGGACTTGACAGAAACTGAAAATAGTTCCTGATTTCCCAGCAACAAAGTGTGCATCTTTCTCCTCCTCCATTGTTTACGTTTCTGATCAGCTCATGAATGTAGAAATGGCAGTCACTCCCCATGACGGGCAGAGGAAGTAAAATTACTAAAGAAAATAGTAATGTTCAGGATTTGGATTTGGACTCTTAGATTACTGGATTTGGAATAGTAAGGTGTTAGATTACTCGTTACTGAAAGAAGTGGTCAGATAAGACAAAATGAGGAGGTGGCACAGATGTGTACATGTAGAATTATTTTGAATACAATTGCTCCTTTGTTTCATGCTTCACTGCAACAAAAGGGTGAAGATCTTTGTTTTTGTAAAGTAAGGATTACCTGCTGGAAGGAAATTATTTTGTTGTTACAAAGACATTCAAAAGTTGTTGTTTGTTTTCTGAAATCCTATTTATAGTTTCCAGACAATAGAAACACGAAATCATGCATAAATTACTACATATATATTTTTTTGTACTGTTATAACCATAAAACAATCTCACCTTCAGTTCAATGTGGAGACACATTGTTGATGTAATCATTATAAAACAGCTTACAATGAAGTCTTGGGAAAGATCAAGGTGATGTTCAAAGGTGGCGGAGCGTTGTTGTTGTTGTTAACAGCTGCTGAAAGTAACTAAAAACGTTTCTTTTAATGTAACTTTGTTACTTTTCAAATCAAATAATCAGTAAACAAAGTTACTTTTTCGAGGAGTAATCAGTAATCTGATTAAAGTTACTTTCTCAAAGTAACTTTGCCATCACTGGTCTTAACACAGCAGATCACATTCTTCCAATTGCTTCAAGCTTCTCTTTTATCACTTTAATTAAGGGACTTTGATGTTAAACAAAACAGACATGTGGTTCATAAGTCACTGAGCGGCCTGGTTTGCGCTTTTGTGACGGCTCCGTGTGCTTTGCAGCTCCTGTGAGACGCCGTGCAAGCTTCTAGCGGCGGTCGGTGGGATGGATCCTCTGGGGGCTCGCTCCCAGTTTGTGGATATCCAGTCCCTTCCGGTGTGGCAACAGCAGCTGAGTGAGGAAGCCAAGGAGACGCCGCTGGACCAGGGGACGGCCCGCTGGACCACGAGGCCTTTCCCTCGCCCTTCCCGTTCAGACCGGACATCAACCGCAAGATCATCCTCTTGTGAGTCACTCGTGTGTTTCGTCACGCTCTAACTGCAGAGTGCAAAAATACAGAAAAATGTTTTTTTCTTTTGACTTTTGATATAAACTGTTGTGTTTTCCAGCCTCAGTTTAGATCGTTCCTGCTTCCATTTCTGAATCTGTTTACAGAGTAAAGTAAATTTCTCCCATAAACTTTTTCACCAGAGGCACAGAAAGAAACTGATTCTATAGAGAATCACATTTCCATCTAACGGGAATTCTTAATTCACTCAAAGTACTCAAAAATCGATTTTTGTCTGCCTAATTTTTTGCAAAATTATGTTTTGAATTATTCTTTGCTAGTTTATTATTATTAGTTAAGAAAAGAGACAACTAAGGTTAACCTCATACTGATAATTTAAGTTACTGATGGAATTCGATACACCATGGAGCTTTATAAAATTGTTTAAAATTAATGTTCTGTTTGTTTACATCGTCTTTGCCTCTGGTCAGTTAAAGACAAGAGGAAAAGCAACAGGACCTCTAGACTTTTGGAAAAGAAAAATTGGTTTCTGAACTAAAAGTTGTTTCTGGATCAAACATTGTTGTAATTGAATCGCAACCCTGAATATCCTAATGGAATCGAATCGAATAGGAGATTTGATTCAATTTCTATTTTTCACATTTTGTCATATTATGCAGTCAATTATTTATTTATTTTTTTGAATGAATTTATTGGTATTGTAGAAGAAAGGGAAACATAAAGGCAGACATCAGTGTGAGATGTAAGAAAATGGAAGTGTAGATTTCAAATGAATTAGCAATAAAATGTACAGAGTTTTCTAGTTGTTTCTTTGATGAGAAGTTGTAAGAAGATATTTCAACCCGACGCTCCACAGTTGTTGTCATTGGCCTGAATAATCTTTGGGACCAACACCGTTATCAGTCAAGTGAGCACTTTTAGACATGATTGGGCCTTTTTTTCACTGATGTTAGTGTTTAACTATTTCAATCCAGGCCGTTGTGATCTGACACAATGAGGCAGAAATCGATAGACATGTTTTTAACAGATTGGAATCTGCTGAACCACACTGCAAACGCAATTGACAGAAGAATCTGTATTGTAACCATGTCGCTGGTAACTCCTGCAGTTCTCTGTGACTTGATGAATATAAAAACTACTGGACCAAACTGTTTTTGTACCATGTGCCTCGCGGATGTTTCGAAGTCAGTTCCCAGTTTTAAATCTTTGACAGGAAGACGCAAAGTTACGCAATCATTTGTAGCACTGCTCCAAAAAATGTTTTAGTCTTCCTGCCATGAGCGGTCACAAGGCTGATGTCGCACGGAGAGAGAGGGATCACTATGAACAGACTTCCTATTTTAAAAGCAAAGACAAGGTGGAAACAGACAGGGCCTAGTGACATGGACATTAACATTTTTAATTGTGATAAAAGTGATAATGAACTGCTTACAACTTCTTTTTCAGTCCTGTTTAGGTGACAGTGTGGCTGCAGCTGCACGTCACAGCAAATGTAGCCCTATAAACAGAAATAGTCTTAAAAGACAAAACAGTTAAAAATGTTTATTCACATAAGGAACTGATATTATTTTCACTAAATCTGCAATATTGTATGAAATAAGTTTAAGTGGTTAAATAAAAAAAAATCTGCAGATTGTGACATTTTTTTGACTTGATTAATCATCATAATAATCAGTATTATGCTCGATTACTAAAATATTCATTAGCTGCTGTCATTTATGTTATATTCCACGCAACGCGACCGATCTACAGACTGATCTGAGCGCACATGTCTACGTGAGGGAGCGATAATGTGAGGCGTGTGCTTTTAAAGCTCTCGCTCAACGTGGGGACGTGTGCTCGGCTCCGTTTGGGGAAACAACTCTGCTGCTCTGAGCAAGCCGGGTTCTGGCCAAAATGTAAGATGAAGTTAGACAGACCACTGGGACGGTCGTCAGCAAGGAGAAACGGGAGATTAATCTTTTCCTCAAGTTAAAAAAAAAAGGAAGAAGAAATTTATAAGGGGGCAAACATTTTTCCACACTCCTGCAGTTTGAGGCAGCCATTTCACCAATGCTAACTTGATTCGATTACGTGTTTTTTGAGAAGTGGAAAAGTACCTCTCCACTTTTCACACGGACCGGTTTAGAATCAATGGACACCTTTAAAGACTTTTAAGGACGGCCGCATCATGTCCCCGGGCCTGACTGATTGTCTGCCTGTTGCAGCAGCTTCTCTGAAGGAGCCTTGTTGTTGCAGCGGCCCCCACCAGGAGGAGGCACATTCCTGCGCCAGTAACATGACTAGAACTCAGCAACCAGCGGCCCGCGAGCGGTGGCACCTTTTAGCTTGTGACCGTTCAAAACGAGCCGATGTGTCGCGGCTCTTTGTGAGGTCAACGGGACGGATTCCTTCTGCTGCTCACGCCAGTGTTTAAAGAACACAGGGGCCAGAGTGTGATTAGAAAACTGCAACATTTACGCTTCATCTCCACTGCTGCATTTGCAGGGTCTGTCAGCTCAATAGGTTTTCTCTATATGTTTGGCCCTGATTTACAAAGGAAATAGTAAAATGAGAATAGTCTGCCTGATAAACTGTGTAGATGATTGAATGCGATGTCATCAGTGATGACATTTGGCCTGTATGACACTGAAGTTTTTGGGGTGTTTTTGGAGCTTTTACTGCTCAGAGTCGACCTCTTTCCTAATTCACTCCATCTATTTTGACCCTTTCTGCTTTAATTTCCTTTTGTATCAGTTGACTCAGTTCTGGAAGGTCAAGTCGAAGGTCCGAATATCATGATAATTTTATGTGACCTGTTCTTTTTCTGTTATGTCATGTTTACGCCACATTTTACTGAAATGTGCTTTAACAAACAAACAAAAAAGAATCGGTTGCACAGGTTTGAATATTTATTTTTCTCAAATCTGGCTCAAAATTTCCCAACTCTGCGATCAATAAAGTAAATCTTATCTTAAATGACAGTTCGATATACACAGACAGCTCTATTAGCATTTGTTGAGGTTTCCCTCAGTAAGTTGCAGAAAACTTAAAATAAAAGTGACATTTCAGGCTGGATGTTTGGCTCTTGTTGCAAACAGCGAAGCCGTATGAGTGTTTCCTGCTTTGATCTAACCTGAAGCGAAGTCCATTAATTAGAGGCAGGAATGCGGTGGAAGCCAGTTTAGTGTTGTAAATCCTGCTTCCTTGTCCTGATCAGGTACTCAGTTGTGTCCAAGTTTCCACTATCTGTTGATGTAAATTTTGCAGGTAGGCCTTCTTCATGGTTCCTCAGTCTCTACTGTGTCTATTTTTAAAATGTGTCTCTCTAGAAAGCATTTCTACTTGCCTTCGGGAGCAGCAGTGAATATCTTCTGTGCTCTAAGGTATATGTCAAAGGTCAGCGGCCCCCACCAGGAGGAGGTTTGCTTAAATCCAATTTGAATGCAGGAGGTATTTAATAATTACACACTCAAAGGTGTGTAATTATTAAATCAGAACCATTGGCCATTAAATCCATTTAGTAAACCCCGTGCAAACTTGTTTTTTCCCCCTCTGCAATAATTTTTCATCCTTTCTTTACACGCATGAGGAGAGGTTTAATAATCCTTTTAGTCAGGATGGACCAAAGGATTAGGCTGACCAAAGGAAGTCTAAACGACTGCTTTGTTGTTCTTTTCTCTGCGACAGCCCCGGGGACGTTGCCCTGCTGAACTGCACTGCCATTGTGAACACCAGCAACGAGTCGCTGAACGACAAGAATCCAGTGTCGGACAGCATCCATCAGCTCGCCGGGCCTGAACTGAGGGAAGAGCTTGTGAAACTCAAAGGTAGAGCAAAAGGGAAGAGCAACAGAGAGGATAAAAGTAAATCACGAGGCAAAAGTTTCATATGGAGATTTGTACCTGTAGAGGCCAGGAGAGCTTATTTTAGTCATGTTAAGGTTTTATATGATAGACCAACACAAAATAGATGCACCGATCTGATACTAATATTGTTATCAATCCCGATATTGAAAATAATTGAAAATAAATGATTGGGTATCGTTGAGAATGTGACCAATCTATTCAGTCTAATGCTATGCTCTGCGCGACGGCAGGCTTATTTATTTTACATGGGCTCTTATGCTCCTAATTGACTGAGCAGATTAAAGTTGTGTTATTTTTACATGTTCCACCAGGCTTGTGAAGCTATTGGTGTATTTAAATGAGCTGAACTGGTGCAGAGTTATCAAACAGTAAGAATAATTCACTACATTTATTTCTGTGTTTTTAAAAAAGAAACGTCTTGAGTCAATTTAGCACTGTTTCCCTGTATCGGATCGTCATCAGCCAATACCAGACCTCAGATATCGGTGTCGGTATCAGAAGTGAGAGCAGTGAACCCCTGTATCTTTGTGAAGCAGAAGTTCCACCTGGTGTTTTGTGTGCAGGATGTCGGACTGGCGAGGCCAAGCTGACCAAAGGCTTCAACCTGGCGGCCCGGTTCATCATCCATACTGTGGGACCGAAGTACAAAGCCAAATACAGGACTGCAGCGGAGAGCTCTCTGTTCAGCTGCTACAGGAACGTCATGCAGCTGGCAGCGTAAGACCCAACAGTTCAATCGGCCACTCGCTCCGTCTGATCCGGGCCAGCTTCTTCACACACTCTCTGGTTCCATCTGGCCGGGAAACAACCCTGAATGATGTCCTGTCCTTCACTTTGTTAAACATTTCTTTTCCTCACAGATTGTGACCTGGTGCAATAAACATACTTGCTTTTTTTTTAAAGAAGCAATCTAATTCTTCCAGAAACAATACAATGAAAGTTTTGGCTCATTAATCAAATCTCAGCTGTTTTGGCTTTTGAAGTCAAAGTGAAGAAATTTAGAAAGTTTAGAAATTAGAAAGTGAAAAGCTACTCAGACGTTCCCTCTTTTCGGAAAACAACCTTTTAAATTTAGCTAGTTTTAAAATGCCTTTATGTTTCACTAAATAAGAATCTTAGGCCTTCTTCACATGTAGCTGGAACTTTATAAAAGTGAATATGTCTGCCACATAGTTTGAAAAGGTATCGCCATACACACTGGATTAGTTTTCATCCACACAAACCCACTGAATGACACCACTGAGCGTTGTTTTAAACATGCCAAACCCACAGGGGGCGGTGTAGTGCAGCGCTAAAACCTGTGCCAGTCGATGACAATCCTCCAAAACAACCACAACTTCCTGTTAGGATTTAAACATGGCGCCAGGAGATTCATTTGTGTGGTCAGACAGAGAGGTTAAACTAAATTTTATTATTATAAAAATGAGTAAAACTCAAGATGGTGTTGATTTGGATGCCATCGATTGGGATATATGGAGGTTGAGCAGCAGTTTGCCTTCATGTTGGGCCTGTAAAAACAGGCAAAAAGCATCTGAATGTCATGCATTTACCTCTGAATCTGTAGTTTCCAGTGTCCACACACAAATGCAAATAAGGAGGATTCTCAAATTTCCACTTCAGTTTTCATGAGCAATCGTTTTAATGACGGTAGAGTTTACATGTGGATGAAAAACTATTCTGGTTCCCAGAAATCTGGCTATGTGTAGACTAAGTCCCAAGTCTAACCACGCTGTATTTCCAAACTTTTCCCACCTTTTTACATATCACTATCTTGATTTAAACATTTCCCTGAGGTTTGATTGTCATTAGATTTTTTTTTTTTTATGCAAACAAACCCGTGAGAATGTTTTTGTTTTTTTCTCCTGTCCCTCGCAGAGAACAGTCGATGGCGTCTGTCGGTTTCTGCGTGCTGACCACCACCAAAAGAGGCTATCCACTGGAAGACGCTGCACACATCGCTTTCAGTAAGACCCGTCTATTCAGACTTTGAGGGAAACGCTGACTCTTCTCTTCTTTTACTCTCTGCTAGCGAGCCGTGTGGATTAAAAGACATATTGCGGCAGAGGAGATGGACAGTAAGAGAGTTTAAGAGGAACCACACCCAAGAACGACAACCACTCCCTGCCGATACATTCCACATCGGATTGAGTGGATCGGTGACAAGTTCCTGGTATTAGTTCTGTCATGGAAAGAAGTGATGTGACTTTGAGCTCAGTGAAAGCAAAGAAAACAGTTGGGTGCTAAAAGCTAACAGGCTAGTCAACGCCACAATGAATGTGGCTATCTAAATCAGCTCAGACTGAAAATGTTCCATCAGTGAAACACTGTCAGTGTAAAGTTAACAGTGTTTTCATCAACCGTTTTTATGTGCATTTTGAAGTATTGCATTAAAAAAGGTTGATTTTAAAATGCCAAAATTCAAAATGTCTTCCTCAATTTCTAAACAAAATGTTTTTAACGCTAACTTGAGGTGGTTTTTGGCTTTTCTGAGAAAATTTGATTCGCTTAATTGGAGATGGAAACACATTTGCCAAATGACCAAACGCTCTCTTCCACTGGTGAGTCTCTGCCTTGCCAGGGGCACAAAACTCAGAGATATGTGGTCCTGCAACTGCTACCGTTATTACCACCATGCACGACGTCTACATTTGACAAAATTACGCTTCGTGCAGCCCGGTTGATTCGCTCCAAACCAGTAGACGGAAATGCACCTTTTTGGGGGGTTTTTTTGGCTCAAAATTCTCATGAGAATCAGATGGGAACTAGTTAGCAGTCTAGTTTCAACCGAACAACATCTGTTCCTAATACTGCCACCTTGTTGGCATTATTAATCTGCCTAAACAAGAATGGCAGAAACTTTTAGATTTTGAATCAGACTTTTGGACCGAATCCAAAAAACATATCGGCATGTAACACAGTTTCCCTCAAAGTCTCTCTCTAGTTGGGTTTTTTGCAATTCTTCTTGGCGTTGCTTGGTGTAACTTCTAGGTATATTTGCCCATACATCTATTACAAAGTGACAGTGTCATTTTAAAACACCTATGTGAACAATTATCAACGTGACCGGTGTTTTAATAACGGTGACCCAAGCTACAGCAAATGTTACGTTTTCGTGTGGCGTGTCGATCTCATTGGTACGTCCAGTAACAACAGTGTTCGTTTGGTTTGCTGTGTTTACAGGAACAGTGCGCCGGTTCCTGGAGAACCATGGCAACAGCATCGACTCGGTGGTGTTCGCAGTGTCAGACACAGAGGAGGTCTGTATGACACCGATACATACTGACGCTACAGAATTATTCACAAACACTAGAAGACAATACATTCAAGCAAAATCTGTGTCAGAAATTGTGTTTGGTCTACGTTTAAATGTTCAGACACTGTGTCAGCGTGTCAGAGTGACTCAGTAAATGATTGCTCATTGTTTTTGTTTTGGTTGAGACATTGCTGCTGCTGTTTTTTTGTTTTTTTAATTTGGACAATTATTCCTTCCATTTTTGGATGCTGTGCAGATGGTGTTGTTACGATGCGTCTCCCTGCCAACAAGGTGTTTTTACAGCAAATTAGCACATCAAAAGCTGAAATAGTACCTGAACTTTGACCCCAAGTCCAGGTAGAGTTGAAAAAGGAGGCTTCACGGAGAAAGTTTAAACCATCTCTTCCACTGATCTTATCCTCAACTCCAACATTTCTCTCAACATCTGTTTGGTTTTTTAACCACACAGCCAGAGAGGAGCGGCAAAAGCAAATGAGGTGGATTAGCACTCACAACTTTGTTTTGTGCAGTTTTCTACTACATACTACTGTGTGATATTGTTTGGAAATTGAGCAGTTTGCAGTTCTTAATAGTCTTCAGTCAGAAGCCGCTTCAGACTTGTGTGAGACTGACTGCTACTGGATCTCCTTCCAGTTCACGGCGTCACCATCTGCGTTAAAACTCTGAAAATACTTGGATTATAAGAGTTACAACAGTATTTAATTTCCCTTTTGGGATCAATCAAGTATTTTTGAATTGAATTGAAGCAGTGCGTTAGAATCATCTTTTTTTCTAAAGGGGGTGAATAACGTTCAGCGGTTCTCTCTAAATGTCTGTAAATACCCCAAAAAACAAAACAAAAAACACTGAGATGGATGTGTGTGTGTGTTTAGTCTGCGTACAAGAAGCTTCTCCCGCTGTACTACCCTCGCTCCGAGGAAGAGGAGCGGCGCTGCCTTCCTTTCATCCCGGCTGACATTGGCAACTCGGAGGGCGAGCCCGTGGTCCCAGAGAGACAGATCCGCATCGCAGAGAAGCCAGGCAGCCTGGAAGGTACGTTCTCCCATCATTGGAGCAGAACAATCCGTTTGCCAAGGGTGGAAAAAAAAAAAAAAACGTCATTATTTCTCAGATGTTCGGTATCAAGTTTGGGGAAACGGAATCAGATCAAACATTCGTTCCTTTTGGCTAAGAAGTCAGCAAAACAAGCAGACTCATGCACAATTTGGTATTTTTCTCACTTCCCGTCTTCCCTCTCAAGAGAAACATGATTTTTTCAAAAAATATTACAGATGTAGGCTTTTTTTATTTCGGGTTTAAAACAAAAAAAACCCCAGAAATTAGTGACACAACAGCAACAGCTCATAGGTTAGAAATGTTCCTTTCTCAGGATGAAGTGTGGAAGCAATTCGATGTGTCAGTCAGACGGTGGAAACAAATCTCACACAGATGGAACCAAATCTCCTGTTTCCTGCATGGAGCCGAGTGAGCAGAAGTGAAGTGAGGACAGAGTTCATCGAAAACCGTAATTATCAGTCTAGCTTTGGAAACCTGCATTTATGAAACTTTGAGGTTGAATATCCAGATCACTTGTGACTTTTGGACTTTTTTTATTTTTATTTTTTGGCTAAAAAAAACCAAAATGTAGTCCAGTTCTTTTGGGCTCATCATCTTGTTCTCATAATCTCCTGAAGATAAAGTTCTGAGAAAGAACTCGGTTCTAAAATGTCTTTAATGACGGTTTAGCAGATAAGTGGAGATTATCTGAAAACAAGAAGCACATAACAGAGATATCTGAAAATGAAACCAATCAAATGTTTTTAGATACTCTATTTTTTAAAAAAAAAGTTCAACAAAAAGATCGAGAGATTCACTGATGGGGCTTTGGAAGCGTTTTCTGTTTTCTTTGAGTAACAAGCTGCTAGTTCTGGATTAATTTCAACTTTTTTCTTACTGCGCACAGAAGAATAAACCTGCCGCAGATTTTTGGGTAGGTTAATGGTTTTGAATCCAATAAGAACCAAAATAATCACAAGATTATATTCATGCATGAAAGCTTATGACTCTAACCTCTATCTGGTTTTTATTTTAAAAAAAAAGTGCTTTAAAGTCTGTGTTGTTGGGTTATGGGTTTCTCCACGTAAAATTGTGGAGGTTCTCAGTTTTAATGCATTTAGTGATTGGAGAAAAAATATCAGATTATTCTGCATTTGAGCGGCAAATCACTGATCAAAAGCGATCAAGATAAAACGGGCTGAATATTATTTTCATTTCCTTTCGGGATCAATAAGGTACTTTTGAATTTGAGTCTCTAACATTGTCCTCCACTCACACAATTAACAGAATTTTATTGTTATTAGTAAAACATAATAAAAGTTTTCTTTCTGAAAATCTGGATTTTGAAGATATTAAAGTAAGGGGAAAAAAAGTGGATCAAAGGTCCCAGGGCGCCCTGTGGTCACAAAAAAATACATGTCACAATTCTTGATTTTTCTATCTGTAAAACTATGCCAACATGAAAAAAATAAGATGAAAATATAAACTGTAGCGTCCAGGAATGTGGTGGGTTACAAATTTAATTTAATTTAATCGCTAAACATTTCTGATGCTGCTAGCATCTTTGTTTAGTGACAAATTGAATCCCACTGTTGAGCATTATTATTTACAAATAGAAAGGTGGAATATGACTCGTTTGTTTTTATGTAATCTGACTGGAGTCGATGTTGCTGGTTTGACTTGAGGGAGAGCAGAGCAGGTTTCTTTATGAGAGCAGCGTTTGAGCACCGCAGCATCACAGTGAAATGAAACTCTCCTGCTCCTACTGAAGCATTCATTTTCGAGGTATCTCGAAGGAATCGATCCCTCGTTATCCCAGGAAAAGCGCATATGCAGCTGTTTGCTCCTGACAGAAACGAGTCAAAGAAGCACAAAATATCAGCCGAGCCCCCCGCTCCGCCCAAAGCTCCATGTGCTCAGCAACCTGCGTGACCTCTGGAGCTGCATGCGCTCTAATTGTTAGGTTTCTGGGAGCTGGACTGTGAAAGCCAAAGCCATTGTGTCAGTCAGTGAGGTAGAGCGTTTTCCAACTTGAGTCTGTTGTCTCCATTGACCTGAGCCGTGATGTCTTCTGGCGCAGAGCTTCAAAGTTGGGAGATGTGGCTTCAGACGGTGGATCCAAAGTAAGCAGGCTTGCTGCAGAGGAAGCCCAACAACAGCCTCTCACACACACACACGAACACACACACACACACATGGCTTTGTCAGCGCTGATCAAATGTTCACATTGCATGTGGTTGAGGAGGGATTGAAGCGGTGCCTGGATGCGGTCTTGACTCTGATGGCACACAAATAATGTCATATGCATCTGTGTCTGTGTACTGCAATAAATGAGAACAAGCAAATATTCTGACATGAGTGAGGTAAGCAGGTTTGTGTTTTTGAAATAAACAGAAAACAGACTGCAGGTAGGAAGGGGTTTCGTTTCTGTGAGGAGCCTCATTTAGGTCCAACAGGATCCGCACATTCTTAAAAGACTTAAATAAAGTAAGAGCTTAAAATGTCTTAATTTTTTTTTTTTGAAGTAAGATGGGTTAACCACAGGTCTTAGATTTAATTCTGTATGTTCTGTGCATTTTTCTTTTTTCTCATGTGAGTTTTCTGTCCGGCAAACTTTGAATCGCACTCAGTATGACTCGAGATGATTGAGGCTACTGCTAACTCACTGCTAACATACCCTCGCTAGCTAGCTAGCACATTTACCAGCAGTTGGCTGGACAATGTTTGTACATTTCTATGAAAATATAGGTCTTAAATTACATTCATAATGGTTCTTAAAAAGTCTTAAATCCATTTATCTAAAATTAAGGCCTTAAAATGTACTAAAATTTTTTTTTTTTTTTTCAAAGTAAGTTGAATTTTGTCTTTATATGACAAAATTCAACTGGTATATTCAATATTTATTTATTGTCATGTGTCTTTTCTCTCTGGCAAAAATGTGCGCTATGCCGCCGCTAACTAGCCAGCTAGCAAATTTATCGGCAGTTGTCTGGACAAAGTTTGTTCGTTTCTGTGGAGATGCGGGTCTTAAATGGCTGTTAAGTCTTGAATTTGTTGGTGAAACCTGCAGAAACCCTATATGATCTTTTTCTGTCCAGATGAGCGTGAAGAGGAGAGCCTGGAGCTGGATTTGGGTCAGGTGGGGAATCACGCCTTCGCTCGGATGGAGGGCGACGTGGACAAGCAGAGGAAGCAGATCCTCCAGGGCCAGATGTCTGAAGCAGCCGTACAGAAGCAGCACCAGAGAAAGTAAGAGTCCCAGCAAAGGAAATATTTGCTGAAAAGCATGTCTCCAGCTAAATATATCCCAGATTATTCATATTTCTTTGAAAAACTATAAATACCAATTTTCACCACAGTCTGGCCCGTTTTCTTGCCTTGACAGCTGATTAATCATTAGCATTACAATCAGAGGTGATGTCACACTGTGTGTGTAAGAAAGCATTTACTGTGAAACAGGTTGTTACTAATTTAAAACAGAGATTCAAACTCTTGTGTTAGCTTGGTTAGCATTACTCTCTCTGTTCTCTTGAAATGCCACTCATGTCTTAATTGTGAGATTTCCAATTTCTGCTAATTCAGACAGAGGTTGGAAATGCAAAAGAGTAAATTGGATAAACTTTGCTGTAATTTACACTGGTGGTTTTCTAAGCTTTCCTCGCAGTCACTTTGCGTGTCCGGCACTCTGACAGACTGGACCAAGTGGAAGAACGGCCGACACCAACAGGCTTCCTACTGTAGCAGCAAACAGTTTTCTTTAAAATATCTCCTTACTTGTCTGTAGTTCCTCTGACTTGTAAATACCTTGCAGATATCCTCCCACATTACCAACCTCTGCACTGAAGACTGTTATTGATGTTTGTGACGCGGAAAAAGGCATTTCTGTTGCAGTTTGTGAAACACACATTTTGGTACGGTTGAAAACTCTCAAAAACCTTTTCTGAAAAAAGAGTTCTTTCGAAACTTCCATGAAGCAAATATGTGTTTGTGATTCCAATTCTGTGGTTAATGGGAATACGGCTATTAATGCACCAATCAGAAGAATCTTGAAGATTGGTTAAATACCAAGCAAGTAAAGCCTGATACTCAAAAATAAATTCGCACAAACAAACAGCTTGTTCTTTAAGGTACTGCAATAATATCAAGGATCTACGCTTACAGAGAAGATCATCTTTATTTCTTGGCAAGTGTTTTGTGATATTTGATTGTTGAAATAAAACTAGGTTTATACTAAATTAGCATGCTTTAATACCCTTGTGAAGAATTGGAAAACAGAAAACTGGAAAATTGGCCTCAACAAAAAAACAAAGAAAAAGAAGCGATTGGTGCATTTCTCTACACATCTATACTTGTATTTCTTGCTACCATTACTTCAGTTAGTGCAAAAGCAGGTGTAGAAAATAAAGAACGCCTCAGGAGGAATCCCAGATGGATTTTGAGAGTTTTTGGTGTAACTCAGAACCACCAAACTGAAGGACCTGCCGCCTGGAGAGCTTTGATTTCCTCCAAACCGCAGCAGAGATGATTTGAAGCCGTCCAGCATCAGTCACCACTTCAAAGAGAACCTCAGTTTTACCAGAAGTTGCAGGAGGTTTTATGTTTCTGTGCAAGTGCTAGTTGCGTTACATCCACTGTGTATCAAAAAGCAACCTTTTCTCTTTCTTTTTTGTTTCCGTCTGTGTGTGTTTGGGTCCTGCAGCTACAGTCGCTGGCTGTGTCGAGCGAGAGCGGAGGATCTGTCAGACATCGCTGCGCTGAAAGCCTTATATCAGACCGGTAGGTGGGAGAGGCTGCCAAAATATCTACTGTGCAACCTCCTTCGGGAGCCAATAGTAATTTCATGTTCTGTATTTGAAGACTATTGAAAGTGTTTTCACGTTACAACTTCAAACCTCCCAAATTTCATGTTGTAGAC
This sequence comes from Poeciliopsis prolifica, assembly GCF_027474105.1. Classification (NCBI taxonomy): domain Eukaryota; kingdom Metazoa; phylum Chordata; class Actinopteri; order Cyprinodontiformes; family Poeciliidae; genus Poeciliopsis; species Poeciliopsis prolifica. The sequence goes on from NW_026562382.1 coordinate 1,000,504, forward strand.
CAACACACAGATGCAAAGCTTCTTGATTTGATGGGTGCTTCATCTTGGATTTTAACATTCCCACACATCTAGAAACGTTCAAATGTTTTTCTTCATGCTCTTTCCATAAACAGCTTTACAGGTTGAGCTGTTCAACAGGTTCTTAAACTGGGGTCTAAAATGCCAAACAAGCTCTCAGATTGCTACTTTTTTAGGAGAGATTCACACAAAACACCTTCAGACGTTTTCAAGCTGAGAGGAGAATCCCATTTGGTGTGGATCCCTGAAAATTTGATTGGGGAAAAATTCAAGAGTTCTGGATTGTAAAACACACGATTGAAGCTAAAACGTCTCATAATTGTGTGACTTAATGGTAGCGGGACGATAACAGGTAGATGATTATGATGAACGATAATATTGTTGCTTTGAGACCATTTTTAAATCATATATGGTATAATAATGAAAGATGAGTAAACTTTCATTTTGTACAGAACATACAGCTGGGAGATATTTTACATGTCCAAAATAAAACACAACAATAAAAAGGAAAAGAAGCAACTTGTAACCAAAACCATACGTAAAGTGTATTATGGAATCTCTGTAAATGGAATGACAGAGCATTATGTCCAATAACAAGAACGGAAATTATTAATCAGTTAATGAATTGCTTATTATAGCAGACATAAGTAGGACCTGACAGTTCTCCCTGAATATTATGTTCAAATGGAAAGTTGTCAAAAATACTGGATGAGGATCTAGAGATGTAAGTCAATAGAAATATTGAATTTAGTTATGTAAAACATAGGAACCCCGAAGACATAAATAATCCAACATGATCCTTCTGCTTAAATTAAAATCATCTTGTTTGCCGTTTTTGTTGAATGGAAAGAATCAGAGCAACGAATCCAGACAAAACCTGCAGTCAGTTACTAAAGCGTCTTCCCTCTGCATGCTGTCAGTGAGTGGAGCGGTGCGTCAGAAACCAGCGTGTGTGTTGAGTGTGTGTTGTGGCCCAGAGCCTCTAATGTGGGTTTGCTAGAGATCAACCGGGTTTGTTTGTTTCTTCAGCTGTCAGGTGCAGCTGCTGTTCGTCACCAGGAGGGGGCAGTGTTGTTGTTGTTGCTGTTGTACAGTCCTGCATCTGGTTGTAGGATGTCCTTTTCGACGTGACACCTTTATTTACTGATTATTTTTAAACGAGGAAACGTTTAGAATAAATATTTAATGGTTATAGCAGAAGCTGAATTTCTTTCCCTTTTCACAAGTTGCATTTCTATTATATTACATTTCAAAAGGTGGAAGTCCAGCTAGATGGAAACAAAACGATTGGAGGCATGTTGCTTCGTCACCCTCTGTTTTTATTTTCCTAAGTGTCACTTGTTTTGTTTCTTTTTGTCGTCAAACATGACCGACTTGTGGCGGATTCAGTGAGACTGCAGACGCCGTCGCTCTGTGACCCGAGAACAGAAAGCATGCATTCAAATTGGATTTAAGCAAACTCTGCTCTGAGAGCAGTTTCAGACGTGTCATGAAGTTCAAGCATGAAGTCGGTGGTTTGATGTGCCGGATAACCGGGCCAGCCTGTTTTCACGCTGGGAGACTCCCTCGGCTTTTTCTGCAGCGACTCTGTTGCAGACGCAGAACTTCTGATGTTCGCTCTGTTCTGGGTTTTTATTTATTTGTTAAAATATAATTTATGTGGAGGTTTTTTTCCTCGTCTGTTTTCCTCTTCAGGGAAAAAAAGAAAACAACAAAATGATGTAATAAATTACTCGAAACGCATTTGTGGCCAGTATTTCAGTAACGCTCTGAGCTGCTCATCCTGATTTTACTCGATTCTGATTTCTGCTGAAATAGCAAAATATTTGTTCATAACTTCTGGTTTAATGAATCCAGGAAGAGATGATACTACAAAATATAAAAACAAATAGCCTGCTTCTCTCTGCTTCATTGAAAAGAGGTGCTGGCACACATAAATCTTACTATAGACGCATACAGTAGAGAGTGTTAACTTTTTTTTTATGTCTTTTTGATAATATTAATCTTTTACAAGATATTAATCTTGTTTCTGCTAGATTTTGTGTCCAGCCTGTTGTTTGAGAGCAAAAAGCTTCAATGTTTTATTGTTTGTACCGCTAAATGATCTATTCATTTATTGAATTTATATATAAGACTTAAAAAGCAAATGTTAACAGTTGGCATAAATGTTAATTGTTTACATTATAGACTGTTTAGCGTTTTATGTTAGCAATTAGCAGTCTGACTTCCCGATTGGTCTGAACAGCTCACCAGGAACTCACCACATTTCCGGGCGAATTCTTGAAGGTGAAACTTTTACCAGCGATTTTGTAACATTTCTGCTTGTCTGTTAGGTGTGGACATATGCGGCAGGACGGTGATGGTGGTAGTCGGACGAAACATCCCAGTAACCCTCATTGACCTGGAAAAGGTTCTTTTTAAAAATCTTCTAAGCACTTTTCGGGGTCAGACTGGCCCAATCGTTCTTCACTTTGTGTTTTACAGAGCGGGTTTTTTTTTTTTTTAAATCGTTTCTGTTTTCCGTTTAGGCCTTACTGTACTTCATCCATGTGATGGATCACATCACAGTGAAGGAGTATGTGATCGTTTACTTCCACACGCTGACCGGAGAGCACAACCATCTGGACTCGGACTTCCTCAGAAACCTCTACGACGTCGTCGACATCAAGTCAGTCTGAACTTTTTCTCTCCCGAGTCAAACTGAACTCAGAGTTTCAACTCTTATTGAGTCCATGCTGGGGTTTGATCCGCCAACAGTTTATGATGGTCTTCATTTGAGGCTTGATAGACTAACTAGCTTCCAATTGAAGATGTTGAAACCGATCAATACTTTTCTGTTGGCAGCAGTGCTACATTTTAAAGCACACAAACCCTCTTTAAGCTGAAAATAGCAGATAATTAAAACCACCAACACTCTTCAAAGATGTGGTAGCTGAGCCAGGCTGAGTAATGGAGACCATAGCCAACTAGCTAACGACTGTAATAAAAGAGATGCAGAGTTTCCTTTAAGGAGTGTCTCACTCAAAGACGACATCAGTGTGTTTAACACACTGAACTTCAAAGGGAAGTGGCAAAAACAAATGAGCTGGATTAGAACTGCTTGCCAGAAACTGTTTACAGACTGTTGCTGTCTTCAGTCAGAGGTTTTTTTCTGATTCATTGTGAAACTGACTGCTACTGTTGGTCCTTCCTGCCCACATTACAGGATCTGTAAACGAGTTATGGCAAAATGTGATTTTCTTTCGTTGAACTGAGTTGATTTGAACAGTTCATTACTGTTGAACTGTTTTGTTTGAGAAGAACTTACTTACTCTAAATTAAATGCACTTTTTGCTTTAAGACACCAATCACGGCTAATCGTTCTTTTGGCTGCAACGATTTCTAGTTTTTTTATACTGAAGATCGGCTAAAAACAGTCAGAGATCTTTAATGATTCATACCCGACGAACGTGATTTGTTCTTTGGTTTCTGACATGCTGGGTGCAGACTCCTAAAATTCTGACTGACAGTGAGTTTTTGTTCTTCTCACTGCTGCTCAGAGTTCATCACATGTGATTGACTGTTCATCCACATGTTTTTGTTTTTCCCCAGCATTGACCACTGTGCTCTTCCTTTGAATCTCAGTCACTCTGGCTTTTAAAGTTGTCTGTCTTTCCACTTCCTGATCTGATTTGGATACTGTAATTTTTTAAGATATCGGTTCTGTTTAGCTGAATACTTTCCAGCAATTCTTGTCCCTTTTTTTCGTCCGCATAATTAATGTGGTCTGTTTTAGTCTTTAACTAAAATTATATTTACTCAAGATTTCACACCATTACTTTGGATGGGTTTTTTCTCCTTCCTTTTCTAACACAAACTACCTTCACAGAAGTCAAATATGTATTTATATCCACACACAAACAAACTTCCTTCCATAATAACTTCAAGAAATTTTTGGGTGACCTGTGGGAATCTCCATGCAGCCACTACACCTTCAAACACAACATGCTGCTGTCTATAAATATTCATTGGTTTGTTTTCACCAAGAGTTTCTCATTCATTTTCTATCTGGCAACTTTTGCCACTAGTTTCACTTCATGTGAGAAGTTCACACGAAGGACGACAGTTTTGATTTTGTTTTATGCGAGCGACCTGTTCAGATGGCGGACGGGCCGGGTGCAGCTTTGGGGCAGCCGTCTCAGAACATGGATGAAAACTCCTCCGTCCCACTTCCCCTTTCAGTGGAGCAGGGAAAGCCCACGCAGTCATTCACAATAACGCGGAGCGTCTTCACGCTTTCGCTGATTCATCACAGACCTCGGTGAATGCAGGTGGAATGCAAATTATGAATGTCTCCTGACATTTCATTGTGACATGTATCTATACATCCTACATGGCCACAAAAAAGCTCCAGGCAGAGATTGCTTTGCTGTTTGAACATTTTTTTGAATGACATGATGTAATGTACATGCCAACATTTAGCTAGAAAAGCTACTTCCTGTTGGAGGTATTGTCATGATTCCCTGTTTCCTAGCAGGCAGCAGACTCATTTTGGCTTAGCATGACTTAAAGTTGCACTATGCAACTTTTACATATTTGTTAAAACTCACTATGTCATGACAGGATAGCATGGGTGAAATCCCCTCACCTGAAAGGCCGGGTCGGGGTTCATCATTACGAATTGTCATAGAGATTTAGGAAAAACTAATAGTGGAAGAGAGTTAAGAATAAAGTTATGACATGCTTTATACAAAACATTTAGAAAAGAGCCAAAAATCAGAGTCTGAAAAAATGTAAAAGATGGATAATTGCTTGTGGCCGACATCATAAGCAGCTGAATGCCACAGTGATCGACGGTGTAACTGCAACATGTTCGTCTGTATGGAGGGTTTTGTCAGCGTGACATCATTCGCTTTGTGGTTAAATCAGAAATGAAGGCTTCGGGCCGGGTCCAAAGCAATAAATGTGTGCTGTGCTACAAATGGGTGCAGTGTCTTTGTAAAGCAGCGACTTCAGGCATGTGGCGCAAATATTCATGCACAGCCTGATCAAAACCGTTCAGGTTTGCTCTTTGCATATCATAAAGTAACAATCACCTGCACATCTACACAGAGGATGAGGCTTGGATACAATGACAGAAAACATAGCAGGTCAAATGTTTGGCCGGAAAATGAGCTGCAGATTATTGCTGCGTGTTCCACAAATTTACGGTCTCACATGAAACGCGTTTGTTTTTGGCAAAAGCAAATCAGTGCTCCTTATATAGAGTCTTTTAAGATCAGGCTCCTGGGCTTTAACGTCAATTTCTCCATGGTTTCTTGCAAAATAACTTTATGGACCCGTTCAAGCCCCCCGGCCCCTATTTCCTTTGCCTGTTTGTTGACTGATGAGGCAAAAAATGCCCCACCAAATAACATCGGGTCATAGCGTGAGCTTCACTACCTTCACCACAACTTTGTTTTTCTGTCCGAGGTTTGCTCTGCCCGGGTTACGCTTCTGCATGGGTGGAGCGATCTTGCCTTGGCGTCGTTTCAATTCTGTTAGCAGTTTTCTTTGGACCATAGAACAAGCGATTACATTCACTTTGTCCTGTGAGAACTGATGTGCATTTGGGCAGAGCAGAAAAAGGTTTCGAGTCCTGAACTCCCGGTCACACAGGGAGAGTCCCTGTCCAGTCAATGCCTTTCACACTGAGTGGTAGAGATCACTCAGTGTGTGTGTGCCAGGGAACACACCCTCCTACACACCTGAGGACTCGGTCCACCAGAGGGATTGTGTTCCTCTTGGGTATTTCTTTGCTACTTCTATTTGGGCATCCCCACACACATCTGTGAGGCTCTATTGTCTGTACCTGACTCGTTTTCTTTGGTTCACTGTGAAGTTATTGTGGGGTCTTATGTCCGTTGACTAGTCCTTGTGGTGATCCACTTTCCGTCCCTCAGTCAACCCTCATGTTATCAATTGGGTTCAGTAAACCTGGGACTGGGCTTCTCCTGTAGAGGGTTGAAAGAGATCGTGAGTAGGCACTGACCTCCTTGTATTTGTCATGTAGACTAAGTAGGTCGAACTGGTGGTAGTTGAGCCTCCATGCTTGGTCACACCAGAGGTTATAAATTTGGGTTATTCTGGTTTAAATAAATCCCTTCATCATTTTACATCCACTTTACAGTTATACAACAACTTTACCTTGGTCTGTCACATGAAACATTGGCTGCAAAATATGTTCAAGTTTGAGGTTTAATGTGACGCTTGAAAACATCTTGAAGTATTTTTGCGGGGCATAGCAAGCGCAAAGAGGCAATAAACACAGATCAACATTCTGGGCACCGCCAGGTTTTCTAATGTCAGATGTTCATGGCATGTCATCGATTTCAAAGCCCCAGTTGTTGAGAGGAAGTCAAGAACCGTGTCTGTGTGTTGGTTTAATCTTAAAGCAAAAACACCGAGGTAGCTACCACCTTAGCATCGGTTTGTGACCTCAGCAGTGCGTCTCTGCTGTTTGCAGACTCGGATACTGCAGAGAGTTATGCTTATCTCAGTTTAGTTCATTTAGCGTCGACCTCTTGACTCCAGCGAATGGCTCAAGATGTCATAAAATGATGAATCAATCTCAGCTAGGTGTAACAAAGGAATTCACCAAACAGCTGCCTTGTGAATCACGTTAATGAGAAAGACTCATGAAAGATGTTTGAGGGTTTTTACCAACTTTTCAGCAATTCAGCATCAACAGTGGCCACATTTGTTCTGTATCTGTTCTTATTGCTGCATTTGTTGATGATCGATCACTTTCTCTGACACCCCCCCCCCCAACTAGCCATGGTTACAAAAACATCGACTGAGCTCACACGGCTGATTCTTGTTCTGGCCCGTGGACCAGATCTGTGGACACTTTTTGACTAAACATGTGTCTCTAATTGCTGGGAGAATCGGGAAGCCGCTTCAATTTTAAAATGACATAACTTGGGTGTTCGGACGTTGGCCAGAGGCTGTTATGTGGAGAAGCCTATTTTATATCCGTCTTTACTTGTTTGTCACGTTTTTTTTAATGAGTTGTACATTTTCAGTGAGCAACACAGACACTGTGGTCTCTGTGGGAAAGCTGTACGACTGTGTGGTAATTGTTTCATCGCTGATGGACAGGTTGGAGCTGACTGTTGGGAAAATTTGTGGCTCTTGGACCTCAAACCCACACTTTTAGAAGCGCAGCTACAGTGACTTCACTTTGCACATGTTGTTTTCTTAATATATTGGTCATCTCATCCTTTCCATAGTCTCCAAGTTCACACTGATTCCTTTTGTTTTTACTTTAAAAGCGAGATATGAGACGGATTCTGTCTCATCTCTGCTGTTTTTTTGTTGTGTTGCAGGTATAAAAAGAATCTGAGGGCCTTTTATTTTGTCCATCCGACGTTTCGCTCAAAGGTAGGAGTCAGCGCCTTCTCTGCACTTTTTTTTTTAGCTTCCTGCCAAGTTTCTAATTTGCAGATGCCTTACGGTGGAGCTGGTGTTGATTTGGAGGAAAGACTCTGCAACAGTGGGATTAAAAACAAACAACAACAAAAAACCCAGATCATCCATTACCTTTATTAGTGCCAGGTTAAGACGGTTTTCAAAGTATGCAGGTTTTCTCTTTTAATAAACATTTAAATAGCTGTTAAAGCAACATTTTCAGTTACAGTAACAATGTTGTGTTTCTGCCCTGATGCTCAGACCTGATGCCACTCGTAGTCTAGCAACCATAGTTTTTACTAACTAACAGGTTTCTGCACAGTAACATTTTTTAATTTGCAGTGAAAATTATTTCCTATTTGTCATATTATTATAATTTTATTCTCATAATGTTGAACTCGAAATATTGACCTTATTCTAATATAACTTCAGCTTTATCCCCGTATTACGACTTTATTTTTGCACAAGTTTATTCTTGCAACAATATGAATTTATTCTTGTAATTGTATTACTTTATTCTCATATTTTTGTTTCATTTTATTTTATTTTTTTATTTGTATGACCTTAATACTCTGTTGTAATTTGGTCCGAGTCTGAGAAACAAACTTAAATCATTTCACATCTGCTAAAAATGGTCTTCAAAAATTCTGCGTAGTCAGAAGTTTTTCAGTTTAACCTCAAGCGTAAAACAAAACTAAGTTTATTTAATTAATCAACACAGTGGCAACAGCTAAATTTCACCTGTAATCCTGATATTGAGGAGCTGATTACGACCTTTATTAACTTAAATCATCTCCTAGTTGTGAATAATGTTTTTCTTAAAGTTTCACCGTTTTGCCAAATGCAGTTTTATTACGCAATCTGCACCACTTCCATCGCAATTAGATGCTCACCGCAGTCAACACACAAAATTTTCTACTTCTAAATATTTGCCTTTTTGGCAAGTAACATTCCCGCCTGAGTGCATTCTGGTTTATGTTCGTTTCTTCATTGTTTAGAAGCTTTTGCAAACGGCAAGGCTTTTGTTAGGATCATTAAAGGGCCATTAGATTTAACCGACTTCTGCTGTTTTCTTTAGAAAGCTGTATTTACTTTATCGTACGTTATGGTGGGTTAACAATCTCAGTAGCTCCAAATAAACACGAAACACCATCCGTAACGCCGTTGTTGTCGTCGTGTCCACTCACTGCGCAGGTCTCCACTTGGTTCTTCACCACCTTCAGCGTGTCGGGCCTGAAGGAGAAGGTCCGTTACCTGGACAACCTGCCGCAGCTCTTCACCTGCATCAAACCCGAGCAGATCGACATTCCTCCGTTCGTCCTGGAGTACGACGCACGAGTAAGAACTCGTGCCAAGAACGCTTCACAGGGAGAAATGTGAATGTGGTCTTTACCAGCTGGTTTAGGGAAAAACTCTGTAGTTCATTTTTTTGTGCAGTAGTGTGAAAATCTACTTGCCACCTGATTTAATTTTTTTCCCCCACACTTAAAACTGCAGTATGTAGATAATATAACATTTGTTTCTTGCATATTCGTTGAAACTGTCAGTAAGAGGCAGAGAATGTGTAAAAGGAAAAAAAAGAGCTCCTCCATCATCTCCCACTAACAAGAAACAACCAATCAGAGCTAGGAGGCGGGCCTTAGCGCCGTCAATCACCTCTTTACTTCCTGTTCTCTGCTTGCCTGTCCTGTTGTGAATGCTAAGGCCAGCTAGCACGACCACACATAATGGCGGAAAAAACTTTTTCTGTAATCAAGTTGTTGCTCTGCCATTAGCACATTTAGCAGCTTACATTAGATTGGTTGACAGCACTAAGACCCGCCTCCTGGCTCTGATTGGTTGTTTTTGTTGCATTTCCTCAGATGGCAGTAGTATCTGTGAGGAAGGAGGTGGAGGAAATTGATCTTTTCACAGATTATCTGTCTCATATTTTATTGTGATGAAATTGTGACAGTTTTAATAAATATGTTAAGAGAAACAAACTTTTATTTTTGTAAAATAAAAGTTATATACAACAGCTTTAAATAATTTTCAGATTAAATAAAAGTTTAATGTCAGACTGACATTATTCCGTTAAATATTGTCAAAATGATGTTGTTTTAATTATTATTTATTAAGGGGTAAAAAGCCATTCAAATCAACCTGGCCCTCTTTGGAAAAAAATAAATACTTTGACTAGGACAGTTTCCTTTCCATTCAGAGGTGGACGACCTGATGTGCTTCAGATCATTGTCCTAATCCATAACCCAAATTAAGAAGTAATGTTTTCACTATTTATAGCTGGTTACTTCCCATCCATCATACCTCTACCACCGTGCTTGACTGTAGGCTTGCTGTTCTTTCCTGAAATGCTTGGTGGGTGATGACGTTTTGTAGAAAGGGCCACGTTGGTTTGAATAAATTTCTCCCCAAGAAAAGTACATTTTGTATCTATTTTAGCTAAATGGCCTGAAACATCTAAACATACTCAAAAATGAGGAAATCTGTAAATATACCAGCTCTGGTTGGTATCTTACATCACTTTCAAAGCTTTTCTTCTCCTCCTCGCCGTTCTCTCCACATTCCTTCAGCTTGAAAATACAAGCCACTTTTTTTCCTAAATGACGGATGATGGCTGTCAGATCTGAATCTGGTGATCGTCTGAACTTTTCAGAGGCTGCAAACTGAAACGCTTTGCATTCTGATCTGAAATGATGAGCCTGCTGCCTTGATATCCTCCTCTTTGGTTCTGAATTTGCCCAAACCGTCAAACCCTAACACAGCCAGACTGGGTTCAGTCAGAGAAATACGTAGTTGGAGCCCAATTCTTACGTTTGAACGGGTTCACTTCCTTGCTTTTCCAAATGGAACGAGGCAAGGGAAGTCCACAATTTATAGCCCATTCTAATTTAATAACATTAAAACAAGCCTGTGTTTTGAGTCACCCAGGGTGAACATCCGCTCTCCATTTACTGTAATTTAATGCAACCCTAATTCGACACTGATTTTTCTGCGGGGTCTCCAAGGCCGAGCTCTGTAACGTGTTTACACCCATGTGCGTTTAATTCCAGGCACTTCTGAGTGCGCTTTTATCTCAGTTTGATATTCCTCCGAGATGACGGGAGGGAGGCGGGGGGTGGAGGGGAATTGATTGGAGTAATACGTGCTTGCTTTTCTAAAAATGTCACCTATTAATCAGCTTGCCTCCACATCCAATTAGAATGACGAAGTCCAGAGCGTTCTGTGTCGGTTCCCCGAACCGCGTCAAATCAAGGAATCCGCTAGATGTCTGAGTTAGATGTAGACAAAATAGCTTCTTGTTATTTTTGACCGAAAAGGGGGGGAAAAAGGTGTGTGTTTATGTTCTTTTGTGTTTATCCTTTATTGAGATGTTGTGATGTCTGCTGACGTGACATCTGATCCAGTTTAGCAAAGATGGCTTCCTCTACTACTCGCGTCCTATTTCTTCATTAAAAACATTCTGATCGCGAGACAAAAAATACATTCTTTAGATGCTTACAACAATTATAACAAGTCACATAAGGAGGATTTAATATCAGAATATATAAAAGAGTAAACAGGCTCAGGTTCAGAGTCATATAAATAGGAGCGCATCATTTGCAAAAAAAAAAAAGAAGCTAACTGGCAGGCTTGAACCAATGCTGCCCTTCACCAGCGTCCTGCAGTCTGAGCACAGACACGGCTTTGAGGAGGATCAGAACGCATCTGTAGGCAAGCAAGAAAATGTTTTTTTAGGAGTTTCAAGCCAGATTAGACGCATTTTGAGCTCCTTTGTTCCCTGCGAATGTCTGAAACAAACACAAGCAATCGTACAATCGCAATCTGAGTTCAGCCATCGCTGCGGCGGGGGGAGTGGATAGCGGATCCTGCAGTGGGAAGTTGATCCAGATGCTGAGAGCGGTGCAAGTTCATGAATTTAGAAGGCCAACACATGTCGAGTCGTTAGCAGCACAGGAGCTAGACTGCGTTTTGACGTCCAGAGCTCAAAGAAGAACTGAAAAGTGTCCTTGAGCGAACATCAGTCGAAAGAAAATTACACAGCTTGTTGTAAAACTGTCCCCCTCAAAAAAACAAAAAAGATATTCATAGTTATTTTTTAACACTTGATATTGCCAAAAGAAAAAAGTCATCCTGATCATCCAGGACCACTTGATTCTGGACATCCAGCTGTCGGTTCAGATCCATACTAGTCTGGTTGTGTAAATGAAAGAGATTCCACCTTCCATGTTCACAGATAAACATCCGGGTGTTTTTGGTTTGTCATCGATGTTTAATGCTTGGCCCAGGCACAGTACAAGTCATGAACCAGGGCGGAGGACCGTAACTGCGCCCCCAAAATCACTCCACTTAGACATCTACTGATAAAAACTAGCTTTTTGTTATTTTCTCCTTTAATCTCAGCTGACATTTTACCAGTCACGCCTCAATCCAGAGTGAAAGGATTACAAGTAATTGTGTTTACCCCTGGTCGCTGTCGTTTTCCTGGAAAGCAACCTGAAAAGCTGAAACCATTTAGGAAAATAGCTTAACATCACTGAAGATCCTCTATTAATGATACAAAGGCTAGGGATAGTGTTTCATAAAAACAACCCAACCCCAACAAAGAAAAAAAAAAGAAAAGCTCAGGATGATCTTAGCTTGTAACCTGGACGCTCACGAGCCTCCAGGTTCTGTGTTTGCTGTCGCAGAGCACAGAGCTTCTCCTGCGGCTCCAACAACTCAGATGCTGCACAGATTTGTGACATTTATCTCGTCCAACCTTTAGCTGTTTCTTGTCCTACGCACTTTGATTAAATGGTGAAACCGCCTCAGTAGCTTGCAGTCAGGCTTTGCAGAGCTCTGCTAATGAGCTAATATTGTAGCCAGGTGTGCTGAAGCAGAGACTCTGAAAGCTCTGGCTTCTCATGCTAACTGCGCACTGAGTCTGTCTTCTCTCCTGTCTCAGGTAAACGGACCGAACCATCCCAACGAGGCCTCTGGTCTGTGACAGGACGCCGGCTGGACCTCTTTGCTAGGCGGACGCCGTGAATTCAGCCCCTCTGAGGAGAAGTTCTTAATGGGCGTCAGACTGCCTGAGCGGTCTGAAATCACACGCTCCGTCAGGCTGTGAACCAGGGCGGGGAAAATCTCCGTTGACGTTTCCCGCCAAAACCGTATGAAGAGAGTCGTCTCAGGTCAGCGGTAGCGACCGTTTGTCGGCCCGGGATAGTTCCTGGATAATTCCTCGCATAAAGTCTTTTTCTCCTTTTTATTTATGTATTTTCTCCAGAGCAAATAAAGAGTCAAGTCACAAAACCTTTGACTTCACGTAAAATCACACCTTATCCAGCTGGTGGCTGAACACGGCGGCTGCGAGTTTTACTATTCAATGCAGTACATCGCTATGACAGCAAGAGGCGCTTAAACCAGAAAGTAACATAAAGTTAGAGCAGTAACTTCTCATCAGTCATATGCGTATGAATCAGAGGTTAAGTCCCAGACATGAACGCTTCAGTTTGCTGACGGCGTTTTCAGCTGCTCAGACCCACAGCATAAAATCTTGTTAGCCTTAAAAAAACCTTTTGTGTTCAAACTGAACGGCAGCCGACGAAACGTTGCGCGTCCGCCAGCGTTTAGAGTAAAACGAGTCCAAAAACAGACATTTATCCCACAAGTTATTTTTCCCTCCCCAGCTGATTGCTGCAGTCATGCAGTGGTTTCAATTCGTCGCTCTTCGTGTAAACCGATGGATGCGAGGATGCAGACGTTTGTTGCCTTAATTGCAACATTTTCAGTCCAACAGAAAAAATTACTTTTTGCTGCTTAGTTGAAATGAATTTTGCTCCGTTCATCTGCTCATTAAATAATCAGAGCCAAGAATTGACATGATTGTTCCCATACATACATCATGTTTTTTCATTCAACATCCTGGTCACTAATCAGGGCTGATCAATGGAAAATGAGCTGAATCACTCACTGAAGTAATTGATGCCGAGCTAAAACAGGCTGTCATCAGGAGTGATATTTGCAGAAAAGAAACTTAGCATCAGGAATAAACAGTTTTCTTGAGGAAGGACTGAGACTGATTGCGTCCCAATTTGTAAATACTGTTCATATCTTACAAACTGAATCAGACTTGTAGAGAAATCCCATAAATCTACCTATTTATTTAAACACACGTGATTTTAATTTTTGATTTTATTTGTAGAAATTCAACTTTGTCTCGTTATGTCTAAAACTAACTTCGGGCAACAATTTCTCCGGTTTTCTCAGTTTTCGTCCTCCACTGCTAAAACCATTTCGGTTCCATGTTTTTTGTTCGTTCGGTAAAGAAACGCTTGTGGATTTTCAGACGCGAGGTTCTGTGAATGCATCGTCTGTGATCGTTTTCTGACACAAAATCCTACTATTTCCATTGTGAATATCTTAGGACACTTGAAATGTAACAAAAGTAACATACAAGTAACTTTTCAGCAAGATACAGGAGCTTGTTTTAAGTCAATAATTCCACTGGCAGATCTTGTTTTTCCTTATAACAAGACATTTTTTCCATGTTTTCAGTGAAGAAAGTGGAGCTCCTGTAGTTCCTCTCATCAATATTTAGGGATTACTGACTTAAATAACCTCTATATCTTTCTGAAAACTTACTTGTAAGTTAGTGTTGTCTTATTTCAGGTCTACTAAGATATTAGCACTAGAAACTAGACCAAAATTACTTGGTAAGATTTTGTTTTTTTCAGTGACTGTAAATCGGAGTTGTGAAAGCCAACAGCTTGTAAAAATCACAACCTGTTTTCGCTCCTTTCATTCAGTTAAAGTGAAAGTGTTTGTCTTTGCGGAACATGCCGCTGGAGCTACACTTTTACAAGAAGCCATTAAGTTTGTTGCCTCTTTAACGGCCAACTGAGCTCTGCTCTCCTCGTTGCTGTGAGACATTTGAAAAGCAGAGGAACTGCGCTGCCTTTGGACGCTGTTGTACAAATGAAAACTTGTTCCAGAATACAAACTTCCTCCTCCCCTTGACGGATGAGTCTCGGCTCATCAAACGGATCGATGTTGGCTACAACGCAAGTTTGGGAACGATTGCTGATGATCGCTTCCCAGAGCCTCGGTGTAAAGCAAAAATCTAAACTCCCCATTTATTATTGTGGAGCTTTATTAGGGCTTCTGCTTCGGTGTGAATTTTTATCACCGTCTGTTGGGCTACCAGCTGATTTCTCAAGTTCGCCATCCAGGTGTTTCCCTTTCGTTTCAGCTCCGTTGGAAAGGCTTGAGCCTCTTAGGGTGATTCTCCTTCCTGTAAACGTTCTCATTTCCGAACGGATGAAACTCAGAAACTCGGCAAGAGATTCATCATAGGAAACGATGCTAACCTGCTCATTTATGAACCGAAGGCTTACAACAAAAACGCAGCCTTCTCGCTCAAGCATTTGTGCGTATGGAAGGAAAAATAAACTTAAACTATGCTGAGGACAATGAGAAGAAGTGCAGGTTTTGGAGGAAGACCCGTCTTACAATCACTCGCTTCACAAACTGTCGGCAGAACCGGGATTTTCTCACACGATGTTTAGCTGAGCCAATTTTTGACTTTACGGAAATGTGATCTTTTTTGTTTTTATAAAATGCATCTGTCATTTTATCGTTGTTGCTTCAGACTGTCCAAAGCTTTCAGGGTCTGAAGGAAGTCTCTTCTGTTTGGATCTTCCTCTTTTTTTATTATTATTATTTTGATTAAAAATCCTTGACTTTCATCAAAGCGTCTGGATCCTTCTGTCGTGATAATTGGAGGTGAAACACAGAGCCAATGGTAACTTTAAAAGAAATATAATTTTTGAGATGCTTTTCTTTTTTCTTTTTGTTTTCTATAAAACAAAAATGACCCGATTTTTGGTTTAACTTTAAATATTAGATTTTTAGAGATGCTGTGACAAACATTGGGGATCCCAAAAAAATGAGGGTTTTTGTCTTTAGAGTGAAAGCGCTGCATACAGTTTCCTATTTGGCCAATACATTTAAAAAAGTGAAGTACTTCGTCATTAGGAAAGCTCTCTGGTGATATGAAGTATGTACAGGATGCCAGGTGGTAATTGTACCAATTACAGGACATCATTTTGAGTTTTCATTTTCTGGAACAGTCTAGAAACCGCGAGGTAAAAACTGAGAATCTGGGGGGATATCAAGCTCCTCTGCCTTTAGATTTTTTTATTTTGTTAAATTGAATTTGACCTGGGCTCTGCCTGATTAATAGTAATTAATCGAAAATACACAAAGCAAATCTCCAGCCATTTCTTTACGAGGCACGCTTTGACGTTCTAAAACATAATATCTGTTAAGAATCGAATTACCAAAAGAAAAAAACATTCTCTGGATTGAAGCGTGCTAAAAACACATCAAAGTGTGTACTTCTCTGGGGTTTTAGTGCTGCTTTATATTTGTAATCATTCTGTCTCATTTTTTATTTTTTTATAGCAAAACCATGTTTTACAGTCAGTGCTCTTTCTCTGCTCTCAATATGAATAATTAAAATACATTTTCAATGCCGTTCTGCTAAAGATAAATCAGGATCTTACAAAACCCCAAGATTTAAAAAAAATCTGGCTGCTACTGTGCTTAGTTCATGAGACATAGAGGAGCTTTGATTCAGATGGAAGGAAAAGTAACAGCAGATTTCACTTGCTATGTGAAGACTGCAGGACGTTTTGATGTAAAGTAAAACACTGCTCCACTTCTTCTCCAGTTCTCGTCTGCTGTGGCTGGAAACGGAGGCACACTCAGTTCCACGCTCAAAGAGTGACTCACTGGAAGAAATGAAGACGCGTTTTAATGAAGGCCGTCTTTAATGTCATCAATGGCCGTCTTCTGAACAGTTCTCGGAAGTCGACTGTTACGGTTGGAAACAACAACAATCCGAAACCTCAACGCACGCCGTCTTGCCGTGAAAACCGGAAGTTTACATACGCAGCATCAAAATGCAATCACACTTTTTTTTCCTTCTCACAGTCTGAAGCGAAGGCAGAACAAACTACACTTGATTTAGGTCGGATAAAATTATCCAAATCATTTCTATTTGCTAAATGCCAGAAAACAGCGAGAAAATTTTGTAGAGATTTATTTCTTGGTGACTTTCCTTAAACTCTAACCTTTACAGACATGGTGGTTATGAGGGATGACTGTCTTTTAAAGTGTATGCGGTTAAATTCCTTCAGGAATTATCTAGTTTAACCTCAATTTCTTGTCTTCTACGCTGGTAGAGTGGCTCCTCTTACCAATTTCACTTGCTGTCGGTGGGATGTCAGCAGTGGAGCCTCCTGCTGCTGATATCTGTTCAGTGCCGTTCTGCTAAATATTAATCAGGATCTTACAAAACCCCAAGATTTTTGGGGCTGCAAGGGAATGTCTGTTTTTGGAGTATCTGTCTGTAGGCTTGAATTGATGACGATGAGAGTGGCAGGACAATCAGTCTGACCAGCTGACACATTATCAGTTCTAGAAAGTGTCCGAGGACGGTCCCGTCTCAGAGGTCGGTCCCGTCTCAGAGGACGGTCTCGTCTCAGAGGACGGTCCCGTCTCATAGGACGGTCCCGTCTCAGAGGACGGTCCCGTTTCAGAGGACGGTCTCGTCTCATAGGACGGTCCCGTCTCAGAGGACGGTCCCGTTTCAGAGGTCGGTCTCGTCTCATAGGACGGTCTCGTCTCAGAGGACGGTCCCGTCTCAGAGGTTGGTCTCGTCTCATAGGACGGTCTCGTCTCAGAGGACGGTCCCGTCTCAGAGGTCGGTCCCGTCTCAGAGGACGGTCTCGTCTCAGAGGACGGTCTTGTCTCAGAGGTCGGTCCCGTCTCAGAGGACGGTCTCGTCTCAGAGGACGGTCTTGTCTCAGAGGACAGTCTCAGAAAGCATGTTGAAAGTTCTTCCATGTCTTGTGAAGATAGTCTATTTGGAGATTAATTTTGATGGGACGTGACAGGGTTCTTTTGAAACACTGTAAGCCATTACCATGGCAACGGAACACACAGCAGGTAGCAGCATCGTCACAGCCGATGAACTGTGACGATGACCAGGAGAGGAAAAGAACTGAAAGAAAACTAAATGCATCAAATAAAGCAAATTGGGGATTAGTAGAAGGAAAAAGTGAGGAAAAGTGTGTAAGAAAAATGGCTTGTAACATGTTTTTTAATCTAAAATCTGTGACATCCACTGGTGTTCAGCTGTTTTTACTCTAGCACCACTAAGTAAAGATAAGATTGACAATAATGTTGTTTCTGAAACCTTTTGAGCACAAAAGTGGCTGAGAAACATCAAGCCGAGCACATAGGTCTGCTGTTGAGTTTGAAAAAAACGACACGGCTTTGAAGAGCTCATTCTGCGGCCACGTGTGGACGCAGAGCGGCCGACTGATTGTCAGGGACATTCGGGTTCAACTCTTCCTTTGAAGCCCTTACAGTTTCACATGAATCCTGGCTCAATAGAGGCAGGTCTGATCTCCAGATGACACACACAAAAAAGTAAAAACTGTCCACATTAGTAATTAATAACAGGGCACGATGCACATAGGTCTGTCTGTCAGAGTGCGGGTCTGGAGAGCGGTGCGATGACGTGTCTCCTCCGCAGAGTGTGTTCACTCATCCTGAGGGTCAAACCCAGAGCCGGGCACTCTGATGAGGCCGCGGCTGGGATGCCGTGCGTCTTCCAACGTCCGCATTTCCTGTCCCGCATCAAGATCTGAACGCTGATGTTGAGAATCACGCTGCAGCTCTGTATATCTTCAGGATCTCTGGCCAGAGCGAAACCTTTTAATCTTCTGCCCATTAATGAGCAAAAAGTCAGTTTAAATAAACAGGAGGAGGACAAATTCAATCTGTTAGAAAACATATGTTGTGCTTTTGGTTTCCATGAGAAACATATGGAAGTAAAAAAATCTGGACCGCAGCTCTGCAGCCAAACCCCCTGACTTTGATCGTTCTTGCATATTTTGTTACATCTATGTTTCAGATGCAATATGTCAGCAGTGTTGGGTTTTGGAAGCAAAACCACCTGTTACAGTAAATGCGGTACCGTATGTCTTCAATAAACCGTTTTATGGGAACCATGATCCGGTAATGGACGCCTTCATTAACCGGCCGCCTGGTGAGACGGTGGATGTGAACAAATTCATGACAAATATCTAAGGCGACAACCTGGATACCTTCTTTCATAAAACATTTCCATCATATTACCGACCTCTGTGTTTCTGAGCATTCATAGATCTCAAGGTCGACGGTGACAGAGTGGAGGTTTTCCATTCGCACAATTAGCAAAGAGCGTCTTCTCCTTTTTTATCTGTATGACTTGCAGCAATTAGGAAAAAAGAAATTATTATTGTTACTAATTACGTTGTTTTTATGCCTATTACAAAAAGCCTCGCACTCTTATTTTAGTAGACACTTCAAACTTCTTCTTTTTTTTCTTTTTTTTTTTTTACTGTTTTCACATCACTTTGCTACAGCCAGCAGTGTCTCCATTAGCATGTCCACTTCTGGAAAAAATGTCTCTTTTCTTGTGTTTGTTTGAAGTCGCTGCCATCGACGGTTTCCACGTCCGTCACAGCCGAGGCTGACGAAGCCGCAGCGAAAGTTTAACGTGAAAACCGTGAAACAGACATTCAGCCAGCGCCGTCTTTTCAAACGAAACCGAGTTGAATCCCGAAATCATGATGCGCAGCCACTTCTTTTCAATTTTCAGTGGGATTTGAGTCTCGCAGACGCCGGTGAGGCACGTCCTCGCATACCCAACACTAAGTCCTCAAAAAATATTTAGAGACAAAACGGATTGACTCTAAAGAGTCTAGTCATTTTCATGCACAAGAAACAAGTTTTCTATTTTGAGAAAACCCGCAGCAGGAAGCTTTGGTCACTTGGCTAACAGAAGTGAAAAAGAAATAGTTACAGATTCGCGTTCTGCGTGTTTCTGTCTCTGATTACAACCTGCAACAACAGCTGTTTGTAAGGGAAATGGTGACTACCAGCATACCAACTTCAAGCAGAAACAGCAGCAAAAGAGTTGATTTTTCTGCCTGTTTGGCTGTTTCCATAGACGTGATGCGGGATGATGGCAGCTAATGATAAATCAACTCAAAATCAAGACAGCACCAGAGGTCATTGGGTTCAACCTCTAATAATAAGCCCCTAATAATAATAATGATGATGATGATGATTCTGGGATCTGGGAACCCCAGATGTCTTCCGGCCAGTCGGCCATTAAATTTTATATGTAAAAGACCCAAATTATCTGATGAAGTTGTCATGCTAGTTTAAACAATTATAATCACAATATTTTCTCCTGCAGCACAAATGCTGCCCACATGTTTTTAAGACCCTTTCCAATTAACCATCACGCTTAAAGACATTTGTCCATCTCTACTTCTGGACTCCAGAGAACGACATGCCGTCTGAGAAGCAGAACGCATTTTTGCAGGGATAACAAGCGCAGCTGAAGGTGCGCCGGTCATCCGAGGTTGTCTGGGTTTGTGTCAGATTAAAAAAGAAAAAAGAAAGCATGCGGCAACAAAGTTCCTGCCGACGACACTTGTGGTGTGATTGATTCAGGACAACAGTGTGGCTAGAAACAGATCCAGATGTTAGGAAACGGGAAGGATCCAATCGCTTTTCCTTCATGAAGCCCAATCAACGTGGAGCTTGAACGCACCAGAGGGGAACCAAACAGCAAACCTTCATTAAAACATGCAAATATATGTAAACGTGGTCTTTGATTTTTCCCTCTGCATGAATGAAACATGAACGTGTTTGTCAGTAAATAACATTTTATTAATATTACTTTTATTACATTTTATTTATTATTTATTACTTATTAACATTTAGAAGGCAAACTTGCATTATCATATCATCGATATGTTAATTGAGAGCGGTCTCAAAACAACAATATTATCGTGTATCGCGATAATTACTAGAACAATTTATTGGCCAGTGAAGTTTATCGAGACAAAGTACGATTTTTTTTTCGTAGTTTTCATTCAAAACTTTTTTTCATGTCAACGTCGGACATGTTCATTTTAAACTGTGAACGAATAAAATGAATAATGAATGAATATTTAACGTGGCTTCCTACGTTAACCTTATTAACACCATGCAAAGAGTTACGTTATTGTTTGTTTGTTAACCACCGTGCGCTACGCTGTGAGATGATAAAGTGCAATGTGTCAAGAAGCTGAGGCTTTGCTGCTTCTGCACACATGCAGCAGCGGCAGCATGAATGGAGCAGATAAGCTGCTGCCA
This sequence comes from Poeciliopsis prolifica, assembly GCF_027474105.1. Taxonomy (NCBI): domain Eukaryota; kingdom Metazoa; phylum Chordata; class Actinopteri; order Cyprinodontiformes; family Poeciliidae; genus Poeciliopsis; species Poeciliopsis prolifica. The sequence goes on from NW_026562382.1 coordinate 1,021,198, forward strand.
TGATAAGAAACTCAGCAGCACAATGTCTGGCGTGTGCTGATGCTGACGGAGACATGTAAACACTTTATCCCTGGTAATGAGCCGCGACTTTTTAGAAAACTTAGCACGTCTCGTGCAGTCAAGTCCATACTTCCTGCTTCTGTGGACGCTCTTCTGTAAGAATGAGAAATTTAAAGACAAAAGGATCAAAGAGCCTTTCAAAGCAGTTTAGAGCTTTAAAATGCAGCCGCCCATCAAACTGGGAAGGGTTATAATGTTGTTCCCAAACAATGTTTCTGTTCTTCTTTTTGGCTCGATGAAGATAATCGATGTGTTGAAAACATTTTTTTAAAATAGCTCTTTAAATGTTACGGAGGTATTTTTAAGAATAAATCAAACCTGTACGATGCGTTTGAAAGAGTACATGACATATTTGGATGAAAATGTGTTCAACGTTTTAATAGATAGAGCTTAATACAAAGTAACAAACTTTTTAAAATTAATCTGTGCTGATTTATGGGAGCACCAATAAATCAGCACAGATTTTCTTAATTTTGAGAGATCAGTGATCAGCCGATATTTACATGTGACGGCGATGACATCCAGGACTAAAGGTCAACTGCGGTCGGCCCACCAGGTTATTTATGTCTGCAGTTACCAATGTTCACTCCAGTGTTTCCAGGTCAGTAATTTTCTTGCTACATTTATATATATATATATATAGAAAATCAGTACCGAACAAAATTAGAATTGGCCAGAAAAATGCAATCAAAAGCCCTAAAATATTCTAACAGGACCTATATTTTGAAACAAAAATGTTTGTTTTTTTGATTTTCCAAGTAAACAAACAAAATAAAAAAAACATGTCAGAGCAAACAGAGACAAACCAGAAGCCGTCTTCTCGTACAGATGCGTCCAAAACTGAATTACTTGAGCACTAAAAACAAAAGAAGCGTTTGGCATTAACCAAATACAGCAACATGACGGTTTTCTTAGCCTATTTAGCAGAAATGGAACCAGAAACATTAAAGTCACTGAGTTATTTCCAGTTTCTGGCGAGTTCAGATTCCTCAGAGTTACGGAGGACATCAGAAAGACAACTGGAGCCACTGCAGCCAAACGCAGCTCCAGAAGATGGATTTATTTTATACACACGTTTGCTCAATTTATTTTATTCACCTGATTTTCAAACATGGTGAGGACAAAATAATTAATTAGCATGTACCTTCATACGTATTAGTTTACTGTAAAACTTCAGATACCAGGTATCCATTTACTTAAGCTGAACAATGTTATTAGTATGTTTCCCATCAACATATAAATGCATCCAGACAACGCTGGACTGATTATGAATCAGCAGAAAAATACATCTGTGCAGCTTCACAACAACAACAGACCGGCAGAGATGGAAAACGGAGAGTAAAACAACTCAACCCTGCAGCCGATAATTCATATAATTTCAGAGGATTATGCAACTTGATATAATCATTATGCGCAACATTAGGAGTCTCTGCTGTTGTTTCTATGTTCAGAAAGGACCTTGCTGCTCTGCTCAGGTCCTGCACAGCACCTTTTGTTTAGTTACTTCTCAAGGACGACCGAGTTCTCGCTGTTTTCTACCGTCAGCTGAAACTCTTTTTAAATGTTTCTGCAGTTATTCTGACACACACACACACACACACACACACACACACACACACCACACACACACACACACACACACCCACGCACCCCCACACACAGGCACACACACACACACCCACACACACACACACATATATATATATATATATATATATATATATATATATATATATATATATATATATATATATATATATAATAAAATTTGACTCAAAATAAATGTCACATCGTAATTTAACGCCTTGAAATTGGCCCTCTATCTCTTTAAGAAGGTCCTGCTCTTTCTGAAACTTCACCTTCAGGAAGTCGTCACAACATGGCTCCTCTATTAACTCTTTAACAACGTTTTTACCAGCATTGCACTGAGAAGTAGCTCCTATAATGAGCTCAGCTGATGCTCCACCAGGCAATTGCTAATTGCTGCTGACTAGTCTGAAGGAGCTGAGTCAGGGAGGAGGGCTGCTCCGTGTGGTGGAAACTTGGAAACTGCAGCTCTGAGGAGGAGCTTCTTCCCTGAAGAACACCAGCCAGGTGTTTTTCACAACTAAATGGAGATTGAAGGATTTTTCTTTTTTTCAGACATGCATGAAAGAGTCAGGGTACGTTTTAATGAGGGACTAACATTATAATGTGATGCAAAGCTCAAAAATCTTGACCTTTAAGTGAACCATATGATTTATTCTTTGATTGAACATGTTCTCCTGAAATCTGACTTGGTAACGGCACTTCCACATTCAGCATTCATTCTAACACCTTTTTTTCTTTTTAAACTCCTAACTAAGTGCCTCCTGTTACTATGGCAGTAACTAAGCTGCTAACATCAGCAGGTTCACGTCTCAGTTCTTCAGCTTTTGGTTTTCAGTATGTAAATAATGAAGGTTTTTCTGGGCTCAGGGGAATCATGGCTGTTACTCTCAGTGTGTTTTCCTGCAGCAGCTGGCTGGAGTAATAGATGTGGTTATCTGGATCATATTTGCTGAATAACAAACACGAACACAGTGTGGGACTCTTTACAACTCGATGCAGTAAAAAGAAAAACAATAAATGAAATAAAAATAGTGGCATGCATGAAGCAAATCCCTCCGGCAACACTGGACGTGCCATCTGGCTGATCTGTCTGATCCCAGACTGCATTTATCATGTAGTTATGATTCAGACGCTCCGCAGAGACAAACATTTCTTTTTAATCTTGAAGCTGAAGGACGTCTCAGCTCCAGTCGATGAACTATCTGCAGCTCTCTAAACGGACCCGGGAGATCGTCTGTATCGCCAGGTCACCGAGAGCAGAAACGCTCTTACAGCAGAGAAGAATTGAAATTGCGGTGTTGCATAATGAAGAGCAGTTATTATGTCAAAAAGTTTCTATTCCAAGGAGTTTATGTCACCAGCAATTAATCATAACGTTTTACAGATTCAAATGTTTCAGAGCATTAATGAGCATCATAAATCATTTTCTTTTGTTTTCAGAGTGAAGCTGATTAGAGAAGTCTGAGTCAAACGTCTCCCAGAGGGATGGATTCTTAAATATGTGTTAAAAAGACCAAACATATTTGGGAAAAACTTTAAGATCATTAAGAAAATACAGAATACTGCTTATGATGTGCAGTACGTACATTTCAATTAGAATACCGTTTCTCACGAGTTGCATTTCCATTGATCTTATAACTTGACATTTTGAAAATAAATTCTGTGAAGAGAAACACGGCAAACAAAAAACCTGAGATAAAAAGTTCTGCAATTAGGATGAGGTTATTTTTTTGGCCATATGAAAATTGGTTTATTTCGCAAAACACTTGTGTCACATCACGCGAGTCACATGATCAACAGATGGATGTTGCTACTGACGGAAACCATAAAGAAGACAACACCAGGAAGTGGTAGGAGGAGGGTGACACAGCGTGTTTTTTAATGATTTATAGTGTGAACAAAATGCATTCATGTGTGATTTTAATTATTTTTTTCATGGAAACACAGCAATCTCAAAATTGTATTTTTCGCGGAATATCAACAGAGTTTTGCACGTATTTCTAAAGAAAAGCAGATTTTGCCAGTCAGACATTTGTTTCTGCCTTATCAGAGGCTCAAACCAGTTTGTAGGGGAACTGGAGCTGAAGGTGACAGAAACAGATTAACCATTAAGAGAAAACTCTCACTATCTGTTCAAAAGGAGGAGATGTTTTTAACACAACGACCCAGAAAAAAACCCTCCAAGGTCCTTCAGTCACCAAAACAGCAGCAGCTTAAAATATAAACATGACAGCAAGTTAAGAAACTAATCATTGCAAGAACAGAAAAAAAACATTTATTTAAAAGTGTGACAGAGTTATTATTTAAATTTAAAGCTATCCAAAAATCATAACTGTCTGGTCTTTGGTGGGTATTTATTTTTAAATGCTCCCATCTGTTTGTGTCTCTAGCATTTCTGAGGTTTGTAAAGTCAAAAACTGTCCCCAACTGGAGGTGTGTCCCCACCAGCTGTGTTAAGTCCGCTTTAATTTCCATGGGAAGCACAGATGGACGGAACACCTGTCCGTTTGGGGAGGTGTCAAATGCGGATGGGAGGCCGCTCCAAAAGCAGGAAGTGGACTACAGCTCAAGGCCTTCTGGCTAAACATAACCAAAACAAACGAGAATCTAGCGCTAGCTGGAGAAATGGCTCATGGGCTTTTACCGAAGACAAAAAAGAAACACTACAACCGCTAAAATCTGACGCCACTCCATTTTGGTTAACATTTCGTGAACAATGAATTTACGCTCAATGTCTTATTCTAAGGATTTTGGTGTCGTTTCCTTCAGTTGTTCTTGGTGCAGCGCCCCCACAGGCCAGGAGGGGAACAGGTCTTTCAAAACGTGTCGTTCGTTTGAAACGACGCAGAGCGAAAGCGAACAGCAGCAGCTGGAAACAGAACAAACGTTGCAGTTCTGGTCCCCCATCGGTCGCCTACTGCAAAACCTCTGACAAAGAGAAGACGGGCGAGCTGCAGGAGGGCTGGTCGGGACCAAATTACCTCACTATCACTTCCCCAGTCCTCAATTTACCAGGTTATGGTTAAGTCTCAAATAGAAAACAGTGCAATAATAAAAGGAACACGAGCAGAGTGGCCTGTTTATGACTGCAGCTGTAGAGCGGCTGCTGAAAGCAGCAGGCAGTGAAAGCCGGTTATTGGCAAGGAGCTGAGTCGGGTTTCCTGTTGGTGACCCTGATCCATCAGGTCTCATCAATATGTGAGGATATCTGTGACCAGGACGTTAAGCTAACGAAGGACTGTGATATTTCTTCCTCTGGCTTATCTTCAAGAGTTCAAAACCCAGCATTACCAGGGTCATGTTTTCCTAAGCGTGCCAGTCTTGGGCAAAGAAACACATGTAACTTCCCCAATTTAATTTCTGACATTTCGTGTATTCGTGTATAGGATGTAACAAAAAATGGCCTGTTCCAACAGAAACGTCGTTGTTTATTACATAAAAACAAAGTGGAATTGGAAAGGCTGTGTTTGGAAAACCAATTACAACCTCGCTGTTTTCACAGGTTTTTAAGACGGAAAGTACAAGTCAGCCCCGACTAATCGAAAACAATTGGATCAGCAACTGTGACCACCTTGACAAAGGCAGGCAGCTTGCTGGAGTTTACACAATGCCAGGAAATAAAGACGTCAGCAAGAACGACAAGGCCATTCCTGAAACAATACCAGGTTACTTACAGAGCTGGAGAACGTTTTAGTCAAGGCACTTTACGCCGAGGCCACATTCACACACCAGTACACACACACATCGTCAGGCAAGTTAGAGTCCAAGTGCCTGGCCAAGGGGCACGTCGGCGTCTGACAGGAGAAAGCTGGAATTGAACCTGCAACCAAGACAATCACAAGTCAAATAGTCGACCCACTGATCAAATCCAGGAAGAAAACGATTCACAGAAAACCTCTAAGCTCAGACCTGAACCATCAGAGCCACATAAAAGCAGTTACAAAGTCGGCCTCCTGAAGAACATCTCTAGGATTACAGGATTAAAATCTAGAGAAATGCATTTATCTTTAGTCGCATTGATTACGGCACCAGTGCCTTCAGATCTGTGAATGGTCGAACTGCAGCTGATCCAGAACGCTGCTGCTGGTGTTCTCACTGAATCCAGGAACATGGAGCATCACTCCGGTTCTGAACTCTTTCCACTGAGAGAAAAGACTTTAAAATGCTGCTGATGGTTTATGAATCAGTGAGTGACACAACAACACGATGCATTGAAGGCCCATTATCATTGTATCAACCTTCCAGACCTTCTGAAACCAAACATGCGGAAGCAGCATTCAGCTTCTATGCACCACAAACCTGGAACAAACTTCCAGAAAACTGCAAAACGGCCGAAACTCTGATTTCCTTGAAATCTAGGCCAAAAAGCTCACCTGTTCATAGTTGCCTTTGATTAGTAGTAAGTGGAAAGCTGATCAACATTTTTGACGTGTGTTAATGATCGGTACAAAACACAATATTTATTGCTTGTTTCAAAAATAGCGGCTCTACGACGTCTTTATGATGCTAATCAGCTTGTAGATTAGCATCAAGTTGCACTTTCGTCCCATTTTTTTAAAATTTTTTATTTCTCTTTGCCGTTCCTGGACAGCCGTCTCAAAAGTTCATTCACACAGAGGTCAGACTGAGTGATGCTCAAGCATTTTTTACAAATTCATCTAATGTACCTTGCTTGGTTTAAATCACGGCGGTGTTCTGACTTTGACCCCCGTGTTATTTTGGCGAACACACACACACACACACACACCCCCGCCCCCCCCCCCCCACACACACACACACACACACACAAGAAAGAAGCACAAAAGTCCCAGTGTTACATGAGTGGTGACAGACAGACTCATTATAGGCTTTACAGTCCTCAGTGTGGATTGTTAGCATCATGACAATAGTTCAGAATGTGACTAAACAAGTTTCTCTTGTTTGTGAAGGTTACAAGTATCAAGAATTTGCTCTTTAAAAAAAAAAAAAATCCGGCAGCATGACTTGCTCTAATTCTCTTCCAGTTCAGTGTTCGGCTGCACCGTCAAAACACAAAACCTCACTAAGTGGTTTTGGTCTGGATTCTTCTTGTGCCATTAATCATCGCACTTTAAAATAGGACAAAACTAACTTACAAGTGACTTTTCAGCAAGTTGGTTTTAAGTCGATACTTCCTGGATGTTGATGAGAAAGCGCTTGCTATAAGTAAAATAATCAGTATCCATCAGTATTAAGGAATTACTGATTTAAGACAAACTCGTATATCTTGTTGAAAAGTTACTTTTAAGTTGCTTTTGCTGTATTTGAAGTCTGACAGGGTATTTGCATGAGAAGCTAGAGCAAAACCACTTGGCCGAGTTTTTGTTTTTGCAGTGGGTGAACGCAAAAATCAGCCAAAGGTTTTCAGGACAGTCACCTCCTCCATGTGGTGGAAGGTGGATCATTTGGTAATATTTTGTTCGGACCACAAATTAAAGTGACCTTGAGACAATTCTGCAGAAACAAAGAGAAGCAACGTTTTAATTGGAGTGGCTCTGAGTTTTCCACTGCGTCGTTGTCATGAAATGATACAGATGAGTTAGAACTGCGGCTGAGTCGTGTTTTTCTGTTGTTTTTTCTGCATTCTGGCTTCTTTGTTGTTGTTTTTTTTGCAACCAGTTTTCTGTAACAATGCGCCTCTGGAATCTCCTGCTTCACAGCTTGAAGGCCAAACAAATACCTGGTATTGACTGAGTGCTGCTGGAGGGAGATGAGAAAGACCCGAACAGATGGACGTGATGGAACGGGAATGTTCACTGGGAGTATTGGTCTAAAGAAAAATGCGCAGACCAGGCATCTGAGCTGCTCTGCATATTTTATAGGAAACAGACACAAGTAAAACACGGAGGCCGCGGCTCTTCGACTTTTAAGGTCGAGAGTCGCCATGTTGGGTGTTTAAACTTTGACGAGTTGACTTCACTTTAAAAACATCTAGGAAACCGATTCCCCTAAATAAATGAAGTAACAACAACAAAAGATTCTAAGTTCACAAGATTCAACATATTATTTTTGACAAAATGATGTGCTGAGCATAACATAGCAGTCAATAACCCCACAGGAAGCTGGATGAAGTCTGTCATGGCGTCCGAATCCTGTGGATGATCAGAAAACTGCAGGTTAAAAAAAAGATTGAATCAAAAGAAGTTTTGGTTTTTTTTAGTCTTTTTCCCCACAACCTCTGACAAGCAGAGTAGGAATTCACACCAGAGACGTTGTAGGACCCTTTCATCGTCCTCGAGCGAAACTGAGAGACACTGCAGGACAGCAGTCCCTATGGCAACAACGTCTTTGGTCTAAATGCTCAGGTCTGAGCTAACTAAACTAGAAAACTATTCAGCTTGAAAGACAAATGTTTCGTTAGTGTGAAAGCAAAATATTTAGTTCAGATTTAAAGGTTTGGGTAGAATGTAAATATTTTATTAAATTGTTTAGTTTCAAAGCTAAACTGAAACTAAATATTTAGCTTGCGAATTAAATACTTAACCTGAAACGCCGGCATTTATAAATATATGTGGCTGAAAAATGAACCCAAGCATTTTTTCTGTCTTATTCAGGCTAAATAAACAGAATTATGACTGTTTTTTGTGTTGTTGTTGTTTTTTTGCTCACACAAGCTCATTCAGACTTCATTGCAGACTTTGAATACTTTGGCTTTTTGTTTTCTCTTGCGAGGATCACGTCTTCTCGGCGAACCAAGATCTGCTTTTGATTCATTTGCTACACTTGCTCATATGCTTTTCCATAAAAATGACACAAGTCCTGTTCTGGTCGCTCAGAATTGACAAAAAACAAACACGAAAAAAAAAATAAAAAAGGTGAAATTATATGCAGTTGAGATCTTTCAGAATTTGTGAAGTGGACCCGGTCCAAAACCCATTTAGGATCTACAGCAGATTACACATGATCTTCCTACTTAAAGAAGGGTCTATATATCTAATGTATTACAATTTGGTTTGTTAATGAGTAAGTAAAAACAAGAAAAAAAAAAATTGGTGTATTTTATTTGTCCTTTTTTCCCCCTCCTTGTTTTGACAGAAAGTCCCAATAAAATACATAAAAATAGTATGTTTGTATTGACAAAGAGAGTGTGAATTGCACCGACAAACAGCCCAATGTTGTGTGTGTGTGTGTGTTCAGAGGAAGTTTATTACGGATCTTTCTGGGAAACAAACCAGCGGTGCGTGGAAAGCTCTGAGAACACAGTGACTTCTCTCTCTTTCTCTCTCCCTGCTTTGTTTTTCTCTGTTTCAGCCACAGGTCGCTCGCCCGCTGCTCAACGCCCCATCACCTGTTTCTCAGGGTCCCGTTCTATAAACGGCACACGTGGCTGTTTGCTCAGCTTGTCTCCGTCCTTTGAAGGGTGAAACAGTTTGCACAAGCAGCTTCACTTCTCACACTTCTTTTTCCAGGTCCGATTTATCCCTGGGTCAGAGTCCAGGCGCTCGCCTTGCAGGGAGGAAGTGCAGCAGCCTCGTTAGATCGGCTGCTGCTTGCTTGCACAGCCGCAAACACTTCAGTTGTGAAAGCCGATCCAGGTGGGTGAATTGGGAATCATAAAGTGATTGTACGGATTATGAATCCAGTTTTAAATCTTAAATAAAATCGTCTCAGTGGGGGACAAAATGCGGCAAAACTGGGGTCCAGATCCCAATTATTGGACCAAAGAGCCAATTAAAGTAGTTTAAATGAGTTTTATATTCTCATATAGAGAGTGAAAAACTCTACTTCTTCTATTTCTACTTTGTTTGCAAGCAGACAGACTTTCTTGTTGCGTTGTAAAGCCATTTCTTTCCCTCATCAACTCCCTGGATGTTTGTCTGATTTTCACACATTTATCGTTCAATTCGCCTCTGGACGTCTTTGTATACCGGTCAGATGATTCCATCGGTATGAGTAGAAGTGTTGGTGCTCGCAGACCAGCAACAACACTTGCTGGTTGGCGCGTTGTTCAATGGATGCTCGTAGCTGCGGCATCAGTTGCGGCCGAGTTGTTAGTTTTGACAGCAAAAACCCGCGACCCGTAGCGTCTGTGCGGCAACTCAGATCAACTGAGTGACTGTGGCACGTCATCCATTTCCATTTACATTCAAAAGCAGATGCTGTCAGGGATGTGGCTGGTTAGTCTCGGCTCTCTCACATGGCTGCTGATGAGATCTCTGATGTCGGAAACATGAGCCAAATGCTAATTAATCTGTGTGTGATGCAGCATGTAAACCAGCATTGCCTTAAAGTTCATTAATAATTTAGAAAATGCTCATTGATCAACAGCGTCTTTGTGTCACAACCTTTGAGTACTTTCCATGTCCTTGTGAGGCTTCCGTAGTTTGTCTCACAAAGAGGAGTTTTGTGTTTACGTCACGTCACCTTGCTACCTGCACTGACTCGCTCCAGAACGCCAGTGTTTCTCGTTTCCTGGTCCTGTGGGTGGAACAATCCCCAGTAAAAGGGCCACACTCTCCAGTCCTCAACCCTTATGTCACAGAGGATTCGAGTTTTGTCGAGTCTCTGAAGAGGACTTCCTGGGAAACCACCACTTCCTATTTCAGTAAAACTTGCTGTTTGTGCTTGGGTTTTTTCGCCAGTCACTCAACTTCCTGTGGTGCCCAGGAAGATGTCGCTGACCCATCTTGTACATTTTGGTCGCTGTTATTAAAACTCACTTAACCTTCCTGGGTTTTACGTGATCTGAGATTCACTACAATTTCATTATTATTTCACTGGTTTGGTACAGGATTTATTTGTACTTTGCTAAAAATGAGCATGATTTTTGGGACGGTGCAGGTTTTGGTGAGGTGTGGGAGACGCAGTGGAATAAGTTCAATTAATATCTGTTGTTCTTGATTGGGAAACATGATTAAATGTCCAACATACCAAAAAAAAAAGCAAAAAACAATATATACAGGATTGTTGAATGAGTGTGACATACTAGTAGTACTATACAAATTAAAGACACATACATTTGAGCAGACTCACATTTCGTAAATAAATTAGCTTAATACAGACATGCCACTGACCCAAAGCAAGAACCTGCTACATCTTGCAGATGAACGATGCAGGTCGTAGGTCAGCTGAATAGGACAAAACTGAAGTAAGAGAAAGGACGCAGTCCCAGTTATTACTGTTTGAAACTGGAGATAAATCTGGAGCTGAACCTTCAGAGACACATAGAGACGATTACAAAGGCAGCGTTCTGTCACGTGAAGAAAGTTTCTGGGTTCCAGAGAGATTTTGGAAACTCTTTTTTCAAATTGATTCCTGCAATGTTGTCTTCGCTGGTCTGCCTGAAAAAGTCAGTCCATTTGATCCAGAACGCTGCTGCTCACATTCTGACTAAAACTAGTTGGTCAGAGAACATAACAGCAGTTCTACAATCCCTCCACTGGCTCCCTGTGTTTTTGGTCATTTTTTTCATTCTTCCACGGTAACGTAATTCTTGTTTTTTGTTGTTTTTGTTTGTTTGTTTGTTAATTGTGTTATCGTGTGAAGCACTTTGCAGTGCCTTGATGCTGAGATGTTCTCTACAAAATAACATTTTTTTCCTTCCAGGATCAACAAAGACTACTTGTAAAAAAAAGCAAAAAGAAAACAAACAATCCTGTAGTTTGTGGTTCGAAAGTAAAAAAAGAAAAAAGACAACTTTAAAGGGTGTAAGAACTTTCAGCTCTTCCAGTGCTGAAGTGGAAATTCTCCTGCTACCCATCTTTAGATAGAAGATGAGTAGCAGGCAGTGAGACGTGGGCGCTCTTCCTCTGTTTATCACACACTCCTCTGCAAACCAGCTGAGTCAAAGAAAACCTCTAAAGTTGGACACTTTAAAGTGTAACTGTACCTCACTGAAAAAGCCCCGCAGCTCTACAGACATGAATTACGGCAGAGACGCAGCAGGAGGTTCCTGTGTTCGGTCTTGAAATAACTAGCGTCTCAGTGTCACTTTGATTCCTCAGCATGAAACCTGAACAGTGGGTGAAACGGGTCGACCGCCCTGAACATTTCAGCTCCGTCGCCTCGACACGAGGCTGGTCTTGAAATATCATTTAACTCCTTTCAAAGAATAAAGCATTAAAACCCAGCAGCCAAGCAGTAGGAGCAGAGAGGAAGAGGAGCTGTTGCTATAGATCAGGTGCAGGAGTGTGACCCCTGACCCCCCATAAAACAACCCCACAGCCTCCCACTCTGCCCCACTGACCATTGTCTCTACGCTCTGCTTATTTGTTTCAGTATTTTTCCAGAAATGGTTCATTGTGTGACCTGGCCCAGCGTATCAATGTGGGTATGTGGACGTGTGTTTGAAAGCACAGTAGATGGATGTGTGTGTGTGTGTGTGTGTGTGTGTGTGTGTGTGTGTGTGTGTGTGTGTGTGTGTGTGTGTGTGTGTGTGTGTGTGTGTGTGTGTGTGTGTGTGAGGGGGGAGGTGTGTGATCTAGGTGTGAAACCGGGTGACGGAGACCAGTTGCCACCTCCATATGAGCCTCCAGTCTCTGACTTACAGGAAATGCGAAGCGAAAGGCTGATTCCGAGGCAAAAGGACGTGATGTCACACAGCCGCATGAGCGATCGCCATGTTCTGACGAACAACCAAACATAAAGGAAGTTTAAAAAGTAAAAATGTGAAGCAGTCATATTAGTTGCAACTTTGTGGCCACCCCCTTTACTCTGGTTAACAAGAACCAACTTTACTCTTCATGAGCCACAACACAGGAACATGTAAAGAAGCAAAGTTACAAAAAAAATCTCCTCTGCGCTTTGTGATTTTTTTCATTTTTTTATCAGGAACGGGCGCGATTTGTTTCTTTTATTAGCAAACTTTATGTAATTCTCAGCTGTGTTTCATATGAAGTTGGTGCCAAGTGCAAATCCTGCACTGTTTTCCTAAACCAGTGTGATCAGTGACAGATGCATTTGAAAAAAATGGGTCAATAAAAGCAACTTTGCCTTCCTGTTACTTGCTTAAAGTCTTGCTCTCTCTCGTTCTCTTGCAGCCTGAATGAACAGTATCTTCAGCAGGATGTGGAAATAGTTTCCCACGTCTCTCTTCCTCTGACTTCGTTTACAAACACGCCACTCACAATTAAAGTAGACAACCTTGACTGTTATCCCCTTAGTAAAAACTGACTTGATTATTGACAGGAACAAGGTTCCATATCTGCGTTTCTGACCAGCTGGTTATTGCTTGTGGCTGCAAATCATCTGAGTCAAATCACACCCTGGATTCTCTATTGGTTTGTAATTTAGAAATTGAATGTACTTGATGAATGAGTCATATACTAACATTCAAAAAGGCGCAAATAAATGTGAAACATTGAAAATAGAAATAGAGAAACATTTAATATGCGCGGAATCAATAAAGAACTGATTTCTGCACGAAATGAGAAACAAGACGTTTTATTTTGCCTCCTCTAATATAAAGCAGCAGAAACTGCTCCAGAGGTCAAATCTTTTGGTTTCGAATGACTAATTTATCGAGATGATTTACGCGTTCAGCGATGTCTCGAAGAACATGAAGCCAAATCTGGCAGATGTTGGGCTGAACGATAAATCAATGACTAACGTCACATCACGGCAGACACCTGATCAGCATCGGCAGCAGGAAATCCATCCAGAAGAACGTTCACTAATCTCACTGAACTCCGAACCAGAACCGCACGGCATTCTGGGGGATGTAGGCAGAGGAAAGGCTCGTCGCGGGGCTTTAGAAGATTAGCTCCTCTCCGGTAGCTAAGCTAGGTCGGTGGCTTGACGTCACTTAACTCTCACGCTCTATGGTTGCCCGGCAACAGCCTGTTGAGTAACTTGCAGAGCAGCAGTTTCGCCACCGGGCCTGACAATAATAATAATAATAATAACAATAATAATAATAATAATAATAATAATAATAATAATAATAATAATAATAATAATAATAATAATAATAATAGTAATAATAATAATAATAATAATAATAATAATAATAATAATAATAATAATAATAATAATAATAATAATAATAGTAATAATAATAATAATAATAATAATAATAGTAATAATAATAATAATAATAATAATAATAATAATAATAATAATAATAATAATAATAATAATAATAATAATAATAATATAATAGTAATAATAATAATAATAATAATAATAATAATAGTAATAATAATAATAACAATAATAATAATAATAATAATAATAAATAAAAACAGCAGGGTTGAATGAAAACTGAGAATAAAAGAAGAAAGGCAGGGTTGACAGTATTTCAGTCATTTCAAAAACAAAAACTGATCAATATGATCAAAGTTCGCTGATATCGCGATGTGTGTATCAGACATGCTGCCCAGCCTGAAGGAAATCATTTATTTGCCTAAATGAAGAGGCTGACGCCTGTTTTCAGTGGGTTTTGGAGCGACAGAAACACGCAGAGCGCAGCGCTGTGCATGTGTTATATAACCAGTGATGTGTTCACTGTAAGCTGTCGAAACATGGGCAGGTCTGTCTTATGAAACGGACTGAAGAAATGAATCACCTCAGTTGATTTCTCAAGTGCAGAGGAAGCGTCTCTGTGGGAATGACCCATAATATGATGAAGGTCATGTTTAACAGGTCACGGAAACCAAATGAGGGTTTTTTAAAATATTTTCTACAAAACTGACCTCGTTTTTTCTAGCCTCATATTTGCATGTGAGACATGAAGACTGGACGAGTTTTCCATTGGTCTTAACTACAGGCCACAGACTGAAGTCCTCCATTAATCCTGTATTTGTTAGGCATTTGTGACCCAATCATCAGTGCCAGACATGTTAAGTCATGGTTAAAAAATAAATAAACAAAACACACCTTCCTTCAGCTCTGCTTTTAAATCAATTAAGCATTTATTGTTTGCATTTTTTCATGAACGCCTACAATTTAGCCATATCTTTTCTCAATAAGCGAGTGCAGCTCAACAACAAGAACGACGCTTGTTTCGCCCGTCAAGAGAAAAGAAACTAATAAAAAAATGTGTTTTCCAGTTTAGGAAAAAAATTCAAACATGCTGTGACTCCTGGTTGCTAATTACAGGAACATTCTGCGCCTGCAGCTTCTGACTCTGTGGAGGTTTGTTAAAAAAAGGAAGAAAGAAGAAAAAAGAAACAACTGAAAACTGTTTTATTTTTCCAAGATTTTACGTCGTGATTTCTTGAGCCTGCTCAATGGACTTAACGATGACAACTGCTGTACTGCGCTTCGTGATTTCGTGTCTCCAAAACGCGCCTCATAAATACACATTAGTCATTCACAGTGCGTGACATCAGTCTTCATTTTCTGCTTGGAGATGCTTGATGTTTATTTTTTTATTTTTTACAACTAGTATCAGGTTTTCCTCAGACATCCTGGTCAGATCCTCCACCAGAACATGACTCTTCCCCCTCCGTGCTTCACGCCCGGTGTGAGCTTATTCCACTGAATCCTGATCTTAAGATTTTGTAGAATCTTAAGATCAGATTATCAATCTCCCAACGCACTCTCACAACGGTTTTAATCATTTTTAATAACACTGCAGCTTTAATATCTTGCATTGTGCTCTCGGGTTGAGCTTGTTTGGACGGTCAGACCTGTTGGGAGTTGTTCTGAACGCCCTGCGCTTGCACACACCAAAGAGGAAAGGTTGAGTCCAAAGTCTTTAAGTCTCCTAAATCTCTCCAGACTCAAACGTTGCTCCAGTTTTCCCTCTGAAGGCCTTTGGATCGCACCGTGGCGTTCACTGACCCTTCGACAGTCAGGAATACGCCACTCTAAAAGGTGATGCGATGCTGCGAGTGATTTTTTAGTTCCATGTCTTCAAAAAATGCATTTCGTAGAAAATATTGAAGTTTTTTTTTTCTTCCAGGTTTTAGTTTAAATTTCTAGAAGGCGTTAAACTTTTCAGCACTATTAGAAACGCGAAGGCACAAAAAGCAGGCCTCCGTTGCATTGTTTTCACAGCCGTTACAACTGCAGCAAATCACAGTCTTACAGAGTGCTGACTCAAACACACTCCGCACTTTTGAGATTTTTGTGTCGTAAAGGAAATTTAAAGCCATGTATCCTTTTCCTTCTACCTGGTAATTTTGCAGATAAAATGCCCATAAATCACACAGAAGTTTCTGACTTTCAGTGAAATGTGGTGAGTAGATTTGACTTCCTCAACTGTCTGGCCCGTTTATGATCTGCTCTTTTGTTGAATCACACCGGAAAACAAAGGCTTTTATTGATTCCCGTGAATGTTGTCATGTCTACTGTGTGCAGAATGAGGCAACATTTATTTCAAATTGGGGGGAAAAATATTCTCCTCTGGGTTGCCGGGTAGTCAAAAACACGTTAAGTGAATCTTCCCACAGCGAGGATGAAATTTTATGTGCACTCATAACTTAACGATCGATAGAGAAGTTGGAGCTGGAATGTTTCGTCTTCAACTTTCCACCGACCTGAAGGACTTTTCTGGTGCCAGGAAAGTGTTATAAGGAAACCAGAAAAGCAACAGAAAACTTGTCATCTTGACATCAGTGATCATAGAGGACAAGTTTATACTGATATGAGTTTATGATCTTGTACACTGAATTTATGTCAGCATTAAATTGCCTTTAAAATGGCCGTGTTAAAAATGTACATTTATTGTAAGTTACTGACAGCTAATTCAACCAGTATTTTACCTTTTTTTCTTCTTTTTTTTTTTAAAGAATCTGTTCTGTGTTTACTTTCAGAATAAATTGTGGTACAAATAAAGTAACTATAAATAACTATGTTCATGTTAGTTGCTAAAACAATGCTGCATATGTCAAAAATGACTTGATGCCTTGAAATTGGGCCTCTGTCTCTTTAAGAAGCTCCTGCTCTTTCTAAAACTCCGTCTTCAGGAAGTCGTCACAACATGGCTCCTCTATTAACCTTTTAACAAAGTTTTTACCAGCGTTTCACTGAGAAGTAGCTCCGATACTGAGCTCAGCAGATGCTCAGGTCCACCAGGTGTTTGCTAATTGCTGTTGGCTAGTCTGAAGGAGCTGAATGCAGTGGAGGGCTGCAGTGTGAGGTTAGAAACTGCAGCTCTGAGGAGGAGCTTCGTCCTCGAAGGCGGAGCTAGGTCCAACCTGGTGTTTTGCCCAACTGAATCGGTGCCATGGAAATTTAAAAATTTCTGAATCACGCAAAGAGAGAAACAGAGCAACGTTTTCGATGACGGAATAACACTAGAACACCTCAAAAAAGTTGATTTTACACAATACTGCCCCATTAAGGTGCAAAGCATCTTTTATTGATGGTCTTTGCACAATGTCCCCGTCTTACATAAACTAAGAAACTAAAATCAGAAGAACAACGCCGGCGTGTTTTCACTGTTTCATCTGTCCTCTGACTTGCCGTCAAGGTGAACAAGGTGAGCCAGACGCTGGAGCTTCGCGAGAGAGACGTGAACGCAGGCCGTTGGCGTTTTCAGAGGTCTGCCCCCGCTGCAGGCAATCTGAATGCGACGCATTCCAGGGATTCAACCCGAACTCACAATTACTCGCAGTTCCTCTAAACCACAAACTTGACAAAAGAGGAACCTTTTGGTTGACTGGTGATAAAAAGACATTTGATCTTTGAGGGTTCGCTCATGTAAAACCACACTGAAACCACAGCGGAGAGAGGAGGAGGAGGAGGTGAGTCAGGGTTGGGTAGAACAGAATTAAACGTTACAAGGGTTTTATGAAGCATTTGTATGAGAATGGAAAAAACAGACTCCAGAGGCCAGATTACTTCATCTCCGAAGTCAACGCTATGACTCACTGCCCTCAGATAAGTCACAGAACGGGGAGCAGAAAGTGACTTCAGTGGAGCGCAGCAGAAAGTGAGGATGAGGATAAACTCTTTATTAGTCGCACTTAAATGATCCGGCTGGTTTGGTTTTAGAGTGGACCGTAAATCCTGGTGAAACAAGAAGCGAGAAACGAACCTGCAGACAGGATTGCGAAGGCAAACCTTCCTTCCCGCGTTGACATTGTGGGGAGTCGAAACATCTCGAGAGAAGAGCAACATTCAGCTTACGACCCAATGAAAAGAATCTGGAAGGGGGCCTCAGGCCCTTTCGGCTCTTGAGTCCCGAGGAGCCGGCGGAGCTCCCAGCTAACCGCTTCCGCGGCGATGCAGACGGAAAACATCTCTGGTTTGGGTTCCCATCAGCAGGCCGAGGAGAAGTCAGGACGCCGGCCAAGACGGGAGACGCGAGGACTGGAATAAACAACGGCGGTCTGACACCGCCTGGACGGGACGAGTGGTGATGAGCAGCTGGGAGAACGTGGAACACGGTCGCTCTGATGTCGCCCAAATTCCCTGGCTTAGCGAATCACCCAGTCGACCTTAGAAAGATGAACTGTCGCATGGAGAAAAATGGTGCTGCAAAAACAATTTGGAGTGATTCGGTTACAAGGCTAAATGTTCACTCTTCAGGTCAACACTTTGCAAAACGTAGATGATTCAACCGTACTCCTGGTACACTCACACTAAAACTAGATCTGATACAGAGGTGCAGAAAAAATGTTTTTTTGTTTTTTTTTTACACATTTGTTAAAATCGTCATCAGCAGGTGACAGGATGGCTGTGAAAAGATCAGTCTCCTCCACCCCTTCCCTGAGCTCCTGTTGCCAATTGAAGAAACACCCTGAAAACCAATCAGAACAAGGAGGGGGCGGGTTTTAGTGCCGTCAATCAGTTTTTGTTAACGTGCTGCTCAATGTGTTAATGCAGGAGAAACAATCCACTGTTACAGGAAAACCATTCATCCACTGTCATCAGTGGCTATGCTAACTAGCGTCAGCGTTCACAACAGGCCATGCTAGCTACAGGGTAGCAAAAAACAACGGGGAAGAGTGACGGGGGACGAACAGCACCACATGGACGGTGATTGACAGCACTAAGGCCCACCTCTTGCCTCTGATTGGCCGTTTCTAGTCAGTGCTGGGGGAAGGTGGAGTGACTTGATTTTTTTTCAGATCGGTGTCATTCCAAAATCTGTCACCCTGATGTGACAGATTCATCAAATGACTCACTGCCCTCAGATAAGTCACACAATGTACATCTGCAGCTTTAAGAGTAGCTTAGTGAAATAGACTCAAGTCTATAAGCATATGAATATCAATACTTAAACTTCAATGCTAAAGCTTGTACTTTGGTTTTCTCTACTTATTATTCATTTTTGCCACAAAGTAGTAAAAATATCTGGTTATTAAGCCTGTAAGTCAATCAGATCATTGAAAAGTCAATTTATTTCAGTAACTCACAGTCAAGTAATAAGTTATTATAAATGTCCCGTTTGTCAGATTGATAGCACTTGTTGAAAATAATTTCTGAGCAGGTATTAAACTTTACTTTTCACTAAGCTCACATCTTGGTCTGATTGTGCAATATTCTAACTTTAAATGAGTTTTAAATAGCTGCAAGTGGAAAAACACTAACAGAAATGATCCAAACATCCATCTGTGTGTCAATTAATCGTCATGTCTCACTTAGTGATAAAGTTCCTCAAATAAATGAGCTTTTCGCTACAATTTACTGAATGAATGGGTCAGTAATTTACTCATTGAAATGTGTTACGTAGATGAATTACACACAGAATGTTAAGCTGTTAATTAGGATTTTCTGCTTACAACAAATGAAAACGTGACATTGAAGATTAGAGTATTACAATGCAAAATGTTTTTATTCAGAAATTTTCATTTAATAATTATCATTATTGTTAATACATAAAGTTTTGCATTATTTAATAATTCTTACGGTTATTTCCTAAAGGTACTTTTGGAATGTATTGAATATGATTTATTATTGAAATTCAACAAACCAGGAAGTGTGTTTAACGTTAAATTGGGACAATTAAAAATTTGTAATTAAAAAGAAAAAAAATTGTACCTGCAAAATTCAAAGGAAAAATGTTACGTTGCGGTTTCCATTGGTGTTCAACAATCTATAAAAATCTGATTTAAGTCGGGACATTTTATCAACTGTCTGATCTTTGGAGATTATCTAAAGTAATAAATTAGAGCGTCATGATGAGGACAGCTGAGCTTTAATTTACAAAGTCTGCGCTGTTCAACAGCATCAGCTTCCTAAAATAATTACCTGTCATATTTCACCAGAAGTGACTTTTTTCCCCCCCATAAAAACGTTTTAGGCTGCATTATTTTAGGAAGGTGACGATGTGAGTCACTTCTGTTGTACATCCTGCTTTAGTTTTAGATCAAGAATCAGAGATTTTAGAATGTAAAATACTGACTTTTGTTTAAGTTTAAAAGGAAAAAAATTTTTTATGTTGACTCAATTTACTTAATTCTTCAAATACAAAAAAACAAAAGTAAACTTGCAGACATTTTGTCTGACTTCAGTTTTGTAAAAAAAAAAAAAAAACCCACAGATGTCATGCATTTAAAAATCTTTTTATTCATAATTTCTTCTTCAAAACACACTTTCCTGGTGTACATTTATGTTTCCTGTTCAAAATAAAAGGAAAACTCAAGTGAGGTAAAAGTGCTGAAAAATGAAAGAACTATCGTAACCATCAGTCATCGTCACCATCACAAAGCTGACAGAAATGCTCCTCTGCATTTTCTATTTCAAAGAGAGAGGGAGAAAAAAAGTGCGACAAATTTCATGTTTTTCCTCACTTTTTATATTTTTTTAAGTCACCACACCCATCCCTGCATACACACATGCTGACGTGCGATCAAACACACACACACACACTTTCACGCATTAAGGTAAACAGATCTGCTGGAGAAAAAAAAATTATTCACAACTCTTTACAAAGAAACTGTAGGAGCTTAGATCCTCCCATCACATTCTTATGAGACTTTCACTTCAGACACGCAGAATCACTAAATATCTAAACTGTAGAGCGCTGAACGCCCCCCGCCCCCAAAAACACGATACATCTACAGGTGTTGAATGATAAAACACTCTGTACTGAGAAACAATGGCCCAAACAAAGAGAGGAGTGACACTGAAGTGACAAGTTTACAGCAGAAAGGTGGGGGCCAAAGAATTTACACACACAAAAAGAAAAGCAGCCTCTAAACCTCAATCTGTTTAATTCTCCCCACATCGTCCTTCACAAAGAGTTTCTACATCCAGACGTGTCACCAGCCCCCATTAAGGAAGGGCCACAACACCCAACTCCTACGCGGGGAAAGCTTTCACCGACGCTAACCGTGAACACGAGAAAGCAGACCGGCAACAAAAGAAACCCAAAACAAAAAAAGAAAAAAAAAAAAAAAAAAAGAAGCACAAGATCAACATTCCAGGCTGTGTTCATCCTCAACCCGAAAATGCAAAAATTGAAGTTAATGCATTTCCTTTGACTCCGCTTAAAAACTAGCGTTAAGAAGCGATGCCAACAAAGGCCCGGCGCTCATCGGCGAGCAGGAGTCGGGCCGAACAATTATTCACAGAATATACGCAGACAGTGGAGAGACTCGAGGCTGCTGTTTGCACCCCCCATGTCAAAGGTCTGTTGTATGGAAAGGGAAGCGGTTTTATTGATAAAAAGCACAGACTGTCCTCAGAGTAATGTCAAAGTTAAATCTAGGGTCTCCCTCTTCATCTAAATGCCACAAGATCAGAGGAGGAAGAGGACTGCTATGGACAAGAGTTAAAAGAAAGGGGTGAGAAACATAAAAAAAAAAAAATAGTCCCGATTTTAATCCAGAGACCGTCCCAAACAATTAACTCCGTGTCAGCTACTCTCCATGCCTCTCTAGTGGTTGGGTGTGAAGTTCAAGGTCTCTGCACAACACTTCAGGTAGTTTTAGATCAGGAAACCAAACCAAGTGTGGGCTCATCAGGAGGCGCTCTGATGGAAGACTGACGGCTAAACAGAGAGATAAAATAAGAAACATTTCCTCTGTGGAAGGAACAAACTAGATCTTCTGGAGCATCCGAGGCTGGTGGCGGAAAAACACAGACCGTAAACCCAAACCACGGAAAGGCCCGACAGGAACAGCTGTACAGGTGGGCTCGGGCCTGAAAAAGAAAACCAATCGTTCTCGCTACAAAACTGGACCAACGTGTGTGAATTTACCCATAAAAGAAAAAAACGGCAAGTTCTACTATAGTTTTGTTGAGTTTTAAGAAACAAAATACACTCCTGCCTCCTGATCAACATTAAAACCCCTTTAAAAATATTCAGCTCTCCAAAAATCAAAAAACATGCGACAGGCACTTGATTGTTGCAGTTGCTGGTTGTGAAGCTGCCTTTGGTCCAGAGCTGACAGCAGGGAAAATAATGATAATAATAAATAAATAAATGGGGGCCGGGCCGGCCTCCATGCGGCCTGTAGGCCGGTCTACCTCCACCACGCGAGCCTGATAAGGTTATCTGCCTCCACCACCGGCTGCAAGAATCTGACTTCCAAGAAAGCGCATGGATGTGGGCGTGGCGCTGAAGCGAGGCCAACGATCATCTGCTCTGTGGAGATATCTGGAAGAGACGGCACGCTGAAGCACTCCGCTTCCAACGGTCACGGCTAATAATAGGGTTGGCTGGAAATAGAAATGTGGAGGTTTACAGCCGGTGAGGGGGGGCTGCCCGTCTCCTTCACATTAATCAATACTCAAGTCTGAAAGGGGTAGACGTTCCGTCTGTCCTCCCATGACCACAAAAGGGGGTTCAAACGTAGCGTGCACCTGACGGACAGGAAGTGACTCAGCGCAGACACATGTAAGGCTGCCTGGGCCGGGCCGGTCCCCAGGAGGGCCGAGAGGATAATAATAGCCGGAGAGTCGGCTGGCGAGCTGCGTCAGAGGAGGATTGGGTTTCAGGGAGCCTGCGAGGGACAAGCCCTGCGGGGCCCCACCGCGTGCGGCGCCTTTTAAGGGAAGAGCAACCGGTCGGTGGGCCCGTCACTCCGCTCCCCCGCTACGGGTCGCCATCCGACCAGAACAGACTGCGACTAGAGGGCACTCGCAACTTCTTCTGAAAGCAACTTAAAAACAGAGGGAAAAACGGTGAAAAATGACGAGAGTGATGAGAAATTTCCACTCCAAGCCGGACTCAACTGGGAAAACTGAACCCTGTGTTTGGGGGAGAGGGGCCCGAAGTTCACAGTGGAAATTCTTAATACATAATAAAGTTTTGCATTGTGTACAAATATCAGGCACTGCTGGCATGTATAGGGTTGGCACATTGTCAAAGATGAAAACAAACCACTGATTCTAATCCTTACTTCCTGTCTTTTAGCAAGCGCATCCCAAATCTTCCCCAATATTAATTTTGTTTCTTTTTTTTCCCAGCCTTTTTATGATTTTTTTTTTAACAAACAAGAAGGAACCCAAACTGAAGGCTACAGCATTTACATTTTCCCTTTTCTTCTAACATCAGTCCATACTCAAAACTCTGGAGGGGTGAACCTGATACCTCTAGGTTAAGGCACAAACATATCTCCATTAAGATTAAAGGCTTATACCAAGAAAAAGAAAAGTAAAAAAAAAAAAAAAACACTTAAAAACGTTAACACCTCTGCAGAAAAGGAATGAGAAAGAATCAAAAAAAAAAAAAAAACACCAAAAGAAAAAAAAAAAAAAAAAAAAAAAAAAAAAGCAAAACATTTGTCCACTGAAAAATGTGCCTTAAGAGAAACATAGCATTTATTGCCACTGGGTAATTTTTTTCAGACATTTTTTCCCCCTTTTAATTTTTTTTTATATCTTTTTATGCCAAATCAATTCCTTTTCCTCCTCCTCTGTTGAAAAGCAGCATCCGCAGCCAAAACAAGCCTTCCCGGGTCGCCCCCGCTGGAACCCAGTTTCCGTTTGGTCAGTTACACGGCAGCCATGTTGGAATGTTCTGGTTCGCCACGTAGTAGTTGCTGAAGTTGTGGTCTCTGATGTAGGGCGCCGGCTGGTAGTAGCAGGTGACGCAGGACGCGTCCGGGATGGCGCTCTGCTCCGCCAGCACCCGGAAGGCCATCAGCGACAGGAGGTGCAGCGTCTGCCGCCGCTCGTGGCCCATCAGGCACACGGTGCTCTCGTTCACCACCTTGCGGAGGATCTGCAGGTAGTCGTACTTGCTCTTCTCCTCGCCGATGAAGTGGCTCATCAGGTAGGCCTCCACCTTGCGCTGCTGCTCTCCGATGTCAGGAAAGTCTATGAAGAAGCGGGAGCACATGTAGCGCTCCAGGGCCTTGAACTCCTCCTGATTGGCCGGCCGGAAGTCGCGCACCAGCAGGTTGCAGTACTTGAGCAGGCCGCCGCCGCGGATCTCCTCGGGCCGCTTGGTGGCGATGAGCTTGTTGCGCAGGTGGCCGAGCGCGGCGTTGAAGTCTCCGTACACGCTCTCGCCTCGGACGGCCGGGTGGAATTGCTCGGACATGGCCGCTGCCGGCTGCTCGTAGTGGGACAGGACGGAGTCCAGCACGATCTGAAACGAGTCCACACTGAACTCAAACTGCCGGCGTATCGAGTCGACGAACTTCAGCTCCACGTTGCGGCCGTTGTTGTTGGACAGCGAGATGAGGCTCCAGCGGTCCTGCTCTGTGTTGACCTTCACCAGCTTCTGGACGTAGGCCTCCTTCAGCGTCATGGGGGTGATCTTCTCCTTGTTGACGCCCTCGGGCAGGAAGTCCAGCAAAATCCCCAGCACCACGTCTTTGACCAGCCGGAACTCGGCCTCGGTGGGCAGGTCCACCCGGAAGATGAAGTCCAGGTCCTTGTAGCTCCAGCCGATGTCCTGCACCAGCACATGGCTGGCCGTGGAGCCGTTGAGCCGGATGTCCTTCACCCGGATGCCGCTCAGCTCCAAGTGGGAGCGCACGCGCGCCACGATGTCCTTCAGCTGCACCTCCAGGGTGGGGAAGTTCCCCCGGCCGTGGACCGGGACCACCTCTGTGAGAACGTCGTTCAGCCGGCTCACCTGCTCCCAGGTGAGGTCGCTGACGGAGCTGCAGCTGGATTCTTCCTTGTTCTCCATCCTCACGCAAGCTTCAAATTTACTGAAGTGGAGAAACAAGCGACTGTTAGCAGGAGGGTCAGAGGTCATCCAGAGCAAGCAACTTAAATACCAGACAACATGTGGGTACGAAAGGGACGAGCTGTATTCAAACCCATTCCCCAAAACCCAACCCAATCAGCTGATCTAAAGTAAAAAAGATCAAATTAACTTTTAGTTTTACGTCTTCAGTTTCTGAACGACATCCCAGGTGCAAGTTCATAAATCTTTAACACTTACAGAATGTCATTTGTACTTCGTACCCGCATTTTATTTTATTCTATAGGAGGAATATGTCGACCACACTCCATGATGCTGCTTGTTGTGTTCACACTCGGTGGGACTTTAAATTTTTATTGAAATTCCTACAGGGTCTAATATATAAATAATATTTTAACTGAAAACTAAAAGAATAAGCAACATTTTAAATTCAAAAGCCAATTTAAGGGCTAAATTATTGAATAAATTGACCTAAAAGAGCAAATGTTCATGTTTTTGATCTGTTATTTAGGTCATTTGGTGAAAAGTACTACTACACCCATCCAGCTTTCAGGTTCTTCAGGAAGTACTGATCATTTGTGGAACTGCTTAATAAATGTAGACTGTGATCGCTGACGTTAGCGTTGAGGACGTCTGTGCTGCCTCATCAAGTTTAGCACTGAGATGCTAGTTTAGGTGTCAGTAGATTCGCTGATAGGATAAGTCCTGTTACCACAACAATGGTCGTTTCCAGCTTCCAATCACATCGTTTTTTGAAAACAGAAATTAACGCCCCCCTATGGCCAAGAGAGGCGACTGTCACTTGTGCATCAGATATACAGACGTACCAGAAACACGCTGCTTACATACAAGGGTTCCGGCTTGAACCTTTGTATGCAAGAACAAAAATGCAATTAATTTAGTTAAAGATCAATGTTATTGTTCCTAAATTAATGTGTTAAAGCCTTAGTCCAAATTCTTAGTTTTAATGCTCATGATGAAACTGGAGGAAAAAAAAGGAACGTAATTTGCTGATCAGAGCAGAATAATTGTTTCATCTACTTTATGTAAAAAGAAAAAAGAGGCCAATAGTGAAGACTCTTCCTACCTAAAAGTTCAAACTTTTGTGAATTATTGGAAAAAATAAATAGAACTGAGCATTTCATAATAGACTTGTACATCTCTTTAAATAATAGGTTTATCCATTTATCACTCTTTCCATCATTTTAGAAAGTCATAGGAAATGTCAGATCTAAAATGTCTAAAGGTTGAAATTGCCTTGTTTTTAAACCTTGTTCTGCAGCTCTTTCAAGTGAGATTTTTAATATAATGAGCTTCGTTTTCCCTCGTGATATTAAAAAAGTTGAAAAGAAAGCTGCACATCCATACAACCTCAGTTAAACACCTATCAATTATTAGAGCAAGTTTTATTGATGGAGGGGATCAGATCAGCTGTAAGTGCAGCCTGGTAAAGTAAAGTTGATTTTTGGATGTAGCACCTTGTGAAGCTCTGTTTGATCACATCTGACTGCGAGGTTTACTGTGTGGTTCATTCGCCATGAACTGAAGCCCAGGGAAGGATTCAATGTTACCGACAGATGGTTGACATTACATTAAAACATGAAGGCTTCTGGAAGACGTCACAGAAGTTTATGCCTGAAGTATTTAATCAGAAACCAAACACCCGGTTTGACAAACAAATTAGCCCTAGCTGAGGTGGAAAGTGGTCAAACAAAACCCCCAGTCCGCACGAGCGGAGCTGAATGCGAAAACGAGCCGCTCGCGGACACGCAGCAACACAGAGCTCGTGAGCCTTCTAGAAAAGTTCGCCGCGCGAGCCCGGCTTTCATTCCAGAACGGTTGAGAGACAAACACGAGCCGCCGTCAAAACCAGCGGCTGAACGAGCCCGCAGTGGAGCCACTGCGGGTGAATCCAACCCGACACGTTCAGCGGAGACGTTCACAGACCCAAGAAATGTCACGAGAAACGCGATTTTAATCAACTAAACCTGCCTGCGCGCCGCGTACGCTGAAAGTATCAACGCAGACACCTTACTTTGAAGGTAGCGTTGATGTCAAAGTTGCTAATTATAAACTTAGACTAAACTCCAACCATATGGCAACGAGTCTGAAGCTGTTAAGCGAGTTAAGAGTTTTGAAGGAAACCAGAGAGGGATTCTTGAGTTCAAATTATCCAAACGGCGTCACATTTTACTGTCAGGGAATTGTTAAAGTAACGACGCAAATTCACGTACAGCATTTTTTGAGGGGATGTAAGGTTAGCACATAGTTTCGCCTGAATAAATAAAACTACTACTAATAATAATTTTAAAAAGAGCAGTACATACGTTACCAATAGAGTGCAGTGGAAGCATTCAAAGTCCCAAAAAGATGTTGAATTCACGCACACGCCTCCACATAATCCACTATCTGAAAGAGAGGCACACGGTGAGCTTGCAAGTCAGCGTTTGAACCACAACCTCTCTGCGCGAGACACGCCTGTTTTATAAAGCCGAAGTACTACCCGTTGAAATAAATGCGCCGTAGTGCGACACAGTCCCTCTCCCCGAACTGCACGCCCTTTAGTGACTCCAAACAAAGCTATGAACCACACAGCGGCGTATAATTTGTGTGATTGGTATAATTACCTAATAATCCAAACACTTATCTTCGACGAGTCATATCAGATGTTTGAGTTGAACAGTTCCATTGTACCAATGCGCCAAACAAAGCCTTTGATTGGTCGAGGATGTTTTTTCGCGTTGCCAAGTTACCAGAAGCGTCCACAGGCAGCCGGGGTTTGTGACGTTTCTACCGTCACGTGGTGCAAGTTAAAGAGCAGCTGTGAGGCCCGGGCAAATTACTTTTATGAGACTTTGCTTCAACTTGTTTGTTTCTTTTTCGCGCTATGACGCTATTGAATGCAGACTGCAGCGATCAGCTGCTTGCTAATCATATATTTTGCTGCTAAAATCTTCCATTATTCAGACAAATATTTAAACTTGATTGAAGGCTCTTTGGGATCAAAGTTTTTATTTATTTATTTAATTTTACATATATTGATCCATATTCATAAATCTGTATACATAGCTTACCTCCAATTTAATTGTCTTAAACCCAGTATGTGTATATCAGGGGTGGTTGTTATATGGCTCTTATGGGCAGTTGCCCAGGGCAGCAATAGAAAGGGGACTGCATGAACACCAGATAACAAATGATACTTATCTGTCAGATGTTCCCTAAACATGTTGCTATTGCTTTTATGCACTCCTGATATTGAAATGCTCCTGGCAAATGTATTTTAAATGACATTTCCAGCCTATTATGTCACCTACATTTGCACCAAGAAACTTGTTTTCATACACATTTTTTTTAGTTTTCACATAACCCAACTGTCTCCCAATATTTCTTTTTTTTGTCACTAATTCAGTTTAGATCTTCAATTGACACAAACTATTTCTGAGTTAAGTCACTTCCTGAGCAGAAAACAAGAGCTATATGCAAACCTATGAATTTTAGAATAATTGACAAAATTACTCTGACATTACCCATATGTCACGATCAAATATGTCCTCTGAGGATTCATTTGTCTATTTCACAGCAAACAAATTGATTTGCTGATTTTTTCTTTCTGTCCAAGAAATTCTGCTGATGGCCCTGAAAAAGCCTTTTCTGACACACGGGAAACAACAGACCCAGAAATCTGGTCACATTCTAAGAAAGACAGGTTGTTTCATTCTGTCGCTTCCTCAGATCATACACACACGCACACGCGCACACACACAGAGAAAAAAACACAACTCATCTGGATTCACTTCTGAAACACATTGTTTTACAATTGAAATGTACTACATCTATAAAAACACGATGGCTCAAGGTACTAACACTCACTAGGAACTGTTCAAACCTTTCTCATTTCGTACACACACGCGCCTCTATGTGTGTGTGAGGCAGGAAGTCAGAAGAAACTGGCCTCAGACAGGATGCAGTTTCTAGCGCGGTAATGGGAAAACCAGAAGGTGAGTTGAAACCACTGAGTTCGAGGGGGAAAGCTTGAGTCGTGTTGTGGTTGTGTGCTGTGGGGAGCCCCTAAAGGAGTGGGTTACACACCATGTCAGAGTGCGTAATAACAGCAGAGAGTGGAAGTGGCCAGAAAGGGGATCCCCACTCAGACTCTCACTGTAAAACTGTTAGCGCCAGCAGTTCCATGGCAAAGATGAAGCTAACTTACTGACATCATCGCAGCGTGAAGCGAAAGCATTTGTTTGAGTTCATCTTGAAGAAGTGCAAAGAGAGGAGGAAAAAAAACTGTGTATATGTGAAATTGAGTAAAATTATGCATCTATTCTTGTCTGCGTTTCAACAGCAACCGCTGCAAGGTTCGTCTATACGCTCCACAGTGTGATTTAAGCATAAATGACTGTGATCAGCATAAAAATATAAATATTTGAAGTTAGTCCTTGTCCGAACTCATTAGTAAATATAGAGGACAAAATGGGGGCTAAAACAAGACCTCGTGGAACCCCAAAACTAAGTGGTTGTGATGTAGATGTCTTATTTTCTTACAATAACACAGAGTTCTGTTGGATAAAGAATTTACAAACCCTCCAAAGATCATTTTGGTGAGTCCTTCAGAAACAAATCTTCCACTGTCATAAAAACTCTCAATTTCTACTCCAGTGAAAAACCTAAAGGGTAATGTCTTCATTTCATTGGGTGTTGGAGAGTTGCCATCACATTGGACAAGAATACTCCGGTATACCAAATAGTTTACGGTCAACTCCATAACTGCAAAGTTCCCAGGTACAACAAGTCATTTTCCCTTCAGTTTCTTGCTTATCAGGTATATTATGGTTCACTGATGTGCTGCTGTTGCCCTGATATCGCCGAGTATGGCCGTACTTGTTCTCATCTGACCAAAGGACGTTGTTCAAGAACTATCGTACTTCATTCAGATCCTTTATCCTAAACTTGCCATGTTCTCTTTATGTTCATTTCTCCTGACAACCGCTTCAAAGATTGTACTTTAGTCTTTGTCCATCTTCATAGTGTCATAAATCCTAACACTCACATAGTAACTGAGCCACATAGAGGATTTTTGAACTTTTTCTCAGTCTGCCTTTGGGGCAAATTTGCTGGAAAGGATGCCAACTCCTGGGCGAATTGGGAACCGCTTCATCTATTTTGCACTTGCAAATAATCACTCTCTTATTGTAGAATAATGGAGTTCAAATTGCCTCTCTGGGGTCATTCCTGATGTCTTTCCACATTTGGGCAATATCCTGACACACATCAGTAAGCTGCAGTCCGACAAAGTTGACAAATAGTCCTGCTTTTTCTAAAGGTGACCACACTCACTGATAATGCTGTTTCATTTGATGCCTCACTGCTACTATCCCTAGTGAATCCTACAGCAAGCTTTCACTGAGTTTGTCACTCTTGGCTCTTCTGGTGTTGCCCGGTTTTAGCTACCAAATAATGACAGGGTGGCGTCTTTCGTGGGTTTTCCATCCATACTCAAGGTTGGATTTACCTAATTTTAAAACTGGGTAAAAAAACTTCATTTTTGTTGCCTGAAATGGTAACAAATAAAACGGTGTGTACCGTTTAACAAAGTCCATGTTAAAAAGAAATTACAGTTCCGAATCCCAGTCCAAACCAAAACAATCCGACAAATTCCACTTAAACCCAATTCAGATGAAAAAGAACACGTCCCTCTATGCGAACACAATGCTGCATTGTATAATAAATGTACATAAAATTAAACAAAATATAAGAAACTAACAACCGGACTTGTTCAAACGTCAGTCCCAGCATCATGGCTACCAGCGCGCGGTGACCTCGCAGTGGGACAGGCGTGCCAGAACGGGGGACAAACTTTTATGAAGTGTTCCCACAAAATCTGAATCACAAACAGTGTCCAAGATGTGGTGGGGTCAGTCTGAGCCTGGAAAAGTCTGCACATCGTAATTTACGTACGAAAAGTTGTCACCGAACGGAGGTTTGGGCCGGGCACTTCCTCCGCTTGCATGTTTGACTTCAACCAAAACAAAACTATTATGCACAAAATTTAGATAATGAGGCTCCTGGACCAGTGCAGTTTAAAGCGGAGCGGATTGTACGATCTATTTTTGCTCGACCCAGGATCTTTGCACAAACTCTAAACACACCTTGGTAAGCGTAAACATATACGGGTAAAGCATGCAACATGTACACATTTCTGTCTTACTCATGAAGGCTTAGATTGTATAAAGTAGAAAATGGATATCTAAACAAAACAGGAATGTGAAGAGATAGTCCAGGACTTTTTAGGTTGCGTTCTGTACAAAGGGTCTCGCTGACTTGAAGAAGAGTGAGTATTCATGCAATTACTTGATTTATGTTAAATATATTTTTGGGGAAATCATTTCTCGCTTCGACGTTGAGAACATTCTGTTTTTCCTTTTTTGGCAAAAAAAAGAAAAACAGAGGAACAGTTATGTTCCTCCATATCTGACATACTGTTCCTCCATATTTGCTGGAGGAACAGTTATGTTATGGTCCAGCAAATATCAAGTTGTGTCTACAATCCGACTTGGCATTTTTGAGTTTCCATTAAAAAGTTTCAGAAAATGGATGCCAACTTCTGAATTTGAAGAAAGTTAAAAGATTGTCTCTCCTTATTCTGGTGTTTATCAAGAAACAACTCTGGTAATTTGGTAATTTGACCTAAAACAGCAACTGGTAGAAAACCACAACATACATCAGCCTACAGTAATCAACTTTATTGCTCAACAAAACAAAACAAAAAAAACAATGCAGGTGTTACTTCACCTGCATCATTCTCCTTAGTACTGTTCAGTCAACTACCCGATTAGACATATTGATGCATTACAATGGTTGAGAACCAACAAATGTTCTGTTTGTTGGTCTTTGTCTTTGTCCATCTTCATAGTGTCATAAATCCTAACACTCACATAGTAACTGAGCCACATAGAGGATTTTTGAACTTTTTCTCAGTCTGCCTTTGGGGCAGACTGCAAAGTATGCAAAGGTTGGAAAGTAGAGTCAGGCTGCTTGGCTGATTTCCATGTAGTGCGAGGAACTGATAAAATGCAAAGTATGCAAAGGTTGTACGGCCAAATTGAGATGATTAAAACAAACCATGACAGCAGGCCAGTGCGGTTTCAAACATGTATTGTTTTTATGTTGGATTTCCTAAAGTTTGGTAGTGGAGTACGTCACATTTTACATGAAAATGCTTGAACAGACCAAACCTTGGCTAAGTGACCTCAGAGATATTGGCTAGGTCCTCTTTTGGATCGATCCAAGCTGCTTGCTCGCCTACATGTAGGTCCAAACCATATCAACGATACTTGATTTGTGGTTTTATTGCAAACACATTTTTGGTAGGGTGCTGCTTTGATCAGGTTCTGATGTCCAAATCCACATTTTCAAAGCCCTTTTTGTTTTTTTTGTTTTTTTAAAACCCTCATTGTGGATCAAAAGTGTTCAGAGACCTCAAAACCAGAGAGCCGACAGCTGGCGTACAAACAAGTTCTTATTTATGTTTTCTTCACACAAACAGAACTCCAAATGCTGGGCTCGATACATACGCTTTAAAAAGACTTCGTCATAATTGGCAATCGTGGCTCAGTTTGTGTTTGCCAATAATACAACTTATCCAAAAACTCCTGGGGTTCACGCTATTAGAAGAAAACCTTCCTATGTTGTCATTTGGAGATTACCCTTTGGTAATCATCTGCTCCTCTTGAGAACTGGTCCAAGCGTTTAATTTACCACAAGATAACAACTAGCAATAGCAAGTGTTAGCTGTCAGAGTGGTGAAATACAAGGCATGAAAGAACAGTTTGAACCAGTGTCTTTTTGATGGCGCAACACATGAGAACCTCTAATTGTCCTCTTGACTGTCTTCCAGCTATTGATCAAAGAGGATTTTATTACTATTGGGAAAGCTTCCCTAACTTTTATTAACTTTGTTCTCAGGAGCCAAGCCAAACATGCTGCTGATAGTGGGCCATTCAGTCCTGCAAAAGAAGCATAGCTCCGTTTTCATGCGGGGTCCCTCAAGGCTTCACTCTCATCCCTCTTCTTTTTCCACTTCATAAGCTGCCACGTGTAGCAATTATAACTCAGTGCTGGTCATCTTTAAACTGCTATGCAGATGAGATCTAGAGTGACCTGTTCATGACCCCTGGCTCAGCTAATGCTCTCTAATCTCCACTAAATTGGATTTCTGTAGTCAGGCAGTGGTTGAGCCTGATTGGCAGCAACGCCACTCCAGATGTCGGCGCTTTGACAGAGTTCAAAATTTAGGAGTGATATTTTAGAAGGATATTACATTTAAGAATCAAACCGACTCCATGGTCAGGACAAGCTTGTTTCCGGTGTGTCTTTTGTCCAAAGGTCAGCATTTTTTAAAGCGACCCGACCCGAAGAAGGCCATCTATGCTTTTATTAGCTCCAGACTCGACTGTTGTGATTGAAATGTAGCCAATTAGCCAAGACCTCCCAAAGTCTGAACACTGCTCGTTTTCTGTCCCTCATTCCGGCTTCCCGTTTGCTTTAGGACTGATTTTAAACTTTATACTACCCCCTTTAAGCTTTTTAATGGCTTTGCACCTCCTTATTTGTCTGAACTTTTACGTGCTTATGTGGAGGTCAGCTCCTTGAAGTCGTAATGTCCGCTGCTACGTTGAGCCCAACACTGGGCTCAACGGGCCTTTTCTCTGGTAAAATACAAACCACCATCTTCCTTTGAATCTTCGCGACATCAGCAAATCTGAAGACATGTTTACCCAGTAGGAGCTTTAATGTTTTGTTTTTAGCACATTCCTGTATTTCTGTGGACTTTTTGAGTTTATTTTTATGCTCTTTTATCTCATTTGAAAAGCATCCTATAAATCAATAAATGAAATGAAACGATGGCATCAACTGCTGGCAAAAGGACAGCAAAACCAACTGGTAGTGCGGTATATAAAACTTTTCATTGGCTGGTTTTGGGACAAATCAACATCTTAGTGTGGGAACGAGAGACCGACAGACAACTATCAAGGGCTTGGCAGGAAAACTGAAATGCCACAAGGCTGTTTAGTTAATCTTTCGAAACGCTCACGCTATCTGGTTTCAAAGTGAAAGACCACAACAACAACATCAAACAACTCAAAGCATAAATCGGCGTTTCATTTCAACCTGGAGCTAGACATTTCCACCCTTAACTTAGCCGGATTTCTAAACGCAGGGCAGAGCAGAGAGATGAGCAGACTCTACCACGGGGGAAGGGGGCGAACTGCGGCCCCCAGGCCACATCCGGCCCGCTGGTCTTTTTAATCTGACCCACAGAAGATTGGTTCAGAATTGCCCAAATCAAATCATATAATTATGACTCATTCATTTGATCTAGTCCTGTAATGCCTGGCGCTCCACCGGGGGGCGCTTTAGGCGCCGTGCTACATGACTTGATTTTGTGGAGCTCGGAAGTCTCCGTTATTTCTCTGCTGCTGCTGTGAACTCGGCAGCAATGAGTGGGCCAATGAGAAGGAAAGTTGACAGTGAGTGTCGAGTGTTCAGTAAGGAATGGACAACTAAATACTTTTTCACTGAAGTCCGGTCAAAAGCTGCATGACTCATCTGTCAAGAAACGGTCACTGTTTTTAAAGAATACGACATCACCCGCCACTCTTCCACCAAGCATGCTAATAATGCTAACAACCAGTCAACGCAAGGACGATCGTCTGTCGCGCTGAGAACGGCAGCTGCTTTCATCTCCCTTCACACAAGACGCTGAAACGGGACCTCAGGAGATGCAGTTGGAACTGACTGAACCTCCAACGTGACTGTCTTAAAGGAGAAGTTCAACTTTTAAGCTTCGTAAAGTGCAGCGAAATTTCCAAATATCCAGAAGATGGCACTGAGGATGCTGGTGTTGTTCCGACTCTTCTTACGTGTGTGAACAAACTTGGTGTGATGAACAAAGCAACTCCCAAAGCTCAGCTGAGAGAAGAAAACCTCCGATCTGTTCTGAGAATTGCCACAACAAAAACTAACACCTGACTTTGACGCATTGGCATAAAAAGGGAGATCAACAACACTGTTCCCACTAAAAGTGAATGTTAGTATTAAAACTGTAATGCTTTTTTTATGCTTATGTTTGATATGTATGGATCTGGTGCTAGCAGTCGAATTTTAAAAGTCAATGCGGCCCCTGAGGCAAAAAAGTTTGCCCGCCCCTGCTCCAGCAAATTGTTTGCGCCGAGCCATCTGCGTGGTGATTATGGAAATAAAGATGAATGGAGCTGCTCTCTGTGGAATGAGCGGGTGTTATCGTAGCGCTCCTGGTTATGGATGAGTGGCGGCAGGCCTGGGTCGGCTCTGTGCATTCCCATCCGGCTTCTGCTACCTGCAAAAGCCTCTTGTGCCATTTGAGAAGTGACTCAGTGTGTCCAGGCCATGGCTCGGTAAGCAGCAGGGGCCATTAACACATTAAACACAGTGACACACACAAACACGATTGATTTGCATGTGCCTCGAAGCACATATTGTACCCATGCAAGCAAACAGACGGCCGTGGAGTGGAGTGCCATTAAAGGTTCCACTACGTCCGCCGACGAGAACACATCCTAATCTCTTCTGTGACTCAGACTCTGACATCATGCTTTGGCGGTCCTTTCCAGTATCCGCATGACTTTTCCATCATAAAACGCATCATCACAGGTCAAGCGAGCATTTTCAGGTGATCCGAATCGCTACTGAAGACGATGCTAATGCAGAAACGTTGGCTTTCATTTGCCAAAAGATCACGTCTATTGGCTAATGAAGTGTGGCACTGTTTGTCTAATAAAAAAAAAAAAAAAGATCCTGAGCCAAAGTGAATATCTTGTCTTCAGATTTGATGTGGCGATTTTACCAAAGTTGAGGAGGATGATGAGGTGTTTGGATCAGAGCAACCCCGCAATTGCAGCTCTTACGATCAGGCTCCACGCCACCGGTCCAGCGAGGGAGAAACAACAACGCCTTTCGGCCTTACTGATGCAAAAAGGGAAGGAAAACGTCAACTGCAGCTGAGTTGGCTGAAAACGTTGACGCTGGATCTGATGGAAATGTGAAAATTTGCTGCACATGTCACGGAGTGACGTGCTGGTTGGACTGAGTTGTGCGCATTTTGTTCTGACTCAGGAGTTTAACTACTTACTATGGTTTTCTGTGTCTCTTATCTGTCTTTCCGGCTTTGGTACATTTTTTGTCTCTCATGTTGTGCAGTTCTTATCTTTTGTTTTCATCGCACAGCACCACAGAGTTGTACAAAGATACATTTGTTTTTTTTGTGTTGGGCTTTTAGTGCATATGCAAGCACAGCTCAAAAAAACTTGACTATCATCAAAAAAAGTTTCATATTTTTGCAATTCACTTCAGAAAGTGGGATTCATATAACAACAGACTTTGTCTATTCAGAGGAAAACAATAGTTTTTTTAATTAAATGTTAAATCCCAAAAGCGTCTGAAGTGATAAAAACGATGCATTTCCTCTGGGTAGAATCACAACAGACAAATCGCCAAGAAAAACGTTCCATGTTGCGAACCTGAATAAGTGGAGATTCCGTTAGAATTGGCTGAAAAATTCAAAGTTTTTTGAATTTGTTGCGAGACCCGGATTGTTCCGAAGCGGTGCGTATTCTTAATCACTTGACTAATAAGTGGTGAATCCGACAGTCGGGTTTTCCCTCAAAATGACAGCTGTCATTCATTTAAATCATTGCGTTGCTGGTTTTGGGTTCACTCTATTATGCAGAGCAGCTGACGGACTAAACAAAGTAAAAAAAAAAAAAAACGACTGTAGATCTCTACAGCATATAAACACCTGAGTGAAGTTGGCCCCCCCAAACGTTTGCGCAGCAAAACAATTTTTGTTTGTGCCGCCATCATTTTAAAGACATTAAGAAATGTTTCTAGAGGTCATCGAAGGTCAACATTCCCTCCCATGTCCCTTCGTCAAATCAGACACAATAGCTGTCAATAAGCTGAGCTGTGTTTGTGTTTGACAACAATTTTGTTTGATTTCGTAAAAGCCAGGGGCGAGGAGAGGAGGTCTGGTTGACCCTTTGACCTTTAACATTTCATTAGTGTCTTCAAAGCCACAGCAGCACAAACAAAAAAATTGTGGCTGCACAAACCAGCACAGACAGAGTCAAGCTGATTGACACCCTTTTTGTCTGATTTGAAGAAGGCCAACTCCACTCAGCTCATAAACCTTGAATCTGAATGAAAGTTCACTTTATGGCTCATTCATCCCGAGAATGTTCTCATCATTTCCACCAGCTGGTGAAACTGTCAAAGAAATAATAAACTTTATGAATCCAGATCCTAATCGCACAGGGAGTTTTTTTTTTATTATAAAAAATTTAATATAATTCCTCCCAGTAGTGAATGTTTTTGGAAGCGTGTCTTCACCCGTCACGCAGGCTCCTGGGAGTGGGGCCCTGACTCACCTCCCCGCTGCGCCAGCCCGTCTCTCTGTCTTCATGTCAACAGCTGAGACAGTCCGTGACTCCAGCAAACCGCCGTCCTCCTCCGTGACTGAGTCCAATCGCTGCAAGCAGGCCTGAGTAAGACCGGGCCGCCATGAGTCAACAGCCAAATAACCGCCGGAGTTATTAGCTCTGCTGAAATCACGGCTTGCAAAACAACAACAGAGACGCAGCCAACAAACCCTTCAACTCATCCTTCCGCGTTCGCCGCGACTCTGACGCCAGTAATTTCTCTTGATGTGTGGAAATAACTTTATAAAATTACTGTAATTTGTTTACTGCAAACTTTGGGTGAGCAACTCCTCCATGTGTTTAGTTTGGTCTGAATCAATGTCAGCGCCGCCCACTAGCTAACACCGGCTAGCTAGCGCTCTTTAGTGAACTTAGAGATATTTCAGACTAAACCAGAGATATAGAGGATAGAATTTCTCACACACCGTTTGTTGTAAATAATTGGCAACAATTTTATTATTTTATTGAAGTTATTTCTGCATTTTCCAGCAAAGAAATTAGTGTCAGTCATGCAAACCTGATCAAAATTGTCTTTCCTTGCGCTATAAAGCAGCCAATCAGCCGCCGGGGGCGCTATAAAGCAGTTAATCAGCCGCCGGGGGCGCTATAAAGCAGCCAATCAGCCGCCGGGGGCGCTATAAAGCAGCCAATCAGCCGCCGGGGGCGCTATAGAAGCAGCCAATCAGCCGTTGAGGTCGTCATAGAAGCAACCAATCAGCCGTCAACTCTAATTCCGCCTCTAGAGTTTTAGATAGGTGAACTGCTTCTGCGCAACATGATATAATTTATTAAATTATTAAATAATTGTGTGTAATTCAAAATGAGATTAATACATAATTTATTTTTAAGAATGTATTTCTGTATTTAGTTAGAAAAAAAAGAAATTTAAAGAATTACTTTATAGGCCATTTGTTACCATTAGGCACTCTACTATTTAGATATATAATGTGTGATTCACAGAGTCCCTTGTTGGCTAACAGAATGAGAAAGCAGATGAAATCTCAGGCGGACGGAGGCAGCAACAGAAATCCTGGGAGACGGATGGAAACATGTTGGTTTTCTGTGACATTTTTCTGATGACTGATTGTTGTGGTTCTCGACGCAGGTGCCAAATGTCTCACAGGGACGCTGCAGAGCTTGTGTTGATGTTGACGCATAACAAAAGCCGAGAGTAATCCTGCTGTGTTGGGAAGGAGAGCTCATCGAAAGTCACTCTGTTGGTGCAAAGCATGAAACCGCCGAAGCAGGGAAAGTCATAGCTCAGGTGTCACAAAAACACCGGCTTTCATTTTGATTCAAATGGAAAAGTTTTGTTTTTTTTTTCATCTTCTAAGTTGGGCAATCTTTTGATTAGTTAAAATTATTCATTGCATTTTGGTTGTAACTACAGGTGCTTTGTCAGGTTTGAAAAAAATAAAAACAAACGTAATAAAGTAAGAGACATTAAACCTCCTGGTGAAGTTTGGAGGAATAAGACATTTTTTTCGTGTAGATGACGTCAACAGTTAACTTTTCTACAAGATCTGATTAGACTTATGCAAATTATGTATGTTGCCATGTCGGAAACACAGAGTTTCTTTAAATGAAGTCTAAAACCCAATTTTGTTTAGAGTTGATCAATGTTCCAGCTGCTGGCGACGCGAAACAAATCGACTTAAAGGAACTCAGCGCTTCGGCTGTTTTCTGAAAGTTTGCTCCAACACAACACAACCCCACCAACAGAAGTACAGCTCTTGAAAAACATTTTCATTTGCAACACGCTTCTTTAGAACATCGGTCACATAAAGAAGTGTGGTTCGTCTCCCCATGCTGATCTGTACTTTCAAATTTATTGGTATTGATTGATGCTTTCATTGAACAGACAGTAGAGAAAATATCAAACCTAACAATCTTGAAAATATGGACAGTTTTGGTTGGTTTTAAACATCATTAATTGGAATTTATTGTGGCAATAAATTAAAACTTCTGTCAGGAGAAATTGATCGCGATAACTGATGCGCGATACAATAAATGCTCTCTACTAGTGAAGGATATGTGACTAATTTTATCAGATGGATTCTGGTCGTCAGATCAGCTTCAACATTTAGATATTTACTGCTGAGTTTAATATAAAACACGAATGGAAAACGGATCATTTTTCATAACATCTTTATTGGATGTGTCCCAGTTTTAAACATATTTACAGATACTTTAATCTTACTTTGTAGTTCAGTAAAAATACAAATACAGAACACTCAGTTTTGTCAAAATCAACGTCGCTGCTGCAGCGACTTGATGGTTTCCTCCTCAGCATGGACTCGGTGGTGATGATGTGGCGTTCGGGGGGAGGCGAGGGCAAAGTCTGCACTGCGTCAGCGAAATGACTTGATGGGCAAAATGAAATGAATTCAACTCCATTGACGTGTTTAATGATGACAAAGAGTAGGAGCCACCTCCGAATATGGTGGCTTCAACGCCTCAATTCAAACTTCGGAGGAAATCCTCAGCTTTTACGGCGCAGCTGCTGACTTGTGTACATAATGTAACCACGTGTGGCTGCGCTGCCGCCCGTTTTGGTGAAAAAGCAAAAATAAAAGAAAATATTCTAAACAGGTTCTGCTCCTGGTTTTCCACAAAGAAGAGTTAAGAGTTGAAATCTGGGCCTGAACTGATCAGAAGGAAAGACGACACAGAGAGAGAGAGAGAGAGCAGAGCGGCTCCGGCTTAATGAAAATACTTACAGTGCCTTAAAAAAAAAAACGTATCCACACCCTCTGAACTTTTTCACATGTTGCCACAAACTTCAAAAAGTGTTTTACTGGCGTATTTTCTGGTAAGTGTAAAGGGAAGGTTATGTTATGCTTGGTTCTAAACATGTTTCCCCCCCAAAAAATAAAATGTACCAAAAAAAAGTGTATATGTTCTCAGCACCGCTAAATATCAATGTATCAGTCCATGTGATATTTATGTGGAGTATTAGGATTATCCTCATCCGATACGGACATCAGAAATTGGTCCGATCAGGTATCAGGCCGAGAAATACATCGGATTCCATCATTATGAAGCTAAAATCTCAAGATAGAAGCACTCCGCTAAAGGACTCCGCTCCAGGATTTAGTCCAACCCGGCATTTTAAGTCAGTAATTACCCAACACTGATATTTTATACAAAAAAACAAAACAAAAAAAACTGATGTAAACGAAAAGCCGATTGGGAGTTTTGTTTTAGTTCAGTTGTACTAAGATATAAGATATTTGCACTGGAAACTGGAGTAAAAATATTTGGTAAGATTTTGTATTTTTGCAGTGCATGTAATCAAGAATCTTAATTGAAAACCTAAAACACTGAAAAGGGAGCAGGATAAACTCGCCTCTTTCTTCATATTGACATTAGTTTGACAACATTTGACAAAATAGATTATTGTAAGTCCTATAAGACTTACCTTATATAAAATTCAGATATTAATTTGATATGAAACAAGGAATCAATATGTATGGATTGTTTTAAATAAAGTGAAGAATCTGTTAGAAGTCCCATTGTTTTGACAATTTATGTATTTTATAAAAGCTTTTCAGTCACATTTATGGACATCATAACAGAATCTGACTGAGTTTAAGAGCAACTGGCTAAAGCTGAGAGCAACACGCCTGAGAACGCCAAACAAAGTAGCATTTTCCTTCCACCTCACAATTACACTCAACAAAAACAAACAAAAAAAGCATCAAAGTTCACATAAAAGAGAAAATGTAAAAAGATTAGACGCTTTTGGAAGGCAATGACTGACATTGTGAGCATTGTGGCTGAAACAGGAAGGAACCTTAATATTGCTGCTTCTGATCAGGATGTGTCATGCTGTGAACAGATATATTTGACTGGATAAATCTGCGCTGGCCTGGTTCCACATTTACACTTGAAAGCGGTTCAAAGGTCAAGATCAGACTGAACCAGGTGTTGGCGACGTAGTCAGATTGGTGCGGGGCGATGCGGCGTGAGCGGTCCTGAACGAAACGGAAACCACGCGAGAACCTACTGAGGTTTCATGTCGGTGCCACCAGCACCATGCCGTACTGAAGTAAACATTATTTAGCATTGTTCAGCTACATGCGTCTTCTGTGTCGAAAGCTTTTGAAATGGGAAAAAGTTTTTTTTTTTGGAGCTCTCGTCAAATGGAAACATTAATAATAACGAACAGAAGCGAAATAATGCGATTATGCAACACACGTTGACAGGAGAGTCCCCCGTTTCCATTTGATTTATAGATTCCTGCCTGGCGTCCGCCCGCTTCCCCCTGTGGTCGGTTCACCACGGTTCATTTTTGCCGGTTTATCGCTCGGTTTTATTCTCGCGTCGTTTTACACCGACTGACCGGAGTCCGGGTTTCTTTTTATTCCACGCGAGGCGTGCACGTTTCCTCGCCTCTTGACGGTTTAACGAGGCGGGTTCAAGCGCCGGCCACGTCCAATGTTTAAACGCTCGGGACGGGATTTATGAGACTCAGAGTTGAGTGTTGAATCAGCGGTAAAACACTCTGGAAGGACGACATGAGGAGGAACTGAGCTCTCAGTGTGAGGTACAGATAGAAAAGCGGCAAACATCACAGCTAA
Source organism: Poeciliopsis prolifica (assembly GCF_027474105.1). Lineage (NCBI taxonomy): Eukaryota > Metazoa > Chordata > Actinopteri > Cyprinodontiformes > Poeciliidae > Poeciliopsis > Poeciliopsis prolifica. Next base: position 1,062,906 of record NW_026562382.1, read on the forward strand.
AAAACCAAAAAGGTCTCAAAGTGTAAACCTTAAATCATAATCGATGCTTTATAAAATAAATTTTTAGGGCAGAGGAGTCATTTTAATACGCACTAAAGCACTTCAAATGGGGAGGAGCGACCATATCTGGATGATGTGTCAATGAACCAAAGAGCTTGACTGCCTGCTGTAAACAAAAACTGACAAAGGCTTTTCTGAACACGAATATGTGGCAGTGCAGAAAAAAAGATGGGAGTGAGCGCTCTTGCTTTCCTGAAAGATATCTCTTTATCAAACCACTTTGACACACTTCGTGTCTTGGCTTCAGCCCAGAGCCGAGAGGACGGAGAGACAATACCGACCGAAGGAGGAGTAAAAAAGAAAAAAAAACAAGTGTAGAAAGCCAAGTGTTGTTTGTGAGCATAAAGTTCTCAAGCGAGAAATTTTGTCGTTTACTGATGTCTACCACTTTTGCTGTAGACATCTGATATACTGTATAGCACTAAGCTATATCAATAAATCTATTCATCTGATATTCTTAAATCTCCCTGTAGCGTCTGAGCCAAAGAATGGATCATAAATCTGAATCGATTCTGATTTTCATAATTAGGTGACATGTTGAAAGAAAAATTACAAAATTAATTGTAGACAAAGTTTACAAGACAGACGGGAACCAATGAAAAATGCTGACAGCTACACTGCGGTTCAGTTTAATCCTTACAGGTAAAACACTGGTGGTCTGGATGAAAGTCCTCCTACACCCCTGTGTTTACCATGGTAACAAAGCTTGTCAGGACTACGGTCGAAATTTTGGCTCCGTCCAAAACAGAAACGAACATGTTCAATTTTTGTAAACAGCTAAGAAAAACGATGTGCATCAGCAGCACCACTGAAAATGCTGCAGTCTGTATGACGAGCCCGATGATGGCGCTGCAAGACCACCGCAGAACGACAAAAACAACAAAGAATGTCGCCGTATTTGTTATTTACGGCAGTGAGGCGCATGCTGGACGGAGAGAGAGATGGATCTGCGTCGTCATGGCTTCAAAACAAATGGAGGTGGCACGGTCAGACGGAAACACTGACATGGACCCTGGTTTCAAAAATGATTGTCCACACGGATCCGGCGTTTTGGGAGACCAGAAACGGACAGTCGAAGCATCCTAAAAAAATCATTGCAGATACAACTAAAATCATCTCTGGGTGGGCAGGGCCCAACTTTTCTTGAATGCTGCCAGAAATTCTGTATTTTTGTATTACGGTTTTCGTCACTCTGTCAGGCCGGGCTCACCACGAAGTGCTTTGAAATCCCTGAGTCGGGTGCCAGTCTACTGGATCTCCAATCTACTCCTCTCAAAGAACATTCCTGCTTAATTTCCCTTCCTTAGTAAATAAATCAGCACTGAAATCTCCACCTTATGAGCTCACATTTCAGCTGTAGCTGTAGCAATCGCTGCTTTGGGTGACTATTGAGAGTTTGTTGTTTTGTACGCAACAACTTTTCAAAATATTTCTCAATTTTGAACATGGAAATGAATATGAACATCATGAGCTAAAAGCAAAAGAGAAATTGTAAAAATGGTACAGGACTTTTAGCACTTTAAATGGCATGCTGAAACCCTTAAATAAAACATGTTTGAACTTTTCTGGAGACATAACTACATTTTGTACTATGTCAAAACATTTTATGCAGCTTAGCATTTGCTAAAAGCTCCAGAAAGTTGAATAATTTGACGTCATGAGGATTTGAAGAGTTTGGTGTTCAAATCAAATAAAAAAAACTTAAGATTGTTTTCACATAAAGATGGAAACAGCAAGAGCAAGACTAATAGATAGTGGAGGGACACAGAAAATGGAAGATGAAAGCTCTGCACCGAGGAGTATTGAAATCATTTATTCACCTCTTTCAGTGCTACACCACTCTACTCTTTTGTCCTCAGAGTTTTCCTGTAACAAAGTGCACAAACAAATGATTTAAAGCGGAGCCACCGACACAAACACGTATACCAAGAAGCGAGGTGTCACTGAAAACGGAGGAAACGAGAAAATCTGAGAGGAAGGAAGGGGGGGGGTGAAAAGAGTGACGGTACGATAATGGGGGAATCTGTAGAAAATGGACAGAAGAGCAGCATCCGGTGAAGCAGCAGCAGAATGGTTTTAGGATGGGACAGAAACTGGTAAGACTGGTACATGGAGGCCTGCTGCTGTTCTTCTTTAGTTACTTTTTCTCAAAATGGTCCATAACGCCAAAAAATTGCCGACAGAAAATAGCTTCATATTAGGTGATTACTGCTGTCCCCACCTGCTTGTAAAGAGGTGATTAGATTACAGTTTGAGGTCTTGATCAAACAGGAAACGGGTTCGGATCGGGGGGTTGGGGGGGAAGAAGTGGAGGGCTTGTATCCGACCCTGTGTCTCCATTAATGCAAAAAAACAACAAAAAAAAAACAAAACCCAACATCTCATTAACAGACCCTGTAAAATGTCCACTAGTCCGTCAGCATGGAGGGGAAACAAACCCTTCAAGTGTCCGTTTGCGTAATCCTTCAGCTTGCACTCTTAGGGCCTCGGCTCGAGTCAGTATGGAGGACGTTTGGTCAAATCAAATGAAAAAAACAAAACAAAACAAAGCCTCTCGTGTGGAGCTCTCTGATTCAGAGCCGAGAAAAGGCTGAGCAGCACACCCACCGTCCGTCTGGTTGAAGCAACGAACACATGGATCTATAGTGAGAGTCGGAGAGGAGGACACAGAAATAGAAGGAGGAGGAGAAGAAGAGAGGGGGATCCAGAGAGTCAGTCCGATCCTCTGGGCTGCGGTCTCTCCGTCTCCTCTGGCTCATGTCTGCAGTCTGGACGCAGATGAAGAGTTCCCATGGAAGTTTGTCCAGTGTTGGATGGGGTTGGTGGGCTGGGTCGAGCAGAAAGGTGGCGCCCCCCAGTGCTGTGGAGGAGGAGGAGGAAGAGGAGGCGAGTGTGTGCGTCTACCGCTGAGCGGGCTCGCTGCCAGGCAGGGTGATGTTGCCCAGGTGGAGGACGGGCAGCGGGTGGGCCTCGGTGTTAAAGACCCAGCTCTCCAACGGCATCAGGTCATCGCTGGAGAACAACAGGTACAGGTACCTGGGGGCGGGGCATGGTGGAGGGTGGGGAGGGCAATGTAGGGGTAGGTAAAGGGAGTAAAGGGAAAAATTAATAATTCAACATGACAGCAAACCCCGAATAAAACGCTGATGCTATTGCTACAAGGTGTTCATGAAGAAGACATTTTTGTGTCTAACTTCTTAATTGCTGCAACAGAAGAGGAAAAAAGGCCAAATGCGCACGACTGGAAAACGATGTGGTTTCCTAAATGCTGCTTATCTGCTGATCAGAGGCGAGCAGCGGCCAATCAGAGCGCGGCTGCTGTTTTGCTCTGATGGGATTCTCTCAGCTGGGACAAACACTGGAGGAAAAAAAAAGATAGAAAAGGACACAAAAGGCTTCCAAACTCATAAGGATGGAAATGTCAGCATCTCAGGGAGCGGGCGGCCGGCGTGGCAGCTGACATTTCACAGCTCACACACCAAACACACACACACACGCACGCACGTTGGTGGCATCAGAAGCCTCGTCGGTGTTCGTTTCAATCTCAGTCAAAAGCAGAGGTCTGATCGGCAGCCCGGAAATGTCACTTTACTTTGGAGGGTAGAAAGAAGAGAGCAAGGGAAGACAAAATAAAAAAAATGAAGGAAGAAAAAATACAGGACAGATGAAGGAAGGACAGAAACTCAGAAGAAAGGAAGGAAGGGAAGAAATAAGGAAGAAACAAAGGATGAAGGATAGAGAAAAAGGTTGGAAGGAAGGATGTAGAAAAACAAGTGTGAAGGAAGGGCACCATAAATCATGGCAGAAAAAAAAGAAAAACAGAAAGAAGTCAAAGGCATGAAGGAAGAGATGAAGGCTGCAAGAAAAGAACGAGAGAAAGAACAACAGCAGGACACCAGTGACTGATGTAGGGAAGAAGGGAGGATTAAAGGAAGTACACAAAGTAAGTAAGGGAGGATGAAACCAGGGAGTGAAAAGACACAAGGAAGAAAAAAAGGACAGAAATCAAGGATAAAGACAAGGCAGCAAGGAATTCAAGAAGGAAGGGAGAAGGAACAAATGAAGGACAAAATGTTTAGATCATGGAATAAAGTGCATAAAGTCTGGAAATGCAAACACTGTTCCATAATCTATTTCTTTCATATTTATCCAGACCTGGAAAATTGCGAGCACTAATTCCAGACTGCAAAGGAAGCCTGAGAAACCGGTTAGAAAAGCAGCACAGAGCCTGAAGGGGATCATTTACACAGAGCAGCCAGCAGGGGGAAGCAGTGAACCACCAGAACAATTCTCCCCAGACTCCTTTGAAAGCTGCTGCTCAACTCAACAGTGATGGGACGGAGAACCAAACCAGGGATTCCCCCTGCATCAAACACACAGCATAAAGCAGCTACTGCTTTGGTTCTGGGCAAAATCCAACTTACACTGGACTTCCACAGGTTAAAGTGTCTAAGTGTTGAGGAGGAAGCTGCTTCAAATCAAACTCACTTGAGCGTCTCAGCGAGGAAGAAGCTCTGCTGCACATCGTCATAGGTCGGGTTGGACGAGTAGACGTCTTTCACTCCGGAGAAGCCTCCACTCACGCGGCAGTACTTGTCAATGGCCTGGAAGAGACCGGATGGAGAGAGGGAAAGAGGTAAGAGTCTTTTTCAAACCCGATGCTGCTGCAGATGCCGTAAAATTCCAACATTTATTACATTTTCGGCTTCTGCCGTTCGCTTTCACAGTCACAGCCTGTGGTGGTGCTACACCAAGAACGACTGAGGAAAATGACACAAAGCCTGAGACGACGACACTGAGCACAACTATGTAAACTAAAGAGTTTAGTGGTTGTAGGATTCCTCTTTGGTCTTTGGCAATAGAGACATTTCTCCAGCTGGCATTAGACTGGGTAGTGGCTGGTATTTACCCAGAAAGCAGCCCGCTTTCTGCTTCTAGAACAGTCTCTGGTCACAAATGAATTCAAATTGCCACAGAGTTCACTTTAACCGAGGATTTCAGGCGGACCGGAGTTAGCTTTTTTAATTGCGCGCTCCCACTTCCCCAAACGAACCAGACATTCGAGGCAAGCAAACTGGAGTTTGATTAAAGAGGATTAAACAATGTTGGTTTGAATGAACCCAAAAAGAGCAAGAAGTACAAAGAACGAGAAGCCACAGGGAAGGAGGCAGGGAAATCGCAAATGTCAAAAGGTGTAAAACAAATGAAGACTTGAACAGAAACGAGCGGTGACATCTAAAAAGAAACGGTCAAAGGAAGGAACGACAGATCAGAGAGGACGACGAAAACGAGAGCAGAAAGGAGCAGAGAAAGAGAACGCGTGGGGGAGGAGAGCACATTTTAATAATCTTATAAAAGCGCGCTGTAATTAATTTCTTTGCTTTAGACAGATTAGAGCCGGTCCTGGGGTGACAGTCAGGAGAAAGCCACTCTACAAAACACAAACGCTTCCCAGCACTTCTGCTCTCCTTCCACAAAAAAGCTCCAGAACGGGAGTAGTCGCAGCTCAGCCCTCCTCTAACGACTCAATCTAGTTTAAAATAAGTCAGCAGACATATCAGAAATGACGTGCTTTGGGTTATGATAGTTCGCATTAGTCTCTATACATTAAATGTTCCATTGGAAGGACGAAGGCTGTCACCATCAGGGAACAATGTGCTAAAGTCTGGAAGCTGATCCTGAGCCGGAGAGACGGCCTGATGGTGAGTAAATCAGGACAGTTGATGGTAAAAATTCCCGACCGGTTTACATTTCGCACAGCTGATGTGTTTGTGTCCTTCTGCCTTTCCTTCTACCATAACAGACTTCCGAGACCTGTGTTTGTTTGCTGCCGGTGAAAAGTTTTCGTACACTCATTGTGGGATTTCCAAGATCCATTTCAAACGTTTGTTGAGAGTTAGACATCCAGAAACTAAAATCTGGGACACAAATTTAACACGAGGGTTTTCTCTAACTTACAGGGTCTAATTTATACAAACAGGCCCAAATATATTAAGGATGAAGGATGTATCGGCATTAAGGTTGGTACCGGTCTATATTACTAGGCTTTTAACCTTTCGGGATCGGTCCAATAAATAAATCTGGGCCCATATTAACAACTGATATTTATTTCCATTTTGTTGCTGTTTCTTACTGAAGGGGCAGTGGAGAAGTTTGATCATGTGACTCAAACAGAGTTGCCATTGGTCATGTGATTGCACGAATTGGAATTCTGAAAATAAATTTGCTTAATGGAAACGTGTTAATTTTGAAAAAAAAAACATTTTCTTGTTTAAAAAAAATCTTTTTAATGTGGCTTTTGGGCTGTACTGAAACGAGTGTATTTCGCAAAACTGTAACGGAAAACTTTTTCCACGTCACACGAGTCACATGATCAACAACCGGATTAACTACTGACGGAATCGACAAAGAAAACAACAGGAAGTAGTTGGATGATGACGGTGCGGCATTTAAAAAAAAAACTTATTGCATGAACATTTGCCTGATTTTAATTGTATTTCTCATTTAATGGAAACACAGCAATTGCAAAATTGTGCATTTTTTCAAATGGTAGCAGAATATCGACAAATATTTCAGAGCATTTGGAATGGAAACACAGAAACCAAGCCCAACCAAACCCACAGGCAATGGTTCGGTCAATGACTTGTTTTTCTTCAAGGTATTGAAAGCGTAGTAAAATAGATATATCTATAAATATCAATTATTGGCCATATTTGATTTAAATAACAGCAATATTTATATCAAATTTCCATATTTGTGCATCCCCCAGGTGTATGATGTCAGAGTAAATTCACACCGGTGTCTTCAGTTGTAGATTTTGAAAAGTAGCTGAAATCCTTTACTGTAAAACCACAAACATTCCCCCAGCGTTCGATATACTGCGATAGGATTACTGCAATGTTTCCCCGCGGTTGAGTTCAGAGTATCATTCTTTGAGGATGTTTTCATTTTTGTTCCTGATTCGGACACAGGTTATTTAGCACAGTGAGCTGTAATATTCCTGCATCTGAAGACTGTCTCGTCGACGGCAGCAGCAGCACTCAGGAATTCAACGGGCGACACTTTTCTTCTCACGGCACCTTGGGACTCTTAAATTGGACGAGCGGCTAAAGGCACACAAAACCAAAACTTAGTCGGTATAGAAAAGGCAGTTCTGTTTAAAGGCTGCAATCAGGTTCGCTGCCCCACAAGAAGGTATGTAAACAAGAAAAATTGCGTTATGATCTACGACGCAACATTTCCGACTTAGTTTGCTGGTGACAAGACCAGGGAGAAGAAGTCAGAAAACCACACTGAGACCGACTGTCGGATTAGACAGCCATTCCAGCTCACATTAAATAAATACAGACTAAAACTTAATAATAAAAAAGTTGGTACACCAGCCTGCACTCAATATCATTAAAAGTTAATCGATCGTCCAGCAGGTGACGCTAGCGGCCCGCTAGCACATATGAGCTCCATTGATTTCCAAAGGAAACTTATCACAGTAGATTTGGCCCCTGCTGACTAATTCTGGCTGCATTATACTGCGGGACACGGCCTATCGACTTTCACTATTAACACATGTAATTGAATAGTATTATCTCTACCCCTCGTCTTTTAGCCATTCCTCCATCTCTCTCTCTCTCACACACACACGCGCACGCACACACACACACACACACACAGATCGAGTCCATGCAGGAACGCCCTCGTGTGACCTCGATGCCGTCAGCAGATTTGCTTCGCAGAGAGTTTGGGCCATAATTCCTGATATTCATGGGCCGCTGCAGGACAGCGTGAGCCTGCACTTCTTGATTTATGGAGCCGTGTCACTCTACTCCAAACACACACCCACACACACACACCTACACCCACATGCACACACATGCACACACACACACACACACACACACATCTATGCAAATATACATACATTTCAGCAAGCTAAAAGGACTAATTACATGTGTTGCTATTTAAAACTAGCTTAACATGAGTTAAATCAGTTTTACTGCGATCTTTCAGCCGCTGTGAGGCGAGCGCACTCTGACAATCAGAAGGCATGACCATCTGTGCTAAATTATTTGTACCATTAAACTGTCCACCGGTGAGGGGAGAGGCGGGGCAGGGGGCAACAGCTGCCAAGGTGGGACATATTTCACAGCGCAGCAGCCGGGCCTTCACCTTCAAACTCATTTACAAAATGGCACAGAAAGCTGCGAACACACAAACACAAAAAGGCTTGCCGCAATAAATTTTCCTCAACGATAGATAGGCCTGGAAATTATTGTGATAAATTATAATATCGTTGTTTTGGACAATTTTCAAGTAATATATTGATCGCATAATAATGCGACTTCAGTTTTACAAAGAACCCCCAGAACTGGAAGATATTTTAAATATCTTCACAACAAAACAGGAAAAAAAAACACATCTGAAATTATGGATAAAACGGATTATGTTTCTGTGAACAAAGTAGCTCTTCAAATGAATGTAAATGATCAAATTTATTTGAATTTATCATGCGATGAATTGATTAATTGCAACAGCCCTATAAACAAACGAATGCAAACCAACCAGCATCACCGGCTCATTTGGACGCTTAAGCCAGACGCTCAGAAGCTCCTGGCCTGTAGCAGGTTGGACTCCACAAAAGTCTGTTGATATTATTTTTAAAACTTCCTTCATTTTAAGACGGCTCCCGTTGCTCGACAATTTTAAAATCGATACGTGAACAGCGGCGACAACACAGCACTCCTGTGCGACGCCAACATTCTTCTTCTGTGAATGCGGGTCACAGAAGTTTGAGGTTGCATTTAATTAGTAATATGAACAACCACAAACGCACAAAAAAAACAGACACACACTCAAAAAGTATGATGTCAGCATAAAAAACAAACAAACATTGGAACTGAGCCTTGAGACTTATTGTGTGAGTGCAGCCTTAGCTTTCAGCTAACTAAAGTTATCAAGGGCTTTTCTTCAATCTCAAACCAATCCGCTCTCTCAGCTCTGACCCGTGGCGTCAACACGGTGTTTTCATCCACTCCAGTCCGACTCATTGGTTATTTTCTTTCTCACCCTGAGAGATGGCTCTGTGTGAAACACCCAGACCGAAGCTCACTTTCTCTTGCCCACTCGCGCGTTCAGTTTCAACTTGAGCACGACGTTCAGATGCCTGAACAAAGAGTTGCTGCCATGTTACTACAAATGACTAGATGTTGGTGTCGACAAGCAACTGGACAGGTGCATCTAATCAAGAGGCCTGAAACAGTCTGACAGATGTTTATGCAACACACCGAGGCTCGGGTGTTTGCATGAGAAAGCCGGCTCGCTCAGCTATGTCAGAGAAATGCATTTCACTAAACATACGAGAAATGTAGCTGTGTGTCATCTAGAGAAAGCTGCAGGTGTCTGCGAGACGTGAGTGGGTTAGAGTACAGACAGTACCGGAGGAGGAGAGGCGTTCGGAGAGAGCCTCAGGTAATGAGTGACAAACCTGGTGTGAAGACAATTAGTGGAAAACGATGAATTCTGGGAAGAAAACAGAACTTTTAGCAGCAATGAGGGGAAGAAAAAGAAAGTGCTGCTTATTAGAGTTGTTGTATCTTATGGGGAGAAAAACAACAACTCTGAAATACTAGGAAGTGATTGCTAGGCTGAGAGTTTATTGAAGTTAAGACTAATGCTCCATTAGATTAGGGCAGTCCAAACTTTCTGCTATATGGGTACCGAAAATCTCTTTTGTTATGAAGAATGTGAAAAACTAAACACAGAATTTTAAATAAAATATACGACCCAGATTTCTATACAGAAAGAATCTGAAAGTCCTGTAAGACATATTCTGGGATTATAGAATATAATCCAAGTCTCTCTTTTTTTGTTGTTATTTTAGACTTGTACCTTGAAATTGGGCCTCTGTATCTTTAAAAAGCTTCTACTCTTTCTGAAACATCACAGCATCTTCCCTCTGTTAACAATTTAAAACTGCAGTTCTACCAGGTGTTTGCTAACTGCTGCTGGCTAGTCTGAAGGAGCTGAGTGGAGGAAGGCTGCTCAGTGAGGCAGAAACTTGGAAACTGCAGCTCAGAGGAGGGGCTTCGTCTTAAAGGCGGAGCTAGGTCCAACCAGGCGTTTTGCACAGCTGCCATGGAGACTAAAGAATTTCTCAAACATCAAGGCAACACTCCAGGTATGTTTTTGATGAGTAAATATAAGTCGATTTTACATGATACTTTAAAGAAAGTTAAAGTTTAGTCTTAACTTCCTTCAGACAGTAAAAAAAAAAACAAAAAAAAACTTTCTAAAATTAGATGGATAAAATTTTCCACTTCATCTGTTTATAACACTTTTCAAATTTAGGTTTTTAGTCAAATATTAGGTTGTACTTTATTGCTAAACTTTACAGTTTTAATATCACTTTATACAGAAATCAAGCACTTTCCAAAACCTTAAAAACATCAAACTGAAATTCAAAGACTCTCCAGGATAGCAGCCCTGTAAAAGTTACTGTATGATGGTATGAACCATCAAATTAAAATGTGGTTTGTAAGAGATTGTGTGTGTGTGTTTTTTATTTTTATTTTCACTTTAAGGCTGCTTAAAATGTTTCAGAAAGCATTTTCATTCAAAACCCACTGAAATTTCACATCATCCAGATCAACTTGCAGAACTATAGCTGAATAAATCCCTTCATTAAATAAGGATATCTTCTGTCACATTTATAACTGTTTACCTATGAGGTTCAACTAAGCAAAAGGAAGTAAAGACGAGGCCTTCAGCGCCAGCTCTCTTTAGTGTCACTCAGGATCGCGGCTAATAAACGCACCTGCCAGTACATTTGCTTGGCACTTGTGCTCATATGCTATTTACTCCCACTCAGAAAAACAAAAACAAAGAGCTGCTAAGAAGAGAGAGAGACAAAAACTAAATGACAAGACGACTGGCAGGAGAAAGGAAAAGAGCAAGAGATGGAAAGAAGATGAAAACGATGAGTCTCGCACCGAGGAACCGCGCTGACTTATATAGACGGTGAGCGCTCTAATCCCCCCGTCAGAGAAGGCTTTCAGCTCTGTGCTATTTTCAGATAGCTTTTATCATAACACACAGGAAGAAGTAAAGATTGTCTCGGAAAAACAAGCAGAAATAAAGCAGATCTCCTGCCTAAAGGACCACGTCAAGCAGGTCACACGGATGAGGCGGGTTCAAACGGGAGCAAACTTTTAACATCTAGCCGTTTGACACATGGTGATGTCACTCGGATTAAATAAACATTTTTTGGAGATGAGATTTATGAAGTGATTAGAAAGTCCTTGTTATAAAAAGGTTTCAGAAGAAACTAAGAAATATAGGACAAAAGATGAAATTAAGACAAAATACAAATGAAGAGCCCACTGTACTGAACCCATTGAAAACCTCATGGTTATTCCAACAAATATTATCATAATATTGATTTCTGAACTCACTCTGAGTTCAAATATTAGTATTGTTGTTACTAAATATGAACGAGTCTCTCTGCATTATTTGAGTTCTAAAAGCATGGCATCTTTTTCGTTATTTTGTCCATTTCTCATTTTCTGCAAATAAACTCATTTTTTGCTTGGAATTTTAGAGACACGTCATAGAATACAAATGATATCACTTTATACAGAAATCAAGCAATATGGGTACCTTTTATTAAAGGACAATGTTTATTTTACTCACTAATATACAGACAAAGGGTAAAATCAGAGAAACTGATCATTTTAAGCATGACTAAAAGAAAATTTGATGACTTAAAATTGGGCCTGTCTCTTTAAGAAGCTCTCGCTCTTTTTGAAACTCTGCCACCAGGAAGTCGTCACAAAATGGCTCCTCTATAACAACTTTTTATTCATTTTTTTTTTTTACCAGATTTGCACTGAGGAGTTTCTTGTATAATGAGCCGAGCATCTGCTCAGCTCCACCAGGTGTTTGCTAATTGCTGCTGGCTAGTCTGAAGGAGCTGAGTGGGGGAGAAAAGATGGCTGGTGCTCTGTGAGGTAGAAGCTTGGAGATTTGGAAACTGCAGCTCGTTCCACGCAGGCATTTTGCACAGCTGAATGGTTGTCATGGGAGATTAAAGGATTTCATGAAAGAATCTAAAACACTCCAGGTGTGTTTTTTCAAAAAAGTCACTTGTACATAATCCTGCCTCTTTTACCCTCATACTGAATCAGAATGAGCTATGGACGACACTGACTGCAGAGTACCTGGGAGACACGAGCTGCCTGCTCTCTCTTTGTGCATTCATCGAGGCGATCGTTTCAGACACGCTCTTTATTTCCTAACGTCACTGATTACATTCATTTCTCCCATTATGACCGATGTGTGGTATTTCAGCTCGTATTGACAAATAATAGCCGCGGCCCTGAATGCAAATTTTAGGCAGTCGACAACGATAATTAACCAGATATGAAAGGGAACTGTGACAGGAGCCATTGATCTCGCATTTAAAGCGGGCAGCACTTTGAGATGGACGACGTTCTGTTTGTGGCGACGACGACGGGGAGGCTGGAGGAAAACAGGCGGAGCAGTTTATACATCTAGAGGCTGTTTTAACACCGCCATCTTGTACACGCTGCAGAATAACACAAACAGTAGCTGATTGCGCTGCAGAAGTGTTTGTGGTCTTTAATATGCACATCTTCTCATGCTGCAACCACATACTTTGACTTTCGGGATTTGATGTGGTAGACCAACACGCATTAGTGCACAAACATACAGAAGAAGAAGAAAAATGTTCCTCAGTTGTTAAATTTTCCTGATCAGAAGCAGAAATAAACAGCTCAGGTATGAGAATCTGTTAACGGGAGATGTGTATTCAAATTTGTGCAAAAGTTGTAAGAAATAAAAACATACTGTTGAAAGAGAGTCATGTGAAGAACACAGGAAAGATTCTGGGGGAAAAATGAGTTTTAGCTCAAAAAAACACTAAAGATATATAGTTTTGCTTCCACTCAAAGTGCTATCTATGGTCAACACATCATTCCCACTTTGAAAATGGTAGATTGAATGATCTGCAGACAGAACGGTGCTGGAAGATAACAGTGAAGGTCTCACAAAAACCACAGAGTTACTATGGACTGATTGATTTGTTATAATGGCCCAGTCAAAGCAAACAAATAAGAGACGTTTGGGAGTAGATCTGAATCCAACTGAGACTACAAAACGACTGTTTATGGAGGCTTTGCTGCTTCAATGTTCTCCATCTGACAGAGCTCGGCAGAACGATGGGCAGAAATGTCATTCGCAGACGTGCAGAGCAGCTCGTTGCTGCTGTCGCATCAAAATGAGGTTTAACAAAGCAGCAACTCAGGAGGGCTGAACATAAACGCAGGCCGCATGGAGAGAGGTTTATGATTTTGAAAAAGGTTGAGATTGGAGGGAAACTGTAATTTTCTTTCCTCTTTTCAATCAGGCTCTCTGTGTGCGTTGGTCGAGGACATTAAGATCTAAATAAAACACACTAAGTTTGTGCTTTTAATGTGACAAAATGTCAAGCGAAGTTTGTGTAGCACATTTCAGCAACGAGCCAAAGCCACTTACATTACATTTTGTCACATACCATCATCGAAATCATCAATGTCCCTCAAATATGTTGCTCAGAGTTCCACTTGCTGGATTTTTAGCCTTGATTTTAGTGTTTTGGGTGTTTTGCAGTTTTCTGGGAGCTTTTTCCAGATTTGTGGTGCATAGAAGCTGAATGCTTCTCAGAATACTTTTGCACAGCACTGAATCTGTGGCCTTAATGGAAGAAACGCAAAACCCTCTAAAAATCTAACATGATCTTTGTGACTTATGTACAAGGAAACAGAGAATTGAAGGGTAAGACGTTCATCCGTCTACTATGTTATTTAACTTTTATATAAAAAAAAAAGATACAAAAAAATAATTTATCACAACCTATCACTATGTTCTGACAACATAAGATTAGATGACATGTGGATGAAAATAGAGATCCTTTGCCTTTTGGTCCAGCAGACAACCAATCAGAACCAGGAGGAGGGTCTTAGCGCTGTCAATCATGCTTATGTACGACAAAAGCCTTTCATCAATGCTAAAGCTAGTTAGCTTGTCCACCACACTTACTGTCGTTTTTCTGGACAGTAAGCTGTTTCTCTGCCATTGGCACATTTAGCAACATGTATACTAGCATGACTGACAGTGCTAAGACCCTCCTCTTCACTCTGATTGGTTGTTTCTGCAGAGAGTGAAAGAAAAGAAGCTCAAATTTTTTTTTGTCTTTCTGATTATCTGGCATTCTGTAACAAATCTGTAAAACATGACACACTGCAGCTTCAGAATAAAATCCAAATCATCGTTTGTCCTTACCTGAGCCGCCTCCCAGCCCCATTGCCTGTATTTGGGGTCGTGGGTGAACCTCCACATGTACCAGTAGGTCTCGATGACCTCCGGCCGCAGGATGTAGTACTTCTCATTCTGCCGCACGGCCACCGCCTCCAGGCCGCTGTCGAACTTAAAGGCCTCTGGGCCCAGCTTCAGGACTGGGGTGATGATGATGGTGATGATGATGGAGGACAAAGGAAATGAAGGAAGAGAGAGATTAAGATTGAATAGAGTGGGCGGGTTAGGAAGGTAAACAAAGGAAGGGAGAGAGTGAAAGGAACAAATTAATGAGAGTTAAAAGAGGAGAATCTTTTGCTCCCTGTTTGTCTTAATGGTCCAGTTGCTGTTGATAATTAGACTCCGAATAGGAGTATGTGCGCAAACACACACACAGATGGACACACACGTGGAAGTAATAAAAAGCATCCAGCTGCATTGATTTTACCAGGATTTTTTTCCCTCAATCTTTTTACAACCAATGTCTTCAGCCCGTTAAGTGTACGGAGTATTAGGGCGGAAGGCGGGAGCTGACAGAGCAACGTCACAATTTTGCCGACATGTACGTGATGCTGCATCAGACCGCTGACAAGTTTTACTGATTCATTTATCTCAGTCAGGCTTTGCTGAAGGAGAGGAAAAACTAACAAAGTTTAAAAAATTAATAAATGAAAGAAGAAAAAATTTATACTTATAAACAGGATGTCTGATGATCATAGTAGATACTAAGCCCCGCCCCAAAATAATGTAAAATACAAGATATATGGCTGGGTGAAAAGATTTAAAAAATGACAATATATCCTGTTATTTTAGCCTTTTTCCTTATTTCATACCCAAACTAACCCACTTACATCTCTGTGGGTGGGATTGAGTTGTTTTATGTGTTGAACAAGATCAGCTGCCAACTTAATATGCCAAATAGGCATATTAAACTTATCCATTAATAAATTTATGCTTTCCCAATAGCGAATAATCCAAGATGGCAGCGGGATGATTAATGGGGCTGGAATGTGAAAAAAGGCCCCGAGTGCAGAACCCAAAACACCGCTGCACCGAGAAACTTTGGGATTGGAGGAGAAAAGTTTCGACACACGTGTCTTGATCGTTAAAGATCTTCATTAAAATAATGAGCAATGTTGATGGAAATGAATTAATAAGCTCGCCTACATGTCACTGTCAATGTGTGTCACATTTAACATGAAATATGGTTCCAGGAGATGGGCTGGAATGAGACGTTTTATCGGCCAAGGAGTGAATTGTATGACGCACGGCACAGCATTTTCTCACCTTTTAACCACAAGTTACAAGTATCTCAGTGGCAACAGAAAGAAGTACATTAACATAAAGTAGGTGGACTGTTAGCCATTTGTTTTTACAAATAAAACTCTGAAACATGAGGTCATGTTAGCACACATGAAGACAAATAAATATGTGCATTTTGCAGCCTTTACATTTTTCTGTCAGGATTTTCTTGCGTTTAGCTTCGTCATCTCTCCTGACGGTGGGCACACTTATGCTAATGCGCTAAAAGCAGAGCTAATGTTTCCTTTAGCGCTCTTAAAACATTTACCACTTAGCTTCCCATGGAAGTAATTTGTCCCGATAATTTCTAAATTTACTCGACTGTAAAGTAAACTCTCAGATCATTAAAAGTTTGACATCGGAGCATGTCATCGTCATTCTTATGCATTTTGCATTGGCAGTTATATTGAACAAATGTAATTAGTTTTGATTTTACATATTTGACCAAACCTGGGAAGCCATTGGTGTATTTCAGTGTGCTGTACTGGTGCAGAGTTATCAAATTAATTTGTAATTCAGTGCATTTATGTCTGTGTTAAGTAAATTCAGAATGGTTTTTTGTATTGGATCGGTATCGGCTGATGCTAAACCTCAGATATCGGTGGTGAAGGCAGCGGTGCATCCCGAATTCTACTACTTTTTTTGTAAAGCACTGCAAAACAACAACATCTGTGACAAAATGCTGTACAGATAAAAATCAACACACAATCAAAATATGGAAAGGACAAGAAAAAAAAAAGAAGAGAAAAAGTCTCTACTTTCGACAAAAACCAAATAACTAAGAAAAGCGTCACCTGTCCTGTCGTAAGACTCGTGGCAGGTATGGGCGATCTCTGCACCGAGCTGCAGGTAGTGACCAGCCTTGTCGTCCGGCGAGCCATCGGCGCCCAGCGCGAACATGCCGCCGGCGAAGCAGGCCAGGTGGCCCATCTTCCTCTCCAGGTGGCCGTTCTTCCACTCGCCGATGAACGTGAGCCCGCCGTTGGATTTGCGGATGAGGTGGCGCTCGATGGCCTGGGACGGAAAAAAACCCATTTCACTCTGGATTCAACAAACGTGAAGGTCCGAAAGCTGCGCGCGAGTCACCGCGGCGCACCTCGATGGCGTCGTCGTAGGTCTTGCGGGCTTCCGTGTCGGTTTTGTCGGACATGAGCCACGCCTTCAGCAGGTACTCGTAGAAGCTGTCGCCCAGTCCTCCGAGCGAGGTGTGATCTGCGGAGAGACGAGTTCTGAGATTAGCTGGAGACGGAGAGAATAAGCATGAATTATTCAGTTTCAATCTGTGCCCCAACGTCCTTGGCAAAGCGAAGCCATGTTTTTATTTTTGTTGTTTTTTTTCCCCTTCACTTCTCCACAGCCAAAAAATACTGGCAGCACACTTTCTGGTTTTCCCCGTTTTGTTTACCCTCTCATATTTCACTGTTCCCGGTAATAATTACTGAGGTTTACACAGCTTGAGTAGCTGGACGAAGCAGAGTGAAAATGGGACTCCTTTAGAGTGGAAACGTTCCAGCGGATTTAAAATGAGATCCCGTGTCCCTTCATTTTAGTATTTGTACAGTAAAAATATGTATATGCTGCTCACTCCAGGCCCGCACGCTGGAATTAAGAGGGAAGTTCCAGATTTATTATAGTTTTATCTAGTTAAAAAAAAAAAAGTAAGTAAAAAGGCTCTCCCCGCCTCTCTGTGGAGAAATGGGATTAATTTCAGACTCTCTTCAGCTCCAGGTAGCCACATCTGATATCCGAGCAGATGCTTTGTTTCTTATCAAGCTTTTGATCTGGAGGTGAATAACATGCCTTTAGGGAACTGGAGGGATATTCAAAGACAAAGAGCAAAAGAGGAGAATGAATTATTCATTCTTTGTCAAGCAGAAACATGACAACCCCACCTTCAAGACACTGAGGCTGAGCGATGAGTGTGGCGCCGCTGTTTATTTCCTCTGGTCTTCTTTCAAATGTCTCCTTAAAAAGTTATAAAGCAGTCATTTACGGCAGATGGAAATGCTGTTAACTGCAGCTCAATGCAGTTTCTTATGAGGTTTTTACGCCGGTTGAATTGCGAGGCAAAAGTTTGGGAAGGTGTTTTTCAAAAGTTTTCAAGCACAAGAAAGTCAGAATGAAACTGTGAGGACGTGTCACCAGCAGGGCCGGATTTAAAAGGTTGAGGGCCTCTGGGCTGGAGCTGAATTTGCTGCCAAATCCACTAAGGAAAAATTATTTTACTAAAGCAAATTATTTTACTAAGGCTCTACAGTAATAGACAGTCCGTATGAATCAATGCATTGTAGGTTTGAGCCGATAACTCTGTGTTGTTCCCAAAGAAATTGAATGAGCTAAAACTGATACTAGAAAGCTACTTTCCTAAGATTTGAATATTCATTAATAAATTCATGAAAATCCCCAAAATATTAATGATGCAAGTTACCTAATGTGGGTCAATGAGTTTTAAATATAGTACAATCTTTGCAAAATATGCATTCATTGAAAAAAATAAAATACAAATTTTAACAAATCCTTGGTTGCCCTGGGCTACTGCCGCTATGCTGCCTATTCACCTCGATTTTATCATTTTAATTTTCTGTTCATCCAAAGTTGGCTTAATATTACAATTTATCAAAGCTGTAAAAAAAAAAAAACTGTCTGGAAACGATTTTTAATACTTAGGAACAGAACTTACAGGTGTAAAATCTGTAAGTTCAACAACTTTCAGAGTGAGTGACATCGCCATCTGGTGGCGTTTGGAAGAACTGGTTTATAAATGTTACAGATTCAATGGAAAGTAACCAGCTTTAGGCTGCACTTTTCAAAATAAACTGTGGAATGATGTGAGATAATCATACCTTACTCAGACACTAAGTCTATATTTTATTATTGTTGAAGAATTGAAGCTTTAATATTTTTGTGTTTTAATTTTGAAAGTAGTTTTAAACCTAGGCTGGCAATGTTTTTATTGACAAAAACAAAACGGTGCAGCAGCAAACTGGCATGAGGTTTAAGTTCATTCAAAACTCTAAAGATGAACATGAATGAGCTAAAACTGGTACTGAATAATAATAATTTAACGAAAGGGCTTTTAAGTTGCTGTTAGTCAAGTCGGCTGCACTAAAATATTACCTTAAGACACCAAATGACAGTAAAGGAGGACCTCCAAACCACAAATAAAAGAAAATCCTATTGCTGGAGTGTGTTGGTGCAAAATGACACGATTCATGGAGGAAAGGACAAATTGTTATGCTAAACAGGAAACGAAAGCACGGGGGAGAAACTGTTTGACAGAAGAGTTTTAATATGGTCACAGAGGACCCCATGTTACTGGTGCTTTGTGCTGATTAGAGCAATAGACAGCCCGTAGAGCCTCCCCAGTCTGAAAAAGTACTGTACAAACAGAGCCGTAATGAATTTAAATGTGTGTAGTGAGTTACAACTCGAGTGTGCTTCCCTGACAGGTGATCAAAAACGTGCGAGCACACACACCCTGCTCCAAACACCGGGGACTTAATGTGAAGAAAGAGTTGGGGAGAGCCGTCATTTCAAATCAAATGAATTTGTCGTCTCACAAAACAAAACGTGTTTCGCTGGAGTCCTCGAGAATTAATGGGGGAGGAGGAAAAAAGTCAAACCCAAATGAACAAAATAAAATAGATAAATGATACTAGACAGCTGCTTTATTATTAAGTAGATGATGGGAAGAGTTCAATGATTTCCACTCTGAAGTGTGATTCCCAATGATGAAGGTTAACTAATTTAACTGATTTGTTAATCCTGACCCATGGCAAAAAAAAACAAAAAAACAAAAGAAGATACTATTTTGGTGACTTCTGAAGGCACTTAATCGCACTGGATTTATTTGGGGGCACCAGAGTAAAGAGGGATAGATGCAAATCTATGGCTGTTCTTTATTTGTAAACAAAATTAAAATGCCTGTTGAATGATAGTTTGTGTTTAAGTAACAAATAAAATCCTAATAATTCACATTCAAGATGTGGTTATAATGTAACAAAATGCGAGGAAAAAAAACGTGTATAGAGAATATATCAGTTTAGTTTTTGGATAAAAGTTGAGCTTTTAGCTCGTCATCCTGTTTTGTTAACACTCTGAATACACTGACATTGTAAGTTATAGCACATTTTTTAAAAAGTTAAAAAATGCTTCACATGATAAGAATCAAGAAAATGTTTGAGAAAATAAACATTATGTTGTTAGCTGCAGCAACAAGCTTTGGATTTCAATTATTTTGCTGTTTGCGCAGCGTCAGCCTTTACCCTTGAGGCCTCCAGCTGATTAAGGCCACATTTTCATCTGAGATGGAAAAACAAACAAAAAAAAAAATCACAACAAACCTTGATTATTATTTTTTTGTTTCTCAGACTCCGCAAAGCATCCAAGCTGCTACATGCACCCACTTACAATATGCTTCTGGGAAAAGGCGCGTGATTACAGCAAGGCTCGATGAGAAATAATTATTACATATTTTGCAAAAAATAAAAATCTATCGCGTTTTAAAGGACGGTTAGAAATCATCTTGCCTTTTTTCAGTCAATTAGACGGATTGAGGGAATGATGGGGAATTAAAAAAAGTGTGTTGCCGTTTGCACTAGAGCACCAATGAAACCACCTGACGCAAACACAAACCATCCATGAGCATCCGTCTTCTGGTGCGGCCCGCCGGCTAACTTCCAATCCATTAACGTACTCAACTATCCCTCAATCAACCTGCCCTCCCAACAGCTTCCATCCATCTATTTTCCCCGAGCTTTTGGCTCAAAGTCTGCATTTATAAGCACATCAGTCCGACTTCCGTGTCACCTGTCCGTCCATTAATGCGCTCCTCCGTTTGTAAAGATCAGCGAGCGCCGGCAATTTATCTCGCTTGAAAGGTAAACACAATCAAATTCTGAGGAGAGATATTTAAAGTCGATTCAAAAATACTTTATTTTTTCCCCAGAGGGAAATTACATGCTGTATTAAGTTACATTTCCACAGCATTGTGAAGCTCGGATGTCTGGGCCTTATCGCCTGTTGTGATTGGTAGAAGAGATTTGAACTTCAGGTTAACATTACTGTTGTAATTCAGGTATTATTTGTGCTTTTGAGATGCTAATCAGCGGCTCCCACCTGCCAAAATGATACCTTGTTGCCACGGTTTACACATTGTGAAAACTAAGAAAAAAAACAATCCTTCCAGCTGCACAGCAAATAAAAAGCAGACAGAATAATTGTCTTAACACTCAATCAAACAAAATACTACAAAACAAAAGTCTACAGAAAGAATAAATCAGACCCAAGTAAAGCAGAGTTCTACATATTCACTATTTGCTATTAAGCTGGGAGTTTGGTGGAACGCAATATGCTCAATATAGCATAGCATAGCCATGGCAACCTTTAGCCTATGCAAACGTACGGATGCAGTGGATTCAGTCTTAACAGATTTCATCCGTTTATTTCCTCTCCATGAATATAAGATCAAGATATCTGATCATCTATAATTTGTTTTGAACTAAAATGTTCAGATATAAACTGTATGCGTATTTTCAAAGAGGAAGGCTGTATAGCATTTCTCAACCGTATTCTTGTCAAAATAAAGTCTTCATGTGTCTAAATGTAAAAATATAAACTGCTCCACTTAGGAAAGGGGTGTGAATTAGAACGAATAAATCCATTTAACATAAGCCAAAAAGTGCATTAGTTAGGAATAAAAGGTTTCAGAGGAAAACCTCTGTCACTTCTTCAATAACTTCTCTCTGAGAGCCGATCATTTCTCTGGGCAAACTGCCAAATGTAGTCAATCTAGCGACAACGCAAAACCCCTCATCATCTTTAGTCGTCTGCCTGATTCAATTCGTCCTCATTAACGAAGATCCATGGGACGTTTGTCTTCACTTCTCACGGTGCTAATCTCTTGTTTTCCGTCGTAACGGCTCTTAGGAGCCAGGGGCCGATGGAAGCTTGCACCAACATCTTCGGACCTCTCCAAACAGCTTGGTCAGATGCCAGCGATCCAGAAACGTTAAGATTTATGACTGAAAAGTCAAATATATGGCAAGAAATGTTTGGATTGTGTACTTACGTTGGCCCCAGCGGCCTGTACGAGGGTTTAAGTAGTTTGGGTAGAGGCCGTTGGGTCGGTCCATCTTAGCTAGCAGCTTGCGGATGTGCATCACCTGAAACAAACATTTTTAAAAGTTTTAGGCAGAAAAGGGTTGCTCACAGGCAGAAAAACAGAAATGAACTGAACTAATGGAGATTATTGATAACTGATGGAAAACCTCTGTCAGTGAAGAAGGGGCATTGCTACTGATTGATGGGAAAGCAAGAATATCCAGGCAAATAATGGTGCGTGTGGTGTGTTTCCCCCACTGTCATCAAGAGCCTGGAAGCATCCATGTTGGGTGTAGTGTGGCTTTTGAATGCGTGGGAAAGTCGTTCGCTCCATTTCCATTGACCATATCATAGCACAAGTTGGAATTGCGAGAATAAATCGACAAATTGACTGTGGTGGTTGAATTTAAAACCCTCGTTAGTCGCTACAGAAAAGTGCAATGCTGGCAAGGTTCTAGTATGTGTTCATGTTGGCAGAAAAAGACACTTTCTGATGAAACCAAGTCAATTGCTCTTGGGTTTGGATACCAACACTAGTCAATTCTGGGCTGCTGTAACTGGGTCAGAAGGAGTAAAACATGTTTTCTTGACGCAATGGATGTGGAGCATTGCCACTTCAAGAGGCAAGTTGAAGTCACACACGATGGCACCAATATGCCAGAAGTAATCTTACAACATGGGCTGAACTGGTTTCTCCTCGTCTATGTGGCTAAGACAAATCTGCTTTCACTGTTAGCTCAACAACTACAACAACGTAGTGAACAGTAGAATAGGTCCAATGTGTTAAAATACCCAGTTATTGAAACAGAGATGGATGCTACTGAACAGTGCTACCTTCTGGTAGAAAACCGGGTTCCCAGTCAGGTAGGTGAGGTGAACAAACTCCATGTGGAGGGTCCCAAACTCAGCCAGGATGCTGCTGCCGGCCGACGCCCAACCCCAGTTACGACCAACGCCGCTGTAGAGGAGGGAGGACAAATCTTAGGACCTCAAATGCGTACAATCAAGAACATTTTGTCAGAGTCTCAGTTAATCCAACAACAAAATAACGGGAAACTTTCTCCTTTTAATGTGTCTAAATGCTTGCACACACCTGAAAAATCTGTTTTCTGGCTAGGAGTAGAAAGATTATGAAACCATCCTGCTAATTGAGGAACCAGTAAACATCCCTTTTATGTGCGTCTTTATTAGCTGAATTTCTTACGTCATGTTCAAGATAAAACACGCTACCTCGGTCCGGTAGCGTGTTTTATTTGCCGAGAGGCTCGACTAAAATGTTAAGCGTCGGTTTTCTGCCTGAGAATTACCTTGAGAAAAAAAACAATTCCCTTTATTGTACCACTTAAAACCTCAGGAGCTCGGTGCTTGGCAACAAACCATCCATTAGCTTTATAAAGCACTGTTTAATGTCACAGCCTGATGTAATGCTTAATGATTTAGGTGATGTAAAGTTATTATGCGTCGATAGTGGTTAGAAAGGAAGGAGAAGATGCACATGAAGGTTTTTTTTTTTTTTTTTGCCACCAGCGTTTAGTTTATCTGGATGAAAAAGGAACTGAGTGAAGCTTTTCTGCAGGCTGTGAACAAACGGGGTGAACCGAGAGTTCACGAAGCACAATTTAACACTTTTCCACAGCCTCTGACGGAACAAAAAGAATTCAATAAAAAACAGCACTCTTTGGTATTAAAACCCAACGGTTTGAGGTCAGGATTTGTTTGAAGGAGTTGTGGGATTAGCAAACACTCTTGTGCCCTATGAGCACAGTTTGCATTTACCCACGCTGGCCGGTGAAGAGGTCCAATCAGGCAAAGTAAGGGAAAACGCCTGTGTGGGTGGAGCGTGGACGTGTTTAAAGCTGTGCCAAATTAATTGGCCGGCACTGTTGTTTGCAGACCTCGCAGCATAATTTCAAGCATGACGGTATTTCAGATGTTGATTCAAATCAAATCTCTTTTTTTTTTTTTTTATTTCAATGATGAATAAATCAAAACGTAAAGGGTTTTGATCACTGTGGAGAAGCAGAAGCATGGATTTGTTTTGGACCTGCACTCCTTCTCAAATAAAGACTCTTAGACAAGGTAGAGGCTACAATTGAGTTTTGTCTGGTTCTCTAATTTCACTTAAGCAAAGTTTGTAAGGATGTGGATATATGAGAAGGGGAAAAAAATCACAAAAAATAAGAGAAGTTATTGTAATTAAATAATTTATGTGCTCATCTTGTTTATAATGCAATCTAAAACCTAGAAAAACGGCATGAATGATTTACTGTGTTCTGTGCTCTCTCTATTTTTCCATTCTGAAAACCAAAATCCTCCACATAAGCAAAATGCCTTCTATTAACTGAAGCACAGAGGTGAAAGTGTGATGAGTGAGGATTTTTTTTTTTGCAACACTTGAATTTGAGGCTGATTGTCTGAAAACTGAAGTCTGGATCAAAGCTGTAACAGAATGGCTGAAAGAGAGTCAGGGCTTGCTTTGGCCTAGTCAAAGCCCCGACCTCATCCCGATTTAAGGATTCTTTTGGGACCTTAAGAAGGCCATGGATGAAAAAAAGCAAAGTCTGGGAAACAAAGAAATACCAAAAAAAAATGGGGTAGATTTTATTCTTGCAAAGTTTTACACAAGCCGGAGTCCGTCAGAGGCGTGTCCTCGCCCCACTTCTCTTCTCTCTGCACAAATGACTCCAGCTCAGCGGACGAGTCTGTGAAACTCCTGAAATTCACAGATCATACCTCTGGGACTGCACTATTTGCAAAAACCAGACACAATAGAGACATTTTCCGTTGGCTGTTTCTCTGATGAAAACTAAACAGAGTCTCCAGACAGATACCATATTGCATTGTACTAATTCTACCATGTCTTTCTCTTTTGTAAAATATTACATACACTTCATACATATTCACAGGAAAGAATAAACTGTCTTTTCATTTGCCTGTGTATATTCCTATTTTAAATGTCACCACTAAAAGCAAAGCAAAAGACAAACTTGGCCAATGAAGCAGATTCTGATTATGACTCTACAATCTATATGACCAACCTGCTATATTTACACACAGCATTTCTATTATGGCTTACTTATTGTTTAGAAAACCCGTGGAATCTGTCCTTTTTGTATACTTAAAAGTAGATCTAAATGATGCTATAACCTGAAATAGACAGGCAACAAGACTGACTAAAAGACAGATTATGAAACACTTTAACAAACTGTGAATCAGGCTTGCGTGTATTCTTCTTCTCTATGCTGGCTGCTCCAGACTCTGTCACACGGCAAAAATGGGCTTAAATGGTTACTGGGTAAAAACAACACTGTGACGGAGTAACGGGGTGTAAAATGGCAGAGCGGGGCAGCACAGGTAACCTTGAAAGGCACTGATGTCAGGGGAATGACGTGTGCAGTAACATTTGTGCTTTAAAACCAGGTGCAAAGACGTGATACATGTCTCCTACTTGCTCTTTGTTGTTCTGTTTTTATTTGACAAAAGCAGGTCAAACATTTCAGTAAAACAGGGCAATTTTGTGGAAAGAGATGTAGTCATGAAGTTGTTTTAGTTTCTTAAGGTAGTGTTAATATTTGCTTACAACTTAAACAGTGACACCTAAAAGTTACAGCAAAAGCACTTGCTTTATTTTCTGGAGTTTTTTGAGTCTTGTATGCATCTATTTGTCATTTAGAAGCTCAAAACTAAACAGCATTTAGTGGAAAACGTATCTCACCTCTTCAGGTTTACCATGGCCCAGGGAATCCCAGTTGGGGTGTTGAAGGCAGGGATGAGCTTCTCTGCCAGCTGGACTGCCTTGACTTTGAACACCTGGAGAAACAGACACAGGGGTAGGAGTAAAAAATAAATAAATCTATAAACAAATAAATGAAGCAACAGCAATAAAAAGAACAGACACACAGATTGGTCTTAGTATGTGGGGAATCTGAAATGCGGAAATCAAAAGTGAGATAAATTACAGAAGGACAAATAGCAAATCAATCCAGGTGTCTGCAGAATTACAAACAGCTGTATGGTTTTTTTCTGGAAGTAGTCTGTTGATATTCTGCTTAATTTAAGAAGTTCTGTCTTTTTCTTCAACAATCTGATTCTTATAGGTTTCCAAAATATTTTTTGACATGAGAAACAAGAACCGCCGACGTTTGAATTGTAGACGGTTTATAAGGACTTTATCTCCATTCTGAGACGTTACGTATTCGGATCACAGAATGTTTCCAGGGACATTTCTGCTACAGAGGTGTTGCTGCATTCAGGTATTAGCTGAGTCCAAGGTGAGCGCTTCATAGAATTGCAAATTCTTTGTTTTACCACTGCAGATTGTTAAAGCATGACACACATATATCTGCGGGTAGTGAGAGGCATGTTGTTGCATATACAACGTATCCAAAATTCAGCCGATTTACATGTCAGGACTTGTAAATTGTAAATACATAAGTAATTCAGAGGAAGGCTGGCTTTCAATTGGTCACAAGTATTTAAACTGTCCTCCAGTTCCAGTGTTAAGTTTTGTGTACAAAATCAACATTTGTTTGTTTTTGACAGGGTGAGCTTGTATTATGTCATTTTTAACATATTGGTTGGAACCAGTTTCAAAACGATATCATTTATCATGTTAATTTCTGGGGCAATTTATCGTCTGGGGAAAATGTATTATTGTGACTGGCCTAAGTACAGTATTATAATTCATATTTCTGAAGCTGCACAGAAGCTTTTATGTTATAATCTTTGTCAGTATATTATTATCATTAATCTAGAGCTAGATGATATGACTGAAAAACATATGAAGACATGAGGGTCATAACAGTCATTTGTTTTTCTTGTTGTAAATATCTGAAATACTGCCAAACTGGTGGTGTGACCTTTCCTATTTTGTCCTCAGTCTTTACTTCACGACTCTTATTTTTGTTTTCAAGCCGTCATGAGGCGTAGTGACAAAACCTGAAACTGCTGCTGCGCAAGTTACTCAACAGCTTGTTGATAACCAAAGACCAAGAGAGTGAGTCCACTGACGCCACCAACATTTCTTAGTTGGAGGATGTAGGCCCCCTGCCTACATCCTCCAAAATGCTGAGTGGTTCTGGATCGGTGTTCAGTAAAGCTATTCAAAAGTTTACTGATTGTATCCTCTATTGGTTTATCTACTATTGGGATACATATTGTTATTTATTGCATATCCCTATGTTAAATATATAAATGTATATTAAAAAAAACACGTCTCTTGTGTGAAGCTACATACATTTTAAGCATGTCTATTCAGATGGCATCACCATCTACATACGAGGTCAGACCCCGTCATGCGTTTTACAAGTCGCCACACGTGCTCATCATCATAAAACCCTCCATCCGTCGGTGACCTCCCGGTTGGCTGCATCAAGGCCCTTAAAGTTTTATTGCCAGCTCTGCCGCTGCCGCTGCCATCAAGCAAGAACGACGTTCAAACGAGCCATCGGAGCCGACCGCCCGGCAGCCGCACTCAGATAAAACTGGATGGTTTATGATAATCTTCTTCCTGCAGTGATTTCCTCCTGACATGAGCATGGAGGGGGGGAAACAAGCTGCCATCGGGGAAACATTAAAACAGGTGTAGAGGGAATTGTCTAATTAATGATAGTGTATTGTCGTTATCTTGTTTATGCAGTTAAAAACAGTAATGTTCTGTGGTGAGTGTTTCTTCTAACGTTTCCCAAACTTGGTGCTTTTTAAACAGCCCTGTTCAGGAAAAAAAGTTACTACAGGCACTTTCAATCTAATTAGGGAAATTAAATATTAATGACCAGGAAGATGCTTCAGATCAGATGTTTATGTTCTGTCGAGTCTTATATCCCGGCTTTAAATTATTATGCAGAAATAATTAAAAAGCCTAAAGGCTTAGAGGAGGGCTGCCATTCACTCGTAGAGCACTTCCTCATTTTGCAGCCTTCATAATGGATGAATGTTATTCACGCCGACAATCTGTCCTACCCAACCAATAACCACTGAATCGTGAAATGTAACACGGTTACACCGTCAACCAAAACAAAAACAACACTCGAGTCCTCTTTCTCCTTGACACGTCTAATCGCCACAACAGGATCCCCCTGAAGGTCTAGGCGCATTTGTTCTATCGACATCGTGACCGCTGTGGCGCCAAGACGAGATTGGGACATCGGGAACCGTTGGGGAGGACGGGCCCAGGCGGCTCTTTGTCATTTCCTAACTTGCTCCGACGGCTCTGCCTCCGGGGCTGACGGTTTGAGAGTCCGGCTCTTTTTTAAATGCATTACAGCGCTCTTTAAAATCGATCGGTCAGGGATGTGTTCGGCGCGCGAGCACAAACCCACACAGATCTGTGCACGCACAAGCAGGAAATGGAAGAAGGCCGGGCAATGCAGTCGGTTTGTTTTACAAATAAGTTCAAAATGATACGATTGTATTTAGTTATCACAGGTATAAAAAGTAGCAAAAAAAATAAATAAAAAATTAGCTTTTGTTTTAAGGGATGCATATTTTTCTCTTCTGATATTTTTCTCTTCTACCTCAGATATCGATTATGATATCAGTATCTGAGGTTTAGCACCAGCTGGTACCGATAAGATACAGAAAAGTAATGCTGAATCGACTTTGAATATTACTTTTTTTAAACACAGAAAGACAGAAATGTACTGAATTACTATTTTATTTGGCAGCGCTGCACCAGTACAGCACATTTAAATACACCAAAAGATTCACAAGGTTGGTCAAACGTAAAAACAACACAACTTTAATCCATTCAGTTATTGCAATCAGAGATGGAACAGCCTATGTGAAACAAATAATAAATTGTAACAAAAACAATATGTTGAGGGCTCTGATCAGACATGTAAACAATAAACTGCAACAAATTATCTTTCAGATGGTTCAGAAAGTGTCAAATAAATAGTGAAGAAAGACGCCCCACAGAACACAAATCGTAGAATTAGTCTGAGTAGATCTGCTCTTATGGATCGGACGCATTGTCCCCTACGAATGAGCTGAAATTTTTTTCAGATACAAATAATATCGGATCAGTGAATCTCTACTTGTCTTTTCAATATTAGAAATAGAAAACTTGAAAAAAAATTTTTTTAAATTATTTATTAATAGAAAAAAGCTACAAAAGACATCTTTGTTACAGCCATTATTCAGAAAAAAACTTATATTTGCGTATGCTACCGTTAAAAGTAAAAAAAATATCTCATGTTGCAATGTGGACACATGCGTCTCATTGACAATTGCAGCAAATGTACTTTTTTTACTTTTCAAAGTTGGTGGATGTGACAGTATTATTCTATTATTTCTACATCAGTTAAAAAGATTTTATTGCACTTAGCTTGTTAAAAACGCAGAACCGTTTTCAGGATGCATACCGCCTCTTTTAGATGTTAGAAGAACTCAAACGGAAAGTGATCATGTCTGTAGGAAAGCAGTGTTACAGTCGCTCATGTTAGCGGTTTACAATCTTAGTAGACTGTTGCTATGTTCGGTTAGCCACACATAGCATCCTGTGTTAACCTATTGAGCCAGAATTATTTGTTATCCAGTTCATTCAAGAAAGTGCTTTGAACGATTGTAGCAATTTCAAGAACGTGTTGCCAAGTGAGCCACATTTGATACTGCATGAAGATCGATGTGATGTCAATGTTGCATCACATCGATGCAACGTTTGCATCGATGTGCAAATGTCAAACCGAACACACCTGCTTACAGAAATGCCTCGACTCGTACATTAAATCTGAAGACTCAACGTTTCTTTCGATGGAAAAAAAAAACACACTGATAAAATAGGCTAACCTTAGCTTATGAGGATGTAATAAAATAATTTTATCAACCAAATCGCTCCACCATAAAAGCACTGCGTACAATGTAGAGCGACTAGCATGCTCTCTGGGGAACGCACTGGGCCACTGTTGACACGTTATGACGCCTCCTAAACGGATTATAGGGTAGACTGTGAAATGTGCTGCCTGGTAGGAAGGGCCCCGAGGGGGCCGAGCAGACGAAGACAGGATTAAGTCACCCGCTGTGTGTTTGATTACCGTGTGTCATTTTTCAGACTTTGTTCTGCCACTTTCCCCATCAGCTGATCCATTTACTCGTATTGTTTAGCATTCACTGGCGCGGCATCGCAGGCAGGGCGAGACACAAAGGAGGAAGCTGGCGTGTGGAAACGCAAAGGGCGTCATCAAATTAGCTCCAAGAGAACTTCATTTGGCCCAGTCACAATATGAGAAAGTGACAGACTTGACGTCTACCTCACTCTGAGCGTGATAAGAAATGATGCACTGATGTCATGATAAACAAGACGTGACTAATGGATCATTTTGGCTTCCGAATGGATTGTTCCTGCAGACATCCTTCTTTCCTTCATTATTTAGTCAAACTACCAAGCTATCTCTATCTTCAGTGTTACATGTTGTGCGTACGGTAAAAATAAATATGCAGCTATTTTTTAATGAACTCATATAACCTACATCTGAACTGCGTCACATTTTATTACATACATGCAGCTGGGGGTCATTTTGAAATGTCTGTTGCTTTTACCAATTGCAAAATTGCTCCATTTCAGTTAGTTTGGTTTGACAGAGTCTGGAAACGACACATTCAGAGCAGGCTTTGGATTTGGACTTTAACTAGACCTTTTTCACAATATTTCATTGCACCTTTGGCTCTATGTTCAGGGTGATAGTCCTGCTAAAAAGGGAACCTCACCATGTTTTATGTGTTCAGTCATTTTCAAGCAAATGACACACCAAAGGACTGAATTTACTAATTAGTTTACAGAGGACAAATGATTGAATTGAAGGTTAATTTAGGGGTTTTATATTATTATATAAATAATATATTATTCATTATTTACCGAATGACATGTCTTGACAACAGTTGTAAACATTTGTGAGGAGTCATTCATGTTCATAAAGGGGTTAAGTCATGTTTATGACAGTGTCATGTCAGCCTTATGCACCCTAACCCTAACCCCTTGTGGTTTCACTCATCACTCATCATTAAGTTCATCTTAGCTTCGATCCATTCCCCTAACTCCATCCATCCTTAGTCCTCTTTGCGACGATTTCCCTATTTTTGCTCCATTGATTTAATCTGACTTGCACTCCTGCGAGCTGTTTTCCCCCGGCTTGTGTAAGCGTTGTAAGTTGTTTTGTTTGCGGGGTGCAAAGCCCAAAGCTGAGATGAAATTCGCATTTGCTCCTGTTTGTTACGGCGCCCTCGATTCTCGGTGAGTCTCGTGTGTTCCCTGCTGGCTGCCACAGCTGCAGCGCTTGCTGAGCATGACAACTGAGCGGGTGTAGCAGCTCAGGCTCTACAGCTGTAGCTGCAAATAAATGGTCTGGCCTCATTATGCGTTCCCGTCTTATTCAGACGAGAGAAAAACGTTAATATTTGGCTTCGTTTGATGCTTTTATAATCAATGAAGCCCTTTTAAACATTTGCTTGCCATTCAAAATCACATTTTCATTCACATTTTTCTTTTCAGTTCAAATTTTAAAGTGTGTAAATGTAGAATTGCACAGTTAACAATCATTCCGCTCAATTATTTTTATAAAATGATCAAAATAGAAAAAATGTCAAAATATGTAGAGTTACAATAAAACTGGTCAGCTGTGATCTGGGTCCAAAGAGCAGCGTTTCTCTTGAACTCTGACCCGTCACTATCTAAAATCTAAAACTGCTCTTTGTCATGTAAATTTTAATAATTTGAATAGTTTTTAACTTATGCTTTAAATTGTTCTTTTATGGTTATGTGTCTTTCTGTATGTCACATTGCTGCATCTTCTTGGGGAATAAATACAGTTTTATTGAATTGAATGGTTAGATTAGTGGAACACGTTTGTTTTTTTTTTTTTAACTGGTTATCAAAACAGAACAGAAATAAATTTTCAACACTGCATTATTTTTGGTAAGAAAAATGTATTTTTCTCCTAAATTAACACCCTTGTTGGGTTGTTTTATATTTCGAGAGATATCCATCTGATTTTTTATGAAAAACAAACACCCAGGCTGAATGAAAATAATTTAAGACCCAAATCTGAAAGGCGTATGAATAATTCTGGGCTTATCTGTAGCAGCCAGAGAAGGAAAAATAGATAAGATAGCTTGCTTCAATATCACACAGAAATGGGAATCTAAATAAAAAATGTCAGTGCCGATTAACATCCAACTGAATATTTCAGACCTTTAGTGCTTTCATGCCTTCATTTTTATCAACTGTTGCTTTGTATAAGAATAAAATGCTAAATTACTAAACCAAACAACAACAAAAAAAGAGCTAAGAATGTGTCAAGTGTCAAAACTGTACAAAAAAACTAAAAGACCAGCAAAGACAGCCAAGAAAGACTGGAGGACAGATTTTTCCTTTTCCTTTCCTTTCGGATGAATGTCACCAGACTCACCTGCCTGAAACTGTTCAGTGCTTGAAAGCATTAAAGATCTGCTAAGACAGCACATTGGTAATCATCACGGAGCTTCCCTGAAGGTATCCGTCTGCTCCCCTGCTGCGCCGCGGCAGTCAGGATGCAGTCAGGAGTCAGACTGGAGCTCTTCCATTTCGGCTTGACGCGTTCAGAGAGTGACAAAACATGAGAGGGAGCCCGACGTTCCCCGGTGGGATCAAACAGGCCGGTCCCCGGTTTACAGCTAAACCGTTCCTTGTTCAACACGGAGCGGTGATAGAGAGATGATGAGCAGCTTGGTTAGGGTGTGATGTGATGAGAGCAATGTCATGTTGGAGGAAAACATGTGGAGGGTATCAGGAGAATGCAGACGGTCTCAAAATAGAATCATCCAGAAATGTGCTTTGGATCCATGGGAAATAAAGAAGGAAATGATCATCTGCTGCTTTTTTCTTTCTCTCTTTTGCCAAATTGCTAAACTTTTGCTTTTCCGTTGCCGCCACCAAGTCCCACATTAACATTTTCAATCCGCCTTGGTCTTCAGTCTCTCTCCCTTCCTTTCCTTTCAACTGTTTCCCATCATTATTTCTGTGTCTCTTCACTGGGCTTCATCCGACGTTCCATCGTTGTCGTCCTCTAACTCTTTAACTCGCTGCCTCCCATCTGTTCATCCACAGGATGGCTCTACCGCCGTGTTTACGCCTGCAGAGTCTAGGCTTCTCTGTTTGATGCTCTCCATCTCATTATGAGACGTAGCCAGACTTGGCTTTCTCCCCTGACCTTGTTACCGCTCGCTGCAATCTGGAGCTCTGCACACGAGTCATCCTGGTCATTCTAGCGTTCTTCTTTCTGGGGCTGATCACTTCCTCAACACCTGGCTTCTTTTCTTGTTTCTCCACTTCTACATCCTCACTTGGGGTTTTCTAACATCTCTGTCTTTTAAGCTTCCTACTAATTTTCTAGGGCACAACATTATAAATTCCAGACTCAGTCCTGTTTAGCCAGTTTCTACACATCATATAAAGAATGTTTCTACTATGGGTGGAAGGGATGGATGACTGATAGACTGATGGGTAAAAGACTGACTGGACAAACAAGAATGGATTGATGGTTGAGTGTAGGGAGGGACAGATGGACAAACTGATGGAGTGAAAGATGAATGGATGAACAAGGTCGGGATAGATGGATGGATGGACAGAGTGAGGAATAGATAGCTGAATTCTAGGATGGACGGATTAACGCTTGAACGAATGGGTGAATGCTACGGTAGACGGATGAACGTCTGGAAAGATGGACCAGTGGATGGTTGGATGCTAGGATGAATGGCTGATTGTATATATGTTAGAATGGATGGATGATAGACCATCAGGGGACAGGGGTGGACGAATGAATGGGCAGACGGAAGGATAGCTGGATAGATTGATAAAATTCACTACCCCACAAGAATTCTACAGATGAACAAACAAGGACAGACAGATGTTTGGATGTACAAATGTACAGACAAACAAATGCATGTACTGAAGAATGGATGGACGGACAGAGTGATAAATAGATGGATGAATACTAGGATTGGGTAATGGACAACAAAGATGGATGGATAAACAGGGAGAGTAATGGATGGATAAAAACATGTCAGGCGGTCAAATGGACAGATCAGTAGATTGTTAGATTTTAAGAATTTGTGGCCTTTATTGACTATAACCAGTCAATAAATGGGTAGTGGGAGTAGGACATGCAGGAAAGGTCTAAAGGTCAAACTCCAGTGCTATAATGGGTTTGAGGTGCCCACTCTACTAATACGCTTTGACACAGATTGATCTTCTAAAGACTAAGATGAAGGTTTCCTTACTCTAGATTTTTATTACACTTATTCAGACATGGAAAAGACTCAAAGTCCAAACTTTTCCAAAAGCTCATGAATATTGATTGCTGTTCTGTCTCCATCTTTCGCAGAGTGATCTGGTAGCTCTTTTTGCAGTTCAGCCACCTTGATTTATAGCAAGTTAAAAGTTCCAGTTTTAGGCTTTTTCACATCATGGCTTCATAAACTCTCTACAAACCGAATTAGGAGAGCACCTACAGCTTAAATGTAAATACTGCTTGCCTGTTTTCCTCAGCTGAATTAGACTGGCAGGGTGTGAAAACAAGAAAGAAAGAAAAAAACGTTGCTAAAGAAACGAGATATGAAGATGAATGTGTTGTTTAGTGATTAAACACCAAGAGGAACAATGAAAAACACCTCTTGTTTGGAGGTTTTATTGGAATCAGAGCCCACCCACACAATGTTCATGGATTAAAACTGATATAAATCCTTTTGCTTTGAGAGATTTTCTCCGACCTCAGGTAGAACATCCAGACATGCCGAGGGGAACACACACACACACATGTACACGCACACACACACACACACACACTCACACTTGAGAACTGAGTCATTTGTGCAAATAGCTGTGCTTTCTCCAGTTCTATAATTGAAGCCTTAACACAACACTAGAAGCCCTTCCTGTAAGTGCTCTCCTCGGTCTAAAGAAACAATGCCTTAACTTCACATAATAACAGTGGACAATTGTGCTGCTCACATAACGCTGCTGCAGACCCGTTGTACACATCTGGAAGTCCAACTTCAGAACAATCAACAGTGACCTTACATGAGGACAACTTCTGCTATTAGCAGGTCAACAAAACACCCTTTCGTAATTGAGAAGTAGCTTTGAGGAACTGGACCTGTAACATTATATTTAGATTTCCTAACTGCACTCAACCGCTTGAAAGGTTTGTCGCAGTTTATTTTTTACATTTGGTGTTATATTCCTAATTCTACTGACTGAATAAATTACAATTGTTGTTTTTACATGTTTGACAGAGTTCATAAAGCAAGAAAAAACTTTTTAAATCAATTCAGCTCCGTCTTTCTGTATCGGCCGACACTAAACCTCAGTTATCCTTATTGGCATCAGAAGTGAAAAATGTGGTCTGATATTTGTTTGAACAACGTGCGAACAAAGAAACTCTGAAACTGAATGTTTTTGTTTTTTTACCAGATAGCTAAAAGAAATCAAGTTCATAATCTTACCTGACCCAAAACTATTTGTCTGAATAGTAGATGGTGAAAAAACCAATGCATCCAAAGTGAATGAAAATATCTGGTTTCAAATGTAAATTTTAGAGTTTTAAACTTTTACTTTTTGCCCTTTACAATTCTCATCTTTACAGACTAACAGAAGTATAACCAGTGGAAATCAGCTGGTAAAAAAGTTCAGAGCCTCCAGACTTCCTGGTTGTAGTTAGGTAACTGCAGCTTCAAAACACAAACATTTCATTAAGATTTATGGGTGCCAGTCTTTTATTTTGCACATCATTACCGTCTGTGCTTTCCTGACAGAACATAAATCCAAATTTATCCTTCTAGTGTGCAAGGGAAAAGCGATCAAGCTTTCCTTTCAGCCGACGTAAAATTTTAGCAATCTAAAAGGCGGTTTTGAAAACTGTAACTTTTCACAATCTGTTATACCTCGATACAGTTAATCGTTCCATTCCTAGTTATGTTTTTATTGAAAATATAACCACAAAAGCAATTATAACTAGTATTTATTGCAAAGACTAAATTTTTACTGTGTTCTTGTCCTGAGTTTTAAACAGTTTCTCTATTTTCGAAAAAAGACTAAAGTTGAACTTTAACTCATCATAGAAAAATGAAGTGACTGATGATTTCTGTTGCCAATTCTCCATATTACATCGAAAAGTGGCAATAGGAACAATGTTATATTACGTTTAAATGCAAATGAGAAGAAATCTATGAGCCGTGCATTCTGCTTTAAGCAGGCAGGCGGGTGGAAAGTTCAAGATAGAAGTGATGAAAACAAGAGAGAAGAGGGAAATGAAGCTCGACTGGAGGGGAATAAAACATGGCGACGTTAGAGGAAAATAACACAGAGACAAAGGAGAAAAGCTAGAGACAGACACTGGAGTAAACACGATCCATCACTGCTGCTCCGAGATCTCTCCGAGACCCGATCCACTTCCTCCTGAATACTGATCTCCTGTGCTTTTTTCTCACATCGTTTTTCTTTTGCCACGGCCAATCGGTCTCTGTTCTCCTCGCCCCTAATTTGTTTGCGTCAGATCTCCATTTGTTCTAAAACAAATAAAACCATCTCACCCAACTCGTTTGCCTGATGACAGGATTAGAGCCAACCATTTGGGCGTTTCTTTCTTTCTTTTTTTTTTGTGCAGCTGTTGGAAATGAGTGGTAAACCTGAGTAAAACCTGCGAAATGCACATTTAATAATGAGCGGCTAAAGATGAAACGCAGCACAGAAGCCAAAGGGGAAATTTGCAGATGGTGGCTGAAGAAGGAGAGACGAGCTTGTGTGGGAGAAACATCAAAACTCTAAATGAGCCAAGAAGCTTCTCCAACGCAGAGCCGGACTCTGTTCAGCCTCTTTGCCCAAGTCCACCCACTGAAGCACGGCTTCCTGTGGTTATTAGACTCTTTTAAGGTCTGCCGTGATATTAAAGACTGACAGGAGGCCTTAAAAAGTAGGACTCAAGCCCGTTGACCTCCGATACATTTCATCACATCACAAACACAAACTTGAATGATTTTATTTTCCTGTAAACTCAGATCTCCAGGTGAGATGATTTTATCAGTAGGCAGTTTGCTGAAACAGGCTTCACAGAGATGAGGTGTTTCCATCCAACTGTCATGCGAATTTTGATTAATTTTTGAAATTCCTCTGAATGCCCCCTGAACTGCAGGTCTAGATCTGTAAAATATTCCAAGTTTTGTGCCTCTGATAAGGCACTGACAAACCAGTGCATGGGAATGTTGGGTAGGTTGAGAGTTATTCACAAAATGTGTTTCCATGAATTCACTCGTTTTTAGAAAATCTAAAAACCGCCTCAAGCAAGAGCAAAAACGTCTCAGCAAAATAGAGAAAGCAGTTTTGGATTTTGGCGTTTCCAGTCACCTTTTCGAACGTCGTACTTCAAAATGCGCATGCCACAATTTTCCTCTGCATATCAGGCAGGCTCTATCGACCACTGTGGGTAAATTTCATTTGAAAACATGTTCACGCAACAATTTTTAAAGAAAAAAAGGAGTGATCTTAGTGGAATCAACCTTCTACTTTTAATTTCTGGGTTGGTTCTTAACTTGTGTAGTGACCACTTGTCCATGAGAAAAAAAAACTATTCAGACTGATTAAACTAAAGGCAAATATAACTAAAATAATCACTTGTATTATGGACTATATATTCCTAATGTTATTATATCGCACAATCAAGTCATTATGTTACATTTCATTGTCATAAAAAAGAAATACAAGTAAATTTCAGTATTTGTTTACTAAAGTCAAAGAGTTCAACTTTTATTCTCAGGTTTAAACTATCGGGCTAGTTGACAGTTGCTGTTTTTAAAGGGGCAGTGTTATGTACTTTCCTTGCATATAGTACAATTTTATAGCTCAATCAAGTGATTGTTACCGTCATCGCTATAAACATGCTGTACATATCAAATGTGCCTTGAAAAACATTTGATTTTGTAATTTAATGCCTTGAAATTGGGTCTCTGTCTCTTTAAGAAATTTCTGCTCTTTCTGAAACTCCGCCTTCAGGAAGTCATCACAACATGGCTCCTTTATAATTCCTTTACCAGGGTTTCACTGAGAAGTAGCTCCTATAATGAACTCGGCGGATGCTCAGTTCCACCAGGTGTTTGCTAATCCCTGCTGGCTAGTCTGAAGGAGCTGAGTGGGGGAGTTTCTGAGGTTGGGCTGCTCTGTGAGGCAGACGCTTGGAAACTGCAGCTCTGAGGAGGAGCTTTGTTCCTGAGGATGGAAGTAGTTCCAACAAGATGCTTTGAACAGCTGAATGGTTGCCATGGAGATGCAACACTCCAGATCTGTTTTTGATATGAGAATAACATTGTAACGTGATGTAAAACACTAAAACTTACATTTTATATAACAATGCATGCCATGGCAGTAGGTCAGAGCTAAATTGTCATATGCGATCAGTTGCTGCGTCACCTCCTGCAGCAGAG
The DNA here is from genome assembly GCF_027474105.1 of Poeciliopsis prolifica. Taxonomy (NCBI): domain Eukaryota; kingdom Metazoa; phylum Chordata; class Actinopteri; order Cyprinodontiformes; family Poeciliidae; genus Poeciliopsis; species Poeciliopsis prolifica. Next base: position 1,101,159 of record NW_026562382.1, read on the forward strand.
GAATGAGTCTCTCACTCATTGCTTGTTTTTCAAGCCTGACCTGGCAGTGTGTAACCTGGCTGAGTAGGTGCGCTCTCCAGGGAAGAGTGTGTTGCCAAGGACGTGTTGCCAAGGATGCTTAGAGCGGTGCTTGGCAGATTATTACCACCGCTGAGGACATGAGGCCCAGCGCCGGGGGACGGCTTTAACAAGGTCGGGCTGCACAACTTCAGGAGCGGTAAGAGTGTAGAGACCGGCGGAGAGGGTGGAGGGATGGCAGCTTCCGGGTCGCTAGCTGATCCAGAGGTTCTGGCTCACATTAGCTAGCTGTTTTTTTTTTTTTTTTTTAAAGTATTAACACAGGGTACATAACAACCCCCCTGAGATGAAGCCATCTCTATGCTGCAGGCAGACTGCACCAGTTGGGAGGGATAAGTGCCTTGCTCAAGGACGTATCCACTGAGAGTGAAGAATCAGGTCCTCCTGCTTTTATCGTCCCTCGGCTATTCATCATTGTCATTCCCTCATTTTTTCATTTTTTATCAGTAACAATCACCTCCAAACATCCTCCACTCATCTTCACAGTCCCAGCGCACCTCTCCCCTCTGCTCCCTCCATCACTGTCTTTACCTCCCACGCTTCATATCCTTCCTTACCCACCACCAACAGCTTCGGTTATTACTCTAGTGGGCAATGATGAATGTTTGGGCGAAGAGGGCGGAGCCGACTGACTGAAGGAGGGGGGGCGCAAAAGGGTGTTTGAGTTGCAAACCTGCCACAAACTGGAATTACAAAAACAAGTTTGCCTAATGGAAACACGACAATTTCAAAAAATAAAACGTTTTTGCACAAGGATTAAGTGGTTATTCGGCTGTATCGAAATGAGCATATTTTCCAAAATTGCAACATTAACTTTTCCGGATCACGAGTCACATGACCAACGATTAGATGTCACTACTGAGAGTCGACAGGAAGTGGATGGAGCATGATAGCGTGGTATGCTTTTCTAACGACTTATTTACAGGTGTGACTTTAATCAAGTATCTTATATAACGGAAACTTTGCAATTGCAAAATTGTGCTTTTTTTGACAGTGTAGTGTCAACAAAGTTCATAATGCTATTGATTTGTGAAAGGCTACAGAGCCTTTAAATGACTGAAAACTTGTTTTCATGCCAGTGTTCATAAACTTAAACTAGTTTCTAAGACAAAGATGGAATATTCGCTTTTCATTTTTGATTTTTCCAAAGCAGAAAATGTTTGTTTTGTGTTTGTAAATAAATAATGGATGCTTTAGATGTTTGATCCTCAACCATGTTTTTTGTTTATCTTCTGAGAAAAAAAAGGAAAAACATTAATTATAGAGGTAAAAAAAAATTTAAATTGCAATAACTCTGTAGGTAACTTCCTGCCTGGTATTTTCCCATATAAATAGTCTCAGAGCAAATGTGGGTTTAAAATCTGTAACAAAATAAACTTTTATGTTATTCAAGGACTGGGGGGATGACCTGAAGAAATTTCTACTGATTTTTATTATCTCTCCATTGTTCCGAACAAGAACGGACGCAAAATCTAATTTATTTCAGTATTTATTTGGCAAAGAACATTTCACATATCAAGTAATGTTAATGGGACAAACTTCACCGTAAATCTGTTTTCTCCTACAATTTTGCTTTCAAATCTCAGAGGCAATCAGAAAAATAAAAAACTGCCCAAGTTCCAACATTTTCACCCATTTGCTTCAACTGATCACATTTCTAACAGTTGCCAAGACGATGACATTCAAACCAAAGTTACAGTGAAAAGCGAAAGACACTTACTTCCTGTCCAGAGAGGTAGTACGCTGCCAAGAGCCCCCCGATGAACCGAATGTTGACCTCGAATACGGACACCTCGGCATTCTGGGGAAAACAAGAGAAACAAACTGAAGATGCAGAAAATCATGGCGGACATGTAAACACTTTAGCTCGCTGTGAGTGACAGGAGCATCACAATGGCAACCAATATCGTCATAGCAACAGACCAAACCATTGTCGTCCCACGTCTTCATAACATTTTGCAGCTATAGAATGAATCCCTCCAAAGATTTAAGGAATTCATCTTCACATACTGAAATCCGCTTTCCATACAATCTGAGTGAGCTCATTTTAAAGGAAACACTCTTATGATGCCATGTTTGGACTTGGGGTTCATGAAGTGTCACTTCCTGTTACCCGACACGGTTTCTGAAGCTTCTCTTTATTCATTGACTGTGAGATTTCTGCCCTTTTATGTCAGGACTAAGACACCTTCACAATAAACTTATCTAGTGAAAAAAGGAGAGCTTCTTGTTAAACTCCATCTCATATTCAATCACAGCCATTTCATTATCAGTAGATTGCCATTTCTTCACAGAACAGGGCGGCTCATGTATGGAGACCCGTTCTTCCTTTGAACAACCTCCCTCTATTCTCATGATCCGTTTGAAGCAGGACTGATTCTGGGCTGGAAGAGATTAGAATCCCTCCGAAAACAAAGGAGACCTCTTGCCTTTGATGCTCTGTTAGGATTTTTCTTCTTCTTGCATTCAATGAGCAGGACACAGACATCTTTACGAAAGATGTAGCTTCAACTTTCTTTTATATTCAAAGTTAAACTTTTGGATCATTTGCAAATATCCACGTCTGTAACTGAAAAGGGACACAATTTATTGATGACCGAGTTAATCTAAGGTTAACTCAGCTTATCAATTGACTTGATAAGTGGACACTTCTTTATAACTAGAGTTTTTTCTTGTGTCGAGAGAGCCAACTGTCTTTCCATAACATAAAGGGCTCCATTTTCTATTAACGACTGAATGTAATGTGAAGAGCTTTGGAGTCCTCTGGACTTGATGAAGGACTATTAATTCTCTTACATTCTTGTCTTCACACCAAATCAGTAATTTTTTGGTTGAGAAGTTGAAGCTGCTCCGCATGACAATGTATTAAGGTCACTGCAGATGGAAAAAAATGGCTACATTTCCACCAAAAAACTAAAATTCTGATATTGACCTCAGAAATTTCTAGAAAAAAAATTCTAAGCTTGTAAAGTGTAAGCCTTTTACCTTTTGGGAAAGGTTTGACTTTTAGATCAAAGACATTTCCAAGCTTTTTCCTAGAAAATTTCTGAGATCAATCTCAAAATGTCTGAATTTTCAGTGGAAAGTTACTCCTCGTCTTGTCTTTTAAAAATGGCTCTAATACGCCATCATAACGCTGTCAAGCAGCACGACTCTTAAGTCGATAACTTTAGTAGCTTGTTGAATGTTTATATTTCTAACCACAGCCGCATAAAATGCTTTTTGCATCCAACACCAAATTCTGTTTCTCTTTCTCTTTCCCGTTATGGTATGGCCCCGCCATCTTTATTTCTGTATCAACTGGTTCCGCTTCTGTCCGGAGGCCAAACTACAACACTAAAATAGGGTCAGGACGGACATTATTAGTTAATCGAAAATTTGAACTAATTTTAATCTACCAAACCATTCTATAGACAAATAATTGTAAGTTGATTCACTCAAATATTTAAAATGGAGTAAAAAACTACAAAAAATGATGCAAAAATATTGAGAGTTCATTCAACATACAATATCTAAACTTGGGTCTCCCTGATATAGATCAATCATTTTGTCCACAGATGCATTCAAGAGTGGAAAAACCTCTTGTAGACCTTTAAACGCAATGATGCCTTTTATTTTGCTGTTTACATGATAAACTTGAAGTGAGTGCAGCTCTAAGTGGCTCTAGTTGGAAGAGTAGGTCACATAAAAGTTGAGAAAGTTTTACAGCAAACGTCTGCAACATTTCTGCTGAAGGCAAAAAGAACATGGTGGCTGCAGCGCGTCTGGGCGTGTGGCTCAGTCACACTTATCTATTGATAATGCATGCTTACTCTCTCTCTTCTAATTGAAGAGCTTATGCCCCAATTATCCAAACTGATAGAACATGCGATGTTCTGTCAGCACCACGGATGGTTGCTCCTACATGGAGCCTGCTGCAGGCTCCATGTAGGCGGGGAGTGAGTCCAGCTGTGGGCTTGCAGGCGCACCAGAGATAAGAAGGGAATGAATTTGCTCCTAGCAACCAAATAATGAATAAAAACCCACAAAGTGGGCACTTCTTAAGGACACATCCATCCTTTAGTTTGGATGTTTTGTTTTACTGTACATTTTATTCAAAATTGTTTTGGGAAATGGTTTCATCTCCAGAAAACAAAAACAGCATGACTCAGCAGTTTGTCATTGGTTCCTTTGCTGCACGTCTTTCAATCAATCAATCAATCAATCAATCAAATTTTATTTGTATAGCACATTTCAGCAAGGCATTTCAAAGTGCTTTACATCATAAACACAAGAACACAAAATCATGCAACATATAATAGACAATACATTGTTACATATTACATTTCAAAAACAATTCTAAACAGGTGTGTTTTTAATTGCGATTTAAAAGAAGTCAGGGTTTCCGCTGTTTTACAGTTGTCTGGAAGTTTGTTCCAAAGTTTTGGTGCATAGATGCTGAAAGCTGCTTCTCCTCTCTTGGTTCTGGTTCTGGGGATGCAAAGCAGTCCAGAACCAGAAGACCTGAGAGGTCTGGAAGGTTGATACAACAACAGCAGATCTTTGATGTATTGTGGTGCTAAACCATTCAGTGATTTGTAAACTAACAACAGTATTTTAAATCTATTCTTTGAGCTACAGGGAGCCAGTGGAGGGACTTTAAAACTGGTGTTATGTCTCTATCTTCCTGGTTTTAGTGAGAACAGGAGCAGCAGCTTCTGGATCAACTGCAGCTGTTTGATTGATTTGTTGGACAGGCCTGTGAAGACGCTGTTACAAATCAATGCGACTAAAGATAACGCATGAATGAGTTTCTCTAGATCTGGCTGAGACATTAGTCCTCTAATCCTGGAGATGTTCTTCAGGTGATAGAAGGCCTTTGTAATTGTCTTTATGGCTCTGAAGGCTCAGGTCAGAGTCCATCACTACTCCCAGGTTTCGGGCCTGATCGCTAGTTTTTAGTTGTAATAACTGAAGCTGTGCATTGACTTTAGATCGTTCCTCTTTAGGTCCAAAAATAATGACTTCAGTTTTGTTTTTGTTCAGCTGGAGAAAGTTTTGGCACATCCACACATTTATCTGTTCTAAACATTTATTCAGTGATTGGATGGGTTCAGAGTCACCTGGTGACATCGTAATGTAGAGCTGTGTGTCATCCGCAGTTATGGTAGCTAATATTATTTCCTGTTAACCTGAGCTAGTGGGAGAATATAAATATTAAATAAGAGGGGTCCTATTCCACCTTAATCTGACTTCCTGTCAGATTAAGGTGGAATAAAGACTACTAGTGCCAAAAAAAGCATTGTAAAGTCAATTTCACAGAATTTTAGCACACAATGAAAGCATCAAACTGGGCAAGAATGGACTCGACAGCTAGAGATAATTTCTCTTGATCTACTGCTTTGGCCGATCTAACTCCTCACCCTTACATGGGTGATTAATGACATTGTTAACCAAGTCTATTAACCTGGAGGCTGAAGGTGGATGCAGACCTCCTGCTGACACATCCATCAGGTGAAATCGAGCTACGGCGTCAGGATCCAACCTGGACACCTGACAGTCCTCAGTGTGCTCAGTGCCTGGCTTAAGCCCGCATGGCAGCTATTCAATTAATCATGACTTGTAAGGTTTTTGGAAGGGGTGATAAGCAGGTCAAATTCAAATTTACTGATGAGATAATATGGTGTTTGTTTAAAAATGATCAAAACACAGAAAACTGCAAAACACACAAAACATGAGTTCCTTTAAATCAAAACTAACAACCAACCTGTTTAAAGTTGCTCTAAGCCATAATAAACGAAACATTCACCAGCATATCTGATGCTGGTTTTATTAATGGTTTTATTGATTGCACTTGACAAAATGTTTCTGATTTTCTCAAATGTTCACAAGCGCTGACTATATGATTGATGTTTAGGATATTTACACACTATAAAGCACATTGATCTATCTGCCTTGTTGCTGAAATGTGCAATATGAATAAACTTTGACATGACTGCACTGATGGAGAAAGACAGTAGGTGGATAAATGAGGGACCACTGCCCTGCATGTTTTATGTGTTTCCCTTCTGCCACACACCTGACTTGAATAAGTGAATAATTAAAAGGCTTCTACAGCAAGTGAGACAGAAAACATGCAGGACAGTGTACGAGAGGACAGACTTGAGGAACACTGGCAAGGACCAAAATCAGATTAAACAGTTTAAGGTCACAAAGACACAAAAGACGAAACACGAAAGTCAGTAGAATCAAGAAGGGGAACGCTGCTAGCACTAGAGGTCCTGTTGGTGGAGAAGGCCAACCAACCAATGGAAAAGTTTGGTTGGTACACAAGAGAGATAATGAAGAGAGTGAAGCCAGGATGGAGTGGAGGGAGCCTGATTTCAAGGGTGATTTTTCAAAGATGCAGAGCTGAAGAAGTGAAGGGTAGAGGATGATGGTGAGACCAGCTGAAAGGCTTTAATATAAAGACAGGTGGCAGAGCTGGATGTGTTCGGAGATCCACTGGGAGCGACGAAATGGACAAGAGTCCATCAGAGCAAAAGCTCACGTCAAAGAGACCGGAGAGGAAGTTCGAGAAGAAGAAGAGCGGCTTATGCGGACAATTGGAGTGGATTGGAGAACGCCTGCGGAGAAAGATGGAGGCAGAGGAGTTAACGTGGCGACCCCCTGAAGGGAGAAGTCGGGAGAATTACAGCTCCTCTCGTTCAGGCGCAGAGGAGTAATTAAACTAGACTAAGAGCGATGCTTTCAATTGCCTAAATGGAAATCCAAACAGCCAGCCTCGCAGCTCTTTAATGCAGGCCAGGCACAGCTGCAATCTTTAGGGCTCAAACGATCCGTGATGTAAGAGCTCAACCTGATGCCATTCCTGCTGCCAATTACACCGCCAGGCCTCTTTGGAGTGTCCAAAACTGCTGTCCATCCAAACCTGATTAGCAAAGGACCAGGGCAGCAGGTAAGTAACTGTGTCGCAATAAGCAATTAATCGCATAATAAATTAAAATGATATTGATCATTTCCATTCTGATGGTTAAATTTTTTGTGGGGTTCCATGTTTAGTGTGGATTGTTCTGTATAAAAATAAAGTTTATTAGAGTCTGAAAAAGCAAACTTGATGGCAAACTCACATTATTATGCCGGTGACACTTGAAAATGGTCTCAAAACAACAATATCATCGTTTATCGCTCTGGACAATTTAATGTCCAGTAAAAAATGTTTTTATTGCGACTGGCCTAGAGGTTGGGTGATGTCATCCTCATCCACCCAAATGTTTCCATGATGCTCCACCATCAGAGAAAAAAACACCCAACACTCCTCTGCCTAATGCATGCAAGGTATGAATCCGAGTCCTTAATGAACGCAGAGTGACACGCCTCCCTCCTCCTCCAGCTTGTTAACAGAAGCTTCAAGTCTCATCCCTCTGTTCTCCTCCCTCTCCATCCTCTAATCCCTCCTCTCCACTGCCTCTTGTGGAGTCAAAGAGGCTCTCTTCTTCTGCTGCTGCCTTCTTAAAGCTTCACACCAGAATGTTTGCATCCCACTCCACTCACGTCCTCCTGTTACTGTCGGGCTGCCACCAACCGGTGTGCTGTTCATGAAGAGCCAGCTGTTTCCAGAAGCAAGTTTTCAATTTTAATAGCTCTTTCAATTTGACTGCCAATCAAAGACTGAAAAAACAAGTCTTTCCCTTGAACACAATTCTTTTCTCTCCGTTTTAGTAACCCTCAAAAGGATTTCCTCTCTCTAACGGCCAACAGACAGTGCCTTTGACCTTTATGACCCAACTGCTGGAGTTTGTGTCAAACCCACACTCATCAATGTTGACTCATAGCACAGAACTGACATCTTCTCATTTAAAAAAAGAAAGAAAGAGAGCTCATCCCGGGCTATGTCTTGACCTTGCTCCTTCTGTTCACGGCTTCTTTTTATTCCACAGCTTGACCAAAGCGATCTGGAGGTTAATTAGCCCTCCAAGTGTTAGGCTGCTGGAGCCCCTTCTTTCTACCTGCTCTGGGACTGCCTCAGGAGGGAGACTAACAAGCTTGGAAGTCAGATGATAGAAAAGGAGGGATGGAGAGAGGTGAAGTGATAACCAAATGTGGGCAGTTAAATTGGACGGATGGGGAAAAAAGTCGAGAAAAATCACAGGAGGAAGCAAAAAAAAAGGATTCACACGATTAAATATGAGATTTATTTCCACACAGGTGGACTCTGTTTACCAACTACATGCAATTTCTAGCACTGGATTACAGGGTGTTTAGTCGGGTAAACTGGGTTCGATTGAGAACTGAAATTGCAACATTTGTCTCATTTTCAGTTGGTGTGATTCACTTTTGCACCGCACTGTGTCAGAAGAACTAAACGCTTTCAACAACCTATTTCCCTCCTCGCCTGTGGTGGCGCTGCACCAAAAACAACATAGAGCCTCTGAATAAGACACTGAGTGCCACTTCTTTCTTCACAAAATATAAACTAAAATGGAGTAGCATCAGATTGTAGCGGTTGTCGGATTTCTCTTTGGCAAAAGACCATCAGCCATTTTTCTCAGTGGAGCTAGACCAGCTTATTTGTTTTAGGGCATTCTCTATTTACCCAGAATGCCCTAGTCCATTTCCTGATTTTGGGGCAGTCACTCTCCAGTCCGCTTGGCGTTTGTTCACATGTACCTTCAAACTGCGCCAGAGCTCATTTTAATTGAACCGAGACAGGAACTTTTAGGCAGATCAGAGTTCGATTCCGCATTCACACCTCAACAAACAAACCGAGACTTTCCAGGCAAACCAACTACAGTCTGATTAAAGCAGACAAAACAAGGTTGGTGTGAATGATGCACTAGAATGACTAGAGTAAAAAAGGCAAAATAAAAGTTTGTGATGCACGATATATCGTCACCAACATCAATAAAGTCCGATGTTGATCAATTTTTAACATATGGGTATCGGTCAATATTACCAACTGACATTGATTTTCATTTTGTTGCCATTTGTGTGTCTTTAAGGGGAGGAAGTTGGTCATGTGATTTTGAGTGATGCAGTCTGGGATGCTTAAAGGAAGCTGACAAACCACAAAAGGAAAGTCATCTTACAAAGTCAAAAGGAAAGAGAAATACATGCAGAATCGATAAATATCAGTTATTGGCCATAACAGCAATATCAATATTGGTCCAAATGTTCATGTCAACGTCCCCCTAAAAAAATGCTTTTTTTTTCCTGATTTTTGTCCCCCTCACTTCCTCAAAAAAAGTTCCATTTCAAGATCATTTGAAATGCAAAATCACAATAAATCAATTCACATTCAAAAATAACAGATTCCAAAAGGAAATTTAATTGAATAAAATAAATACATAAAAAAAGAAACACATTAAAGCTTTTCATGGAACAAAATGTGAGAAGGTGTAAGATTTGCAACTTCTCTTTTTTGTAAGTTCTCTTAAAAAAAGACTGCATGACAGAAGAAGATTAAAAAAAAGACACATGAGTTTAGGAAGGAGACAGAGCGCAGGGCGGAGGAACAAAGAACACAATGCAAAGAAGGACTGCTGTTTGTAGAGGGGGAAAAAACAGCCAATTGAACAGATGGAGAATAAAAAGACAAGACGGACGTAACGGATGAGGAGGGAAAAGAAATAAAAAATCAAACTGTTAACGTTTAGTGTTACTGAGAAGGAGAAACGACCGGCAGACCAGATAATTGCACACCCAGAAAAAGAGAGAAAATTCCAACGGAGAAAAGCAACCATAAACGGTAAAAGAAAGTTATAAAGAAGAAACATAAAAAAAGAAACATCTGGTAACAAAATGAGAAGTGGAATAAACCAGATGAGCTGCAGAGAGGATGGACAAATCCTCCAACTTTTGCAGACCTATAATACAGATTTAAAGCCTAAACTAAATATGACTAAGTGACGTGCCTTATTGTTTCAGTTCTTCCTTGACAACATGACATGTCATTGAAACGATTCCACCTTAACTGGGGCAGATTACCTCAGAGGTGACGGTGGGGTGTTAACAAGGGAGAGAACCGAGGTTTCATTCATCACAGCCTGGCAACATCTGCATATTACCAGATAATTGCACAAAATGGCTTGTTGCAAAACCAACAAATTAGCATGAGTTAACAAATAAGCTCCATTACAGCCAGCAGGTGACTGAACCGTTTGGCAAAACGAAAGGAGAAGCTTGGGATTTCATTTCCTTGGCGAAAATCCTCTGAATCAAACAACAGCTCGTGTTTCTGTAACAAGCGCTGACTATGGTCTCCCAAAAAAGGAAGTTCCCAATTTAATACAAGCTCCTAAGATAATTTTGCAGAGTAAAAGGAAGGTTGTTGCTCACCACACTGAAGTCCAGATTCTGCTCGATCCACTCCTGGCCATCCTTGAACTCTTCGTGTAGACCCATGATGTACAGAGTGTCCAAGGCGTCCACGATGGTCGCCCCGAGTTGGGAATTACCTGGATAAAACACACCCCAAGGTCAGATTCACTTGCACAGTCACACACCCCGGTAGAGAGGAAACATGGACCTCTAATGTGTATTCTATAAAACAGTGAGAAGACATGTCGAGCAAAGTTTCTTTGACATGCACTTTCATTTCAAGATGAAAACTCTGACACCCTCTCCGTCCCGCAAGATAAAGAGAGCGGAGAAAGAACCTATCAATTTTTGAACATCCATACTGCTCCTCTTTGTAGGTTGTTGTGATTTATTTTAAGTTTTGAAACAAGAAATAGAAGCCAAAAAGTAAAGAACAAAAAGTTGGAGAATGTTAGAGTTCTGTACCTTCTTAAAATCTGATGTTAGTAATTATCAAATGGCAATATTATGCATCTTCCAAGCATATAGTCTCATTTTAGAGCACAGTCAAGAACTAGATTATCTTAAGCCATTATAAAAATACTATATATATATATATATATATATATATATATATATATATATATATATATATATATATATATATATATAAATAATGTGACGAAAGAAATTTGACTTCGTAATGTAACGGCTTAAAATTGGGCCTCTGTCTCCAAGGAGCTCCTGCTCTTTCTGAAACTCCACCTTCAGGAAGTCATCACAACACGGCCCCGCTATAAACCCTTCAACATTTTTACTAGTGTTGCTCAGATTTTACATGATGCTGCCTCTTTAAAATGAACTTATTGCACTCCATCTCTGTTGAGGTGTCCATGCAGTGTTCTATTAAGTTAGTCTGCACAAGTACATCTGTGAGGTAAACTTCTTGTCAAATCGTTTTTCAAAGAGTTAAGAATAAATTATATGTCTTATGTGTTGATGGGGTTTGTAATCAAATGTTTTATACACACTCAAAAAAGAAAAACTGTTGAGTGACAAACATTTTCTGGGCTCAGCTCATCATCTTTTTCTTTTGCCTTTCATCCCATTCCAGGGTATGGGCCGCCAAAGTTAGAACTCCAGAGATATCTTTTCCTGGTCCGATCTTTAAAGTCCGTCCCAGGTGTAGTTTATCTTATTTACGTCTGCCTCCAGGTTTTGTCTCCAGGCTTTTCTTAGATGGCCTCTTTTGCTTGCCATGGAGGTTCTGTCTCCAAGTCTGTTTGTTGTTGATGGTTGGCGGATCGCGAAGTTTGTCCTACCCGATGTAGAGAATCCTACAGAGACGGCTTATCAGGAATGTCAGGGCTTGTCCTCCAGATTTCAGCCCCATACAGCAGTGCTGGATTCACATTGGAGTTGAAAAGCTGGATCTTGGTGGTCAGGGTCAGCTCTCTGGATGGCCTGATATTCTTGAGCTGGACAATGTCTGGTTTGCTGGATGTCTTGACATCTGCAGGTGTTCCACCTGGCTGGTTGATAATGAAAGACTGTATTTCCCCCACAGGACTACCATTTAGGGTGATTGAGTTGATGCAATTGGAGTTGTGGAGAAGGATTTTGGTTTTCTTCTTACGGATGATGAGTCCAACCTGTGCCGGAACACCGGTCTCAGATACTTGTGTGATAAAAACGTAGCAAGAGTGACTCTATCAGATCGGCATTTGTTACATTTCAACAGTAAAAGCCGAAGACATTGCCCTTTACGTCCTCCATCTTTTCCTCTCATCTACTGCAAACAACACTAGATTTCCGAACCTGTCCACGATCTCTTCTTATCCATGACTCCGTTTAGAACCGGAGCTCATAGCTTCACGCAGCTGCTGCAATATTATCATCGTCATGGAGCAAAGCCTCTAAATCTCTAAATATACACTGCGGTCAGGCAGGCGGCGATAATGGCAGGATGTCCTGGCTGTCTTCTTGACGGATTGGCTTTGGCTGCTAATGGAACAGGAACCCCTCTTCTGTGGCGCACAACCCCACTCAGTTTCCCTCCACTCTGTTGCTTTCACCTGCAGCTATGCTTCAAAATCAGAAGCGTGACAAAGATATGGAGTTTGAGGACTTTGGCTTTAAGTAAAAGGAGTGCGGCAAGGCTTGTAAAACCTTTTGTTCTCTCCACAAACCGGGCTTTCATGGAAAAGTGGAAGGAAGAAGACCACCTTTCCCACATTGAACTTTTTAAATCAAAGCCCAGTGGGAATTTGTGGCAAGACCTAAAAACAGATGTTCACAATACCTGAGTTTGAACTATTTTGTGGAGAAGAATGGGAGAAAACATAATCTCTGGATACACAGAGCCAGGGAAGACAGAGTGGAACGGAGGTCTGATTTTCATACACCTCAACTGTGTGACATGGAATCTAAAACAATATATAATGCAGAGATTTTGGTCCAGTCCAGATCGTCTCCAGATCTTTCAGGTGTCAGAGACGTTTCTGGGTTCCCGCCAAAGATATTTTGTTGGGTACAGATCTGGACTTCATCTACGCCACTCGTTAGAATCATTGAGGTGATTCTAACGAAGTCACTCCTTAGGTTTCCAGGTTTTGTGTTTCGAGTCAATTTAATGCTGGAAGACAGAGTAATGACCCACCTTCAAAGGTTTGTTGAGGGAAGGAGTTTGTTTCCCGAAATACCACCATACATGACCCCATCCATCCACTGCTCAATTTTAAGAAAAAAATTCCCCATCTTCCGAGTTTCGCAATACTTTCTTATGCTATGATACAACATCCTCATTGCAAGACATTGTATGAGAATTATTTCTATTGCTAAAATTGTTTGAAATGAACATCTATTGTACATATCAAGCATTTCGATTAGATTTTTTAAAATGGCAATGTGTTGTCTAACCTTGAGAAATCTTGCAAACTTAAGAGTTTTCCAACAACCTTATGATCGCACATAAAACAGGAATTCCTCTTTCCGTCTCCTTTCCGCTCCATCACTCACTCCGTCTTTCCATAAGCCCCTCCTCCTACTACCTAACCATCTGTTTGTTCTCATTTATCAATGTCAGGCTGTGTTTTCTCTAATCTTCCTTTGATCGCTCCATCCAAACTCTCCTCTCACCATCTGTACGCACGTTTTCCACATATTTCACACTCTCAAGCATTCGGCTCTCGCCGACACTTCCCTTTTGTCGCGGTGTTATCCGCCACACTCTCCTCCCCTTCGCCCTAAACACGGCCTTATCTCACGTTGCGGTGCTTCTCTGCCCATGTTCACAGATGCTGCTTTCCAAAAACGTCAGGTGCCCAGAGCCGTTGGTGCAACACGGTCTGTATCACATGACGCTGGAGCGGCACTAATCAGAAGGTGCTTTAGGGAAGCCAGGAAGTGCTTATGTGGAACTAATTGGCCAAAATGAGGTGTATTTATTTGGGAAGCGATCATGTCAACCTCGTCCAACACAGACACTCAAAACATAAACCCCCACCACCGCAAAACACACCGTTGTCTTTAACAGCCTTCACTCCTTTTCCTTTGGCTATATTTGCACGTCACACCGTCTGACTAACTAAAACTGAACACTAACTCAATTCATTAGTCTCTCCCCCCCTTCGTTCCATCTATCACAATTTCACCTGCCTCTCTCTCCATTATCTCCCTCCCACTCGCTCTGTCTCCAACACTCACACCACTCTCTGGGCCCTGATGCCAGTTTCATTAGACAACAGGCTTCTGAGCTCTCTGGGGTAAATTCACACAGAAGCATCAGAGAATTATCCAGGCCCCGTTCTGCCCGTCTGTCAAACCGGGGACGACAGCTGAATGGAAAGCAGAGACAAAGACTGTGATGGATGTGTCTGCGTGTTGCACTTGTGTGTTTGTGTGCTGTGAACACAGGAAGCGCGGAACATGAACCCCTTCGCATGTAGCTGCATGAGAAGGGAGTTGATTCTCTCCTCACTGTCATCTGCACTCAAACTGTTCTACCTACACAGTGTTACTTTCTCAGATATGTTATATCACTGTTACATCCCACAACACAGCCCAGTTTTATAGCCTTACACATATAAAAACCGGCAAAGTTGATTTATTTTATAATTCTTTGGAAATAAACAGTCAACGAAGGAATGAAGAAGAGAACATAAGAGAAGGAAAGCGGAACAAAAGGAAAGGAAGGAGGACATGAGAAAAGGAGAGGAATAACAGACACAAGGAAAGATCAGAAAAAAGAAAAGTCAAGGAGGAGGAAAGGAAGCAAAGTAGAAGAAAAGAAGTAAAACAAGGTGAAAGAAAAAGGAGGACGACGATAAGGACGGAAGAAAGAAAGAGAGGGTAGTAGAACACAAGGAATGAAAGGAGGACAATAGAAAGCAAAGACAGAAGAAAGGAAGGACAGCAAAACAAAAAGGAAATGTAAAGAAAAGGAGGACGATAAGGGCAGAAGGAAGGATAGGAAAGTCAAACAAAAGGACTGAAAGGAGGACAAGACAAAGAAAAATGACAGAAAAAGAAGGAAGAATGGATGGACAAAATAAAGGTATTAAAGTAGAACAAAAGAAAGGAAGCAAGGGAAGAAAAGGACGGTCACGGTAGGGAAAGGAAGCCATGAGAAAGGACACAAATGAGGATGGACAGAAGAAAAGAGAAGCACGAAGAGAGGTGGAGCGTGCCCCTCAAAGGAAGAAAGAAATTGGAGAAGAGGGATTGAGGAAAGAAGTTCATATTTTTCCCTGTCTTTTCCAGCACTAAAAGCAGATTCCAGACATTTTCCAGACAGAACCAGAACCCGGTCAGAGTGACATGTCATGTATTTACATCCACTGAACAAGTCGGCTGTAAACTTCAGTGTCACCCAGCCTGAGTTTCTACATGTCAGCTTTTCCTGCAGAGTGAACCAACGCAGTGTTGTTAGCACACATCACTCTGTACCTGGAAGGAAACAAAAACAACTCGCTACTGCAATTTCTAATAAAACCTCACTTTGAAAAAGCACTTTTCACTTATAAACACATCTCCTCCTGCTCATTCATTTAGCATTAATGCTAACCTTTTAGCCCCTGCTAAGCTAACAGTAAATGGCAGCATGTTGCAGTCAGAAACTACTGCGACACCTTAAGCCTGTTTTGCTAATAAGCCTAGCTTCCTGTGAGCGCCGCCAAGTTTTCTCTCCAGGCCGACCCAGATCTGTGTCTATGACTGACGACCCGCTACCAACTTATTTAGCAGCGAGGTTCAACATGTGTTGGCTTCTGTTTGATCCTCAGAGGGTCACCGGTTTGGCCGGGCCTTCGGCTCAACACCAGCTCCCTGGCTCCGGTCCACGCCGGCCGTGTCCGGGCCCGGAGCCAAACTCAGACAGTAAAAGTTTTCCGATGGCGGTCCTTGAGCTGCGCGAGGAAAATGAAACGGATAACTCTGAAGGAAACGGAGACGGCCCAGGCACAGAATGAATGAAGAGTCAAAACATAAAGGCCCGGTCGCACATGAGTTCTGAATCCTAAGGCAGAATAGGGACTATTGTACAACGTGTGAAATTAAACATGAAAGCAAAATTCCAGAACCACTGCCAAATGTGGCATTACGCTGATCACAAACAGGAACTAATTAGAGCAGCTGATGCCGAGTAATGGTCTCCAACGGTTATAAGCGCCTTAACTCCCTTGTTTAGCACTTGAAGACATCCGAGTTTTATGATTATGTGCGTATGAAAATGGGTTTTGTAATGTAGCAGCGTTTGAATCTTGATCTCGTCACGTCAGTCCATTTTCAAACCAGGGCTGCTGCCTATTTCACCTCAAAAGTCCACACTTTTCAAGACTTGATACATCCACAGATGTTTACAACATGGTGAAGGAACAATGTTAAAGGATTTTCTTAAATCACAAATATTTGGAAGAAAAACGCAAGACGAGCTGAAGCAGAACCCCCCCAAAAATCCTTGAAATAAAACACACTTGTGATGGGGAAAATGAAAATTTGGTACGCCACTGATTTTTAAAGTTCACCTCACTTCAACTTCCAAAAAAAATCACTGTGTATCATTTTGAAATACCATTTTCTCACTGACCTGTTAATTCCATTTTAAGAAGCCAATCTGACCCCTGAAAATGTAAAAAAAAAAGTTTCTGCATCAAATAACTTCCATTTTTCCACTGAATAAAATGCTTTTTCCAAAATACTTTAAAAAGTGTGATTTTCTGTAGTTGTAAGAAGTCAGTTTAATAATGAAAAATTACATCCCTTTCCATTTGTCATAAGTGGAAAAGCATTAAATGGACAAAAAAACTCTCTGCAATACATCAAATATTTATTTTCCCCACTATAGTCTGAAGCAAGCTGAAAGTGGCTAAATGTCTTTAATGGTTCAGGCTGCACAGTACATTACGAATATATTATTACTCCATTAGTGTAATTAGTATGATTGCAAACAACTGCTGGCCGTTCCAAGTGTCATGAGTTCATGCCCTGCACACTGCCAATGTCATGCCCAGCAGATGCTCACGTCTGACACGGATTACAATAACCAAGATGCCAAAGGTCAGAGGGTTGGAAGGAGAGATCAGAAGGAGCAAAGTGAGGAAAAAGTGCATTTGCTGCAACTGACATCCTGATCGCAACATCTACCACCTACATACTATGGCATCGGTCATCTGTGAGTCAGATTTAAGACCTTTTTTAATGCCATCTTGAAAGAAATTTAATATTGAATAAACTAAATACAGGGGGCATTTGAATCAAGTGAAGCAAAAACTGATATTTCTGGGGTCTGTTAGTGGCTCTTGGCAGCAGTTTTGCATTTATTTTACACTGCTTATGGTGCCTAGCATCACATGGGTTGGCAGCAGAGGAGAGCCAGCAGTGAAAACGAACCAACTGGCACGAAATTTTCACTTATAATCATGACATATGCAAAAAAAGCTAGCTAGCTAGTTTGCTAGCAAAAGCATATTAGCATCAAGTTAGCAGTAGCCTCAACTAGTCAAATAATACAATCAAGGTATCTACGTGCAACTCAAACTTTTGCCCAGCAGAAAGGTCCCGTCAGGAATAAGACAAACTACATATGGTCAGCCTGATGGCATTTTGCCCAAGTCCCATTTTAAAAAATAGAACCTGGGCAGAACTTTACAAAAATACCAGGACTTGAGTTTAGACAAATATTTAATTGGTGAATTTCTAAATGTTTGGCAGAATATTACATATCTTCAATTTCATGAAAAATAAATAATTAAAATCAGTTAACATAGATGGGACTTAAAGTAGGACTGCACAAACTGCTGTAACTACATCAATAGTGCAGTATCACTGTATCCAGTAAGGAACCTGAACTACCTGAACTGCAGTAAGTGATGGAAAGCCTGTATTTATTCTGTGCTCAACACAAAATTGCATTCATTCTTTCATTTTGAAGAAGTCTTTTCCACAGTAGCAGGGCTGCAGGACTTCAGGCAAAGGTTTACTGCAGTGCTATCAGTGAAAACGATGTGCTATCAGTGAAAACGATGTGGATTATGAATCAACCATCACATAAGGCTTCTGCATGTTGGTGTTCCCGTTAAAGCCTTTTTTTTTGGCCGCGATCTTCCCTTTACGATAATCTAAAATCGGGCATTTACATATTCCTACAGATGCGCCACAAAAATAAACATTTTACTTTTGTGAAAATTTTCATCAGAAGCCGATGGATAACAGAAAGGGGCACTGAGCACAACTTTTATCCCAAACTTTGCCCTCCCTTTGCCACTGTTTGGGAGGGTTTTTGGATGACCCCGCTGCCTTTCACGGCAGGTAAATGCTCAAACTTCCTGCTGTCTAATTTGGCCACTGCAGGCCCACTAAAAGTTTAATCTGCAAGCAGGCGGTAAGGAAGCACCGCTCAGAGAAACAGGAGGAACTTAGAGTAGAAGGAAACTAATCCCCCAGTTTATAAAGATTGACAAGTATGACATAAATATCCTTTTCTTGTACTACCAAGTTATTCATATATTGAGCTGAAAATATAAAATTTAGACATAAATCACGGATATGCAACTACCATAAATAAATTCTAAACATGTCAGGGGAGAGGAAGGGACGGCCATTTATCGCATTATTTATCACATTATTTAAATTTCTTATAAGAATTCTGATTCATCGTTGTCACAATAAATTCTAATTTATATTATGAATATTTCTTTTAGAAACCCGTACCTGTATTGAGATTGTTACTTTTACCATTTTTTCCCATGGTTTGTTCAGTAACAGTATCAATATACAGCAATGCATTTTAAAATAAAGCGATACAAATCATACTTTTCTCTGTGACAGGTGTCGTAAAGAAGCACAGTTCAAATGGAAATGTTTTTTCAAAAAATGTATTTGTGTTTGTGGGGCTATAATTGCTCTGCCATACAGTTACAGTCATGCAGTTAACAAAAAAGGTAATAACAGTTATTGTTAATTTTATTGCTATCATAATAGTACTGCAAAATATTGTGATGAATCTTCAAGCCCATGTTGCCAAGCCCTATAAATAAGAATGGATATAAAGTAGATTATTTCTTTGGAGGTCATAAATTTGGACCTTGAAAGAAGGTCGCTAAATCGCTAATTTAATATGGTTGAAAAATGTATCACAATTTGAGCATTTCATAAACGTCGATATAATTATTGATTTTTTTTTTTTTTTTTTTTTTTTTGCTTAATTCTTTTAAATTTCCAGTTTTATCCAATTTCCACTTCACACAGTTTTTCATTTTTAAGCAGCTTTGAGGCAAAAGCTGAAGCTGCTGCTGCGCAAGCTATTCAACTGTTGTTAGGTAACCAAAGAGCAGTTTTTAGCCTGAGAGGTTTTATGGCGAAGGACTTTTCCTCTGCCTACATCCCCCAGAATGTTGAGCGGTTCTGAAACGGGCTTCAGTGAAAATACTGACAATTCTATCAGACATATTATCTATTGATATTAATAATGTGTCTATTTTAATACATATTGTTATAGATTTATTGTCCAGACATTCGTATTACTGAATTAAATTGAAGTGAATTTTCTTTTTCACAGTTATCCAGAACTGAAAAATGCAAAACTCTGCCTAGTTCCTCACACTGTACAAACTCTTCGGATAAAAGGAATTTTCTACTATATAACATAAAAATAGGAGAAATATCAAAGATAAACTGTTTCAGGAGCACAATCTTGAAGCTACTGTTGCAAAAACTGTGAGGAGTCTAAACCCCCAATGCTTCGACTTGCGCTCCACTCTTAGCCGCCGGTATTTTTGCTGGACAGCTCCATTCGGATGGCGGCGGAAACTGAGAAGGATGGAGCTTAATGAGAGGCAAGCTGCGCTCGTCTCTTGTGTTCTCCCCTGAAACTATGATCTCTGCTTCCCAGTGTCGCCCATTTTCTCCCTCGCCTACACAGGAAGCCGCTTTGCTGCCTCCGGCTGTCATTATGAAGTGATCATTAGTCAAACCTTCATTCTCTTCCAACCCTCCTACTGCCACGCGATTAAGACATCAGCTATGTCAGTGTGTTGTCATTCTCACACGAGCGTGTTCTCGTTTTATTTAGTAGACCCTAACTAACATAATTATACCATTAATTGCAAATGTGTTTTTATAATGGCAGATTAAATCTGGAGGCGGATGCGTACCTCATGATCCGGCAGGTGATAAACATGCGGCGAAACTACAATTCTTTAAAAGAACATAGAAAAACATATTAGTCGGGGATAAAAAACAAAACAAAACAATGGCTGGTATTTTTATAATAATATGTGGAATTGAGCTATATCTGGATTTAGAAATCAGGGGGGAATAATCTTTTATAAAATGAAATACACATATTGGAGTTCCCCCATTAAACTGGCAGAGTAGCTCTATTAATAAGCTGTATTGTAGCAAACAGCATGCAGCAGCACAGGCCAGCCATGAGGCAAACAACTGGAGAAAGAGCCAAGGCCCCGCAGCAGGGCTGTGGTGCGGGGGTAATTAAGGTTCAAATGCAAAGCTTAGGGTAAGTTGGCCAGCGTGGGCAAAGCTGTGTGTGAATTATTTACTAGATAATCCTGTGGTGATAACTAGAACAGCCAAAAAAAAAAAAAAGAAAAAGGAAACGGCTGAGACCGGAGCAGGATCTGCATCACAATGCAAGAGGCCCAGATCCCTTCCTCCTTCCCACCATTGCTTGTGAACAAAGCTGCAGCCATGATTTTCACCACCTGTTTGTCCGTAAAGCTACATTTACACTGCAACCATCTCAGCCGCCCGCCGTGTTCAGTCTATCTGCTCACCTGTGTTAATACTCCTGCAGCCTCTTCCTGCCGTTCGCTTTCAACCAGCAGCTCCGGAGGAGAAAGGCTGCCGTACTCCAGGCATCACGCCAGTCATTTTAAGGATGCTTCTTGGTCCCCCAAAAACAATGAAGACCCAGACATTATCATCAATCAAAAAAATCCCCTAGAGCCAAACTTGAGAATTGGACGTTATACCGCTAACACTTAGCTTTCGTCGACCCAGAGGCGGAAATCAGAACTCCACACAACCAAATAATGTTCCTGCCGGAAAGCAGGCACTAAATAATGAAACCTAAATCAACCAAGCTGTGAGGCAGGTGAATTTTCCACAAGGAATTTTAATAATCAAGGTAATCGAATCATTCGAGGAATCGTTTCAGCCCTACACCACAGTAATAGCCACCATTGTTTTTGTTTTTATCTGCCTGTGAATGTGTAGAATAAGCCCTACAGACGTATGTTCTGCATTGGCAAAGCACTTCACATCTTTGCAGAGGTTGTTACAGAAGTTTCGCTTAGACTTGGTTTGAAAGTGACGACGAGAGAGACTCTACTCACTTATGTCGTGTAAACGGGCCTCCGAATCACAACAAAAACGTCTCGGTTGAACTGTGGAGGGGTCCCGTGTGAAGGGGCCTTATAGAAGCCGGCAGTTCTCTCTGCAGAATCACTTCTGCAACAAGGTGATTGAAGCACCGCTTTGGTAGTAGGGGCTATGTCGACTGAGTTTTAGGCCTCGGGCTCTTTTTTTTGTTGTGAAGCACCTCATCACTAAGGCTTTGATCCTTGACTTGTCTGAAGAGGCAACAGAAGGCCTCTTCACCACAAGAAGGTGAAAGGCATGTCGACTCCTGACATTATGATCCGGCTCTAAGGACATGGAATGTCATTAAGTCCAACCAATCACGCAACCATTTTCTCCCAAAGAATGAAGCCCCCCCAAAAAATCATCAAAAAGCAAGAAATCCAGGAAATAGATGACTCACACTCCGGCATTTGCCTCAACAATGTAGGGGAGAAACTATCCAAGAACAAAAATGTGCTAACAACTGAATTCACAGATGAGTTCAGAGTTTCCTTCAACCAACCAGAAATGAAATTTGACAGTTTGGCTGGCAGTGGAATAAAACTGACCTTTATCTTCACTAACAACTTTGTCCTTTCTGAATCCTTAACTGGGAGACAATGTGAAACCTGCGGGCAGGGGGACATGCTATTGGCTGGCGTAAGCAAAGAAGCTAGTATTAGAAGTCGTATCTCATTTCTTTGGAGTTGATTGGCTGTACTCACAAGAGTGGAGATAAGGAAGACTGCATATGTTAGTTTATGCAGTAATGCCAAGAGTCTCACTTTATGTAGGCTATATTTAGTGTTTAAATATAATTTAACATAAAGCACGGACCCTTAAAAGAGGCGTAAAGCAATATGTTCACTTGTGGTAATTACTAACAACAAATTGAACTACATAACCCAAACACTGATGCAATCATTACAGAGATGTATGTTGAACACTTCCACATTTTGGCTACAACTCTCCCAGATAGCATGTACTGAAGATGCGTCTAGTCATTTTAAACATTTTTATATATTTAAATAGCTGTTTTCTAACTGTTCTATTAGTTGTTCCTTACTTATTACGTTTTCTATTGAAATTTGCTAATTCCTATTACTAAAAACATGTCCAAACATGTTTATTGTTAATTCCACGGGTCATCATTATTCCTGTGTTATCCTCATACCTCTTAAGTCTCTTTTTTCTGGGAAACTATTGTATCTTACCAGGTATATTTTATATTTTTGTTAAATAATGACCCCCTACGTCCGCTCCATATACAGTATGTCCTGTCAGGCACTCCTACCCTGGACAGAAATTCAACTTAATGGAGTTGTTTTGGTTTTTTTCTGTTCAAATTGTCAACCCACCACAGTGGTGGGTGCGTTGCTCCAATTTACACCCCACTTCATACTTTTACTCGCATTTGGCCAGTGGTGGGTGATAATTTCCACCCCTGCTTCAAGTACCAAAGCAATCTTGTCATGGATGAGCCAGCCGTCATGAATAATAAGTTAAGCTACTCCAGGTACTGAGCTGACAGGGAAGTCGGGTGTCCAGAAACGCATCCCAGTTTGAATCATCTCCAACCCGTCCACCTCTTACACGCCGGAGGCGCTCAGAGATGTATCAGTTACTGTGAGCCTGTTACACTACCGGTGGGAGAAAGCCAAGAGTCTGAGATGTGCAACAGTCATCAGCAGCAAGTTTAGATTAAAGTCAACAGGCAGTGAGCTTTCTGCAAATCCAATAAAGCAACAACAACAAAAACAAAGAAAAGGCGTTGAGTAAAGTATGGAGGACACGTAACTGGTTCACCAGAGAATTCCCACGTGTTTTACGAGAAAAGCTTTGATCCAGTCCAATGACGTCCGCAAAAGTCAAAATGAATTCTTAAGAAATAAAACAACTTGAAAGATAAAAAAAAAGAGCCACACCTTGTGAACCTGCAAGATCAAGTTCTAAATGAAGAATCCAAAAGACAGAAAAATGCACTGGGATTTAAGCTTGTCGTGATCAGGAATCAATCAATTAATTGCATCATGAATTAAAAATTTCCATTCTGACTAATATTTTTTGAAGGGCAATTTTTTCAGGGCAGAGGTCAGTCCATTTCATTCACGGTTCTGATTGTGTGCATGTTCTTTTTTCCTTTTCCATTTATTGTTTTTTGGTTGTTGTGTTTAATTTTGGACGCTTAAAATATCTTTCAGTTTTACAGAGTTCTAATAAACAAAATTAAAGTTCATTAGTCTTTGAGATGGTATCAAGACAACAACGTTATGGTTTATCGGAACAATAAATCATAACATTTATGTTCCAATAAACATCTGAACATAAACATAAATCGTTTCCATGTACATCATTCAGTAAAATGTGTTAATGTGGCAGGCCAAGGTGTATTTGAACTATTATGCCATCTTCATTATGTTACTCCAAGATGGTCTCAAAACAACATTATCGTAATAATTACCTGGGGCAATTTATCGTCCAGCAAAATTTAAATTGTGACAGCCCAGACCGGATTGTCTATTTAATCTTTAATCTTACAGGTGAAACAAATGTTAATTTTATATCGATTAAATCAAGATATTTGAAGGTAAAATTCAATGTGAATATTGAGTATGAATAGTTGCACCATTTTTTGTTAGAAGAGTATTTTTGTTTGCTCATCTCCGACTGTACAAGCCGTCCGTCCGTCCCTACTCATGTGCCTTTTGAG
Organism: Poeciliopsis prolifica; assembly: GCF_027474105.1. NCBI lineage: Eukaryota > Metazoa > Chordata > Actinopteri > Cyprinodontiformes > Poeciliidae > Poeciliopsis > Poeciliopsis prolifica. The sequence goes on from NW_026562382.1 coordinate 1,125,082, forward strand.
GGTTATTGCGACCGTCTTGACCAATTTTATACTATACTTCCTCTACAAGAGCATGAGTCATTTTTGCTTGAACCATGTAGCCCCAAGATAAAGCCACCGTTAGTATCTCCACTCAATATCTGCACTCTGTATTCTCTGCAGAGTAGCGGAGGAAAGAGAAAACAAATCAGGACCAGGCAGTGAACTCAAGGTTATCTGAGCCCAGGGTTGCAATGAGACCTAAAGCCCTCTTGTTACCATCCTGGCCTGTCCTTTTCTCTCTGGACAGATAAAGGCTAAACAGCCAGGCCAGCGGTGAACCCGCTGCACATTTTTCTTCATAATATCGGCATCGAGGCGGCTTGTAAAGCTTGAGTCAAGGAGGAAGGCTGGTTGCCCGTCGGCAGGAAATGCTTTTCTGTAAAAATAAATAATAATAATGATAATATAAATGAATAACTGTGTATGACCAGATCTTAAAGGACAGAGAAGCTCTCTTGGTAAACCGAGTTTCATTCCAGAGCAATACGAGTTGAGTTTGTTTACCATTTCAAGACACTGATTAAGGTTTTCCCTTAATTTTCTTAACTCTGACACGTCATTTTAAATTTCTTTCATTTACAAAACTATAATGAATGAGAAAATCTCAATCCATTATATTGTTGATAGAGAAAGTACTCCTTAATCCAATTTAAATAAATGACAAAACCAAAATTTTATTGATCCAATGTCGATATCTGTATTGGTTCTGATATCAACAGAAATTCTAGATTGGGTATCGGTGACAATGTGCCCGATACATCAGGACAGATTTATTAAGTCTAATGTTATGCTGTATAGTTTATTTTACATTATAGCTGGAATTCCTAATTCCACTTTCTAAGCTATTTAAAAAACACACTGTGACAAAACTTCTTTTATCAGTTTCAGTTTCATTATTTACTTTACATTATTCTCCTAATTGGACTGGCTGAATAATTTAAGTTTGTTTTTACATGTTTGACCAAACTTGTGAAGCTATTGGTGTATTTAGATGTGTTGTACTGGTGCAGAGTTCTCACATACATTTATAATTCAGTGTATTTATGTCCGTATTTACATATATATATATATTTTCTTCTTAGGGTTTGTTTTCTGTTAGGTTTCAAAACAATCTTTGACCTGTTATTTTTATTCTTAGGGCTTGTTTTTATATAAAGAAACTGCAAAATTAACTTGAAAAAACTTTGATATTTAAACCAATTCTATGTTGAAACACATATTGCACTAAAAATGCACAAACGGATAAAAATAGGGTTTAAAAAATATTTATCCTGTTATTTTTCTTAGGCTTAAAGTTTCTATATAGAAAATTGTAACATTACATTGGAAAAAGCCTTGCAACGAGTTTGGATATTCAATCGAATTCTACGTTGCAACACATATTGAAATGTGTTTTACAAATAGTGGGGATAACTGCAGCTCTGTCAGAATTAGTCATTGTTGCCGTTGGATCAAAAATGTATCCCTCCGTCTCGTCGTTCTACCGTTTCAAGCCCAACCCCACACACCCAATCAATATGGCCACTATCCGACAGCAGACAGGTCATTGCTCATCAGTATTGGAAGTGTGTTCTGCAACAAGTGTAACGCTTTACTCATTGCCCTCTGCCTTCGCAACCCAACCTGTGAGTAATTACCAGCAAATCTCCCCATAAGCAACAAGTAGGGGGAAAAAAACCAAAACAAAGCAAAACTCTTATAGACACATTCGGAAAGAAAACAGGACACGTTCTAGACGTGCAGCGAAACGGACAGGAAAACGAATAAATGCAGAGACACACAAAAGAACCCATCCATCTAGCATTTAGCAGCAGCTCATAAAAGCAACACAGGCGCCTGCAGCCAATTGGCGGCTGAAACATTCCAATTTGACACAAAGGCATCATGGCGCTGCATTCACACGCGGCTATAAACAGTCTGTTAAATTAGATCCAAATATACACGCAAAATCTGGAAGGTCTAGAAATAATGTGCAAAAACAAAGAGTAATAAGCAGTGAGTAATGTCCTAGGAGTAATACAATGTATTCTCAGTACTTAATTTTTACCGTATTTCGTTACTCCCCCCCCCCTTTTGTGGTAATCCTGGGGTAATTAGTAAGAAATTTTGAGGAGAAAGATGAATTTAAGACAATTTGGAACTTGGATTTAAATACTTTCTAGATGCACTGATCAATCCACACTTTTGTTAGATCTGTGGCTCTAAATGCCACAGATCTAACAAAAGTGTTTGAATTCCAATTTAACTTCAGCTCATCTGGTGCTCATTTAGACAAATATCAAGTACCAGAAAACACATTTATTCACCACATAGAACTCTGACATCTTATTAAAAGCTCTGACAAAGACGAGTTTTGCACCAAGAAATTGACTAATGACCAGGATTAGTGGGACCACCCTGACTCATGACCATCTGTTCAGAAACTCAAAAACATTGAGTGCAGCTTATACAAGTACTAACTCCTCGAACTGACAACACCCTTCGGTGAGGATTCATTTACAGAAAGATGACTCCAACTCATTTTCAGCGTCACTAAAGCGTTTAGCTATGAAATCTGCAACATCACGGAGATGTAAGGAGCTAACTGTTCAGACAGGATAAGAAAGAGAGCAAGAGTTTTATGAAAACAACAGGAAGGCCAAGTGCAAAACAGCAAAATGAACTTTGTGATTTACCCAAAACCCACTTCCACAGTTCACAGGGGCTGCTTTGTCACACAGTGTGATGTCACCTCTGCTATAAATATAATATATGAATAATTACTGGGCGCTCATTGAAAGAAAGCTAGAAAAAACGATTACACTGAAAACCGTAATGAACTAAAATTGTGGGCAACACTTTTCAGATGGAGCAAGTCATCAAAATTGTCTTACAATTAGAGAAAGAAATAGAGATACAAGAAAAAAAATAATTTTAACGTCTTTGTTATTAATTTTTTTTAGCTTAGTGTTTGTATGCTTCCATTTAAGTTAATCTCGCTTGCTCTTACACTTGAATTTCCTCAATGTGGGTCATTACAGCACATTTCCATTATTTCATCCTTTATGGACGTGTGACTCACTTGTGCAGTCATTTTGTTTTGTCGTACCTGACAGAAAGGATCATTGTAGGTTGAAATAACTTGCATTTCAAAAACAAATATAGAGAAGATACAAAACATTAGTTTTTTTACACTGTAAGCAAGGATTTGGTCCTTGCAGTGTATACAGCAGCAGCCTTGTACAATTTCTGTCTTTCTGAAAGTTTTGCTGAATGTTTTCTCGATTGGTTAACATTTTCCTGCGTTAATTTGTCCCACAGAAGAACAGAGCGTTGCATGGTTCTGAACTTCACAGCCTGGATTGGACCAGCAGAACATCATCTGCGCTGTCCACGAAGCTAATATTTGAACTGATAGCATTAGCTTATGTCAACCAGGAGGTTTCCTGCCTCACTGATGCAAACACAGGGGCTTTACTGAGCTTTAAGTTGATCTCAAACATCAGTCATGTAGCGTTAGCATTAGCACAGCTAGCATGTGTCATCCTTGTTCGGAGAGAAAATACGCCCGAACCACACGTTAGCTTTATCGGCTAACGAGGGTCACGTTTTCTCGTAGTACTCGTCATGTTAGCAAATGTAAATGGGTTAGTTTGTGTGGATTTTAACACAAATGTTTTTGAATATCATTTATATATATACATTGATTACTCTTACAACCCTAATGGCGTTACCAGCCAACTATTACCTGGTGTGACCCAACTGGAGTTATCTGACTGCAATTAGAAACATGAAACAGTGCACACACTTTTAAGAGTCTCACTTGAAATTCAAGGTCCTTCTTTTGCTTCAGCCAAGCTTGTAAATAAGCTTTATTTTTCAGTTTGAAGTGCCTTTAGATAAAAGAGTCCCGTAGAAGCCACAGTTCTTGTCATCGTTTCATCCTTTTTTTTTCGTTCTTTTTCAAAAAGTAGAAAACAAAGCTCTTCTTTCCACTTCAGGTTTTGTGATTTGTATCGTCACAAGAGCACAGCTGCAGGGGAGGATAACAGAAAACAGCATCTGAACTTCAAACCTCAGACATGAGAGGCTGTATTGGATTGACCCCTCAGTGGGAAAAGGAGCTTCGCCAGCAGCAATTTCTCATCAAACAGGAAACCTCTGGTGACAAAGACCTCGCCAGGTCACTGGAAACACAGTGGGTCTCCAGATAAAAATATTAGTCCTGTGTAACATAGTCACTGTTTAAGACAACAACTGCTCATAATAATCACTGATTGTCCATTCCAGTTGTGAATATTTGAAATGACGTAATTTGATATGCACCGTTGGACAATATTTAAAATGGTAAGTAACAACTAAAGTGATGGAAATCCTGCTGCAGGCGTTTCACGTGAACTTGTACATAAAAAAAATAAAAAATTCTGTGTGTGCAGTCATGAGTGCATCGGATTGTGACGTACAACAACGTGCCAACGGTTACGGACGGCAGAGGAAGAGAGAGGGGTTTGTGTTTGACTTACCGAAGATATTCGTGGAATGTCCTTTCTTAGCGAGGGGCTTCAGCTCGTTGTGACCCCACCCGTATTGTCTGTAGCTGTCCCAAGCGTGCTTCGTCATCTGACAGAAACAACAAGCACAAGGAAACGGGTACATTACAGAAGGTCAGGAATCACAGCTCTTCAATCCAGCAACTTGACTGGGTGTTGGTTACAGATTTATTCTATTCCAGGCCTGTCATAGTAATCAATTAAATGCATCATAAATTAAAAAGAGTGTGATCATTTCCATTCGAACAGTCGTCAAAGAGATGCTGCTCTTTAGTATTGTTGAAAAGCAAACTTTTTGAGAAACGCCCAGTACAAAGTTGTCAGTTTGCACTACCTGCCTGTTCTACCCGTCTAAGAGCCATGGAAACACCCATAAAGTAGTAGAATGCATTTTCTAGGAAATTTTACACTCGCATGATTTGCATTTTATAACCAGGTTATTTTCACTGTTGTGGCAAAAATAAGCCAAAACTACAAACTAGGTCCATTCAGAACAACACAGTTGTTTGTAAGTCATTAAAATGAAAAAGTGCTCACTAATGCACATTACAAATTCTTAATAAACGTGGAAAATGTTTAATCTTACAGGAAATAGTAGAAAGTCTAAATTGTAAAATCCATAATGAGGCAAGAAGTTGATTTATATAAAATGAGTGACGTTAAGACGAGTTCATGCTGATTTTTCAGCACATTCCTCTGCTCCCTCAATGCATCTTCTGCCATCAGGTGACCCTTACAGAACAATCAACACTTCATCCTCCACAACCTCTCTGGAGAGGCTGCAAATAATAGAAATGTGAAGGAGAAGAGGATAAAAAGAGCAAGGCCTTATGAGGTGAGCTGCCGATGAGAAGAGACGCTCCAGGGGAAACAGGAAGTGGACAACGCCGAGGAGAGAAGGGGTGGCAGGGTCTGCTGAAGCTGGACACGCCTATGAGTCGGTCACAGTTAAGTTCAGAACAGCATCACATCGTAATAATACTGCTGATTCTTTATGAGCTTTCAAGTCAAATCAAAATAGTGAACAGAAGCGGCAAAAGAATGGGAGACAAACGTTAGCGGTTAGCCTGTTACGATGAGATAAATTGTCCCAGGAACTATTGCGATAAATGATGTTATAGTTGTTTTGAGATCAAGTTCAAGTAATGTTTTGACAGTTGAATAATAATGGAAGATTTTCCCTCTCGAAGACCAGTAAACAAATACAGCAGAAGTGGACAATATTAGAAATATCCAAAAGAAAAGTCAATAACCAAAAACAATAAATACAATTAAAAAAAATTACACACAACCAAAAACATTAATAAAATAAGCTATGATATCTCTACACAAAAATGCCCCGCAAAAAACAGTCATCAAAATGGACATTTTTGAGCTCATTTTAATTCAACATGAGATTAATTACTAACAGGCTTAGTGGTTAATAATAGCTGTCTTTTATGGGACCGGTGAAAATGTCATGAAAAAAAGTAAAAAATTACTAACATTAGCTGATACCGATGTCCACATTTAGAAGAAATTTGAGATTTTAAAAACGTCATGAACAACACAGGTGGCCATTTATCTCATCACTCATCATTTATTGTGATAAATTTCTTAGGATAAGAATTTTTGATTTATCGTCATCATAATGAATTTAAAATAATTATGTTTAAGATCTCACCTTGTTGTTGGGATTGATTACTTTCTCTGTATAGTAGCTGTATTTTAAAATATGTCTGCTGTGTCCTACAGAAGCGTATTGCAAATTGAAAAATGTTTCAATCGTTTTTGTATTTGTAGAGCTATAAATGCCATGACAGTCATAGCCATAGTTACCCAATAAAAGATGTAATAAATAGTTCCTAACATTAGGCTTGAAACAATAAAAAAAAGTTTGCTGGATGATCAATTGTCCCAAATTGATCATCCAGTAATGTTTTGGGTTAACAGTAATGTTTTGAGAATATTTTGAAGTAGTGAAATGGTAACGACATAATGCAAGAACGCATTCTCATGGAGCAATACACTTTTAATGAACATTCAACCCTGGAACTGGAAGACATTTAAATATCCAAAACAAATAAGCAAGGCAGAAACATCAAGTAACACACAGAAAAGAGAGAAACAAATCATGCAAATGGAAATTATTCAACTTGTTTTAATTTATGATGTGATTAATTGACTTGTTGCCTTTTGTGACACGGCTTCCTATCGTCACTGTTATTGTTATCAATATAGTACTGAACATTATTGTGCTGAAATAAGCAAAGAAGCAAAAGAAATAACAAAATTTGTGAAGAAGAATAACGACCTGCCTTTCTCAGCTCATTCAGTGACTATATAAACACAGAGAAACTCTTGCAGTTAGAGTCATTCTGAGCTGGCAGCCATAACTAGGCCAGTAGAATCTGAACCAGCCTCCAGCGATAGCAGGAGCTGTGAAGAGTCTGACACGGCAAGCCTACGCCGAGCAGACCCTCCGCTTCCCCCCTGTTCTTGCTTTTAGCGAAGCCATCTTCCCTTCCAGGCTGCTTCTGCAGCCTGGAAGGGAAGATGGCGTATCCCCAGTCTCCTTGGGACAGGTTTGAAGCCAAGCTGCTACCAGACGAGGCCCAGGAGGAGCACCACTTTGTTCTGAGACTCTAGGCTTTTCTGTGATTATAAATCCAAAACAACACACGGCGTGACGCAGACACTTTAAAAACGCCGACTGGCTCACTCTGATGCGGCTTGATTGGCTGTGTCATCGGATTTTGATTGGCCCATATGCCAAGGACAAGCGGTACAGAGCTGAGCATTTGGCACTGTTGACAAACTGCTTATATACAGCAAGGGGACTCCAGCATACTAATTGGACATTAAGATACCATATTCTAAGATTGATTCTGACAGCCCACCCACTTGCCGTAGCTTCATCTTGGGAGCCACATGGAACAGCTGAGGGTGGGGGATTGGTTTGAGGAGGCCCAAGTCACTGGCTCGTTCTGTATTCAGAGCCAAATCTCATCAGGAAACTGGCGGCAGAGCAGACACAAAGACAGAATAACCTAGAAGTCTTAATATCAAACTTTTCCACCTTTTGGCTTGGGTTGGACCTCCAAAAACTCTCCAGCAATGTGTCACCTCATGTATTTTTGTGCAAAATCAGTAAAAAGCTATAAAAAATGATTTTTTTCTTTTGTTGTTGCTTTTTTATAATGCCAAACTTCCAGCATTAATAGGATTTCTACCTCGCAGAAAGAACATTGTAAAGCTGTTCTTTTGTGTTTCGTCAGTACAAAGTGAGGGTGTTTGTATTGACGAAACATATTTTGAGAGAGCATAACTAGGAAGTCTGAAGGGCCAAAGATTGCTCCGTTTATTTTAAAATGATTACAGAAGACTAACCAAATTTCAAACTTGCCGCAAAATACCCAATTTGGCCAAATTCTTTTCCAACTTTACACGTTATGTCATTCCCTCATCAAAGAGATACCTGAAGTGTTGTCTTGATTCTTCCATTCATGTTTAATAAATCCTTTGGCAAAACGCCTGGTCGGACCTGGCTCCGCCTTCAAGTGTGTGTTGAGGGGCCTGCGCACAGAGCGCCGTAACACGGCTCACCCTGTTGGAGACGTCTTGTTTGGTTGTGCCAAGCAAGGACAATTCAAAAGAAGCCACAACTGCAGTTGACTGAAGAGACATTAATCTTCTGAACATAAAAGGATCAAAAGGGATTGCTGAGTCAGTACTCTGCAGTGTTGACCGCCAACCAGATGATGCTGGTCAGGAACGCTTAACGAATAGAATTGTGTTGTTGGACGTCTTGTGCCGCCAACAGCTGTTGGCTTTTGAGCAGCCAAGAACAAAAGGACGAAATGTCATGTTCCAGTGTAGTAGTAGTTCAGTATTTTTGCTTTGTTCCATGTATCAGAATCAAAACACAATAATGTATATATGTTTCAAATTAAAACTAATAACTAGCCTGTTATTTTAGAAGCCATATAAAGATAGTAACCAAAAGCTTTTACACGGTTCAGGATTTGCAGATTTAATATTTTGGACAATTTTCTGTGGGATTTAAAATTTGCAAATCTATTTTTAGAGTATAACTACAATCTATAAAAAGCAGCTTGGAAATCTGAAAAACTACTTGACATTCAATTGATAGTCATTTACAAAGCACCCAATCCAGAAGTGTCAATTATTTTCCTTGGCGCCGATTGGTTGTAGCCCCAAGAGTGGAAATAAGGAAGACTTCAGATGTTAGCTTTTGTGGTAATGCTAAGATGTGTGTTTTAATGCATAATAAGGTGTATTTAGTGTTTGAACTATGAAAACGGCAGTGGTCCCCAACTCTTTCCAATATTGGGGGTCTACTGTAACTGCTGCCATTTTAAAATGCAGTGTCTTTTTTACTCAAGGTTATAACCATGAGAGCTTTTTGAAACGCCTACATTAAATATCGCGTTTGTTTCAAAGACAGGTTTCTTAAAGTTTTTCACTTCCTGCATAAATCTAATAAAGCAATGCCGGACAGCTGAGCTGACTGGCAGAAAAGTTAAAGTCCAGACGTGACCTCATGTTATTGAGGTCAGGAAGAGTGACCTCAATAACATCAACAAAGCTGATGTTCATGAAGCTGAAAGAGTAAGAAGCCACAGATATGGATGGCGCAGCACTGGATGAAAAAAAGGTAGCCCCACTTCATCTTATGAATGCATTTATCCAACTCTGAGAACATTTTGACTGTTTTTGCTGAAAATATCCTTCAGGAGTCAAACTTGCAGACTGAATTGGAGGTAAAAAATTAGCAACATAAGAAAAATTTACAGTTCAAGAACTTCATGTTTCAAGGTAACTATGAAATGAGTTCTCAATAAGTTTTCATTACACTTTATGTAATGTCGCGACGCACCAATCAATCGGCCTTGTTCTACAAACTGCACTTTTTTTTCTTGATCAACGCCAATCGGTGAGCAGTTTGCAAAACAATGAAATCTCCTAAATTTGCTTTGTTTACATTTAAAAAACACAAAAATGTAATACTGGCCTCAGAATTCCAACACACCAACAAAAACTTGATGTAGGCTACCCTGTTTTGACTTCAACATCTAGATAAAGTTCATAAAATGCTAAAGCTAATGTAAAATAACAGCATGGCGTCGCTCAGAGCACAAAGCATAGCATTAGACTGAGTAGATCTTCCCTTATGGATCGAGCACATTGTCAAAAATACTTGAATATCGGATCACTCTGGAAATCTTCACATTTTCAACATGAATGAGATCTCAGATGACTTGATGCAGAACTAGGAGGTAGTTCTATACCTAGCATAACCAGGCAAGAACTTCAACATAAGCAGTGAGCTACATAGAAATGAAGGCCAGTCTAGGCTTTTCTGCCTCTTTCCCCAAAGGAGCAGCGATGAATTAAACCCCCACGTATTCCTCTTGTGCCGCACATTCATATACTGACACTTTCATAAGGTACGGAGCATGGATAACCACGGGGCCGGGGAAAATTCATAAATCCAACCAAAAGTTGCAAACCAAGGCCGTTACTCGGGCGGTTATTAGGAGGAAGAAAAATCCATCTGACAAGCCGTTGGATGTGTGAGGAGCTGAAGAGCTGAGCTGGAGTTATGTGGCGCTCTGCGTGACCTCCAGAGTCACTGTGACTGATTTACAGCCCCCGTCCCCCTCTGCCCTCATCTTTCTCATCTCCCTCAGACTCACCCCTGGAGGCTTCCTATCTGGGCTTTAGCGGCCAGGCTCTTTCACAAGATGCACAGGGGTGGCGAGAGAGTGACATGTGAATTGCTTCTTGCAGTAAATACATTCAGAGCACTTAAGCAAAGGGTAGCAATAGACTCCCCGTGAAATTGAGGCAGTGACGGAGCCCGTGCTGGCTGTCTTCAAGCTGCTCTCAATCTGAAGGCTCAGTAAATATGAAGAAAGAAGTTTTAAAAAAAAAGATAATTCTGGAGCACATTCGCATTTCTGAACAATTTTAATCAAAAAACAAATGTGGGACCATAGAAGCACCATGATATATACCAGCTGTCCTGCTCTATTCAATTTGCTGATGGCTTTTCTAGCTGGAAACTGATTAAAGAATGAAAACTACTGGCATCATTACACAACGTTACAGGAGATCTGCCACTTCCAGGCATGACTGAGTGAATATTAAGCCAAAGACCTTATTAAAAACAGATTCTTCTTCTAAGGAGAGCTTCGTTGGAACTCTTTGAATGATGAATGAATGAGAATCTATCACCACCCTGGTTCAAAACAGCTTAAATAAATCACTGGATAAATAAAGCATTTCCTTGCTCTAGATGACAAGAAAAAGCTGTAAAAAAAAAAAAAAAAAAAAAAAAAAAAACAATACAAAAGCAGAACGCTACTAATGAAAACACTAGATAAGCGGACTGTAAGTGTGAAAAAAGCAGAACGTGGGGGTTACCAGTTTGCCGTCTTGGACCTTTAAATGTTGCCAACATTCAATCTGGAGAGGTTCATAAGGGCATTTCCAAACAATTCGAACAGTTCTACAGTGAAAAACATTGTCTTGTTGGAAACAAGTAGGATTGCTGCCAGTCTTCATAGGAGTGGATATTCTGGCAAATTTACAACATCCAACTGTGCCAACCTCAGGGAAACTGTAAATTGGAGATTAAAGTACAAGACATCTAAGAAAGCCAAACCACACATCAACTTAGAGAGCTAAATGTGATCCCATTTGAAAGGTAAAGCTTAACTGTTGACACAGGACAGGTTTCTGAAAGAAAATGCTGAGGTAAATCCATGAAAAAGAAAAGAATCAATTGCTTCATTTCCACTGAGGAACCAAAACCAATACCTGGTTGGTATTGTCTCCATTGTAAAGACGGCCGATACAACGGATCTCTACCACACCATTCCTATGCCCCCTTCATTTGTAGGTTCATAGGACAATATCACGGTACTGAGATCGTCCAACAAAGTCCATTGATTGGTGAACAGAAAAACGCCAACCAAAGGTCTTGTGTCAAGCGCAAGACCTTCCAGTGCGTCACGTTTGTCGTTGCAGTCCTATGACATAAGGGCAGATGTTTGGGTTTAACCCTGCCTGTCCAGAACACATTTACCTTGTTTCGAGGTTGAGATCCAAGTCTTAACCTGATTGAAATGCTGTTACAGAGCTATTTCCATACAGCTCTGTAACAGCTTCCAAACCTCAAGAAAATGAATCAAGCATATAAAGAACTGTGGGCCACAACTATGTGGCAGATTGATAACGGTAACCACTTCATGTTGACCTTTATGAATCTGAACAAACCAAACAGGAAAATATGCCTTATAAAATAAAAAGACAAATTGCTGATTTGAGCTTTAGAGGATTTTAAAAGCTTTACATCTATTGTTAAGTGTCTCAGTGAGAGCAGAATAGTGATTTGTCTTTTGATGGCTTTATGCTCTGCATGCAGCAACAAGAGGTCAAAACATGGAATCTGAAAACACACACACAAAAAAGCAAGCCTGAAAAGAACGATTATTATCATCATTACTACTCTGAAGGTCTCTCTCTCTCTCTCTCTCTGTCTGAGATTTCCTCCAGCAAATTAAGAACATAGTGTCTTGACAATCAATATACCCTGATAATGTCGTCCTCTGAAATCCCTGATCTATTACACCCAACAGAGAAAATGTCCACCATCAATCACAGGCTCCCAGTTCCCTGCAGTGCCTCTTTCCTCTAACGACTTATCGAAGTTGTAGAATTCAAGAGATGACTTTCTTTTCCTTGTCAAGAGAGAAAACTTTACCTTAGTTGATAAAACTGTCCGGGCATGTTGGGAAAGTTTTCCCTTCAACATTTTGAGCAAGAAGACATAATTTTCCAGCAGGTCCACATGCAGAAATGTTGACACATTTTACAGAAAACAAACCCCACACACTTAAAAAAAGGGAAAAAAAGGCATAATGCATGTTGGGATTTCACCCAAAGTAGAGAAATGCAACCAAATAGAATCATATTTTGTCCGTTTGTTTTTTAATAACAGAGAGCGAGAAGATGGCAACGTGGAGACAGAGTTGCTGTACCGAGGCAGGAGCCCAGAGGGGGAACATGCCACCGCAGGGGGACTCCGTCTTCTGCCAGATACAATGTCACTCTCTCAATCACCTTGGCTCTTATTGGTGGAGCTCATTAGGTCTGCCCTGTACTAACGACAGCCAGGACTCTCCTAGTTTTACAACCTCACAAAGGATTAAGTAGCAGCTCACCAGTGAAAGACAGCTCTTATTTCCTGATACTCTAATAAAGATCTATGGGCTCTATACAAGGCCTGAGGTGAGTCTAATACAGTGAGACTTTTAGACAAAAACATGGAGATACCTGGGAAATTCAGCTGGTGATGAAAATCACAGTTTTCATCCTAATTGGACTGACGAGCAGTTGATCTGAAATTCAAAAATCCAACTCTTTTTTTGATCAGTCAAGATCAGAAAAGAGTGCTACTGAGTACCACCGATAACACCATTTGGTGTAGAAGTAGTGACTGAAGAACACTCAAGGTTAGCTTTTGTTAGCACCAGCGACATGTTTAACGCCAAGTCAGAAGTATCAAATGTAACAAAATTATTTTTCAAGAAGGATGTGAGTTGTTCACTCTGGCTGCTACAGCAAAGTTTCACGTTCCTCGATCCTGGTCATTTTGTTTCTTCTTTGGTACTTTTAGTCATATTGTACCTACATTTTTTTTGGGGGGGAAAAGCAGCCATCCACCACGAACACCAATTCCTAATATGGATATGCCTCCTTAATTTGTGAGCAGCCCAACTTACCAGAAGCCAAAAGCAAGAAGGCAAAATAACCTAGAATCAAACTGCTCCATTTTATCATTAAGGCTTTCTGATGTTGATTGTTGTTCATCTGACCATCCATTGTCTTCCTCTTAATTAAGACCAGATTGGCTTCTTTGAGACTACTTTGGTGATGGGATACATCCATAAGGTGCAGGATCTCTACTACTGGACCTGGCCACCCAAGTCTTTGAATAACTTCTTCAGTCAGAAACTAGCATCATCTCTCCTCCAATTTGCCATTTGATGACTATGTTCATCATCCTAGTTGTACAGCAGAAATAAATATTGTTAATGTTAGATTAGTTTTATTTATCGGATTAATACCGATATGTTAAAATGAAAACATTGGCCAATACCGATGTATCGTGGATCCCTACTTTCAATTATTTTCTTATCTTTTGGTTTTGTGACAATTGACTAATGCAACAGGATGTCTCTAGATGAAACCTTTAATGGCCTCAATCAACTAATTAAAAGAACCTTGCAGTGACTAAATGTGAAGAGATCATTTTAGTATTTCCCTGGGAAAACAATGAACGATAAAAGTGTACATTTTAAGGAGCCACACAGCAAAAACTGAGTCTATGACTGAGTAAAAAGCCCAAACAACTCAAAGGGAGATTGTTAAATATGATGTGAAAAGCATAAATGAAGAGTGAATAAAAGAGCCAATGATGGATGAAAATATAGCTGCACACACACGAATAGAGCCAGTGTGGAGTAATGTTCAAGGCCGTCGGTCAAACATTGTTACGAATCCCAAACAGAAAGGAAACTGAGTGATTGACGATTGCTTGGTGTGAGGGCTGAAGGAGAGGATATGGATATCTTTCCCTGCAGATATCTCATTCTTTTATTGGAAACCACTGTGGTCTCCCCATGCACCGACACCTCTGGATAGGACCTTTCAGGCTGTGCAGAGATGGGGCCGCTTCGACCATTGATTTATCTGGACTTCACAGCCACAGTCCGTAGCTCTGCGGGAATGCGGCGCATGCTCCAGCCGCAAATCTGTAAATCTCTGCCTTTCTCGCTCTGAAGTCACAGCTGAGCGAACGGTGAGCCAAATCGACAGGCAAGTGCCAGGGAGCTCCAACAGAGCCACCCCCTCCTGATGAGCCTACCGGGATCATTTATAGATTTTTTTTTTCTCCCCCCTTTTTCCTCTTTCCTTTGCAGCGATTATGCACTGCAATTAGCCGAACTCACCCGCCAATTTTGGGAAGACTGAATAACTTCACTAAGACAGACTTAATCAGAGTGTGTCTGTAAAGGTGAAAATGCTCCATTTAAAATTTATGTTGGGAAAAGAAGACTTCCTTATTTACTAAATTTAATCAGGACTTGGCACTTCCAGAAGCACATAAACATAAAACAATAAAGCACTGCAAATTGAAGAGAAGCCCTGATTCCTCAAAGGAATTGTTCCTATCACATCTTTTTATCCATATGTAAGGTTTCTCATAAAACAGCTCTGCCATATAGCTGCACAAACAAGATCCTCTCCTAGCTGCCTCTGACCGTTCATAAATTACTAATCGACTTGGTCAAGTGCGAAGAGCTACGCTTAAAATTTATTCAGAAGTGAAATCAGAAGCACAAACATGGAAGAGACCATTTACAGGAGCAGTATTATGCGTTTTCCAGGCACGTAGAGTCATTTTGTAGCACAATCAAATAACTATGTTACCATCAGTTGTTGTAAATATGCTGTACATATCAAATATGACTTAAAAGAAAAATGACTTTATGATTTAGTTCTTTGAAATTGGGAATCTGTCTCTTTAAAAACTGCTCCGAAACTCCGCCTTCAGGGAGTCATCACAACAGCACGCTTCTATTAACCTTTTAACAATATTTTTACCAGCTCAATATAACTTGAATGAGCTCATCCGATGTTCTACTGGATGTTTGCCAAGGTGGGGGTAGGTCCGCTAAGGTGTTTTCAGTTGCCATGGAGTTTAACGAATTTCTCCAACAGGAATGAAAGAATCAAGGAAACATTGCAGGTGTGGTTTTGATGAGGAAATAACATTAAATGGTTTTGATGAGGAAATGACGTGTAAAGTAGGGCTGTTGTGAATGAATATTTCTGTAAAGCTACACTTACACTGTGGCCATCAACTAGTCAGCTGCTCGCCTGTATTAATACTCCTGTATTACTACTGCCCCTTTAAGAAGAACTAAATAAGAAAAAAATTGCAGACATGTCTGATTTATTCACAAATTTTAGCATGGAATGCAACTCCTAATCATTTGTGGAGAAGGCGCTTCCTTAAAAATCACAAAATAAGCACTATACATTCATTGAGGCAAGCTGTGCTTTCGGATGGCCATTCTTGTTGTTTGCACAGCACACCTGCAATCTGTGTTTCCAACCAATCAGACAGCCCCTAAAGTGAATCCAATTGCTGCACACCTGCAAGGCTGGGAAGCTCTGCTTTCTGACACAGCTGCTCGAAAAAGCCGGGGGAGGCAAAAAAAGAAAAAAACAGTTTGCTGCCATAAAGCATTTCGTCACGATAACTACGATGCAAGCAGCCTGCAAAGTGGCAGTGACAATCAGAAGCTAAATAAGTCTCCATCACCGCAAAGTAGAAGAAAAATGAAAACTTTTAGCAGGCTGTCCATAAACGCAAAAGGTTTTATAGACGGATGATCAGATCACTGCTGCTGTAAACGGTTCTTTTTTTTTTTCCTTCTTCATTTTTTCACCATTTCAATGTTTCTGGAGCTGTTGGAGCCGTTTGGTCTCCCACGACACCGACCAGGAGATATATGGTGATGGCCGGGCCCCACAGAGAGATGGACTCCAGCTGCTTCCTGAAGGGGAGCGGTGGCATGTGGGGGGCGTTTAGCCTTCCTGCATTTGGCCGAGTCCTTTAAACATGTGGGCTCCAGGGTGGTCTCCATGGATACAGCTCGTTTGCTCAGCACATTAGCGGATGCGCAACTGGACTGAGATCTGGGGTCATTTGGAGGCCAAATGTGCTTCATTGTACTGCCAAGAGAGAGTAACGTGATTCTTACTTTTGTTGTGTTTGTGTTGTCTGTGTTGTGGTGAACTTTTGCGCAATGTGGCTTTTATAGTTTTTCATTTTGTAAATTGATATGCTCATTTTAGTTAAAAAAACAAACTTTTATTTATTATTATCATTATTATCTTTTCTTGGAAGGATCTTGTAAAGCTGTATTACAATGTGATGTGTTTTTCTATTGATCATACTTTGAGGGACTACAGATGAAAGCTCGCCTTTAAGGCTAACTCTGGCAAATTATGTGATGTGCGTGGTCCATTTTGAAACAAGCAGGCCTTTAATAGTGCTTAGGTATGTCTACCAGATTCATTTTGTTCCCGTGGTGCATGCTGATCAGATGTGAATCCCAGGTAATTTATGCACACAGCTCACCGTCTGGGGGGAAGTAGAAGAAAAAGGAGCTTCATCAGACAAGGTGACCTTGTTCCATCGCTGCTTTAGCAAGTGTTCTGGTCCAGTTTCTACTACAAATAACTGAAATAAGAGTAGGCCTGGAAGACATGTTTGAAAAACATATCACAATATCAGGTTTTCATGCGAGTCGATAGATAATTATTGTTTTTAGTTTGTTTTAAGTTTCTAATATAATGCCAAACTGGTGGAGTCAACTTTCCCGTTTCATCCACATTTTCTTCTCGAGATGTTCTGGCCATCTTCTCCTTTCACTCCACGCCACTTATTCATTTTTAAGCAGCTATGAGAAAACTGGTTGTTGCTAGAAAACCAAAGAGTGAGTTAGTTGATGCCACTCAAAAGTATTTAAATAGCTGTGAGAAGCTGAGCAGCTAATCTTTCTCCTCTGCCTACGTCCCCCAGAATGCTGTGAGGTTCTGGACCGGAGTTCGAGGAAATTATTGAATATCACATCAGATGTATTACATGTTTATCGTGTGTTCACCACAAAACATATTGTTAGATTCATTAGCCAGACTTAAATAAGATCAAATCAACTCACAAGTAACTTTTAAGCAAAATACATGATGAGTTTGTTTTAAGTCAGTAAGTCGTCAATATTGATAAAAAAGTTGTTGTTCAACTGGCAGATTATTTCACTTATAACATGAGAAAAAATGCCTTGTTATAAGTGAAATGATCTGCCAGCAGAACAACTTTTTCATCAATACAAATTTTTTTTTTTACTCAAAAACAAGCCTCTACATTTTGCTGAAAAGTTACTTATGAGCTGCTACTCTTGAAATAAAGGAAAAACTCTGATATTTGCACTAGAAACTAGATCTTCTATTCGTGCAGTGATGGTTCAATAGACCAGCTCTGATTCTCGCGCCAATTGCAAACACTTTATGTGGTGATCAGTGTTGCCAGATTGGGCTGCTTTTGAACACATTTGGCTGGAAAAGAAAAACAGCTTTGGGTGGGCTGTTAAAATTCGGGCTGCTTTTCGCAACAATCAGTGGGACTTTAGAAAATATTCAGAGGAAAATGCTTTTGAAATAGTTATGTGGCAGAAAAGCACAAAACATGATGTTCCCAAAGCAGCATCGTGAATCAAAGGGACATAGTGCCACGAAACAAACACAATTCTTACTGTGTTCATAGAATCAAGTCCTTCACCACTCCAATGGTATCTGGTTCTGGTCAGGATATAGCAAAGACCAACCAAAAATTGTCAAAAGCCTACAACTGCAGTTGATGACAAATAAAGAGCTAAAGTTATTCACTCAACCTGTGAGTGGTCATAATGTTATGCCTGTTCATATATCCAGTGTACATTTTCAAATAAAACCTCATTTTAGAAATTCCCAATTAAGCGAAAATGTAACAGCAACATGCAAATTTATATATTTTTCTTTTAAGCTCTGAGCCAACAATATTTCATAATGCGACAGGTCAATAGAGCTGGGTGCGTCAATAATTACATTTATTCCACTGCAGATTTTTTCCCCGTCCAAACAAGCTTTCTTTATTCTTAGGCAGAAACCTCAGTCACACTGGAAACAGAACACACAAGAAAGCAGACGTTGACTCACTAAAAATCAGAAAAGAGGATTTTTGTTTCCCCTCTCTTCTGAACGGTCAATGAAATATGCATTTTGAAAGGCATCAAAGCAAAATTATGAAGCAAAAAGGGTCAAGAATCAACAGCAGGAGTATTCAGGTGGATGTGACTAATCTCCCACGTGGTGCACGACCAGTTGGACAAGACATTACCATTTACAGTTTGCATTAGCAAATGGCAATGGCAAAGATAGAGCCCATCACCAACCAAAGCACTGATAAAACCAAGGACATCTCATGTCTAAAAGAATATTGCGTATTCCGTCATAAACGGTCATTGTTTATGAGGTGAACTGAGTTGACGACGTCGTTACATACTTAAAGAGCCAAGCAATGGCTCAATTTAGGTTTGCTTTTTAATTTTTAAATGATCGAGTCAACACGTTTTATTTCTCAGCTTTTTTCTCAGTTGAAACTTGAGATTTCAAAGTGGTGTTTTAAAGTTTTTGTATTTAAGCCTTAAAATCTTAAAAAATAACAGAATTGTGTTATTTAGCTTTTTCTCTTTCATATATGTAATTTACTAGCTTGAGTAGCTACTACAACAGATCTCATCGACATTTCAGTTTACTCGTTGAATCGCTGCAAATCCTATTATTCCAACAGCCAACAATATTATCAAATGTTTATATATATATATATATATATATATATATATATATATATATATATATATATATATATATATATATAAAATGTCTCACAGGAGAGCGGAAGAAGACAGTGGTTGATATTTAGACATCTGTTAAGGTAGATAAGATTGTTGAATAATATCGGCTTCACAAAAACCGATGCTGATAAATTGGTCAGCTGCTGAACCCTACCGGATTGTACTATGGAATCCCACTATGTGCATTGAAAACATCTATGCGCATTACTAAAAAGGAAGGATCCCCTCCATGGAAGTGATTTACTGCTTTCTATCTGGATGCAACGCTGACGAGCTCATCGATGCTGGATCATCTCTCAGAACTTGATCAACGTGCGAAACAAAGAGCAGCCTGCAACCTGGATAGGAAACGGGAGAGGCTCCCATATTCCACTCACATAGACTCTTCTGCTGCGTGTTATGAGGTTTTCACCTTGGATTTTGCCAGGCAATCGGGAAAGGATGGAGAGAGGAAGGGGGGGATGATTCTGCTGTGCTGTTGCCCATACAGCTGCCTCATTCTTTCTCATTTGGGGGTGTACGGCATTCTCTCTGCATGGCAATTATGAAAGGGAACAAAAGAGGCTTTTAGAGACAAAGGCGGTTTCTGGAGAGGAGAGGGCCCACTACTCGGCACAGCAAGCGTACTGACTCCGAGTGCCGTTTCATGAGACACGACACGAGGCAATTATGCGAGGAAACTTAGAGAGAGAGAAAGAAGGGAAAGGAAAGAGGAGAGAGATACGCTGGGGCTGGCATCGCATCTAAAGAGAGCAGCACCAGATAGCACCATCTGCATTCTGCACATGCACTGTCTGTCTGGCCCGCTGCTGCCTTCGCCAGGAGCTGACTCGGACAGGGCAGCAGGCGACGGGGGGAATTCAAGCATGCGACGTACAGTCGGATGCACTCTGGCTCTGTGGGTCGCAGGTTTGGGGCTGAACCGCACCGCATGACTCTGGAAGCAACGTTCATTAGATGCCCGTCCATCCCAGAGTGGAGATTCAGTGGAAGAGAGGATTTAAGAGAGGATAAGATCTGACTTTTTTAAATCATTCATCTGAGAGAAATAAATGGAAAAAAAATACAAATTCAATAAAAGTGGAAATAAGACAAAATATGTTAATCGCTTTGAATGACTTAAAACTAGAGCAGTGGTTAACCCTGAAGGACACAGGCAGAGTTATAAAGGAACGATGTAGTTCTGCAGAAAAAGCTGAAAACTGATGTCCGCCAATGTTTTCCATTTAGTTTGACACAAAGATAGTATTGAGCCAGAAAGATTGAATACGAATGCCAACGACACTTTTTGGTTTTTAGGTAGGTGGGAGGGATTGGATAAGAAAAGAAAATCTAAAACACAATAACCATCCGACAATTCTTCACTTCACCATCGAAGCTGCCAACTGAGACGCTGAAGGTTATCGCTTTAACACATTTCCACAAAATCCAACAAAGACATCCTTACCTCTCTGATCTTATCCCGCTTTTCCTTGGCGTCCGCCTCAGAAGGCTCCCCGTCGCTGACCCCGACGACCTTGGGCATGGGAACGGGCGGTAAGGGTTTGGGCCCCGTCTCCTTCTTCTTCAGGTCCTCGATGACTTTGGCCTTTTCCGTCTGGATCTCAGCCTTCAGCTCCTGGCGAGACTTGCGCAGTTTCTCCTTCGCCTCCTGCAGCGCTCGTTCGTGGTCGGCGCGAATCTTGTTGCGTAGGCTCTCCTCCTCCTCTCTGTGTGGGGAAAGGAAAAACGGGAAGGTAAGTCCTAACTGTCACCCGATGGGTTTGCCAATTGTGCATCTTGGAAAAGCAGAAGTGGAGCCTTCTGCGGAACCAATGAGAATGCAATAAGATGGTAGATCAACAACAACGAAAAAAACTTGTCTTCTCCAGCAGCCATTGGACAGAGCAGACAGCCGTGAAACCAGCAGACCAAATGTGCTGGTGCTCGCGGGAGTTGCTAGGCAACAAGCGCAGTGTCCATCAAATGTGACTTCAAGATCGGGAGGATTTTGAAGCCGCTCATTTTCAAGACACTAAAAAACATAAACTTACAGTCAAAAAAATGATTGGGTATGCACCGACCCACTTTTTCCACTTCCGATACCTGAGGTTTAGTATCGGCCAATCCCGATCAGATACAGAAAATCAGAGCTAAAAAGACTTTTTTTTATTTATTTATTAAAAATATGTTTTCTTAACTCTGGACCAGTACAGCACACTTAAATACACCGATAGCTTCACAAGTTTGGTCAGACATGGAAAAACAACTTTAATCTGTTTCATCAGTGAAATTAGGAGAATAAACATGCAATATAAATTGAATAAAGAAACTGACTAACTTTCTTAGTTAAAGGTAACAAATAAAAACTACAAACCAAAAAGTGGAATTAGGAATTCCTAAATATAATGTAAAATAAATAATAAATCACGACATCTCAGAGCACAAAGCGTAGAGTTAGACCGACTAGATCTGCTCTTATGGATTGGGCATCAGTACTCAATCCAGAATGTTTTTCAATATCGTGAAAAATACAAATACTAATATCGGACTGAGCCACGCATGTCAACGCAAAAGGCTTCCATGTTCATTTCTCAGTACAATCTCAGGCCCTGTGGGAAATTACTTTTTGTGCGTTCTCTACAAACAAGTAAGAAGTACGCATCTGGAGATAAACATTTAATAAAGATTTTCTATTTTCCATTTTCCATTTTTGAGCTGCTCCATGAAGCAATCGACTGCAGCAGGGAAGCAGAATAAAATTCACCCACATTTACTTCGTCATTAAGAAAAAAAAAAGCCCCAAAAACTATCACTTCCTCCTGGGAAACCGAACCTCACTGAACCACGTTGGCTCCAGGAAAGACGATGAGTCCAGATAAAACCCAAACAAGGACTGCCACAGCGGCGAAGCACCCGGCTGCACCTCTGTGTGGCGGTACTGCGCCTGGGGCTGTTGACTTTGCTCCGTCCCGTGAGGATGTAACTCCGGTAATGAAAAACAAACACGGCAAAGGTGTCAGCGGGACGACGGCGCTGTGCGGTTCTATTAAAGGTCACGGAGAAAAAGAGCGGCTCTGAACCTCTCTTAGCTGTTTGCTGCACTTAAACACACAGCTGCAGATAAACGCTGGGAGATCGGCGGGAGGGAGAGCTTGAGACGTCATTTATCATGTTCCTCCTCTCTGCTCTTAAAGCTGTGAAACTTGTGTTAATAATCTGTGACTTTGGAGCTAAATGCTTCTAATAAATACCTTTCTGGCTACAAACCTGAGCAGCGTTGAAAGCTCCTTTTCATGATGGAAAACTCTTATCTAAAAAAGAAACGAGACTTGCCCAGTGCAAGTCTGCAACTTTACTCTTATTATTCCTGCTATGAGAGTCTCCCTCCAGCTATTTATTTCAAGACAAATAAAAATCATCAAATAAAAGGGACACTAAATTTCTATAAAGTGTGGGGAATAAACTAAGCATGTACAAAATTATTTTCTTTTCTTATTTTTTTTGTGCTGTGTGGTAGAAAATGCTCCTAAAATGTCACTGCAAGAAGAGAAAACCTGCGATGCTAGCCAAGAAATATGTATGGCGAAACTGGAGTTTGTTTGTTTTAATATGTGCGTTTGTTAGAAATATTCCAAAAAGTTGCACTGTCGAGTTTTGTTGGAACACGGAAGAAAAATGTCAAAATGTTCACAAAAATGTGTCTTTATGAAAGTTCACAGCCCAGCTGCTGTGTTGCGTTTGCATCCTCCTGGTGGTAGAGCTCAAACGTTTTAATCGAGTTAATTTCAGAGTCTAATTAATTCATCACAATTAATCTCATTCCAAGTCGCTATTCAAAACCTGAACAGCAATTCCAAAGACCTTTTTGATGATAATTACTGAATAAATGCACATGTAAACCGAACAACAATATTTATTGCCTGTTAATCAGGTTTTTTGGCCATTAGTTGTTGTTGTACTCATTCACCTTTCAAGTATTTCAGGAACAACTGATCATTCATAGAACTTCTTTAGAAATGTGGACTATAGATGCTGAAATCAGCGTTGGGAACATCTGTGCTAGCTGCTACATGTTTAGCATTGACATGCCATTATAGGCTTGATTAGCTTTGCTAACTCCTTTTAGCACAACACTGATCTTTTCTACCGTCCTATTAGACTGTTGTTCTGGGAGCAAAAATAAAACCCCTGAGGGCCAACAAATTTGTGGTCTATTGTTATGTGTGGATGTCACTTGTGCGTCAGGTTTACAGGCGTACCAGAAACACATGATCAGAAAGGTTCTGCCCGGAACCTTTAGTTTGTTCAAGAAAAACAAAATATGATTAATTACCTTATAGTTAGGTCTTCACATTACGGATGTCAGTAACAACAACTTAGCAGAAGTGAAATCTATCGGCCTGGTTCTAAATTTATATCCGTGTGCAGAATAGTTTTTCAAAAACAAATGCTTCAGAGCTGCTGTGTCCCAATCACTTAGGATTGTCACTCGAAAGCAAACATGAAAGTCGATGTTTTAACGACCTTCCAAGTGGCCCACGAAAAAAATGGAGCAGGAACTGAAACCCACTGAGATCTGTGTGGACTCAGCTGGGAACGCAGCAAGAGCTGGAAAAAGTTCAACCTCTAAGCGGACGAGGAAACCCTGACGTCTTCTGCAAATGCAAGTCGAGAGATCGGAACCGTGCCGTTGAGAGTGCCGAGGAAAAAGTCGGACAAGCAAGCAAACAAACAAAAAAATCTGATTTGGGTCGAATTCACCTCCTGTGTGAAAGCAGCTTTCACACATCATTCTGTGTAAGTGAGAAAGTATGACATTATTATATCCACTCGTTGTGTTGCCACTTTCCAATGATGGTGAAAGTTGTCCTTTTTTTTCCTCACAGAAATAAGCTTTTAGTGCTGCGTCATGACCAACAGATGTGCTTGATTATAAACTTACCCCAGATATAAAATTAATAAGCAGAAGCAAGAAATTATGAAATTCAATTCTGTGTACAATTGGTCAAATCTAGAAGAAAAGAAAAAGATAAAAGGGGACGAGGGTCTCGCAGAGCGATAACCGGCCACGCGCAGTAAGGAAAGCTGTACCGTACACGGCGCTTTTATGAAACAAGGTGAAACAGATTCCTGTTTGATACGAGGCTGCAGCTGTAGACGCTCAGACCTAATGATGCCTTCATGTTCACATCAATCAGGGCACTCGCTGGACGTTTCAAAGAGACGCTGCGGCGGCCTTGCACTCAGGCAGAGTGATTGGGGAGACGAAGCGTTTCCTCTGAGACAGAAACGTGTCTGTCTTGACAGCGTTGCTGTGGCAACGTTCGGGGAGTTTTGTTTCTTTCTTTTTCTTTTTTTTCTGCTCCCAAACAAACCCTGCTAAAAATGTAAGCAAAACTCAACGGCACAGGTACCACGAAGAGTAGAGAGCGTCACCCTGCATTGACATTTCTAATGTCTGTCATCTCCACAGAATGGCTGTCTGCTATTTAAAACTGTGAAACCAGCAGTGATGTCAGAGACCAGAACAGAGGAAACTAACAACACCAGACTGCGTTTCCATGTTCTGGCTTCGTTCATGGTCACAGAGCAAGAGCGTTTCCGTAAAAATCAACAATCATTTGAATAAACATGCAGAATGTTGAAAATATATTTAATAGTTTTCTACTAGGGCTTGGGATTCTAATTCAAAGACATTTTTCTGCAAGTTTCAATCCCATTTTATTGAATGGATTAATTTTAATTGCACTGGAGCATACAGGTCTGGACAAAATGAGGAGCCCACTGCACTGAACCCCATTGGAAACCTCCTGATTATTCCACCAAATATTGATTTCTGAGTAAGAACATTAGTATTGTTGTTTCTAAATGAATATTAACTTGTTTTCTTTGCTTTATGTGAAGTCTGAAAGCCCTGTATCTGTTTCATGATTTGGACCATTCCTCATCTTCTGCTCATAAATACAAAATATTCTCCTGGAATTTCAGAGACATGTTGTCAATAGTTTATAGAATAAAAGAACAATGTCCATTTTACACAAAAACGTACCTGTAGAAAGTAACATCAGAGAAACTGATCATTTTAAGTGCTCTCTTCATTTCTTCCAGAGCTGCATAAGGCAAACAATCAAAGAGAGATATCAAAATTAAAGCCAGTGTTTGCCTTGAACTTCAGACAACTGCTCAAGAGCAAAAGTAGGAGTAGGGCAGGAGTTTATTGGTACGAGGTTCCAGGTGGAACATTGTCAGACCATGATATTAACTTTTGTAAACTCAACCTGACCCCATGTTGATGCATCTTAAAGTCAACTTGAAGCCAAATATATTTGGTGTTGAAGAAAAAGGAGGAAAAGCACAAAATAGCAAGCGCCAGCTGAGCGGGGCATGGTTGTAAAGCTAATGTAGAACTGTGTAATACTGATGAAACGCAGTGGAAGATTTCACTGAACCTCAGGGATAATAAGCTTCCACACATATCTGGGATATTTACTTATGTGTGCAGAAAGTGCAATTAGTGATTCTAAATCTAATGCAGAATAGATGATAAAGCATGACAAACCTTAAGAACACAAAGCATAGAATTACACTGAATAGATTTGGCCTTACAGATCACACCGATATCCGATCTAAAATTTTTATCAATATTGGGACCAATCCAGACATTAATATCAAATCGGTGCATCCTTACTTAAAATACATAGTTTTGATTTTAATGAAGTACCGCAGTAAAGCTTGGTTCCAGCAAAAGCTAACTTTACATCAGTAGCACAGAGCATCGTACAAACTGTACTGTACAACACATGAATCGTTTCCAAGTCCCCGAGTTACACCGTCTCTCATGAAAAGGTCCATCTTTCTTTGTTCCTGTGAAAAACATTCACACAGTGAGGAAACCCTGAGTGTGAAAACCTGCAGGTGTCTAGAGGCTTTCGGTGTCTGTACTGGTTTGACATTAAGCACATATATATCACGTCAGTCTAGGCACCAGCGTAGTAACACAACCCGTCTCAGTAGAATTAGAAATGTAGTTTAAAAAGAAGACTGGGGAGAAAAAGGTTGGCGCAGCAATGTGAGGCTGTAAAGAGTGTGTGTGGGAAGAGTGGGTTAACCAAAGCTCCCAACTCTGCCAGGGGTGAATGGGTGGATTTTGACCACGTGTCAAACCCAACCATGGTGGCTAAATCCGACCTGCAACAAATTTTAATGTGGTTCTCTAGACTCCAGAATCTGAGGGTGTTTTCACACCTCATAGTCCGGTAGGTTCGGTTGGATTGGAGACCAAAATTGTATCGATTGTTTCATTTTCAGCTGCTGCGGTTCTCTCTGCGTCAAACAAACCAAACCTTTTGGAAACGTTGTTCACCCCCTCGCCTGTGGATGGAGCTGCACTAAGAACCACTGAAGGAAAAGACACAGAAACCTCAGAAGAAGACATGAGCGCTACTTCCTCTGTAAACAAAAATGGAGCGGTGTCAGATTCTAGCGGTTGTAGGATTTCTCTTTTGTCTTTGGTAAAAGACCACGAGTCGATTCTCCCACTATTGTTTAATTTGTTTTGGTTTTATTCACGCAGAATGCTTCCCGCTCTTGGAGCAGTCTCCGGTCCGCCTGCGTCTACACGCATTCGAACGATACCAGCGGCCACTGCAACCAAACCAAGAGCTCAGTTTATAGGCGTACCAGAGTTAAATTTTTGATCCACAGCGGAATTTGACTGCGTGTTCAAACCTCAAACAAATCAGACTTTCTAGGAAAACGGACTGGTGTTTGTGTAAAACGGACTAAACAGGGCTTGTGTGAATGCAGCCTAAATTGCAGTCAGTCAGTCAGTCCCTCCAGTTTTTTGCAATTCTGTGTCAACAAAAATTCACGCAGAATCAACCTATCGCCACATTTCCACACCAATGCAAAATTGAAGGTTTTTTGGGGGGGGTTTGTGCAAGTTTTATACAAAAATGATCAAAAATATTGTGTCTAAGTGACTGCTACTTCCCCCTGCAGGTGGCAGCATTTCTTTTATGACACTATGGCCTCACCCTTACTTGAAGTAAGGTCCATAATTGAAACGTCGAGTAAGAAAAAGTCACATTAACGTCATGCTCATGTGGAAATATTGCAAAAGTTTCTAAAAATTAGCTTCATAACTTTTGACTGGAATATTTGGTTGTTTTTTTCTTATTTAAGTCCTGGAAGATTTAAATAAGAATGTTAAAACATTATGAATATTATTTATTTTCAAAAAGTACTTACTGAATGCAGGCAGCTGCTTGCTAATATTTTGTAACAGTTTGTTAATGGGGTGTATAAACACAGCCTGGCACAACCGGCCCTTGCGAACACTTTTGATCTTGGTATGAAAATAAAAGTTTTACACCCCTGATATAGACAGATAAAGAACAAGCAAACTGACTGCTGAAGAAAGCTAAATAAAAAAATGTGGCAAACAAAACAAAGCTTTTACGCTAATGACGCACAACATGGAGAACATCAGGTTTTGTTTTTTTTCTCACAAGGCTGGGCCAACTGTGTCTAAAATAAACAGCTTCAAAGTTACGCAACATCGCCCTGGAAACGCCTCATAAATATTCATGCTGCCACTCGGCGCGCCTGACGTTAATTGATGGAAAACAGATTTTGTAGCATCAAGATGGCAGTTACTGCATGCTCGTGTGATTGAACGGATGGATTTGCGAGTGTGCTTCCAGTAAACAGCACAGTGTCGAACCGCTGCGCATCTGTGAGGAGAGTGTGCATGAAAGCATTCCTCCTTTAGTTCAGGTTCTTTGATTGAGTTATTTTGCCAACATTGTGACAGTTACTGCGGCTGTGTAATTGTCTCTGGAACTGAGGAGGATTCCTTTTCCTCCAAATGAAAATCCTTGTAGGGAAGATGCATTTAGATGCCCAGATCTGAATTATGGCCATCTGTGTAGCATGAAAGCTGACCTCTTGTGCATGTGGGGGACTTTGAGGAAGTGTTCGCAATACCAACTGTGCTCTGACACCATAGGTGTTGACGCTAATGCACGTACGGCGGCTTGTTAAATAATTCATTCCTCTCGAACTTTGTCACAGTTTAACACACCTGAGCTCGCCGAGCAAACTGTTGCACTTCTTCCAGCGGCACTTCGGCAGTTAGAGACGCACGACGCCACCGCAACTGCTGATCTGATGCAGTTTTAAACTCTGAAACATGCAGAAAAATCAGCCTACAAGGCAAACTCAAAGGCAGTGTCCAGAGGAACTGATGCACCGATCTGATACCAATATCTATACCAATATTGATGTGGGGGGAAAAATAAAAAATAAAAATCTGGATCGTGTATCTGTGTCCTGATCCGTAAGAGCACATCTATTCAGTCTAATTCTATGATTAGTGCTATGAGAAATTATTATTTACTTGACATTATGGTTAGAGTTGCTAACTACGCTTTCTGAACCATTTCAAAGAAAACATGCCGCTATTTATTTGTACACGTTTGTCCAACGTATTGTCTGCATTGTCAACCGATACAGAAAAAGTGATTGTCTTTATTTTATTTTATTTTTTTACACTGGCTGTTTTACTCCTTAATGAACTGACTGAACAAATTAAATTTGGGTTGTTTTCACATGTGTTTTTTTTTTTTTTAAAAAAAGAAACATTTTAAGTCAATTCTGCTCTGGTTTTAGGATCTGATCGTACCGGCCAATACTAAACCTCAGATATCGGTATTGGAAGTGAATTAAGTGGATCGTTGAATCTCTAGAAAATATGTGGCAGGTCTTAAAATCACTGCTCACCAACATCCATAGGCAAAAAATTGACAAAACTAGTCGAGACAAAAACACCTGCAACCTGAATTAGAAAATCCTTCAACAAAGTATTGTCTATGACCCATAGACAATACTTGCATTTAGATGCCTAGATCTAGATCTAGATGCCTAGAAAATTTTATTAATAAAGTGAATATTTTGAATCTCGCTCACTTACCAACTGCACAAAAGTGTGTTAATCTATAATGTAAAATTTTAATGAAAATAAATTCTAATAAAATTTAGAAAAAGGCAAAGAAGCTCAAAGGGCGGGTGCCATTTCAAGGCTCTGTACAAAAATTAACCACGAAGCCATCAGAGCTCCTGATTTGTCTGTCAGTCTGGCAGAAATCACTTCCCCATCCCATCAAACCTCCTGGGTCTCATTTCTGTTTAGTCTCCAGTTATCGAAAGGGCTGCTCGTCCCTTCCCATGACAACGGATAAGCAGCAGCAGTTGCCTGCCTCATTGGGTTATCCATGAGAAAGTCATTTGTTTTTTTATAAGTTTAGAAAATGAGGTTTAGCAGACTGCAGCAATAGAAAGCCTGCATGTCACCATCGCAACACAAAAACCTGAATCCAGCTAGTTTTTACATGATGCTAACGTAACATTTTCATGCACATTTGCTTCTGCAACCACAAACCCTCCTTTTAACCAGATCACTGAATTACAGTGGAAGTCATTTAATGACAATGTTTGCAAAAGAGTTCAAATATAAATTTTGTTTTTGGAAAATAAATAAAGAGCTGATCAGCTTGGAGAAAGTTGACAAACCTTCTGATCAGAATGCAACAGAATGTGTTGGGTATTATCATTTGTATCAGTTCCCAAAACAACACACGCACAAGAAAAACTCCTCATAAAAGAGCCTGTGGGATCAGTGCAACCCTGCCAGACTACACAAAGGGTAAAAAAATGACCCAGTATCTTAAGACCGGGGCAGGGTTAACAGTATTTGCTCTCAGAGGCAAAGAAGCATCCAAGTCACAAACGTAAGTAAGCGCTAAATCCCAAAATGTATCTAAATTAAGAGCTTCTGGAGCCTTTATTTCAACAATCAGGTCCCACAAGTAGGAAATACCATTTCAAAGAGCCACTGTTGATTCCGCTACTGTTGACTCCATCTTTGAAAGCATCCCTGTATTCAGTAACAGCACCTACAACGAAGATTGTTGCTGTAAGTTTGATACAGTAGAACTAACATCTGGTGCTTTTGCTAATCCAAAGGAATTTAACTTTTTTTTAAGTTTGAGTGATCAGTCAAGCTGAAAACCAGTCGCTTAAAGACACCAGCTGATTTTCATGAGCGTCTCTCATCAAGACACAAAGGGCAGCACATGCTACGAGTTAGCCGTAGCTCCTTAGCCAAAGTTTCTTCATGAGCAATGAAACATCACAAACCATTTCCCTGCTTTTCACTGTATTCTCTTGAACTGTGTGTTTGGGCCAAGAAGCTACCATGGCGCACTCTTGCAGCTCAGTCGGTTCTTTTTCTGCTCTGGCTTTTAAAGGATCTCGCCACAATGGCTGTAGTCCGTAGAGATGATAAATGGGAGCAGGAGGAAGGCACCACCCCACATGGACACAAGTGATGCTTCACACCTCCCTCACTAACACAAGGCAGCCTCATAAACAAAACCAGCACATAGACAAACAATGCCTCATCACGCGTCCCTGCTTAATGTGGAGGAGAAAAATACTTAATCCATCACCGCCCTCGCACGTTTAATTTTTTGCGGGTATGAAATATCAAGGACCGTATCGATTGTTGGGCGTGACCCAATCAAGCTATTAAGTCGTTTTACTCAACAAGCTCCACCCACACTAATATATACATTGAACTGTCATTTGAGACAAATATCAAACTGCTGCGCATGCAGAGCTGATCCTTTTGTGTTTTTGCAGCCTGAGGTTGGAAAGCAATTTCACTCGGAGCAGTGATTCATTACATTTTGTTCTACACTGTTACGCCTTTCAAAATTTGCAATTACTTTCAGAAATCTGGAGGGGGCTTCCTCCCACACACACACACACACACACACACACACACACACCACACACACACACACACACACACACACACACACACACAGACGACTGTTTGAATGATTGCACAGCAGCTTCAAAAGACCAGATGACACTGGCAAACAGATCTACCACACACACACTCAGCAGGAGAACTCGGCAGAACCTCGGAGGAATGACACATTTGTTAAATATTTATTAGTGCATGCAAATGTTAACTTGGTAAAATCTTAATCCTATATGAACAGTTCAACTCTAGAGCCAAAATCTTGTTAAACATACTGTAGCTAACCAAGTCTACTCAGTTCTGCATATCTTATGCAACATATCTGCATAAGATATGTTGCATATTGAATACTGTATATTCAATGCAGTATAACACTCGAATAATCCAATGAATTGACTTTTCAGTTAATGGTTTCTTCTTCAAAATCTGTGTTTTAAATAGGCCATCTGCCACTTTATGCAGTCACACTTTCACTGTTTATGATCAAAAATATCTTCAAAGCTGCTTTAGCATCATAGCAGGTTTTCAGTTATTCTTACTTTGCATGCGACGGTCCAGACTTAAAGAAAGAAATATGGGAATGCTATAAATACACTTTGGGTGTGAATGGAAATTTTTAATCTCCAGTGGGTTTATGGCATCTCATTCCTGCCAAAAGCCCAGAGGAGTAAAATAAACGATCACAACAGCGTGTTTATTAGAGAGTGCATAGCTCTTATCACAGGCATTTCCCTTTATTCGTGGATCCATGAATGCAGCACGCTTTGCAGTAAAATGCCCTCTCTCCACCCATCTGGACACTCCCATCAGTAAATTATACTTGTTCTCTGCTTAATGGGGTATTTGTCAGTTTGGGGACAATAACTCCTTCTGATTGGCTGGAATTTCAACTCCAATCCAAGACAGCCAACCAGATCAATCACAAGAATTACTGCCGACAACTGACAAATACGCCTGCTAAACCAAGAGAGCGCGCTTTACCACTATTCATGCTGCATTCATGGACCTGTGTACAAATGGAAATGGCCATGATAAGAGCTAATTCGCTGCCTTAGTTTATAAAGGCTGACGTCTCGCATCTTTACTAACAAGTGTTGAAAATGCTCTTTTTGTGTTTTCATAAGCTGAATAAAGCATTATTGAATGAATGATAGAGTTCCCTTTGAACATCACAAGATCTAGTCCTTTAGATCTGCCAGCCCAAGAAAAGAGCTTTTATCAAACCGGGGTGAATGGGTCAAATCAATAGTGATACAAAACAGGAATATAAAGACAAAATCATAAAACACAGACGGCATTTTTTATACAAAAACCAGGCCGGATCACATGCTGAGCTCCTACTTCTGCTTGTAATTTAGCTGCAAAGTAGCTTTGTCGCCTAATTCCTAAAGACTCTTCGCAGTAGCGTTCCATTACGTGGGAACTTGAAGACGTTGATCCACAAAACAGGCAAAAACAATTGCAGTTCAATTTTTTGTTGGCAGCATAAACACTTTTTTTCTTTTTTTGTTGTTCTTGTTGAGCAGCAAAATACAGCTTCTGGTTCCTAAATAACATTCAAACATCTACCTTTGAAAGAAAGTGGTTTCTAATACAGAGAAAGTAATCATTTTTATTCATGTCAAGTTCCTAAATTGCAGGAAGCAAGAATGTTGGAGATAATAGAAATGGACTTTTTGGCAGCAAGTGAGAACATACAGCTGTGATGACAGCTTTAGAAAAAAACAACAACAAAAAAAAAACTGCTTGCCAAATTCCTGCTGCAGCAGGAAAGTTGGAAAAGCTCGCCACCCTCCAGCGACGGCATATTATTTAGCTCCTCTGCTGTTCTCAAACTCCAGCTGGCAGCGAAAACAGCAAAACGGATTTATTTTTTCTCATTTCACAATATTACAGTAGACAAGGAGAGGATATCCATCTTAGTAATAGCATTCAACTCCTCAGGGAGCGACCAGATCTCTGATGGCCTCGTCTGACCGAGAGGAGACCGGACATGTCGAGGAAAAAGGGCCACATCCCCAACGTTTTCATCCCAGATGTCATTTTAAATGGATTTTTTTTTTTTTTTTCCGCTTTTCTAAAAACAAAATGGCAGAGAATATTTTCAAAAAGCAGTTTTTATCTCAATAATCAATTCTTGTACGATGGATAATTAGGAAATTTTAATTTTGAAAAAGCAGCTTAATATTAGCAGATAAAAGACGTTTAAAAAGCAACAAAAGACATTTCAAAATTAGTAAAAAAAAAAACAAACTTCAGGATCAGACAAATGCAGCTCAGTCTGTTGTTTGCATGTTTGTTGCAAAATCCTTCTATAGACAATTAGTTGATGCTAATGTATTGTATTGAGTATTATCTATACCCAAGTATAGGTCAGAAGATGCGAAATATTCCTTGTTTTACGTTTTTGGTAGTTTTCTTGTAGGAGTTCTCATTAAATTACAACTTTAAATAGATGAGTAGAAACTGTAAAACAGCCTTGTCAGACAAGCTGATCAAGCACACTGTGCCCAGAGCGTCAGTGGGGAAAAATGTAAATTAAAATGTAATCTTCAAAAACTCAACATTTGATTATTCATTAAAAAGGATTTATTGTCTAGCCCCATGGACTCTTGGTGAACTTATCAAACAGCTGTCGTCAAATGACCCTCAACACCAGCAGAGGGTCGTTGGGTTGACCCTCCAGCAGAGGGTCGTTGGGTTGACCCTCCAGCAGAGGGTCGTTGGGTTGACCCTCCAGCAGAGGGTCACTGGGTTGACCCTCCAGCAGAGGGTCGTTGGGTTGACCCTCCAGCAGAGGGTCGTTGGGTTGACCCTCCAGCAGAGGGTCGTTGGGTTGACCCTCCAGCAGAGGGTCGTTGGGTTGACCCTCCAGCAGAAGGGTTGTTGGGTTGACCCTCCAGCAGAAGGGTCGTTGGGTTGACCCTCCAGCAGAAGGGACAACAACTTTCTGCCTCAGGTTGTTCATAAGCTGAACCGCTGTTAGGATGATGCACTTCACATTTTTGACCTTATGTGATCATAGCCTTCTGGTGATTTTTACGCGTTTTATGCCATTTTTAGCGATTCAAGCCCCTGGTGGAAAACCATCTGGGTTTCTATGAGCTAATAAAGGGTTCCTTCACATTTCACATATTTATCCAGTTATGTTTCCAGATTTCCCAGACCTTTTATCCCTTTTTGAGCGAATAAATGAAAAAGTTCCATTCAAATTGATCACATGGACTGATTGATTTTCAGATAAATGATGGATGTACAGTGCAGTGTTGATTAGAAATTAATCCCTCAGTTTTTCAGGCTGCACAGGAAGGCAGCTATTGGATGTCGTCGGAAAATTTTCTCGTCATCTCGAGAAAGCATCTTAAAATTAAATCTTACGGTTGAGAGAACCGTAAAAGAAAAAGTATACTCAGAAAATATCAGCTCTTGGCTTATATTCATGTATATAATTAAAGGCCATATACTCTGTATTGACATTATCTCTGATGACTGAGGCTACATCCGTCTCTGCAGGTAACAGGTGTGCGTCTGATGTCTCCTGTGCTTCCTGAATAGTGTGTTTATATTTCCTGGCTGGTTGCTTGCAATAGTACAG
This sequence comes from Poeciliopsis prolifica, assembly GCF_027474105.1. Classification (NCBI taxonomy): domain Eukaryota; kingdom Metazoa; phylum Chordata; class Actinopteri; order Cyprinodontiformes; family Poeciliidae; genus Poeciliopsis; species Poeciliopsis prolifica. Next base: position 1,159,576 of record NW_026562382.1, read on the forward strand.
AATGATCATCATGTGGCCAGAACAACTCTGTGGAACAGCTAATTTCAAGCTGGAACATAATCTTATGCTCTCAGCAGCTCTTTTGCAAAGAATTATGCTTGTTTCATATTTAACGTTTACTCAAAGTGCCATTTTCTCGTTCGATAGCTTTGCGGTTATTAATGACCTCCGTCTCTCGCTCCCGAGTGCTCCAGACTGCTCAGCTTGTCGAATGTTTAGTTATTCCTCTACCGCCACTTATGGGAAAGATGATGTTTTCGGCTAGTGTTGGGAGGAGTCGCGCTTTGGGCCGGAAGCACGGCTTTACGCCTCTAACAGAAACCCATTAGCCTCAGCGCGTTGAACCGGCTGCTGCAGGTCAGGGGGAAAAAATAACTAACATGTGGGAAATGTAAACAGGTTGGGGAGTATTTATGCACTGAATCAAGTTGTGTTGACAAAAAGCATTTCACCATGACATACACATATTAAATGCTAAAACCTTCAATAATTCTAAATATTATTGTTTGTGCTCCAAGTTTTAGCTTCCTTAGTGGCTGATAAATTAAAGTTTCAGATCATCAGGAGGTTTGAGATCGTGCTTTTCTTCAAAATTCTTTAAGATTATCAATTCAAGATCAGATCATCTACTCCTGTCTTAACTGTGGCTAATTACCAGTTGGCTAATTACTGCTAAAACACATGATCAACCATGACAAAAAGAAAACAAACAGGAATGAGGTCGAAAATCAAACTCAATAAATTCAAACTAAATGATAAATTTAGGCACTTTGGTGTTCCTGAGTAATCCAGCACGTCTCCCGGGCTGTGATGATTTATCACAGCAGCAAAAAAGCAAATGCTTGGCCAAGCATCATTAACAATAAATGGTGACACCGAGTGAGGTGCAGTTGTGCCTTTAAAGTCTGTAACAAAAAACATTTTGGGCATTTTCATTCTACTCCAGCGTCCAGTGCTCCTTTTTAAAACCATGTTCAGTAAATGGCCAGGATCCCAACTAACCAAGCAAACACCATCCAACTTCTGACTGTCGCCAAACTGTCGTTCCTCATCCTGGCAAAAGCAGCGCCATAAATCAGTGTTTCGACAGCTGACGGTTTAAATGGTGTGCTGTTCCAATGTGTCCCTCCTATCAAACCAAATCAACTCAGTTGATGGTTACAGCTGCATTTCAATAAATTACTTTATGATGGAAAACATGTGCAAATACATTGTTTTGAAAAACTAAAGTATAACAAGTTCACACCTAAAAAAAGGTGAATTTCTGCTCATTTTGTTGATTCCTGCTTGCAGAAATTGGCCCGTTCAGCCGATTTTTCCACTGTGTATTAATACACATTAAAGCGCATCTGGTGTGTGAACTATAACATTATAAGAGTTTTAAGAGGTGGTCTGAGGTGTTCATACTCTTTTTTATTTTTGTGGGAAGTTGTAGTAAAATGTGGGAAACAGTGAAGTATTGTCATCATACCTGATAGCGTCAAAACTAATGCTTGAAATATCATCCGTAGCACAATCAGCAGGGCTGATTCTTTCAGCTGCCGAGACAACATGCACTACATCAATGTTGGGGAAACAAATCCATTTTGTTGTTGATTTCAGAAATAAAAAGGTTTCAGAAATCACTAAACAAACATTGTCCATCAGGTTGTTGAGCTGCCTTTGTAGGCCTGTTTTGTAAAAGATACATAGAGCAAAAAGCCAACACCTTCTATTGCACTGTATGTCTAAAAACTCACATATGATTAGATTCCTAAAGAAAAAACAGCAAGCAGAGCCTCTGATTTAAAAAAATAATGGGGGAGTAAACTTTAAGCCACTATGGTATTATAATATGATTTATGCAGCAGAGATCCATCAGTGGTTTCATCCACATCAAGGGAAGAATACTGGTACTTTTCAGGTTGTGGGTGGGTTATTTTCCTCAGATATGCCATAATCAGCCACCATAAGACACACCACCACAGACACACATAATAGGCTTGGTGGATCGTTTCAGGTTTTTCTGCGAGCACACTCTGAATAAAGACGGAGCTGATTCAGTCCCATTCTTCAACTTCACCTTAAATCAGCAGCTAGATTTATGAAAGTTGGACACAAGTGAGTGTTCCAACAGGACGTCGATACCAGCTCTGGTTAAAAGTTTGCAAACTGTGTTTGAAAGCTAAATCCAAGGTGGCGAACCAACCAGTCTGAACCCAGTGCTACCGTTTTAGATAACACCAAACAGAATCGTAACAGAAGCTTGTTGATGGCTACCAGAAATGTTGTTGACACTAAGGAACATTGAAGTTTATAAAATTGGCACAATAAATCAAATTTCCTGCTTTTACCAACTCAGTCTGAGCTTTACCACAACCGAACGTCCGTCTTTGACGGATGTGGCTGTTCTAAAAGCTTTGGACGTAATGTTATGGATCAGACTTAATAAGAAAGCTTTACGTCAAGACCCTTGTTAAAAATAAACCTGCAGACCAACTACATGCATAACAGAATGCACAACACAAGAAATATCCAGCTCAAAAAAATACTAGTCCAGGCAATACTTTGCAATGTAAATGAGAGGGAGACCGTGACTGGTACCCAGCGGGGTTAGAGACTTGACAATCTAATCCTTTCTCAATCAGTTGTATATTCTATCCCTAAACAATGCAAACGTATATAGGCAACAACAATATTTAGTCTGGATGCTGCGGCTCAGTCAATGAGGACCAAACCGAGCAGTTTTCAGTGTCATTAGTTATGTTTCCACCAACCATAAATTTGTGCAATTTGAATTTTACAAAATGAAATCTCGCTTAATGGAAACAGCAATTTAAAAAGAAAAAACTCACTTTTCAATAAGTTTCTATCTTGGTGGTTTTTAAGCTACATCAAAATTAGTGCATTTCCCCCATGAAATGATCAACAACTGCAGGGTTTCCCCCAGTGTATTATAAGTCTGGTGGGTCACCAGGCTTTACTTGTGCCCACCAGGCTAAACATTTCTTCTTTTTTTTTTAAGTCTTTTTAAAATGTTTGCATGTTTTAACACTTTATATGGTTCGTGTTCAGGTATCAATCTTCAAACTTTCAAAAACAGATAATTATCAAGTGATATTTTCAAATTTTCTGCCAACTTTAAACAGTTTTAACTCAGAAACACGACAGGCCGCCCTCGCACTCAACCACAGGGATTATTAGCAAGTTTTCTGGGGGGAAACCTTGAAGTGGATGTCACCGGCGGAAAAGACGAAGACGACGAAAGGAAGCGGCAGGAGGACGACGGAGCCGCATGTTTTTGAATGACTTATCTTGTGAGCAAACTTATTCAGCTGTGATTTTAATCGCGTTTCTTGTTGAACGGAAACGCCGCAATTGCGTTTTTCCGACATTAGCGGAACATCCACAAAAGTTTTGTGCGCCATGTTTGATACGAGTGGCAACCCTACCATCCTCAAGCGGTCTAAGTTTATTATACCGAAATCCCAGAATCTCAGCTCAGCGTAGAAGACAGGGCACTGTAGTAGAGCTGCAAAATATTCAAAAATAAAGCAACGGCAACGTTGCTTTTAAACACTGTAATGACAATATCAGTTGCGATAAATCCTCGGTTTGCTCATGTCTGTCTTTCTAAGCTGCAATTAGGATGCTGCAGCCATTCTGTGACTGTCAGCACTTGGGCACTATCACATGTTGCAGGGGTGGACGTCTAGTGTAGTGAGACTCCATCTGATAGGCTGAGTGTTAATATGCATGCGAGATGTGAATTCCTGACACACGACACGCTAGTTGATGCAACTTGATGCAAGCAACTGGATGTCCAGAGACCAGGAACTTCTTACCAAAATGCATTACAAATACTAAATATAGTACTAATGTAGTACTGCTGCGTGATAGTATGCAAAAAAAAAATGTTGTGGACCTTCAAGAAACAGTTACTTGATTGATTAATCGGATGAAAGAAAATTGGCCCATTCTGCAGATTTTTAATGTAACAAATTGTCTTTTTTATGTTAGAAATACATTGAGATGCAAATAAATCAATATATTAAATTTTTAAGTAAGAAAATTAACCTTTTTCTGCCTAAAATGTAATAGAATAGGATTTCTTTAGTGAACATTTGATTATTTGTAACAGATGAAGCATCTGCAGCTAAAACCAGATTTTTAACATCAACATGTGAAAAGCTCAGGCCTTTCCGTGTGACTTATCAATACAGTGTAGGGCCGATCTGTTGATGTTTTCAGCGATGAGAATAAAAATTGGACAGCAAAAGGGGCTTAATATGAGATTTACATTTTCTCTTTTTACAGAATTTGAACCAGGTGTAAGTAACATTATGCTACTTGAGGAGTCCCATGTAGTTTTTGTTTTATCTTAATTGGAAAATGTATACATTTTTTGGAAAGTTCAGAGAATGAACAACTCTGAGCGTGTTGTTCATTCAACAAATTGTCTTTTTTTTAAGTCTATATAGTCCAGTGAACGACTAATCGATTACTAAATTAGTTGACCATTTCAATAATCAATTCATCACCTGTAATCCTATTAATTGTTTCAGATCTTGTTTGTTGTGAATCTGCGCTATATAAATAACCTGATTTGAATAGATTTTCCGGATGACATCTGCAGGCATCTCCTCTGATGCAACTTTACAGCATTTTTGTAAATTATGCACAAAACAAGCAATTCTACACTAGAATTCTTGCCCTAGTTTCTGCAGGAAAACCCTCTGCACTCGTAATTTTACTCCTCCAAGAATAACACTTGATAGACGACGCGTATGCACATCCTCCAGGGCACTGGGTTCCAAACAGCACAACATGCTCTTTGGAAAAACCCTGAATATTATCTATATGAGAGGAACAGCAACAAAGCAGCAGAGACTCCGCCACACCAAATCACATGCAAATGCAACAACAACATCCAGCTCATAACCAACAGATTTTAAAGCCTCTTTTAAACAGAGGAGGGTTCGAGCTACCAGCAGGTGGAAAAAAATGATTCGAGAACAGGGCCGAGGTGATAAAATGTCTGTTGTTTCAGAACCTGAATGGTAAAACCCAGAGGAGACACAAAAGGTGGCAGCGCTCACAGGAGAGCGCAGATGTGCTGAGAGGCAAGGGAGGAGGGAACACCTGTGTTGACGTGTCTGGAAACCTCCAGTGGAGCGTGTTTCCTTCTGCCAACAACGCCACACCTTCCAGCATCGCAGCAGACCTGAACGACCGGGTGACAAACGCTTTCCTGGCTTAAGCTTTAAAGGCTCCTACATACTTCAACCGAAGACGGGCAGTTGTTGGTATTCGCACATCCCTTTCTTACAACAGCGTAGACCACCTGGGAGACACCCCTTCTACCAAATACTCTTGGGGGTTCCCACTTACTCCCTCACAAACCCTTCACAGAGCCAGCGCCACACGTCCGCCTCCTCCGTGAGCAATGCCGTGACAGCTTCCATCGAGGAATTATTAACCGTTCAACCGTCCTATTACTGGGGCCAGGATCTACATGCTAAATGGACTAAATCAATGCTAGTCATCAGCTAATCACTCAACATGCTAGAGACTGCACTCAGTTACTAGTCATTTGCCTATTCTTTTTTGTTGTTTTACATATTAGCTATGTGTAGTATGGTGGATGGAGAAAGTGAATGTACGTTCATATGTTTGTGATGTCCAACACGCTTCTGACATCATGTAAGCCACATGTGTCAAACTCAAGGCCCGGGGGCCAAATCCGGCCCGCCGTAGCTTTTTATGTGGCCCTCTACAGTGTAGCCTGAACACTAAGTGTGATTAAATATATTATCAATCACATCAATGCAGTTTTTATCTGTTTACTGCCAATTTATATCAATCCCTCCAGTTTCTTGAGAATTTAATTGATGTATAATTATAGTCCATGATTTATACAGCGAGTAAATAAAAAGTCGCATTTATTATTAGTCCCTGAAGGGACTGAAAAGATGTTCAAAAATATTATGTAATTTTAAGAATTTATTGACATATTAACAGTTTGTGAACAGGTTTTATCAACACGTTCTGGCACAACTGGCCCTTTAAAAGCCTTCATGATCTTGATTTGGCCCAAAACGAAAAGGAGTTTGACACACCTGATTTAAGCTAACAATGCTAACATTAGACTTTCATTTTACCTTCTACATTAATGTTTGTGTACTGAATGGATCAAGTCAGTGTTAATCAACATGCTGGTGTCAACATCCTACCGGTTGTGCCAACATGCCAGTGATAGCCCTCATTCTAACATTAGCATTTCAGCTAAATTAAGCATATTAGCTATTTTTTTATACATTATCTATATTTAGCTTACTTTGTGGAGTTAGCTGACTTTCCATGATAGTGATATACTGACAGCAGTTAAGTTAACCTTAGCATGTTAGCTAATTTTAGCATATACACTAATGTTTGCACATTGAAGGAAGCAAGTTAGTGTTGGAGAGCATGCTAGGGATAACATGCATCCACCTGGTAGTATCAACATCCAAGGCGCTCTACATGCCAGTGATAGCTATCATGCTAATGGTAGCCGTAAAGCTCATATAAACATTTGAGTTATTTTTTCATACATCACATGAATGGAGTCCATGTTAGTCAAGATGCTAGTGACACCCCATGCTGCTGACTTCTAGCTAACCTTAGCATTGTTGCTAATTTTCAGCATCAGAACCCTTGATTCAGGTTTGATCGATACACACTTTTTAAGATTTCTTCTGAAATGTTGTAGTCATAGAAGTTATTTAGTGAAGAATTTCACTAAATAACTTCATTTTTTGAAAATTACGGAAAATGCGCGTAATTTTCCGTTATCTCAGTTAAACCTTTTTCAGAAGTATTCATGTCACCTGCGGATATAAAAGCTGTATAGTGGCAACAGACTAGTAGAAAATAAATATCAAAACTGCTGTCCAAGTGCATTTCTGCATAAAACACATCAACTTCTGACCAATCACACAACATTGCACAGAGCTAGCAGCCAGAGCGGGAAGCCATTCACCTCACCTGTGCCTGTTCTCGTCATGTCCTCCCTGTCCGTGAATTATCACCTGCCCTGAGCCGTGCTTCCCCTCTTTGGGCGAGTCAATGTGCGGGATGAGCACGTCCTCCAAGCCCAGGTCGAAGCGCTTGTGCTTGGAGTTGTCTGGGAGGAAAAAGAAGGCCCCGAAGCATAGGGTGATGAAGGCACTGAGAATGAGGAGGAGGATGAACTTCTCCGACAGCCTCAACGTGGCTCTGTGGTGCGTGAAGGAGGAGGCGCCCGGCGACAGAGTGGGTATTCTGCGGCCCGACAGCGGCAGCAGAGCCGGTGTCGTCATAGTTTCTGGGTCGGGTTAAAGAGTCAACTCGGGGACGGGGGCGGGGGGTGGGTGTCGGTTTCCAGGTGCCACAGAGGTGGTGCTGTAGCGGCATGCGTCAGCTGCTGGGCGTTATTATCTCATCCCTGCGTTAGGGTGTCGGGAGGCAAAGAGGGAACAAGGCGCCTCGGCGAAGAAGCGACTGGTCAGGAAGGAACGGGTCATAGTGAATCTGGGGAGAAAAAACAGGTGTTACTAATGGTGTCCATTTACAAAACCAGATGCAGGAGCAGATCTGCTGGCACTCCTGATAAGAGGTAATTAGCTTTTTTTTTTATTGCAGCAGGATAACTGAAATAAATGTGAAAACTGCAACGTTCCATTTGAGAACATTTATCCAATAAATAACAGAAGGGCACCATTGTTGGTCATCTGAAAAACAGCTTTTAGAATTCAATTCAAAAACACTTTATTCACTCCAAAGGAAAATGAAATGTCATAACTCATATCATCCAAGTATCTCTGTAGATAGGAATGGTGTGAGGAGGAGAGCATCTCTGGTAGCAGTCAGTCCGTTAATGAATTAGAAGGCTGCTGCTGTGTGACAGTCTCATGACTGCAAACACTGCTAATCCACCTCATTTGCTTGTGCCGCACCTCTTTAGATCTCCGTCTGGTGGCCGGGCAGAGAGGTGTTGGAGTTGTCATCCTTTCCTGTTCTATTACAACAGCCGGAAGAGATGGTTTGAATATAACTGCACTACGGCTGAAACAATTAATAGTGATCAATCGACTAAATTATGCAGCTGTCAACTAATTTAGCAATTGATTAATCTTTAACTGGAGTATGCAGACTCAAAAAAAAAAGTCCAGTTAGTGAGAGAACAACATACTCACATGAGTGATTAACCCAAAACTGTAAAAAATATATATACATATATATGTAGATGCATCTTTTATTACAAATGATCAACTATACGCTGAAGAAATTTTATTAAATTTTAGGCATTAAAATGTTTGGGTTTTTTTTTCCATCCATACTGCCTTCAACTGAACCTCGACGCGGATCGCTGCTCGCATCCAAAATGATCAGTGGCCCACGATCTTTGATCCACTGTCAAAAGTGCAACTTGAAAATGAGTCGACCTAAACGAGGGTTTTAAATTTTCATCATTCCCTTCCCAATCGAACAGTCTGACAAAATACCCTGGTGTGAAACGGCGTCTGTTTGGCAACAGACGACCCAGGTGGTTTAGGTAGGAATCAGAAAGAAAACTGTGTAGAAAAGCACTTTGTGTTCTTCACGAAGTACCTGCGGCAACAAAATTCCGCTAAGCTCTTTAATAGTTCATTAATGACCTACAAAACAGAGAAGCGCAGGACACACAGACCTTCTCCAAAAACCGTAACAGAACCCAAAACCAGTGAAAGGAGCTGAACAGAAAATGGTGAAAAACCCCTCTCTTAATATGTATCTCAAGATCGAGTGCTGCGCCTTTCCAAACAGAAATTACACAAAGTACTAAGAGCATAAGTGCCAACAATTGTGCCACAGATTTTTAGATATTTTCTCAATGATATTTTCGCATTTATAGGCTTCATTCGGTTATTCCACAACTTTTCCAGGGAACTATCGGCATCATACGGCGACACGCAGACAGAACGACCTGCTCAGAGTTTTAACACTTCAAAATTACAGAAACACACCATGAAAAGTCAAGAAAAATCCACCCTTATCAGATGAAACGGCAAAATAGTAAGCAATCCTTTCCTGTGCCGTTTTGTCATATTCCCCTCACACACGCACGCACACACACACAATAATCCTTAATCCTCCAGCAATGAGAAAAATGACAAACATATTTCCAAGAGGCTTAAGGTGTCAGGCTGTGCAACAACTGTGTGATCAACAGTCCTGCACTCTATCGAGCTCTTCTTTTTTTAGTCGATTTTGTTGCACTTTGGCACAGACCGTCATCTCGCCTGTCATTAAATCAGAAATGCAATTAACAGAACTAGGGAATCGGGATCTCCAATCTGCTCGGAGAGAGGAAACAAACGAGTTTGGTTGCAGCATGCATCAAAATGTTCTAAATATTCCCAATAAATGCAACGCAGACGTTTTCACTCTCACGGACCAGAGATTCGTCGAATATCTTCGATTGTGCACTTGGAAAAAATTAGGGAAAAAAAAAAAACATCATCCAAGGCTGTGTCCGATTGTGGTGATGGGTGGGCAAATGGAAATCAAAAGATCAGCCCCATGATTAAAAGACTAAAACACAACCAGCGAAAGTGCTGTTAACACAAACGATTATCCGCAGGCTGTGTTTGCCCGTAGAGCGGGTTTTTGTCAACGTCAGCGTGGAGCAGCGATGTATCGGCGTGTTCACAGGCTGAATACCAAGTTCATTTTGTGACAGTGCCAGCCTGTGATTAGCCTCTATAGAAGCTAACAGCCAGAGAAGCTAACTGCTGCTAGTCCTGGCTAACAGAGGATGTGGGGAGGAATGTTGACTAACGCCAGAGGAAATACATGAATAAAAACAAAAATTAAATATTCCGCTTTTTTACGTATCTTGTTGTGTTAAGTAACCAGCTGGTGGGAGTAAAACCCCGAGTCTTAAAAGCCTGCTGGGGGACGCTCGCTGTGTGGCTAGGCTGCTAATGCTAGCTAGCTGCGAAGCTACGGAGTGACCGAGGCGCCACCTCGGTGTGCCGCATAACCACCTTTCTCGTCCGCTCTGCGAAAAACGAAGCCGTGCGGGATTCCCGGTCCACCTTTTAAACGCTGTCCTCATGTCCACGAAGGCTCCAACGCCGCTGTCGTGACCGGCTGCGGGTTACTGGGGGGTGGGTGGGAGTGGGCAGCCCGGCTCGGAACCACAGAGCAGCGTTCCGGCCAGCCGAGCTACGCCGACGTTGAGGAGGATGTTGACGAGCAGCCGCTCCGCTCTGACGGACCGCAGCGACGGACTGACTGAGCTGCTGCTGCTGCTCCGCGATCCAGCATCAACTACTCAGCCTGCCTCCTCCGGTTAGGGACCGTCTGACTAAAACGAGGCTGGCACAGTCACAGAGAGACCACAGGGCTCCGTGATGTGCAGAAAATGAAGCAGTGACCTTCCACCATGTGCAAACTCTAAACATTCACAAGACAAATATATCCCGTTTGAGGAGCCGTGCTTTATTTAGCGGTAAGTAATTAGAGCTGAATGTAATGTACCCCAGGAAAACACAATTAAGGCGCAGCAGAATCAGTGCCGCCATTACCTGATAAGGGGACATGCTCGTGGATTGTTTATTGCTGCAGGCCAAATATGATTTTAATGTTGCTTGTTTGTCTGAGATAAGCTACTGCGAAATTCACTTTAATAAAATGGAAAGTAATTGCACTGCTGGTGAAGTTGTCACAGTGTGGGTGTGCTGTACATTTGTGCCTGTACTGTGGGTCTACTTGTCTTTCCGAGCGTGTTTGCTTTGGGGCGGTAGCCCAGGGCAGTGATATTCGAGGGGCGACATTTTGTTTATTTATTTTTACGTACGGCGAACGTTTTGCAAACATTACACCTTATAATAAATAGATGGTGTTTTTAGAAATAAATATAACAAAATTATCTAAAAATAAATAATTTAAATATTGTTTAAATAGTAAGTATTTAAATAATAATTAAAATTGATTAAAATTAATAAATATAAATACACTTAGCTTATTTAAATACATAAATTTAAATATTTAGATTTATGATTTTAAATATTTCATGAATTTAAATTCATTAAATATATTTAAATTATACATTGTTATATTTAGTATAATATTTATTTAATATATGATGCTGTTTTAAAGCAACCATCCATCAATTTATACTGTGTAATGTTTAGATCTGTGTCTGTGATCTGTAATTTGAATGAATAAATATATATGTTTTGTATTTTGTTTTGATAGGGTACCAAAACTGACCCAAGCCCATGGGCACTTATTCTTCTTTATGCGGCTCTGGATGCATCTGAAAATGATGTTCAGATTCAGTTAAATTCAAAAATACTTTGTTTATACCAAAGGGAAGCTAAACTCGAGTCATTCTGGCGGGTAAAATCTCTGGTAGCAGTCATGCAGCGACTCTGAAGAGGCCTCTGACTGAAGACTGTTGCTGTTAACCAGTCTGACGACAGTTGAATTTTCGTTAGCATTTCCTGGATGACGTCATCAGTTGTTGGCAAGCACCGCTAATCCAACTCCTTTGCTTTTGCCACTCCGCTTTAAATCTCCGTCTGGCCGTATGGTTAGAAATTCGGGCAGAGTTGCAGACATGACTCTAGACCAGAAATAAAGATTTGCATAAACAAACATGTGAATTAGACCAACATGTCCTGGATTTTAATTTCCTCTCTAAAAACAAATCTGTTGCAATTTCCTATGACCTGACAAGTCACCTGCGACCAGGATCTATTAAATCACATTTACAAACTTTGATGAATGGATGGCTGTTTTCCTTCCATGCGTAAAATCGTTTCAAAACTGATTTTTGGACGACTGCCGTTTCCAAACTGTTGCTCCTCCTCAAAACAAAATGGCGTCAAGCTATAGATTGTGTCACACACAAATCTGAGCAAACAAACAAAACAGATCCGTTGTCTTTAGTGGTCCATTCGTCTTGTGCAGGAGGATCGGCGTCAGCAGCAACCCTGCGGCAAATTGCCGCGTTGCATTTAAATAGATTTTCTGTGTTCTCAGAATCCCTCAAAACGGCAAACCATAAAACAAAAGTCTCTGTGGTAATCACGAGGCTCATCACTCGGCTTCATCAATAGCCTCTTAAAAGGAAAAGAGAGAGTGCATGCTGTTTACTTTGTTTCTTTACTTCATCTGTTGAGGTCCGCACAGCAACATCTTCATTAACAAGAAAGCGGCGCAAACATTTTTCACTAGCGAGCTTAATTTTCCAATTGTACAAATCCCTAACAAATAGAAAGCCGCCTTACTGGTATAGAAAATAAAAAAATAAAAAAAGAAAAGAATCGAAATGGCTGGGGAAAGTAATGTAATTAAGCTATATGCATTCTTCCTGCAAACTGAACCTTCTGGATCAATACGCTGTGAAGGTTTTGTACTTCAAATTGACAAAACTTGGCAAATTCAGTCTGTTTAATCAAATGTAGTGTGGGTTGAGCAGCCAGGCCAGAAATCGTCTTGCAAAGCAGTCGCCCCACTGAATTTCTTCTTTATTTTTTTCACATTTTGTCCAAACCCTTCTAAACCTTTCAGTGTGTTTTTGAGGGGGTGTTATTTAAAGTGCTAACCTAACAGAAAACAAGATAAAATGGAAGGAAAGTGAGCCATGTTTTGGGCTCTTACAAATAAAAATCTATAACAAGTTTATTCACTTACTGTCAGCATTCATTTAAAAAAATAAATATATTTTTTTTGTGGTCAAGCAGATGTGAAATCAAAATAGAGATATTAATTTTGCATACAGCACATACAATATCCTGAACAGTTTGTACATGATTGACAGCGCTAAGACCCTCCTTCTGGCTGTGACTGGTTGTTTTTGATTGGAGCGGTGCATATATATATATATATATATAATATATATATATATATATATATATATATATATATATATATATCATATATATATATATATATAACTAATAAAGTGAATTATAAAGGATAAATAAAATTATCCTTTAAAAAAAGGTTTGGTTGAGACCAAAACTCCAAACCGAAGACTTTTGTCACCCAGTTTATGGCAGAAAGAGAAAAAAAGACGATAAATCGTGAAAAGAGAAATTATAAGAGTTTGTCTTAACCTATCAGGCAATTAACTGATTTGTTGATTATTGTGACAAGCTTAGTCATAGGACACTCTGGAGGAGCTGCAGAGATATCTAGCTAAAGTGAAATAATCTGTTGCCAACAGGATGACAAATGCATGCCTTAGTTTTCTGAATTCCCCTTGTAAAAAGTGTTGGAAATAATCATTTTTGCATTAAAAAAAACATTTAAAAAGTGCAAGTACTTTTCCAAGGCAGTGTATTGACCCCTATTGTATCCTGTGATTTTTTTTGTGTTTTTGGCAATGAGGGAAGTGTCAGGCGTCACCATTATCTTCAGGAGCGTTTCCACCACTCACCCAGCAGTTTTCAACTTCGCCCTGGCCAAGAGCACAATCCCAGCCAGGAGCTTGGCTTTCGCCACTAAAGAAGGCTGTAATTTGTCAGCAAACTTCAGCAATGACACTTCTTGAGCTGGCTGACATGTGTTGCAACTTGGGTCTGGGCCACAAACCTTGTTGAACCACAAACGTCACGCACCAACAAAGGTGACCATGTTTTGTTCTGCTGCTCTGCTTCTCAGAGCACTTAAGTACCGCTTTCTCAGTCTGTTGGTGGGGGGTGAAGAAGAAAAAGAAAGAGTTCAAGAGGACCACATAAACTTCAAAACCACCCATTCAATTTAAGTATATATACTTTAGATAACAGGTAACCGGAAGCAAAATCGAGTGTTTTGAGCGTGAGGAGTGTGAAGGGAAAATGCAGCCAGTGTAGCACAAATGTGGCCATTTAGAAAAGATTAGCAAACCATTTCACAGTCTAAAAGCTCCTGCAGCAACTTTCACTGATAACGGAGCAAAATGAGAAATTAAAACGATCTGAAGTTCTGCTGCAAAAGCAGCACCTTGAGGTTATTCATGCCGCACTGCAAATGAACTTTCCCTGCAAAATTCAAACAGAGCTCACAAAGGCGGGGTTAAATGTCAAACCCTCTCACAGTCTCAGCTCAAACGCTGCAGAAGAGGGAGGCAGATGTCACGGTTGGACCACAGGGACGCAATGGGGGAGTGTCCCGTCAGTTTGTCAGGATCCATTCGAATTGTCCTAGAACTACAGGAGGGTTTTCAATTGAACTTGTCCTCCAATGGGAACTGCAGTCTAAAAGACATTCAACCTATACAACCTAAAACCTCAAATACCTGGTAACACTACATAACATGATAGAAAATGGATAATAAAAAAAACAGACAGCAAAGGTCCTAAGTGTTCCCTGATAGATGGAAATGTTGTTTGAAGGTTTAAAGTTAAACAAACAGCGGCTATGCCAACAATTACCGGGGACGCAGGTGATCACAAACAAAAAGACCCGCAGGAAGACTTGGTAGTTTCAGTTTTCACAGTGCAGCGCGCACTAAACCCTGGAGGGCCAAGCAGGAACACCACTACTCATCTAAATGTGGAAGACAACCAGGCCTACCTAACCTGCCTAAGCTGTCAGGACACGTTAAAAAGAAAATGTAGACAAATCAGCTCTAACTTGTTCCAAGTAAAGAAGAGTTGGAAGTCTGTTCCGTGGAGAGTACAAGCAAACCTGAAGCCTTTGGAGGAGAAACAGAATACCAGATGAGTCCAAGTCTTTTTGGCTTGTTGACCAACATGTCAACCTCAGATACTTTGTCATTCTCAAACTACTCTGTGTGTGTAATGCACCTGCTATCATTCGCATCGTTTGCAATTAGCTCAAATCATACCAGTTTCATTTCGGTTATTGATTTTAACCTTACAGGAAGGAGTAAAAGAAATATTGGCTTTTGAAAGGCAGTGTGGCATTTGAGTGTGCCACATTATTTGAACAACCTGAAATAAACACCAAATATACAGTAAGCAAGTGTGAAATCTGATGTGACAGCAGCCGTCAACAGGAAGACGTTGAGTAACGACTACAAAAACAAAGACGTTTTGTCTGTGAGCGGTAGTTTGAGTTATTCAATGTTAATGGATGGAGAGAATGAACTGCCTATTTTCACAACTCAGTTTGACTTCTGTTTGATGACACTCTTTAAGGAGGCAAATACTTTTTTCACTCCACTGAATGCCTTCAAAAAGGTGGACTGCATTCGTTTTGCTTTGTTTTCAGACGTCTTGTGATGAACGGCGCATTGCCGTCGCCACGCACCAACCTGTGATCTCCTCTGACATCGACAGTGACAGCAGCGCCGTGCCGAGTTTGGCAACATCGGTTCACTGAGTTCATCAGCTCGTCCTCAACTTCGCCACCCGATGGGGGATAGCAGGGTTTACAAGTCAACCCCGCCGGGAGTGAATTAGAGGTTTGTAGCGAGGGGCTACCACAACGAGTCGCACTCTGTGCCCTAATATTGCCGCTGAGATCTGATATATCACTGACCGTGTTCAGAAAGAGCTGAGCGGTCACAAAAAGGCCGACGGTTTCCGAGTCAGAGACGAGCTTCAGTGAGGGACGGGAGGGTGTCCTTCACGTCAACGCATCTTTATTCATCACAGTCAGAGGGATGGATTTCTGGACTGTGAATAATTTATCACACATTTCACCCACCACAGACGCAGCAAAGAGAGAGAGAGAAAAAAAAACTAAACACGGCGTCTTCTTTGTGATAAATAGGGAGGCCAAGCTGAGAAAAATACCACAGAAGTATGACCAAAGACGAAGATGCTGTGAAAGGAACCAACTGTGATCAACTCTTAACTCTGAAGTCTAAAGATGGTGGAGTATGACAGTTTTTTTCTCCCCCTTTGACTGAAGTCCTGCACCTGTGGGAGTCCGCCTGTCAGAGCTCAGCCAAGATCCACTCTGACCCCAGCCTCTGGTGCACAGGAAGTGTGCGTCCGAGGCTTTAATCCCACGCTCCAGCGCTGACAGCTGCATACATTGCTGCGAGGGAACTCTGCTGCAACGCTCCAGTTAATGGTGCGATGCGCGGACTCCGACTCCGTAAAGAGGAGAGGGACTGAGAGCATCGATGCTTTTTACCGAAGCAGAGCGTGAATATTTCTAAAGAAATTTTCGCATTTTTGTCCTGCTATGGCCACATAGCAGGACAAAAAGTGTGTTTTGTTGAAGCGTTATGAGACAGACCAAAGTCAAATGCAAAAATTTTAATTTTTTTTTTACACTTTTACAAAGAAAAATCTGAAAAGTGCGGCATGAATCTACTTTTAAACCCAGCGGTAGTGGCTTGTAGAATCCCCGTTGTTGCTAAGAGATTTGGGGTATCTCTTAGCTTGCCTATCTAGACTTTGCGAAATCTTACCCGTTTTATTTGGTACGTGTAAAATTTCTTGGTCGGATTGGAATGGATTTGGATTAAATAATCCAATTGCATCTTTTTTTTATGGCCACAAAGTGAATCAATCCGATCATGACGTGTATTTTCATGCAGAATAGGCAAAGAGTTGAAAAATATCCCTGTAAAAACACAGAAGTTGTTCTTCTGCACTGAACATAAAAGCAAAAATGCATTAATTTGCTCATTGTGAGTCTTCTTAGAACCCAGAATGAACCTGTTGATCAATCGGCATAAACCACCCCTTTGATTACAAGTTCATTCTGATTGAGCTGAATTACTTTTATCAAAACATATTAAAATGTGCTTCTCGCCACATTGAAGGACAATGTTCAGAAATTGAGCACATCTCCAGGCCTCCAGGAAGTTTGTGACCATTTTAGCAGCTTCATTTTACAAAAAAAACAACAACAAAAAATCTCTCCCTAATCCAACAAGTGTATGTAATTTATACGAACTGAAAAAGCAAGACTGAAACAGTGTCTGCATGCATTGCATGCTTTGCAACAAGCAGCAGGAGTAACCAGATTTCTCGCCTCCACAGCTCCGGGTTGAGCGGACTCAAACTTTAGCATCAACTATCAACTTTTCATACCCTTCTAGGAAGCTCATCAATTTTTAATTGTGAGAGAGACTCACAGCGTTCACTCAAAGCAGGCAATAAAAGTACATAACTCAAGGTTGCATTTGTAATTCTGTTTTCTCGCTGTCTGGCGGCGAAATGAACAAATCGTTCATGCGGGGACAAACGTTTCCTTTCGTGGGTTCAGGAAGAAGGCTAATAATCTCGCTATGACTCAGGAACCTGAACATGCCATGTGTCTTGTGTATCCCTGATCAATACCCGTTTGATCTGCGGCTCATCGATTAGTCGAGCTGATTAGGTGCTCATTACCCCACCGCAGTCCGTTTTGATTTTCAGTCCAATTAAAACCGACTCCCCACTGCTGCTGTCTTTTGACCGTGAAACTGGCTTCATCCTGTGATCGATGGTTTTCTTTGCACCAGAGTTCGACGAGAAACCATCTTGTCCAAAAGAGTGGATCTTGTGGATTAGCATTCAGAAACATTTCCGAGTTTCCCCCAAAGGTTTGCCATTGGTCAAATTTCTAACACGTTTACGGCTGTTTCACGATGTACTGGCCTATCAGTTCGCTGCACACCATCATCGACTCTTGCTTACTCCTGAGAAGACTTAAAGATCCAACAATGCCAAAAGACAAACGCTCCCAAAGCATTTTTAAAAATGTTGCCCCAACAAAAGCAGTTCTGCGATTGGCTAGTTGAGTTGCAACCCTTTTTGAAGCCACCAAACAGGAAGACGCCCCAGTGTTTTGGCCCAGACGCACCTGAATTAAAGGGTTAAATGATCTGATTCGGGTATGGTGGACGGTTGTCCTCACGGTTTGGCGTTTTACATCCCTGCTTTAATCTGACCAAAAATATTAGCAGTGTTTCTCAAATTTAGCTTTTTGAAAATATGGTTACTTTTGGGAGAAAACACAAGAAAGCATTTCATTTTATTAATCAGGATTTACACAAGAGGTCCTGACATTTTCTGAGAAAATAATATACAAACATCCATATTTAGTCTGAATGAGTCATTTTTAAAGTTTTATTGGGGAAGTGGAAATGAAGAAAACACTGCGGCTGACTGCAGCTGATTTTGTTCTTGATTACCTCTGCAAGCAAATTTCCACTTGTCTTTTCATTATATTTTTGAACCTTTTTAAAAAAAATTTAATCACACCAGTGGGGCGTCTTTTTCGCTACATAGTGGAACAGATGTAGAGGAGGTAGACGTGAGATTGTCTCTCAAAATGTAAATTTTGGGTTATTTAACGACGACACAATGTAAAATAACAGAAATTGTGTTTAAGGTATTCCCATAGTCCTCCCAAGTTTACATACGATGAGTGAAGCCAGTTTTAGTCAAACAACTACTTTTGAAATTGTGACAGCAGAAATTGTCAGCGCCGGTATTTTCAACCCCACCCTACCTGGAAGATCAGAAAATGAGAAAACTAAAAGTTCTCCTCAGAACTGAAATGCGTTGCTGTTCTTTTTGCTGGCTCGTCTTATGTGCAACCCGGCTGATCGCCGCCTTTTAAAAACACTTGATCTCCAATTAGGAAACTGAGCTCATCGTGTTGCTCCATCAGCAGGGTCCCAGTGAACTTAGACTCCGGTAACTTCATAAAAAGAGGCTTTATTGGCTTTTACCAACTGCTCTTGTTTCCAGAGGGAGCTGGTTAGCTCCATTTAGAGCTCTTTAACTACATTACTGTCACGACCGTGGCCTGGCCTCTTTGTTTGTAATCTGGTTACACAGTGTTCGACCTGAATGACCTGCAGTCACTGAGTGTGAAGCCTTTTTGTTACACACAGACATGCACATATGTAAGCAGAGCCACACACAGTGCCTCGCAGTAGTTGCAATAGCCCTTCAACTTTTCAAGGGCTTGTCAGGGGACAGTGACATTTGCCACAAACATCACTGTAATTGGGTTTTTTTTTCATTTATTTATTTATTTATTTTTTGAATAAAGAAATCTTTACACGCTGAAAATACAGATTCCCTTCGGTTGCACCTGAAGGTGAACCTCCGCCCCAGCCTCAAGTCTTATTCTTCGACCAGCTTTTCCAGGTGGCGTTTCAGGTGACCTTCATCAGACAGCGTGTGTGACGGCGTGTTTGCATATACGTGACAAAGACGGAAGTCGGCACGGTCCCTTTTGCATCCCAGAGATGAAGTGCCTCTTGGAGAGGGATGTCAGCTGCTGTCACAACACTGGATTAGAAGTGACATGATGCTGAAGGATGTGACCTACATTGCTGTCATCAGTGTGAGGGTTTTTTTGGTTTTTTTTTTTTCTTTGGGGGGTAAAAAAAAACACATCAGGTTGCTGTTCCCATTTTACAATAAAGTTGTGTTATTCAGATTTATGTCAGAGACATTCCAAAACTAAGCATAAATCCACAGAATTATGACATAGTTTGATTCACCAAAAAGACATTTTACCTACTTTTGAGACAATTTAATATTAAAAAAGTACAAAAAAGGTGACATTTGCGATGAGAATGCTGCAGATGTTTCCTTGTAACATGTTGGTTTTCATTCTCACTGGGCAACTTAGCTGCTGACAGCATCCAAACTTTCAGGAGCTCTCACTATGTCTGGATAATCTGAACAAGCAAACCATGAAAACATAAAGGGCTCTAAAGATTAAAGATTAAACAGAAGAAGAGGCATGTCTCAGCTGTGAGAATGCGTTGCATCACGATCTCTGACTCGCTCAATTGCAAGGTACATTACTTTAGAGCTCTATGATGGGTGAAGGCGGTTTATGAGGTTCAACAAAAGCCTCTGTGGTGTGCACGCGTGTACCTGTGTGTGTCCTTTTAAATTAAGTCATTGGAAAGAAAAAAAAACTACAGAAAAAGAAAAAAGGGAGTGTGACAAAGCCACTCTTTAAGCCATTCCATCATCTCAAATCCACACCTGTCTCCATCTAATGGGAATAAGACCAGAGGGTGTGTGTGTGTGTGTGTGTGTGTGTGTGTGTGCGTGCGTGTGTGTGTGTGTGTGTGTGTGTGTGTGTGTGTGTGTGTGTGTGTGAGCCTGCACTGACCTTTCATTTTCAGCTCTAACCACTCTTCACAATCATCAGGAAATAACTCACATTTCCAATCTGCAGGAAGGAATCTGCTCCTGTTAAGGAGGCAGCACAATTACTCAGTGTCGTCTTCAAGCAGCTCTACAATGGCTTTCAGGTCCTGCACTGATCAAATATTCATCAAGACTCAAACTGGCTACGACATGCTTGGAAAAGCTGTAAAACGAGAGTTCTGAATTATTTGTGAAAAGCCACACAGCTACTGCAGTTTATCATTAGGAGGAAAAGTAACTTTCTCCTGCCCCCTACTGGGCTTTTAAGGTTACTACTATCTGGTATGATGAGTATGCGGTCAGTGGCTGTCCACCGGTAGGTTTTCTCCAGATTTATCTTGCGACATGTAGCTTTGCTTTGTAAATGTCGCTGCATATTTCTCAACATAATTGCCACAAGAAATTTTATCACTCCAGACCTACTTTCATGCTCGTGTGTGAGCATGAAAGTAGTTCTTCGCATCGAAGCAAAGCTTGCAATAAATCAATGAGTGGATTTCTCCAGCTGAACAGAAACAAAACTGAAGTTGTCGTCTTTGGAGAGGAGCGATCTAGAATAAACACGCAGCTTTAGCTGTGACACTAAGGAACCGTTGATCAGGCCTGAAGTCTGAGTGCAGTGAAGAACTCAGACCTGAACATTCAGAGACACATAAAGACAGTTACAAACTCGGCCTTTTATTGCCTGAGGAACATCTCTAGAATTAAAGGACTAATGTCGCAACAAGATCTAGAGAAACTAATTGATGTGTTTTTTCTTTAGTTGCATTGATTGCTGCAGCAGTGTCTATAAGTCTTGCTTAAAAAAATGAATCCTGATCCAGAATGCTGCTGGTTTTCTCACTAAAACCAGGAAGTAGCTCAGAGAAAAGACTTTAAGATATTGTACCATACAGTGCAGCCATCACTTGGAACGGCTTAGCACCACAATACATTAAAGATCTGCTGCTATTGTCAGTCAATAGCAGCAGATTCAGTCAAATTTTATTTGTGCAGCACATTTCAGCAACAAGGCAGCTCAAAGTGCTTTACATTATGAAAAGACAAATCAACAATTGAAACATTACATTTTTTTCAAGTGCCATCATTTACACATCAAAATATTGCTTAATGTGTCGTTAACTATGGTACAAAAGCAACTCTAAGCAGGTGGGTTTTTAGTCTAGATTTTAAAGGAGCTCAGTGTCTCGGCTGTTTTGTTATTTTCACGTCAGCCTTCCAGACCACTCAGGTATTCTGGTTCTGACCTGCTCTACAACCCCAGGAGCAAACCTGGAGAAGCAGCATTCATGTTTTATGATCCTCTCATCTGAAAAGGACAAAAACAAAAAAAATACACCGAGTTCCTTCAAACCAAGGCTAGAAACCTACTGGTTTAGATGCCTTTGATTCATAATACCTGAAACATTGATCAACGTATCAGATGTTTGATTTTGATAATGGCATTTGACAAAATGTACTGTTTATGTCTTGTTTTATGATGACTTACTATACTATAGCACTTTGATAAGCTTATCAATAAGCTTATTATTTTGAATAATAATCTTATTATTGATAATAATAAACTTATTGTCTATTTGTCAAGTTATTAGACAAACAACATGTCAAATAACTTGACATGCTATATGTGTAGCATGTCACAAACAACATGTGACATGCTACACAATAACACAAGTTATTTGTACTGTGCAAATAAAGTTGACATGTTGAATTTGTTAATGCTCTTTGTTGTCCAATAAAAATGTACTTGATTTCTGATGCAATAACATTGTTGTGGTTATTTTGTTTAATTAGCTGCTTTGGGATTTTGTGTTATTCACACAGGTGCTGTACAAATAAAATTTTATTGTGATTAAAAAAAACACACACACAAAAAGAAAGCTTTAATTACAATTAGATCTAAATATAAAAACAAGGAAAGAGAATGAGAAAATTAAACAATTAATTAATCTTGGCTTTTAATGTCTGACAGGCTGACATAGCTATCTGGAGCCTGGCCAATAAAGAAAACAAAAGAAAAGAGTACAAAAGGAGAGAGCAAAGAAAAGGAAACAAAAACAAAAGCAAAACCTCACTGGGGCAATTTGTTTTTGCAGCCAGCGAAAACAAAATTGAAGAAAAATATAATTGCAATTCATACTTCCATTTTTACGGGGTGACAAAGTAAATAACAAAAACAAGGACTTAATTGTTAAGTCAGAGTTTAGGGTAGAGTTCTCAATTAACATGATATGTGTGATTTTGGAGGGCGAAGGGAAGCCGGAGAACCCGGAGAAAACCCACAAGGTGTGAGGGTGACGGGGGTGTAGTTGGCTGGGACGGGGTTTGGGGTTTGGGTGGGTGGGATGTACGAGTAGTGGTTTATTTTTCATTGTTGGATTTTAGATGCTTGATTTTTTTAAAAAAATGGTTTTTCTTTTTCTTTTTTGTGTGCTTTGTTTTTTTTAAAAGTGTAAGCTGTAAATTATTAACAGGTTTAAGAGACTGATGTTGACATTTGTTGGTGTGGCACATGAAATTTTAAACAATGTGGGTTGTTTTCAGCGTGACTGTCAGGGTGACGTCGCTGTGATCACTGCTATTCCTGCACTGGTCTAACCTTATTTTTCTTCTTAAACCAAAAATTCCAGTATTTTTTAAATAGAAAAGAAAATTTCACACCTTCCTCTTTGCATCGGGAGCAACAGCTTTTGGTGGAACCGGCTTCACTGGGGATGGCCAGGAATTTTGCTGCTCCACCTGTGGAATGTGCAGATTGCATTTCTGGGCCTTTAAAGATGGATTCTACATTCGTAACGAGTGTGTTTGTTATGGTGTCTATTTTTGTTGTGTCTGGGATGTATTCTGTGGGGTTTTTGGCGATGAAATCAAAGACCCCCATAATGGTAGTAATAACCGATTGTTTTAAGTCAGCCAGATGCTCTGATGGTATCAATGCTAATTTTTTCTGGACGTCCAATTTCATTTGAGTGTGCTTCTCATCGGTATGCTCGCTTGATGATGTGGCAGAAACCTCTGACTCAACCAGCCCTTCATTTTCTGCCTCCTTGATTAACCCTGTATAGAAAGAACTGAGGTCCAATCGTGTTGCATCCGACACGTCATTCAGGTCTTGACCAGATGAGTCCAGATGTAGATCTTGGATTTTGGACACTATCAGGTCACACGCAGTGTGAGTGAATTCAGAGGAGTCCATTGAAGACATGTACCTCGCCACCTTCCTCATGCATGCAATGCGATCCAAGGGTTCTGATTTGGAATGAGTCCCTGAAGCTTCTTCCTGTGCCGTGGTTTCATGTGTTGTAACCAAATCTTTCACAGTTGATTCCTTTTCAAGACTTTCTGTTAATTTGGAAGACGGCTTAGGAGATGCGTCAGAGAGACGTGTTTCAGGTTTCACCGACTTACATTTCCTTTTTCCACTTACAGGGGTTTGCTTTACATGGACAAAGGAGATTTTGGTGGAAACACATGGTGATTTTGGGGATTTTGCCCCGGAGTCAGTCTGAAACGATGGCTCAGAAATGTCGTATTCAATGCTTTTGTCAATTCTATGCTTATCTAAGCTCTTCTCTCCTCTCTCTTGGGTCTTTTGTTGTAATTTTGGTTTTGTTATGTTCTTAAAAGCAGATTTTAGCTTTTCATAGAAAGTATGGTATATTTTGCGTTCAGACTTTTGGTCTTCGCTGGGTATCTGTTTCTCATTGATGTTAATGACTGTCGATACTGAAAAGCTTCCTGATGACACGGACGATTTCGTCAGAGTCGGGCTCCTCACCGTTGTTCCAATATCTTTACCTGCAAGTTCTTTGAATTCAGATTGAGTCTCTAATGGCGTTATCTGTTCTGCGGTTTCAAACGTTGACTCAATTTTTATAATCAAATCGGTGTCAGTGGATTCCACTTCAACACTTTCTGTTATTTTGGGAAACGTTTTGGGATATACCTCAGAGGACCGTGTTTCAGTCTTCTCTGATTTATATTCCTCTTTTCCAACCTCAGTGTGACTCCTCGAAGTCATTGCAACAGGAATATCCACAGGTTCTTTGGCTTCATCAAGAGTCTCTAATGGTTCAACCTGTTCTTTGGATTCATCAAGAGTCTCTAATGGTTCAACCTGTTCTTTGGATTCATCAAGAGTCTCTAGTGTTTCAACTTGTTCTTTGGATTCATCGTGAGTCTCTAATGGTTCAACCTGTTCTTTGGATTCATCGTGAGTCTCTAATGGTTCAACCTGTTCTTTGGATTCATCGTGAGTCTCTAATGGTTCAACTTGTTCTTTGGATTCATCGTGAGTCTCTAACGGTTCAACCTGTTCTTTGGATTCATCGTGAGTCTCTAATGGTTCAACCTGTTCTTTGGATTCATCGTGAGTCTCTAATGGTTCAACTTGTTCTTTGGATTCATCGTGAGTCTCTAATGGTTCAACTTGTTCTTTGGATTCATCGTGAGTCTCTAATGGTTCAACTTGTTCTTTGGATTCATCGTGAGTCTCTAATGGTTCAACCTGTTCTCTGGATTCATCATGGGTCTCGAATGGTTCAACCTGTGCCGTGGTTTCACATGTTGACTCAGTTTGTGGAATCAGATCGGTGACAGTGGATTCCTCTTCAAGACTCTCCACGGATTTGGAAAAAGGTTTAGGATATTCCTCAGAGGGAAGTTCTTCAGTCTTCTCTGATTTATATTCCTCTTTTCCATCCTCAATCTGAGTCCTCAACGTCACTGCAACAGGAATATCCACAGCTTCTTTGGATTCATCATGAGTCTCTGATGGTTCTACCTGTGCCGTGGTTTCACATGTTGACTCAGTTTGTGGAATCAGATCGGTGACAGTGGATTCCTCTTCAAGTCTTTTTGCTACTTTGGGAAGTGGTTTAGGATATTCCTCAGAGGCTTTAGTCTTCTCAGACCTACATTCCTCCACTCCACCATCAGTGATTGGCTTTACAAAGGCAGAGCTGGTTCCTGTGCCAATCTGCTCAGACAGTGTTTTAGATGGTGCCCCTAAATATTCCCGAAGAGATGCCTTAGAATCGCTACGCTTGCGCTTTTTGCCAACGTTATCCTCTTCTAAGTGCTTCTCCCCAGTCTGTTGGGTCTTTCTAAATATAGTTTTTTCCGCCAAGCCTCTAAAAGCAGATTTCAACTTTTCCAAGAAGGTTTTGGTTTTTTTGCGTTCAGACTTATGGTCTGAAGCCCTGCCTTGTGACACACCTTCTTTCTTGAGAGTTTGACGTTTCGATGTTGTTGCAACGGGTTGATCCTTATACTTTTTAGATTCAGAGAGACGCTCTAATGCTGCTACCCGAGCCGTTGCCTCAGTTTTTGTAGTCGAGTCTTTGACAGCAGATTCTTTTTTGAGACTTTCTAATTTGGAAAAAGGTTTAGAAGACGCATCAGAGGATAGTGCTGCACTCTCCTCTGACTTACATTCCTCCTTACCGCCCTCAGTAATCGGCTCTACAAAGACAGAGGTAGTGATATCGGCGGAAGCAGTCGATGGTGAGGGAGATGGTATCTGGGTATCTGGGAACTCCTCATCCTCACTTTCACTGGAGGTGTGAACATCATGATCGGCTCGTTGGGTTTCCCTGCGTGACTTGCGTTTTCTGAAACCACTTACAGCAGGTTTCAGCCTTCCAGAGCTGGGTTTGGACTCTTCGACATCAAACTCCTGATCTTCTGAGGAGTCTACATCGATAATGTCTATCTCTGTGCTTGACATAGATTCTCTAGAGAACAGCTCTGGATGGCCAGACAACGCAAAGTAGGACGTCGTTCCAAGAGATGGCTGCTCATGTTCGATGGAATCGGCGTAAGAAGATTCCTTCTGTGATTTGGTTTCTTCTGCAGACTCTTTGGGTCTTCTGCTATGTATGTCAGGGGACTTCTCTTGAAGACTAAAGGGTCGATCAGTGTAAAGTGCTTCAGACTCCTCCGACTTATGTTTCTCTTTCCCACCCTCAGTGAAAGGCTCGTCAAAGACAGGGGAGGCTTCTGTGGAAGAAGCTGATGCTGTTAAAGATACAGGGTGGGTACCTGACCAAGAAGATAATTCATCACTTCTGCTGTCAACAATATGATCATCTAAGTGTTTCTTCGTCATCTGCGGGGTCTTCACATGTGGTTTTTTCCTTCTTAAACGCCCAAAAACAGCTTTCAGCTTTTGAAAGAAGGTTTTGGATTTTTTTAGTTCTTTTTTCTGCTCTTCACTGAGTCTATGTGTGTCAATGAGGTTAAGCTCTGTAGATGAAGAATCGGGTTTTTCAGTCAAATAGCTCACAGATGCTTTCTCGTCAATTCCTTCAGAGGCCAGAGTTCTTCTCGATCGCTCATATTCTGCTTTCACTAAGGCCCGTCGATGTGCAAAAAACTGTTTCAAGTAGGCTGTCACCTTTTGCTCAAAATAACCAGCTCCCATCCTTTCTTTTTCTCTCCATTTCGAACACAAGTGCAGTAGTTCATTAACGTCGCTCTCAACTTGAACGAATGTAGCTAAGATCAGCTTCTCAACAGTCGGCAAATTTGTACAAGAACAAGTTATGGCACTTCTGGAAGAGGGATCTTTTTTCTTTGACTTTGTCGGAAGCACGTTCTGCTGCTTTGTCTTAGTCATCTTCAAAGTATTTTTTGTGATTTATAGTAAATACGTTCCAGTCTCGTCGTACACGAAATTCTCAAAACGATAGATTACGTGTTCTTCAATTGACGAAACGTGCCTACAAAAGTGCCTTTGATGTCAAAAAAAGTTTGACATCAAACGTTCTCGTATGTATGTACTGTGATGTCATGTGCTTTGAAGCAGTGTGATGTCAGAAAGCTGTGAACAAGCCCCGCCCCTGCACTGTAAAAAAGGAACCTCAGGGGTTATCACATTAACAAAAGAATATCATGTACTGTTAACTAAATAATTGCATGTTTGAGCCAAAAACATGATACAATCATGTTGCATAAACAAGATATTCCACAACTTCAACGTTTATAAAATTGAATCATGTTGAGCAAACATGATTCATTATAGTCAGACCGATCCTATGCTGAAGACCACGAGTGAGATCACGCGATATCACGCAAGTTCACGCAAGATTACGGGAAATCACGGGATATCACGCGAGAATACGCGAGACAATCGTTTTTTTCTCGCAAATGGAATAAAATGTATTCAAGGTGAGATAACGTGATTCAATTACGTCAGCTAGAGCTTCCGCCAAAAAAAAAAAGAACGTCGGGGCGTATTACATTAACAAAAAAATATCATGTACCTTTCACACAATAATGTTGGGTTTGAAGCGAAAACGTGATAAAATCATGTTGGATAAACAAGATATTCCACGACTTCACATTTATAAAACTGAATCATGTTGAGCTAACATGATTCATTATAGTTAGACTGATATTGTGCTGACGACAACGAGTGAGATCACGGGATATCACGCGAGAACACGCGAGACAATCGGTTTTTTCTCTCAACTGAACTAACGTGATTGAATGACGTTATCTCAACTTGAATACATCTAATTCCTCAAGCTCCCAGGCCTCTACCAGAGGCCTGGGAGCTTGAGGGTCCTGCGCAGTATCTTGGCTGTGCCAAGATATATATATATATATATATATATATATATATATATATATATATATATATATATATATATATATATTATATATATATATATATATTATATATATATATATATATATATATATATATGTTTTTTTTTTTTTATTCAATATCAATATTTGTCAAAGTTAATCTAATAAAAAAAAAACAGTGACGTCAGTTCCAAAGCGCTATTGTGTCAGACTCATCTCCCGCTGAAGAGGATCCAGCGACATCAAGAGATTACGGAAAATCACGCGAGATAACTGGCTTGCACCTTGTTGGGTTTTTTCAAGGGCAGAGGGGAGATTCCTGGCGTGCATCTACTTAATTTGAAGAAGGTAAGAGTCAAACTATTTTCATCTAAATCCATATAAAAATATGTAACTTAAAATTTCTCTACCATTTGCACCATTTTCTACTTGTTCCATACTTGTGTCACATTATTTCATGTTCTGTAGATTAAGTCGGTTAGGTTAAGGCAGATAGCTTTTTGTTTACATTTATCGCCGCACCATGTTAGGTACATTCTGTGCGAAAAAACTCTGCAGAGCCATATGTAGTGTAAGGGTCACAAAGCTGCTGCCAGAGACACAAATGGACCCCAGAAATGTCACAGTTTTGCTCCTCCTGAGCTCCCTGGAGGTTTAGTGGATTTTTAACACACTGATCTAACATCAGTCTATTTCTAACTATTTTAATTCTATTTCAGTAATGTTACTATGGAGGTAAATGTAGATACACACACACACTTTGGTACCTTTCTATCATCATCGAGATTCTTAATTAATTATGGTAATAAAAAGTCCTACATTTCAGTCGGTGAAACCTGCAGAAAGCATTGCTTTCTGAGCTTTGTTAAATGTTCCTAAAATACCTGTTAGTTATGGATTTCTAGTATATTTTGTCAGGCTAAAACTCTCAATGGATTTATCCATTATTACAGACTTGAGCTTTCTATTTTTTTTCTTTAAAATACATATTCCTCTGCTGTAAAGATGTTGGGGTTTTTTGGACTCTTCTTTGTTGTCCCCAAATAATTGTAGCTCAGAAACAATATTGAAGTTCATTGGTTTAATTTTGAAATGTTGATGTTTTTTGTGTTGATTGTTTGTGCTCATTTTGACCTATGTTACTATTGCTTTCTACCATGTTCAATTCACCATTGTTCTGCACATATGTGCTTGCATACAAGTGTCCAGTGGTTATATTCATGAGGCATTCAAGGGACTTGTACTAAAAGATACAACTCAGTTCAGTATGAATTGCATATTTTAATGGCTGAAAATATATCTGATCTCTTTCAGAACATCACCTGTCTGTAATCCACCGGCGTAAGTACTGGTCAAGGGGCTCATCGGCTATCAAGTTATAGATTTCAGTGGCTAATAGTAAGTTTTGCCAGATCTAAAGTGACTGAATGTAGTGTTAGAGAGCTTATAGAGCTAGAGTTCAGCTAAACATTTATTTGGCCAGTCTGTTTTATTTGTCTTTATTTGCGTGGGGATGTGGAAATGTAAGGAGTGTAGTCTCTCTCTGTCTCGTAGATATGACCTGTTAAAACATTTTACACTTAAACACCGGCATATGCGACGTTATCCATGCCCCACATAGACTGTCCATGTACTTGTAAGACATGGAATGCTTTGCATATTCATTTAAGTAGAAGGATATAGACTGTGTTGACCATTCTGTACTTTTCACATATTTCTTTGATATATTCATGTCTTTATTTAAACCTCTAACAGCTTCAGTTAGATGTTTAAATGAGATGTTAAACTCCATTTTAGTCATGGCATAATGAAGGGATACTAACAATTTTAAATATCTTTCAAATAGACTGCAAGCCACTGATCACTTTTGTTGTGACTTCCTTTGAATGTAGCTATGTTTTCAAGTGTGTGAACCTATACTGCTGGAGTTTTGAGATTGTTCTCATTGTTTTTTGATCTGCATATTTAGGAAGACACTGCTGAGGTCAGACGAGAGTGCATCCTCAAATGTCTGTGTGTACCTAAATGAAGATCCAAAGAAGCTGGTGAGGGAGTACATGGTATGTTAAATTCTCTTTGTGTTTACAATAGAACTCCTAAGAGTTGTTAAAATACTTTCACCAACTAAGGTCCATGAGTGACTCAATCAATGTCAGTCTTAATTTATTTATTTAATTACATGTGAATTGTCTCCCCCCCCAATACCCTTCCCTAACTCCCTTAGGACGTTGATGAATGAAATGGCCAAAGCCGAGACTGTCCTCGGAATCGTCATTTGAGCAGAGGCTGCCGATGCACATCTGGATGTTGGGATTGTCCTGGAGGAGGTGGAAGTTATGAACAGCTTGGGCAGTGTATCTTCTGCAATAGTGATGCTGCTGGGACTAATCTACGCACTAAACTTGAGCTACCCTCAAGTTTAGTGCGTTCAGCACTCAACTTGCTCAGTAACTCAAGCATACCTTTGAAGTAATACAGAAAATAATAATGAAATTGGATGGAAAGAACTTATCAAAGAAAGCACAAGTTCTCAATATGAAACTCGCTGCTAAGTTGAGTAAAGTTTCATATGGAAAATGAGTGTTTAAAGTCTGCAGTAGAAAAGATTTATATTGTTACAGTTCTCTAAGTTGAGCAACTATACTGACATGTTTTATGTTGTAAAGAATTGGCTGGGAAATGAAACTGTAACCTTTTTGTAGTTGTTTTTTTATTTCAATGTCCAACTCAGCTGTGTTTTGTGCTGTGTAAAAAAACGATGTATAACAAAATACAATTGTGTTGTACCTTTTCTAATTGTTGAGTGTTCTTCCTACACTTTCACCTAGTGCTATCTTAAAATGCTTGATTAACGCTTGAAAATATGTCTTTGAATTAACGTCATGAAATAATGGAAAGGATTTTCACACGATTAACTAGCTGTCTTTTAGCATGAAGCATATTTGTTGAGCTAACTTGCTTTTAGTGAGTTGGACCTACTGAATCAGGTAGTGTGAAGGTACCACTGTAAAATAAGGTGGTTTCAACTAGATTTACATTCATCTTAATGAAGTTACATCAATGATTTGGTCCTAAACATTGCAGATTAGTTGGGCGGGCTGTATTGCATTACACTGGGTCACGCTATAGTAACTGAGTTAAAGGAACCTTTAAAACATATGTTGAGCCAACACATTTCATTTGAATTTGAATAACCTTAATGAATGGAGTTGAGCCAACTCATTTGATTTACAATCATCCATTGCCTTACCATAATTCTGGTTAAGCCAACATATTTGGTTTAAATTAGAACAACCTTAATGAATTATGTTTTGCCAACTCATTTTATTTATATAAGAATAACCACAATATATTACGTTGAGCCAACATGTTTGATTTAGAATCACCCATTGAATCACCATTGTAACAAGTGGAGCCAACACATTTGCTTTACATTGGAATAATCTTAATAAATTAGGTTGACCTAACACATTTGCATTAAATAGGAGTAACACAAGTACATGGTGCTGAAATAAAGCAAAGTAATCAGGTGGAAATCCTTTCCATAATTTTTTTATGTTCATCCAATGACTTATTTTTTTCAGTGTGTATATTTGTGTATTTCCTTCAATGAAAACACACATTTGTATGTATATTTTATTTTATTGTGAATACATTCAGTATTTTCTTTGCTATTTGTTGTACTCTCTTATTTATTTACTTTAACTATTTATCTAATTTATATATATATATATATATATATGTATTGCGACAGACTGGCGACCTGTCCAGGGTGACCTCGCCTCTCAACATATATATATATATATATATTCCTTTAATTATTCTTCTTTATTCAAATTGCTTGTTTTACAATTTGAATACATAAATCAGTTGTACATATCTCTGGACCGGAGTACACTATTTTTCATAACATAAGCACAAGGTATTTATGTTGACATGACATGATAGAAAAACGTACAAATGATTCAGTGGGATGGAGATTTCTAGATGCCTGGACGCGACGCAGTAAAACTTCGTCAACATTTGACATGTTTTGAGCTAAATTTTCAAAAAAAAACATTGCTTATGCCGAAGCTTATGAGAAAAGACAAAAACTGTAGAGCATTTTGTATGCCAGTAAATCGGTAATTGTCATCATGTTTCCTGGCATATAATGGGTTTCATCATGCTTCTTCTTCTGCTGCTGTCCTCAGTCACTAGATTTTCCTTTCACTGACACAAACTTCTCTACCTCTTTCCCTCTGTCAACACAGGCAGCCTGTTGATTCATTTGCACGCTGCTGCCACCAAGTGAACAAAGGCTTGCTTCACTATCATGCATTAAAAAAAGACAGCGTAATGAAACACCCTCACTGTCTGACAAGCACTTGGCCCTGGCTCTGGGTTTGGCTAGCTACTGCAGCAGGTTAGCAATATGCTGCAGAATAATGAGGCAACAGGTAATTTCCTCATGTTAGCATGACTGTCCCCTCACTGACTGAGTGTCCAGGGCCGGGAGAAGCGGTTCAGAGGCTGGGTGTCCAGAAACCAATCAGTAGAGAAGAAGGAGCTGGGAGTCATTAATATTCAGTGGTCTTTTTAATGTTTTTTTTTTTTGCTGTGTAGGTATATTATTTTATAATCTTTTAGATTAGAAAATTATATATTTAAACAAAGAAAAAAAATTAGCTAAAGTTGCTTTTTATTTTTTCCTTTATGGCATCCCTGGATTGCTAGATAAGGTTCAGGAAAAGCAGTATTAATGAATACATAACGCAATAAAAAAAATCTTATGAAGTATTTTGAACCGTATTATTTTCATCACGAAAATAACACGAGTTAACAATATTCTTTACAATCAATGTCGAGCCAGACTATGAATGTGATCAAATTTGAAGCACATATCCTTTAAAAATGAAATTAGGTATCATTAAATGATCATGGCTGGAATTGAATTCAAACCTTTTCCATATGGGATAAATGCAGGGAGAGGGCAAAGAGAACATTCAACGTAATAAGTGTTAGTTGTCTTTTTTTTATTTTAAACAAGTGAATCTTTCACATGTGGACAGTAAATTTTTGTAATTATAATGTGAAGTGAAGGGGGGAAGAAAAAGAGTCCCAAAAACAGATGTTTTATGAATTACATTTTCCCCACAGAATACCAATTAAAATAATCTCGTCTCTCATGCTGCCTTTTCAAAACAAGATAAAATAAAAAGAAAAGTCGTTCAGTAGCTTAATGTATGAAATATTCTTGATGTTTTGAGTAAAAACTTCCTCCCCCCTCATTTCCTCTCGGCTTTAATTTAGGCCCAGACCAGATGGATTACAGCGCTGGCTTTTTATATGTTGTGAAACCCTGACAGGATGTAACTCAGTGGTGAGCAGTGACATGCTTTATTCCCCAAATAAACAGAGTCTGAAGTTTTCTCACACAGCTTCATTTGTAACAAATAAATCCTGTGCGGCTGAGCGAGCCATCCGTGTGCACAGCGCAGCCGCCATAAAGCGCAGTAATGTGCGGTCAGGTTTTTAATAGATTCCTGTCATGTTTAAAGCCGCGCCGCGTCCGTGATCACCACGCACAGAGGACACGTTTGATTTAGGCTGCTTCCGCTTCACGAGCCCAAAGGGAGGCGTTCGGGTCCCGGCAGAGACGGTCTGGGATGTGGCAGCAGTTTGGGACGATGCCGACGGTCCCGAAGCCCCCCAGCCGCCTGGCAGTTCCCACCCTGTCCTGGGGAGGGAGACTGTGGATTTATGATAGTGAGGCCTGCTGGAGGTGCTGAGCTGAACCGTTCCCACAAAGCTCAACGGCGGACCCTCAGCAAGGATTTAGGCGCCACATCAGAAACTTCATCCTCCGCCTCGTGTTTACTTCTTGACCGTGGGGCACTGAGCGAACAATGAAATGGAGGCCTTTAAAAACACCCCGTGTTCATGTTTTAATGTCAGTGCCAACAAAAAAAAAACCCAAAAACAAATTAACTCTGTATTTTAAAGGGCTGTAAAACAGAAATGTGGGCAGCAGCTCTTTATTAGGCTGGATTTAATGATGAAGCTGTAAACATCACACCTAGCAAAATTAAAAATTCTTCAGGAAAACGCCCGGTCTACCTCACTTTGAGTCAGGCTCCGGCTTACGGTTGTCATCGTAAACGGAGCTTGAAAGGTGCAGATCGTAACGTAGGCCAGCGTTTTTATCCAGGGTGACGTTTAGCGGAGCAGCGCACCACAGAGGTCACTGCGTGCCGTTCATTCTCAGACGACCGGCTCTCGGGGTCGAGAGACACCTGTCGCAGCTCGAAGGAGGCCTTTGAGAGTTCGGAGAGATTCAAACGCAGCACATTTCAGCTACTTCGTGCACTAACTCTAACAAACTCACCCTGGATTCCTTTTTGAATGTGACTCTTAATTACCTTTAAGCGTTCAACGAAATTAAACGTCCATATGCGTCTTTCCTTTGAATTTCCTCCAATAACCCGTTGTTGTGAGTTTGGGTACTCTATTAAAAGAACTGTGAAGAAAAAAATAAACTCTTCAAATGCAAATCAGTCTTCACTTAGTGACCATTAATATCTGCCGTCTGTTTGGGTTTTAAAAAAGTATTATTAAAAGCGCTTGGAGGAAGTTTTCTGAGGGGAATGAACAGTAAATGAAGGGAAGCTCGATGTTGTGACGTTTGGTCCATTTTCAACAGGAACAGTTCTCTTTCACACTGTCAGAGAAACCAAACCAACCATGTAAATCATCTTAAATTAGTCAACTATGGCTGCAAAAGCTTGATGGCAATTTTGTCCACCAATTGAGGCCGATTGCTTTTTCACAAAGAGCCAGGCTGGCTTAGTTCTTCTTCCTCTAAATAACCGAAATCCGTGTTTCATCAACTGGACTTTAGATTTGCACAAGCATGTCATGCTTTTATGTTTATTCAGCATTTTTATCACAGTAAATGCCAAACATTTACCGCCACCAGTGACAGAAGCATGCAGCCTGTAAGCACAGCCTGACAGAACTGCACAAGGAAACACGTTTTCAACCTGCCTCTCGATCACTAGGTGGCAGCCTCGCTCTTTCCCCCGCAGGCTCCCGTCACCTGCTGCAGGCCCCGGCCCTGGGTGGTGCAGATTTACGAGGCCGGAGGAGGAAACGTTTGCGCTGGCTCCCAGCAGCTTCACTTTCACCCATAAGGACGACCAGCACCTGGATTTTATTTCAGATAAGACCTCTTTGTTATTGCATCCTGCTGGAGTTTTTTGTTGTTGTTGTTTTAACTCGAGACAAACATGCAACTCACGTCACTTCTTGTGTGACCGACCTCATTCTCGTCCGAGACCTGGAGGTGAGAGTTACAGTTTGGAACATCTAATCCCGCTTTTCTAAAAATATGCGTTATTTTAAACGCTTTAATCGCTTCACATTAAGATGGACAGGGGATCAGCCGGTGTTACGGTCCGCATACACATAATACTTATGGGTAGCTCGTATATGCTGACTTGCTCTGTGAGATCTATAGTCAGTGAACGTGATACGAGCTATAAATGTCTGTGAGCTATAGTTGAAATAGATGCTGACGGCAGCGAGTGGCCTCCTTTTACAGCAGCTCTGCTCCCGGCTCAAAAAGTCTGAGCCGCGACTCTTAAACAGCATGACTTGGAAATATCTGGCATTTATGCGCCGCAAAGCGGCCATTTTATGCCTAACATGTTGCGCATGTCGCATGACAATAGAGCCATACTGGATACGTAAGAAAGTGAATGAATAAATGCAAATCTGCAAAACAAAAGTCAGGGGGAAAATGTCCTGGGAGACGAAAGAAAAACGTGCGAGACCACGGACAATTGACTGGCAGCAGGTGAGCGTGTTGAGGTTTGGTATCAACGAATCTTTTCAAGTAAGAAAAGGTCATTAGAGAATTAGCGGTCGGTTCCAAACACACCTTTGCAGACTGGACTCTGACACGAACCTTTGTCAGTGACTCACTTGCGGCTGACTTTGCGTCATTCTGTGACGTTATTCTCTCATCCAAAGCGCGAGTGTCTTTGATTCTTTCACGCATGTCTGAGAAATCCTTGAATCTCCCACGGCAACCATTCGGCCACAAAGCTCCTGCTTGGGAGTTTCAGTCTCTGGCTGAGCTTCCGCCTCACAGAGGTACCTTTACAGCTCAGCTCCTTCAAACTAGTGGCAGCAGCAATTAGCAAAGACCTGGTGGAGCTGTGAAGCTGCTGAGCTCGTCATAGAAACTACATCTCAGTCCAGACGTGACAATGAATGAGCGTTGTTGTGATGACATGCTGAAGGCGGAGAGTCAGAAAGAGTCGGAGCTTCTTAAAGAGACAGAGTCCAATTACAAAGCATCACCTGAGCCGAGACGCGAGGTGGCTGCTCGCTCTCGATGAGGCGCAGTAATGCAACGTGGCTGCTGGAGCGGCAGCAGGAGCGGAGCGAGGGGGGAAAGGGCGGCGGCCGCTGGACGTCCAGGCCGGCCGCTGACTGATGAGGTGACGGCGCGTGCAGCCGGGGCCAACAGAGCCACATAGGAGCACAGCTATGAATGTCCTCTTTCAATGCGTCCTCAGTGGTTTTCCATCCTTCTGCTGTCCTCAGATGTGCTGGCTTCTTGATGTGTTGCTGTGTGTCTGCAGGTTTGCATTTCGCGTCTACATTCTCCTCTTTATCAGCTGCACTTTAGTGGAACATGGTCCTTCGACGTTTGCCTCGATCCACCTCGGTGTTTTCCTCAACGCTGGAGTAAGCGGACATGATGGTACCAGAAGAGCGATCTGAGGCCTTCAGAGAGAAGATGGGGCTGGTCAGAGGTCATCCAGCCGCACTACCATGAACACAGTGCAGGATGCGGCTGCTGCTAGTGATTATTTTAGTAATTGATTAGTCTTATCAATTATTCTGACGAATCCATTAATCGGATAAAAATATTGGAGCATTCTGCAGATTTTTTTTTCATTTAACTACTTAAGCGTTTTTTCATATCGTGTTGGAAATGCATTAAAAGATGCAAAGGAATAATTCAATGTAGTTTTTTTTATTTTTTTTTAGTTCAGAAACCAAACATTTGATTGGCTAAAATACAACACAGAGCATTCCTTTTTATAAATCTGAACCAGATGAAACTAAAACTGTTACTTGAGGACTTTTGGCGAAAGACCTACTTATAGGCAACAGGAAGGTTTCATGTTGAATTTTATATATATATACATATATATATATATATATGACAGTTTTGGCTGAATTACTTCTCTGAATATGTTGTTTTATTTCAGCAAATGGTCTTTTTTGAGTCTGTACACTCAGTTATTGACAATTCTTTCAGTTATCGATTAATCGCGATGAATCGTTTCAGCGCTAGTGGAAGGCGCTGCAAACAGGTCTGGCTGTTATGGTCCTTAATTAGAAATCCGTAAGTGTTACAACCGCAGCAGTTAGTCAACCAGTAAAACCTTTGTATTTTATTGATTCCTGTTTGACGTGGTGTCCATGTTAACGGTGGCAGAGGTTTAGGAAGTCCTCATAGCGCTTGTCGGGCAGGTCATCTGAAACGTGCTTTAACCAGACTGTAGACGTCAGAAAACTCCTCAATATTGGCCCCTCCGCCTGTTGATACACACACACCTTGTGGACATGAGAATAACACACACAGCACGCTCGCAATCCAGAAATGCTCACAGGAGTAAAGCTAAAATCGGGCATATGGATCTGTTTTTTTGTTTTCCTCTCTCTTTACGAAGGACCAAAATATTCACTGAGGCAGGAGACAGTCAAAGGGGGCACAAAATATATTAGGCTCCTCGACGAGCGCACGTTGTTGCGCACGCAGACACACGCCCACTCACTCACTAATGCTCCCTTTAAGAGTTGACCCAACAAATCGACGTAGCTGATGTAATTAGTGATTTTAGGGCTCTGCACTTCATATTACAAGTCATAAACAGACATTCTATACCGTGGTTTGAGAGAGCTGTTTGTTCAGGAGTTTTATAGTCCACCAAGGACCCCTCTGTGTTTATTCTCTGAGAACAATAATGCCACTATGCTCCTGGGCTGGTATGTTTTTCATTTGTCCAATTAAACACAGAAAATAAATACAAAATTTGAGCCGACTTTGACGGCACACTTTTTCTTCTTCTTCTTTTTTTTTCTTTCTCTTCTTCTCCTCTAAAACCTCTTCAATAAGGACTCTCAGCAGCAGGATTTACAGTCACTCGACGGAAAAGCTTCGTGTCGTCTGCAGAGGGCTAATAATTTGCGTATTAATCCAGCACGCTACGGTTATGGAGGTGGATTGGTTGTAATATTTGGAGGAATAATTGGACCTCACCTGGAAGGTCAAAAAAGCATAAACACCTTCTTTTTTTTTTCTTTTTTTTTGCAGAAGTTAAATTTAGCTCAAGAAAAGCTGCTTCACTTGCCGCTCGCTCACAATTACAGCCGTGATTTATGAAGAGGATGCTGACCCTCAGCCTCCATGACAGACATGCAATTTCCTGTGTGAGAAAGCTCTTAACTTAATCCATACTGCGATAAAAATCCACTGACAGAAAGTCCATGTACTGCATTCATCACTTTTACTGCAGAAAACACACCAAAAAGAAACAAAACAGAAGTTTTAAAAGCATAGAATAACAGGGAATTCTTACAATTTTCATTTACACACGTTAGATTTTGGATATAATTCTTAACGGTTTAATTGATTATTATTTATTGGGTTCTTGTTCAGAGTGTTGTGTCCAACATAAAGAGAAATGGCTAATCACGTTAGCAATCATTATGGGGTTACCACGCGATCAAATGTCAACTTAGCCACACCGAAAAACTGTAAGAAGAAACGTTCTATATTGCTGAAGCTTGTATGCAGCTTTCACCAGTTTAGTAATAAGTTAACCAATGCTGATGTCAAGCTAAACTAATCATCTGCATCCTAATATTAAGGTGAGCCTCAAAGCTACACGTCACAGCTGCGTTTCGTACGAGAAGAAGTTTATACGTCCCTAAATATTTTATGTTACATCAGTTTATGCGTCGTTTTTTAAAATAGAGGTGGGACCAAGTCATTGGTTCAAAAATGACAAGACGAGTAATCTCTAAGCTGTAGTCATGCTATGCCTAAGTAAAAATATATATAAAAAAAGATTAAATCATTCTTTGAATAAATTTTTTAAAATAAATATTTTTTTTTCTTGACGTTATATAAATTGGTTAGAATTTCATGAGTTGGTGTATTTCAGCAGTTAATCACACATAATTTCTACATAGAAACATTGGCTAAAATCCACACAGATGAAACCTTTACAAAATTGTGTGCAAATTTTGTTGGTTCAATTTGAGATGTTTATTTTGCCTGGGTAGGTGTAA
The DNA here is from genome assembly GCF_027474105.1 of Poeciliopsis prolifica. Classification (NCBI taxonomy): domain Eukaryota; kingdom Metazoa; phylum Chordata; class Actinopteri; order Cyprinodontiformes; family Poeciliidae; genus Poeciliopsis; species Poeciliopsis prolifica. Next base: position 1,198,593 of record NW_026562382.1, read on the forward strand.
GTAGTACGACTGAGATGTATTTTTTATGTATGAAAATTTCTATATTTTTGTCAGTTATCATGCTGTTTTGCATTGCCAATTTAGTCAATAAAGTTTATACATGCTACAGATTAAATTGGAATTAAAATATGAATGGTTATGTGTACCAAATATGCTTTTGAATAAGATTTGAGTAGTAAAAAAAAGGGCTGAAAAACCCTAAACTGTGAGTCAGACACAAACAATCATTTAATTACCACACTTGTTTTTGAATACCCACCTGCCAGCAAACCTCAGGGACACAAAGTGCATCATTCTTTGTTTTACTGCCGTGTTGTGCTTGTGAGAAGATTCAGATTCCCAAATATGCAGCCAATTATCCAGCCGTGACCGGCGTTTTTGTACAAACGTCCTCGGGGCCTGAAGGCTGACAAGATCAGTAGTCAGCCCTTGAAGCCAGCTCTGTGTTTGGTCTACCATTGGATCAAGGTGTCAAAACTCCAGTGGGCCTAATCAGGGGGAATCAGGGGACCAGACAAAACGAGAAACAATCTCAAGAATGCCTGTGAAGGGTTGCCCGTGGTAAAGAACTACATCTGGGCGAGGTATGACGCAGAAGGGCCAAAGGTCAATGACCGTTTCAAACCTTTAGCCAGGACACGGTCATTAGTCTGGAGCAGGAAGTGGACTTGTTATGGGTACCTGTTAAACCCAGGCTTTAGTTCTACAATCTGCAGGAAGAGCCCAAAGCTGCAACAGGATGACGATGACAAGATGGAGGAATACCGACGTACATCGGTCGATCTGAAAACAAAATTTCTGTTTGGGTTTAGACATGAAGACATAAAGTAGGTTTTGTAAAGTTCTGCTCACAAAGTATATAGATTGATGTCCTGTGTCAACATTTTAAAGGAAACAGCAAAATACATTGTCTCTGCACTGTTTGTTCTCATTTTTTTTTGTTTTATTTTCCTGAGCTTTAAAAATCCATATTCTGTGCACAGCATATACTTAGTTATGATGAAAGATAGTTCATCACTCTACTTAGCAATGCATATGCTTAGATAACTTTATTATGGGGTCAACACTGTAACATTTACATCGCAGTTTCCTGATCAAGTACGTAACGTGACATGTTGTTAGCCAGACGTCTCACTGTGTTGTGTGAGCTTTAGGAAAACACAAATCCTCATTTTGCTGTTTTTCCACCAGGTTTTCCCACCAGGAAAAGCCAATATTACGACTGAGCTGTTAATAAAATGAGAATAAGGTTTCTGAGTAACAAACAAGCATTTCCATTGAAACATAAAAAGAGTAATGCCAAATGAGCCAGAAGGTGTTAAAACTGCACCCACACGCCACCATTAGTGCCCTTACGGCCCTTTTGCAGTTAACCCTACTTTACTGCTTAGTTACCCACTGAAACCTGGGAAATGTGGGCCTCAGTATTGCGGAGAACGTTTGCACACTTTCTGTAATTAGAGGAAAGTCATTCTCTAATTTTACGGTGGCGCAGATGGTAGTGCTGTTGCTTTACAGCAAGAAGGTGATATTAATAACTATTAATACTCTAGGATAGTTCGCAAAGTGGCGGCAAAAGTTGGGTTGTCGCTCAACATTTTTTGAAAATGGCGCCTTCTATTGAATTAATGTATATATGATCCCCAAAAGAATGCTTTGGCCTTTTCAAATTCTCCGCCTAAAAATGAACTAATGTATGAAAAAACTATGACTGATAAAAACCAAACTCAAACTAGTTAATATTTAACTAGTAATAACTAATAAAAACCAAAACCCCCACTCTACCGGCTAACTGAATTAGACAAACAAATTGTTGCAACAAAATGACACCATGCTACAAAGAAATATCAAAAACTATTGTAACCCTGGGCTGGACGTGATCAAGTGCGACACAAGTCCAAGCCATCTACCATCTAGCATCTACCACACTCTCAATTGTCACAAGTTGTAAAGCGAGCTAGCAAAGACATCTGATCTGCTCAAAGAAATGGAGACAAGTGCAATAAAACTAAGACTAACGACATACCTGCCTTGACACGCGATCCAGATGATGTAGCCATTTCAGTCAAGGGAAAATGAGTGATGAATAACTGAGCTTGTCAAACTGTTCCGCCATAGAGACAGACCACCCAGAAAGAAGGCCGAGCTGTCACTCATTTCATTAGGGGGAGGGGTAACACTGGAAAAGCTGGATTACGACTTAGATTTTCACTTTTGTGTATATGAATGCAGATCATTGACCTCATTTATATGCAAACAGAAAGAAATTCCTGAATGTCGTGTGCTTACATTCACTGATGCTACCAGACAGGCTGGAATCATCTGCTTGAAGAGCAGATTTGTGAGTGATGTAAGAACAGCTGAGTTATCTCTCAAATGAAAGAGCGAGTGTTGAATTTAATAAGAACTGCACTGGGATGCTGCCTAATCATCACCACCATGATGAACACGCACACATCAGGTTCAGGCAGCCTGAACGTATCCACCCGCGCGCACACGTGTGTGTGTGTGTGTGTGTGTGTGTGTGTGTGTGTGTGTTGACTCTCGGGGGGCAGGATGTCTGTCAGCACAGAGGCTTGAGCTCGAGTTTGCTGTAATCCCTCCGTCAGTGAACAGCCCTCCCGCCAGTAACACACACACTGACCACTGACCAACCAATAAACCAAGCCTGTCTTTAAACATCAGTCCAAACATGACCTGCAGCCACAGATCAGACTACCGCAGCCTCCGAGCATCTGGCTAATTTCGCGGCTATTTGAGAGAAATGAAGGCAAACGGCGTTCGTCAGACGCAATGACGGATGGAGGGATGTGCGACTGCCTATGGCGACATATTGATCGCCTCTCAAGACTGGACGTCAGATATACAGGCAAGCTAGCAGAAAGGGAGTGAAATCTCAAAATGAACTTGCTGGAATATGAGGTTAGCTTGAGCTGTCATTATGAGAAACGCAAATAAAGCTCACATAGCGTCATTATTGCCATGCTACGCTTTGCTTCGTTCAGATGCTGATGGGAATCTATTGCTAGTGGAGTTGAGATATAAAATATTACCCAATCGTTATCTATTGTCTTTTTGTATCAGTAGCTGTATAAATGTACCGCTATTTATTCTACGTTAGCCTGGTGGACACCAGACCCTTTGTTTCATGCAGACCCTTTGTTTCATGCAGAGGGTCTAGACTCATGGCTGTTGAGAAACAATTGCTTCCTGGAGACGTGAACTCAAATGTTCAAGTTTGAAATGTAACCCGATTGCTAACGTTTGACCGTGATGTGTGTAATGTGCCAGTTCGACACAATGAAGCTTACCAGAAAATAACCTGTGCGGTAAACAACCGTCCTCCACCTTTGGACAGAAGTGCCGATCCAAACAAGGCGCCTGATGATGTTAATTTGGAAGCGTGGCCAACACAGCCTGAACGGCTCCGTTCACATCCTCTGCTTTCGTCAAGTGCAGACACTTGATGACATCATCCACAACTTTCCCTTCTGTCAGCTGTTTGGCTTGTTTGAAATTCTAGCACAAGAATCCAAGTCAATGAGAGAAAACCCAGACAAGAGATGAGAATTGAGGGGGATTGTGTTGGGACGGACTTGCCAGGCCATCACATCAGTTCTTGTAATAAAGATGTCATCTAGGACTACAGTATTTATTGGTCAGTTTAATCCAGGATTCCAACTATATTATCAAACTGTTGGATGAAGATTCCCTGGATTAGGCGTTCACATTTCCACATTTCCAATAGATTGCATTGTCCAAGTTACTGATGCTAATGAAGAGAGTTGTAAGTACTTTAATGACAAGTAAGAATCAGAATAAAGAGGAAAATCTGGATTTGTGTGCAATTTGTTTTTTCATCACATCGCTTAATAAAAATATCAGCATTGCCCAGTTCCTATTTTTGCACAGCGGTTGTGAACTACGTGGTCACACGTGATGAAAAGAAAAATCACATGTTGATACATTTATTGCAAATTGTGGAAAATGTCTGAATGGAAAACCTTCCACCTGTGAGGCACTGGAAAACCTTCCACATGTTTTAGTTATGATGTGTTTTGGAGTAATTTGTGACTTTCAGAGTGCTGCGAAAAAAAAGTATTTTCGCCTTGCTTCCCTGTGTCAAAGTGTTTCAGATTACTATTTTCCCATGATTTAAAAAAAAAAAAAAATTAAATCATAGAAAAATAGTCGTACATGTGAATGATAATAAGTTCATTTATTAAGGTTGAAATGTGTTCAGACCAACTATTTCTGCGTAGAAGAGCAATAAATCTCCCCCACATTTTTTGGAAAGGCGAGTTTGATTTCCCAATACACAGATGTGATTACTGACAGATCTGTGGAGTCAAGAAATTTCTTAAACAGAACCAATTTGAAAACATAAAGCAGGCTAAAATATCAGAAAAAGTCAAGCATTTAATTTTGACTTTTAATTTGCTGCCTCCTCTGATTCATTGAACTATGGATTCCTCTAGACATGATCTGATCAGTTAATCAACTGTTGCTCCCAATTATGAAAATTTGACTTGTTGCTACTACATCTAAATATTATTACATCTGTCCAAAACAATAATAATAAAAAAGTAACAGCAAAAATCCTTCCAGTTATTACAGCAATATTTTTTTGCACTGTACTCTCTTCTCACAAAGCAGCCCTAGTCAGGAGCAATTAGCAAACACCTGGCATCAGCTGAGCTCATTGTGCGAGCTGCTTCTTAGTGCAGCGCTGGTAAAAACGTTAATAGAGGAGCCATGTTGGGATTACTTCCTGAAGGTGGAGTTTCAGAAAGAGCGAGAGTTTCTTAAAGAGACAGAGGCCCAATTTCAATGCATTAAATTACAAGTCAAAAGGTAACATGTCTACTTGTTTGCAGTATAAAATGATACAATGTAGCTAGAAAAAACATATTACTGTCCCTTCAAGATACCACACTATCCATCCATCCCATCTATTTTCTAACACCCTTCTCTCTAGTCAGGGTCCTGGTGCCTATCTCCTGCGAGAGGCGGGGTACGCCCTGGACAGGTCGCCAGTCTGTTGCAGGATTTCAGACTAATGCACATTTTTGAGACGTACATAAAGCTTCCATACTTTCTGATGTTATCCATGCATTGTGTGGAAGCTTTAGTGAGCCATTTCCCCCCTCCATTCAACAGACCAAATGAATGGACAGGTAATCGTTGAAACATTTTCCTGCATCACCCTCGGCCATTGTGCCACAGAGTTCAGCTTCGCTTTCTAACATTCTATTAGATTTTGAACTTGCTGCAGGGATCTGCTTCTATCCGGCTACAAAACAGGCTCTGTTACATCCAAACGCTTCAGGAAGTGTAGCCTGGCTTTTAGCTGGCATTCCTGCTCATCCCAGAGGCCTTCGGTCGGGGGAATGAGGTTTGGGCTCCGAACAATCCAAGCAACCTCGTTTGCGATGAACTGGGAAAACTATTCTCCTTATGGACCAGCAGTTTAAGTGAAAAGGTGGGGGGAAGGGGAAAAAAAAGTGTTTTTCTTTTTAGAACAGCTCAATGGCAGTGAGGAAGCAAAATATAATGTAGTTCAGATGTATGCTGTTTTAACTTTATAAACAAGTAAGAGTTCAAGCTTGAAACGCAAACTCATCCAACTCTGAACCCCTCCCCCACCTGCCCCCCTGCCCTTTGACTAATCCCATAAAAGTGAGGCTATCCAAACACACTCTCCCACATACTGCCACAAGCAGTCACACACAAGAGCATACACTAATCTGTCTATCCTAACCCAATAAGACCACTGACTTGACCAGCAGCCGAAACTCCAGGGGGGTCCGAGCTCACAAACATCTCTGCCAAAGTCTTCGCCTTCAGACCCATACACACAATTCACACATGAAAGGCTCCTTTAAAATGGACTGCTTCATATTAGTGTTTAATTAAGTTAAAAGAACTCTCTCCACCTTGCTCACGCTGCAGTCCAATAACTCAATTGAAGGGCCTCTTTCCTTTCATGGCTCGGAGCTGGCGTTGCTGCAGCCAGGTATCGCAGGCTGTTAAAAAGCAGGTTTTCTGGCATCCCGGCCGCGGCCCCAGCTGCCGCCTCCGGCCATTGCCGATGTCTTACCCGTGTGATTGAGTTAGTGAGACTATTAAGTGCACCTCTTATCCAAAAAATGCGTTTCCCTGACTTTGTCTTCCTTGGCCCCCCACTTTTTGTTTTCCTTTCATACCACCTGCTGTGCCTGAGCGGAGGCCTCTCCTGCTTCGTGCCCTCGCCTGCTGTGGTTCAGGTTTTACCCCTCGGCCAAAAACTTCATCCGCTCCGCCGCCGAGACAAGCGGGGTCGAACTCTTTGTTCTCGTGGTCCTATAAAGCTTTGGATGTGATGAGAGCCATTCCTCTCTACTTTTAAAGTTACCTGTTTATATTCTAACAGGATCATAAAAAATAACATTCTGAGCTATCTCTGAAGCAAATGAAAAAGGTTCGATGTGACTGAATGGAAACTCTTTGGACATTTTAAGTCTAGTAAAATAGCTGTCTGGACTGCTGTTGTTCCTAAAGGAGCAGTACTGCATATTTTACAGGCAGATAGTGCCATTTCATAGCACAATCAATTAAATGTACTTCACTTGTACATGTCAAATATGACATACAAGAATCTTGACTTTTATTTCAGCACCTTGAAATGGGCCTCTGTCTCGAAACTCCTCTTCTTTCAGAAACTCCGCCTTCAGGAAGTTTGTAATCGCAACATGGCTCCTCCGCTTACTCCTCTGAAACTGCATCTCTGAGGTGGAGCTTCACCTGAAGCCAGCATTAGGTCCAACCAGGCATTTTGCGTAGCTGAATGGTTGCTATGGAGATTCAAGGATTTCTCAAAACATTCCTGGAAAGCATCATGGCGACACTCCAGGTATGGTTTTGAGGAGGAAATAACTTTATAACATGATGTAAAGCCCAAAAAAGGTGATTTTACATTATACTGGCCCTTTAATATCAGGTGAAACATAAATACAGTGGACCTCTGATAATTCAGTGGCTCAGGATTCAAGGATTCATCTTTTCATTGAATTTTTGGTGACTCCAGGTTACTTGCAGAAAATCTGTCTATTCGCTGATATTTTTTCTAAGAATGTATTCAAAATGTCCAGAACAAAATGCATCTTGGAAAGCTGGGGTGAAATATGGTTTGCTATTTAATACACATGGCAGCTGCATTTATTTTTGTTCCTGCTGTTCGGTACTGAGGAGCGGAAATAACAGTCTTCTGTGGACTAAGGGTGAGTTTCCAGCCTAAGAGGGGGGAAGACATCTTAGTCCTGAGCCGGTTTCCACTGTGCGTATAGCCGCATATTGAGGTATATGTGGTGTGTGAAGTTTTAAAATCGGCTGCTGTCAGTGTTTTTAGAGGGAGTCTGAAATTGCAGACTTTAACCATTTGTGGGCAGTTGTGGTCCTGCAAACACAAAATGTAAAAAAAAAAAAAAAGACTTTCGTAAAACACTGAAGATGCCTTCAATAGTATGTATATCTCTTTCTATGTACCTCACCAAGTACAAGTACAAGGCTATACTTTCTCTACTTAATCAATCTACAGTCAGGTCAATAAGTATGGAGACACTGACTTTCCCCCTTGCCTCTCCACTTGGGTCAGCTCTTTTGGGGGAACCTCAAAGTGTTCCCAGGTTAACCATCAATAGTCCCTCCAGGTCTTCTGGGTCTCAGCAGGCATCCGAACCAGATGCCGAATCCTCCTCAACTGATTCCTCTGTACTCTGAGTCCTTCTCTGCTTAAGAGTTTGTACGCTGTTTATCCCTTTGTGTCACCCTCCCTTCCTTCATCAGCTACCTTGCGTTTCACCACGTTGTATTTCCTTCATCTCTTTTTACTCACATAAGCAGCCTTAGCTACCACTTGTCAGTTCTCTCCTCTTTATCTTTATCCCCTAAAGTGACAAATCTCCTCTCCGCACTTTCACTTAATGGCTGATAACGTAACAACCATTGTCAGATCTCCACATGCTGGAGTGGTGAAGCTGATCAGATGACAAAGAGGTACAGAAAAACAGATGAAATCTCCTCGAAAAGTCCTCCTCTTTCAACAAATGTTTTATCAGCCACAGCGGTGGAAAGGAGAAGGCTTTTCAGCTGCTGTGGAGATGAGGTACCCAGCATGTGCGAGAGATCTCCGGATAAAAGAGGGCTCGTATTTCCCTAATGTTATTTTCTCTTCTACCTCGTTGTTTTTTTTATTTTATAGGTCTTTATCCATCAACATCTATCTGACTCCGACCTGCTAAGTCCATGTCCACCTACCACAGAGGTTTTAGGTAACGTTTTATCTGGCTAACATGCTGGCGATAAATCTTTCCCCGCGCTCGCAGCGTCTCCCACGGCTCACTTACATCGCCTTTGGCAGGGCTTTTTATTTTGTATCCCCGAATTACTGTGTTGAAGAAATCTAAATCCCTCACTCATCTCACTCCGGTCGAAGTCCGGTGAATGTCTTTGTTCATCCAAGCTCTCTGTATTTCATCCCACAGCTTCACCAGAAATGCTAAATGAGTCGATGATCGGGGGATGCCGTGTACGTTTGAGCGCCGGACCAGTCAAAGCGGTTTCAGGTGTAGAAGTCTGCGTAAGGTGTGTTGTGCGTTGAGAGGACAGAAGGCCGCCGGTGGGAAGAGACTGCGGTGGGGATCCCCCATGCAGAGCGCCACTGACTGGCAGAGGGCCTCAAACCAAAGACGTCTCTTTCCCTGCTGGAGCAGAATATGGATTTACACCAGTGATTAACCACCCATGTCGCCTGGGAGCATCGTGTGTCTGATTTGTAAAAATAAATTGTGACAGTGCTGTGCTTTAACGTCTTCTTTCGGTTGCGGGTGTTTTTTTCTAGTTGGCTAGAAAGGAGGATCTTTGCTCAACGGCAATGGATAAGAAAAGTGAGGCAGAAGGTAAGAGACAGGGACGTCCAGTCCTAACAAGGAGCCATTACTCACGTCGCGGAGAACTATGATTTACGACCCTTTGAGCAGCGCTCTGGTTAAGTGTTTTCATTCCCAAACCAGCTGACACTCGACCGAAGGGCTGCGTAGACAGGTTGATGTGTCTGCGGCGTAATTTACGGCCCCGATCATTGTCTGCTATTTTTGCTCTGCACCACTTGTCTGCCTCGCCATCTCCTCTACGGCTTACTCTTCACCGCCTTTGCTCAAAAGCATCAAAAGACTTTCTGTTACATATTCTCATGTTGGACCACAAGATTGCAGATTGAGATGTGATTAGACGGGGCAGGACACCGACAAGTATTCCTGGCTGACATTTGGGGTTTCAATCGGAGCCGGTGACCTTTTGCACTTGATCCTTCGCAGGTAGGGGTCGGTTTCGTGTTGACGCAATGGGTCGAGGAGATTTGCCTGGGAGGATGTTCGTGTGTTGCTTGTGAAGCTCTCTTTCTTTTTTCACTGCCCTCATGCATAAAATGCAGGTGGCCACACATCTCGGCCACACTGCAGCCATCCGGTTAGTGACACTTTTTCCATGAGCTGTCAGTGTGGCTCCACTTCCAAATTTCCACCAGACTCTCAATGTTCAATGTGTTTATCCCATAACCGAGCACATTACCATAATGACGGATGGGAGAGGGGCTTTTGTGTAGCCCGCACAGGGCTTTTTCAGTTTGATTTTTTTTTTCTTTGAAAGCTTTATGTGGAATCTTTGTGAAAGAAATGAAGCTTCAGACGTTTGAAATGTGAACTGAAGCGCTGGGTTCAGCTCATGCTCTCATGTGGTTGACTGCCTCCACTGCAGAGGTTTAACTGCATTCAAAAAGTATTTTAGCCTCAAATAAAAATGTTTAAACAAAAAAAAGAAGAATTTTATGCCATATTAACTGACTTAAAACCATAAGCAGTAATACAAACTTTAATCCAAAATAAGCACATTAATGCTTTCCATGAGTTTTTCCCTTGAAACGTCTTCAACTTTTATCATGTTACATCCACACACTTTATCGAACATTTATGTGATTTATACTAACTTTGGATGGGGAGGGAAGGTGATTTTTAAAAAATTCTAATATTTTTAGAAAAAAATAAATCTACACATTATGGCAAGCATGTGTGTTAGCCCCATTTACTCTGATACCACCAGAAAATAAAATCCAGTATCAGCAAGACTAGAGTATAGCACAGCTGCAAACCTACCAAAACATTAGTTAAGCATTAATTAATTAAAAACGGCCAAAAGGTAACCAGGGTAACTCTGGGAGAACTGCAGCGTTAGCTTTATGAACGACTTGTAAGAGGAACACTGCTCTAAAAAAAAGCCATAAAAAGTTATCGTCCCAGTTTTTACGACATGCAGGAAAGATCTACCTGGATGTGATCACAACAGGGTGCGGCAGAACCGTGTTTTTGAAATGGCGGCCATTGACACCAGCAGACTGCTATCGGGGGAACAGAGTTGAGAAAGCAAAAGTAAAAATAATTCATTTGAAAAAGGTCTTTTTTTTCATAATACAACCTGTTTTTAAATCTTTATTGTGAAGCATAAATGAAAACAAGTTATTGACATGTTATTTGTCACATGCTCATCTTTCTCATTGACTGCCAGTCAAATCGATCAAACTGGGGCTGCTGCAGTGGTGAAGGGGTCAAGAGCAACCCACATAAGGAGGCCTCAGTCCTCGACACGGCCGCCGTAGGTTTGAATCCTAGCCTGTTGGGATTTGCATGTCTTCCCTCTCTCTCCTTACTTACTTTCCTGTCCTAGCATTTTCAAATAAAAGTCACTGGAGCCAAAAAAATGATCAAGCTGGAGTAGCATTGCTAGCGCAGGTGTCTAACCAGCAAGTGATCAAAGGAGACATCCAGCAGCCTTGTGAAGGAGAACTGATGGTTGACTACAATTAAAATACATGAGGCAGAAGTTGTTCTAAAGAAATATACAAATCATTGAATAGTGAGCAAAAAGTTAAAAAAAAAAAACATTCAGAAGTTGATGTTTATTTGTATATTTTGTATTGTTTGTGAGTTTTTGCACAGGGAGTGCAAAATGGCGTGTGAAAGTTTGGGGACTCGCCGGGGGAAGAACGCACAGACCTCCAGGATGAAACGTCGCGCTGTGGAGTTTTCCTTCCTCCCTCCTCACAGGTCTGTGCATCTTCCGTGCCGGTGAAGATGGATTGAACTAAACGCAATGCAATCCCTGGACGGAGACGTCAGAAGACGGATCAGAGGTCGTGTCGTCGTCAGCGGTGTCGAGGCCGCCAGTCGATTGAGGGAAAGCGAGGGATCCGCCAAAAGCTCAAGCAGGCCCGAGCGGCGCATTGCCATTTCCTTGCTTACGCCTCTCACCTGCACTCCTGTTTATTTCGTTCCTCTTATCACCCACACCGTGGCTTTCTCCACCAATTACTGCCTCTCCACATCTCAATCGTCTCCATTCCTCCCTCTCGTTCTACACGTCTTCCTCTACATCTCTCCTCACATCTCAGCAGGAGAGCGGAGATGCTGAGTGCCGAAATCATAAATCTGGCCCGCCGTGAAACAGAAGATGGCTTCCCTGGACGGCTGGGAGGTTTTTCATCACTGGAGCCTTTTTAGTGCCCTTCACTACCTCCACCGCATGTCACCAAACCCACGTGTTTATGAGCGTGTATTTGTGACTTGGAAGTGAAAGCGTGGGACTGAACTCCGGGAGGCAGAAATGACCAGAATGAGCGGATAGAGAGGCACGTTTGGAATATTAATATTCTGGGAAGAAATTTAAGACGGTTTCGGAGATGTTCTGGTGGAGGCTTCAGTGACAACAAATAAACACAATGCAGACACGGCACGCTCTTCAGGGGCTTTGCCTGGCAGAGAAAAAGGGTCATTCCCTAAATTCCACGCATCTGATGTGGTGTCAAATGGTCCCGACCGTTCGGCCGTGGACCCCCCTCCTCCCGGAGGATGGAAAGGTTATCCGGTTTCAGGAGAAACCCGAACGTGGAAGTACGATAAAGTTCTCGGAGACAGCTGCGGTCTAATCTCAAATCCACAGCAGCCGCTACGCAGTATGGGCCGATCAGAGCCAGTCATCCGATAACACTGTGAAAACGACACAGTTTCCTTAAACTCGTTGCATTTGAGCAGGTGGGGCCTGATCGCGACGACCATTTTTATTATTATTTTTTTCTCTCACAAGTTTCTGTCAAAAAAGTTTTGCTAAGGCCAACCAGCTGGGATTACAGGGGCTGAGACAGATTTCCAGAGGATGATGAAACCCGATGGGTTGATGAGCACCAGCCACCAGCCCTTCACAGAACAAGGATGGAAAAATAGCAATGAACTACGTTCCTTTCCTAAATACTCACTGTGAAAACTAACATTTTATGACTCATCTTGTAATTTTTTTAATGTATTTCTTTGGAACTTAGTTTTAACATCATGTTTACGTCCATGAAGGTTCTCAAAAGTGAGGACTGTGTAACTGTGGACGAAAACAAAGCCTTGGAAAAGATTTTCTTGATTTCAGGTAAAGTCCGTCACATATCTCATGATAGATTCCAGCCTGTCATGCATGAGTTATGATTCTTGTGAGGATTTTTTCCCAAAGTGTTTGTGATTTTCTTAAGGCATAAAAAATATGGAAAAACTTTTTTTGTAAAAATAAAATAAAAATCAATAGTTTTAGTTGTTATTTGGAAAACACACCAGTAGTAGTGGTCTCTAGGGGTTAATTTATGTCAAGATTTTTTTTTACCTGCAAGAGCAGAAGGAGGGGCTGAGTATTCCTGAGTTGCTTTTTTGTCTATCTGCCTTACAAAAAAATTTCTTGCACTTCAGCTTCCTCCCACAGTCCAAAAACATGACTGTCAGGTTAATTGGTCTCTCTAAATTCTCCCTAGGGGTGTGTGTGTGTGTGTGTGCGTGTGTGTGTGTGCGTGTGTGTGTGTCCTGTTTGTCTCTGTGTTGCCCTGCGACAGACTGAGCTTAACTCTTGGGCTGCCTTTCTGCAGGAAGTCACTGAAATTACCCTAATTGTCCAAAATAAACGGATTAAACATAAGCTGATGTTGAAATGTACTTTTTGCAAGTAGCCTACATCAAGGAGTGTCGTCTCTGCCAAGCCCAACACTCACAGTAAGTCGCTTTGTCAAACTTCTCCTTTTTTTCCTACCAAGACCCCGACAACCCGAGAGCAGCTTCTCTCACTACAAAATAAGAGTTTGGAAGATAGATAAAGGTTGTCAAACCTAAAGGACTCGCCTTCATATGTGTAGTCCATGATAATACATTGAGTCTGGTACCTTTGGGACACAATGAGGTACGGAAGTCTTCAAGGTGACCTCTAACCTCACAATGTGTGTAGCAGCAGTTTACTTCCATGTAAGGTCATTTTTGATCAAAGAGTTGGCCTGGCCACTGCCTTACTGTGCAATTCTCACTTCCCTTCAGTCCTCTGTCTGTGCTTTCTCCCATTGAACTGGATTTCTCTGATAGAATCTAAACCGGGCCAATAAAACAGAATTTGCTGAAGTCTGCCTGTAGTTTTAGCAATGGCAGCGGAGGAAGTGGCCACGCTTCCAAACATCAAATTTCGGTCATCTTCATCCTGTCAAACTGCCGCATTGCGGATGTCATGGACAAATATTAGTGATTGGGTAAAATTTGAAACCTCAACAGAGCTTCCAGGAAGCAGTCGTTAGCCGGGAGTCCAGATGCTCTGGATGAAGCGAAGCGTTAGAACAAAGGGCTGATTTTTACCATAAAATGGCTTCACATTTTTCTTTGGAGTTAAACTAGTGATGCAAATATATGCTGGAGATTCCAGCATGTCTGTCTCCTTTCTCTTTACAGGAATTGAACCAGGAACCACTTTCAAAGGATTTTCTCGTGTCTTGACATTAAGAAGTGTGTAACTCTCAGGCTCTGCTGTAAGCTGGAAAAAGTATATTTGCCATATGATGACATTTGTAGGCTCCTCCGTCATGGCAGTGAGGAAACTTGTTCTCATCTCCTGCATAAACCCGAGGGCCTGAATTGGGACAGCAGACCTAAAAAATGTTTCTCAGAGACGAGCCTGTGAAAGCAATCCTTGGATTTAAATTTACCCCAGGAGTTGAAGGAGAGGACGAGACCCCAAACTGTCAGGGTTGTCACCGACCGGCTGCCCTTTACCTCCGTCTCGTCTCTGTCCGTGTGTCTGGGCGTTCAACGCCATCGGAGTGTCGCCCTCGCGTCCAAACATAGCGGTGTCTTCTATCCTCACGTGTCACGTTTGATGGACACTTTCAACCCGACTTTCTGTCAGCATCACGACCTTTACATTGTAGCGTGTCTTTTTTCCCGCACACGCAAACTTGCTGTGTTGGGATCACCTGTCCCAACACTCAGCAGTCATTTGGCAATTTTTGCCTGTGTTCTGCTAATGTCAAAAAAACAAAAAAAAAGCACAACTTTGCAAATGCGGCGTTTTCGTCAAATAAGGAATGAAAAAATTTAAATCACACAAGTATAATCTTGTTCATGTGATAAGATATTAAAAATCATGGCGGCGACAGATGTCAACAGTTAAATGAGACATTCATATTGCAGCCACGGTGTTAAGTGCTCATCGTCACTCAGCCATCAGAGCAGATATTGGCGAATCACTCAGCGACAAACCCCACCTACTTGGGATGGGCTATTTATGCGGCGTTTGGGGAAATTGTAGTCGCCGATTTCACTGCGGATTCGAAACTGTGGAACGACACACAACTTTCCATCAACCTATTGCTGTCGTCTTCTTCGTCGTTTCCCCCAGAGGTAACATCTGGCTGTTGGTCATCTGACTTGTGTGATGCAAAAAGTGTTTCCATTGCAGTTCTGCTTCGACGCGACTGGAAAAACCTTCTCACCCCAAAAGGTTTTGGTCGAAAAGCTAGAATTTTTTTCCCTTGTATTTCTATGAAGTGCATTTGTTTTCTTAAATTCAAGTTGCTCAATTTTGTGCTAAACGGAAATGCAGCTGTTGATAACTGTATGGATTAAGCCACACACTCATCAGGTCAGCAGAACACCTGATTGGCTCTGTCGCTCTTAGTTCCATAACCAGTGGGTTTAATCTGTTATTTAACTCTGTTGTTTCTCTAACACACACACACACATGCACACACGTACACACACACACACACACGAACACACCCACGCACACACACACACACACCTGCTAAACCCAACTGGGAAATTAACGCCTCACCTCAGTGTCTGACACCCATTGTCACCTTAACACTTGAGTTCCAACCTTCGACAGTCAGGAGAATATATAAGTACATGTTATATTAAATTTAACATGACTCTTACATTTATATTCATGATTTTACTGAACGCCTGCATGTTAAAACATTTGAGACATATTTAGTTATGTGGACAAACTTCCACTCTTTAAGTCAAAGGAATCTTGCAAATGTTATGTTTTTGTCCTCCGTCGTAAATCAGGCTGAAGTTGCATAAATATTTTAAATTCTTCTAACATGACTGAGAACTCGCGGTAACCTGATACTGAGAGTGAAAATAATACACAAAATTTGTGTTTTTTTTTTCATAATATAAAATTATCATTGGCTTTGAATTGCAGTATTAAGTTTCAATTCACAATGAAGAAGCGATCATAACTTCACAAAACGGATGAAAACAACATTCAGACAACTTGCTCTTTGTTGTTCAATTAACTTGACCAACTTTAAATTTTTGAACTAAAACCAAAGCAATTTTTTTTTTTGTTGACGTCACTTGCAACGGGTGACGAGCCTTCATCTCCGACTAAAACCGCCTTCAGGTGTTTCACACTGCAACATTTCACCGCTGTACGTCCATGCGACCTGCTGGAGATGCTCAGCGCTCGACGTTTGTCAAACAAATGACCAATTTTTGATCGTTTCAGCATCTTTTTTCATGGCGTTTTACACCGAGATGCTTCAAAATAAATTCAGTTTCTCGGGCGGTTCTTAGAGCTGCTTTGCTTTTTTTCTCTTTTAGGCCTCGCTATTCGTTAATATTCTCAAAGTGTTTGCATTAAATACATAATAAACCGCGTAGATGCTAATTCTGAAAACAAAAACAAAAAAATGCATAGATTATGCATGTTGCTCTCTGAACGCAAAGACTTGAACATGTGCTGGTAAAGCAATATCAGGGGAAAGGGTCAACGACCTGGAGCTGAGAATACGAGTTAGCTAACATGTACATGAATCTATATGTGCATGTGGGAAGGTGTTGAGTATAATGTTCAGAGTTAGCTTCAAGGTCAGAGGCTCGGGTGCGCTCCAACACACGCGTGCGCACCCGCAAACGCAGACCGGCACACACACACACACATGCAGGTGATAGTAATAGCGGCGCTGACAGACATGAGCGGCCAGCTGAGCGAGAAGCCTCAGCTGCAGCTGAGAGCCCAGAAAAGGCTCTCCAGACACTTTTAAACGTTACCAAACCGATCACACACACAGAGAGAGAGAGAGACATCTGTAAACAAGAAATGAGAACAGACAAGGGATTACTGCAAATGTCGAGGTCTGCCTGTCTGTGCATGACAAACGGCCTGTTTATCCTCTCCATTACACGATAATTATGTCGATTTAATAGCGAGACAGAAATGGAAACGTTTCTCTCGCTTTATTTGCAGATTTTCATGACCAGCTCGACCCCCAGGTGAACGTCACGTGTCTGTTTGAGCTCAGAATGGTTCAAACAGACACGATTCAATCGACCGATTCCGTCGTCTTGGCAGAAACATTGGAAACGTGAGGAGCCGGTCAGCAAGCAGAAGAGCAGCTCGATGGACAAAGGTGTTTGCGTGAAATGTTGAGAAGGGAATCATTTAAGATTTCTAAAATTTCCCAGATTTGAATGAAAATTTTCATTTATTCGGTTCATTTTATTTATTTATTTTTATTATGAATTTTCTTTTTTTTTTCTTTTTGGAAGATTTGCAATCAGAAACAAATTTGTTTAATCAAAACAATTCCTCAAACATAATAAATAATCCTAATGTGCAATAAGACACGTCGTTGCAACATTTTGCACATTATATATATATTTAGATGCGCACGTCATAACACCTATTAATGCAGATGTCTTTCTGTTGTTTTAAAATACTTTACAATTCTCACGTTGTTTATCTTTGTCTGATTGTAGTGAGAAATATAATTTACAATATTAATGACAGATTTGAATAAACATACTAAACATGAGAGGATTTTGACTGTTTTTTTTTTTTTTTTACATGCGTCTAGAGTCCAGTTATTTGAAGACGTGTTCAAAATGTTTCAGGGCTGCAGACGTGTTGGACTCGCAGCGCTCTGTGTGTGTGGTGTGCCTGCGTGTGTGTGTGTGTGTGTGTGTGTGTGTGTGTGTGTGTGTGTGTGTGTGTGTGTGTGTGTGTGTGTGATCCTGTGCCTCTGCTGGTCTCGGCGGGTGTGAGGGTGTGAGTGTGAAGCCGTCAGGTTTCACCACCTCGCTGATGCTGATCTTCGGTTGCTGCTCCTCTGTCGCCTCATAAACAGCGCTATTCGATGCTCGATTATCCGAAGCGTCTCTGAAGGCCGACCTGAGCCCGAGCCACGAATAATGTTGTTTCTTTTCGGCGCGGCGTAAAATGTCTCATCTCAGCGGTGAGACGTGGTTCTTTATTATCTGACCAGTAAACGCAAAGAAGTCGAAAATACGGAAACTTGGAGGATTTGGAGCCAAACTGCTTCCCTAATTTAAAAAAAAAAGAAGTATTTCAGGATATCCATTAACCTTAATTTATCACCCTCCTCCACCTGTTTCTGCTGGCTTGCTGGTGGGAAAAGGGCTGATACACTTCTCCTTCATTTATAAGAAATGTTTAGGAATACACTTTAGTCATGAGTATTATTTAATAAAAAAAAAGGGAATATGAAGAATTTAGATTAATATGAGATATCTGGAAGGTGTGGCAGGGAGGAGTGCAGGCTGGCTAAGTAAACCAATCAATCAATAATCCACAATATTGGTGCTCAAAGTTGCTCAACTGTTCAATATAAAAAAGAAAACATATAAAACATGTTCACATAACATGCAACTGGAGACAAGGTATATAAAACAGAAGTTTTAAGTACTAAAACTAGAGAGAGACATAAAAAAATTGTCTCCTACCTATTATAAGCATACAAATAATAAACAGGCTCTCAAAAAGAAAAAAAAATATGACTTTATGTTGTTTCTGTTGCATTTAGTAAATGAGCCTTTATTTCCTAAACAACAGCAGAAAACCTTGGCTGTTTTATAGTAAATGGGTAAAATTTCCTCTTTTTTTTTTTTTGCCTTAAATTAGTTTTGAATGTTGTTGAAACAATCTTTTACACTGACTGTGTTCTTAAAGAGCCAGACGGCCGGCCTCGGTGTCAGACAGCCCTGTTTTTCTCTTCTATTTTTATCGCTTTGGGACAGAAATATTACTGCTTTACGTGGAAATTTGGCGAGAGCTCTTCCTTTTTTCTTTCTTTCTCTTTTTACGTTTTTATTGGTTACATTTTCTAGTACTTCCACTGTTACTGTTACCAAAAATAATAATCCTTTAAAAAAAAAAAAGAAAAAGAAAAGAAAGAAGGATGAAAAGCGGAGTGCGGGCCTCGTAACGCGGGACGCCTGGAAGAGAGAGCTGCTTGTTCTGATCCAATGGCAGCTGGAGAAACACCGGGTCACATGGGATCAGGCTTTCCCTCCAAACAGCTGGTCAAACAGCGCCGGCGCTGCCAGACACACACACATACACACACACATTAAACACATGGTTACCCGCCCATGAAGGTACGACGTGTGTGGATGGTTACGCTCATACTCGCCGGTCGGAGCTCGTAAAACAAGGCAACTTTGGGTACTTTGTGTGAAAAGCCTTTCACACCTGTGCTGATGGCCGCTGCAACCGACCAAAGATGATCTTTATATGCGTAATTATTTCATCAAGACGCGAGTAAAAACACTGGAAACAAAAGGCGTCCAAACTCTGGGCGAAGGTTATTTGTCGGGACACCTCCACGCTCTCTTTTTGTTTGGCGTCATTAGAAAAATTAGGAAATAGGATTATGTGGAGTCATGGGGAACAATGCTCATATTTCTATGTATGATTTAAAGAAAATATAGAAAATCTTTGAAACATTGACAAAGAATTGGTGTAGAAGCTAAGTTGTAAAAAGTTCAATAAGCTGTTTTTCGGTTACCCATGTATGAGTATGACTGGCTAAGAAATTAGGCAATTTACAAAAATATGTTTTTATGGATATTTGCCACCATGTTGTGATGGTAAAATATAAGATAGTCTGTGAAAAGATTGTGCTTCAATTCCTCCATGAGCTACTATTGATGTCTGAGGAAACGTACGGCTCTCTGCCAAAACCAGCCAATCAGAACCCGGAGGAGGGTCTTAGCGCTGTCAGTTAACCTAGCGTACGAGCTGCAAAATGTGCTAATAGCAAAGAAACAACTCACTGTTCCAGTGAAACTGTTTACGCTAACTAGCGTTAGCATTTACGTGAGGTGACGGTTTCAACAAACATGTAAGGAAAACATTTTTTAAACAACGACAAAAACAAAAAAAAAATTTTTATCTTTTACTCTTTCAAATCCAATCTTCCATTGGCTCTCAGGGTTTTGGTTTCGCGTTGCGGCTCAAAAAGCTCCTCAGCGGGCCCCATTAGGACCCCCACCCGGTACAAAATCATGTGAGCGTGTTGTTCGCCGGGTTCAAACGTCGTGTTTCCAGGCCGGATCATTAACGTGTAACGACATTGTTCACGGCTTATCAGAATATTTAGGTCTCACCATGAGATGTCCGCGCCCTGTCCGATCACCGGGCCGGCCCCGACAGAGACAGATTGAGCCAAAATACCAGCAGAGAGAGAGAAGAGAAGAGAAAGGAAGAATGAGTGGGAGTGGTTGCCCCAAATACCATCTCTAAATTTAGGGAAGGGGGGCACAAGGTGCAGAGGAGAGGAGCTGGAGGACAAAGGGATTCATGAAGGCGTTGGCAGCTTCTGTTCCTTTGTGTTTTCAACGACAGAGAAAGGGACGTTTGAATGTCGTCCACGAGGAAGGCCGACCGTGTTTCTGCCCGCAGATAAAAGTTTTGTTCATCAAACGCCGTTCCACAGCTTCCTTGAAAAGCGGGCGGGGGTGCAAGGCTTTCGGTCTGACATTGTCGTCCACATCGGTTCAATCGTCCCCTAATTCAAGTTTTACTGCCGCGTGAGTTAAGCCGCGAGGCTCTCGGTTACCATAACCGACAGCTCCTCCCCCTTTTTCGCTTTTGCCGTCCGGGGTCATGGTACGCATCGGGGTCACGTTTGCTTTCCTCTACCTCGACTGCTCCAGTGCTTCCTGTGACTCCTCTGCTTGCGTTGATCTTTTTTTTTCTCCCTCTAAGAACATCCCTGACATCCAAAATCTGTCAAAACTATAGTGAAAAAAATAAATAAAAATCACCAGGCCTAATCAGCAAATACACAAACAGACCTGTGCCAGGGGTTTCTGTGGTATTTCCCCTTCACAGGATCGGGTTTTACTGTTGTGCCTGGGGAGGAATTAAACGGCGATCTGCTCCATCGATGGTAAACTGTCTGTGCTGACTGATGGAGTGTTTATGCTGTGAAAAGGAGACCTCGGAGTGAGCGGCGTGTCAGCATGGCGAGTCAATTTATAGCAATCCCTCCATCAGCTCTTCAGTCACACTCTGTAACTCTATCTGTCGGGTCTGGACCTCCCGACGCTCCACGCACACAGCGAACGCACATTTCCTCACGGAGGACCAAACGGGCAAAGTTCAAACGAGTGACGCACGAGTCGGACGTGAGTCACGAAAAGAAAAAAAAAAAAAAAAAAAAGAGCCGCCCGTCGCACGGCAAACGACTCGGACCCGGTTCTTCCTCTCAGCCACTGAAAGAAGCCGATGGCTGTCGGTGCGTGAAAGCAGCTTTTGTAAATTATGATCATTTCTGTGATTATTTCAGATTGGAAAATGATGATTTAATATATTTATAATATCATAACCAAACGTTTTTTTTCCTTCTAGGAGGGTCACAACGTTTTCATACATACGGAAAAGAAAGATTTATTAATTTATTTTTTTTATCTGCGATCAGAAACTTGCTGGAATATCTATTAAGCCTTTTCAACTGTTTTGACAACAAAAAATCTGAAAAGTGTGGCATGCTTTGGTTTTGTGCTACAAGCCCAAACAGTTTGCTAATATTCTTCAACTGAGAAACGCTGCAAAAAACACAAAATCTTATAGAGTATTTTTTGGATCTAATTTATAGGTTAGATAAAAACAAACATAATTTAAGGGTAACTTTTTTGCAGGAAATAGGATCTTGTAACTCTGTAACTCTATCTAACATTAAGGAATTATTGAGTCAATAATTCCTTAATGTTAACTAAAAAAGTACTAGTTATAAGTGACATAAGCTGAGAGTGGAACTAGTCATATTTTATTGATATTAACAAATTATTAACTTAAATTTGCCTAATTCTTGCTGAAAAGAAGGTTAGTTTAGTCTTATTACAAGTGTATTTAAATATATTTATCCTAAAAATTAGACCCGCGATCCTTGGTCAGGTTTTCAATGTTTGCAGCAAACCTGGCAAAAGCGAAAGCAGCAGCTCATCACTGGGTCAACCTGCATGCCCACCTGTCCATGTCGGCCCACGTCCTTGAATTCCTGCCCTGATCTTCCTACTGAGCAAGTGCATCGTTGGAAACTCTCTTATGCCTCCAGATCTCACCACACTCTGATCTGGTGACCTGCCTCCACCCCAATCTCAAGTCTTTTTGCCGCCTCTCACATGGTTTTTCTTCCAAGACCGTCCTGCATTCGCACCCTTCCGTCTTCCCATCAACCCCACAGGGCTTCCTGTGTGCTGGATGAAATCATTCCCACATCACGATTATTGCGTGTTGCACGGAAACCGAAAATGTTCAATTTTGCCTTCGTCTGACCAGAGCCCCTTTCCCCTTTTTTTTTTTGTAGGGTTGCAGCTGTGCCACATGCTTGTCATATCAGATAATGGCATGAACAGAAGTCTGCAAGGTCTTGTTGTTGTTTTATAACCCAACCATCCGGTCCGATGTGTCCTTTGGTCCTCATGGTGCAAGTTGTTCACTAATGTTCTCTAACTAACCTCGGATTCCTTCACAGAACAGCTGGATTTTCCGGCTGATTTTTGAGGACAGTTTTTGTACATTTACATCATAATTATCCACAGTTGTCTTGGATTGTCATAGAAAATTCCACTAAAATATTTGAAAGTATGTGGTTGTAATGTTTCTGAACAAGTTTTCGATCACAGTTTATTCTTAACAACGTAATCAGAAACAGTCAGCCAGGCCGTTTCCACTGCTCACCCCCTCCGCACCCCGACACCCCCACGTTTAACCAGAAGCTTTCACCACATTTAAACGATTCACGTTTTCATTGACACCGTCGGTTAGTTTTCCCCGTCAGTCGTCGCTTTTCGAGGATCCAACAACGCCGCGACACGCTTCCCGGGGCAAAGGTCAAAGAGTTGCAAACCCCGTTACAAGCTGAAAGCCCCGGGCCTCGTTTCGCCGAACTGTCGGGGAGAGCGAAGACGTGAGGAGAAAATGTGTCAGTGTCGATTCGTTAGCCGCTGACAGAGAAGCAAAACAGGGAATGAAGACAAAGGGAGAAAAGTGCGAGTTTTGGAGTAACCTCATCCATGAAGCAGATAAGAGGAGGAAAGTGTTTCTAAAGGCAGATTTAAGCTTCTGTTATTTGAAGTAATTTGTATTTGGAAAATATTTTTATTCAGTCCTGAATCATCTGTAGTAAATATGGAACAAATTGAAATACATTTTTGTTATTTTATAACATTTGAAAACATACCAATACACCAGCTCCTTTTATAACATGCCATCTATTTTCATTCGCTAATGTTTTCTCCTAAACTGACCGGAAAGGAAAGATATGAAGAGTTTGAGAATAAATCAGGTCATATGTGTTAACTCTGTAGAACCAGCTCAGGTAGGAGAAAATAAGGCCTCCGGTGAACTTGAAGTGAAATGAACGTTAAAAAAAAGTTTCCCATCACAAACCAACCTGAGTTACAGGCCGGTGGACCCAATCTGAGGGAAATCAAAACCATTAGAGAGTTTACCAAAGAGTTTACCATAGTCATCATCTCTCCTCATAGGTTGCAAATAAAACACAAACAGCTTTCCATACTTGACGTATGCCCTCCCGTATGTACCTTTAATCTTCAAGCAAACTGCCCCACACCTCCACAAATGGCGACCTGCAGGTTTGATCGAACCTCCTGAGACGCTGTAAATGTAAACATGATTTGTTTTTCGACAGCACCCACTCTAAAAATGTAAAATATTGTTGAGGGAAAGCCAAAAGAAGTGTCGTTTGCCATAAATTGTGCAGAAGACTCATCAAACGTGTGAAAGGATGAGGACGGGTTCCTCGTTCCAAATGATAAATACGGCTGAAACTAACCGGCATCGCCGCTGTGGCGATGGGAGCGGCAGGCTGTGGGATGGAGCCGATGGGAGGATAGAGGAGCTGAAAACGGCAAAAAAAACTGGAAAGGTAGAGTTTGGATCGAGCCAAAAAAATCCAATCCTGAACCATCTTCATCTTCTTCTACTGTGTGGAGTATTACAGCTTTATATCTTGATTGGTTTTCTCCATGCTCTATGTACTGAAGGCTTATTAAACGTGTCAGAGAAGCCTGACCCAACCTGGCCGTCAAGCTAATGGTTCTGACCTGGCCTGAATTGGGTTGGGCTCTGGCCATAAATCTAAATTCCACGCAGACGTTCTGATGTAAGCAGGCCAACGACCCTAAATATAAAACCAGAGCTACATAGCGGCTAAGATCAAAGCATATTCATGTTTTAGAGCGGCGTAGTCAAAGAACAGACCAAAATGCAATTGAGAATTTGGATCAAGACTTTAAAAATTGTGTTTAAAAACCATCTCCGTCTGATCTTCAAGGAAATACATTGAAGTTTGTGGGTCTAAAGCGACACAATGCAGAAACTTTTGAGGAACGGGGATAGTTTTCCACGTATGAGGCCGTATTAGACAGGGAATGCTTGACGGAGGGTCGCTTTCTGGATCACCCGACAGTCGTGTGAACCAAATCAAAGTAACATTTGAATTGTCATCCACTCGTCAAATTTGTACTTTTAAATCCGACCCGAGGCAGAGCTCTCCTGGTCTCCAGGTGTCTCTCGCGCTCCGCCGTTCCCTCTGGAAGCCGCGGCGCTCGGGTCGCTCCTGCGGACGCCGGGGTGGAGAGGGGGGGGAGGCGGGGAGGCGAATGTATTTACTGCATGTAGACACGTGAAGGTCAGACACGTAAAGCACTTCTGATTGTTTTGCCAAATGGCAGCCCTCGCCGCGCTCCGCCTCACGCCAGATTTTCTGTGGGTACTGAATGTAATTTCCACCACCGGGGGGCTTGTATACGCCTCCACGGTAACAGCCACGGCGAGATTTCAGAGAAACTTTGGGAGGTGACAAAGAGCGGCCTGTGCTGACATGCTAGGAGAGACAATAAAAAACAAGGAAGGCAACAGTTTGGTGCGCCCAGCGTGGAGGAAAAGGGGGAAAAAGAAAAAAAAAAAAAGCTACATGGAGTGGGACTCATTCTGGAGCTGGAAGTCGGGCTGTAAAGGGACGTCTGAGGCCCCAGAGTCTTGTACGGCGGCTAAATCATGCTGAAAAGTTTTTTCCTCCTTAATTTTCTGTCTGGCAGCCCTTTCCCCCATCAGATAATTTAGAGCTTGTTCCTTGGGAGCCCTGGGCACTGAGCATGAATTATCCACCATCCACTGCAGCTTGGCTCGGGACCATAAACGAGAAGAATGAGCGACCTCTCGCTGCGTGCAGAAATGGCATGGAACTGCACTTAGCCTACAAGGTCCTTACAAGTTCTCAAGAACCTTCACTTTGCTGGTTGTTGACCCTCTGCGAGTTCACACTGCAAAAAAAACACAAACCTTACCAGGAATTGTAGTCCGGCTTCTAGTCTAGGAAATGTCTTGGTACACTTAAAATAAGACCAAACTAACAGAAAAGTAGCTTTTCAGTAAGAGACATGAACTTGTTTTAAGTCAATAATGCCATAGTGTTGATGAAAAAACGGATTGTTTCATTTATAACGTGGGGAACAATGTCGTTATAACTGAAAAAGTTACTTTCAAGTTAGTTTTGTCTTCTTGCATTGGAAACCAGACCAAAAACACTTGGTAATATTTGTATTTTTAGCAATGTATTCAACTGAATTGCTATTTTAGAAGGTGCTAAAAACAGGGCTGAAGGAGCAGAGAGAAGTTATGAAAGTTCACACTGACCTTCTGCAGAACCTGTGTGTGCGCATGTGTGTGGTCTGTCTGACCTCAAAGACCACGGGGGTCAAAGGTGAGCAATGTAAATCCTGGAGGTCAGAGTTTTTCTGTCTGACTTCAGCCACTCGGGACGGACTGACCGTACACGTTTCAAGGAGAACGTTGAAGGAGCGACGGAGTTTATCAGAAATTTCTTTGATCTGTCTCTGAAAAAGAAGAAAAAAAGGGTCAAATGTGTGAAACACAAAATTATAAATACACTCATCTTTTCACACATCAATATTCAAGATAATTCAAATGACTAACAGTAAACTAATTGCATAAAGATGGTTCTTCATAGTGTTATATTATTAAACTGCATTAAATGGTGCAATTTTAGAACCCAATTATGTAACTTGACTTACATTCAGTTTTTATAAAAATGCTGTGCATCTCAAATATGACACAAAAGATATTTTACTTCATACTTTAACACCTCTGTCTCTTTAAGAAGCTCCTGCTCTTTATGAATCTCTGCCTTCGAGAAGACATTACAACATGGCTCCTCTGCCAACCCTTTTTACCAGCATTTCACTGAGAAGTATCTCCTATAATGAGCTCAGCTGATGTTCAGTTCCACCAGGTGTTTGCTAATCGCTGCTGGCTAGTCTGAAGGAGCTGAAAGAAACAACAATCCAGGTATGTTTTTCATGAGGGAATGAAATTATGTCATCATATAAAGCTCAAAAAATATTTTAAATAGTACTCTACATTGCTTTTAAGAGTTTTATTTGGAATAAAGTCATTTATATATTTTCCTTCTTTTGTTACACTAATTTTCTTTTAAATACGTCTGCTTTCATGGTTGTAACAAACACAGGAACGTTTCATACAAGTCTCTATAAAGCAGGATCTTACTAGAAGACGTTCCTCGTGGAGTTTGAAAGAGACAGATGTAAATGTTATACTGTGTTTTCGTGGTTCGCTGTAAAAAGTGAGTCCGTTGTATTGGCCAAACTAAAGCTGGAAGTTACTCTTAAAACTAAACCCACTGCGCTGGCGTAGCAACGTTAATTCTGTAAATACTTCTAGATACTGTGAAAGCGTTTGAAGGAGTTGGCTTGCTAAGATAATAAAAGTTCCCAATGGTCTCCTGGCTGTACTGTTGTAAGAATAGACTGGACTAAGTGTGCTTTATGGGGAGACTGCATCCTGGTGACAGAAAGGCCATGATAAGAAAAGATATTTGCCGCATCTTTTTCCATCTCCCTCGACGCGTCCAGGAGTATTTTATCGCACACGTGAACAAAGAAGATGGAGTGGCGAAACCTTCATAGTCATGAGCTCTGCAGCCATTCCAGACGGATATATGTACATATATAAAAACACATCCATTGCCGGGACACACAGCTGATGACTTTAACATCGAAAAGTCTGTCGGTCTTTGGCTGGGACATCCAAATTCCTGACGGAGGTTTTTACGGAGCTTTAAACAAGGTGAGTTCACAAAGTCGACGATAACCTTCCAGGTGTTTCAGCGCCGCATCCAAAGTGAAATTTGAGTTTCCTGTGGTGAGGCCATTTTTGAAAGAAAATCCCCAAACCTATAGATATCTCATGTCCCACACAAAAAAGTCGTTTTCCAACTGATCACTTCTCCTCCTCTTGGGTTGGGATTCTCCTTCATCTTTCCTCTCATCTCTGATTGATGCCTGTTGAGCTGTGAATCTATTATTGGGGAGCATTTATAGCGCAGCAGAATGTAAGTCCGCCGACCTCTCCAACAAGCTGACAGGCTCATTTTGTTGCACAATAAAGCCTGTCGCTTTTCATCAGCTTCACAGCATGACACTAAGTGGTGTCACTCACCAACACTCTTGCTGTTTAACAACGTCACGGCATCGGCAGCGGTGGCGGCGCAACGCTCCAGCTATTCGGTACAGCCGTTGTGGAGATGTCACCTCTTTGTATGTCTTTTTGGTTTTTTTCTTTCTGGCAGCAATGAACGCATAGCACCAAGAGGACTCGGTGTCCTCATCTTATCCGTTCCTGTTTTTTAACAGCATCACACCTTACGGGTTACGGCAGCTGTCACCTACCTGAGGATCTTTTATAGCTCACCCATACATCACGGAGTATCTGTGACAGTCAAGTGGGAGGACCGGACTGGAAACTCTTTGAACAAAAGCAAAAGAAAAACCATGATCAAGCCGAAGAAGGTCTGCTAAATTAAGCAAAGTCATTTTAAAGCGGCGGTATTATGTGTTTTTCAAGCATGCAGAGGCATTTTATAGCGCAATCAAGTAACTGTGTTGCCTTCAGTTGTTATAAAAATGCTACATATATCAATCATAAAATATAACGTTGTAATCGATCTCTGTCTCTTTCTGAAACTCCGCCTTCAAGGAGTCGTCACAGCATGGCTCCTCTATTAACCCTAAGAGCCTCTTCTCAGTCCAGTGCTCACAAAAACAGATGTAAATGGCATCAAGGAGTATCCGACAGGTTCGGCGCTTCCTTAAGGAGACGGGAGTCCAATTTCAAAGCATCAGAATTAAATGATTTGAAGTCAAAGTTCTTCAAAGTTTGACATATGCAGCATCTACAATTTAACTGATGGTAAGATAATTACTTCATTGTGCTATAAAATGGGACTATGTGCCTGGAAAATACATAATACCACCTCTTTAACTGTTCAGAGAACCAAGATTGTTGATTGGGAAATAGATCAGGAGACTAAACTGAAAAAACGGCTGATCTTTTTTCTGCATCAAAGAACTCAGCTGTCAGGCGAACTCAGCATAGAGTCGCTGCATCATCTGCGAAACACAAACTCCCAGTTCCCTGCTTTGTGTGGAAAAGGTTCTAACAGAACCTTCTCATGCAAAGCAGATTTGCCCCTCCATAAACGCACATCAAAGCAAGCTTTCTCTCTACAAACCCGCAACCACACCTCTAAATGTTCAGACCGTGTTTCAGACAGAAATACATAAACAAGCCATTGGACACATTAACATCTCGGCGTCAAGGCAAACAACCATAAAAGCATACGCATGCAACCGCAAACATGGAAATAGTAACTCACATTAGCAATATGTTCTTTCATAGCACACAGCCGTGCATGGAAACCCACATACGCCGTGCAACATTGATTAATCTCGCAGTATTAAAGCCAGACTTTATGCCCCAACTTCCACAGCATCCAGAAGTGACACCTTAGCCAGGCATGTAATTTTTTTTTTTTTCATGTGGCAGCAGGCGTTAGAAAAACACATGATGTAGCCAGTTGTTTTGGAGGGCAAATGGGGCAGGCATCATAAAGGCCGGTTTTATTAGCTGTTGCTTGATTTGTTCCTGCAGTCTGCAGAGCTGAGCCGCTAAATCAATGCGTCCAGCTGTTCTCCCAGCTCGCCGGAGCTCTCTGGGCGCGCAGCAGGTGTATGGCCTGGTCGGCTAGGTCACACACACCCGCTCACATAACAAATAATAATGGCCTCCACACACGGCCCATCCATCACTGTTATGGCCCAGCACGGGAGACGGGACGCTCACACGGGCCATGAGAGAGTGCGACTGTTAAATGCAGTGCAAAGTTGGAGAGATACACAGTGACAGAAAGCCCTGTTCATAATTGCAGTACATGTTTTGTGGGGGGAAACTGATTTTTACCTGTAAAAAAAAAAACCCTTCCAGGATTCTCAGTTCTTAACCTGTAACTCTATCAGGAGCACAAGCAACATGCCTAAACTAAGTGCTCCAGCAACCTTTAACTAATGTGACCGACTAATAAAATGAGGATTTGCAAAGGTTTCCCCATGAATAAAAGTGAAACCAGAGCTAGCAAAGATAAAAAACACATGCGCTTTAATAGGGTTTTTGCTGCACAGTTCGCTTCTTCTCATTATCATGCCTTAACGTAGCGCTGAAAATAGCCTTCTGGAGTTTTGACAAATCAAAAACAGTTTCCATTAATCATATGTCTAACAAAGAACCTTTGCACAGCACAAAACAATCTAATTTGAGATTTTCAGCGCAAGTCGGGAGTAATCTGGGGAGGGCAACAGCTGTAATACGCAAATTATGATTTTATGGGTCAATGTCATCTGACCTAACTAGTACTAGCACATGCCTAACCCTAACCTAAACTCAGTTCTCACTTTAGTTCTAAACCTATAACCCGTAACAACATGAGGGACAGATTTTGGATCCCATGAGGACCAGTGGGTCCTCTTAATGTAGTGTTAGAAAAATGGGCTTTGCAACATGTCGAATGCAAGGATACACACACACACGCACACACACATTCCTGAGGGAACAATTGATCTTAGTTATAGCTCTGCTCTACTCTCGGCCTGTTTTTTTAAGCAACTCAATGACAGCCTGAAGTGGATGATGAAGAATATCCCCCGTGTTTCTGTCACCAAAGCGTCCTCTGCCGTGTCCTCGTGTTACATCATGCATTTACAACAGTTGCTTATTAAACTTATTACCTACTGAACTGTGGAAAGATCTGCAAAAAAAAAAAAACCTGAACGTCCTTCAAAGTTTCCTATAGAGTAACTTTGCCAGAACAAACTGGAGCATCTTCCATTGACTTCCAGTACCTTGCATTCTTTAAAAGTATTTGATTATCTATGCCATGCATTATATTTCCACTGTTTTGGGACTCAGGGAAGTACATCCAAATTGACTCTATGCAGAACCAAATAAATAATAATAATAACATGAACATGGCTAAAATGCTGAACAGGTAAGTCAGATAATAGCAGCCTATGATCAATCCATCCGCCAAACTACACACATCTGGAGTAATTAAAAGCTGGTGGGGGAAGTGGTCTGGCTGTTGAGGGCAACTCAGCTCACCAAAGAGTTAGGAAGAAGAAAAGACCAAATGAAAAACTTAATTACAGAGCAAGCAACCTTTACCTTTAAAAGGCTAAAATTTGGAAATCTGGTTGCAGATGTATATTCATGTACATGTTACTGAGCTGCAGACAACTGCTAAGAGATAAGTTCTTAGCAGCTGGTCCCTGCAGTTGCCCTTTTCCTCACAAAGGGCAACAGTCACAGTATGTCTACATGCATTTGTGTGTTAGACATGAAAGAGGAAAGCAGCAACAGGCATCTACAGGAAATATTCCGGGCCTCATTAATCACGGCTACATGAAGCATGCCTTTAACACAACATAACAACGTAGCTGTGCTGGGGCCGGGGGGAGAAGGGGCCCTCGTGGTTTGTGTGTGGAATCTCAGTGCTGCCAGTTTTATCACTGGTTAAATTCATTAACAAAATTAAACCGTAAATCAGTAAATTTTATAGAGTCCATATGAGCTTATAGCTTCATCCATTTGTTTTCTTTTCGTTTAAAAAAGTTGTCTGAAAACTGTTATTTTTATACTGATACGTTAGCTTACTTTAAAGGTCTAGTGTTTTGCGCTTTCCAGCCATAGAATTGTATGATGTTGAGTAATTACACCACCTTCAGCTTGGCTTAAAAGAAATATGACTTCATAATTTGACGCTTTGAAATTGGGTCTCTGTTTCTTTAAGAAGTTCCAGCTCTTTCTGACACTCCACCTTCAGGAAGTCATCATGTCAACATTCCTCTGTCAAGCGTTTACAAATGTTCGTTGGAGCATCGGACTAAGAAAAAGCTCATATAATGAGCTCAGCTGTAGCTTCACCTGGTGAAGCTACAGCTTCACCAGGTGTTTGCTAATTGCTGCTGACTAGTCTGAAGGAGCTGAGTAGGGGAGTTGATCTGTGAGGCGGAAGCTCGAAAGCGTTCCCTCAATAGTTTTCCAGTCCTGAATGGTCGCCGTGGGAGATTAAAGGATTTCTCAAACATGCATGAAAAAAATCAAGGCAGAACTCCAGATATGTTTTTGATGAGGGAATAACTTCAGCACATGAGGTGAAGCTCAAAATAGGTGATTTTGAGAGAGCTGTGAGATTAAAGGGAACAATCTACTCTGTCTAAGGGTATTCTGCTATTTTGCTATTCTGGGAAATCTTCACAAAGCACTACGATATCGCATTAGATTGAGATTTTACTTTCCAGAGCAACTTTGGAAGTTCACAGGCAATTAATGTTAAAGTTTATGCTAATGTTTTGTTTCTGCCATTGACCAGATTGAAGCCACATGCAGTAGAAATGTGCAAGTAAACATTCGTTTTAGTGCAACCTGGTTACTTCAATGTCAAGCTTATGTAGATACAGAGAATCAAAGTTTGGTGTGATCTAAATCTTAATGCCCTTCTACAAATCTTTTGACTCTTAGTGCGATACTTAGCAAAATGGAGACCTACCTTCTCAAGTGCTAGTTTTTGAAACAAACAATTAAAATATTGTGACGTTAAAAGTTGCTAAAGCTAATCAATATCCTCTATGTCTCTCGTTCTCTCTCTCTCTCTGATATATATATATATATATATATATATATATATATATATATATATATATATATATATATATATATATATATATATATATATATATAATCTGCACATTATCCAGTGCAAACCTACCAAAGTGGAGTTCAGAGGGACAGATAAGTTTCAGTTTGGTCTCTCTATGCGGTCTTGCTGATAGAACACCACATCACTTCACTTCCTTTTCCTAAGAAAGCTATCATCACCCTGCTGCTGTTAGCCGCTAGACAAAATAACCCATAAGGCCCAATCATAACA
Source organism: Poeciliopsis prolifica (assembly GCF_027474105.1). Classification (NCBI taxonomy): domain Eukaryota; kingdom Metazoa; phylum Chordata; class Actinopteri; order Cyprinodontiformes; family Poeciliidae; genus Poeciliopsis; species Poeciliopsis prolifica. Next base: position 1,230,610 of record NW_026562382.1, read on the forward strand.
GAGGGTCCTTCAGTCATGACCTGCGCAGTAAAAGACTGACAGAGGGCTGTATTTTTCCTTGCGAGCAGAATTCCCACGTCGTTTTCTTCCTTTCTGCTTGTTTCCGCCTCTGCGACCGCTCAACGCCGTGGACCCTCTGGTGCAATCAGAGGCCCAGACTATTAATCACTGGTTTAACGGCACAGCGAGAGCAGAGGTGAGCAAGCAGCAGACCAGGTGACCTTACGCAGCCATTCTTTTGACCCCATAACTTCCCAAAGTCCAAGTCGGTAACCCAGTAAATTCACAGCGGGATTTTGTCCGAGTCTGGACTTTTTCTTTTAATTATCTTATTTCCTGAGAGGAGAGAACATAGTAGGATTGTTTGATATGTTTAAACCAAAATTTTAATTTTAAATTGCATTATTTTTTTATCTTGAACCATCTTTTACTGTTCATTTTCTCTTATGATTTTATGAAATAGTCGTAATAATAGTAATTTTGATTTAAGCTCACTTGTCATTCTACACATTTGACATCTCACATGCAAAGTTGTTTTAAAATAGAGGCAGAAGGTAACTTTTGTTTTAGTGGGAACATAAACTGATCTGGTGATTTCTTTCGTCTTGGCTAAATTTTCCAATCAGTGTGGAAGATTGTTTGAGACCACGAGTGCACTCGGGACATGATCATTTTCCCGATATCTGTACTGTGAACAGCAGTGGTGTAGTGCAGCTCACTCAACCCACCGTCACTGTGGTTCTTCTAAACTCCAGGGGTCCTCAAACCCAGGTGCCCTGTAACTTTTATGTGTGTCCCTGGCTCAACAGACCTGGATCAAATGGCTGAAACAGTGCAGGCAAGTTCTCCAGACTCCTAATAATGACCTCATTATTTTACTCAGGCGAGCAGAGACACATCTACGGGCCGCAGGTCATCAGCTCTGGTTTGAGGATCCATATTCTACTGATGTACCAACCTGAACAACACCCAGCTTCATGTATCGTCCTCTTCCACTGCAAACAAAGACAACAGACCTTTTATTGTTACCTTAAGCATGGAGATCGTCATTGACGTCGCCTACAGTTCGTGCGTTTTCTTGTGTTACTGACAAAATGCCCAATAACAAAAGAAGCATTAAATAGTTATTACCTAACTAATAATAGGCCAACACTGATAACTGAGAAAAGAGAAGGAGCCTGACTCGTTATGCAATGAGTTAGAGGAGAGGCTAACAACGAGCATGTCGAGGTTGGTCACACACAATCAATATCTATATCAACAAAAACGGTTGACAAACAACATCTGTTAGCAACATGCATTAGCTTCTGATTCTGCAAATGAATAAAGGGCGACCCCACCTGATAGTCACCACCGTGAGCATCTTTAATTTGCGCTAGGTTAACTATTTTGATCAGTGGCAGTTCAATGAAGGGCAATATCAGTGTCAGTGAACCTTGTGGCCATTTTGACTTTGACTATACCACATACAATAATGTTTACCATCCCCATTGTTTTCTCAACATGATCTGATAATTTTTTTTTTTTTTATTAAGTACTACTTTCTTATCCAGTCCTCCAATTATACAAAATATGTCATTTAGTAAGGTAATTTAAAAAAAAACCCATAAACATGCTAAATAAATTGTTTTTAAACTTTAAGAAAACTCATGAAAGTAATTCTAACATCCTCTCATGTATAAAGAAGCTTTTCCTGATTTGTCAAAGTTTTTTTTTTTTTTTTTTTTACATTTTCCTCCCATTTGTTCAGTGAAACTCCTACATTTTCCAGACTGGCCTCCTGCCCCACAAGGCTAGTGTAGATGTCAGAAAAAGGAAGTTCTCCGACTATTTGGACACACAGGGCAGTATATCTCTGACCCCAGTGGGCCGCCATGCCCTTACCCTCTGTGATGCTCCGGAGACACCAGTTGATGAATGGAAAGAAGACGCAGAGCCACCCCTCCAAATCCCTCCACATCCCCTCCAAAATCCCCCGGAGACTCATCTGACGGTGGATGAAACATTTCGGTAATGATAGTTTTTGCCGTTTTTATGTCAAGTCTCCCCATGACAGAGGAGGCAGCTCCCCCCTGCCCCCCATCTCTCTGGTAACTGTCGGAACAAAATGGATGCCTGATGATTCACATACGATTGTCGGCGTTTTGTAACCTGACCGCAGCGTTTTGGTTTGTACTTTGCACAAATGCGGAATTATTTGTCACTATGAATAATAATCTTTACCTGCAGCGAAGAGCACGATAAAGTCAGTGCAGTGCTTTCCGGAAGCTCTAGAGATGAAAATGATTCGACTGTAGCTACTGTGGCTGTCATAAGAAAACTTAAAAGCCAGATGGGAACAGCAGATTTTTGGCAGAAACGTTTGGCATTGTTGATAAGACCTCACTGTAAGCCCACCCACTCATGCAAGCTACTTTCACACACCACACGCTTGGAGAAAGTTATGCACAGGTCTCATGCTAATCCCCGGTCCTGATCAGATCATCATTTGCTGCAGAGAGCGGCGACTCTCGACTTGAACTGTTTCCCAGAGTCTTGCAGGGATTTGATCTATGGCAGCGCAGCACCAACAGGGTTTGGCAGTTAATTCAGAGAGCCCAAAGAGGAGGAGACAGATAGAAAGAGCCGCAGAAAAAGGAAAGAACCACTTTTTTTCTTCTTTTTGATTGCTCCCCCGTGTATGGGTATTATGTATTCTATGAGATATAATCTCTGAGGGTTTGTTTCGGGGGAGTTTAGTTTACTGGGAAGTCAATTTGTCCGCCCGACTGTCCCTGTATCCAGCTGGCATGTGCATGTACGTATGCAACAGATTGAATTTCATTTATTCACAGAATGGAGCTTGAACTTGAACCCGGAGGCAGAGCTCCCGAGAAGGCAAGAAAGGCTCCCCGGGTGAGTTGGATATCAAAGAGGCCGAGGTTTTCCTGGCGAGAGTTCGCTTGGAATGAAATACGATGGAAGACGAGAGGAATTGAACCAAACGCATTGTTCATTCTAAGGAGAAAAAACACAAAGTTTACCTCTGCTGGGCCTTTCCAGACCTTTTTCCTGCTTTTAAAGTCAGCCATCTTGTCTGTGTGCAGCATGTTTGGTCTGATGTTTTATGTTATTTTTCTGTTTTCTGCTATTGATTGTTCTGATGCTTCCTCAACAGGGCTTTGTCCTCAAACAACTTACCTGGTAAAATAAAAGTTTAATAAAAAATAAAATAATATAATAATAATAGTAAAAAGAAAAAGAAAAAAACATAAATGAAAGAATAAGAATAAGAATGAAAAAGCAAATTGCTCCAAACGTGTTCAAATTTAAATACGCAGCACTGAAGAAACAGGATTCATCATCTTTAGAGGATGTTGTTTTTTTTGCCACACAACAATTTTTAGAATCATAAAACAAGTTTCCATATCAGAGAAACATAATAAGTGATTCACAGAAAAAAGAAAAAAAATATGAAGTGAAAAAAGCTTTTGTAACCATCCTGGTGCTATTTGAAACAGCCATCATGTGTTTGCAGAAACACTTGATCCATATTGATCAATATGAATCAATTCCTCCATATTGATCTGTTTGATCAACACAGAGGAATTTGGGTCCTTTCCTGTGTGCAGGCCTTCACACACTGGGTCTCTCCCACTGCTCCCAGTTTCTTTCTCATACTGTTTGAGTCACACACTGATCTTAACTCATGAGGCTGTGGTGCTTTAGATGTTCATGTTTTTTGGTGTAGCAGTGCAATCAAGTAACTACTGTAACATTCAGCTAATCAGAAAGAAGGTTGGACTACCTGCTTTGGAACGTCTTTATGCATCCAGCATGCCGACGTAAGTAAATCTTCACTTGACTTCTGCGTAGTGTAGAATGACATTAAACACGGTTTTCGTCTTCAGCTGTTATTGTCCCCTTTGTAAAATAATATTTTTTTTGATAAAAGTTATTTCTTAAATCATCTTTGTTGCCAAAAGATGACAAAGACAAAGAAAATACATAACTTTTGGCAAAAGAAAAAGACTTAGACCATAATTTTACAGGGGTGACAATGTAATGTTACTACTATGACATCTGAGTGGGACTTGATTACATATTGTGTCTAAATCCCAAAAATGAAAAACTTGAAAAAAAATCACAGGTCACAGGTCACCCTACTTCCGCGAGTTGTTGGAACGGCATTAAGTCGATAAATTCACCTACGTGATGCACAGCAACGAGCTGCTACCTGCAGACTGCAAATGTTGTTTTAGAACCGAGGGGGGAAAGAATAACATCTATAAAGGTAAAGCTCACAATAAAAGCCTTCAATGAAACCATAAACCCCCAACTTTTTAAAAGGTTTCACTACAGAGGCAACTCTTTATCAGACCTAGCCTCTTAGCCTCGCTCGCCCAATATAGTGTCTGTCCTTGAGCAGCGGCAGTGAGGCTGCTGAGCCACTGCTAAACATATTATGCGGGTTTATGACTAAGCAGCAGGGGGTGAGCAGACGAGATGGTAGAGGAAACTGGAGGAGGGATGCCTGCTGTGGACTGTGCTCCTGTGTTTAAGAAGCTGTTGATGTTTGAGAATGTGTTTACGTGTGCGCCAGAAGCGTACCCGGACTGACGCGCTTTCGCAAACTACAGGGATAATCTTTGTCAGTTTGCTGCAAACGAAGCCGACCCAAAAAGCATCCGCAAGCGGCCAGAGAGAGGTTCTGAACAGGCGCAGCCATAAATCTGCTCGTCCTTGCAGGGAGAAGTGAACCTGCCTCCTATGGAGCTGGCATGGGCAGACAGTGGAAGTCCCATTTATCACATTGGCAGCACATGGGAAGTTCTGCCGCTCCAGCTGAATACAGACCACCTCACAACTCTGGTCTGTGAAAGAAGCTTCTGTTCACTGTCCTTCGGAGTCGCTCGAGCCTCACAAACATTTATTTCTACTAATACGGTCGAAACCAGACACAAATTAAAAAAAGACACAAACATATCGTATTTTTTGGATTATAAGTCGCTACTTTCTTCTCACGTTTTGAACCTTGCGGCTTTTCTGTGGATTTTTCTTCAACCACCAGGGGGCGCTTTAGCAGAAAGTGAATTATTGGAAGTCAAAATTGGAAATCAAAGAAGAAAGCACCGATTTTAATTTAAAATAAGCACATGCCAGCGGCAGGCATGACGGAGAAATTGAAGGCTATCAATCTGGCAGTACAGGAGGGAAATGGGAAACTCGACCTGAACGAGTCCATGAAGGAGAGGCAGGGCTGCATCCTTAATAAATTTACTGGATTAAATTTGTGGAAAACCGAGAGATACCAGTGGCTTACATACATACGTTTTCAATTTTTCAAAAACCTTTGTAGATATAGCTAATAGTGAGGTAAACTCCATAGTCCCAATTTTTTTTTTTTCTCACAGCTGCATTTTCAGTGACCGTAGAAATGCGCAAATTGAAATTACGAAAATAAATGGTAACACTTCATTTGACGGGGTGTGCATAAAGACTGACATGACACCTGCCATGATCATGAAGGAGTTTTTATGAACCTTGTCATGAAGTTCATTCGGTAAATAATGACACTTTTTTTATGCAGAGTTGCTGTAATGGAAACACTTTTTTTGCATCACACAAGTCACATTATCAACAGCCGAACGTTACTACTGCTGGAAACAACAAACTGTCAAACTGCATTTGATAGCTTCAAATACAGTCGTCCCTGGTACTAAGCAAATGTAGGTAGTCTTTCGAATTCAGTGAAAGTTGCAAAATAAGTTTCTAAAAGATGCTCTCTCAAGTTTTCTGACATTTTCACACGCAGAGACAAAAAAATAAAATAAAATAAAAAAATCAGTGTATATAAACATTCGGTTTCAACTGTATACTATATAAAATGATACAATTTGGATTTGAATCCTGATAAAGATTTGTTTCTTTCAATGCAGCTCATCTTAGTTGTCGGAGTTCTGAACCGGTTCTTGACCCGTCTGAGTTTCTCTACGGTACTTTTTTTTTTTTGTGCTTCTGTTTGGACTTCAGAAAAAAAAATAAAACCTTCGATTCTCCACTATTTGTTTAAGAGGGTTGAAAGCAGAGAATGTTCTGTACTTTCTTACTGCCAATCAAAATGACGCCTTTGCTAATATTCAATCAGTAAAACCATGTTATTTTATTCTACAGTTTTTTTGTTTTATTTTATAATTTTTTTTAAACTTCTTTTCATTTTCGTCTTATAAAAACGTATGTAACGACATTTCATTTACAGGTTCCTTTCATGAAAAAAACAAAAAAACAAAAATTAAGTAACTTTGGTCAGAAGAGAAAATATACAAAGAAAGTACATAAACGTGCAACACCTGATGGAGCTGCCTCCTAATCTATATGGACTTGAAGACGGTGTTGGTTTGTCACTGATTGTGTGAAAACTGCAGGACAGAGGCCTTCATTGTGGAGCTTCGGCCGCTACAGCCAGGAAACTTTTGAGGAGTCGTAATGACATGTTTGATGTAGTACTCCTTAATGCTGTAAACACTCGATTCTCTGGCAGCCGCCGGTGACAGTCTGTACTTCAAAGTTGTTGGAGCCATCGAGATCACTGCCATGCTGTGATGGAAACGGGAAGATCTGACAATGACCGAAAGAAACCGGGGGAGGGTGAATAGTGGAAAAATAAGCAGATGAGACGGTTTAAAGGTTGGGGAGAACGAATTAAAGTGTCGAATCCAATTACAGAGGAACTCTGAGCAGGGTGACGACAGGACGTCTCCAGAGAGTATCAACGGAATATGGCTGACTGCTAATACAATAAAAATGTAAAAGAAAAAGACAAACCTGACTGGAAGTCCTTTGTGTTGTGATGGTACTCTGTTTGTTAAATATCTGTTTGTGCCTCTGGATTTATGTTATAATATGAAAAGGTCTCTATGAATCATGATGTTCTCCAGCAGTTCCTGTTGCACAGGACGTTCGTCAAGAGTCTTTTTGTCATTATTGATTTGTCCATTCAGCTGTTTTTCTGTATCAGATCGGTGTCGGCTGATACTAAACCTCACTTATCGGTATCGGAAGAGAAAAAAAGCGGACCTCCTAATTTAAACACGTACATTCAGAGTTTCTACATTTACAAATTCATTTATTGCTGCATGTTAGTATAGGAATGGAGGCTGTGAAGGTGAATAAGGATTAGTAAAAGCTTCCAGTGATGTACCACTGTTATCGAAGCAAGCCCGACTCGAGAGAGATTAGAGAAACGAACACAAGATTTCAAAAAATATCGCTTCCTTCAGTAAAGTCAGGTGAGTTTATGTGACATTCACTCTCTGATGAATTTGATATGAAGATGCACACGGCAGTAGAAAGAAACAAGTTATGAAATCCCCCACATAGACAGGAATAGCCTCGTTATAGGTATGTAACAATCAGCGGCCATGTTCAGACAAATAAGCGTGGAGAGATGAGGTCATTGAGGATGTTTATTCGTCCTTGGGGAGAAGGCTGTCACTGCTGGATTCCTGTGAATGAAGCATGTGAGCCAGATGATTCACCTTCGCTATAGGTCGGATGCGTCCAGCCGGGTGTGACGCCTCTACAATAGAGAGGAGAATTCACACGTGGCCTGGCACCGCCGACCCCCGCGGAGCGGCCAATGCCGGATCTGGACGGTCCATCGGCATGGACCGCCCAGGTGTCGCCCGCCGACTTGTTTGGACGTCTGACTCGAACGAGCAGAGCCAGTTCAGGATGAACGTCTCGTATCAGGACTGAAAACCAATTGAGACGCAAATTTGAGTGGAAATTAGCGCTTGCACGCCATAAAACAGCCACGAAGCTCCAGGTATTTTCCACGTCCCGACGTGCCCAAGGAAAATTCACACAGGCACAGGGAGAACATGCATATTCCAGACACCAAGTCCTGTCCAGCCAAGACTCGTCCCAGAGTCCCAGATCGTATAATTAAAAAAGATGTGTTCACCAAAGTATTTAGTGCCTCTCAGGCACTCGGGCTGCACGGCCTCCCCTCTTCAAACTGCGGGAGGAAACTGCAACCTTTCTAAATCAAAGGAAGCTTTTACCTTCAATCTCCAGTTCTGCTTACTGATGATGAGTCTCGTCGTGTTTTGGTTTGTGGTTTTGTTACGATTCATTCTGGTAGGTCTGGGAGGTTTTTTTTTCCCATGTTGTTCTGAATCCAAAAAGGTTTCTGTTGCGTTTAGCTAATTCTAGTTTAAGTCTTTTCATACATCGTCAGTGTCTTTTACTTCTTGCTCATCAGTTTTTCGTCATATCTAGTTTTATAGTTTCTCCTTTAGTCCTGATTATTAGTTGTTCGTCTCTTTGGATTAGTTTGCTTTAGTGCTTCTTGTGTGTGTGTTTTTTAATTTGTTTTCTGAGATTGTTGTCAGGCCTGTTTCTCCTTATGGTTTCACTTTCTCAACTAATTGTCTCAGGAATCAATGCCACTGAACTCGCCTCTGACTCCTCGTCTTAGTTATGCCACTATTTAGGTTCCTGGCTTTCCTTCATTCTCTGTTGGATTGTCTGTTCATGTCTGTTCCTTGCACAAGTCAAGTCTGTTTATCTATCAAAAATAAAAAAAATAAAATGATTACATAGATTTAAATCCACCGAATGCCACAGCGGTTGTCTGCAATTTGGCTGTGTAAGACCCAATACGACAGATAAGCTTCCCCATTTACTGCCAAGAGTGAAGTCACATCCCAGTCATTGTATTGATTTGATGATTATTTCAGTGTGACAGATGACTGATGCAGCGGTTTTCGCAGAGAACGAAGATCTTCTCCCCGCAATTTTGTTCCAAATACAAATAATCTGGAGCAAATGAGACAGACGTTTGATCTGGACGATGACAGCTCCTTACAATGTCTGGAAAAGCACATTGCATGGTAAACGACACATAACGAGATGTGAGGGTGGATTATGTTGAGTGATACTTATTAAATTTTGCTTAACTTAAAGTTTCAGTCAATCCTGACAGAGATTAGACCAAAGCACATGAGATTTGAAAAATATTGCTTTTTTTATTTTTTATTTTTTTATTGAATTGATTTGAGATTTTACCATTGCCAAGACAATTTAAAAACTCACTCGTCATCACTGGGTCGTCTGTTTGCAGAATCAGAGTTTTGGCACCAATACGTTCAGATTTTGTAATAATATTGATTAGATTTTCTTTTTTGGGGGTGTGGAGCTTTATCTGCTGCCTCAGCACAAACAGAAACTGTGTTTTCCCTCCTTCCTGACGTTTACTTCCTGTCTGTCATCTCTGCTGGGTTTCCCGCGGTTTCCAGGGTGAAGGAGTTGAGCAGAGGCTGCAGGCCCCCTCTGGGAACCAGCCCTGAAATTTCAACAGCCTCTCTCCTCTGATTTGAAGTCTTGGCTGCTCAGATTTTTGACCTGCTGTGGTCATGAAACTCAAACTGCCTATAAAACAGACAACATGGGATAACATATTTTGGCCTTGTTTTCCTCCCGGCTTGGACAGAGTCGGAGCGTTCTTCAGGGTAATCTACTGCCTGCTCTAAAAACATGTGCTTCGCCGTGTTTGGGAGACATTTTGAGTGGAAATGTTGCTGGGCTTCATTTTTTTTCCTTTCCCGTAGTTGCATCAATCTCAATGTACAGACAGAGATGAGACTGGAGTTTCTGACTTGGTCAGCAGTCGGACTGCAGCTATTAGCGCTCAATTACTGGTATTTGCTGAGTTCACATAATTTTAAAGTGACCGCCATCCCACATGAAAAGGGTCAAGACAGAAAAAAACGTTCACTATTGCTTTTAAAACACACAGATGTCAATATAATTTCTTAATATGAAAATTGTACTAATTTAGCTGCATAGCAAGAAATATTAAAACCTCCATCTACAAATGCCCTTTCTTCTCTAATGGTTAAATTTGCAATTTTATGCCTTAAAATTGGCATCTGTCTCTTTAAGAAGATTTTTCTCTTTCCGACACTTCGCAGCACTGCTCCTCCAATAAGCTGCTTCTTAGGTTCTTAGGGGAATAGGCCTGAGAAGTGGATTGCGTTGTGCTCAGCAGAAGTGCAGGTCTGCCGAGTGTTTGTCATTTCTGCTGACACTAGTTTGAAGGGGCTGAGTGAGGGCATCACAGGGGAAGTGCAAAAACTCACAGGAGGAGTTTTGTAGAAACGGGTGGAGCTTCATGAGAGCAAACACTGAAGCATCCTGAAATTTAAGAATCAAAGCAACACTCCCATGTATGTTTGTGATGAGGGGATGACATTAAGACATTATATAAACCTTTAAAAAGTTGATTGTACATAATACTGCCCCTTTAAGTGAAATAGTTCACAGCAGCATGTGACATAAGTTCTTCTAGCCCGTTGGAACGCTTTTGAAAAAGATAGATGTGCCAAATTAGACATAAGGACGACGATTCTAATTCAGTAACATAGGAACTGAGCGCTTTCGGCAGAGAAGTCGACAAGAAGCTCATGTGTCAGATACTTTAAGAAAAACGACTTGTGAACATCTCAGCAGCTGGACCCTGTAGCTTTTTGTTTTACGAGGACAGAGAACGTAGTTTGGAAGGGTCAACGGCCCTCCACCCATCCAGGTCGCCACGCTTCACGGCGTCTGGCACGTCGCAGCGGAGCGGAGCCCGAGACTGTAGAGAACCGTCCGCGTCATCTCCCACTTCTGACCGCAAAATTGTGGACGTCACCTCACGCGAGGCGGCGGTGGGCAGGTGGGACGGTGACGATGCTGTGCGGTACATCAAAACAGGAAGTGGGTGAATTTTATTCTCCCTTTTTTCTTTTAAGCTTAACAGGTGGGGATGAAAACCGACTGACTCCCACCATCCGTCCTCGCCCTAACAGGCTGAGTTTCTGGGCCTCTTCCTGACGAGGTTTCAGCGGCGGACGCATCTGGGACGTCTGCGTTGGACGTCGTGTGCTGAGTGCGGAAAGGAAGGTGAGACGTTAAACCAAGAACGGATGAGCGGGCCGCGGCAGCGAGCGGACAGCTGCGCCCTCAGGAGATCCGCCGGCTCACAGGATTCTCTGAAGCAGCTCTCCCCCGGTCCTTTTTAAGTGTTTGACAGGTGAAATATGACAACATAATCTCTGCGGCCCCCTCAGGGACGCCTCCGCCGAGAAAAATATTAGTCCCGACCTTGGAGTTATAGATGCAAATACATTCTGGAGAAGACAACCAGTTGACCCCACCGTAACCCCAGGAGTTTACTACGGACGTGCGCACCTGCTGCACACACGCACGCGCACACACACACACACACACACACACACACACACACACACACACACACACACACACACACACACACACACACACACACACACACACACACACACACACACACACGAGCAGGATCCCCAGAAACATCTGTAATGGAAAAATAAAAGAAGAGGCTCCAACACGCATAGAAGACATTCACACACAGATAACAGGAGACTGAAGGCGACTCACACGGATTACGGCGACTGTATTTGCATAATTTAAGACAAAACGCCTGAAATACGAAACTAAAATCTTTCTGAAAGTTTGTTCCAGACTTGTGGTGCAAATCCGGAACGAACTTTGCAGCAGTGGCTCTTTGCAGAGTCAGAAACCCGTCACAGACGAGAAAACAGTTTGTTGTGTTTGAAAACTTCTCGGCCATCAGTTGCAGCTGCAGACCTGAAAAACAGCATCCTGTTGAATCACTGCTTCTTCTTCACGCACTTCGCTTTGCTGCCAAAGTTCGTGAAGTTGCATTTGTTTTCAGCATAAGCGTGTGAAACCAGTAAATCACTTGATTTGCGCTGAGAACATGGCCGCTGACGTTGCCTCAACGTTTAAATACTAAATTAGAGACCCACGTCTTTAAAACAGCACAAAACGTACATCTGTCTCGCGTGTGCTTCATTTATCAGTAATTAGCTTTTTTTTTTAGATTTTATTTGTTCAAAAGTCTTTAATATTTTTTCATAATTTTTTGTTATCTCAAACTTGAGTACATTTGCTTTCTTGTTCTGTTTACTCCTTTAAGTGCTTTTTTTTTAATTCTTTGTCTGAAAGTTATATACCACAGATTGAGGTTCGAACATTATTTCAGTCTGACCCCAAACCCACGTAAATAAACAAAAACAACAATCACAAAATAAACAAAATCAAAGTTCACACGGAAAAGCGTAGAAACTTTAACAAGCATTTGCAGAATTTGACGTCCCCTGAACTAAGGAGACGAAGCTCCTGACGAAGATGCTCCGTTCCGCTCTTCCCTCCTCCTGAATCCGACGCTGCGCCGTAACGGTCGGATGCGATTTGGCCGAGTCTGCTCTGCTCTCAGGTCAGGTTCATTGCACAGAACAGGTGGTGGACACGTGGAGCTCAGACGAGAGAGCCTTCAATGTTCACATTCCTTTTTATGAGTACATCTCTGTCATCAAAGAGCCGTTCATAAATTTGTTACAGGAAGGAAAAAAAAACAGAAGAAGAAGCTGGATAGGAACGGAGCCAAAGGAGGGACTCGAGTGTCGAGTTTCTGCTCGTCATGCGTTTTGGAAAGGGAAATCTGTCAAAGTGAATAAAGCGGAACGTTGCGTCTGGACAAAACTGAACAGGAGTAAAAAAAAATCCTGTTGAATTAGAAGGAAGATAACAGGATGAGACAGGAAATGGAGACGATGCAACGGGAGGCTGGAAGAGACGACGGACAAATCCCCAACGCGCTCCTTCTAACAAGCCGATGGACGGAGGGACGTCTCAGAGGAGACGTGGAGGAGAACGCAAGGGACCACACAAAACCTGGGCTCGGCTCTGGCGAGTTGGGAATCTCAGGGGACTTTTAAGCCGTACGGTGAGGTAACACAAACCATCTGCAGGAAGGGCGAGCTGAAGGAGAGGCCCTCCATGTTCTCTGAAAGTCTTTATAGAACAAGTCTGAAGGGTGAGCGCAGGTCCACAGCCTTTTGGCTGCTAGATTTACTCAGCAAGTCTTCGAATATGTTGCTGTTTATAATGATATCAGATCAGTTCTGATCGCAATTTGACCCGACAGGAAAGGAGGGAGTACAGTGTTGAGGTCTTGGCTTTTTGACAAGAACGTATTATGCTAAATTTATATTTTGCAGGTCTTTATTCAACTGCATCTAAAAAAACACCCAATCGTTTTTTGTTTTCTTTTCTTTTTTCAACTAAAGAAAACAAAGAGCTTCCGAATGTAACGTTACCAATCAGCAACCCGAGCAGAGCTCCAGTACGTTTGCTGGTTTTTATGAACATAATTCAGAATTAGGACGTTAAAGCTCAAGATTATGACAAAGACACAGTCATAGTCATATAGTCATAGTCATATATTTAGTCACGCAACATATCCCTCCCCACCACCAGAAGCCACATTTGATTTATTTAATTTGGTTGATCTTGGACATCTGGTGAATATATGTGCATACCCAGTGCAATGGGAGTTTCTAAAGACGGTGCATTACGCGTAAGGTCAGCAAAAACTGTTCACCAGTCAGACTTTCACAGCATTAGTTTGGCTCATTAGTTGCTATATCGGGTCTGACAGAGCCAACGCTATACTGGCAGCTTGTCTGTTATCTTTCTGTCCAGTAAATAAATCATAATTCAATAAGACCGCACACTCTCAGCACTGACATCTCAACTTCCTTGTCTTTCCTGCACCTGTTGCTCCATCCACATCTTCTGAACACTAAAAATGTCAGCTTGTACCGCTGAGTTACCCAAGAGGAGAGGAATTCACACGTATCACAACACACACACACACACATACTACCGACCTCATGCTAGTTCAGACTGGATGGATATCGTTAGCAAACGACCGTTTTCTATCGTTGCCACAGTCGGTCAGGACTTTGGAAACATTTGTTAGCCGTCGTCCTGTTGGGAGAATTGCCTTCACTCCAGGGTTTTTCTTTGCCTTGTGCCATTAAGGTGAACTGATCAAGGCTAAAACGTCAAACACAAACAGAAAGGTATCTGACAATTACAAAAGACTCGCATACACAAGAAAATAAAGCAAAAACAATTCAAATCAAATCTCCAAAGCTTTTATGAATGTTTTTTTAGTGGTCCAGCCAAAGATATGATGGATCTTTTAAATGGGCAATATTATGTAAAATCTACTTTTTTGAGCTTTGCACCATGTTGTGATGTTATTCCCTCCTCTGTAACGTGTCTGGAGCGATGCTTTGATTCGTCATGCATGTTTGAGAAAGCCTTTGATCTCCCTGGAAACCATGCAGCTTTGCTGAACTCCTGGTGGACCTAGCCCCGCCTTTGAGGATGAAGCTCGAGCTCAAGTTTCCAAGCTGCATCTGCCTCACAGAGCCGCCCTCCCTCACGACTCCCCCTCTCAGCTCCTTTAGACTAGCCAGCAGCAATTAGCAAACACCTGGTGAAACTGAGCATCTGCTGAGCTCATTAAAGGAGCTACGTCTCAGTGAAAACGCCAATAAAACTTTGTTAAAGGGTTAATAGAGGAACCATGTTGCGATGACTTCCTGAAGGCAGAGTTTCATAAAGAGCAGGAGCTTCTTAAAGAGACAGTTGCCCAATTTCAAGGCGTTAAATTACAAAGTCACATTTATTTTAACTCATCACAACTGAAGGTAACATAGTAACTTGATTGTGCTATAAAATGTTTTCTATGGCTGTAAAACATATAATGCTGCCCCTTTAAGACCCAATCTTTACTGACAACTCATGATCAAATAATAGGATGTTTTCTGCACTATGATGTTCTTACTGACTTTGTGCCAAAAATGGAAATTCATTCAGGCTAAGATGGAGGGAAAACATCAATGAACATCTTGGTTAGCTTTTCTTTGTGTCATCTCATTAGAAGCGTCATAACATTAAACTGGACTAATTTCTTAATATGCTCCCTCTTGTCAGTCCTGATTTTCTCTTCAGTAATGAAGGCAGTGGTGCAGAACGCAGGTTATGTTGTTTTGTGGCGCCACAATTAGCTGCAAAGAAAAACTGCCATTCAAAAACAAAAAAGCCTGGATTTGTTCTGATTAGACTCTCATTTGCGTACAGCTTCACATTTACCCGGTGGCTGCTTTGGAGCAATAATGAATAAAGAACAAGGGACTGTTTTAAGATCCAAGGAGTTTAGCACCTTTGCCCCACTGGGAACGATAAACGTCAGGAGGATATTTATGGCTCCGTATAAAGAGAATTTGAAGTTCTCCTTTCTGTGTGCACCCTTGCATCTGTTATTGGCATCAGAGCTCAACCAGTTGTTCTTGTGTCAAGGTAAGGGGTTAAAAGAAGTGGAAATACAGTAAATAACTCAACTCTGTGTCGCTTTCTTATGAGGTCTGAACCGATCCAGAACCCTTCCAATGCACAACTCCAAGAACCCAACGAGCGCCGTCAGATCGACTCGGGAGTTCAAGCTGGACTTCAGCTCATCGATATGGAGAATGATTCGTCTGGATGTCAGTAAATAAGTTGAAAGTAGCATTAGCTACAAATGAAACACTGAATAGAGCAAAACTTTCATGACCTTCTTCCTTCAGATAGTGAGGAAAGTTGCATAAAATTTATGTGTGTTAATTTACAGTAACTTGGTGTTAAATGGTCCAGAAGGCCATCACTGTCGCAATAACTCATTCTGTATTTGAAAGGTCTCTGCAAAAGCATAAAGTCCGAACCAGTATTTTTGGTCCAGTTTCTTCTTCAAGTATTCTAGTTCACTTGAAACAAAACTAACTTTTAAATAACTTTTCAGCAACATATTGTTTTGCGACAATGATTCCTTGATATCAGATGTTTTTATGACTTTGTATTTTGTGCTTTTATTACATAAAGTGCTTTGAACTGCACTACACACATAAACTTAATGGATTAATATTGACAAGAAAAAGTAGCTGTTCTGTTGGCAGACTCCACCATCACCTTTGTCCATAGTTGGGTCGGGAGGTGCTGGTGCCTCTCCAGCTAATGTTCTGGGCGAGAGGCGGGGCAACACAGAGACAGACAGGACAAACAACCATGCACACACACACACACACACACACACACCTGGGGAGAATCTAGAGAGACCAATTAACCAGGGATGTTTTTGGACTGTGGGAGGAAGCCGGAGTACCTGGAGAAAGCGCACCATGCACAGGGAGAACATGCAGAAAGACCCTGGGCCAGGAATCGAACCCAGAACCTTTGTGCTGCAAGGACACAGTGAACAACTGAGGTGGATATTTACACAATCACCTATTTTGTGTTTATTTTTGTAGAAATCAGTTTTCACCTTGAAAATACAAGTTTTGTTCTTTTTTTTTTTTACACTACGGCTGTTACATAGAAAAATGTACAGTAAGAACAGAAAACAAACAAAATAATCCGACAGGAAGAGAACAGAATCAAAGGGACAATCGCATGACGACGACGACGTAATCTTAAGTTTTTATAGGTGCTCTGCAGTAAACAGTGACATGGCTTCCAGCAGTGAATACTTCTAGGTTACATAAATCTAATTTACATCTAGGCCTGCCAGCAGTATGAATAATAACGGGCTTAACTGTATCTGGCCAGATTACAGATGTACAGAGTGTGTGAGAGATGAAGTCAACACAGATTAGTCTTTGAAACCTCGCACAACCAACATCTGCAGAGCGAGAGATTTCAGCAGCGGCTGTTGTTCCCCACTGTGACTAAACAAAGAGGGAAAAAGAGAAAAAAAAACACACTACTGACAATGCGTTTCGTCACAGACAAATGTGCAAATCAATTTTCCAGTTACATATTGAGATCATGTGCAGCTTTGTCGCAAGAACACGCACTTGTGTTTTCAGGACCAGATTGGCACATGGCGGCGGGTAACGGGCTTCAAAGAGAGAAACAAAGAAAGAAAGAAAGTGAACAAGTATGCGTTTCTGCAGATATAAATCATTTCAGCACAGCTGCAGTCGGCCGCGCTCTCTGTCCTCGGATAAGTCTTCTCAAATCTCCGTCCAGCCACCATGTGGCCTCCCCCCGCCCCTGACGCCCCGGGCCCTGCGGCCGCCTCCTCCGCCTCGCCCCCGGGGCTTTGGGGTGTCTGAGCGGTGGCATGTGTTAGCCCTTGTGTTTAAGAGAATGCGATGTCCGCAGAAAGCCTCAACGGCAAATGTTGATTTAAGAGGATGTGTTAGTGTGAGATAAGCGCGTGATTACGAGTGTAACTAGTGGCTTCTAATCCTTGATGCAACCATCTGCTGTATCTCTCTTGGCACGGCAGCTAATAATTATGCTGCTCTGCTCACTTCGGCGTTTATGTCGGATTTCTCATCCCAAAGAACTGGTGATTTTTACAACATTTCAACGCTTCGTCACCTTAGAAGTGTGGATGAGCGAAGCTCATAAAGTTTTGAGGCGGATTCTGAAGCAGGACCGTAGCCCACAAACCAATATTTTATTAAAGCTGCAAAATGTAACTTCTACAAAGAAAATGCTTTTTGCATATTTGTTGAAACAGCCGTGAAAGCATGTTATGAGACAGGTTATCTGGAAAAATTCCAGCTCCTCCCAGAACTATGGTTTCTTTCAATGCGGCGCTCCTGAAACAACCAATCAGAGCCAAGGGGTGGGACTTAGCACTGTCAATCAAACTCATCCAGACGCTGCTAAATCTGCTAATAGCAGAGAAACAACTTGGTGTTACAGAAAAGCCATTTATCTGTCATCACCAATGGCTATGCTAACTAGCCTCAGCATTCATAGCAGACTATTTTAACTGCAGCATAGCACAGAGCAAAGGTGAGTGGCGAGCAGCGCCACACGAGATTGTGATATACAGCTCTAAGACCCGCCTCCTGGTTCTGATTGGTTATTTGAGTTAACGCTGGGAGAAGGTGAAGGAGCTTGATTTCTTTTTTCAAAGATGATCTGTCTCATTCCACACTGTCACAACAAAGTGACATTTCCAACAAATACGTAAAAAAAAATCTTCTTTTTTTTAATCAAAGTTACCTACTGCGTACTGAAATGTTCTGAAATGTTAACAATAGTCAGGAATCATAAAACGGAATCAGAATGTAAAATGTGGATGAAAAAACCCCATAGAAACTGAAATCTGAAAAACCGCGTAGAGAGAAGCTGAGAGTGCAACGAGACCTCAGAGGCAGATGGCGTTCTCATTTAGGCGTCTGTGGATGGAGCCGTCACGTTTCATTCATCAGCGGTGTTGTAGTTTCTCTGAAATCACACACACACGCACACACACACAGAGAGAGAGAAACACAAACTGGCTAGTTATAAACAAATAAAAAGATGTTTTTCCTCAATGAACCTACCAAACACTCTTCGGTGTAGAGGTTGTTACAGAAGGAAGAAGCCGCTAAGATGTTATGTAGCTTTGTCTGAGCCAATTATTGACCTTTCAGCCATCTGGTGTAAATAATTGGCTGGTTGCTAAT
Organism: Poeciliopsis prolifica; assembly: GCF_027474105.1. Classification (NCBI taxonomy): domain Eukaryota; kingdom Metazoa; phylum Chordata; class Actinopteri; order Cyprinodontiformes; family Poeciliidae; genus Poeciliopsis; species Poeciliopsis prolifica. Next base: position 1,248,999 of record NW_026562382.1, read on the forward strand.
GTTAGCTGAAAGCTTTAGAAAACCAAAGATTGCTAAATTGTAACTTATCAATGTTGTGTTTAATTTAGGGCACTCAAATAAAACCTTCACTCACAGAGTAACATTGGATGTTTCACTTTGATAATTATAAATGGCAGAGTGCCTTAAAAACTTTTTATTTTATTTATGTAGTTATTTTATTATTATTATTTTTTTTTTTTACCAGAGTTTCACTTTTCAGGTTTTACCTCTTTAAGCTTTGGTTTCTGAATAAACTCCCATTTATTTTTGCTATGACAACATCCAGTTTTTGTTTTTTGTGCTTAGGTTTAAAACAAGACGCAGCTATCTACTTAAAATTTTCTATTTACAGCTCTGAAAAAAATCAAAGAGATCACTCAAAATGATCAGTGTCTTGGATTTTACTTTTTCTAGGTATATGTTTGAGTAACTACGTACTGGACTCTGGAGCCGTCTGTACGGTTGGATTTTGCTTGTAAAGCATCTTGAGGCAACATGTGTTGTGAATTGGCGCTTTGTGAATAAACTGAATCAACATTTAATTGAACTCTGGAATAGCGGGAAACAAAAACACACAAGTGGTTTTATTTTATCATTTAGAGTTTTTTTTGTTGTTTTTTTTAAAAGCCATTTTGATGTCTAGCTTAGATTCAAGTGCTTCATGTTCTGCATTATGAAGCTAAATAAGTAACACGCCACTGTGGAAGGAACTCTGGTGAAAACATGTTGAGTAAGAAAACAAGATTCAGTGTGGTGCACACACACACACACACACACACACACACACACACACACACACACGCGCACGCACACACACACACACACACACACACACGCGCACACACACACTGAGGCAGAAAAACACACAGCAAGCTGACATATGCTTATAGTTGGGGCAATCAGGGTGAGTGTTTGTGGTTTTTTGGATGCAGGCCTTCTCTTGCACGCACAATATAGCTCAACAAGGAGTCACCGGCCATTAGGCTCCCAGCAGTGAACTTCCTAATAAGCTCGGTGCTTCCACCACGTCCACACAGAGACGTTGTGAGCAGTCCAACTTGTATCTACTTACACACATTCAGGAATCCATGTGGCCGAACACACGTGAAGCAACTGAGCATTGCATTATTCATGTAGGATTTTTTTTTTTTTTCGCAAAAGCAAAGAGCGAAAACATGCGAGCGGCTGGGAAGCATTAATTCCCACCGTCTTGCCTTAGGTAGAATATTTTGATGTAGCTCTCTGAAGCCAACAATCAGCCGCAGGTCTGGTATGTCCAGGCTCCATTACCGCCAGCGAAAAGTAGGCCGCGGCTCTGCTCGACTCCTCCATCGTCAGCATGGATCTTGTAGCTGCTTCCATCAAACTCTTTTTGAGGTTTAGAAATTCGCTTCTGTTTGTGTCTAAAAAGTCTTGCCATATTCAGCTCATTGTTGTTACTTATGAGGTTTTTGCCGCATCAGTTCCTCCCTACACTCTTAAAGACCGGCGTTGGTAATCAACGCTTTAAACGTTTCTGAAACACAAACAACTTTAGAGGAATGTCCACTAAAATGAGGAATGCATCACATATGAACTGGTCACAGTTACAACAGACAACCAGCCCACCAAGGTAACCAACAAGCCTGTTGTTTGTGAGCATAAAGTTTGCCAGGTGAGAAGATACTTTTGTTGCACAAGAAGATGCATGGCACCATAAATACATGGTTGACTTTATTCAATCAGGGATTCCTCTGGTATCAAAGTATGCAAATTACATGAAATAAGAACCAGTTGTGTGCATTTGACGGTGCGTGTCAGAACGAGTCTGTATAGGTGCTGGAGGCGGAGTCTGTTTGTAAAGTAAGTCACCTGGAATTGAGAAGAACTCGTGTTCGTAAGGGTGTGGCAGTCAGGAACCCCTGTCGGGCAGCCAATATTACCATATTATTGTTTACGTATGTCATAATGTGAGCAAGCCTGAACCAAATTGAAGAGTAAATCCACAAAATGATGACACGTGCCCTACAAAACAGTTTTAGCCTGATTATACCGCAGAACTTTGTTTTTCCTAAGCCAGTCTAAGTCAGGCAGAAGTAAAGCACACACAAGTACTGTTGTGAGAACGTTTAGCAGTCTTAAAATCAAATACTGTGTGTATTTAAAGCTTTGAAGACATTCTCTTCTTCTTCTGATTTACCTAAGCAATAAAGCCTCCTTGTAACAAAGACAGAAAACTGTAATATAACTAGAACTGAGAACCCAACACCATGATGATCGCCATGTGATTAATGTGGGTCGACGAGTAAATCCCAAGCTTTCCTCTGCTCTCCCAATGCCAGAAGGATTATAGATTTTAGCTTGAAAAGAAAGAAGGACTAAGGCTGAAGGAGGATCCTTGTACCTGGCCTGAACCTTATACACACACACGCACACACACACACACACACACACACACAGAGAGAGAAGGAGAAGACATCTGGAAACAGGCACAAGCCTCAGCAGAGATCATTAGAATTTTAAATCTTGATCCAACAACAGACAAAGCAGCCGGTTCCCAAACAGCTTGTTTCGCCTCCGAAGCTGAACCAAAGACAGTAAGGGAGGTTGTGTAATTGAAATCCTTATTTACACTTTAGCACCAGTGCAGTGAACGGGACATAGAATCATCCGTGTGTCAGCTGAGTGCAGTAGATCAAAACACACATGAGCTGCAGTTCTCGCTTTGGCATCTGCTCTTACTTTGCTTTTCTTTTTTTATTAAAGCGCGACAGCAGTTGGGTTGAGATGTGCATTTTACAGAGGCAGCCACCAGGGGGGAGATGTGAGTCTTTGCAGCAGGAACAGTTCTGATTTGGAGCAAAAAAGGGAGCGATTGCTCTGATTCTGGGCTGCTCTAAAGAGCTGACTGTGCTGTTTCGTTTTAAACAGAGGGGTCACATGATGACCCCTTATGATTTGTCCTCCACTTCCTGCAACACCTACATGAGCTAATTATCCACAGGCATTTATTTAAGCTGAGCGGACTCGACCGTTCCTGGAGGAAATGGGGAGGGGAGGAGAGTCGGAGGGAGCAATAAAAAAAATGAGCAGGATTTAGGTTCAGCGGAGCGGTGCGAGGGTTTGGGCCGGAGCACCTGTCACACAAAGCCTGGGAGCTGTAAATGCCATCGACAAAGTGGGCAAGGTCAGGTCCCGCCACAACAGGGCCTCCGCAAAGGCCTCTTTGGATCTCCGGCGCAAAGCCAGAAGGATTGTCAGACACCTGTCAATCAGGGAACCGATCCGGACCAGGCTGCTGCGCCTCAGCTGGATGACGGCTGAGCCACTCCAAGACGAGCCCAGGACCTTCCCACGGAAACGCTTGTATCTAGATTGTAATCTCACAATGTTAGAACAATGAGGAGGAATGTTTCGCGCACTGGCAGAGAACGGAGGGTGAGATCAGCTGAAAGCTGAGAGACTAACAAAAGTGAGTGGGAGTGTGAGCAAAAGCAAATCAATAATTGAAAAAAGATACATCTTTGTCGTTTTTACATTTCAATCGTCGAAACATTTAAATCACATTAGGATTCACCCTTTTTGGATTTGCAACAATCGGGCCGGCGGGACGTCAGTTCGAAGTCAGTTGTTGATTGGTGCACTGGCTGCGGGGGCGGGGCCAGAGACGACCCATCTTCCAGATCTGTAGGTCAGAGGTTGCGTTAGACTTTCTCGATGTCCGTCATTTTGACACCATCAGAATAAAATCCGGTCATAATTTTACGTGCCGTTTTTTTATAAAATGACAATAACGACGTATTCAGTTTCACAAGCTGGAAGGAAAATCCATATTGTGTCATCACACGTCAAGCAGATGATCACTTATAACTTTTTCTCCGCAGTGAAGAGAAAACACTGCCGGAGGCCCAGATAACGACATAAAATCAAATGATCACATTTAAGTTATAAGCTATTCGTCTGCTGTGGCTTGAAGCTTTGTGGTCTCACAACTTCTTCCTGGTTCGCATGGACCAGGATTTTGCACCCAGCTGTTCATAATCACACGTCTCGGTTTTGATGTTCGTCTGAGGGATAACTCCGCTTGCATGCGCCACTTGTAGTTGATCAGAAGTCGGTTGAAGTCATACGTTTTTATGATATAGTTAAAGAGTAAAACCGAGGCGATTCTTCTCTTCGACTTTATCACTGGACGGAAATATGAGGAAGTGTTTTTCCTGGTCTCTGAGGAGACGGTCTCATATGAGGCCGCATCGTGCCTGATGCGAACACAACCGACGTGTTTAATACAAAGTTGTAAAGAGAAATGTGTCTGGGTTTCCAGGCGTACTCCGAACCCAGAGAAGCGGGGAAGTGGAGGATCACTCAGGAAGAACGAGCGTCTTTGCGGTGAATCCGAGTCTGAAAGACTTTGGATCTGCAAGCTACAAATTTTTCATTTTATTTATTCTTTTTTTTTTTTTGCCCAAAGACAACATATCTTTCACTTTTACTGAGCTCATACAGGTGTTGTCCGTGTGCGTTGGGATTGTACTTGCTTCACCCTGGGGAGGTCTCAGTGTCCTGCTCTAGCTGCTAGCTAAGCTCCTCTAAGGATATGGCAATACATCAGGGAGAGGATGGAACGTCCCGTGAAACTCGTGGTGATCCCATCTGGGACTAACCTCTGACCCCCTGTCCCAGAGGACGAGCAGGGCGGTGGGGTTGTGTTGAAAGGGGATAATATAGCGAGAAGGACACCAAGATGATTGAATTTTGTTTTTTGGTTCAAGGAGGGGGTTTGAGGATTTACCAAGAAACTGAACCCTCCTCCTCTCCTTTCTCCTCTCCCCTCGGTATCTGCAGCACCTTGCAGCTGTCCCTTTTCCCTCTAATTTTTCTCTGTCAGATTTCAGCCTATAATTAGCAGAAAGACCTCAGTGACTCTCCACACACATGGACGTGGATGCCTGGGTTACCCAGAACTAATAGTCTAAATCCACCTTGGTACACACACTCGCCCTCCCCGCCGAGCCCCCCGGGATTGAAAGAGTGACAGGTTCACATGTAGAGTCTTCCAGCTTAACTTCGCTCCGACTGACCACGCAGCCTTAAAGGGCAACCCCGCAGAGGTCTCCTCCACAGCGCCTAGGGGCATCTTTAAACCCCCGCAGAGTCCTTCCCCCTGCTCGGCATTCTTGTCATGGCATTAAGCCCCCACCTGCTGCCCGCGTTGCATTTAAAGAGCAGTTTTATAGAAGCGGCTGGGACTGAGGGTCTGGGAAGTTCCAGAGAAAAAGCAGCAGCCGCCGGGTGTGCACTGCCTATGGCTTCACTGGAAACAGAGTACCAGCAAACTCTTAAGAACTTTTCCATTACAACCCACCAGACCCCATTTACACGAAGCTGTGGTTGATAGTGAAATATCAAGGTCATGTTGTGCGTAATGGGGGTCTGGTCTCGAGTCCTCTTGAAATCATTTCGACAGCTGTGATGTTTTTCTATTTTTTTTTTCCAGCGTCATTACTTCAGTCAGTCTCTGCATGAACTCACTTGTGTTCCCAGATTCAGCAAAACGTTCTCGCTGTTGCCTCCAAGATATCTGTCTATACAGATGGATGGGTGATGGTGCTGAGACGACGGTGGTGTTTCCACAAAGCAAAACGCTCTTCTTCACATCCTGGCTTTGGGCTCTGTTGTGTGAATGTTGGATATTTCCTGGTCTCGGATCAACGGGACGTTCACAGGTGGTGGAGCGTTGTTGAAAGTAACTAAAAAAAGTGACTTTTAATGTAACTTAGTTAGATTACCGACTACTTGATTTAAGTAGTTACTTTTACTAAGTTACTTTTTCAAAGTGACTATGCAGTCGCTGACTATAACACGCAGCCCCGGCCTCGGACATGTCACATATTGTAACAGATGAAAAGCTGCAAGTTGAGAGAAACCTCATTAGAGGCCCGACTCGTGTTATTGCTCTACAATTTAACGGGCCGTTATTTCCAAAGGTGCTTGCAAATGAAAAACCCCTGTGAAAAGCAGAAAAGTCATTCTCAAGAAACAAGAGGAAGTCCAGTGTCCTTCTACTTTAGCACTTAGCATCAAGAGCTAACTAAGCAGCTAAGAAATTCAATCGTCGGACATTATGGATTCTCAGCAACGCCTGCTCGTTTTAGTCTTATGGAAACATCTAAAGAAGACCTTTAATATCTTTGTTATTATCTGGAACCTCTTCTTCGGTGCTTTTGTATTTAGGCTTCACAGCTCAGACAAAACTCAATTTATTCACAGACGTCTGCAGGACTGTAAAAGTGATTTTTTGTTTTGTTTTATTGGACTCAAGTGGGAATTGTTATTTCTAAGTTATTACCAAGCAAGACTTGGTAATATAGGTTAAATATTGTGCAAGAACACGTCATACGTGACACCTCGTCCTTACAGCAGACTTTTACTGCACCACAGAGGCCCAGAATGAAATCAGGAAATGAATTACTCCGAGCATTAACACCACATTTAGCATGTGAGAATTGATCAGCACTGTCACTGCGCAACAAGCGCAAGAGTTGTCCGCTCTGCGAAATGTCGACAGATAAATTTAGCACTTATGCTCCCCAGAAATCTTCCTCCGCCAACAACCACAGACTGTGTGAGAGACCGCAGTCTTCTTTTAATGGACGTGAAAGAAGGTCGGAACAGGCTGAAATCCAAGCATAACTATTTCCAGCGTAATACCAACACATAAGTCGGCGTGCAAAATGAGAACAAATGCCGCCCCGCATTTCAGACGCTGCAATATTTCCGAGGAAACTCGACCCTCATCCTAGAGTAAACCGTGTCGTTAAAGGTCTTACAAAGTCATTCTTTTCCTCCTTTTTCTCACACTTCGTTTGGGAATTACTCCGCTTTACGGAGTCATTTCTGTGGTTACGGTGGATTTGAGTGGTTTATCAAGATTTCTGCTGGATTTTCTTCGATAGCCCCCCAACCCCTCACACACACACACACACACACACACAGCACACACACACACACACACACACACACACACACACACACACACACATCCAACACTAAATCACACATTTGTCTGAACAGATGTAAGCTTTCCTTGCTTACGGCGCACACATTTTACGACAAAAAAACAACAAAACCCTTGCGTGGTTCACCAGGCCTCACACGACATTAAGCTTCTCGACTGGAGACATTACAAGGCCGGGCTCTGGCTCGCGAGATCATAAAGTTCTTCCCCTGCAGTTTTGATTTCCTGAGCCCCTGTCTCCGAGTCGCATTTTAATGAGAGAGGGGAGGCATCTAGAGTCAGGCGGGGAGAAAAAAAGCTGTAAACAGGAACTCGGCTGTCCTCGGCGGAAGGTAAGAAGGTGTGCAATAATGGGCCGAAGAGCAAAAGCTTGAGAGGCGAAAACAGAACCATGATAAAAAAGCAAACACAGAGCCGCTGCTGTGAGTGACAAGTTCATGTGGGGAGGTCTTCACCATGGCAGCATAACTCTGGTTGCTAGGAATAACACAGGCAGATGGAGGGGCCGTCTGATTTTCCGCAGTGACCAACAGTAAGGCACAGCATCTGCTAGTGTGTTTATTTGTGTGTGTGTGTGTGTGGTGTGTGTGTGTGTGTGTGTGTGTGTGTGTGTGTGTGTGTGTGGGTGTGTGTGTGTGTGTTTTGGACCAGGCCTGGCACGGAGAAAAAGTATTAGATTCAGGAGGACAAATAATTAAGTGACATCAGCTGGTGAGGTCTGGCGAAAGGTTGCGGCCGCAAATATAGACACTTTTTTTTTTTTTTCCCCTCCCGCCCCCGATAAATCGTTGCCGGTGTAAAGCACAGACCTTTGGATTGACAGAAAACACTGCGAGGTATTCACTTCATCCCTGATTAATGTGACAGAGAGGTCTTTCAAAAGTGCGCCCGGAAATAGAACAAACGCTTCGGACAACGGCGAACAAAAAACAAAACAACAAAACAAGCTGGGTCTCCGCCTGACGTCACCGGAGAACTCGCGCCTCGTGGTGCCGGAGGGTTGAAGGACAAAAAAACGTTGCTGTACTTCTGACTTATTGTGGTGTTGTAAAAAGTAAAATAACATTTTGTTCTCCACTCTAGTAATCTCCCCTTAATCAAAAATAAGTATTATTATTTATCTTTTTGTTGAGTTCATGGACAGAGGAAGGCTTCTGAGGTCATTTGAGTAATGGGAACTATTTGTGGTGTGTCTGGATATTTGAACTCAACCATCTAGAAACTGAAACGTCATCTAAACTCTGCCTCTAATTCATGACATTTGTTGACGTCGCTATCATCTTGTTTTACTTAGCAGAGAGAAAGAAAAAAAAAACATTCAATCATCTCCTGCACAAGTTCAACAACCGAAGGATGCTAAAAGTCAGATAAAAGATGATCTGCTGATTTACTGTGCCACTGTGACAAGACTGTCAGTAAACACCTTATTGTAGCAAGGTGTTGAGCCATCGCGCCGGAGAGACCTGGGTGTGAGTCGGTAGCGGCATGATATGTGGCCCCGGGGCCTTCCATCAGCACCACTCCGGGCAGCAGCATCAACAACATCTCACCCGGCTCCCAGAAGTCGCACGCTGGCATCGAACTCTCGGCATCTCTCTGACCCGGAGAGATGCGGTGTCGTAAAATTAGCACCTTTCTCTCAAAAAAAGAAAAGAAAAACAAAAAGGATTGGATAGGAGATGGTTTGGCATGATCGGGGAGCATATCCGGCATCTGACATGTGTTTGGTGGTTAATGACTTTTATTGACCTGTCAGTTCCCATCGCAGCATTTCTCTGTGAGCCGCCGCGGCGAGGTGAGACGGGTTTAGTTCCTGGAAAGAGGAGCAAGTCTGTGGTGGCGACAACGCCTCGCTGGTAGGCGTTGTCGCCACCACAGTAAGTAATGATCAATAAGTAACGATCTTGGGCGATTAATCTCCCCAGAAAGTATCACGATAAACGATAATATTTTTGTTTTGAGACAATTTGCCAGTAATACAGCGATCATAACGATATAATACTGCAAGAACACATTCTCAAAGATCAATAGACTTTAAATTCTAATGAACATTTACCACTGGGAGACATTTTAATTATCCAAAATGTATCAACTAAACAACAGAAACAACTAGTAAAATGAATTATGAAGTCTCAGAAAACAAAATTATTCTTCATAAAGTAGTTTAGTTGAGACCAAAACTCCAGACTGAGTGAGGACTTTATTATCCAGTTTTTGGTAAAAAGAGAAAAACAATAAATCGTGAAATTAGAAATTATTGAGTTTGTTTTAACTTTAACTCATGAAGTGATCAAATAGTTACATAACCTCTGAATAGGAAAAGCAAACAGTTTGGGAATCTGTATTGATTGTTCTCGCGCTTTGTCCAATGACAAAAAGATTGTTTGATAGCACTTGTTTGTTTTCAGTCTCTCATATTCAGATTCATCAAAAAAAAGGAAAACAGAGTGTCACTAAAACCCTTTAGAGGACACATAATTACTAAATCCACTTGTGTGTGATTTAATATCCGTGTACAACCTGTGAGATCCTCCAATCCAGACACCAGGGAACGCAGCTCAGAGAGAAAGGTTTGGTAAGTTTTAAAGTAATATTACGTTTTAGAACAATATCTTTCAGAAGACGGTTTAATCTATAATCCACAAATAAGCCAGGCAAGCGGGCAACGGTAGCTATAAGGGGGGCTTGAAGAGGGTTGGAGGAAGTGCTGACAGGACAACTATTAGCCTTGTGCTCCATAAACGTCTCCTTTATGAAGGAACTGGCACCAGAAAAAAAAAAGCCACTATTGACAGGAAGCTGCGATAAGTCCTGTTTGCAGTTCACCACAAGCCACGGTGGGTACACAGCAGACATGTGGATGAAGGTCGCTCAGGTCAGGAGAAAAGATGGAAGGTTTGAACAGCATGTAAAACAACACTTAGTCCCAATGATCAAACACGGTGATGGCAGCCTCATGCAGAGGCACAATTGAATGTATTCATGGGCCAATCAAAAGAGATCTGTGAAGAGGCCCTTCATCCAGTTTCAGTGACGAAGCAAAGACAAACTGACGTCTAGATGTGCGAAGGTGAAGCTTGGAGCTTAAATTACAGGGAAAGCTGATTCCACATGGGATTGATGCAATGCGACCGAACAAAAGTTGGGCATTTGAAATTGTAAAACTGTGAAAATGCCCAACGATCTCCGCACGTCCTCCGTCTATCCTGCAACTTTTGGATGCGTCCCTCACCAATCAAATGCCTCATGAGCAGAGCACTGCAAAACCTGCTGGAATGCCAGGGAGGTAAATCAGGTGTGATTGTTATCTTGGTAAATGTGAACAAGTTTTGGGGTCTGAATACTTTTGCATGGTGCCGCTAAGATTGAATAACGTTGGACTTGAAGTCGCCTCTAAATCAAGTCAAATTGTCTTTACTTTCTGATTCCACATGGGATTGATGATCCAGATCAATTTTATATTCTACAAGAAGTACAAAGTTACTCTCATTATTGTGCCTCATTCGGCATACATAGAGCTGAATATTGGATGAAACACACCAGCTACAAAATACACACACACACACACACACACACACACACACACACACACACACACACACACACACACACACACACACACCATCTCTGACAGGATAGATCATAAACAGGTTATGCTCTGTAAACAAGATACAAGTCCTGACAACTTTGCACATGAAGTTGAGTTGATTCTAAGCCTCCAAAAGCAAACTAGCGTTCCCAGTTGAGCATGTGGCCTTTCACAAAGACCCTCTGTAGTTATCACCTAAAGTGTGAACGGACCACTCTCTCTGGCTTTTCACAAACAATGTGGACGGCCAAGCAAAACATCATAATTCTATTTATTTACTTTGAAAAAGATGTGATCTCAGGTGCTGGATATCTCTGAGTGTATCTCAGGCCAAAACAGGGTGAACTTTGGCGCGGCTTTCTGCAGCGCCTCCTCCTCCTCCTCCGCCAGGCCAGCTCTCTGACTCCTTAACACACTCGTTTGATTTGTGCTGCGGCTCACCGAGGCTCGGGGCCACGGCGGCGGCGGCCTAAAGGTTGGAGGCACTCTGTTGTGACCATAAGCGTCGGAGGATAACAGCGGGAAGGACGGAGTGAGGAGCTCTGTGACCGGACTGTCTGGATCGGAGCTGTGAATGTGCATCACTGTGTACAGAAAGAAAAAAAAAAACACCAAAAGACGCAGATTTACGGACCTGATATTTAAAATTAGGTCAATTCAATTTAGATAAGCCAACATAGCTTCAGTTGGGGTGCATGGGAAGTTTGTTTTCGCAAATGTCTGACTTGTGACGTGGACTGAATGACGTGTGCAGCAAAACGTTACTCATTTACTGAAGGAAGCAGAACTTCTTACATTTTTTTCACGTTACAACAACCGACTTCAATAGCTTATCTGCTGGGATTTTATGTGATGAAACAACACAAAGTAGGGTCATTTGGGTAAATGGATGTAAGTCATAGTGATTTATAAATGGATTAAAAAAAATACAAACAAACCAAAAATCTGTGTTCAAAAATCACATTAATATCGAAAAGTTGTGGATTTGCACTCAGTTCCTCGATGTCAATACTTTGTAGAAACACCTTCCATCTCGAGTCTCTTGGTGTGTGTTTGTATCCAAATATCCTTCGGAAAACTGCTCAGACTCTGTCAGATCGGAAAGTGTCTGTAAATATGAACTCCCAGTCGGTTTAAGCCAGACAAGGGCAGAATGTCTTCTCCGCTGATCATGGACAATGTCTTGCCTCAAGGAGAGGAGTCGAAGTATGTCGGGATCTGGGCTGAGGTTCGTTCTTACCCTCATCCCCGGTCATGAGCTCTGTGACCAAAACAGTGAGATTAGGGACACAAGCGGCCAAATTGAGATTCCTCTGTTGGATGTTGGCGCTCGACCTTAGAGATAGTCAACCAGCAGAGGCTCGGAGAGTCGCTGCTCCTCCACACTGAGAGGAGCCAGACGAGGCCGCTCAAACCGAGATGCCTCCAAGGTGAGGTTTTCAAGGTACGTCCTACTGGGAGGAGATCTAGAGAAGGACCCATAGGACGACCCATAGGACGATGTTTCTTGTCAGGCCCAAGAGGCTGGAAGAGGGAAGGATCTGGCCGGCGACCCAACCCTGGATCAGACAATGGACGTATGGAATCACGTCTATAGCTTAAAAGGTCCATTCATCTCCACTTTGATTTAAACTATCTCATTGTATCTCCTGCTGTTCGCTGAGGTTCCAGAACAGAAACCCTTCTTTCTCCCCAATCGTAAGTCTTTAGAAAAGAATAGCAGGTTTTTGACCAGGATTCTGACAAACTGTAAACAGAACTTCCTTTTAACAATGACTTTCTTCTTCATGCCATTCTTGCCAAAACACCAGATGTCCAGGTCCTTCCCCTTCCTGAGTAGTGGCTCTCTGCAGCTCCCCCTTAGCTAAAACTGGCTCCTTGACCGATGCGCTCCTTCCCTGGCCTTCTGTTTTATTAGCATGGCCATGTCTTGGTAGGTTTATAGATGCTCCGTGCCGTTCATTTTTCGCATGAAAAAATGAACGGCATGTGAACGGGACTCTGTGAGACGCTCAAAGCTCGAGATGTTGCTTTACAAGCCAGCCCTGCTTTAAACGTCTCCATAACTTTCTATCTGTTTTCTGTCTGACAATTTTGCCGTGCTCCTCTGTCTCCGCGATGCTGTTTGATCACTAACATTCTCTAATAAACCTCCTGCAACAGCTGGATTTATACTGAGATTAAGTTACACACATGTGGGCTATAATAATGACTTCAAAAGACAATCGCCCAAATTCGCTGAGATTAAAGGGGTCGAACATCAATCCATACCTCGCTTTTTGGGATTTTTCTCTTTTTCTCCTTTGCGTTAGTCTCTCACATGACATCCTAATTTAACATTCTGAGGTTTTAAGACGAAAGGAGGGCACGAGGAAACCCAACTCAACAAAAGTCAGGAGCATGGCAGGAGGGCATTCAAGAGAGACGCGATACAAGCGAGGAGTATTGTCACCACCTGTTAACACATGTTGCAGCACATACTGACAATAACAGCAAGCCGACGCGGCGGGGGATGAAATGTGCGCGGAGAGGAATTTCCATGTGATGTGACGATATCCGGGACATGCGATGGCCGCCTGTCAGCATGCTGGCGGTCTTCCTCACCGTGGTGCCCTCAGATTTCCACTGGCCTTTAATGCGAAAAGCCCCAGCCCTGATGTAATTTGTGCTCTCCTGAAGCCTAGGGGGGTGGGGGGGGGCGAGAGCCAGGAGTGACTCAATGTCGGCAAAGGTTGCGCTGACGCCGAGAAAGGCCTCGGCAGCAGCGCATTAAAACGCAACTGACCAGGCCTGCGGTAATATAAACTTTATTGCGACCGCATGTGATGCCATTCAGGAATTTGCCAAGTCTGGATAGTTAATCTTTCAACAGCCGGAAACATAATACACTAATACAAATAGAACAGATTTATTATTTTATTAATATTACAAGAAGCAAACAGGAGCTTAAAATGCTCAACAGGAGCGAAGTGCTTTGCCTCCAAAGGCAGAAACGTGACGAAAATTTGAAGAGTGTCAAATTTCCCCTGATTTGTACTATCGGTTACTTTTCTCACCCCACGCCTGCAGAGTGTGGTCTCATCAAAAAAAAGATACTTAAAACTGCACTGCTCTATTACTATGCAAGTTTTCTATTTATGTAGTTCTCTGTGTATTGTACATGTGCGCCGTACCTTGTGGTCTATCTTTATCTCCATGGAGCTGAACAGGTGTAATCCAACGCGAGGCCAAAGCCTTCTGGAAACGGATCCACATAAATCAATTTAGATATAATTACAGACAAAGCTATTCATCAGTCAGCAACGGCTCATATCATGTCTTTTGAAATGATTATCGTAGCGAGCTATTTTCTGCTGATGCAGCTAATCCCATCGAGAGCCGCGCGCCGACCGCCTGTGCAAAAAAACAAAAAAAACAAGGCTCTGCTTCAGTGCGAGGAGGCAACGTTTCACATGGATTCTGCTTTTTCGCCAGAGATCTCTTGGTGAAGAGGCAAAACATGCAGCGTGCGTGGATACACGGAGGATTGTAAGGCTTTACAGAAGGAAAGGATCCAGACGATCCGCTGTCCGGTCCTCCAAAAACCATTTTCTCACTCACAGACCTCTGCTGTCACATTTAAACGATAGAGATGACCAAGCAGGTTTTTATGTCCAACAAAGAAACCTGCGTGTCAGATATGCTTCAGACGAAACGTGTCCAAACCACAGTGACCCTGTGTTAAATACTCATTTCCCTCTAGGCCTGGCGGTGTCACACTCATTTTTGTTTGGGGCCAGATCAAGAACCAGGGACGCTCTTAAAGGGGCCGGTTGTGCAAATGCATTGATAAGACCTGCTCACAAACTGCAAAAATATCAATAAATTGGTCTAATCAAATAATAATATTATCGAACGTCTTTTCATGATTGTGATTTTTTTTTTGCAATAAAAATCAAAAACGTTTGAGGCACTAATTTGGAAATACTTGCAATATTTGCTCTTATTTATGACGGTAAATGCAACTTTTTATATAGATCATGGGCTGTAATCTGATGTCAATTAGGGCTGAGGCAGCTGTTTAGTACAAGTAAGAAAGTTTTTGACAATTTTCGTGGAGAATCGGCAATAAACTCCCAATTAAATATTAGTACAACAAAATATCAAGGATTTGTTGACTTTCTGTGAATTTTCACAATAATTCTCAAGAAACAGGAGGGACTGACTGATATAATTCGGCAATAAACAGATAAAAATTGCATTGATTTGATTGAAAATATAATATTTAAGCTCACTTAGTGTTTAGTCTAGAATCTAGAGGGCCACATAAAAGCCTATGGCGGGCCGGATTTGGCCCGCGGGCCCCGAGTTTGACACACATGCTAAAACATGCTTGTGCCATTATTAGTAGCAAAATCTACCATCAAGTCTTTGTGAGAACTCTCAGTAACTTCTTTACATGGAAAAGGTTTCTGAAGTCGGACACGCTTGTTTTTATGACCCTGAGGTGTCGCTTAATTATGTGCGAAAGGTCTTGCCATATTCTGTTAGTTTCTTATGATCAGTTTTTCCATTAGGTTTAGCTTCTTGTGTTCTGTTTGGTTTATTTTTCTGATCAGTGTTGGTATGTTTCTCCTCTTTGGTTTGTCGTTTTCTTTGTGTCTAGTTTAGCTCCCTCCCCTCCACAGCTGCTCTGAATCCCCCTAATTATCTCACCTGCCTCAAATGTCATTTTCCACCGTCTCATCGGTACATAAGCTCTGGGTTTCGCTGTCCACCAGCCGGTTCCTCCTGTCGTCATGCCTGAGCTCCATGTCCTTTTTTTCCCTCCATGTGCGAGAAAAAAAAAAGATTAAACCTTCATGTTGCTTTCCCCAAATATGACAACAGCAGCGGGTTTTCGAGCATGAATGGTCTATTTACGATTACGCCACAGAATCTCGTTTGAAATTCAGCCCAGACTTTGACTGAGCCGGTCCCAAACTAACATTTTGCTCGGTTTATTTATTTTTCTACAACTGAATGGTGCGCTTCGGATCATTGTCCTGATCCAGAAAGCTTAAAATGGCAGACCGATGACCGGACATTCATTGGGTCCCGATGCGGCAGAAACTCTGCTATCATGTCGTTTCACTGTTGTTGAGGCAAGTCAAACCGGACGAGCGTCTTCATCAGACAGAGTCTGAACCTCTAAGGAATTTCTCCAAGAGTTTTCAAACTCTTTCAATGCTGCGTCCTCCACAGAATCACTGACTGAGATTCTGCACGGTACCAAAGAAACGCGTGAAGCTATTAGTAAAAACGAAGCGAGTTGAATTATACCGCCATTAAATTATCGTCATAAAACTAGCGCACCGTACTTCAGGGTGCTAATGGGTTGTGTGACAGATGGACTCTGGAAAGTGCTGATTAATTAGAAGGAAGCTAATTGTCGGTTGTCTGGAGGAAACGTAACGACCTGCTGACAGAGCGGTGTAAGTGATCAAGCTGGTGGCAGCGTGACAGAGTGCTGAAGGAGGGCAGCGGCAGGAATAATGTATGATATTACATTTTGTGCACAGGAACATCGACAGGGACGAGTTTCTGTAGATCCTAGAAGTCCTGCTGTTTGGGTTTTGAGTTAGCTTGAAGGCAGAACTTTGACTCAGTCAACTTGTGGGATATTCGTAATGCAAAGAAAAAATCACTGTAATTATGAACAAAATTCACTTTTTTTCTTTTAAAGTAGCTTTTATGGATGTTTTAATAAAATTTCATCTGGTTTTCAATGTTTTTTTTGATTCAGATGTAAGTAAATATGAATTGAGGAAGCACTTTAAAAATTAGAGTTTTTATGACACACCGAACACATACATACTCATGAATATGACGGCTAATAGAAACATATCTGTGCAATAATAATTATACATTACAGCTGAATACAAATCAATCATTTCTTTTCATTTCCACAAATCCCACCAACAGCGCCAAAATTATTTCTGAAGTCTGACTGAATGTCCCATTCCTACTTTAACCAGGTACAGATTTGACTCAGATAAAGATATTACATTATATGCCGGATCGTACCATGCCGCAGTGAGGCCTCTTGACCTTTATAAATCGGTGTTCTCTTGAAATAGGCCACCTAACCAGGGAGTAGTGCACTCACCTCCAAGCTGCACATCAACCAATGCTGAGTAGTGAGAGTTTCAGGCTTTATTTCAAATACTAAACGTATTTATCTCCCTGGCAAAGAATCATAGAAGGACTGACTGCTCACATAGATTGTAATATCTTGCAATTCACTCAGTGAAGTGTGAATCACAAACACAGAGGTCTGTTAAAAACAGATTTTGTTGCTTCTCATTTCAATCTCCAGTTCAAATGATTGAATAGTCGTTTTGGTGCCGAGGGAAACTGCTAAAAATACTCATTATAGTATTTATGAAGCGCAGAAACCTGCCATGTTTTCAGGGTAAATCTACACAATTTTGAAACATATGGCAGTAGCATCACTGCAGGATGGCCAGGAATTTTCTGAGTGTAATTGGGTTTTCCACATTGGCCGCTCTGTCCGGCCTCTTCAAGTTGCTGCGGGGGTCAGTGGTGGCACTGTGGTCTAAACAGAAAGTGAATGAGGCCCTAAGCTACGAACGTGATCAAATAAAGCTTAACGGTTGTCCCTCAGTCCAGACGCTTTATTGTTTAATGCTGTAAATGTGCACACGTTGGCACAATGGCATACGCAACATTTTACGACGCTTGCACGGAGCCACGCTGCCAACTCTCGTCAACGCCGATGGCGTTTCACAGCTGAACAGTCACTCTGGGGTCAGGCCCTCTTTGATGAAGATAGCAGCCAGATTTGTCTCCATTCTGGTTTGGGCTTTTCATAGACGCTAACTTTGAAGCCTCCACCGTCTTCATCAACTTCACTGGAGCATCTTTCAAAAAAAGCTTTCCAGTCGAAGAGATGACGCTGAGCGGGGCGCGTCACCGAGGCCACGCCAGACGATCACCTTTCAAAGCATAGTCAAACGATTGGTATTGCTTTTTGTATTCATTAGTTTCTTTTACGGCGCTTCTATAAAATTCGATCAGAGCGTACCTGCTGTGCCAAAAAAAAAAAAAAACCCCGATAGAAACGGACCCCCAAAAGCGCTCTGTGAAACCTCCGTCGGCCCGGTGGCGGTAAAGCAACTCCGGGGGCTCCCACTCTTTTTCTCTCATCGTCTTTCCCTGGTACTGAAACGTTAGCCCCGCGCGCCTCTGCCATGAGGTGATTAAAGCAGATCTGAGCCAAGCGGGTTTGAAATGCGGCCTGCAGGAATGTTCCACTTGACCATCCAGAGCATACCAAGTGAGAACGAAAGGTGGCGTTTGGGACGGGGCTTGAATTTCACCAGACCGTCTAATGCTGTAGCAGTCAACAAAACATTTAAGCTAATAAAATATTAGATGGGCGGCAAGGTCGGCCAAAATAGCTGTTGTGAGAACCCCCCCTGGACTGTATGTGCACGAATGGGTTACCTTTGATTTATTTAAGTTTTCTTGTGCAGCAAAGCGAGTGTGTTCCTGTGAGTTAACGGCAGGGGTTTGGATTGATGTCGGTCAGGGCTGAAGCCCTGGAAACTGAATCTATGCTTGTTCTAATGATCATAAAAGTTATTTGCAGACACCTACTATTGAAATGGGTCATATATAGTAACCAAAATCAAAATTCAGTGGGGTGGCTGATGAAAAACGGATACTCTCAAAGTCCAATAGAGCAAAAACACACACAAAAATCTAAGCTACAGAGATCCGGCAAATATACATGGAAACAAACGAGTGGCAGTCAACCAGCAGGGCAGGAGACGTGGAAGCAAAGTGAGTAAAAACTTTACTCCTTTCAGACCAAGGCTCCGTCCTATTCATCGAGTCAATGTTTCTTTTTCATATATGTCAGAAAAGTTGCTCCAGAGAGACGACGATACATGCGTCAGAGGGTGAAGGCTTATCTGACTTGAGCTCTCAAAACTGCAACCATCCACACAGTCACACACCACAGTGGATGGAAGGGGATGAATAGTGTGAGAGCTACTGGAGTAAAAGGTTTACCTCCCAACCTGAACACAATAGTGACGTGCAGCCAGAGCCACAACAGAATGGTTGAGATTAACAACGTGTTAGAAAAGCCTAAAGTCCAGAGCTGAGTCCAATCAAGAACCCATGGCATGACTTGCAAATGCATGTATACCGATTCTCTCCAACCAGCCTGACTGAACAGCAGCAACGTTTCGCCCAACATTTCCTTCAAAGAACCTTTCACACAAAACTGTAACCAGCAGAGACGACACCGAGAGAAAAGTGAAAAGACCAGACAGTTTGTCAATAACTACTGACGATTGATCCTCCCAGAAGGTATCGCGATAAACGATAAGTTTGTTGTTTTGAGTCAATTTGCCAGTAAAATAATCTCAAAGATCAATAAAATTTAAATCCTGATGAACATTTTAACACTGGAACCGGAAGACATTTTAAATGTCCAAAACAAAACAACAGAAACAGAAAATCAAATAAATTATGAAGTCTCAGGAAATGAAATTAAGGTTTAGTCGAGACCAAAACTCCAGACTGAAGACTTTTGTTATCCAGTTTTTGGTAGAAAAAAAAACAATAAATCACGAAATTAGAAATTATTGAGTTTGTTTAAACTTATCAAGCGATGTATCGATTACTGCGACAGGTTTTTTTTTACAAATGGGGTAGATTTATGGTTGTAGAAGAAGAAGCGGGACTCTTTAAATATTTAATGAATGTGGAAAACACACACACACACACATACACACACACACGAAAAAAACAAGTGTCATTACTGAGAGCAACCCTGAGCACCTGCTCCTGCACACTGAGAGAGCTGACACACACTCACCTTCATCTGGGAGGTCACTGTCACATTCTGCAGACAAAGACAGATTGCCTTATGCACAGGTGTTCTTCCCACTCACCCCCTCCTGCTTATAGACACACACACACACACACACGCAGAGGCACATGCTTCCTCTCTCTCTCTCACACACACATGCAAACACATGCCGTTGTGAACACAGTGGTTGTTTTGCCCTCCCCTCTGGGCATTAATCACTGCAGTCAAAGGGGGATCATGGAGGTGGGATTGAAGCGACGCTCTTGAATTATGACCGTAGGAGCGTCCCAGTTTTCTTGATCGCACAGCATCCTTAGAAGCTTATCGTGAACCTTGTTAAAGGCCCTTTTATGCTTCGTTTATGTACGAAGTGAATAAATGGGTCTGACTCTAAATCCTGTTTAGTGTCGTGGCCCTTTCATGCAGCTGGCACTGGCTGGTGGGTGCTGCGCCCCCTAGAGGACACTTCTGAGCTGTCTTCCACACTCAGTGAGTTAAAGACAGTTTATTCTCAGAGAGGGAAACACAGCCATTAAAGAGGGAGATGTTATGGAAGAACATACCTGGAGTGTTTCTTGAATTGTTTTCATGCATGTTTGAGAAATCCCCTGATCTCTGTGGCAACCATTCGGGTCAGACTCAAGTCAGATTCGTTAAAATAGCTCGGTTCAGCGTCAAAGCTGTTCAAAATGCTTGAAATCATAAAAAGATTGTGCGTTTAGTCAAAAAGTTCCTCCTGGGAGCGTCCAGATCCAGCTGAGCTTCACAGAGCTGCCCGTCCCCTGTGGCTCACCCGCTCGGCTCCTTCAGACTAGCCAGGAGCAATTAGCAAACACCTGGTGGAACTGCTGAGCTCATCAGATGAGCTACTTTTCAGTCCAGAGAACAGATGTGAACGGCCTGATGGACATTCACTGCAAAAACCGACCAAGTGTTTTCAGTCTAGTTTCTAATAGAAATATCTTAGTCTTCTTAATAGGAGAACTAACTTACAAGTAGCTTTTCAGCAAGATGTAGGAGCTTGATTTAAGTCGGTCAATCACTTTTTAATGTTGATGGAAAAGCACAATTTCCTCTGGCAGATTATTTCCCTAAAACAAGTGAAAATATCTTGCTGCAAGTGAAATAATCTGCCTACGAAACTAGTACTTTTTCCTTTAGGCCTGCTAAAGAATTATAGACTGAAAACAAGCACTTATAACTCGCTGAAATATTATTTAGCTTTGTCTTGTGGGCTAAGATATTTATTTGCCCACTGAATGAAGAGCAAACCTGTTTTCACCAGAGCTTCATCAGACAAAGACACGCCTGCATTTTGTGTTAAAATATTAAAAATTTTATGTTGGGGGGAAAAAAAATTTGATTTGGAAAAATGTTCTTTTGTCTGATTTTGTTTTATTTTTACTTAAATGAATTATTGTCATTTTGGTCCTTAAAATATCACAGTTTCTACCATAGAAAGTTTTTTTTTTGACCAAATACTTTCTCACTCGGGTTGCTTTTCACTTTTACTTGAGTAAAAACCTGTGGAGTCGTTCCGCTCCGCTCTCACGCTGCCAAATGATCCCTCAAGCTACTGTTGCTGTCAACATTTCATCAGTTTCAGTTTCTGTTTATTTAATATAAATGATATTAATACATAGACACCCCCACTCATTATTGAAAAGTATTATGATTATTACGAAACGTATCCGTCTTCCGCTTGCGAGGGAAGTGAACGCACGTTACCGGACGTATTTAGAAAAGGGAATCCATCAACCCTAACGCCTGCACTCAGCAGAGGCCTGCGGCGCCATCTCCACACCTGCCTGAACAGTTAATTAGCAAAGACAACATGGCAAACCAAGATGTCATGCCCTGTAGGCACCCCTCTGTGAGGAGAATCAAGGTGCTAAAATGGGGAACTGATTTATTAAGCGGTAATTGTTGGTGTGGATGTCTGCCCCATCGGACGGGGCTGGGGTTACTCACACACTCTGCTGAGTGCTAACTTTTGTCAGCTGGCAGATTCGCGACAGACATTTGCCAAAAAACCTCCCGCTGAGCACCGGGGCCGTTTGGAAAAGTCGCAAAGTTGTTGCCACCGGCTTTGATAATCGGCCCGTCTGTCCTGGGAAGGGAGCCGTTTGTTCGCTTTCACTTCACCTTCTGCAGATGATTGATGGAGAAACGGGAGCAGAGGCAGGGGACAGAGGAAGAGAAGGGGGTCAGCGGCCCAAAATGTCTCGGTGTTGGGGGGGTAGTGGGGTGTTGGGGGGTAGTGGGGTGGGAGTGGCGGGCGGTGGCCTGGCTTTTCTGGAGGCCTGTGGACAGAATCTGTTCACAGAGCTGCACTCGCAGCACATGGCTGATATAGTAGATGGCTGGAGATTGCGAGAGCGCCAAATAAGTTAGCATTGTCCAGCTGGGCTATTTGTGGAGAGGAAATTTACTTGCAGACAAACTGTCATCCGATGATCACAGGATAGAAAAGACAGGACTTTAAAGAATGAGTATAATTAACCACGCGTGTGTGCATTAATGTCATGGACCTCACCGGGTATTTTCTGGACTTTGTCGACACTCTGCAAAACAAGAACAACTTCCTTTTAGTCTTCAAAATAAGAGTTGCGATGTGGAGGCTCAGCTGGCTGTACAGCTAACAGGTAGCCATGGTAACAGCTTACATCACGATACAGTTTTAAGTCATAAATATAGTAAGTGAAAGTTTTAGCAGTTTCTCTGTTTTGCTCCTGGAATATGCATTGAATTTTCTTCATATAATGACACTAAAACTGCAAAATGCATATTTTTTTTTTACATAATTTTTCAAAACTCCCGTAGAAAACATGAACTTTTATAATTTTTTTAGCAAAAATGTTTCTCCTATCCGTTTTAAGCCCTAAAAGTAGTTTTTTTTTTTAATAACAAAGGTACTACTATTGATCTTTTAAAAAAAATTTACGTTACATTTGTAGCTCTAAAGTCGTGTTCAAATGTAAAAAGGGGTCTTTGGATCGTTGCGGTCTAACCCCATATTGACGGCGTTTAGACTTAAAGGACAGGACAATATGACAAAAACATAACTTTGCGACAGAACCTGAAAGTTGCATCGGATTACCATTTATTTAAAAAAAAACCCGGTGTGGTGGGCCTGTTTCTGTGCTGGAACGACTCGACTGGGTTTGGAATAGCATCACTGACCCCTGGGGGGCCAAATGTCTGCAGATCTCGTCGTGATTTATATACCTGCCATGAATTTACAGCTTGTGAATTGCTTTCCGTTAACAGCAGGACAGCAGGGAACGGCGGCCGGAGGGGACCGAGCCAGCGGCTTGTTCCGCTGGAAGACAGCTTCATGCGCCGCTGCTTGTGATTGTCACTTTTTTCCTCACCTGAGCTGAAAGAAATACTTATCTTGTATGTGCTACAGACGCAAGCTAGCGACGGGGTAGCAGCGCTGTTGTCTGTATTGGTTTTGTTGTTGCCGTTTGGGGATGCCTATGGCTGACAGATATCTCTACTGTAAGTGTATATTTGCTGTGTGCGCGCGAACATTCCCCAGTCACGGCACCTGGTGCGAAGGAGGGCTTATAAATTCCCACGATAAGGAGAGGGGAAGTGTCACATAGCTGGGTGTCATTTTTTTAAGATGTGAGAAAATGCCGCCCTGCTTGCTTTCCTCCTGAAGAACAGCAGGAATGAAAACAGCGAGAAGATTCCCGGACCGCCAAGCGTTCAGTCGAAAACGGTGAAAGGACGGCAGCGACTGATGGTTTCTGTGGATACCAGACTTTTCACTGTTGATTTTTTTTCCCCCCCACAGATGCTAAGAAATGTCACAAATATGGGTGATAAGCTCTTTCGGCGAGTTATAGACTCTGTGCTGATAGGTGTACAAAGCGCCTCCTGTGCTCGGTTTGAAGTGTTTCAGAATGTGGTGCTGCTTTTCTTTGAAAAGCATTAATATTTTTTTAACCAATCAGAGAACGGACCACACCAAAGCGGTGACAGGAGGGGTGCAAATCCCAACTCTGTTCGGTGCAGATGTGCTTACTGAGAGAAGAATCCAAGTTAGCAATTTTCAGTATCAAGTTATTGTTGGTAAAAGGTCTGAAGGATGATAGTAGTCTATAAATTAAATGTTAACAGGAAGTGTTTTATTTTGTTACTTCCTGTTTTAAACTCGACTTAAGGGAATTTGGTGCAGAAAGTGAACGATTAAAATAACTAACCTGGGATGTTATGGTGAGTTCAGCGTTGTGGCTCTTCAGTTTGGTGAGAACTGGAACAGTCTGTCCTCTCAGCGAGAAAAGCACACAACCAGAAAGTGTTTCCAGGTAAACCAGGAAAACATGATTGGCTGATGTAGATGAACCAATCAGAACGGAGCAATTAAGGAAAAGGAAATGACAAAGAAGCATTCAGGACTGTGACGCAACACAATCCCCCCAAAATCCGTTGTTTACCATTAACATGCTGGTTTTCTACAATCTAGAATGAAAATTATACATTTAACACTTTCTGCGGATGGATAAGGAAGAGCCATCGTCAATGCTTCGATTTGTACCCACCAAGTGAAGATCGTGTGACGGATTCCCTTTGGTCAAAGTAATTTCATCCAGGTTCATCTTTCCATAAATTCTCGTTGATTTTGATCTTTTCAACGTGTCCCAGGAGCCTCGGCATCAGCTAAATACAACGCTACCGCCAAAGTGTTGCGCTTGCATGTACGCTTGGCATTTTGGAAACATCAGTCGGAGGAAGATTTAAAGGGATGAAGGCAGGTTGAAACCGAATCACGTTGGGTCTGAGACTTGTAACACTGTCTGGTGTTAAATTAATTAAGTTGTTTCCCAACTTCTGTTTCTAAATAAAACTCTGCCTGTCATCTGCCCAGAGGCCTCCTGTAAACCTGTCTCCTCACACCATATTCCAGGCATTGGTGGCATTTCTCTTAAAGAAAGTGCTCCACGTATAAAGTTCTCATGGAGTTATTAAAGGTGGATCTCGCCACAAAAATGTGTCACAGCTTCACACCCTTATTAACTGGCCGCTTTGAGACGTGGGCTGGTTTTGGTGACACAAAGGCAGCGTTAGTCATTTTATCCTGTCACCATTCTGTCAATTTGATGGTTTCATTCTCCGTTTCTTTGGGTGGAAAAGGAAGAGGCATCGTCCATCTGCCAATTTTCACCCGCTTTGTTTCGTAACTGAACATAGTAAATTCCTGCAATCCAGTTGCGGTCTGCCCAAAAAAAAAGGAAAAAAAAGTCATGTTTTGAGTTTACGAAAGCAAAAACTTCAACCTGAAATAAGAAAAATGACAGCAAATGTGCGCAAAAGCTTCAGAAAGTGACTTGCTCTTTTACGACGCATCAAAAGAAGTACGGAAAGAAATAACAAACGTTTTCCTTTCTTACCGAAGACAAAATGGAAAAGATGGTTTTACAAACTAGATAATTGAGAGAGAAATGACTACCTTTTAAATATTATAAATAAAAAGCCCAGACATAATGTCACGATGCCATGTTAAAGACAAACCTGTAGGCACCTCCACACCTGTAGCCCATCATGTGAAACCGCCTGGAACGAAAAACTGGATTGAAAACACCCGATTTTATTCACATGGCGGAACAAAAAGACAGTTTTGTGGAGCAAGAAAAATCCACGACTCAATCTGACTGAGATGGTGTGGTTGGATCTGAAACAGGCAGCTGATATTAAAGCAACTCTGAAACACACATTTTGAGTGAATGCAAAAGCTCGATGGGCGTCTTTCTAAAAGATGTAGTCGTTATTTGGAAACAGCATTTTGCGTTTACTTATGCTGTCGTTTCTGAAATAAAATTTGGCTTGTTCTTGAACATTTAAATGCAACTAATACAGAAAAAAAACAGCACCGCTATTTCAGGTCACCTCTCATGCGTTTCGCTTTGTTAAAGCAAACTGTCTATTAAACGGATCAAGTTTCATACGGTCAGAAAACAGTGACAGCATCCATATGCTGAATGGATGAGTATCGATGGGTAACCTAAAGAAGCTCATAAAGTGAAAGAGGTCAAAAAAAGATTTCACAGCCGTATATTAAATGTATTTCGAGTTACTTACAATGTTTCAGTGTTAAAGCTGCTCCTAATTTCTAAACATGATGTGACACGGCACATGTTGATGTGGGAAATTGATCCTTTGTGGTGAAAGTAAGAAGTAAACAAACAGTTTTGCCGAATGTCATCGTTTCCCCGCTGGGTGTTTGTCGGCAAGGGTCAAAGGGGTGGAGGGGAAAACGGGAGTGGAAATGTCATAAATCAGAAGGATTTTAGAATCTGATGACAAACCTAATTCCTGTCTGCAAAGAGCCGGGCCGTACCCCCTCACTGTCATCGAAGCCGGCCTATAAACATCGCAGCTGTCACCCAAGCTCGAACGGAGCGCGAAGGACATGCCATCGCTCCTCTCTTCCCTGGTCCATTTTTGGATCGGAGGGGCCGGCAAATTCCAAATTGCATTTTGTCACATTGGGTCGCAGTGGGGGCTGGTCCGGGACCCTGTCAGTATCTCCCACAGAACCCCTCAAGCCCTCTTAGGCTGAGGCATCTCCTGTCATGCCGGACCATCTGCTTGGAGTATTTACTCCTGCAGAATTACTTCAGCCTTCTTCCCCAACAAAAACTGTTAGCAAAATCCTAAAAGGGAAATGTTGGTAGGGGATGAGAGGTGCGGAGGGGAGGGTGGACGGGTGGGGGGGCAGGGGGTTATAACACACTGTGCTAAATGTTGTCACTGCGAAAGGTGAGTAGAGGAGCTTTAGGGGCAATTTTCCACTCAACAAACGCTGTGACTGCCACTCTGCGGACTCCTTCCTCTCCTCCACACACACTCCTGCACACACAAGCTGCAGAAACACGATAGCTCCCACAGAGCCTGCTTGGTAACCTATACAACTAAAGCCGGCAACTCGGTCATTAGAAATAAAAAAAGAGAGAAATATAAAATTACACTTGGACATCCAGGCATCTGAGCAGCATGTCTTACCGTTCCAAAACTGTTGCTTCAACTTTAACCCAGAGCAAGACGAGACGCTGCGCACTATGTAGCGCACAGATGTTCTGGAAAACTGCTGGGTTTTTTTTGTTTTTTTTTTTTAATCTAGCCAATCCACTTCCAAATAAAAATCAAAACTTGTTATCTTTCCACGGTTGAAATGTGTCATAAGTAAATGATGTATCTCTGGGAACCGAAAAGCCCACGATGAGTTCTGTCTGTGACTATTTAAGAATGTGATGTTCTTGATTTCAGCACAGCTCAGTGGGGTAACAGCCAGTTTCGGTAAGAAACATTAGAAAAAATGTATGTGCTTGAGTCATGAAAACTAACAGATGTTGACCTAAAGGGTTATATTTATGCAGATAAAATCATACGCATTTTCTATGCTGGCGCTGCCCAGTAGTGTGGAGGTGAAACCCGAACAAACAAACGACGCGCATAAGCTCAGTTCTCCATTCAAAGAAACCAATTCATCTAGTAGAGAGAGCATAAATACGTAAATACATGTGTAGAGAAAACATGTAAAGTCCATGCAAAACAACCTTCTACATTTAAGATAACATTGCAAAAAAAAAAAAATAAAATAAAACACCTGAGACTGTGACTCAGATATTTAGCCGGATCCACACGGTCCATTCGGTTCAACTTATCTTTGTTTTCCCAAGAGAATGTGCGCGGGAATCAGTTTCAAACTTCTCGACCCATCAAGGGTTCAGCCGCCAGCCAACTTCCGGCAGCACAGGAAACGACGGCTGGTATGACTGAGACACCGAATCGCCCTTTGTGCCCGGTCCTGAGGGGGTGGCACGCCCTGCCCTGGGTGTAAATGCCAGGGTGCGCCACCGGATCATCTGTGTACCAGCGCCGCCAACTCCTTTATCCTTCTAATGTGCAACTGTAATCACTGCATTTCAGTCATAATGTGTGCACAATGTTACTCACTGCAATGTCTTTTCACCTGTCTAAATTGAACTGAAAAGAAGAAACGAATAAAACAAGCAAATACAGGAGGAGAAGAGGAGATCGACAGGGAGGAAAGGGAAAGAAGGATATTGAGAAGAAAGTAAGGACAGAAACAAGGCAGCAGAGAGGAAAAGTCATGTTTAGAAAATGAGAAGGTAAAAAAAAACTTTTCAAAAAATCAGTATTTTTATGTCAGCCGGAAAAATACTGAACTCAAATTCCAAATATTTCTGAATCTAACGGGCCTCTTACTGTAGAATCTACTTCCAAAATGATATCTTGGAAAAAAAGCAACATCATAATTTTCCTTTAGATATGAGACGACCACAAAACAGTTGGAGTAAAAGCGACAACACAAGACACTTTGCCTCCATTGCCACTCAATAAAACACGTCAGCAGTTCTGATGAGTTTTAAACCATCTCGACTCGACGCGTCCCTTAAAGCAGCAACGTTTAACACATTTGAGAAGTCGTTCTGCTAAAGTAGGAACCCATCTTTCAGCACCTTTTGCCTCTCTGTAGCCACAACAGAGATTACATCATTCAGAGCTGCTGCCATTAATGGAGATGACAGCCAGACGGGAGAGGATGAAGTCCAGCAGCGCCAGCGAGAGAAAAGAGAGGAGCAGAGCGGAGGGCCCGGCCCGGCCCCCGGCAGGCTGCATTGTCATTTTCAGGAAGGCGACCGCGCTAATGGTGTTGTAATTGGATTTAGGCGGATTATCCACCAGCGAGAGCAAAGGAGCGCAGGCCAGAAACAGAAACACGACCAGTTCAATCACAACCTGTTGGCCAAGTCACGGCTGAGCGTGAGGTCTCAATCTGGACGGCGGGGTGTGTGGGCCCCCGGCGCGTCCGGTTGGCCCCGGCGCGTCCGGTTGGCCCCAACGCGTCCGGTTGGCCCCAGCGCCGGTCAGTCAAGTAGGACGAGAGGAGAAGACGTGAAACGGTGATTGGAGATGTGAAGAGACACATCGAGATCCTCCGACTTTAACCAAAAGATACAAAACACGCATAAAAGAAACGTGGAGCTCTGGTTCGGGCTCCGTTAAATGTTTACGTTAAATCAGGGGCGTCCAAACTTTTAGTGACATGGGCCAAAATGATCAACTCACTCGCAGGACGGAAAAAAACCCAGAACAAATAAAACAAAATCACAAAAAGTTTTAAATTAGAATCGCCCGGCTCAACAGAAATAACCATTAAATACTTAATTTAGACATAGAAAATAGTCTAGTTTTTTTAAAACAAATGTGTAAATCACAGAAGAGAATTACAGAAAAAAAACAATCAGACTTTATCTCAGAATTCTGAGATCAAAGTCAAAAAATTTTTTTTGTGCGTCTGGTCTTCTTCCTTTGTAAGTTGAATCGAAATCGTTTTGCACGTTTTCCTACTTGAAAGAAAGAAATTTTATTTTGGGCTCACGCTTGAAGAAAACTGAACGAGACTCGGTGACAAAAAGACAATTCAGTTCACTATTTACTTTCAGGATGATCCATTCTGAAAAGGTGAGGGTCGGCTTCTCTCCCAAATCTGTTCCGAGGAAGTAAAACTAATGAAGCACATCTGCTTATTGGAACCTTCAGTTTCCTTTCAGACGTCCTCCGACCGTCGACCGATGCCGCAGAGAATCCCTCACTCAGTTCCTGACAGCTGTGATAAGAGCCATGTGTGTCGAGACGACTCATCCAAGGAGCTTTCTGGACATTTTCATACAAGGTAAAACTCAATTCAAATCTTTAGAGCCACCTTTGACACACAACAAACTACATTACCTCAAACTACAAACCTATGACTTTCCGTGTATCACTGTTAGAATTTTTTTAGTGTTTTATTTATAGAGAGGTGATACTAATGAACTTTTTTTATGCTTGCTGCTTCTGGAAGTAATATAGAAAGGCATTATTTTATTTTCTAAACTTGCCCATGAAGGGAGAATAAAGAAATATGAATCAAAATGTTTCCTAGGATGAATAACTCAATGAGAAAACTGTCTTTTTTTTCTCTACACCTCAAGCTATTATCTGTCAGCCTGGTGGTCCAAAGGCCTTTGGAGTAAAAATAGGCAATGAAGTAAAAGATGATCCAGCATGACCTTCTCTTGCACCTGATACTGCAGCATACAGTATGTGCTAAGCTAAGCTAAGCTAAGGGTGCCACTAAGTTTTTTGCACACCATATGTACATGTGTGTAATGTAGAATTTATATAAAACCTACTTAACTCAGTAGCAATGACTTGACTCCATGGATGAAGCCTCACTCACCACACCATGCTGGTTGCTTGAAGTGGCTCCACTAGCTGTGTTAGCAGTTAGCAATTGTTTGACTACTAGAGGCGACTCACAGACTGTGTGCAGTTCATTTAATGTTCATTGCTTTAGGATCAGAAAGTAATGAAACATGGAGAAAAGAGCCTAATTTTTGAAGTCATGGTAAGTGTAACTTACGACTGTTCCAAACCGATTGACATCCATCTCACTTCAACCCCAGTTATGATAAAATGTCTGACCAGATGAGATGTTTTACAAAATGACTGATTTTTTTTTTGTTTCTTATAGAATAAAATTGATGTCCTGTAAAAATCTCAAAGTGAGTTTGTTTTTTTTAGAGCAACAGACACATAAGTATGAACACTGTAAAAAGCATCAACCTTGTTTGGTTAAATATAAACAAGATGCATTCATCTTCAGTGTGTTTAATAGATGACCTCTGACCTTGCCCAGACGCTTATAGCTTCAGTGTTCATGTTGGCGACGGGATTTGAAACCTTCGTTGGACACACTCAGAAACTCATTGACCGGCCAAGTACCATGAGGTCCAAGCCCGTTTGTTCAGACCGGGATGATGTGAACTGGATGTTACGCTGCAGACACCCAGCTTTCCTCAACAACTCATCGGCGGACGTGAGAGCGCTGCGCAACGCAAATACTATCCCGGTCAGAATACGCTGCATTAAATAATGAAACATAACTTGATGAATTTCACTAATCGAGGTATCATGACTACAATCATACTGGCACACAGGTACAATACCTGGTTTCTATGGAAACTGAGCACACACTGATGGACATTATTACATAATGTTTCAATAAGGAATATCACATTATGTTTTAGAAAAAAACCCTCGAAAGTTGGATTTCTCCTCTGAAACAAACGTTTTCAGGAAATAGAACCTGAAAATTAATTGATCAAAATAAATTATGCGACAAATGTTCTGGACTTTAAGACAATTAAAAATATTCCTGGTGATTTTCGCACCTGTATGTCTTCACTCATGTGGTTTTTGCCTCTGTGTGTGTGTGTGTGTGTGTGTGTGTGTGTGTGTGTGTGTGTGTGTGTGTGTGTGTGTGTGT
Source organism: Poeciliopsis prolifica (assembly GCF_027474105.1). Taxonomy (NCBI): domain Eukaryota; kingdom Metazoa; phylum Chordata; class Actinopteri; order Cyprinodontiformes; family Poeciliidae; genus Poeciliopsis; species Poeciliopsis prolifica. Next base: position 1,279,798 of record NW_026562382.1, read on the forward strand.
GTGTGTGTGTGTGTGTGTGTGTGTGTGTCTCTGTTCGTGTACTGTAACTAAACGCCAAAGCCGTTCGCACAGCACACACGGCCCCGGCCGGCTTTTGTCTTCCAGCTGCGCATTTCAGGGACTTAGAAAGAGGGCTTGGAAGAGTTCAAGCAGTTGTTCAGTGTGTGTGTGTGTGTGTGGGTTTTTTTTGTTTTGTTTTTTTATTATTATTATTTTGTTTGACAGAGGCTTCAGGAGCTCCGTGAACACGTGCGGCCGCTCCAGATCCCACTGGAGGAAAGAAAGAAAGAGGAGCCGTGCTTCCTGTTTTCCTCTCCGAGCGGCACGTCGTAACGCGATCTTCTGGGCGGCACAATGGGGCCCGGGTGTGATGCAGCTTTCAACAGGCCTGTTACCAGGGATTATCCCTGCGTTGTTTAATAGCGTAATCCGGGACCCCGATGCTGTGTTGTTATTGTTGTGTTTTTTGTTTTTTGTTTATCAGAGCAATAAGTCAGACACTTTGCTCCCTGACGGCTTCAGAAATGTCACCGTGAAATTTCTGCGAATCTGTCCCTGGCCTCTGCCCAGCCGCTGCAGGTGAGCGCCATGAAGCGGCGCAGCTGCCACTAGCAAACCCGCATTCAGACACGCATCGGCATGTACGGCCCCCACGAATAGATTAATGGCGACGGCGGGGGGTTCGGGGAGCGAGGGGGTGACCGCGGGTTGCTGCCAGAACGAAGCCCAGCACTCCAGTAGACACACGCTGAGGCCCCAGAGACGCAGTAGCAAGCAAAAATAAAGGTGATTTATAGAAGGTGGTGAAAAATACTTTCAAATCTCTTTTCTTGTTCGCATCATTTCCCTTCTCAGCGTTAAACGAAGTCGCCGCAAAAGTGAACAGAGTGTTGCAAATGGACGGCTTTCAGAGGTCCGCCGTTCATAAAACACTCATAGGAATTGAAATTGCTCAAAATGATAAGCGGTTCTGTTCGCCAGCACAGACATGACTTCACCTATCAATTACCTTTGAAATGTTGAATGTGAAATATTGAATTGAATGGGTTGACAGCGACAAACTGGGCCAGAAACTTTACAACCAAATACTTCAACAAGATAAGTGCATAAAACTGGTCAAATCTCAACAATAAAGTGTCTTGCCAACAAGATTTTCTGCCACACATAATGTTTGACATGTATGGGGAAAAGTGTCTGCTGTGTCTCCAGCAATGATATCGAGAAATCTTTGAGGGGTCTTTTGTACTTCTCTGTGTTTCATGACTTTGAAAGAAGAAGCTGGAGAAAACCCGTCTGAGCTTTCAAACTCCACACAGAAAACCCCCCCGCCTCCCTGGATTTCAACCCGGCACCTTCTTGCTGAAAGGCAACATCGCTGCCAGCTGTGCCAACGTGCAGCATTTACGCTACTTGCTGAAGTTTTCGGACGTCGTTCTATTTGAATTGTTCGTTCAGAGATTCTGACCAAAGCAAAGGTCTGGTCCTCTGCTAGCGGTAATGTCTAATGGACGCATCAAAACGCAGTGCAGAGATGACTAAAAAAAAACAAAAACGGTTTGAAACCATTGGTTTAAAAATATTGATACTGGATTAATTGGTAACATACGACATAAACTGCAAAAGTTCAAAACAGTAACAGGTTTGGTTCACGTCAGAATGTTTTGGACCTGACAGAAACCATGAGTTCACCGGTGTGTTGTGTGTTTTGTGTCCAAACCAGACCCTCATTTCCTGCCTCACCAGTTTCCTACGTTTTCAAACGATGACAGTCGATTTTTTTGGCACTTCTGTAGCTGAATAAATTGCTCTGTTTCTTCTAATAAAACTCACCTGGGAGTTTAATCAGTTACATTTCGACACAGTTTGACTCGGAGCACCTTTAACACCGCACTCCCGTCTCATGGGGAGCTTGGTATCCGGGTCGCCGGCCCGGTCGGTCACCCAATCTGCTGGATCTCAGAGGACCTGCTGCACCACCGCCGCGCCGTACCGGACCTCTCTCATTTGGACCCCGCAGGGGGTCTTTGTACTCAGCAGGCATGGCACCGGGGGACAGCGCAGGACGGGCCCGTCTCCATCTGGGCCGGGGGCGCCTTTATCAGAACCACCTGCCACCGTATCTCAGACATCTTTTTTTTTCTCCCTCTCCTGAGGAAGAGGAGAAATTACCTTGAGGTGTTTGTCTGCTAGATCACATCGCAGATCCTCTGACATTCACACCTTACAGGCTCCTCAGGCCGTCTATTTGGAATCAGCGCTAGTTTTTTAAGGTTTTGTAAAGCTTGAAATGAAGAATTAAAAGTTCAGTCATTTAGGGAAAGAAATGAGAGAACGTGACTTGTGTTCTTCAGGTACAGACGCTTCAGAACGGAACAGTTTACCTCAATGAAAACCAATGAAAAGCTAGAGATTTATTTTCAGAGAACATCTCGAATTAAAAGTATCGAGTTTGACTCCATTGAACGCAGCGTAGCAAAATAGATTTGCAGCAAAACAAGCAAAGGAAGAACAGTGGTGAGGTATGTTTACATGTTCAAATGAGTGTGTAGAAGTGTGAACTTGTTTTCATACCCAATCCTCTCACATCCTCTTTGTCATAATGTCACATCCAATAAAGTACTATTCATGTCAAGTTGATGGTATCATTCTGTGGTAACACTTTATTTGACAGATTGTGAATAAGACTGTCATGACAGCGTCATAAACATGTAATAACACCTGCCATGAAAATGAGTAAGTCTCATTTCTGTCATAAATATTCATGAAGACTTATTCATGGTCATGGCAGGTGTTATTACATGGTCATGACGCTGTCATGACATTCACAGCCTGTCAAATAAAGTGTTACCCATTCTTACTTGATTAGTATTTTATATATCCATGTCTATAACTGGTGCAATGCATTCATATATTCATGCCTTTATGAACAAGCATCAATCATTTTTAACATGTTAAAGTCATTCAGAAGTCAATACACCATAATGCAGTAACATACTGGTGTGAAGCGATGACTATCTTCTTAAATGACATTTTCAACTGTTTTGTGTTTGGACGGTGATTGATTTCCATGTACAAATATTGTGTCTGGAGACCTGCTAACGCTATTGACAGCACGAAGAAACACACACTCCTACCTATGAGAGAGAGACGTATTAACCCGAAGAGTCCTCTTGGCTTCTGTTCATCCATCTGCCTTTTTGAGAAATGAGACAATTGAATTAAGATTTGAAGTTTATTGGCCACAGACCATGCGTGCCCCTCTTTATCACTTCCTGACTTGAGGTGACTTCATGTTGGGAAATTCTCAGCTCACCGTCACATCGCGCCCGTGTTTTTGGTAAAAAGTTGGTATTGCGGGGGAAGAGATGTTTTCATCCCGCTCTTTATGTTCGGAAGCAGAAGTGGAAGCGATGCTAGGCAACCTCACACATGGACTGCATTACAGCGCTGCACTGTAGAGACAGAAACGCTGGAGAGATGAACTTTTCTGTCTCCAGCTAGCAAGACTTTTAGCTAGACGGCTAGAATGGAGAGCTAGGCTATGCTATTCATAGCACAGATTAATGCTACAGATAGCTAGCTATCTGTTTGAAGATGGATTTCCATCTAGAAATGGCTAGCTAGCGAGTTCAATCTTTGAGCTCGCTAGCTAAAACAGCAGGGTGCCAGCTGCTGTTTTTTTTTCCTTTACTGTCTATGTTTTTTCTTTGCTTGATATCTGTATCATGACTGGCAATCCTGCAACAGTTTCAAGACGTTTTTCTTAAGGAGGACAGAAGGAGGGCAGGTGTAAAATGGCAGAAAGTCTCAGATGGTCCCCTGCCTGCGATTTGAACCCTGGTGATTCAGAGTCCCGACGCTCACGCCGGCGCACGGTAACACCTCGGTAAAGTGTGTCTGTGCACTGTCTGCAGTCATTTACCGACTGCACCTGAAGCACAAGAGAGGATTAAACACAAGAGGGCAATAGTTTACCAAGAATTCCCAATCAAAGTGTGCGATATAAGCTTGCAACTCTTTATAAAAACCAGATGCATGCGGCTCAGAAATTAAACCAGAAGTCTGTTGCTCTCTCTCTCTCTTTTTTTTTTTTTTACCAGGTCTTCTTCTCGGTCATCCTCAGATTCGGCTGGGTTCACCGGAGAGCGACTTCTGAGCCTTTGAAAACGTGTGAGATGTGTTCGGAGACCTGAACCGGCGGGGGGAGGGGGGATAGGTTTGGGAGGGGGTACCTTGCATCCAGAAAGTGCTCTTACTCAAACTGGGCCCAAAACCGTCATCTCTGTCAGAGGATCTCATTAAAACACCCGCGGCCTGGATCTTCAGTTCTTTTGCTTTTATGGCAGGCCAGGCACACTGAACCATCAATCAGTCAACGGAGCTTTTTGCTTGTTTTGTTTCTAATTGAAGACGCCACCATAAAAGGCTTAGGAGCTCCCACTCATGCCCAACCATGCTTTTCCTGTTAGGGCCCTGATTGATAGCTGCGGTTTATAAAAAAAAAAAAAACTGGACCTGCTTTGCATTACGTTTCTGATTCCAAAGACCCAGAAGTAAATTTGGGTTAAAGATGTGTGGGAGCAGCTGGATGATTCCTAACATTAGTGGAACGAGACATAACAGACAGATAATGTGAATAATTATCGCAAATAATGTCCAGATAGATGGAGTCAGGCCAAATTCTGAAATCATCCTTTGTTATGTGGCGCTGCTCGTTATTTGGAGTCATGCGTGGAAAACAGGTGTTTCTAATAGTTTGGTCGCTGTCTCTCCCCCCCACACCCCCTTTCGGTTTCTGATGCTGGCTTAGATATGATATTTCATGGTTGAGGCCACGCTCGTGATAGGAAGTGACGGGAGAGAGCTGTTCAGGAGACATCCGTGTAATGGATGCTGATTGGCTGCGGCTAAAATCACGGGGCTTGTGCCTGCGCAGCAAGAGGGGAACCACAAAGCGGGGCTCATCATTTTATTCTTTTCTCTCTCTCTCTCTGTCTTTCATGGAGCTTTAAATGATTACAAGGGGATTTCTCTGTGTTTCAAAACAGGTGCCATATTTATGTGCTTCGAGCAGAACAGCAGTGCAGCTGATTGCGTTCGGTCTGGGGATTTTTTTTTATTATTATTATTTGCCTGATAAACAGAACCATCCGGGTTCGGGGGTTCCTTTCCTTCAGTTTGGTTTATGACAGAAACTCCTGGCTGCCGACCATCGCAGATGGCTGCGTTTTATAGGCAGAGGATGTTTTCTTGTTTGATTGAGTCATTTCAGAAGTTTTATGCGATGGCAGATCTTCGTCAGGAATGGCAAGGCCCGCACTCTGTTTCTCTTGTTCTTTGGGCCTTTGTTCATCCATGGTGGCTGCTGCTCAGCTTACTTCATAAGACAGACTCCACCGACCAAAACAAAGATCGGAACCGATGTGAATTAGCATGCAGTGCAACAAGAGCTGACTTTGATATGAGCATTTTAATGATCCATTCAAGAAGACGCGTAGCCTCTTTATTTTTTTGTCTGATTTCAAAGGGGGATTATTATGTGTTTTCCAGCCACACAGTACCTCCTTATAGCATAATCAAGTAACTATGTTATCTTCAGTTTTTATCAAATTTTCTATATATCAAATATAACTTAAAATAAATATTACTTCCTGACTTAGCGCCTTGACTTTGGGCCACTGTCTCTTTAAGAAGCTCCTGCTCTTTCTGAAACTCCGCCTCCAGGAAGTCGTCCCAACACGGCTCCTCTATTAACCCTTTAACAACATTTTTACCGGCGTTATACCGAGAAGTAGCTCCCGTAGTGAACTCAGCAGATGCTCAGCTCTAGGTGTTCGCTAACTGCTGATGGCTAGTCTGAAGGAGCTGAGTGGGGGACTCACGGGGGAGGAGGAGCTGCGTCTCAGAGGTGGAGTCAGGTCCACCCAGGCAATTTGCACAGCTGAATGGTTGCCACAGGGATGGAAGGATTTATCAAACATGCATGAAAGAGTCAAAGCAGCATTCTGGTTATGTGGTTGATGCAGGGAATATCATATGACATTACGTAAAGCTAAAAAATAAAAGCTGACTTTACACAATGAAAATGAAAACATTCGGCAAACAAATGAGAAATAAATCCATACATGAAATAAACGTTTATTTGAGTTTTTTCATGTGCTTGGCACTTGTATTTACAACTACTCCAAAAAAAAAAAAAAAAAAAATTAACTTTGCTAATTCCCGTTTGCACACATTTTAATAACAGATAGGTGAAATTGCTATACTGGTCAACTCTTAAATACACATCTTAGTACACACCACAACATACTTTACTCTCTTATTATAGTATTGCTTATTATTCAACATTTCACACAACTTTTTAAGCTTATAATATTGATTGCTTTTGCCATCTTTTTTTTCTATATATATATATATATATATATCGTGAAGAAGTGTTTGTCTCCTGGAAGAGTTTTTCTACTTTTGCTTTTTTGTCACACTTAAATGTGTCTTATTTTAACTCGTAGTTTTATATGAAACCTTAGTTAGCCAAGATGAAAAGAACAACATGAGACAATCATTGACCTCTAAAACTAACAGCTGGTTGAGGCCACCCTAGTGGAAACAACTGCCGACCAGCGTCAGGAGATGTTGAAAGTGTTAGCACTTTGTCAAGTCAGAGGACTCGAAAGCGCCGTATTCTACAATCGGTCATGCACTCATTCACAGCTACAACGTGGTTTTGTTCAGCCACTTCGTTCAAACACGAGCAATCTGTGAAAGGTCAAACCACGACATGGTCGTCAGATTTAAGCCCAGTCTTTGTCCAAACTGCTCCAGAGCCTTTTCAATACAGTGAGTTTAGAGCTTTGGGGTTTTGTCACCCTAAAGGCCACAAACTGATCAATGGATACAAGTTGGAATTGCGAAAATAAAATAAAATAAACTGACATTTTGAAAAAAGCCAAGATTTTTGATACATTTTTGCTGTAGGATCAGGTTGCTTTTTGGCCAAATCCAAATGAATGCATTTTGAAAAAGACTGCAATGGAAACACTTTGTTTCTATCACTAGTCACACCAGTTTGGATACGTTTTAGGAACTGGCTGCCTTGGACAATGCACAGCTCGCTCCAGTAAAGCCGGGTGTGCATCGCAAAGTTCTGGTTCTGGTGAGTTGCAAAGCTCTTCAAAACGTTGTCATTTGAAAGAGTTGGATCCATAGCTCTTCCAGAAAATTGTAGACTGCAAATTCCCCAAAAAGGGAAATGGTAACACTGCAATTGGGAAATTGCATCTTTTTCGTCATTATCAGAGAATTAAAAGGGTTTTGCACTTACTTGTAGTGGAAACGCAGCTAATGACTTAGTCAGTATCCACACCGGGACAGATGATCACAAGAACCTTGACTCTGGTTTACTGGAGTCCAAAGGCTTGTTAAGCCTGTCCAAACTGATGGATGTCAATAATTGTTTCGTAGAGTAGGAGACAATGCGTATCTTTCTGAGATCTTTTGCATGCTTGGTGTTGTTAGACAGGTTGTGTCCGAGGCTCCATTCGCTTTAATCAAACTCCAGTTCGTTTGTCTAGAAAGTCCGGTTCATTTGGGGAGGTGTGAACGCGCAATCGAACTCTGAAGCGAATCAATCAAGCAAACCCCCACAAACGGAGGTCTCTGTTCGCCGGTGCTGCTCGAACGCATACGTCAATGTAAGCGGACCAGAAGCCGATCTGAAAACAGGAAGCAGGTTGTAGCGCAGGGCATTCTGGGTCACCAAGACAAATGCTTGCGTCTCGCTTCAGACGGAGGAATGGCTCGTGGTCTTTCATCGAAGATGTGAAAGAAATCCTACAACTAAAATGTGACGCAACATACGTTTTGTGAAGGACAAAGTTGTGCTCGGTGTCTTCTTGTTTGTGTCGTTTCCGTCATTAGTTCTTTGTGCAGCGCCCCCACAGGCAAGGAGGGGAACAAGTTTGTCAAAGTGTGACAGCAAACCGCTGAGTATGCAACAGATTGAACCGAGTCTACACACAAAGTCATTTTATGATACTCAGGTTACCGTTGTCTGATATGACCTGACACATTTAGGAGTGATAAAATAGAAAAAATGCAAGAAAAAATCTGCAAGGAGGCAAATCCTTTTCCACTATATGCAAATATATAATTATATATAATCACATAAATCCTGGAAACATTGTGAGGAGTTCTCGTTTTTTGGGGGGAAAACAGGTGGGTGAAGTTGTCTGGTTGGAGTCCTGTTCTCACATTTTACTGTCCAGTGACAAGAACCGGCTCTGTTCTCCTCCGTCAGACGCCTCCACCGCGCCCAGTTCCTCCACCTCTAGCAGTGAACCGCTCACTGGTGCTGTCCAGTTGTCCCTTTCATTCTGTCCAAAACCTCCGAGCTCCACCGACAGCCACCAACTCTTTGACGCCCCCTCAACCGAAATGGCACAAGTGCTACTTGAAGTGAAAAAAACAAAACCTCTGGATGACGCTGGAGCTGTTTCTATTATTATTGCACCGTAACACATAGACCTCCTCCTCTACTCCGATTCCACTTCTCCAAATTTGCCTTCAGACAGTAAGAACGTTGAGCTGCTGTCAAGATCATTATAAAATAATTAAATAGAAGTTTATACCTGCTGTTGTTTTTATTGCGTTTGGAGTGGTAGGCGTGTTTTTGAAAACGTGAACGCTGTTGGTTTAAACCAACACTCACCAACTGCAGTTTTTTTTTTTTCTCCTTCACTTTTTTCACCTGAAATTGTTTCAGCGACGTGGAGAAGGTTGAGATCGCGGTTTTCACACCATGTGCATGGACATCTGAGAGGATGAGCCGTACTGACGTCCATCGCAGGAGCTGCCGCCCTGCTGGCCGCCCGCCGCGTTGCCGATCATGTGCATCGTGTCCATGCCCCCGTTGGGCAGGTACTGCCGCTCGGCAAAGGCGCCGGCGGGGGCCGAGGAGCAGAGCAGCCCCCCCTGGGGCTTCTCCGGGCTGGCGGCCAGGCGAGGCGAGGCGGGGAAGTTGTATCCGTACAGGTTGTAGGGGTTGTGGAGGGAGAAGGCGTTGTAAGATCCCTGCTGCACGTGGTGGTGGCCGCCGCTGAACATGTGGGCGGAGGACGGAGACGACCCTGACGAAGAGGACGAGGCGGAACCGGAGCTTCCGCCGGCCTGCATCACGTACTGAAGCTGGGAGGCCGGGAACGAACCCAGCTGTCCGCCGTAGGCGTCCATCTTGCCGCCGGCTGCACCGCCGCCCCCTCCACCGCTTCCGCCGCCAGCCAGGGAGCCGTGGGCGCCGCCCTGCATACCCGCGGCGATCAGGGAGGAAGTCCTCTGCGGCAGGAAGGACTCGGACGGCTGGGCGGACGCCACGGCTCCCCCCGCCGCCTGGAGGCGGCCGTAGGAGCCGTCGGCCAGGCCGCCGTAGCCCTGCAGAGCCGCCATGTTGCTGCGGGCGCAGGCGGGGTACTCCGACAGGCCCAGGTTGCAGAGCTGGCTCTCTCTGCAGCCGACGTTGAACGTATTGGGGGCCAGGTGGAAGGCGGGAGGGGAGCAGGAAGGGGACAGAAGGTGGGCCGCGCCGGACGGAGAAGGCGTTCCCGTGCTGGAGGTGGTGGGAGACGTCCCGGTGCTGCCGCCTGGAAAACAAAACGCATACAGAGCCAGTGAAACGCAGCTTCAGGGTTTCCCCCGGTGTAATAAGCCTGGCGGGCCACCAGGCTTTGTTTGCGCCCCCACCAGACTGAGCATTATTTATTAATTTTAGTTTCTTTTAAGTATTGCCTTTTTTTTTAAGACTTTATAATTGGTGTTTAGGTATTAATGTTCCTGTCTTCCATTAATGCATAACGATCAAGTGATGAGTTCAAATTTCCTGTCACCTTTAAACATGTTTCAACTCATAAACATGGCGGCCGTTTTGATGAATGACTGCCTAAGCACTGGGCTTAGACAGTTTTCTGGAGGAAACCCTGCAGATTTATTCCACGGTATTCAACTGGGATTTGAAGAGAAGTTAGCATGAAGGTCCAATTAGAAGGTCCGGGTTAGTAAAAATGGTTCGTAGACCATGAACAAATAACGGCCGAGCAAAAACCCCAAATCCATCTTAAAATCTTAAAATCCAAGGTGGAGAAAAATCATTAACTGGTTGTGGTTCTGCTCTGCATCCACCAGAACCAGAACCAAAACATGGAGAAGAGGCATTCAGCTTCTATGCACTACAAATCTGGAACTAAACTTCCAGGAAACTGCAAAACAGCCGGAACACTGAAGTCACAGATTTTATTCTCCATACGCATCAGCAGGTCACTAATCTAAGAACTGGACGCACAAAAAGCTAAGAATAAAACATTCCGATCAGGACATCCCTGGTTCAAAGTGATTGATAGCAGGGAGCATGTCCAGGTCGGACACCTGCACTGGATCAGATGATAATGTAAGCTGAACAGAACTCTGGCTCTCCCTCCAGCCAGTTAAATTCAAACACCACTCTATTTCTTCTTCTTCTTCTTCTTTTTTAACTCTCTCCCTCTCAGAATAACTGCAAGTTTTACTCTCTCAAGCTGCCCGTGACGCCGCATCACGCGCAGGACCATAAAACATTTGGCTGGTGAACATGGCCACTCCGCACACACACACACACCCACACACACACACACACACACACACACACACACACACACACACACACACATTTAAGACAGACATAAAGCACAAGGTTGTTGAAGCAGACGATAACCACAAGTCAGGCCTCTCTGAGTGAAACAATAGCTGTGGGATATCAATCACATATTTTTCGATTAATGAGACTCTGGCAGGAGTCCCTGCCGCCGCCGCTGTCGGAGAAATTCAGCTCGAAACCAGAACGAGGAGGAGAGGAGAGGCTAAATGGTCCAGGACTTGCTTGGCCCGGGATTCTCGAGATTTTGCACCATATGCCTTCGATAATACGGCCAGCACCGCTCGGCCAAGAGAGAGCGATAGCGTGGTGATGTCATGTTTTCCTCCGGATGGCGGGAGTCAAGGTGCTTCAAGGAGGCGCGAGGATGTGAAAGCAGCAGCGCGTGCGCACACAGATTCTGCCCTTTGTGCCAAAAATCTAAAAAAAAGAAGAGAAAAAAAACGGGCTCCGTACAGGGTGTGGAAACTTTAATTAAATTTTAATTACTGCAGAGGATCCTTAGGATGACAAACACATGTTAGCATCACGTCATACTGACCTCTGATGGTAATTTACACAGAAAGGAGGGGAAAAAAGTCAGCCATTACTAAGCCTCGCTTTGGGCGACACCGCAGGGGGAGAGAGAGCGGTACTGACGGTGACTCGGAGCGGTCCGAAGCCAGCAGGGTAATGGCTTCGTACCCGAGGCCTGTGCGCCGTGTGAAAAGTTCAGCAGACGCAGGCAGACCCGCCAGAAAAGCGGCGCGTGGCCAAGCTCGAGTGAAGGACGGGCACGGCTGATGCAGTGCGCGGTGCCGGGTGGAAAAATGCAGAGAAAATCCACATCGGGACAGCGACTCACCTAGTGCGTGAACGCGCTGCTCTGTGACCCCGAATGGGTCACAACAATCGAGCAGTTGTGAAGAAATAGATGAAATGAACGCATAAGGTGAAGCAGATTTTTACTTTTTGTTACAATCATAAACTTCAGTGTATTGTGATGAAATGTTGTGACAGGCCAACAAAGTGGCCTATTTTTGGAAATAGGAATTAAAAAAAAAAACATTTGCTTTTCAACTTTTTAATTTTTCTTTCTACTAATAAAAATTTGGAAATGATATATTTGACTTCAGCCAAACAAGTTCTGGTCACCATAAGAAATTTTGCCGGATGATAAATCGTCCTGGAAGTTATCGCGATGAACGATAATATTTTTGTATCGAGACCAAATTCAGGTAATATAATGGAAAAGGCATAATAATGCAACCTTTTCAGTAAATAATGGGAAAAATGTCCTGATCCACTGGCAGATTATTTCCACTGGTAACCAGTCATTTTTCATAAATACAAAGAAATGACTGACTCAAAGCGAGCTGCTGATATTGTGCTGAAATTTTATTGTCGTCTTATTTTAAGTGTCTCAAGACATTGTGTTTTATCAGTGTGCTGAACTGACCGGGTCCAAACGCTGCAAACAACTCCTCGTTTTAGCAGAAAGCTTTTTCAGCGAGAAATTTCAAAAACCGTGGAACACTTTCGACAGACCCAACAATTACGTTGCGGTTTCAGGGCGACGAAATTGACGTTCTTGCAAAGCACAACAGTAAAATCCCAGGATGGCGAGCTTTAAGAAAGCAGCGTTCGGTTTTACGGCTCGTTCTTTTCAGGTGCAAAATCGTTGAATTTCTCCAGCTCCTTCTCTGCGTCAAATATTTTGTTTGTTGGCCTGCTTGAGGGAAACACAAATATAATGACTCACGGTGAAATGAGTCATCTCGTGGATTTCTGACCTTCACAATAAATTAAATTTACTCTGTTGGAGCCGCCAGCGCGCTCCCATCTGGTTTTTTGGAGCAGATGAAATCCCACCAAGAGGTTCGCCAACAAAATTAAAAGCCGACTGACTGGATTTAGCTGACACGTTATTTTCCGAAGGATTTTCTCTCGGAAAGCGAGCGCAGATTAGCGTACCTTGCTGCTTCTGCATGTTGGTGAAGTCCTCAAATGTGAGGGTCCTCACAGGAGGTCTCCAGAAAGCGTACGTCTCCATGATGGCCTCCAGGCCGGTTCTGAAACAGAGAGAGAGAGGAAGGGAGAGACGCTTCGGGTCAGACGTCTGAAAACACAAAAAGAAAACGTGACGTCCAGTGACGACGCGCCGGGATTCGGTTCGACGTTTCACCGTATTTTGCTTCTACCTCTGTAGCTGTCCGCCTGCGCTCTTTCAAAATAAAAGGTTTTTGACGAGATCTCATTGGTGTTTCTCACTTTCAGCAAAGTTACTCCGGTGCTCTGACGTCCTGATGTCATAAAGGAAAAGTCTGACTTTTCTGAAGTGAGGTCCTGTGGGAAGGACGCAGCCATATTCAATAAATATGAAGCACTTTAAGTCAAGGCTAGCGTCCCACCTGTTCACCTCTGGTTGATCATTACATATTTGGTTATAATTATTCATGATGATTTTGATGATGGCGCTGGACAGAATGTAATATCTTCTGTTTGATATTCGTCAACTGTTACACATGTTTTTTTAAATAAGGTTACATTTCTGTGTTAACAAATGTTTTTCTTTTGTTTGTTTGGTGTTTATTCTGACTTTTAATGTCGTTTTTTCATTAACCGCAAGCAGAAAATCACCATAATCAACAGGAAGACTTTTCAGCATTTGTCTGTGTGTAGTTAAATTTATAAAATGCGCTTTGCTTGGCGTTAAAGTTCCTGAAATAAATTGACTTTTCACTGGCATTCTAAGTGAATGAATGGGTGAGCAAGGTTTCCGCAGAAACCCCGCAGAAGCCCGAAGTGTTTTTGAGTTTAAAAATGTTTAAAGGCTGACAGGAAATTTGAAAATGTCCCTTGATAATCGTGTGTTATTGAAAGATTGGAAGATTAATACCTTAACACCAACTATAAAATCCTTTTTAAAAGACTCAAAAAGTGTTTAGCCTGGTGGGGGCACAAGTAAAGCCTTGGTGGCCCGCCAGGCTTATAATACACAGAGGGAAACCCTGGGTCTGTATAACAGGCTGACCTGTATTACGGTTGAAAAGCCATTTCTAGGAGGGGAGAGAAACACATTTTTAGACGGTTCAAGTGAGCTAATAAATGAAATAACATTGGTTTCCCACATTAGTTTGTATGGAACCGCTATTTATTTATGACTAATAAAAACGCCGTGCAGCAGGGAAAATGTCAACATGACTACTGCGCAGTTATTGAAAAGTAGCGACTCCGGTCCAAAAGAATGCGCAACTGCATTAACAGACAGACTTTTGACAAGAATTAAAAACTGCCCAGCAGCAGATATGTGCAAATGCCAGAAGAAGATTTGTTTAAAATGAGAGGCTTTGCAACAAGTGTACAAACAATTGTAAGGAACTGTGGAGAATAATTAGCTCACAGAGCTAATTATTGTGCTCTGTGAGCACAATAATTAGCGTATATCAATAGGATGAGACTCACCGAGTTTTTGCTGGTTTGATTAGAAAAAGTGAAATAATGGAAATAAGTGTTTGCTGTTCAGTAAATGTCTTCCTGGCATCTCCTTGGCCTGTCGCAATAAATCAGTTAATTGTCAAATGCATTACAGCAAGCTGAATAATTTCTATTTTTGCATGATTTATTGTTTTTCTACTTTCTCTCTTTTCTTTCAAAAACTGGGCGACAAAAGTGGCTCTTTTTTGAAGAACAACGTTGTTTACAGGGACTTCATAATTGATTTTATTTGCCGTTTTTGCTACTTTGCTTATTTATTTTGGATATTTGAAATGTCTTCCAGTCGCAGTGTCAAGCGCTCATTAGAATGTAAAGTTCATAGATGTTCTTGCATTATTGTCGTACCACTTGAAAACAATATCAAAACAATATTATCGTTAAAGTGATAACTTCTGGGACGATTTATCGTCCAGCAAAATGTTGGCTGGACAATAGAATTCATAAAAATGAGGTACATTCACTGATCTGATGTGATTTTCTTGCAGATTTTAAGTTTGTTGTGCAAGATACGCACAGTGAGGCGGTTAATAATGACTCCACGTCAAAAATGTACATCTTAAATGGCGTCGTAATTCATTTCAAGTCCAGGTTAGTCTGGAGACGGGTCATCAGAGCCGCAGTCGAGTTCTGGAGAAGTACGGAGAGAAATGGATTCTGCCTGAGCGCGTCAGGCCAAGCGCGACAGAGAGGCGGGGAGAAGCCGACGTCTGCTCGGAGGAAACCAGGGCCGTTAAAAAAGGAGGAAGTTTTTCTTTTTTTTTCCTTTTACTGCACACATAAATCCAAGGTGACATTTCTCCTCGAATCTGCACATGCTTCTCTGTCCGGCTTGATTTACCTCCCTGCGCACACGGCTCCGGCCCGCTGCCGGGTGGAGGGGGTCTGGGGGGGCTCCAGCGCCCGCCGCTGTTATTTTAGGCCTGCTAACTCCCAGAGCAAGGCGGCTCGTTAGTGCGCCTCGCTAATCTGACTGCGATCATTCATGCGCCCCGACTGCGGTGGGACCGAAACACAATAAATGAGCTGTGTCCTCCTGGCAGGCTGTAAAGCGCCTCACCAGGACACCGGGCGAAAGACACCTCCACCAGTTACCGCCGGGCCCAGCTTGGATCTATATTGGGATGTGGAAGGCAATTTAGAATATATATTAAAAAATTAAATAAAAAAAGGCTGGTGTTTAATGTGATAATTGGCTGTGGAGGTTTGCCCTTTTCATTAATATGGATTTTTCCACGATGCAGGAAACGGTAACGTTCCACTGCAAAGGAGCTGCGCTGTTCCTTTCACTCCTGCAGCGTAAACACGTCTGCAATAATTGCGTTTTTCCGACGACTGTTTATGCAATTCACATCCGATTCTAATATTAGCTCCTTAAAGTTTAAAAGTGGCTGAAATAACAAAGATCGTCACAGCGGGGCTTTTTTCTTTTCTTTTTTTTCCATTTTTCTTTTTCTTGTTCGACTTCTCCTTTTCCAAATGAAAAGTTGTTGCCTTCAGCTCTGATATTTTCTTCTTTGCGAGGTCAAGGGCAGAAAATCGTTGTATTTAAGAAAGAAAATATATATTAAGTTCTAAAAAAAACATTTTCCTTAGAAAGAACAAGCAGAACTGGGCTAAGCCTGGCAAGATGTTTTACCGCTCTTTCTGGAACGAGCGGTAGAGTTCGTTTAAAATTGTCTGGTTTCCGGGCATGAACTGGACTTTTACGCGCGGCCTTCAAATACTGAGTACAGTTGAGGTCGAGGTTTTTGGAGGGCCATCCAGAAAGTTGACTATAAGGCTTCCAGAACCAGGTTTTTTTTTTTTATGTGCGCTTTGGACCATTGTCACCCTTTTCTTGTTTCTTTTTCTCTTACAATAAAACATAATCGCTGCCACAACACTACTTGGTGTTGTATAAAAACTATATAGGCTACATAAAACAAAACCTAAATATTTGTTCAAATGTGACTCAATCTGGAACGAGCTAATTAAAACAAAACAACAACAAAAAGACAAAACCAAAATTAAGAGCAGAGAGGGAGATTTTCCAAAATCCAAGATTTTTCAGTCTGATAATGATGAATTCAAATATTCTCTAGTCAGTGAATGCACCGTCCTAAGACTCAAAGCTGATAGCTTTTAAAATGAAGTGTGAGGAGGCAAACGGAGGTAAGAAGCTATTTAATAGGGAATTATTTGTTGGCTATGTTGTGGCATGTCTATGCCTCATCCAGGCTGCTAGAGAGCAAAACTTAAGAATCGTAACAGGAAGGCCGGAAGGAATACAGGAACTGGGAAGAAGCACAGCCTGTTATGAACCATTAAATTAAATGTTAGCAACCTTTTAGAAATCCCAACATTGTCGTGCAAAGCTCTACATTCAGATGTAAGCAGAAGGTCAGCTGTTTAAGCAATGCTAGCTGTGCTAACTAAGCTAATTGCTAATGGAATGCGCAAAACATGCAAGACAATGTCAACTTATATCAGATTATCAGAACATCAGATAATACGATGTTTTATCTGTTCCCAGCTCCTAAAAATAAACCCACAAACTCTTGACGGGTGGGGCTCAGTTCAGAGGACGGAATGGAAAGTTTTTCGCATTAAGACAAAAAGTCACTCATCAAACTTTCTCTGAGGTTTGAATGGATATTGCAAATATTAGCGGCGAATATTTGTAATCTTCACTGACCAGAGTTAAAGAGACAGAGTGACGCATTCAGAGGGTTTTCAACCCTCCCTCCGTGTCAGCGTGACACACAGGGTGAGCGCGACGAATGTCAGCGCGACCCCGCCTGACCGTAAAAAAACAAAACAAAAAACCCCCTGTTGGGTCTAAATGACCCGGTTTCTTCAAACCGCCGGAGGGGTCGAGGGGAAGCAGAAGCAGAGCGGCGAGGGACGGGAAGCGAACAGACGGGCCGCAGAGATGGAATCCGAAAGGACAAATCCATTTTCCCTCGCCTCTCTCCGCGGACCAATATCTCACTTTCTGTTATCTTTTCATCTGTTGCTTCCCCTGCAATAAAACTCCGATGCCAGTTCGTAAATCACACGGCCCATTGTTTGAAAAATGAAAAAAGATGTCTCGAATATCTGCGCGCCTAATAATGCGGACCAGATGAAGGAGGCCGCTTTCATGTGAGGCGGGTCTCCCGGGGTTCAGCGCGCCTCCCGTACCCTCCCTTCCACGGGACTCGAAAGACCTGACGGAAGACGCGGCGACTCGAGAGACAACAGACCGGAAGGAAGGGAGGACGAGGGGAGAGGAGGACAACAAACGTCTCCAGTAGCGTCGTTCGACGGGAAAAGGTTTCCTCGTATCGATTTGGCCGAGGGCAGGCGAGGACGTCCCGCTTGAACACGCAGGGCTTCACGGTAACGCCCGACCCGCCGGGCGCTTCGTACGACGTCTGAGGAGCCCAGACGGTGTTAATAACCCTGATGATGTGGTGATTTGCAAGTCAGGAAAAAAAAAACTAAAAAAAAAAAAAAAAGTCTAGACGAGTCGAGGTGAAAGGGAGGGAACACTCTGTTACACAAAGCCATTGTTTCCAGAAGCATTTTATAACCAATTTTTTTTTTTTTTTTTTTTTTTTTTTGCTCTGAACGTGTTTGGATTTATTTATGGTTTCTATGAATAAAAGGGTTTTTACAACTGGGCAGGAATTTACGGTTAAACGCCGAGGTAGACGGAGCGGCAGACCCAGGTGGTCATGAGGGCTTGGAACGGGTGTGCCGTGTGCCAGAGCTGAACCACAAGCCATAACCTTAATGATCACCAGCTAAAGAGGGGAAAAAGCGATATTTTTTCTCTGAGTAATACCATAACGATCATACACTTTGCTCTACTGCTCGGTGTGCGTCCCCCCTTTTTTTTTTCGAATCCGTTTTCGTTTTTCGGAGTCAGACAAAGACAGAAAAGTTGTGTTTCGACGTGACGGCAGCGGAAAACACATTTCCAGCGAGTACATGAACGCGAGGCGACCTGGCAGGAGTGAAAACACACAGAAACGTGTCGCGTCACTGCGAGTCTCTGAAGAGAGAATCCTTTGTCGTTCTTTTTTATCCCTTTCTGATTCCACCGATACGGATAAATTTGCTGATTTTCAGCAAAGACTAACCTCAGAGATGACAGTGACCTCACTGTGACCTTATGTGACCTTCGCTTGCCTTGCCTTTTATAGACTGCCGAGATCACTTTGTACCTCGATGAACGTTCGATAGAAACACATTTTACTGCATTCATATTACAAGAACGGATTATTTCACACTTGTCGGACATCGCTAACCCGTCTAGGCAGAAGGAAATAATATGTATTCCTGTGTTTTTTTGTTGCTGTTTCAGTCCTTTGAGGTCTTGAGATACGAAGCGCATCATGAATAAAATCTATGATAACTGTTACTCCCCTCATCTCTTCTCGTCGACTTGTGTTGTAGTTCCTTTAATCTACATGGCAACCATTCAGCTATGCAAAAGCCTGGTTGGACCTCGTCCAATCTTGGAGGACAAAGCTCCTCCATGGAGCTGCAGTTTCCAGGTTTCTGAGCGACAAACCTCCCCGGTGACTCCCACACTCAGCTCCTTCAGACTAGCCAGCAGCAATTAGCAAGCACCTGGAGGAACTGCTGAGCTCATTATAGGAGCTACTTCTTCGCGAAACACTGATAAAAATGTTGTTGAAGGACTAACAAAGGAGCCATGTTGTGATGACTTCCCAAAGGTGGAGTTTCAGAAAGAGCAGGAGCTTCTTAAAGAGACAGACGTTCAATTACTTTGTCAAATTTCTTTTAAGTCATATTTGACACATATATAGCAGTTTTATAACAACTGAAGGTAATATAGTTACTTTATTGTACTATAAAATGGCACTGTATGCCTGGAAAACACACAATACTGCACACGTACAAAGTCCATCTGCTTTGATTAAAAAAGCAATTCTGATTAATAGTAAGTCGTCACGGTGTTGCGAAACGTCTTGTCATAAAAAAGAGGAAGGGGGGAAAAAAATGTGCCTGAAAATATATTATGTAGTGACTCTGACAACATATGTTACTGAGAATAACAGGCTGAAAAATGTTGGTAGCGATCACACAGTGTTCTTTGGAGAAAGCCAGTGATTCTTTTGTTCCCACTGTTGTTTCTTTTGCTGTGGATCTCGGCTATTTAGAGGGCAGCGCAAGAACACAAGATGTGGTTTGGGTTGAAGCAACAGAGCTCCATGGTGAGATTTAAGAAAACAGCTTTTTGTCGGGAATAAAAGGCAGGTTTTTCCTAACCGGACGCATTCCTCACAAGAGCACTTCTCTGGCCGAGAAGCGGAGATTGTACATATTTTTTCGGAACATAGCGTTAAAACCTTTGAAATAATGAATGGGTTAAGTTGATGGATGGAAACAGATGCAAGGAGTTAAACAAAGCACTCCCGCCAGGATTTATTCTGTACCTGTTTCGGCCCGAGTCCCGGAATCCTTTGGCAAAGGGGTTGCGATCAATCTTTAGTCTGGTGATCTGTCAAAACGGCAGACAGGACAACGTACTCTGAAATTGATGAAGCTCAAAATTAACTCGCACAAAAGGCTTTTTTTTTCTTTCTTCCCCCTCCCCGTAAAATGTGACATCTTATTAGACGTATGACTCCCTCCCAAAAAAAATTTGAAAAATATCCTTTTTTTACAGAGTCTTAAAATATGCTAGGTTAAAAAAAACAAGAGAGAGACAGAATGGGGCTGAGTACCTGCTGGTTCTGGTAGGCGGTGACGGTCGTGAAGACGGTTTCGGAGAAGCTGAACGTTTTAACGCCCTCCCCGCTTGGCACTGGTTTGTTAGCGGACAGCTCACTGCTGAAGTCCTTCCTGATGATGTGAACCCGAGGCTGATACTTGTGCATGGAGTGAAGGATGATCTGTAAGCAAATGCATAAGTGGAGAAAGAAATAAACTACACAGCTGGGAGTGTTTTCCATGCTGGCAGGAATGACGCGACGCAGCTTCACTTTTGACACATTTAAGTGCTTCGCATCAACAAAGAAACCACAAAGTCGCACGAAGCAATCGTCTCGAGAACCGTGTTTAATCAGATTTATTGATTGATCGATTCTGGAAGATTCGTTCGTTCAACAAACTACTTCAGTCCGACCACACGAAGCAGGCTGAAAATCTCCAACAGAAAAAAAAAAGTCAATCATTAATCAGGGCCCCACCTAAAAATAACTAACAGATTGGAAACAATGATTAGCCGAGTTCTCACATGATTGAGCAATTTGACAATTTAACATAACTTCACTTGGTGCCACTTTACAATCAGGCTCAGATTATAGCTGGTTAATAAATAGCTCATAGATATGTTATTAATTCATCTCAACACATTATAAATCATGAGTAATTTTTCATTATGCATTAATTAAAGGTAAGAAGGAGACAAAATCTACAGTTTTTTTGGGGGGGGGGTTGCCAAATAGTGAGCCAAATCTGATTTTTAAGCAAATAGTCTCCTTTATGCATGATAAGCAGTTATTTATGATTCATAAAAGATGTACAGATTAATTAATAACATATCTATGATCTATTTAAAAGCAGTCTAAAAGAAAGACTTATTGTAAAGCGGAACCATTCTAACGGGAACACCAATTTTGGAAAAAAACTCACATTTTTCAACAAAAATTTTTGTCAGGACGATGAGTTGTGTTTATGTTTTTTTTTTTTTTATTACTGTAATTTTTTTTTTCCATCACACGAGTCACATGATCAACTACTGCAGCAAACCACAAAGACGACGAGGACAGGAAGTGGCAGGAGGATCGCGGCGTGTTTTTTAATGACCTATCGCGTGAACAGACTTGTTCACACGCGACTTCCTGTTTAACGGGAGACACAGCGATTACAAAACGGTGTTTTTTTGTTGTTGTTTTTTTTTTTGTGACACTGGTGGAAGACTTGCACACATTTTGTCATGGCAACGCGGCTGAGCGAGGGCTACAGAGTTATTTATAAGAGCCAGAGTGCGAGTCGCCATGACTCGTCCAAGGGGGTCATAAAAACCATCGACGCTCTGCTGAGGTCAAAGTTCGTGACTCAACGGTATAAAAGAAGATGGGCAAAAATGGCTTCCGCGGAGATCAAAACTGCTGCAAAACCAAAAAAAAAAAGAAAAAAGAAGAGGAAGAAAGACTCCTGGAAAAATATTGCGTGGATTTATAGACATCCTATTACATCTGGAGTACGGCAAGGCAAGATTATTTATATAACACCTTTCAGCCCAAGGCAAAATCAAAGTGCTTTTTCAATGACGCTAATACGACAGATTTAAAAATGAAGTTTCGGGGGTTCGGGGGAGGAACTTGGTCTAGAGTAGGCAACAGCAAATAAAAAGGTTTTTAACCTCGTTTTAAAAGAGCTCAGGGTGGGAGCATTCCTGCAGAGTACAGGGAGCTTATTCCAAATTTTTGGTGCATAAAAGCCTGAAGGCTGCCTCAGCATGCTTTGTTCTGACTCTTGGAGTGGTCGGCAGGTTTGATTCAGATGATTTTAGCGCTCTCTGTGGTTTGTAGCGTCGAAGACGGTCGGATCAGACGCCCGGTCCAGGCTTTTGCGCGTGAGAGGCCCGTTAGTGAGGTTCTGAACTCTGTTCGCTTTACGGCGCGAGGACACCAGAACCGGACCGGCACGCCGATCGGTGTTTGCTTTTGTTAGGACTCTCACGGCAGCGTTTGAACGAAGCAGGAGCCGTCCGTGTGATAATGGAGTCTGCTGGAAGCAAAGGCGTGAAGTGACTTTTCAGACGTGTTTTTAGGTCGCAGTGTGTTGCCCTTTACCCTAAATGTGAAATCTGCTGACACTGAGATCAGGTTCACGGTCAACGCCAGGTTGCTGGGCTTTCTCTGAACTAAAACAACAACTTAGAAAGTTAACATCCAAACATACTTAAAGTCAAACATGATGATGAAGTGGCAAAGTCCGTGGCCTACTTTGCCACTTCATCACCCAGAGGAAATGTCACAAATGATTGAACTATGAATTTTGCTCTTTAGCTGAAAATGCTGACGGAGAAAATCTTGAGGTTGAGACCTGAAACATGCAGTTCAGGCTCGAGAATCATCCAAAGAGGTTAAATTAAGACAAGGCAAAAAAAATAAAAACAAAAATAGAAATAAAAAAGAGTGGATTTATGTTTCCATTTGTTCATTATTATCTTTTTGAGGCTTTTACTTTTCATGTGAACTGGATAACTTTTTTTTATTTGCTCTGGGCAGTTTTCTTTGATATTATTATTGGTTGTCATTGATCTAAAATATAAGTTTCTGAAATTTACACACACACACAAAAAAAACAAAGTACCTTTTTTTCTATTTCTAGTACAGATATCTTCTTGGTAAACTTGAAATAAGTCGAAACAAACGTAAAAGGTACTTTTCGTTAATATTCATTGTTTCAAGTAAATAATTCCTTAATATTGATGGAAAACCTACTGCTTCCACTTGCCGTTGATTAAAATGTCTCACTATAAGTGAAATAATCTATACTTTTTCATCAACATTAAGGAATTATTCACCTAAAAGCTCCTATATAGTTCTGGAAAGTTACTTGTAAAGCAGATTTGTTTTATTCCGAGCGTAAAGAGATATTTGCACCAGAAACAACAAAAACAAAACAAAACAAAAATTGGTGAAATTTGTTGTTTCTGCAGCAATGAAGTCCTTGTTTCTTTTCCACGCATTCCTGCCAGAGTCGGCTCGCTGTACGTGACTAAAACTTCACGCCATCGTGAATCTCAGTGGAGGATTACTTCACAGCAGAGCGGAGGCGTCAGACCGTGTCGGCCTCAGCCTCGCCTCGGGGCCCCTGGTCTGCTCCTGATTAATCTGAGGGTGAGAAAACCTCCCCAGAGCCAAACACCCCCAGTTCTTCCCTCATCCTGCCGCAACGAGAGGGGGTCATTTCAAAGCGGCGGGGCCGCAGGGGCGAGAGGAAACACCTCCGAATATGAAAAACACTGCACCTCCAGACCCCCAATCACACTCACACACACAAGCAGACATTAAGACCGGTGCACGCTTTAATCTACCGTCCTCGTCTTTTTTTTTTTTTGTGGTCTTTTCCGCCACGCTCTGCTCTTGGATCAGCCGTCAATCAGAACGCCGTGGGAGGAGCTGCAGTGTCTTTTTACCCAGCTCAGTAGACGTCGCGCAAATTGTTATCGCCCCCCCCCCATCCTGACCTGGAGAAAGAAAGAAATGTCTCCTGACTCCATGTCTGGACTGCGGTTTTTCACCTGGGGAAGACATGCTGCCTTCGCTCGGTGTGAAAACGGAGCTCAGGGTGGAGAAAAGACAAGACACGAAAGGACGTCAGGTGGTTCAGGCTTGTTTTCACCATTTTTCAAACCTGCATTATGAATTCTAAATCTTTTCTGCCAATTAGCTTAGCATTGTTACTGCAACAGCCACTGCAGGGGGTATAAAAAAAAAGTCGTTTTCTGCTGGGTTTTCAAGTCGACGCTGCCTTTTTGTGTGCAGTAATCGTCTGGCTCTCTGGTTTGGGCGCTGTCATCCTGATGGAAAGTGTCGTCTTTAACTAATTTTCTTCAGCATTGTAATGCTTTTAGCTCCATCCATCTTCCTATCAACTGCGACCAGCTTCCCCAAGTATGAGACAAAAGAATTCCCCAAAGCATGATGCTGCGACCGCCATGTTTGACTGAGAGGATGGCGTGCAGCTCCAGTTGATGCATTGTGTTGGTTTCTTGCAGAACATTGTGTTCTCCGCGCAGGCCAAAGAAATCAATCTTTCGTCTCGTCTCCACCACGTTCTCCATGATGATGCTCGCTAATGCTCTCCTAACAAAGCTCGCAGGATTTATTTGAACCTCAAGTTAAGGATTAGAGGAGCACTGAACGCAATTGACTGCACATGTTTTGTTTTTGTTTTGTTTTTTTTTCAGAGGTGTCCATAGAAGGATGGTGAGAACCGATGTGCACGTTTTGTACGTAAGCTAATTAAATCCCTGCATCGTTTTAGTCGACAGTCTAAAACATTTTTTTTTTTTTTGCGGTTGACAAAAAAAAAAAACTAAAAAGAAACAATAAAATACATAGAAGGTTGTGTCTGTAACATCACAAAACGTGGAAAAATAAAAAGCTAGCTATATTATTTGAGTTGTATCTACCCGATTTTTTTTCTTCGCTTTCGATACCGATATCTGAGGTTCGGTGTCGGCCGATACCGAGACAGAAAAAAACATCACTGGATGCTTAAAAGGTTTTGGTTGTTTTTTTAACACAGACATAAATATACTGACTTACAAATTTATTTCAAAATAAATATATTTCCAATGCAGCACATTTAAACACACCAACAGCTTCACAAGCTGACATGTAAAAACAATTTTGAGTATAAAATCCAATGTAAAGTAAATGATAAAGAAACTGGAAAAAAAAATGTAACTACTTTGGGCAAACATGTAAAAAGAAAAACAAAAAAACCTGCAAATGTTTCAGAAAGTGGAATTAGGAATTATAAATATGGTGTAAAATAATTAACAAAGCATAACGTCGATATCAGGAACAATACAGGACTGGTGCATCTCTAGTTTCATTAGACAGAAACTTTCTAAGCTGCTCTGGACGATCAACTGAGCTTAACGTTTTATGACTAGGATCAATTTTTATACATGAAGTTGTGTTTTTTGTACAGTGCCTTGAGACGTTATTTGATGTGAATCAGCACTATCTAAACAAGACTTAACTGAAGCTTTTAGATGTCTGTCTCCTAGCACCATTTGGTTTTTCTCAAGGAGAGAAAGCCACTTTCAAAGACTAAAAGGCAGGTCAAAACTCGAAAGCAGTTTATTAAATGAGGTGACACGAATCAAATGCAGATGACCCGGCCTCTTAACTCGAAACAAATGACTCAGGGAGCAAGCAGGGGACAAAAGGCTGACAGTTGTTCAAATTAAATTAAGCTAAGAAGAGATGTTTTCATTTTCGGCGGAGATAATCCCCTTCAGTCGCCTCCGGGGAGCACCGGAGGCTGGAAGAGGAGGAGGGGGGGGGTGGGGGCGGGTCCAATCGACGACCGCGCGTGTTCGTATCACAGGTCGGCGTCAAAAGCAGCTTAATAGCGACCTTAAAGGATCGGCGACCGGATGAACCGGTGGTTCAGCAGAGCATGCCCCGCGTTTCATAACTGCAGAGGAGCAGAAAGAAAGTTGCATCGCTTTCAGGCCAATTCCATGATTCGCCGGGCTGAGCGGGGCGGGGAGGGGAGGTGGGCCACGACGGGCAGATGTTCAAAGCGGACTTTCAGAAATATTTACTGTGCAGTTTTAAACAGTCTCACACAACAGCCCAGATATGTTACAATGCAACGCATCATTAACCATAAAGAACAAAAGAAAGCAACAAAAGGAAAAAATGGAAGAAAAAAAATGCAAAAAGATTTTGGGTTATAGTCTTGCCTGCTCCAGAGTTTTATTAGATTTTCCCATACAGCAAGAGAGGCAGGAAGTAGAGAGCAACAGCCAAGAGGGCAAGCGGTGCATTCAGGGACGACGTTTTCTTCCTGTAAATAAATATTAAACATTGAATATCTTCTTCTTGTTTAGGCTGTGTTTTTTGTTTATTTGGTTCACCATTGTCACTGTAAGAAGTCATTTTCATTTTTCTAGCTGTGGATAAACATATATCAATTTTTTACCTCTGGCCAATTTACACACACTTAATCCACTTCGACGTTGCGCAAAACTTCATTTTTTCCTTCTTACAGTTTATTGTACGACTAAATTATAACAAGATGTTTTGTTCATTTTTTTTTTTTTTTTGGAATGAAGGCTTAATTTTTGGTTCCCCACTAAATTTTATGACCATATAGTCACAATCTTCCAAAGTGTCAGCACCGCTGCCAAGCAGATTATTATCCATTTTTATTTAGACGAAAACAAACATTTTAGAAACCGCGTCAGACCTTACGTCCAGCAACACGTTCATTTGACAAACAGTGACTCTCATCCTTCAGGCTCTTTTCTGTTTTGCTTTTTTTTAAACAAAAAAACGTTGAAGATGAAAGATCACCTGCTTTAAACCAGAGAGCCTTCATCTTAAACCACCCACCAGATCTCATTTGCATTCACGCAGAGCCTCCCGTGGATGCTAAGGCCAGTTAGCATAGCCACTGACGATGTCTTCCCCATTAAGACATGGAGCACCGCATACACAAGCTTGATTTACACTGTTAAGTCACTCCTACTGGCTTAACCTTTAACAAATATGTAAAAATTTCTTTAGCGCTAGCTTCTTTTGAATCTTTATGCCGTTTCTGAAAGCGTCTCAGCCACCTGCTGGTGTGGCATAGGTATTACATCCACTTCTATTAGAACGCCAAAGACTATTGATATTTACTTGGCAATTGTTGTTCCTGTTTTGGGGGGAGCATTTGATCAAAATCGGACACACGACCGAAGGGAAAGCAGGAAAGAGTTGTCACTTTTATGGACGTTACGGCTACAGGTTAGCCGTCGCCTCGGTGGGAACCGCAGTCACCATAAACACGACGTTCAGGCGGCGCCGAGAGAGACATTTCCAGCGCTGCGACAAAATGGCAGCATCCAGTTTTATGTGTTCCCGGAAGGTCCCGGCTCCGTCGGGGCCCTGCAGATGATCACATCAGCTCGCCGTGGACATATGTAATAACATATGGAAGTGTGTCTTTTTCTCTCTCCTCTCCTGCTGTTCCATTTAAAATCTGTGTTTTTTCCCGGTGGGTGTTTAGGAGCAAAAGGAAATGAATTTGGAAGCTCTCTGTGTGGGAAGTCCCACAACTCCTTGTTCAACTTTTTTTTTTTGTGAATTGCGGGTTCCCTAAAAAGTCGGTATCATGAGAAACAGGCAACATAAAGTAAGTGTCATGAATCATCCGACATGCCAACAGAAGCGGAGTCTTTTTCTTTTTTTTTAGAAAGGGGATTATTTATATCCTGGCTGGCAAATTGTCAAGAAACGTCTCCTCTAGTTTGGGATTGTGTGATAAAATTTAAAGGTTCAACTACAGACTACAGATGCACCACATGCTTTACACGAGAGAGACCGTTTTCACAACGCAATTGTGCAATGCAAAATATTTTTTAAATGAATGCCACACCACATGTTTTCACCCATGCTCGCTTTTTTCTGATCGATTTTTGAGACACAATTTGTAAAATACGACGCGATGATGACGATTAGTTTTCAGTGAGCCCATTTCAAAAGCATAATTACTCGAAAACATCATTCGATTTATGTAAGAAGTCATAGAATAGGATGCATACCAACAGTCTAGATCAATATTCCTTTTTGATCACTTTTGACATAAGATGCTGTAGATAGCACACACCCACCACTGCTACCAAATAAACATGACTGCGACTCAAACATCCTGGGAAACACCTAACAAACCTAGGACATTATGCCATGCAAATGCTTCACTCACCTCAGGATACTGGATACTTGAATCTCAAAGTGAAACTGAAAGCATGAGCTATTTTTTTTTTATCAAGTTGACATAGACTCGGATAACCACTTGTGGACATCGTCTAAAGCTACAGGATGTAACTTTTATAATATATAATATGTTTATTTACATATTTGTTAAAACCAACACCATGTTGTGACACTTTAGTAGAAGACATAATCTGTGAAAAAGGATTGCTCCTCTGCCTTCTCCTAGAAGTTCCCAGCGCTGCAGCTAGCATAGTCTATTGTGAATACTTAGGCTAGTTAGCATGGCCACTGATGACGGCAGATAAACGGTTTTCCTGTAACTGTAAGCTGTTTCTCTGCCATTTCCACATTTACCAGCGCGTACACGAGCATGACTGACAGCGCTAAGACCCTCCTCCTGGCTCTGGTCGGTTGTGCATTTCTTCTGTGACAGTAGAACTGGGAGATGGCAAAGGTGCTTGATTCTTTTAATTGAAAGCATTTTTAATCTCAGGGCATCCCAGAAGACAAACAGTTCCAGTTCATATTCAAAGCAGTTCCATCCAAATTCAGCTCCGATCAATGCAATTGATTCCAATGCATATTGGTCAGGGAATGTGGGCTGGTAGGTAACTGAGGTCTAATCAGTGCAGACGCTCTTACTTTGCATCATTGTTGTGATTCAGCCAAATAACATGGATGATAACAGAGAACTTTCTAAATCAAAATGTGGGTAAATTCCTTTGACTAGGCCGTTTGTTCCTTCAGTTTATTCTCAGGGATGGATGGATGGGTTTCCATAGATGCTTTTATATTTAATTCAGAAGAAGAAGAAGAATCCCCCCCCCTGTGTGTAACTCCACAGAATCAGAGCAGTCACTGTCGGGTCGGCATGCGGTTCTATAATCCGGTCCAGGACTCATTTGCATTCTGCCTGCCAGAACCTGATGTGGATCCTGCTGCAGCAGACCGCCTGTGTATGCGGACTGATCAGCCGCGTCTGGTGCCGTTCTCTTGGCAACCAGATCACGAAGGATCCCGGTCGGCGCAAAATGCGAACAGGGCCCCGATTGTCTTCGGTAACAGAGCCGTTTTGAGTCGCTCTGCCTGATTAGATACACGGAGTGCCGTAAATCAAAGAGCTGATGAATTTACTTGGTGCATTACGGTTAAATATTGCACCTATGAAACCCACATTATCCAGTCGGAGCGGCCAAGAACCACTAAGAAACTCACTTCAGCTGACTACCTTTGTAACTGGCTGCCTGTGAGCAAGGCAGTAAATCAGGCATATTGCGGTGAGACTTCGAGTTCTAGCTGCGTCGCTGCTTGAGTGAAATACAAATCAACTTCAGTCATTATGTGCCTTTACCCGAACCGTTTTATAACAAAATCCTTGTGCTGCATGAAGGGAATAAATATTATGTATTAAATTCAGCACACTGGTTCAAATTCCAGACTTCTAATATGTTTCCCGTACAAGACGCGGACTTCAAAAAAAGACAAAGGAGCGTGGGAGGGCGGCGTGTGGCACAGAGGAGAGAGAGAAAATCGATTTTGAGCGAGTCTCACGGCCGTGTGAGTCACAAACGCATCGGGTTCACCAAGATATTCCCTTTCAAGTTTCCTTTCATGCAAATGCATCAAAAAAGAAAAAGATTTCCATCCGAGGATGGCTAACCCCGGCTCCGGCACCATGTGCGACTCAAAAGGGGAACGAAAATGAAAATCACAGAGTGAACATTGAAGAGCAAATGTTCGGCGGGCGACGCGGGACGCTGCGGTCGACTGAGCAGGATCTTAGGCACGAAGACGCAGAACGTGTAGAAAACTCTAGTGCTCCATTCTTTCTCTCCCCCGTCCCCCTTTTGAGGACAGTTGACTTTAATTTAACTAAACCTGAATCAGACGATTTTAGGCTTAAGCTTCGGCGCTTTTTTCTTTTTATTCTGGAGGAGATAAAAAGCCGTCTCACTGCAAAACATTTGACACAGCTGTAAGAAAGTGAGTTTTAAATATGGCTTTCTAACCATTTTCAGCTCTTTTTCTTTTTTTTACCTATTTTACGACACATAAGCCTCACTTAAATGGCACGTTCTCTTGCACTTCCCTTTTTGAACAGGGGATAAAAGAAGTGAGGAAACAGGAAGTCAGGAGTTAAAATGATAGTGCTAACGATCAAGACAACGACGGAAACCCTGACCATCATCTGAAAGGGACTGCCATTGAGAAATCAGAGAAGTCAGAGGTTTCTTCAAATTGCCCGTCACACAGGCTGCTACAGGAGACCCTTCACGCTCACAGCCATCATTATCTGCAGCAACTCTTTAAAGAATTTGAATTAATATGAGTCACAACAACACCGAAATAAAGCAGTTTTGAATTTGCTGCCTGGACTCACTAGAAACTTTGAATAACTGGAAACAGTTAATTATATATTAAAAACCGTTTCAATTATGTTGAAGTCATAGTAAAAAAAACTAAATAAAAAACAAAAAGAAATTACAAAACTATATAAATTATTTATATATATAAAAAAAACATTTTCAAACAAAATAAAAGTTCTCAAAGATTTGTTTTAATTCATTATTTTATTTTTTTTTTAGATTATGCTGATGCGACAAAAGTTGAATCTATTTGGTACCAAAGGGTTGACTCAAACTACAACGTGAATGATGATGTCACACCATGTGACGTGGGGTGCGGGGGGTTTAAAAAAGAAGAAAGACGTTTCCTTACGTGTCCCTGGTCGTCCAGCTCGTTGTTGGTGAGCTTGAGCTTGTCGAAGCTGACCACCTGCCTCATCCAGGTGTCTCCCGAAGCCAGAGAGTCCGGATGGATGTAAACCCGCGGCGGCACAGGGGAGTCGGCGTTTCCCGCCACCATCCACTTGGAGCTGTGGTACACGTACCTGCGTGGACACGAAAACAAAGCGAGAGCCGCAGCGTGAGCGCCTGGATGACAACCCAGCTAAAACGCGCCATTTAGTTTATGTTTGGCTTGAAATAAAGACGGCTAAAGCTGACATTTTTTTATTTTATTTATTTTATTTTTTTTTTAATTAAAAAAAAAAAATATATATATATATATATATATCACAATTTCATGTGATATATGTAATTGTGATATGTTGGTAATATCGTAATTACCAACATATCACAATTACCAAAACTATTTTGGCCTCCTTTTCTTATGCCTGTTTCTGAGGCTTCTGGAAGCATCCGGCGTTACGATTTGACGTAACGTCATCGACGCTCTGACGTCGGCCCCGTGACCTCACCGGGGTCAGTTCACGGTCGGTCTGGTTCTTATGACTCCTGCTCTTGAAACCCTTCAGAGGTGTCAAGAGTTTGTTTCTCTCTGCAGAGAGAGAAAAAGAAAAAAAAAAAAGACCCTAAACGTCGAACTACGTTGCCACAACACCGACTGCAAAAAAAAAAAAAAATCATTAAAAAAATCCAGTCCGCCGTTTCTCCAATCCACTTAAAAATATTCAACAAGGCCAACATAAAATAACCCACATGCAGTCACACGCTCGGCTGCGTAGTTTCAATTAAGCGTGGCCATAATATTTGATGATGTTGTGCACAAGGTTTTGGTACTGTGGGGAGTTCCACCCATTAAACAGCAGGAAGATGGGGATGGGGGGGGGGGGGAGCCGAGAGTAATGAAAACAAGGAAGAAAAAAATGTTGGTGTTAGTTTTGCGAAAACATAGGAGTTTGGTTAGTTCCTTGGTGTGGAGAAAAATAACAAAAGACGGAAGAACTAAAAGGACAAAGAAATTAGCAACAACGGTAGAGAGCTCACTAAACGAGGAGAGAGACTCAGAGGTAAATAAAGCGAACGGAGGGGTGGAAGAAGTAATAGGGAGGGGAAGGAGAAGAAGAATGGCAGAGTAAGGCTGGAAATAAGAGCGGGAAAAGAGAGAGAGAGATTGAGGAGCACAGCTGTTTGCTTTTAGTTCTGGCCCTGAGCTCAGTTGAAAGTGTTTTATCTGCAGCGTCTCTGCCAAAGTCATCACTCACTCCTGAAACATGGACAAGACTCTCATTTGGGCCTTTTGTTATAGCCTTCGAAGGGCAGCACCACCCTGTTTAACACATACACACACACACACACACACACACACACACACACACACACACACACACACACACACACGAGAGAGGCAAAAATGATACATTCTGCCACAAGCGAAACCCACATATGTGTGTAAGAAGAAATCAAACGTCACACATGGCAGAAGATATTTCTGGTCCGGGACGGTCTCACTCTCACCCCACACAGGCACATCAGAAATGGTCTTTCAAACATTTTCACTGCCCTTAAACTTTTTTTTACGCACTTCGTCACGTTACGAACGCACCTCAAGACGGGTTTCACTGGGTTTTCGTGTGACATGGCAAAGACGCAGCAATGCACGACCCCAAAGTCGAAGGAAAACGGCTAGTAGTTTTGAACCATTTCTCACAAGGAGCCAAAGAATGCGCAAGCATGTGTTAAAGTTTTGGCTTTAACACATTAAAGCCAAAACTTTAAGTAACGATTCACGTGTTTCTGGTACAGCCGTAAAGCCAACGCAAGCAACAATGGATGACAAACATGCTTCTCTCGTCGCACAGGGGGCTAATTTTTTCTAAAAAAAAAACAAACAAACCCAAAAACATCTTATTGGACGCTGGAGAAGACTGTTGTGCTAAAAGGAGTTAGCCTATCAGCAGAGTGAGAAAGTAAGAAAGGTTTATCTTATCTTGAACTAGCATCTCAGTGCTAAACATGTAGCAACTAGCACAGACATTCCCGATGCTAATGTTAGCGTCCACATTTCTAAATAGGTTCTATGAATGATCCAGGGTTTCTGAACTACTCGAAAGATGAATAGGGATAATAGCGCTGTGCTCTAATGTGATTGGTGAATAACATGAATAGCATTAAAAACAATAAATATAGTTATCATATGTGCATTCATTCAATAACAGCAGAAAAAAAAGTCCTTCTAATTGAAAATGCTGCTGATTTTGTTGACTTATACTTTGATTAATTAACTACAGACCGTTCCATTGACTCAACAGAAAGTCTGAATCGAGTCCCAACATTAATTTAAAGCCCAGGCCTTTATGGCAGGGAGCCTCAAATCCGGACCTGGAGGGCCGGAGTCCTGCAGGTTTCAGATGTGCCTCCGCTTTCAACACACCTGAGCCAAGTAATGAGGCCATTAGCCGGACTCTGGAGAACTTGAATGCATGGTGAGGAGGTAGTTCAGCCATTTGATTGAGGTGTGTTGAACCGGGCACACATCTGAGAGCTGCAGGTCACTGAACCTCCAAGCCTGGATTTTGACGATCCCGGCCTTCTGGAGCCCTCTCCCTACCCCCCGCCCCCTGTCCCCACCGGGTGGAGCTGTTGACAGGACGTGCACTGACTGCTGACTCCACAAATCTGACCTTAATGGGGGAACGGAACGAAGAAAGCCGTCGTTGAAAGAAAGTCGTAAAATGTCCGAACTGCAGCGAGAGCGTGGAGCGAAGAGCTCGGCTCAGATGGCACTGAAACAAAGCGCAACATGGAATGTGTTGCATGATACTGAGCTCACTGTTCCTATGGGGGAGAACTCAGCAGATGCATGGAAACGCAGGGAAGCTGTTTGGAGTTGATAGGTACATGGATGGAGATAAACGTAGGGAAAATCAGGCAAGAAAACCCCGTTAGAAGCTACTAAATTGATCCAATCATACAGGATTTGAGCCGGTTTTGCAAACTGCCGCTACAGGAGCTACACGGCCAAAAACAACCTGCAGCTGTAGATGCAGCGGATGGGGATTTCCAAGAAGTATCCAACGTGAACTCAGAACGCACAACATTTTGAACATAATTAATCATTTTCCTCTTACTTCACAATCAAAACTTGGTTTAGGTTTGTTGCGAAAACGCAAAAAAATTAAAGCAAACATTACGGACCTGGACATGGACGGAGTGAAGATGTGTCGTGGCAGCTGAGAACAGTCAGACTAGTCAGCGTTTTTGTGATGTGCAAGTTTTCCACACTATTCCGATGTACGCTTTAAATCGCACAAATGTAAATAGAAATGGATTGTAAACATGAGCTGTGCATAAAACATGCCTCATCTGCAACCCGGAGGATCTGAGAGGCTCTCAGAGTGGACGGATTCTCTGTGATAAAGCCTGTTCTTGTTTTTTACTTCATCTTTTTGTGCTACTTGCTGGGAGCAAATGGATGACGTTGATAATAGATCAAACGTTTGCTGTTTGGTTTGTAAACCTGCGCTATGTTCAAATTAATGACGTGAGCCTTGTCAGAATCAACTTCTCTGATAGTTTTTATCTGCGTTGTTTTAATCAAAGAAAATATTACAGCAACTGCACATTTTTAAAGACAAACAAGCCTTAAAATGTGATGTTGGTAAAGTCAATATGGTAAAGTTCTCCGCAAAAAAGAAGTTTTGTGTTTTCCCTTTAAGACTACAGCCATGTAAATAAACATTTGCATGAAAAACGATCATGCAAATGATAACATTTTTTTTTTTTCAAAAATTATTGACTTAAAACAAGCTCCTACATCTTACTAAAAGGCTACTTATAAGTTAGTTGTGTCTTATTTCAAGTGTACTAAGATATGCTATGCTTTGTAGCGTAGCATTTTTAAATGCTATGCTAAAAATATTGTTATTTCAATTGTAAATTTGATAATGGTGCATTTCGTACAGGCAAATGTCCGCCTTAATGCATAAAGAGTCAAAGGTCCCGAGAGAGATGGTGAGCCATTTGTTTCTGTCATAACGCACAAAAACACGCAGCGCATAAATTCAAATTCAAAAGTACTTTATTGACTCCAAAGGGGAAACGAGATGTCGCTGTTCTCGCGTTAACTCAAAAAGTTATTGGCGGTGATGAGCTGTGGGCAGAAAGGATCTCCTGTAGCAGCCTGTGTTACAGTCAATTTGAAGAAGCCTCTGATTGAAGACGCTGTTTTTCTAGAGCAGTCAAAAAGCAAGCCAGCGGGATATTAAATTAACTGTCGCAGACTTCCCCGTGCAGACGATAGAGGGACATACCTCATAGCGCTAATGAAGAGAAACGTTGAATACTGAATGGTCACTACATTAACGTCTTACAACATGGTTACTGAGGCAACCGGACTCTTTAACACACTGGGAGCGTCATGGTGACGTTTCCATGAGACGGAAATGACTCCTTGATGAGTTGTAAAGAAAATGCTGTTTGCTTGTTCTTTTATTTTTTATTCTATTGCTAATCCGACGCTACCAGTGGGCATTGCGCATCAAAGTTTTACTTTTCTAGCTTCCTGCAGCACCTAGCCGCTGTACTTGTATTTAAACAAGCACAGAGTTCACTTCAGCTTCATTTTCTATTCCAGTTCTTATTTATGACTATATGTTTAGCATCTGTGGTTTCTCTCAAATTAAGATGCTCAATCTACCACTGAAGACGGTTTAGCAAGTAGCTTATAGATAAGATTCAACTCTGTCATACAAATCGTTGTTATCTTGCCTTATCGAGCTAAAGAACGAGCGTTAGCTTCTGGGACATTTACAGCGGTGAGACTATCACCACTGGTGGCTTCTTTTCGGATCAGTTTAGGCTTTTCTGTGAAGTTGAAAAATTGGGATCTACAATTGAAAAAAGGAACAGAAGAAAAAAAAATCACTTTGTAATTAAAATTCAGTTTGGTTGGAATATGCAAAACTTATCATTTACTCAGTAAACTAAAACAAAGTCTTCGCCGTCACTGCGATGCCGCGATCTTCTCTGCGACCTTTGACCTTCACGCCCTCGCTCCCCCTTTCAACAGACCTCAACAAAGGGTGCCAGGCGTTGCTGCAATTTCCTGTTTGGAGCGCTGTTTAGGGTTACGCTCGGCGTAGCAGGGAAAGTGTTGAGGAACGAAGAAACTCAAGCCCCCCGAATGGGACTGGAAATCTGATTAGTCCTCTCGCTTTCATCTTTCATAAATCCGCCATCTGGCACCGGCACGATCAATAAAGATTGGACTTTATGTGACACTCTTACTGGACAGATGGGGATGAGAGAAGTGGAGGGGGAAGGAGGGCGAGCTTTACGACTTCTCAGCCAACACCAAGCCATACAGCTGACAAAACTAGACTGAAATGCGTACTCAGATTCTCTCCCTATATTACATTACCACATACACAAACACACACACACACACACACACACATGTGGCTCCAAGAAGTAATTGCAAACAGCGCGTGTTTGCAACACGGTTAGGCTGGCATACGCGAGATCGGCCCGTATATTGAGTTACTGCACTGACAGAGTGAGCATCCTGGGCTGAACGTTTGGCTTGGGCTCATATAAAAAAGTAAATAAATTTTTAAAAAGGCCAAAAAGTTTTGAGAGAGCAAATGTGTCCTCTCAGGTTTCCGTACAAATGAAGACCAACAACCGTCGATATGTTTCGGTTTTCACTTCTCGCTCTCAGAGCATTCTTGGTCACCGCTGACGTGACTAATGCGAGAATCATGTTTTCACGTCGGCCCTTCAGCTTGGGGTTCAGACGGGGCCAGGCCTCTGGAGGCCTGGATGTTGGCCTGAAAGCACCGGCAGCACAAACGTAATCTAACGCATAATGTCCAGAAATAAGAGATTCACACAAACCGGATGGAGTGTTGGGTTAAAATCAAATTTTGTTGATAATTTGAATGGTATGAATATTCTGGTAAACTCTGAAAAAGATGTAATCGCTGCAATTTTTTCTTTTTTAAGAGTTTTTTTTTTTTCTTTAAATTCTTGAGCTAGCGACATTGTGGTTTACCTGCAGCACAATGTGTCTTTAATGTGAGTGTGTGCATTTATTTTCACAACTGCGAAGAAAGAGAGTCGAATTGAATACTTAGTTCGACCTGAACACTGGGTTTATGCCGTTGGGATAGAAGATAGGGACTCTTAGCACTACCGAGTTCAAAACTATAACCTAGTTTTTTTTCAGATTAGACAGAAGACGACGAGGAAGCTTGTCATTCAGGCGGCCATCTTGAATGGCAACCTGATTAAACTTCACTGAGCCTGAAATAAGTAATAATACAAAGGTAAGCTGATGCTGTATAATGCCAGTAATCATGGGGAGTTGTATTGAGGGGACACAAGAGGAAGGGCTTTTTTGATTTAAAAAAATTAGCTTTCTGACGCTAGTTACCGCAAGCTAGTACCATGTCAACATGGTGACTGAAGAATTTTGCAAACTGTCTGAACAGTCAGTAAACGATTAACTCTCACTGCAGCTTGCAGCCATGTTTTGCTGCTATGTTTAGCTAGCAGCTGGGACTCTCCCAACGGAAAACATGGAGAACTCAACTTCCAAGCACAAACAGAATGCAGCATTGACAATATTAAGCTGTTGAAACATATTGAGTATAAATTTTGAGTTTTTGCTGTTTTAGAAATCAAGCTGTTGCAAATGTTGTTAGTAGTTTGGATTATCTCTTGAAACTCGCCCTGTGGTCGCCTCCATGTTAGACACCAGTCACTTTAACCAACTTTTCAGGTTGAAAACTTAACTCGGCATGTTGGGTCAAAATCTATAATGAATCCTGTTTCGCTGAATTGACTCTCGGATCGGTTCACGCGTTGGTGAAACGGTCCAAACTGGATCGTCTTTACGCCAGCGTCTTCAATAATGATGAGAGACTTTCCAAAGATTGTGCACAGCAACACAGAGTAAGATCCCAAAGAGTTGCAAGTGCGTTTCTGAACCAAATAGATGACTTGTGAAATGCTTTGCTACACACAAGAATCAAGGCAGTAAAATCACTGACATTAAACATTCCCAAGCAGGTTGTTCAGCATAAGCAATCACTGCAGCGTAAGCTTTTGATGAGCAGCACCATGAGGCGCTGCTGAAGCGGGGCAAGCGGCACTGTGCAAAGCGGGGCCGATCCCAATAAAGCCCCACATTTCCAGACGGCAAACTTCCAGGCACTGTGAGACACACCAGTGACAGAGGCCGGCTGGGTTTGCAAAGCCCTGTGTTAAATTCCCCAGCCTGGAAGAAAATCCTATTTAATTTTACAAGACCTTTCTGGCCTCTAAAATTCCTCCATGATGCCTTGGTTTGCCGGTGAGAGACGCTGCAGAGCGGAACGCCTACAGGACGCTCTGGTGGAACCGTTGT
The DNA here is from genome assembly GCF_027474105.1 of Poeciliopsis prolifica. Classification (NCBI taxonomy): domain Eukaryota; kingdom Metazoa; phylum Chordata; class Actinopteri; order Cyprinodontiformes; family Poeciliidae; genus Poeciliopsis; species Poeciliopsis prolifica. The sequence continues at coordinate 1,317,559 of NW_026562382.1, forward strand.
TTTTTTTGTTTGTTTTTTTGTTTTTTTAAGGTCAAATCGAAAGATCTGGTTATAACAGTGAGATTATTAGGATCTGTCGTGTTTTGTTTTTGTTTTTTTTATGGACGTTTTTATTTCTGCCTGATAAGTCCGGTGAAAATAAATCTGCTCTGCAGACGGGAGGAGATGGCGGATCTTCCTCTCATGCTGCCTTTAATAAATTTTACTCTTGCACAGTAACACATTTGAACTGACCTGCTTCAGTCCCGTCGATAAAGTTTCATCTCAGACATGCAGCAGGCTTCTAATGCTCTGCTTTTTTTTCCTTCAACAGAATCATCTTTTCAAGGTGATTCATGGCTAAACGAAGGGCTTTAATTTCTTTTAAGCGTTTTTTCTGTTTGGTTTCAAGCCAAAGTTTAGTTTAGTTTTTTTTTTTTTTCGTCTGTTACGGTGAAAAGAAAAACCTAAATCGGTCAAAATCTGAATCGGCATCCGCCCAAGAAATGCTTGATCTCCACTTGAAGACTTTCTACTGTAGCAAAGGTAAATGCATAAGGATAACAATTTCAGCCTAGTGAGTAAGATTTACTCACAGACTTTAACTTCAGCTATAAATTTTAAAATCTAAACGTGTAAAACGTCACAAAAAGAAATCAGAGTCTGGCTTGTAAAATCACATTTTGTTTAGCTTTCTGTCGTGTTATAATGTTATTTCCTCATCAGAAACATACCTGGAGTGTTGCCTTGATAAACCCTTTAATCTCCCTGGCAACCATCCAGCTGTTCAAAACATCTGGGTGGACTTAGCCCCGCCTTAGAGGACAAAGCTCCAAACTTCCTTCAGACTAGCAAGCAGCAATCAGCAAGCAGTCCATGACAGAGACACACAACCAAACGCACAAATACTCACACCTGTCGGCCTTTGACAGAGATGCTGGAGTACCCAGAGAGAACCGGAACGTCCGAAATCAACGCAGGCCAGGGATTTTAACCCAGAACTACTTCCTGCAAGTCAACAGCGCTACCAACTGTACCACCATCCAGCTGTTTTTCAAAATCAGGGGAAATGTTGCACATTTTTGCTTTATTTATTTTCTGATATTTGCCACAGAAGGAGAGCAACACTTCCGAGGAGCTCCAGTGGGGACGTCCAGGTTGCTGATCGTGTGACTCGTGTGACGTGAAAAATGTTTTCAGCTTTGCAAAATAAACCAACTTTATACTTCATACTTTATGAACGTTATGTGCTTGTTTCCATGCATCACAATGGCAATCGGCGCATTTGTGTCATAAATTCAGAAGCAGCAGGAGTAATTACTGCCTTTCTGGTCACATGTCACAGTTTTATGAAATACCATAACGCCATAAAAGTGGATTGAAAATCTCAATCCTTCTCATGCATAACCAAGGGAAACATGGGTCCATTTCAGCCTGGTTTTTTCACAAGTTCAATTATTTCTCTGAATGTAGCTCTGAGCAAAGAAAAGCAATTTATTTGCTGATGGTTGGGGATAGAGTTAGGCTTCCTGACATTTCAAGACCGCCTTCTTTCTGAACGGTGTGTATTCTCGTCTTTCCCCTTTTTGAAGACTGACCACGAGAAACGGAGCTCCAGGTTGCATCACATTATAGCTCAGGGAAACAGAAGGTCTTCCATTACTGATCGCAGTTAAATGAAACGAAAAAGAACTGATTTAGTTGCTTTTGGAAACTGTTAGCTGTTTGAATGGTTGAATTTTAAAGTAAACAAAATGCTCCACGTTTTGTTTTCTTCCCAAAAGTTGGATTTTGTTTTTCCTGACGGCGCACCAGCGTTGTCAGGGTTTTCTGTGTTCACTTTGTGTTTTTGTTTTGTCCAACGGATGCCCAAAAAAAGTGAAAGCGGCTCTGAATATCAACTCGGTCCGTTTGGGTCGGCGTCCTGCAGCATCCCGAAGGAACCTCACACTTCTCTCCGCCTCCTCGTACAGTCGATCATGTCTGCCTCTCAGCTCCCTGGCAACGGCCTTCTGTTTTCTTTCGTCGTGCTCTCTCTCTTTTCCTCCAAATCCCGGCTTTTGCAGTGATGCATGTTGGGAGTTCTGCTGTCCGCAGGCAGCCGCTGCTGGCTCTGCCGCTCTTCTCCGTGGGATGATGATGATGATGATGATGATGATGAATACATTTCAATCTTCCCGTCCCTGGCTCTGACTTCAGGGAGCGGCGCTGTGAGCCAGGATATCGGTCTTATGGCTTATCCAGAGCGATCCGTCACACACACATCATCCTCCAAACACACAGACACACACGCACACACACACACACACGCACACGCACACACACACACACACGCATGCACACAAGCATGTTTGTGTGGCTATCTTTGTGCAGACTTTCCATTGACTTCTATTCATTTCCACAGCCTAAACCTTACCCTTACCCTACCCATTACATATCTAACCTTGATCCTAACCAAAACTTAATTCACACCCTAATCCTAAATTTGACCCCTGACCCAAAAACAGGGTTTCCCCTTGTGGGGGCCAGGCGTTGGTCCCACAAGTAGCAGTGGGTCCCCACAACGTAGTATGTGTCAGAAAAATGGTCCCCACAAGGAGCTACAAACAAAAACACCCACAAACACACACTCTCTCTCTCTTAAAGAGTCTAAATGATCATGATGACTTTTTTCTCTCTCTTTTTCTCACAGTAGTGGCATGAGGGACAAAAAGACCAACTTGTACTATCTTTGTTTAATCCAAATAACGTTCCGATTCAGCGACGTGACAGACGGTCTAAATGAGACGTGCACAACAACGAGGGGCAGCGAGCGTTCGCCAAGGACTGATGTTTTGAAACCCGTCCAGGAAAAAGATGTGCGTTTAATAAAACCGAAAGGCTAAGCTGACTAACAGACTGGAGCTGACCTGATTTCCTGCTGATGAGCTGCATCTGTAGCTCGGATGTTGTCTTTTTTTTTTTTTTTCCTTCTTCTGTTTTTGTCCGTTTTGCGTACAGTTTTATTTTCGTCGTAGCCAAAAAAGCAGGTGTGGCAACATTAGGACCGTCGCGGGAATCCACATTCATTTTATGTCTCCGGGCATCATAGAAATAAAATCCCCCCCCCCCGCTGGGCCCTGTTCGGTGAAGCAGTTGTTCTGCTCGGGAAAACTTTGGATGTATGAATTGAAATGTCGAGCATCATAAATAACAATGACCGGATTTAATGACAGCTTTAGCGCTGAGAGCTTGCTGCTGTTTTGGATGATGCTCAGCAGCCCTCAGACATCTGTGTGTGTGTGTGTGTGTGTGTGTGTGTGTGTGTGTGTGTGTGTGTGTGTGTGTGTGTGTGTGTGTGTGTGTGTGTGTGTGTGTGTGTGTGTGTGTGTGTGTGGGAGGAGGAGGAGGGTACCTGTATCTCTTGTTGTCCACTGGCACGATGTCCATCGCGATGTAGTACTGCTGGTGTGGGTCCAGGCCAGCGATTTTTACCCTCATGGCCGGAAACATCCTCCTGATTGGGGACGAAAAGCAACAAAGACGTCACTGACATGAAGACAACATGAAACTAGAAATCAGAAATTGCCATTAAAATGCTTACAAACACAAAAACACCTGCTAAGAATCGATTCAGATCTCTTTTTTCTTCTTTTTTTATTCCAAAAGGTATATAAATGCTGTAACTTACAACCAGGGCCGGTCCAAGCTTTTTTGGGGCCCTGAGCAGCTTTTGCAGGGGGGGTATGGGCGAGGGCCCATACCAACATGTCAAGACCGAATAATTTATTATTCCTAAGCAACTCTATGTGTGTAACACACTTACTCTCATTAGCATCATTTGTAATTAGCATACATTATATCACTGCCATTATTACTATTGATTTTAACCTTACAGGAGTAACAAAGTAAAAAAAAAAGAAAATCATCTGGATTATTTTGAAAATGCAGGGTAGTAACATTTAATGCATGTTAGTTGGCATTTCATTTGAACTATTTGAAAGTAACAGCAGTTGATAATCACTCATTTTAAATATCTTATATTTCCCCAGCAGCCATCAAGAGGAAGAGATGAATCATTATTATTTATTAAAAGAATCAACTCAGAAATAGTTGCTCCATATGTAGCAGCATTTAGTTTGTAATATTCAATGTTATTCAAAAATGTAGAGGCTTCTGGCTGAAGTCTGTCGCTGTTTGTGACTCCACAGCAGCATGTCCTGGGTGACGGCAACGTCTGTTGACAAGAGCTGCTGATCCACCTCAGTTGCTTCAGCTGCTCCAGTTGAAATGGAAAAGATGGTTTGAATGTCTTCCTGCCTCCTTTCCAGCTCCTCTGGCGCGGAAATTAAATCCAGATGCAAACAGAGCTACATTTGTTGTCCTTCTCCACGTAAGTTGTTATTGCTCCTCCCGAACTGGAAGGTGCCGGAAAGGTTTTACATGTTGTCCAAACGAAAAGTTTTTTTTTTTTTTTATACAAGATTTTCTTTGTATTTGTTGGTGTAGCTATTTTTTTATGTCTTATTTCAAACATTTTACAAAAAAAATATAATAATATGATAAAATATAATAAAATAAATAAATAACATCTAATAACATAGTGGAGCAATCAGAGATTTTGTGGAGAATTTCTGGTCACCGATTTTGTAAATCTCTGATTCCCGTTAATCCCTTTGATCAACTAGTTTTTAGTTTGTAATATTTATTTATAACTTCTATGATGGTGGGGAGAGGAAGGGTTGTATATTTACATAGATAGATAGATAGATAGATAGATAGATAGATAGATAGATAGATAGATAGATAGATAGATAGATAGATAGATAGATAGATAGATAGATAGATAGATAGATAGATAGATAGATAGATAGATAGATAGATAGATAGATAGATAGATAGATAGATAGATAGATAGATAGATAGATAGATAACTTTCGCTCGGTTATAAAATGCTTTTTCTCCATCCATAAAAATAAAATCATTGCTAACCACAACAATTAAGATAAAATGACAAATTTTAAAATTAATATTAAATCTATGCCTGAATAACTTGTTGCTAAAAATAAGACACAGTCATATTTCATTCATCAGCGGCTCAAGAGTGAGCAGCGAAACAAGTTGTGCTTAATGCAGAACGCAGGAAAGAAAGAAAGAAAGAAAGAAAGAAAGAAAGAGAGAGAGAGAGAAAGAAAGAAAGAAAGAAAGAAAGAAAGAAAGAAAGAAAGAAAGAAAGAAAGAAAGAAAGAAAGAAAGAAAGAAAGAAAGAAAGAAAGAAAGAAAGAAAGAAAGAAAGAAAGAAAGAAAGAAAGAAAGAAAGAAAGAAAGAAAGAAAGAAAGAAAGACAGCTGTGGACCCCCTTCTTCTTCTGCTTGGGGCCTCATATATTCCCGGGGCAGCTCTGCTTTTTGCGCGCCTCCCTCCCCAACTTTTAATATCTGCTCAAATGTACAGCAACAAACTCATATTGTCGCTCGGGACTGTAAATAGTAATGACTGCACGTCACGGATGAGCTGCAGCACTAAAAGGGAAGCCGGGTTCAGAAAAACAAGCAGCGTCCAGAGGAGGACAGTTCATCTGAACTCCTCTGCGCGTAAATGCGGCGTTTTCCCCTCTTTTCATTTAAAGCTCGTAAATCGAGGGCTCCCTAACGAGGAAAAGAAAGAAGTTTCCACCTCTCTCTCTCTCTCTCTCTCTCTCTCTCTCTCTCTCTCTCCTACTTTGGATTTATGGCCTTATTATGAGCAGGCCGTGAAATGCGCACGGCGACGGCCGCGTCCGCCTCATTCACTCTGCTTCAGCGCAAACTGATTGCCGCGCCATTTATGAGCTGATTACCAATTTAATCCTAATTTATTCCAGCAGCCCAGGGCAGCTCGTGCGTTTCCAGCGGAGGGAGACAGCCGGAGTCGTAACTTAACCCTGAAGGCCCGCAGGAGCGCAGAAGAGAGGAAGGAACCACTTTGGAACAGACGAGAAGCGCGCGCCCGCGCGCAAAGAAACGCCGCCTCGAAACTGTTTGGGAGCATAAATCAAATGAAATGAAACGAGATAAAAATGATTGTTTTAGAGTCATGGACTCCCCTGTGATCACTGCAGAGAGAGTGGATGAGTGAATGAATGTTGCTTATGAAAGAATCTTTTTTTTTTTCAGGAATATGAAGCGCAGAAATTTGTAGATATAGGAATCTAAAATTAAATGGTTTAATTTAGTATATATTTTTTTGTAACAACAATAATAACCTGAAATTATTTTTAATCTAATTGAATTTTGCTAATATTTCTTTAGTTTCAATTAAAAATAAAACACATGTCAATGAATCGACACGTTTTTTTTTGTTGTTGTTGTTTTTTTAACTGCCTCAATGTTCCGTCTCGTGCAAACAAATTGTTCGATTTGTTTGCACGAAGACACGTCACGAATTGATGAGTTAGCGCGGGCGCTGGGTGGGAAAGGCTCGCGCCCGCTGCGAGGACAAAGAAGCTGAGCGCGAGCGCCTTCCTCCAGGACACGGCAGTGACTCTTCTTGTAACTGTTTTTTTTTTTTTTTTTTTTTTTTTTTTTTTTTTTTTTGTTTGTTTTGTTTTTGTTTTTCTTTCTTTTTTGTGTTTTGGTCCGTGCGCTTCAAATGAGCGCGAGCCCCATCAAAGGGCACGAAACAGAACAGAGGGGGTTAATGAAAAGCAGCTCGCGCTGCGCTCCGATTTTGACCTGCGGCGCGCGAGAAGGCCCGAGCCGAGCCGAGCCGAGCCGAGCCTGGAAGGGGCGACCCGCACGTGCAACACATTAGCACCCGGCGGCAGCACAACGAGCGCGTGAGCGCCCGACGGAAACCAGCGCGCACCTGAAGAAAAAACTTATATATAAAAAAATATATAACTATATATATATATATTATATATATATATATATATATATATATATATATATATATAAAATTCCCTTCTCACCCACCGGGTGGTTCTTATCCTCTGAGCTCGGGTCCTCTACCAGAGGCCTGGGAGCTTGAGGGTCCTGCAGTATCTTGGCTGTGCCAAGGACTGCACATTTCTGGACTGAGATGTCTGATGTTGTTCCTGGGATCTGTTGTAGCCACTGCTCCAGTTTGGGGGTTACTGCCCCGAGGGCCCCGATGACCACAGGCACCACTGTGGTCTTCACCTTCCAGGCCCTCTCCAGTTCTTCCCTGAGGCCCTGGTATTTCTCCAGTTTCTCGTGCTCCTTTTTCCTGATGTTGCAGTCACTTGGTATTGCTACATCTACCACAACGGCTTTCCTCTGATGTTTATCCACTACGACAATGTCTGGTTGGTTCGCCATTACCATTCTGTCTATATATATAGTAACACGTAAGTTATCATGATTTAGGACAGTAAGAAGTAGTCGGAATTTTATGTTGACAAAAAAAAAAAAGCAGTGTGGAGAATTTTATAGTTTATATATATATATATATATATATATATATATATATATATATATATATATATATATATATATATATATATATATATATATATATATATATATATATTACAAACTACAAAAAAATCTATTCATTGACTTCAATATATAATCCACGATAGATTCATGTAATATTTTCAGAACACTGCTCCATTTTTCAAAATAAAAGCTCTCCAGTCGGCCTTTTAAAGCTTCTCCTATTACAGTCACTCCACACTGCTGTGTTGTTTTTGCTTTCCACAACAATCTGAGGTGACAACCAGAAGAGGAATCACTAAATTACCTCTAAATGTCTGTGTGCTTTCACAAACAGAATGAAACTGCTTCCAGCCCCAGAAAAATATAGACAACTGACAAGTCACTCTTTTTTTCTTCTTCTTCTTCTTTTCTTTCTTTTCAAATTGCATTTTGGCGCTTCACAGTTGCTGCAACCTTCATCCTCCCTTCACCACAAGCTGCCTCTGCACACCTGTCTGCATCTCGTCTGTGTTTCAAACAATCGATCACCAGCCTCTCAAAAAACAAAAACACTGAAGGCTGGGCTTTTTTTATTTTTCACAGAACTAGGCGGCATGGATTAAACCCTGATTAGGGTTAGGGTTAAGAGAAAAACTCAACAAAATAAAACTAACGGAAAGAGAAGGATGAGAGCAATCCGTCAGACAGAACAAAGGAGCCCTCACTTTTTAAAATGACGGTCTTGTGTGGTTTGTATTTAGACTTTGGCTCCTTTTTTTTCTTTTCTTTTGTTTTTCATGTGTTCCGTTTGGTCCGCGGGCCTCAAAGACTTTATCCAAAATAAGTTAAAGTGTCAATATAAATCAACAATGCCTGAGTATAACCTAAAGCACAGAGTGGATGGATGATGAGGTCATTTATATGATGACTCATCCTTTTAACACACTAACTACTTTATTCCTGAAAAAGTTGAAAAACACGAAAAAAATCAAAGGAAGTCCCTAGAAGTGAGTCTAGGAATTTAACTATATGTACCTGAATCAATCAGTCAATAAATCTGTTAATTGCATGATGAATCAATACGAGATCAATAGTCTACATTTGAACAATTTTGTCGTTTTTCTCATTTGTTTCTCTTTCTACCAAACACTGGATGACAAAAGTCTTCAGTCTGGTGCTTTGCTCTCACCTGGACGGTTTTTGACAGGTCGTTTTGTTTAGAGAGACTGCATAATTCATTTTATTTGTTATTTCTGTTGTTTTCTTTATTTATTTTGGATATTTAAAATGTCTTCCAGTTCCAGTTAGAGTTGAAACTTCACTGACCTTTGAGAATGTGTTACTGCATTATTATGCTGTTCGCCATCTCAAAACATCATCATTTATCGGAATAAGTTCTGGAGATAACTTATTGTCCAGCAGCATTTGTCATCGCGACAGGCCCTGGTTGACCGCTTTGACCCCGGGCTGGGCCCCAAAACGTCCCGGGAGCCCAGCAACAGCCCAGTCTGTGCCTCAGTCAGCAGCTGAGCCCACCGCCTACCTGCCGGCCTTGGTGATGATCATCTCCGTGCCGATGTCGTGGAAACGCTTCCAGAGGTCGGCGCACTGCAGCTCCACCTGGATCTCCTCCATGGAGGCCGAGGGCGAGGCGTCGCAGGGGCCCGGGGCCAGGTCGGCGGGCGAGCCGAAGGAGCACGACGTCCTCTCGGCCAGGCCCTCTCCATCCGAGCCGGGGCTCGCCTCCGAGTCTGGAAGGGGCCGAAAAGCGGAGGGGGGAGAGAGAGAGAGATGAGGAAGGCGGCTCTGGATCGACAAAATTAAAACATAAAAATGAAAAAAATGTGTGTTTTTTTTTTTTTGTTGATTTTTTTTTTCATAGAGGAAAGTTGGGCCTGTACGAGCGAGAGCTGCAGCGTTCCTCCTGTGAGCCTTCATCACCGGACCCCCCCGCCCCGCTGCAGGCCGGGCTTGGCCTGCCGGCTCATGGAGACAGAAGTGGGATAAAAGCTGCGTGAAGCTTCTGCAGAGCGACAAAGAAAAATTGTTGCACTCTCCTTTTTCTTTTTTTCTTTTTTCTCCTGGCCAGGCAAACAACTATTCCACTGAAACAGGCCTGGGATGCAAAATTTTCCGTCAAGTGATCATTGACAGAAAAGATGAATCCACAAAAATAATCAAAAGGTTAAGTCAGATTTTTTTTTAAAAAAAAGCTCTTTTTTTTTTTTTTTGAGACAAACCCACACTGCAAAAACACAAAATATTACCAAGTATTTTTATTTTAGCTTCTAGGACAAATAAACTAATACACTTGAAATGAGACAAAACTACTTGAAAAGTAACTTTTTCATCAAAATACAGGAGCCTGTTCTAATTCCTAAATTTTGACAGAAAAGCACTAAAGTACTACTTCCACTGTCAAATCATTTTATGTATAACATCAGAAAATGTTCTGTTATGGGTTAAATAATCTACTTGTACTTTTGTATCAATATTAAGAAATTATTGACTTAAAACAAGCTCCTTTATCTTGCTGAAAAGTTGCTTATAAATCAGATTTGTCTTTTTTCAATTGGGCTGAGATATTTGCACTAGGAACCAGACCAAAATAGTTGACTCCATGTTGGGTTTTTTGCAGTGCACAGGAGAAGTTTCAGCCCAGTTTGTCATCCTGAAGAACATCAAAGCCATCAATTACACTAGAAAAATAAATTAGTTTAGAGAAAATTGTCAATTTTTAACACTATTTTATATAAAGGCATATAATTGTACCATTATATGCCTTCTTATAACAAGACTCACAACAGCAGATGTTGGTTGCATCCGGTTGGAATAGAATGAAAAAGCGCGATATTTCAATTATGTTTTCTGTCTCGGTTACAGAGCAGCTCTTCGTTTGTGTTTCTCTTTGTTTTTTGGGACGACAATCCAGAAACGTTTCTGAAGGACATATTGAAGTTGCTGGTCGTGGTTGCGTCGCTGCGGGATGTCTCTGTTGTCACGGAGGGAAACTTCTCGGTCTCATGACCGCATCCTTCATTGAGGCTACATGTTTTCCGTTTTCGTGCATTTGCTCTCAGAGACGGAGCCGATTAAAACGTCAGGCCGGCTTCCCTCGCGCAGACGAGCGGCCACGTGCAAACGGCAGCGGGCCGAGCGCACGACCTTGAGGTCGCCCGGTGCTGAGTTGCGTCTTGCTCTTAGGATTAGGTAAATCTGCAAACTCTGAGAGTTGACAAAGTTCATATTCTATAAATAATGTGAGCTTTATGCTCGGACACAGGAAAAGAAACAAACAAATCACAAGTTTTGTCAAGACTGTTTGGAATTAGACGAGCAAATGTATTCATCTTGGCAATCACTAAGTGTTTTAAACTGTTTACTCTCACCATAAATCCACGCTCAAGTATTAGATGTCCCAAAATACACCCAGACCCCTGCTGCACCGCTGCAGAGTGAAACGACTGTGTGCGCTTATTTAGACTTGGAAATCTCTGGGTGGGGGTCGTGATTTTTCCAGCTGGGATGTCAAAACCTTTCCGTGCGTACGACACCGTCACTTGACCGCCGCGCGCTTCATCTCATTTCACTTTTTGGAGAAAATCTTTTACAACGACCTCGCTCGCAACCCCAGCGCCACCCAAAAAATGCAATAATGTATTATTTATTGCCGGTCCTGACACACCGGGGTCGGCTTGGCAGTGGCGGAGGAAGGAGAGGGGCCGGGGGGGTGGGGTGGGGGGCAAAAATACGCTTATGCAAATGCAAGGAGCTGAGAGAGAGAGAGAGAGAGAGAGAGAGAGAGAGAGAGAGAGAGAGAGAGAGAGAGAGAGAGAGAGACTGGACAGCGTCCCGGGCGAAACCGCCGCAGCGCAGCCAAGTCCCGCTGGAAAGGAGAGAAGGAAGGAAGAAATGGGGGAGATGATGAAGATGAGGGAGAGAAAGACAAGAAGGCGAGTAGCGGCGAGGGGCGTAATGAGCCCTGAGAGACAGCGGGGGCAGAGGAGGGGGCAGGAGGGGGGCAGGGGGGTCTTTCCATCATCCTTCCAGCCAGGGAGGACTGTCGCACATGATTAGTGTCCGCTTCTCTCCTCTAACTGTTCACACTCGGGCAGATAGACACTCAGCTGCCCCCTCGCACTTTGTAAACACATTCTGCTCGGGCAGAAGTCGACGGGCCCGGTGGCTCCGATTCCCACCGGGCCCCCGGGGGCCTACCGCAGGGATGAGCTCGTCCAACAAACGGTCCCGCTTCGACAGATTTTGTTTGTTTGTTGTTGTTGTTTGTTTTTTTTTGTAAATGTTGAAACTGCTGGACAGTAAGTGCAAACCCACAAAATAGTAGAAAGTGATTTCGGTCTGGTTTGCAGTGCAAATAGTTGAGCACACTGGACATAAGACCAAGCTAACTCAAAAGTCACTTTTCAGCAAGATGTTTTAAGACAATAATTCCTTAATATTGATGAGGAAGAACTAGTTTCACTGGCAGATTATTGCACTAATAATAAAATATTTTTCCACATGTTTTCAGTGAAACAATCTGCCTTGGGTACTGGTAGTGTTTTAATCAATATCAAGGAATTATTGGATTAAAACTTACTGAAAAGTTTATTTTTCTTTCCCACGTTAACATTTTTATTTCCATGTACACATTAAATAAATGTGATTCTTTGGGTTAAATTGATTTATTCTAGTACGGCTGACAGATTGGCATATCTATTATTATTATTATTATTATTATTATTATTATTATCTTGACAGAAATTCCAGCCAACAAAATGCAAAATGTAGAAGCTGTTGAAAGGCGAAACACATTTTAAGTCAATATAACGTTTAGAGATGGGAAAACAGTGTTTTTTAAACTGAATCTCGTTCATTAAATCCTGAAAGAAAAATTGAAGCTGCGATATTTAAAACTCCAAAGAGCTAAAAACAATAAAGGATCGTCAAAATACATGCCACGAACAAGAGGCTTGAAATCATAAACCTTAGTCTGTTAAAATAGACCTGCGCTGTATTCCTGCTGTTGTTTTAACTGGAAAGTTCCAACAACAGGCTGGTTTACATGGAGATTTCGTATTAGTGAATCTGGCGTATTGCATAGAGCTGCAGGCCTCCAATGTGTTCCTGCAAAATCCATCCATAGAACCGTGACATGAGTTACAGTCATCATTAACATGTGTTGCATTTAAGGCATAAATCAATTAATCGCATGATAAATCGTAACAAGCTCATTCATTCCCGTTTTGGGTGATTTATCATTTTTCTTTCCTCTCTTTCTACCAGAAAACTAGACGTCAAAAGTTTTCCGTCTGCTGCATTGGCCTCAACCAGTCCCTTTTTTTATTTAAGGACAATTTTGTTTTTTTTTTTGTTTTTTTGTTTGTTTGTTTTGTTTTATTTCTTTTTGAAGTTTCTGTTGTTTTGTTTATTTATTTTTGGACATTTAGAATGTCTTCCAGTTGCAGTGTTTAAATACTCATCAGAATTTCAGGCGTTCTTGCATTATTTCTGCCACTATTAATGGATCCCTTTAAAACGCTCTCAAAACAGCGATATTATCGTGCGGCGCGATACGATCGGGCACGATTCATCGCCCGGAAAACGTGTCATCGTGACGGTTTAGCCGTCAGTGCTGCCTGGCTGCACTTGGCTTTAACTGTAGTTTTACTTTGCAACTTAAATGAATTGTGTGCCGCTGACTTACAGTTTCGACGACAAGCAACATGCAGTTTGGTGCGCTTTCTGCCTCCTTTATTTTAAAACTTTAAATAGGTTAAAGTGAAAAGAAATAGAGGCTTCAGGGGAATCAGATGAGACTGAATGAATAATAATAATAATAATCCATCAAATTCATGCAGCGCTTTTTAGGATGCTCAAAGATGCTTAAAGATGGAGAGCAGCAGGTAAAGAAGTCTGGATGCCGTGTCATCAGGTTGGAGGACCCGTCCTCTGACACTCAGCAGCCACACACACACACACACACACACACACACACACACACACACACACACACACACACACACATCAGCACAGCTGCAAGTCTGATCTGATATCAGCTCATTTTCACTTCTCTATCACTCATCGTCCAGTTTTCAGCTTAGCTTTCATTTTGCTTTCTGAAAAGATGCATTTTTTAATTTGCCGATCGTTTCTCTCTGTCACACACACATACACACGCACGCATTACCTCACACACACTCTGATCGTCCTGTGCTTGACCGCCATAAAAACGCCCAGCGTGAACCAGCTTGGTGCCGCGCGTCATTCTGACCTCCGGCTTCACATTTAGACACGTCGGTTTCGGTTAGAGGACGTTTATGTGCGGTTCAGCGAGAAGTCGGAGCTCAATATTTCCTCAATATTTGTCAAAAAGTTCTAGTGTCATCTGCAGATTACTTCACGTACAGCATGGGGGGGGAAATGCTTCATTGTAAACGAAGCAATCTTCCAGTGGAACTAGAGCGTTTTCCATCATGCATTAACAAATAATTGACCCAAAACAAGCCGCTATATCCTGCTGAAAAGTTACAAGATTTTTTGCAAACTCTCCCCATGAAAGTGCAGAATGAAGCGGGTTAGGGTTAAGGTTAGAGTTTCATCTGAAAGTGAAAGACGTGCAGCCGTCTAACTCAGGGGGGTGAAGCCCAAACCCTGGACGCTGGGATTCATCTCAAACCTCTTCGTTATGACGGGGCCCCGGACGCGGCTCGTGGCCCTTATGATTTTTTAATTTTTTTGGAGGGGGGTGGGGGAGTGTATGGGGGTATGACTTCATAGGATAATTGTCTGCATTTAAAGGCGTCTGGGTGAGCTGAACGCACATGAAATACATACGCGTCTGTATTTGGAGGCTGAACGCAAACACTCATGCTGGCCTGGTTGGAACTGAGGCCTATATTTAGGTCTGCTTCTCAGCTGTCGGGCTGCCGGAGCGAACATTTCATTTACCGCCCAGATAATTACACGTGTTTTATTTGCATTCATTACACATAAGAGAGAGAAAAAAAATCATTTTTATATATGAAGCCGCTTCCTCTCCTTTTGTTGGGAGGATTTCTTTTTTAAACATTTTCTGACCCCTGCTGACCTTCACTCATAAATAACACATCATAAACCAAAAATGCTTTAGTATAAATTGCTTAATTTACAACAGAGGAACTGATTCAAGTCTTTAAAGTTTCAGGTTAAAACAATAATAATAATTATAATAAAAAACCATTTCACTCTGGGTGTGTAGATGGAAGCGTTTCCATGTTTTTGTGTTTAAGGAGAAACTCTCAGTGAATATTATCAAGGATCTCAGAGATGATGAACAGATCGGCTGCGATGTTTCTCTTCTGCTAAATAACTTGAGTTCTGAATTTAGACCTGCTCTGTTAACACAATTATTTTACCGTGTAATCGTCTGCGCGCGCTTGTGTGCGTCGATGTGTGTGTGTGTGTAGGTGTGTGTGTATTTTTTTAAGAACTGTTTCTGTGCGTAAAAGCTGAGTCTCTCTAAGAAGTGGAGCTGGGGTTTATAACAGATGTAGTTTCACTTGTTAATTGCCGCTTTAACGGATCCATATTAGAGCCGTGTGGAAGTAGGAACTTTGTGAGGTCTCACAAAACCAGCTTTTTCTTTTTTATTTCTTTTTTTTTTTTTTGGTGTGTGTGTGTGTGTGTGTAGGTGTGTGTGTGTGTGCTAACGGGCCTGTGGAGCTCCTCCGGTCAGCCTGTTAAATAAAATAAAAAAAACTGCTGCAGACTCAGTCCTGCTCTCTGTCTTCTCAGGCTAATAAACGTGTTATACGACCAGCCGGCTTCCAGCCTTAAAGCCTGCTGGAGCTCAGTAAAGAGAGAGAGAGAGAGAGAGAGAGAGAGAGAGAGAGAGAGAGAGAGAGAGAGAGAGAGAGAGAGAGAGAGAGAGAGAGAGAGAGAGAGAGAGAGAGAGAGAGAGAGAGAGAGAGAAGAAGAAGAGAAGAAGGAGGAAAAAAATAAATAAATAAAAAATCAAATCACTCCGCTAAGGATTCCACTAAACCACATAATGTGACCACAGAGACTCGCTGTTCTCGGTCACCGCCGCCTGATGCTCCACAGCGGAGAGCTTCAGGTCCGGAGCGGGAACCTGCCAGGGGCCCCGGCGGCTAATGAGAGAAGGGGGGCCTGGATGGAGGACAGGGTGGGATTTGGGGGGGGGGGGGGGTCAAATCTATGATTGAGGGAAAAGTGCTTTTTATTCAGGCCTAAGACGACTGGGACGAGCACCGAGAGTTAAAAAAAAAGAAGAAAAGGAAAGAATAAAGGATTTAAGTTTGATTACTTTTTTTGTTTGTTTGTTTACCATCTTTGCTCCTTTTCGGGCTCACACACACACAAAAAACAAACAAACAAAAAAAACAAAAACAAAAAAAGCAACGCTGCTTCTAATTAGCGGCCCCTCATTGAAACCGCAGCGCAGACAGCTCAGCGCTGCGGCAGCAACGAAAACAACGCGCTTCCTGTCAGGACTCAGGGACACAACGCCACCAGCTGAGACGCTTCTTTAACCTCGTTCCTCTTCCTTTCTCTTTTCTCTTTTGTTTTTTGTTTTTCATCTGAGCGAAGAGGCACGCGACGTCAATAATAATAATAATAATAATAATAATAATTAAAAAAATAAATAAATAAATAAAAAACGAGCGTTGACTTCCGGAGGTCAATTCTGCGCGAGAGGAGCTCCCAGAGTCCCATACCGAACCGAACCGAACTCCGCACGACGAAAACCAACATGACAGTAGTGAAATATCCAATCTTTATGATGATGATGATGATGATGATGATGATGCGTCTACATTATATGAGCTACGCTTTTAAACCGTGTTTAAAGGAAGGCTCTCAGTGTGGCCCTTCAGTCAGGGCCGCAGTCTGGACCGGAACCTGACAAGTTCGGGGTTGAAAATCTGCGAGCGGAGGCCTGACGCTGGCGAAGAGGAGCGTGCAAAGAGACGTGGAAATTAAAAACTAAAAATGAATAAATATGAAGGAAGCCGTTCACACACACTGCGCAGACAAACTGAATAGCAGTAATAATAATAATAATAATAATAATAATAATAATAATAATAATAATAATAATAATAATAACAATAGTAGGTATTTTGTGGAGAGAGAGAAAGTTGGGGGGGGTTTAGTCAGTACTTTTGGATATAAATGACGTCAAAAAACTTTAATTAATTAGTCAATCTTTTGTTTGCTTGCGCACTGACTTTGTTCAGTTCCAACTGAAAGACAGAAAACACACACACACACACACACACACACACACACACACACACACACACACACACACACACAGTACTGAGACGAATGCGTGAATTAACACTGAAATAATAAAAAAAATTGTGTCAACCTTTCCCAGCTGAGACGCCTAGTTCAAGTCTAATGAGAGCAGAACGCCGCTGCTTAGCGTTAAGTCTCCACAAGTTGCGCAACTCCGAGTTTTAGCAGAGTTCTTCCTTTTTTATTATTTGTTTGACATGAGGAGAATATTTTTCTGACTTAATGTCACTGTTTGTATACTTGATTAAAAATTCAGATAACTGTAGTGGTGACTGTTTATTGCATCAGCCCCCGTCCCCACAAAAATATATATATATAGTTTCATGCTGAGTACAATAACACGAAATATGAAATAACATAAATAAATAATAGGGTGGCTCTTTTATTTTTGTCAAATTTAAACTGTAAACCTATTAATATTCTTCTTGTCCCGTCCTCCCCCTTCCATTTTATCTGTACGTGAGTTGACGCAAACCAGGCTGGAACACACATTTCCCTTTCCGCGTCGCGCCCCTGGCTGCTCTCTGCGCGGCCTCCTGCTTCACCTCCTGCTTCACCTCCTGCTTCACCTCCTGCTTCACCTTCTGCCTCAGCCGCTCTGGCCCTCTTCGCGCAGGGTCGACTGATGATTCTTGCGCACCTGTACTCGGCTTCGGGACGCTTCAATCCGTGAAGCCCGCTGCTGTTTTACAGCAAAACGCGGCGGACGAGAGTCGCTTAGTTGAGTCACGGTGCGAGCGGTTTACGGCCTAAGTTTACCCAAAGGTCGGCTGGTTTTTACGCACCAAAGTAGTGCCTCCGATCAGAGACACTGGGTCCTTTAAAGGTGCAAACCGACTCTTTTATTATTATCATTATTATTATTATTACTATTAATATTATTATTACTATTTTATTAACTAATTTAAATCAACGCTTTCTACGACACAGTTGTGTGAGGTTAAAGCAGGGCCTGCACGCCTTCCTCTTTAAGTGAACTGCAACAGTTGCGTTTCCCTGCCGTGTTGTTGCTGGAACGCGGCCGCAGAGGAGCGGTTGCATTTCTCGGGGTTTCGACCGCGAAGCATATGCGCTCTGCGTCTGCAGCCCGGGGTCCGTAAGCGTGGAGCCACGACGCAGGGAGACCCGGCGGGAACTTTCAGCGGTGTTTGGTTTTTAAAGGACATGAAAAAAAAAATATATATATATACATGTTTATGTGCATATGTGTGTGCTTGTGTGTGTGTGTGTGTGTGTGCGCGCGCACTGACCAGGGTCCATGTCCAGACAGTGCGCCGGGTCCTCTCCGTCCGTGGCGAGGCTCTCCATGGACAACTCCAGCTCCTTCTCCTCCCAGCCCCGGAGCTTCCTCTTCTTGTTGGAGCCGATCAGGGCTTCCACGGAAAACGCGTGGGCTCTAGAGCTCAGAGCTGCGGCCGATCGCCTCCTCTCACTCATTTCTCTCAAATCCACCCGAAAGTTGGGCAGGAGGAGGAGGAGAACGCGGCGAAAAACTCAACAACAACACCAAGACCCCCGCCGCCCCCCGGAGCTCCCTCCGGATCCCCCCTCACTCCGTCCGTCCGACAGCGGCGAGGCAAAAAAATAAAAAATAAATAAATTAAAAAAAAAAAACAATGAAGAAGAAGAAGAAGAAAGGAGAGGAAGGAGAAGAAACGTAACACGTCAGTGTTTACAGCAGGGCGCAAACTCACCAAGTGTCCAAAGTAATCCCAGTAAACTTTGACTAGAAAACGGAGGGGGGTTTTTGTTGTTGTTGTTTTTTAGTGTTTGAACGCGGCCATCGCTGACTGACTGCGCGCGGGCTGATAGTTCGGATGCGGTCAGCGGCTGTTTGCGCGCCCTGCTCTCTGTCCTGCTTTTTCTCTTTGTGCCCCACTAACTTCTCTCTGATTGATACTCACTTCTGGAGGATTTTTTCTTCTTCTTCAGGCGCAGAGAGAGAGAGAGAGAGAAAGAGAGAGAGAGAGATGGGGGAGGTTACGGGGGTGCGAGTGAGGGGCGGTCTCCTTTAACTCTCTGTTAAAAAAAGGAAAAAGAAAAAAAAGAAGAACGAAAAAAAAAAGGAAAAGCACCCAGCATCCTCCAATGAGGAGACAGACCGGAAAGCCAGACGGACGGTTCTGTCCAATGGCGGCGCGGCGGAGACGTGAAGTCTGGAAAACACTGAAAGGCGGCTTGAACTGATGGAACAGGCTGGAGCTCGAACAGCGGAGGGGAATTAAAATTTATTCCACCATGACCTCATTCCATAATAAAATGTTGCCCTTTTTTATTATTATTATTATCATTATTATTATTATTATTATGCATTTCTAAGTTCCCCCGCATCGCTGCTTCTTATTAAAGATCCCGCGGCTTGGGGTTGATTATTTATTTATTTATCTGTTTATTATTCATTTTCTGGGTTGTGCATGCTGTTGCTGCTGCTGCGCGTCTGATCCGCTCCGACACCCACACCGCCGCCCGGACTCACGATTTCAACTGAGACGTTTGAACATTTCGCAGCCTTTTCACTGGATATTTTCTGACCTGCCTGCCTGCCTGCCTGCCTGCCGGGGTCCGCAGGCAGCAGGCTGCAGGCTGCAGGCAGGTCGCTGCGTAAAGGGGAAAAATCAACAACCCCCACAAACAAACAAACTAACAAACTGCATTCTGGATTCGGATCAGTCACAAATTTTCTTCTGCCGATATCTTTAATAAAAAAAAAATAAAATAATTGAAAAAAAAAGAAGAAGAAAACGTTCATTGGCATCCAGTGCGTTTCTGTGGGGCCGTCGGCTCATGATTGGCCCAACAACTGCTGGATTTCCGGTTGGTTTGTTGAAATGAGCCTCAGTTCAAAACGTTCAGCTCAAGAATATTTGATTGATCCCAAAGAGAAATGAAATGGTGTCCCCACTCAAACTCTTCAATACGGTTATTGTAGATGGTGATGGCTGTTGGCAGGGATTCATTATTATTACTGATAATAATACTGATAATAATAACGCTATACGCCTTTATTTAGTTTATTAGTTCACAACATAAAAATGCTAAAAAATAATAATGATAATAATAACACTAAGAAGCGGACTTATTTAGAGAATGAAAAATACCATAAAGCGGAATTAGTTCAGACTGAATGTTGGAGAGGAGGCCGTCCAACACCTGCGCAGCAACAATCAAACTAAAGTCAGTCAGTAAAATCAGTTGAGACTTTTTACTCTGTTATGTCACTTTTTTTTTCCTTTTTTTTTTAAGCGTAGGTTATTTTACAAACCTGCAGCTTCGGGCTTTGGTCTGAAGCGGATCGGAACTTGTGTTCCGCTCGGGCTCACAGGCCGGACACCGTGGACGGGACCGCTCACGCGCGGGCCGGCGCGCGCTTTCGCCGCAAACGCGACAAAAACAAAACAAAACAAACAAAAAAACAACAACGCAAGCGCAGGTTTAATGACGGCTTCCTCTGATGCACGTGCTCTGGAGGACACAGGTGAATATTAGTAGTAATAATAGTGATAGATAGATAGATAGATAGATAGATAGATAGATAGATAGATAGATAGATAGATAGATAGATAGATAGATAGATAGATAGATAGATAGATAGATAGATAGATAGATAGATAGATAGATAGATAGATAGATAGATAGATAGATAGATAGATAGATAGATAGATAGATAGATAGATAGATAGATAGATAGATAGATAGATAGATAGATAGATAGATTTAACTTCTCAGGATTTTTTTTCCACGCTTCCCTCCCTCTTCCGGTCGGCAGGTCGTTGCGTCTTTGCGCACAGGGCCCCCCGGAGCTGCGTCTCTACGCTGATTGATTTGGTGCAGCGGGCCGTTAACTGCTAGTTTCATTTACAAGGAAGCGCGCGACCCGGTGGGACGGACGGAGAGTGAAGCTGAAGCAAGCGGGCAGAGACACACACACACGCTCACACACACGCAGCAGCAGCAGCAGCAGCATTCGGACTCCTTCTGCCCGCACCGCCTGAGGCCGCGGACTTGCGCGGCTCAATCCGCTCTCATTCATTTCTGACCCAGACAGAAATGAATGCGCAGTCAAATCGATTCACTGATGAAGAACAGCTGCAGGTTTCTCTACCTGAAGCTTCCTACTTATGCATCATAATGTGAGATTCTCAATAGAACCGAGGCAGCTGCACGAGTTCTAAATCTAAACTTCACAATGCAAAAGAGGGAAAAAATAAACAGCGCTTTTGATTGATTTATATGATGAGGGTATTTTTATTATTATTATTGTTGGCAGGGCAACAGGAGAACGTCATCCATACGTGAAAAATCCACAGAGAAGTTAAAGCTAAAAAAAAATAGAGGCAATAATAGGATGAAGAAAAATCTCCGCAAAACAGTCCGCAGCCAAAAAGCGCATAACAAAGTCTGGGGTCATCCCTAAACAAATAAAAAAGTATATATATATGTATTTTTATATGTATTTTTATATGTATATATATATATATATATATATATATATATATATATATATATATATATATATATATATATATATATATATATATATATATATTTAACTCCAGATGATTTCTAGAAGCTGTTCGGCAGCAAATTATCTGGAAGTAAATGATTATTTATTTTTCTGGATGGTGCTGAATAGTGCGCCTTTTCTCTCCTCGGGTGAAAGGCAAAGAGGATTGATGCGCTAAAAATTCCCGTTGGAGAAGATTTAATATGGCAACAGCTGCATAAAATATAACGCCTATAATATAGTTATTCCGCAGCTCGGGTGCAGAAGGACCAAATTTCACGATCAGATGTGGCGCAAAACGTCTAACACGTGACTCGGTGACATGCATCTAATCGTCTACTGCACATCAAGATTTTATTCACATTTTTAAAAATAAATTATGTGAAATTTTCAAAAAAAATCTCTTTCTCTCTCTCTCTCTCTCTTTATATATATATATATATATATATATATATATATATATATATATATATATATATATATATATATATATATATATATGTATAGGCTATATATATAAAAAGTTGTGGGACCAGATGTATTGAGATTTGGATACAAGCCAAATGTATCGATACAAAATCGATACATTTAAGAAAATCGAGAAAAAAAAAAGAAACATAAGAAATCGGTGCGTAAAAAGGATTATGAATATGGAGGTATAAAATATTGGTCATAAAATATTGGTGTAACTGTGAAACTAAAATGACAGAAAGAATACAAAAACAACTGTTAAATCTCTTCAAGCACACAAATGATACTGTTTGAGTGAAAAAAACAGTAGGCCTATAAGAATGAAGGAAAAAACGAAGGAAGAAAAAAAAAGATGTTTTTCTGCACTAAAGAAGTAGCTTTTCACTTGGACATTTGATGATTCACATTCGTTTTCCTCCAGTGAAGTTTCTGGTCTTATTTTGGATATAGTGCAGATATTCCTTAAAATATTAACATCGTCTGCTTTCTTTAATTTGGCTTCCCGGCTTCCACGTTTTCTTAACAGTGTCCTTGTTTCGAATTTCACTTCAAATTGAAACAGCTATGTGATTAGTAAGTGGTCGGATATTAACCGATAATCTGCTCTTGACCTAGATATGCTTTGTCATTGGAATAGAACATTTTGGATTTGTTCAATTACATGTTTTTACATAAACCGGGTGTCCATTTATCCCTCATCCATCTAAAATACTCATTTTAGATGCTAATTTCTGAAATTAGCATCTAAAATTAGTAAACCGCCAGGTCCCAAAATAAATAAATTAAAAATTAATACAAAAATTATTTTTGTAAACTTTGTCATTGCCGAAGGAAAAAAGTTAATGACAGGTTAGCAGGTTTGCTAACCAATTTAACACCAGATGCTCCAGAGAAAACATGGAGGAGGTTCTTCATGAGAGTTTATGTCTGGAGTTGAAAAGACTGGAGAGTCAGTCGTTAGAGTGGCAGACTGTCGGATTTGGAGCAATATGGTCGACAATGTAATCTTTGACTCTGTTGTGGGACAATGTCCTAGCCAAAGTCGTCGACGTATGCCAGGAAATCAGACCAGAGGAGAGGCTCCCTGGTGCTTCATCGTGTTGAGGAAACAGCGCCAGGATAACGCGAAGGCCTCTCGTAGCATCATTGTGAGGTTCTAATAATTAATGCTTATGGTTGTAACTCGAAGCAGAAAAACGAAGATGTTTTCTTTCCATAGAGAGCAGTTCAATAAGTAGGTGTAACAAGTATCCTATGGTCACAAAGGAGGAAGTGTAGAATCCTATGCTAACGTTAGCTTAGCTCTCCTGGACGTCGCTCTGTCTTTCTGGCCTGAATTTCTGGACATTTCCGTCCGCGTCTTTCAAACTCGCATCAAAAGCCACGCCAGTGTCAATGACAGTCACTTTTCTAGAGGCGTTGTTGGAGAAGAAAACATCGCGCCTGCCGCTTCTGCCTATTTTGGCTCCCCAAAAACTTTAAGTTTAAGTCTCAGGTGAGCCGCTTTCGTACCAAACGTGGCTCCAAATAAACCGCAACATAAAGACTCAGGAAACTGAATTCAAGCGGAGGTTCGGCTCCGAATGATTATTTTGTGCTCAAGGAGAACAGAAGCGTGTTATTTAAATGCTAAACTCGTCCGTCTCCACGGCAGGTGTTTGTGTTTCTGTTATCCATTGAGCTCCTGTAGCCCAGCACGGCTTCACGTGTAAACCGAGAGCAAACACGCCCTGCATCCTAAATAAACTCACCGCGAGTTAAAAAAATAATATAGCTATATATATATTTTTTTACTTTAAAAATGGCATCATTTTCAAGCTGCATTCGAGTTTCCTTTCCGCGCACAGCGGGAGCTCCTGCTTAAACCAACAGCAGTTTTATTCCGCAGCGCCGCGCGCGTTTCCGCGCAGTGTTCATTTAAACGGCAACAATTTATTATACGAATATTTTAGAGGCGCAAACGGTGCGTAAAGCGCACACACAACCCAGTGATTCACACCCTGAGACTATATATATATAGAGAGGCCTATATTATTCTAATCTGACGGTGTTCAAATAGGTGGATGGAGAAAAACTGAAAAAACGTCACTTAAACGCGGCGCAGCTCGTTGATCGCGATGAGGAGCTGATAGATGAGTCTGTTCAAGAAGAAAACGGAGCAGGAGGATGGGAACGGGAACGTGAAGGGATGATAAATGGATGGAAAAACCAAGAGGGAGTGCAGTCTACATAAAACTGCTGCAAAACGAGAAATTTATCAAGATTTGGAGTTCAGAGAGACAAGGAGGACAGGGGGTGGGGGGGGGATGGTGATATGGAAGTAATAATAAAAAAAAACAACAACAACAAAATACACACAAAAAAAGAAAAAACAAAGGAGGCAATAAAAAGAAAATATATTTTTATTTTTGTAGATTTTGTTATGTGCAAGGCCGGCTCTTTGTTGCACACATTTTCAAACACAACAGCTTGTCACATGAAATTGTGCACGGGGGTAACTTTGGACACGTGTTTGTCCTGATGAATTCAATGTGTATTTTTCATCCTGTTCCAACATTTATATGTACATTTCGATATAAACTATGTAGTTTATGTCTTTAAACTTTAGATCCCGATATTTTACACTGGACTGTCGATGAGGGTTTTTTTCTGTAACAGTAATCATGACAAACTGTAGCAATTCTGCTTTCTCATTTGTTTTAGGTTTGGATTGACATATTGCAGAGTTGGACACACCACGTGCATTGCAGTACCTCTGTGACGTGACAAAGCCTTTAAACAAACACATTACTGCAGAAATGTCATAGTAAAAGAAATACAACCTTCCATGTGAGTACATTCTTTCATTCTTATATTTTTACAAATATGTTATTTGGGTCATTTTTGCTCATAAAAATATTTTAATGAAGCCATTTTGAAATGAATACTCTAGTATTTTACATTGATCAAATTGTCCAGACACTTTAAATTGCTAATCATTGATGTCTGTTAACTTCATTGTTAGGAAAAGAAAAAACCTATGTAAAATATGACTTAAAAGAAATTTCACATCGTGATTTAACGCCTTGAAATTGGGCCTGTCTCTTTAAGAAGCTCCTGCGCTTTATGAAACGTCGCTTTCAGGACGTCACCACTACATGGCTCCTCTATTAACCCTTTAGCAACGTTTTTACCAGCATTTCACAGAGAAGTAGCTGGTAGAGTGACCTCTGCAGATATTCACTTTCACCAGGTGTTTGCCAATTGCTGTTGGCTAGTCTGAAGGAGCCGAGCGGGAAAGGGCAGCTCTGTGAGGCGGAAGCTTGGAAACTGCAACTTCGAGGAGGAGCTTTGTCCTCGTAGGCGGGGCTAAGTCCACCCAGGTGTTTTGCGCAGCTGAATGGTTGCCGTGGAGATTGAAGTATTTCTCAAACATGCATGAAAGAATCAAGGCAACACTCCAGGTATGTTTTTGATGAGGCGGCAACATTGTAGCACAATTTAAAGCTCAAAAACATCCAATTTTACAGAATACTGACAAAGACAAAAGAACAAGCAATTTTTAGCAAGCACAGACGACAGAGCAGTAATTTAAATGACAAAAAAAAAGAGTAATAACCTATATCAAGGTTGGACAAGAACTCATTTATCTGGCCTTAATCGTTACACCAACTGGAGCTGAAGTTCCCACAAATGTGCAACTATTTAATACTTGAACTCTGCAATTTGGTCAGAAGATAATGTATGTATCATTTAAACAAATGGTGGCATTCTAGGAAAGAAATACTTTTAATCGCTATAAAGTACGGTAGAGGATCTGTGACGCGCTGAGTGTCTCTCTCTTTGACAAAGACCACCACGAATCGTGTCAATGAAATGGTGAATTCTGTGCAATGAGTGCTTGGAAATCTGGTGGATTCTGTCTGCGAACTGGGAAATCCAGTCGGACATTGACCCAAAAAGGCCAAAGCAACAGAAATGCTTCATCAGACGCAAACCTCAGCCTTATTAAATGGCTCCAGCCATTAGACCTAAACCCTGTTTTTTTTTTTTGTTTTTGTTGTTTAAAAGAAAAAACTGTGGAGCAAGCTCCAGCCTTGTAAAACGTTACAGGAGAAGAATATGTCCCGTCGCGTTGCCAAATGGAGGCTGAACAAAGTACAAACAGCGGAGATCCAAATAACTGTGACACCTTGATTTATTGGAAAGCTAAAAGAGAGATACAAACCTTGTTAAAAATGAGAACGTTTTCCCGTTTTAAGGCGAGATATAAGACTCGTTATAACAAGATTTATACCTCATTAAAACCGAAATATGTTCCCGGTTAAACGAGAGAGCGATCGTAACAGTAAAACGGCAACACCTCGCGGGATGTCTGAATGTCTTCTAGAGGAACGGAGTGAGAACACGGAGAGTCAGAGGGAGTCCCTGTATGCCTATGAAGTGGAAATCCGTCAGAGGAATGCAGTTTTATATCTCGCTATAACGAGATCCCGCTCCTGAATTTATTTCCCCGGCTCTGGCAGCTTCCAAACTTAAACACTTTTGTAGAAAACAAATCAATTATTTTCACATTGGACTTTTGGATTTTCCTTTTTTTTTTTTGTGCTCCACAAAATAATTAGTCGAACTAATGGCTGGGCTTTTCTAAAATGTTCAGAGTGAGATCACACAACTGGAATGAAAAATTCATTTGCACGAAGGCCGACACGGCGGCAACACACAGGACAGAGTGTCGACATCCAGACGGGGAGATGAGCAACCGACGCATCAAACGTCATAAAGCAGATCCCGACTCCGGGAGTCACCTTCAGTTCAGAAAGAAATATAAAGTGAAAAAGAGAAAGGGAACAATCAATCTATTTAAAGGAGATTATGTCACCACAAGTATAATCTTCAGTTTTGAAAATTAAACAAAAAAAAGGAAAACATTTAAGCACCTTAAAATGACAGGATATTCTGTCATTTTAAATATCAACTTCGATTTTGGAAAAATAACACAAATATTAAATTACATAAAAAATACATATATAGAAAATGAAAGCATTAAGTACTGTAAAGTAGATTATGTCACCACAACTATAATCTTCGCCTTTGAAGTAAAAATAAAAACAAACAATAAAAGAAAGGGAAGCATCAGATACTTTAGAGTAGATTCTGTCACTATAACCTTAATCTTCAGTTTTGGAAAAAAAAAAAAAAAAGAAAATAAATGCATTAAATAAAAATGAAGTGAAGCAGTAAGCATCTTATTACAGTTTGCTTCAAACTATAATATGCAGTTTTGAAGCAAAAAAAAAAAGAATAAACACCGTAGAGTAAACTCTGTCACAAAAAGTCTTGGTTTTGTCTGATCTTCAGGTTTTGGAAGAAGGAAAGCATCGGACACGCTAAAGCAGATTCTGTTGCCATAAGTTTTCAAAAATGTATATAAAAAATGTACAGCTAAAATAAGAGGAAAGCATCAAAGCAGATTATGCCACCATGACTGTAGTTTTGACTTTTGAAATAAAAAATAAACAAATAAAAGAGGAAACCAGAAACAAAATAGTCTTCCCGACCGTGTTCATCTGCTCGAGTAAAACCGATGCTGCTTGGTTTCTTTTGAACAATTCACAATGAAACCTGAAGACTCTCTAAGTGAGGCGGGTTTTTATTGTTTAGCTTTCAGATGATTTGAATGTTTTGGCAGCACACGAAATACGACAAAAAATAAAAAACACACAGTGGGGAAAATGAAAAATGTATTGCATTGAGGAGTTGGAGCTAAATAAATGAGTCCAGCGTCCAGTGACAGTGTCTGATCCATCGGTCGGTGACCAGCGGTCAGATTTCAAACATCCCACTGTGGAAGTCACAGCCAACAACATTTCAGCACCAGAACAATCACTGCAACATGTCTTCTCATTTTAAAAAGTCCACTTATTAAAGCTGTAGTATGTAACTTTTATCAAAGAAAATATTTTTCTACATATAGAAACTGTCACCGTGTTGTGACAGTATGGTGTGAGATCAAACTGAACAAAAAAAAAAACAAAAACAAGCACCTCTGCCTTTTTCCGGTGCCAACAAGAAGCCACCACATAGAAACAGGAGGCGGATCTTAGTGCTGTCAATCACCCTCCGTGTAGTGGTGTTCATCCTTCCTCTCTTCTTCTTCCAGATAGCACAGCCTAACAAGGTTTGCATGCTAAGCTCGTTAGCAGTAGTTAACAGTTTTTCTGCAACGGATCAGCCGTTTGTCCGCCGTTAGCACATTTAGCAGCGTTGAACGTGCCAAACGTCCAACGCTAAACATTCAGCGCGTTTTCGCGCTGATTGACATTAAGACCCGCCTCCTGGCTCTGATTGGTTGTCGATGGTGCATTTCTTCAGACGGCAGCAGTAGCCAAGGGAAGTCAGGAGATCAAAATTTTCACAGATTATATATTATTATTATTATTATATTATTTGTCTCATAACATTACGACATGGTGAGAGTTTTAAGAAATATGTCAAAAACATTAAAAAAAACCCCAAAAAACTAACATCCGACATCTTTAACCCCAGCAGCTTGACTAACCGTATCTCCCCCAGCTATTGCCGTCTTTCAGCTGAAGCCCACTCTGTGTCGGACTTCGTCCAGCACGGGTGCGGCCAGCTGCCGGGCCCTGCGGCTCCCCAGGGCCAGCAGCCCCTCCAGGTGCCCCGGGTCTGCCTTCAGCCTCTGAATCTCCTCCCTGATGGGCGCCAGCCTCTGGATCACCGCCTCGCTCACCAGCCCCTTGTACGCCCCCGTGTCCAGCCCCTTGGCTGCCGACACCGCCTCCTCCACGCTGAGCCTGGCCACGGCGGCGTGGATGGTCACCAGGTTGGACACGCCGGGGCGCGCCTGCGGGTCGAAGGTGACCTCGGAGGTGAAGTCCGTGACGGCGCGGCGGATCTTCAGGGCGATGTCGTCCGGGGAGTCGGTGACGGTGATGGTGGCCATCGGCTGCGAGTCGGACTTTGACATTTTGGAGGTGGGGTCGCGCAGGGACTTGACCTTTCGCGTCGAACCTGTGGAGGGAAATAAATAAAAATGTGCTGAAACGTGAACAATGCGAAACAACCGACGGCTCAATGAGACGCAAACACTTGGAATATGGAACACGGGAAAGGAAAGCAGGTTCCAGAACTGTGATATAACAAGAAATGTGACGATGGGAAACATTTATTACATCTTTTTTTTCAGGAACTGTATGACTACAAACTGGTGTCACAGCAATTATGTCCCCACAAACACGCCTCTTGAAAATCATTCCCATTTTTCGTACAGTTTCTTAGGATGTTTTCCCAGCTGAATGGTTGCCAAGGAAATTAAAGGATTTTCCAAACATACATGAAAGAATCAAGGCAACAATCCAGGCATGTTTACGATGAGGGAATTATAACGTGACGTAAAGCTCAAAAATGTAGATTTTACGTAATACTGACCAAAAAAAAAAGGATTTCACAAAAAAATCTAAATTGAGCACCAAGGCCTTTGATCAACAAAGACAAATTTGAGAAAAGTAGTTTCTACAAAAATTTTCATCCGGCAATCTTTGATTATTTTCACAACTTTTTCAACTCAGTGTTTTATGGCGTTTTGTGTTTTTTAAGCAGCAACGCTGCAGATGAAACCAGCCCCTCCCAGAGTCGGTGAAAAGGCGCAGTAATGTCGTCCCAATATGGCCGTCTGGCGTGGGCGTGTTGGCGCAGACGCGTCCTGATGTAAGGCAGACGCATCCCGGTGTGAAGTGAGGAGCAGACGACGGAGCCGGGGTTTCCTTTCTTTTGTCATCCATCAGCAGGCGTCCCTGCCGCCATCTTGCCAGCGCCATATGTCCACATGTGTCCTGTTTTATCATCCCGGAGACGTCTTCATCTCCAGCGGATTAAAAGGCCTTTGAGGCTTTGGTTTGATTTCAAAGGGAAAGTCTTAACTTGTTTGCCTATGCGGAATGAGGACGAGATCCGCCAGTGATTTAAAAAGTATCTATAGACGATACGACAACAAACGTCTTTTATGTGATGAATCAACACGAAGTCGAGCGCGGCTGTAAAGCAGACAGCTTCTTCTTCTTCTTTTGTTTTTTCTAAGTAAATAGAAACCTGAGCAGCATATTTAGCTGCAGCCCTCTTTACTCTGTTGTCTCCAAATAATTGATTCGACACCAGCAGAATGCAGACGTTTCTGATCGATCTGATCGGTTGATCAGATCACAGATCAATCGATCGTTCGGTAAAGTTAAACGTACGGCAGAAATTTAAACCGGGGCTGCCCGTTCACCAAACTTTAAAACGTCAGGCCTGCTGATTTGGACTTTGTCCAAAAGTTTTTTTTTTTTGCATAAAACAAACAAAAGTTGCTGAGCTGGCAGTGACAGAGCCAAAGAGAACAGTGGCCGATTTTCAAAACATTTGCGGAGGATTTTTTCAAGTAAATACCAGCCGGTTACCAAAAAATGGGGTCAATCTATCAGTGCAACTGTTTTTGAAAGAGAGCCATAAAAACGTCCCAGTTAAAGTTTGCAGCAAGTTGGATACTGTTGGATCCACAGCAAATCTGAGGAGACTAAATTCAAACAACGCTCACGCGTTATCTCAAACATGTCAATCCCATGGCAGCACAACGTGTCGGATGTCCGAAAGGAGATTCATACCCAAATTTTAGATTTATTCGAGTCAACCGTTTATCCTTTTATCGTTTTTATTTCAAGTCGCAGAGACGGAAGCCGCCCTGTTAAAGTCCGAATGGTTCAAAGTTTGGAATCCCCCGTTACTCCAAGCAGCTCCACTTTTACGTTTTGTGCATAAATTGTTTCCTACGTGGCCATATGATGCACAAGTTCATCTATTTAGCTGCGTTATGAAACATATGCCCGTTTGGTTAGACTTTAATCTGCACCCCAAAAAAACCCTAAACTTTTCTTAAATCGTTTTTTAATGATTTCTTCTGCTTAGATCTAAAAAAACAAACCATATATCACCACGGTGAAATGAGTTTTATGAAGCTGTCCTTTCTTGAGCGCCGCATCATGTTCAATTGAAATGACAAAACTTAAGTGATGTCGGAAAATACTGGCGTCATTATTTCGAAGGAAAAAGCCGCAAAGGAAAATGTTTTCCTATGAGAGCAGAAATCCGCCTGAAAATCCTTCAGGACCAATAAAATCCACAGGGAGAGAATAAATTCATAGCAGCACAAAGACACAATATGTAGCAATAATAATCCTCAGCACCTCATTTGTTTTATTTTTGAACATCTAAGAAGCTTTTCTCAGGCTTCACCAACTCAAATTTAAAGACATTTTAAGTCAAGACTTTTAGAATAAAGTTTAAGAAATATACCACGACAGATATCTTCAAAAGAAATGCGTATGTGAATGTTTGAGGTTTTTCTCAGGAGACTAAAATTGTGAAATGTATCTGTTTTTTTTATTTGTAATTTTTTTTATTTGTTTTGGTGACTCTCATGTTTCTCACATGGCACACAGCTCTCTACGTCTACGCTTGCAGCCTCGCAAGCCTCAGGCGACGCTTGATGGATCTGCATTTAGGCCCAGATATAACGGGTGCCAAAAACGTTCAGAAATTTTTTTTTTTTAATAGAGAAACATGAGCTAATTAGCTAGATTTTTTTTGTCAGTAAGAAGTTGCTAATACTTGCGAGTATTAATCTTCTAATACATTAAAAAAAAAAATAGTACAGAAACAGACTTTCCTTCAGAAAAACGAAAGGAAGGCAGTGAGGAGAGAGGCATAAAAAGATTAAATATGAAGTGCTAACATGCTCCTTTACTCTGTGTGAAGGAAATTGGTGTGTGTGTGTGTGTGTGTGTGTGTGTGTGTGTGTGTGTGTGTGTGTGTGTGTGTGTGTGTGTGTGCGTGTGCGCGTGCGTGCGTGCGTGCGTGCGTGTGTTGCTCTTACTCAGCAGGGCATGCGGCTCGGGGAACAGCTCTCCGTAATGCAGGTTGAAGATCCGGGCGAGATCCTGAGCCAGCTCCAGGTGCTGGACCTGGTCCTCTCCGACGGGGACGTGTGTGGACCTGACGGTGCATCCAGGAAAGTTTGGAAAGTTGTGCGCAGAGGTTTATTGAACTCAGTCATATTAGGTTTGGAGTCGTCAACTGGCAATAAATCCAGATTTATCTCACACGTCTGAGTCAAAGACGACTCTTTACTACCCTAGGTTTGGATTCTTCCACCATGCACCAAAGCGTTCCTGCTTCTCTAGGAAGGAGGTTTGAACTAGGCCGTTACGTCGGCTGAAGTGCTGCTCCGTTTGAATTGTGTGGAGACATTAACGCTGCGTTTCCATGTATATTGTCGGGAATGCCAACCTCCGTCTCACGGCTCGGAGTAACACAGGGTTTTATTTTGCTCCGTTCAAAAATCCAAAATATTCTATTCATAAAATTTTGATCTAAATGACTTTCAGCTGCATAATTATTACCAATGATGATAACTAATGCATAAGTGTAAAAAACAAACTCCTATGTTTTTTTAGGATGGCGGCTTAAAGTCTGGTTTAGTCAAAAAAAAAAAAACATTTCTAAAAATTCTCATTTTAGTCATTCACAGATTCATTTATTTTGAAATTCGAACTTTTTCTATTAAGTCCGTCTTTTAGGCATTTTTTCCCCCACTGGAGCAGAAACGGAGGCAGATGTTTTGGCTTTCAAATATTACAAGAATAAATCTGCTCTGAGCACAGGATGGCCGCAGATGTGAGTGTGTTGTAGCAAAGAAAACGTTTACAAACTCTGCTTTCAGCAACTATGTAAAGGCTGCTAAGTGGATGGTACGACCTCATCCTGCGTGAGCAAGAACTCACTGAAAAATCAATCGATTAATGGATTTTAAAATTAACTTTTTAGCAGAAGTGAACGCCCGGGTTCTATTGATGGTGGATGATCATTTTTTAGTATATTAACTGTGAAATACGGACGAGGATTTAGTCTCAGAATCTCAGAATTCTGACTTTTTCTCTCAGAACTTTAGACTTTAATCTGATGAGACACAAAAGTCAGTTCTGATGTCAGGACGACTCAAGAATTCTGACAAATAGCAGAATTTTGAGATTACAGTCAGAACTCTAAGTGGTCCTTGCATTTCACTAGAATTCCGACTTTTCAGAATTCTGACTTTTATCTTAGAATCCCATGAAAAAAAAGTCAGAATTCCGAGAAAAATTGGAATTCTGGGATCAATGTCCGTATTATGAGATCCGTAGTAAATAGCAGAATCACTGATCGTCCGACACGTGACCAACAGAGAGTCTGACGATGAGGGAAATCTCACTTGTAGAGCAGGATGTCGGCGGCCTGCAGGACGGGGTAGATGTAGAGGCCGACGCTGCCCTCGTTCTTCTGCTTGCTCTTCATCTTCGTCACAGTTTGAGAGAGAGAGAGAGAGAGAGAGAGAGAGAGAGAGAGAGAGGATTAAATGCATAGTGAGAAAACAAGTGGGTTTTCTTTCACCTCTTCCTGTCCACAAAGAGCCATTTTCACTTTTAACGACTCATCAACGCATTAAGTCATCTGCATTAAGTCATCTAACAAGAGGCGCTGGGAGGCAGTGGCTGCTTCAGGAATATACGAGCTCTGGGACCTGACTGCAGTTATGATTTCAAAAACAACAGCGGCAGAATGAAACAGACAACAGGCACGAGGGAAAACAGGAAACAAAAAGAAAAAGGGGGAGCCACAAGCCAAGACGTGGCAACGCAGATCTGGATCTGGAGGGAGATCCCACTGCAGACGCAAAACACGCATCTGACGTTATAAAACTATGTTTAGATACAAATAACAGCTTGCCTTGTGGAGGGCTCTTCCTACCTCCCATCATAAAACAAAGACATATTTTCTGTTGTAGGATTTTCAGTCTGAGACTCACTAGTCAAGAACTGTTCTTTTTTTTTTTTAAACGGCTACAAATAAACGTAGAACTACTGTTGAGTTATAAAAGACCGCGGCTCTGGTGACCTATATTTATATTTAACAGCTTCAGGTATTAGCGAGGTGAAACGCTGCGTCTGAAAGTCGGGCATTTTCAAGCCGACTTTATTGCTGCTGCAAGACTAAATACTGTGTTTGCCTTTTAAAGGCTGACTATTAAATAACACTACAATAAATTTAATTGAGTTTCTACTTTTAACTATGTCTTTCACACCACTATGTACTCTGTAAAAATGCCAAGTTGTTTTTTTTTTGTTTTTATTTTAGATGTTGGTGGGACAGCTGCTGACGATGAGGAGTCTGGTTGTTCTTAACGGACCGCTCGTCTGGTATCTTAAGATTGTTTTGATTTTAATAAATGGGATGGGGAAAAAAACTATATGTAAAATGTACCTTTTTTTTTTTAAAGAAAAAGTGAGCAAAAAAATTAAAACATACAAAATTTCTATGGGAACCTTTAAAAAAAAAAGAAACATAAAACATGATTCTGTTATTGATACAACAAAAAAATGTAAGAATTTAAATCTGAAGATTTCAAAAATCAGTTACCTGCTTTTCACACTGAGCTAATCCATCTGTGTGTGTGTGTGTGTGTGTGTGTGTGTGTGTGTGGTGTGTGTGTGTGTGTGTGTGTGTGTGTGTGTGTGTGGGTGTGTGGGTGTGTGCGTGTGTGTGTGTGCACCAGGGGGTTCTAACCTTCCACTGGGGTAGGTGGCGTAGCCGGGGCATGCTGGTCAGGCAGCCGAGGATCCAGCAGAACTCGGCGTGCTCAGACACCTGCAGGGAGGATGTAGGGACACACACCTTACACACCTTACACACACCTTACACACACTTTACACACCCGCAAAAACGCTCAGAATTTGTGTAGCTCTAATACAGAATATTTTCTACAGATTCATAACGTCACCATTATTGATATGAGTTAGGAAGACTTAAAACTAAAACCACTGATGCAAACCCTGAATTTTTTTCTCCTACGTATAGGAACTCGCACCAATCCAATGAAAAGCCGTTTCATTTGACACTCGTTTTATTTTCTTGCAGTGTCATAAATAAATCACCAAAAACGCACACTTTGAAAACTGACTTCTTTTTTTTCTTTTCCCCAGAAAGAGGGGGAGGGAAGAAAACAAACAGCAAAATGCACTAGATGGAAACCCTTGTGCTGAGCGAAGCAGAGGAAAATGAGGGTCATTATACTGCCTCCTGGTGGACAGGGAGAGTACTGACTACTGCGCCCTTTCACAAAAAACAAAGCACACCTGCGAAAATACCTTAATAAACAATTAAGAATTATAGTGAAGGTCATCTGCTAGTGCAGGATTCAACTAATCGTTTTAGTATTTTTGACATTTTCGCAACATATTCTATGCATTTTCTTAAAATCACAGTCTGAAAAAAAAAACAATCTGTAATGTTTTAAAATTGAAAAGCGATAACGGCAAACTGGCTGCTGCTGAAAAAATAAGCTGTTTTGCTTTTAGCAAACTTTCAGGGGCCTAGAGGATCAACAACCCAAAAATATTACATGTGAATTTCACTATGAAACAAAATACATCAATAAAAATCAAAAACAAATAACATGTAATAGATGCAATCTGTACCGTCTGCATCCCTGTTTTTAAATGTTCTACTCCGAATTTCAAGGTTGAACTAACCACTTATAGCCACTTTGAATGAAGAGATTTTATATTTTTTCTTAATTATAAATAATTTTGAAATAAGGAATCTCAAATACTTGTAACAAATTTGTAACAATAAGGGTTTTTAGCCTGTCGCAATAAGCAATTAAAATGAGCTCCAGAATTTCCATTCCAATGATTAAAATTTGTTTTAAATGCAATTTTGTTCAGAGACTTTGCAATCTATTTTATTTATGGTTTTTGGTTGTGTGTGGTCTTTTCATGTCTTCCTGCTTATCGGTTCTGGTTGTTTTTTTGTTTTTTTTGGATATTTAAAATATTTTTCCAGTTCCAGTGTTGAGTGCTGTGTACAAAATTAAAGTTTATTAGTGAGAGCAAACTTGCCTTTTTATACAATCATCTTATTATCTATAGTTTAAAACTGTCTCAAAAGGACATTATTGTTGTTTATCACAATGATTTCTGGAACAATTTAAAATTAGTTATAGTGACAGGCATAAGTGTTTGAAATATCTGTTGAATGCGTCTGTTCAGGCAATTAAAAATGATCCCAAAGTATTTTAGTTTAATCATTTTGATCATGTGTTTAAGTGAGAGGCTGCAGTTTCTATGATGCATAAATACAAAGTTACAGAGACGATAGAAAATACTTTAGATGCCGTTTGTTGACACTTCCTTCCCTCTACGAACTTGCACAATTTAGTTTTCAGAGGTTTTTTGCCCTCATTTTCCAACCTAAATCACAAAAACACAAATAGGCCCCTCATTCCTTCAACTACTGGAGCCGTTGCGGAGTAATAGAGTGTCAACGCGGCGTTGAATGAACTCCAGGGTTTGATGTAATGAAGAGGAGGTGTGTGTCTATGAGAGAGCGCCAGCGTTCCTCTGCTTTTCCTGACTGAAGTTTATGAATTGCCATTTAATTGCCATCGCCTGTGTCTCCTGTAGCTGGAAAACGCCTGACGGACGACCTGACGTCACCAAGCAGACAAGCAGGAACACAAAACAGGATATCCGGCGAGCATGCCGGGCTGGGAGGGCGTCAGTCGTTAAATGTCCCACTTCCTTAAAAAAGAAAAAGGAAGATGAGTTTTGTGGATCTGCTGATTCCACTCCAGTCTGATAAGAGATGGGTCAGATGGCGATAACCGCACAGGAAGCGCGTGACGGCGACTGAGTGGTAATTGACCTTGGCGCGTGGACAGAGCCGCACCGCACTTGGCAGTTCGCCTCAGCGATTAGGTGATTAACTCATCATGCAGCCGACGCACAAAAACAGCTCATTTAGGCCGTAGAAATTTTTGGCCGCCTTTTCACAGTCCATTCCATTTCCTGCTAAATACTTCTATGAAACATGTATTTAAAAAGAAGGAAAAAAAAAGAAAGTCCATTAATCAGCAGACCCACACGTCCTTTGAGTACATCCACTCACTCACACAAGCTCTGCTCCCTTCTTCTTCTTTTTCTTCACTTTTTTTTTTCAATGAAGTTGAGTATTTTCTTTGGGCGGCTGTCGTATTTTTACATGTGGAGCAGGCGTGTTCGACATGGGGGTCGTGTCGCTGCCAAGCTATGTGGCACGAAGCTAAGCGGGAATAAAAATAGGCCTGGATGTGTGTGTAGAGGAGGAGGAGGACGAAGAGGAAGAGGAGCGGTGAGGGGAGGTAAAGAAACACAGATGGACTGAACGTAACGCACACATGCGTACCGACTTCCAAAGCTGTAAGAAAAGAAAACACAGCCAGAGTCGGGGCGTGAGGACAGAACAGCTGTTCCTTTTTATCTCAACGTAAACCTGAAAGCCAAAGTGCTGCAAACATGATCCTTTTTACGTAAAGTGAGGCTCAGCGGCTTGTGTTTTTGGCGCTATGCGCACATTAGCAGCAGAAACGGCGGCGATAAGAATCGGTAGCAATCGACCGTGGCGGATATCTGTGGCTGCGTTGGCATGTCGGAGGGTCAGCAACGTCAGAGCTGACAGCCAATAATAAACGCTTTCTGCTGGACCAAATATACAAACGGAGAGAGGAAACTGTGTGCCAAAAGTCTGTGGAGGGCCGTAGGTTCACGCTGGCTTTACGTTACGTAACGTTCTGAGGCGGGTGAAAGTGACACCAGGGTTCCCGAGAATATGAAAGGCGTATATGAGTGATCCGTGCAGCTGCTACAACTAGATACAGGCGGAACAACAGAATGGATGACGCCATGTTTATATGAACCATGGCTTGTGAGAGCTAACGCAGTCTGATGCACCCGTACCTCTGTTTTAACATTCCACTCAAATCTTTTACATCACCAGCTAAAACCCACCATGCCAACGCTTTATTGGAAGGGCCGTGCACAAGACTGGCATTACACTGTCATAAACACGACATCAGTCATGAACGTGAGTGTTGATGACTGTTGTCATGAAGAGTCTTTCGGTAAATAATGACGCTTTGAATGCAAATATCCATTCAGAGTTGGTACTTTTAATGCACTTTGAAAGTATCAGCTTAGCATTATTTGGTAAATATTGACTTTTTAAGGAAAGTTGTATTAAAACTTGCATTAAAAAGAGTTGACTGCATTAAAAGTCATTATGTACCGAATTACACTTCATGACATAAGCCATAAACATGCAGGTGTTATGTCATGAATATGACATATTATGTTCATGACAGGTGTTATGTCATATTTATGAAAGTGTCATGTCGCTCTTATGCACACCCTTCAAATAAAATGTTACCCAAACCATTTCTAGAAATGTGCCACAAACCAGCTAGCTACAAATGTATGTTGTTTATTAAGGAACAAAGACTTTCCCCTACTTTTATTCCCCTGTCCTACTACTGTACACTTCCCTTCTCTTCCAATGGAGTCCAAACACAATGGTAAAAATAACCTTAATGCACATTTGACTCTGTATCGTACATAATTTCTGTCTTATTTATTGTACAGTACTAGGTCAGAAACATGCACACAGTAGAACTGCACGAGGCAGCAATATACGCCACCAAACTCTGATTTCAGTAGTTCTCTATCATCCTGGGGATGACACAGAAGAGACTTTATAACTTTCCATCTCTTTGGTATCTGAAAACAGCAGCAGCAGCTCGATCAACAGCAGGCGGCCATCACTCACGCTCTCCCACCCACCTTAGACTGCTGAAACAGGATCGCCTTCTCTGGGTTGATTCCACAGGCCAGCAAGCTCGCCGCCATGTCCAGGATGTTGTTCCTGAGCTTGTCTGGGTCCTGAGGCTGAGTGATGGAGTGCAGGTCCACGATGCTGTAGAGCACCGAGGGGTACTGGTTCTGCAGGGCCACCCAGTTTTCCAGAGCGCCTAAGTAGTTGCCTAGATGCGGCACTCCGGTCGGCTGGATCCCTGAGAACACTCGAGCGTTTAACGGAGGCTCCTGGGGATGAAGGGAAAACAAACTTGGTATTGCTCAGGAAGCCGGAGCTGGCCTGATCGTAAATGAAATGTGCCAAATTACTGGCCCTGATTAACTTTCTTGCATACTTAAAGTTGTATTTTATGGAGGTCTTTAAATGCTTCTGCCAAAGAGCCTCATTTTAAAGGAACTGGTAGTGTTTCCACCAGCGAACCTAATGCTAATAGGATATCTCCCCAAAAAAACAAACAGAACACACAATAAACATACGGTTACTGAGGCATAGTCCAGTAGTAATACAGGTCTTTTTAAGACCATATAGCAGAAATACTTGTTTCCATGAAATAATCTTCTTCGTGCCCGATTGCTTTAAGAATCCACACGAACCCAAAAATTACGTCACTGAGCATTGTTTCAAACATACCAAACCCACAGGGGGCAGCGTCAAGTAAAGCTAAAACCTGCATCAGCCAATCACAATCCTTCAAAACAACCTCGTCTTCCTGTCAGGAGTTAAAGCATGGCCCCAAATGAATGATTTATGTGGACAGACGGAGAGGATGAACGACTTTTAAATACATGTTCGAATATAAAATTAATACAACACAAGAGTGTTAGTGCTATTAAATGTGGATGTCTAACAGTCTCATGCAGTCAAAGTCTTGCTTCAGATCATTCTTGGCCTTCAGGTCTTTAGGACACGTCTTTCAGGTCTTTCAGCTAGAATTTGCCTTTAGAAGGTAAGGAACCAGCATTCAACTTTGAATGAACAATGCAGTCTACTGTTAGTATCTACAGCTGTGTGGTTAATATACCATAGTTGATAAAACTTAAGATTCAAAACCAGGAAGAAGACGGTCCCCAGAAAAAAAAAATGCATCACCAAAGAACCCTACGTGGTTGAAGCAGTGAAGGTCTGATCCGGGAAACAGCAGACTGGTTCTGCTCTCGTTGTGTGATCGGGCCAACACTGTGTTGCTCCACGTGCAACGCCAAGCTGCACCAAACCACCTTGTTTCTTCTGGCATGGACCCCCCACCACTTAACTTTGGCTTTACAGAGAGAGTTTAACCACTGCCTGAAGCACTATTACTAAATGGCGCAATTAAAGACAGGAGAATTCAAACCACACTAGTATCCAAAAAGTTGGACTTGGGCAAAACTGCAGTGGTCACAAAAACAAAGGCTGTAGGGAAAATGCTCAGTGTTTTATGATTGGGTGATTTTTACCACCAACTGGGCTTTTAAAGTTGAAAGACGAGATTTGACTGTCAATTTATGATCACCTGGAAGTAAAAACACCACCACACCAATTCAGATTTCTGCAATGGCGCAGTGCGGCCATGTTGAATGAGGTTATCTCCATCAGATCTGATGGAAAATAGACATTCAACACCTGCTACATTTGTTTTGCAGTTGTATGTTTTTTGCCATTTTGTGTTCATAAAGAGTGAGGCTCCTTTAGTTTCCAGAGCGGGACTGAATTTAAGAAATCAGGAAGGGAGAATGTGTAGAAGTCTAGATCCAGGTGACTAGGAGTGTGGTGTCAAAAACAGATGGGAGTGGAGAGGCAGCAAAGAAAACTCCGGTTACTTTGGTACTTTTTTCTGCCTTCTCAATAAAATTGATATATAAATAAGCAATTTTAGCTATTTTCAAACAACATGGGGAAAAAAAATGGCAGAAATTGTGAGATTAGCTCATTTTCTGGAAAATTTCACTATGGCGCTTTAACAAGAAATCTCATCTTATTTTGACACTATTGATTAAAGATTTCAGTTGAGTATGAAACGGCACTTTTTACCGCTCGTACTCGAGTTGTTTGCAAAAAACTGAGTCATGAACGTGTGACTTTAATTTTACAATTGCTGACATTCTTAAAGCTGTGAAAGATTAGATGTGCGCGTGGTTTTATACACGCAGATGCTTCTATGCATGCATAGTTTTCCAGGTCCTCTTTCTGAAAAACAGTTTTGTGTATGCATGTGTGTGTTCATTTTAAAACACTTCAATCCATGAAAACGTCGACTTAGTCTTTACCACAACATCGCCGTCCGATGCCGTGACACGGACGGCAGACCATTGACATGAAAACAGTGCGCTTTGTGTCGAATACACGGTAAACTCGCTGCAACGCGGTGCAGTACAATGACTTCTCTGAATCCTCCTCTAGGTTTCCTCTTCGTGCCAACTGACTGCGGCCTTATTGAAACGCACGATGAAGGCTGCACGTTTGATGGAGTGGCTCTGAGAAATCAATCACACGCGAGGTCAGAATAGAAGGTGTTTCATAACTTCTCATTTTCAACAAAATGCCGGTTTTCCCATTTATTGCAAGCAAACATGTAGAGAAAAATTCCTCTTTGTGAGAAATAAGTCTTTAAAAACGCTGAAGGCCGGACCGCCTTGTTAGCCATAAGAGTTCAAAAAGAGAAGTTCAGCTTGAGTTTGCATTGATGTCTTGAAGGCCACTTTGTTGACCTTTAAATCATGTTATGATGTTATTCCTTCGTCAATAACACATCTGGAGTGTTGCCTTGACTCTTTCATGCATGTCTGAGAAATGTTTCAATCTCCATGGCAACCATTCATCTGTGCAAAACGCCTGGTTGGACTTGGCTCCGCCTTCTAGGACAAAGCGCCGCCTTGGAGCTGCAGTTTCCAAGCTTTTGAGCTACCGCCTCGCAGAGCAGCCCTCCCCTGTGACTCCTTCAAACTAGCCAGCAGAAATTAGCAAACACCTGGTGGAACTGTGCGTCTGCTGAGTTCATTGTAGGAGCTACTTTTCAGTACAACGCTGGTAAAAATGTTGCTGAAGGGTTAATTGAGGAGCCATATTGTGATGACTTCATAAAGGTGGAGTTTCAGAAAAAGTGGGAGCTTCTTAAAGAGACAGAGACCCAATTTCAAGGTATTAAATTACAAATTCAAATTTCTTTTAAGTCATTTTTGTTAATACTGTCCCTTGAACAGCAACACCTGGACATTTCAGAGGACCCCATTTTTAAATCTGCTCCTCTCAAAACCCCCGGGGATCTCTGCGTTATCGCCTCGAATCTGACTGGCAGTCACATGTTCCCCAGCTACAGCCTCAGAGGTTATCATAACTAACCACTAAAACCTGACGCGTTCA
The DNA here is from genome assembly GCF_027474105.1 of Poeciliopsis prolifica. Taxonomy (NCBI): domain Eukaryota; kingdom Metazoa; phylum Chordata; class Actinopteri; order Cyprinodontiformes; family Poeciliidae; genus Poeciliopsis; species Poeciliopsis prolifica. The sequence continues at coordinate 1,359,319 of NW_026562382.1, forward strand.
GAGGAAATCCTCTTCGCCCACTGCTATCTTGACAGCTTGCTGAGCTCCATCACCTCCAATCTGGCTGAAGGACGGCTAAAGGCGAAGCGTCTCCCGATCAGATAAAAGCCGCTCCCTCTCCCCAAGCAAGGGCCTGCGGCGTCCAGATCTCCGGGGCTCGTAGGGGATCGGGTATCAGCTGCTCCGAGGACCAACAACATCCCCATCTACTGGCCGGCAGGAGAGGCTTTCTACCAGGAGGCAGGCAGGAAGGAACTGGGTGCTTATGTCATTACCGAAGGGGTAATTGTGCTGGAGTGCCACTGATGCTGAGAGCCTCTTAAGAGGTGTCAGGATTGATTTGGGTGCGGACTGGGCCCTGTGCCTGGCTCATGTGTGTTCTCACCTCAGACTGACACGCCTAACGCATGTTTCCCCCCACCCTCCTCCACTCTGTGGCCCCGGGGAGGCCATTAGCCATGCAGACATGGTAATGGTGTCATTTGAACCAATTGAGTGTCAAATAAGAGTCAACGCCATGACTTACTGGCCACTGGGCAATCAAGGGCCTAGTGCGCATTACCCCTGCTTCACCAGACACCTCGGTGTTACTTTTGGTGTCCAACAGCTATATGAACATGTGCTTTAATAGCTGTTGGAGGAAAAAGAGGTAAATCAGCCGCGGAACGATGACAGACGAGACGGGGGATGTTGTAAAGCAATTTATATTTGTAATGAATCCTACTATGCAAAGGGAAAAGTAAGGAAATATCACCAACTACTACGCTTTAGCTTAAAATGCCTCTGCGTACGTTCATATTCTTACTTTTGAAGTACTTTCCTGGCGCACAAATGTACTCGCTGCATATATAATGATACCTTATGAGCCACTAAAACAACACGGGGACGGAGTAAATGCACCGCATGCAGATTCCGACTTCAACACCCTGTAAAAGCACGAGCTAAAATACATTAAATTGTTTTTGGAAACAATATTTCTTTCTTTCTTCACAAAGCAGCATTTTATGGCTTCTGCTAGTTTACACCTAACAAGAACAAATCCACCTAGGACACATGGACAATCAATTCATTCTGAGTTACTAAATCTCCAAAATGAAATTATTCATATTTGTCATAGTTTTTAATGACATCAAGACTGGTTAAACATTGTGATTTTATTGTATAGCATTTGCAGGAAGGCTTCTGGCAGCTTGTTTAACATTGTCTGATAATTCCTAAAATAAAAGATGTTTTCTTTCGTAGATACCTGGGTGTTTTTTTCATAAATAAACCAAAAAGAAAATAAGCAATCTCTCGAAACCTTTGATTAGCATCAACATAAGTTTCAATTGTTTTGAAGATTATGCACTTGGAGAGAGTTGGCCATAAGTTGAAAACACAAGACTGAGCAGAGCAGATGAAAGCTGCAGATGAAAAGGTCCTTAATGTTATTGCAGTTCACTCCGAGGGGCACTTGGATGCCTGTACTAAGTTTCAAGGCAATCCATCAAACGGTAACTGAGACACACAAGAAAAAAAAAAAAATCACCGGTTACTAGTCCGAGTTACGATGGGGCAAGAAAAAGCCTGGGGATGTTCAGAGACGGCATCAAAGCGACCTATGGCCAACGGTCCAATCTCACACTAGCTTTCTAGAGTTTTCTCCAAGATGGACACCTTCAAATCTAAAATAACGGACAAATGGCGTTTGTCCCCACAGGCACAACGTAGACGGACCGCGCCACTGTCGAGGTGACGAAAACCTTCTTCGTCCGTGTCCACCATATGCTTCATACATTAGGCACCATGTGCGTGGGACATCAACCCCAACAGCTGGAAGGTTATGTACACTGAAAAGGCCATGTTTTCACACTTGCAGTTCCTTTCCTGGAATATGCGTTCGTTCGCCGGTGTGTGGTAGTGTCCATTGGGACGGATGTCGTGTGCAAACGCAGGCGATTCTCTGTGCACGTTGTGGTCTTAGCCCCCATCATGATGAGTGGAGTTGTGAAGGCGTCCGTTCATAAGGTTTTGACAGCTCACATCATGGTCTGGCAGGCAGTGGAAAGAAATGACAGCCAGTTGAAAAGAGCAACATGACCAGATTTCTCACATCACCTGCGACATTTAAAGTAAAAACAACATCTCAGTTGCTATGGAAAAGAGTTAACTTTGATCAATAAAGCTGAAGACGTCGGTGTGTCTTTACTGTTTTAAAGACAAAATGGTAACGTAGCTGACACTTTAATGTTATCTTTTACCAACAAATAGCATAGCTACCATTAATAAAACAGCCATATTCCTGGAGATTATCCAATGGACCCTCTGCCTCTTCACGGTTCATTATTCGCAGATTTTTTTTTGCAGAACTCAAAAATGTCTATGAAAAAAATCACCACTGGGCAATCAAGGGCCCAGAGAATGTCAAATTTTTTTGAAAATGGACCTTCAGAAGCTAAAGTACCCAAGTATGGTGCTACTTCAGATGCCATTGGCTGGCGTTTGAAAAGCAGCCAATCCAAGAACTCCATTCATTTTCTCCTGGGGCTTATTGGCTGTACAGTCAAGAGACGAGATGAGGAATAAGGAAGATTGTAAATTTTAACATTGAGCCCCAGTAGGATTGCCATGGTCTAAATAAACCATGTGGTAAAAATTCAGACTTGAGCTTGACATGGTTTTTAGTGACGAGTTGTGTCCTGCAGGATTTATAGACGTACAGCCTTGCTACACTCCATGACATCATTCACGATGCCTGAGCTTGTGCTCACAAACGGTCCATTCCACATCCCCGACCCGCTCTGTGCTGCTTTTCAGGGCCCATCCATCATATCAGAGCCTCGGCACCCTGGAGCGGTCCACTGACATCTCTCTCAACAAGGAGCCGAGGAGAGGGCGCGACACTTGACCACGCCGGTTTCAACACGTCGCACCAACACCTGGCAGCGCCGCTCGCCCGGCGACGAGCTCCAGGTCCGACTACATCCAGGACTCGGGGACGGGCCCGTGGTCGGAGGACTTCTCATGAGGACTTCTCCTGCTGGGTGTCTTGCACACAGGACTCAGTGTTCCTCCTCTTTTCCTGGACACAACGGGCGTTCCCATTAACACCAGCGCTACGCTGAAACTCGGCTCATTCCCGCGTGCCTCTCTTCGTCTCGGCCGTCCGCTCACTTTGGGGCCTGTTAAAACCGGAGACCAACAGAGTGCCACTTCAGACCGCTATCAAACAGGAAACGGGCCTTACTGTATTACCCTTCCTCACCCCCGAAGGCGTGTGTGATTTCTGCCGCTTGAACGTGCCACAGCATGAAACAAAGTGCATTTGACCGCAAAGGAAAACATTCATACATGAATGTCCATAGACGCACGGAGCTAGCGGAGGATAAAGATAGAAATACAACAAAAACTGGGCGGGGGGGATTGCTGTAAAACTTGAGTTTTGAGTCTTAGTGAAGAACTTTCCCTTTTTCCTTCCCCAGTCGGAGTTGTATGTTGGAGGGGCAGCGAAGGGGGAAGGCCCAGAAGGAGCGTTTGATTAAATCTGCGGTTGACGTGTGGGACAGGTGAGATTGATGAGGTTCCTCTGAGCTTCACACTGTGCGGAGAGCGGGGGTACAGGAACAGAACACTGCAGTGTAGCAGGACAGGGCTCGGGGCCCGCTGGGGGCCCGCTCGCGCAGTGGGGTCCCTCGGCTGATTAATGGGACTGGAGGCCCTTCAAAAACAGGCCCTCCCCCCGGCCCCGCAGACGGGGCCTGACAGTCCTCCAAAAATAACCTGGCAGGGGTGGCAGCCCACGGCCTCCGGCCCTAACAGGCTTCTGAAGGAAGCACCAGAGTCTGGGGGGACATGAGCGGCTCCCGCTCGGAGCCGGAAGCCGCTATCAGCCTCATTATATACTGAACATTAAAAACCTTCTCTGGTCAGCTGCCTATAAAAGATTTTATCCATAACAGTTTTAAAAAGAATGTTTTTTACCGCTGAAGAATGCCAGCCTCGCCCAGATTGGCTAAACCGGACAAGAGAAAAAATTATACAAGAGGACAAGTTTCTTTTTTCTATTGGCAACACCCAATACCATTAAAGTTGGTTTTGGGGATACAATAAGAGTTTTTAAAGAACGTGCATAAATATTTCGGTCCAGATTTTGCTGCTATTTACTACAGTTGAGGTTTTTAATTCTACGGTGACGCTTGTGTCAGTTAGCATTCAAGATGCTCCCTTTTGTGTTTCCAGCAAACAGAGTAAAGGTTTCTGTTCATCTAAAACTTTATTTTAAAGAGTCTCTGTTCAGTGCAAAACTGTGCCGGTCAGATTTAATTCAAAGAAATATAAGCGGGTGTGTCCAGGTCCAGTGTTTGTCCAGGTCCAGTTTACACAGCAGGCCAATGCACCCAAATCCAAATGTTTTGCCCATATTTGAGGTTTTCATGGCAGTCATGGCTCAACTCTGATCTTTTTACCTCCCCATAAAAAAATAAAAAACATAGATTTCTGCCACTTCCGTATGCAGAATCGGTTACATATCTGACTGTTTTCAAAGCCAAAACAATCAGACGCTGTTTTTGATCTGATTGTGTCATTCATGTGAGACAATCGTCATAATAAACATGTCATGTAGAAATGAAACTTTGAAAATCAAAAATTACACAACTTCATCTTTCAAAATGTTTGCTTTAGTCGAAGCATTGATTAGTTCTCCAACTTCACATTACTTTTGTGCGCTCGCATATGGAGCAGCGGTGAAAAAGCATTAGCTTGTGTTTTTCTTTTTGGCTGCTTGTGTTGGATCAACAGTTTTCTTGTTTTGTTTTTCTCCACCTCCTCCAGTGTTCCAGTCCACACTTCAGTTTTTACTCAACTCAGGAAACAAATGACTGACATTAAAGCTAATACCTGAATACATACACACACACACATAAAAAAAGGTCCCACCACAGCAAAAAAAAATTTAAAAGAAGAAGAAGAAAAAAAACACCTCAAGTGCACACGTCGTAAATTTATCAGTATGTAATTATGGTAACACTCAGGGCAAGCCTCCACCTCCAACATCTCAGTGGAGGTTAGTCATTTCCTCCTGCAAAGGCAGCAGAATTGTGACCGGAGTGGCAGCTCAAAAGGCACAGTATCGCATGCTCGGTTTGTTTTAATTAAAACTCCGACGGTCAGGAGAAAAGCTCAGGCAACACAACCGAAACGTTACGGGGCTCCCAGAGCTCCGCCGCGGCTGCTTTTCTACGGACCGGTTCTGTAATTCGACTTAGTGAGATGAATTTTCAACAACAGGAATAAGGAGGCACGCGGGACTGCTGCTGAGAGAGGGAAAAAAAAAAAAAAAGGCTGAACGGAGAATGATTACGACAGACTTAGTTACACTGGAGGGACTGCTGTGAATTAGCTGGCTTTTCTGACAGTTGAAAATAAATAGGGCAGTTAATGAACATCCTCAAAGGAGAGGCCACGTTTCCCCCCACTCTCGCCGGCCTCTCCCATGTGGCGCAGGAGCTGCTCTAATGGTTTTAGCTGACACCCGAGTAACTGAATTTGAGGCTAACTGGGGGGAGAGAGAGAGAGGCAAATTAGAAGTCACTTCCTCTTTCCTGTAGCCTGCAGCTGACATGACTGATATCAGCCAATAACTGGACCACAGGAGAGAGATATCAGAACGCAGGGCTGTAAGGTCGAAGACACAAATAGCTGGCCTTCGTTGGGACGCTGATTGTTAAGATGTTTTCACTTGCTTCAAATGGTAAAACGGTGAACGTGAAGTTTTCCCTTCAACTGGAAATTGTTTTCATGAATGTAGGCAGTTCCTTTCGGGTTGAAATTTTACTTCAAGTTGGGTCGAGGGAGGATGAGCAACATCTTTCTTCTTTGACTAAAAGAAAGTCGCTTTAGAAGTGGTTTTGGTCCAGCTGAGTTTATAACTCTTTTGTTTGTTTGTTCGTTTGTTTTGGTTTTGGAAATTTTTGTCAGCCTTTACGCCGAGAGCAAAGGGATTATTGTGTCAAATGTTAAAGGGTCAATATTATGCATTTTCCAATATTATTCATTTTCCACAATCAACTACACAACTTCAGATGTTACAAATTATGTATAAAATATAACTTTAAAGTATTTGACTTTGCAATGTAATGCCTCTGTCTCTTTAAGAAACTCCTACTCTTTCTGAAGCTATGCCTTCAGGAAGTCATCACAACACGGCTCCTCCATTAAACCTTGACCAACGTTTTTCCAGCGTTTTCACTGAGAAGAAGCTCCTGTGTTGAGCTGAGCTGATGCCCAGCTCCACCAAGTGTTTGCTAGTTGCTGCTGGCTAGTCTGAAGGAGCTGAGTGGAGAAGTCATGGGGGAAGATGGAGGATCGGAAACTTGGAAACTGCGGCTCAGAGGATGCACTGCGCCTTGAAGGCGGGGCTAGGGTCCCCCCCAGGTGTTTTGCACAGATGAATGGTTGCCATGGGAGATTAAAAGATTTCTCAAACACGCATAAAAGAATCAAGGCAACACTCCACGTATGATTTTGATGAGGGAATAACTTTAGAACTTGATGGAAAGCTGAAAAGCGTTGATTTTGCACAATACAGTGCTTGACGTTCAGTTGCCGTAGCGCTTAATTTAAGATATTGTTCAGGATTCTTCTGTCACCTCCTGGTCATCAATGCACTCCTGTAGTAATTTTCACGAGTCAGTGACTCCGGTTCCACAGCTCCATGTTTTCTCCCTCTATAATAATTTTTATTGTGCTCCTCTTGTGAACTCGAACACATGCGCTTTTGTGAAGGATAAACTCACAGCAATAAGTTGTGTTAACTTTTCAATTAATTTTGTCATATCTCCATGAGTTGTGTAAACGAGGGTGTTAAGGTGGGAGCGGAGAATAACATACCAAAGATCAAACTCTGTTTAATAACATTCATTATCAGATCAGATATTTTGTTCCTACAAGCTGATTAAATACTTCTAACGTAAAAGATGTAGTTATTTTTAGGTGATGAGAGTGAAAACACTATAGAAATGTGTACTTGTTCCACGAGGCGAGGACCGTTCTTGCATAATGAGAAAAAATTACAGTATTAAATTATAACGAGTCACAATTTAAGAACGAGGAGCTATCAGAAGAACTTGTAAAACAATATTTAGACAATTTGTCTTGTTAAATCGACTTAATGATATTCGCTTTCTGAGTTAAAATTCGAGACGATTCTCTGGTTGTGTCTTCAAGGCAGAAGATCAACCTTAACTTTCAAATTGTACCACTTTTAAGAGTTTCACAGTGAATTGCTTTGGGTGTTGTTTTGTTGTTGCTTTTTTCATCTGCAACCTAATTTTCTTTTCTTTTCTCTTTTTTTAATATGTTGGGCTCAACAAAATAGGTCAGTTTTACCATGTTAACGTCACAGTGAGATGTCTGTTTCCAGACTTAAAATTTAATAATAGAAAACCTTGTCATTTTTCGCTAAAGTCATGATGAAATTTGCCGAGCATACAAGCATATTCTTATAAATAATAATTGAATCGGTTTATTATTTTCCGGAGTGCCTTTTAAAGCGGGGTTTGGGTTAAATGTTTTCTCACATGTGTGTAAATTCACATTGCAATGAATCCACGTTGCTCCGCAACATAAAAACATGACGTCAACCTGTCACGTTAAACCCCGTGGACGGATATTTTTCAGCGTTTTTAGCAACTACAAGTTCGTTTCTAGACTTTCGCTGCTTTAAAACGCCTCCAAAGGTTGTCGCCGTTGTGGCGGTGCTTCCACAGCCCAGTGCTGGCAGCACGTTTAGCGGAGACTTCTACCGCCAACACAGCTCACTGCTCTGTTTACAGCAGACAGGCGGGATGACCTGCTGCCGACAGCACCAGTGTTCTCTAACCTTAAAAGAAAAACTCGCGCTAATGCATACTTTTCTCACAGCCGAGACCAGAACTGCCTTCGCTCTACGACACGTACCTTGATTTCCGGGCTTCCTGCAGCGCAGAAGCGCCTTTTCGGGGGTTTAAACCTCTGAATGAAGCAGATGAAGTGTTTCAAAGTGGTCCGCAAGGGGAGCGCCATGTTGGAATGTGAGTTCACTCTACGGTGGCTGTGAAAGGACAATAGACTCAACCGCGTTTCAGTTCCGAAGGAAAACAGCCGAGCAGGAGTTTTGGCAGGATCCAGCAACCTAGAACCGTGAATGCTATTTACCGATAAGAGAGGGGGAAAAAAATCACAAAATAAACCAGGAAGCAAGGCCAAGCTAGCCAACAGAAATAAACATAAACAAAAGAGGAAGTTGAATATATAATACAGTTTCTTTGGCGCACAAATAGTAACTGACGAATAAAAAAATAATGCTGTGTTAAATTCAATAAAGTCTTCACTTAACTTCAAAGTTTTCTCTTTTTTATGCTACTTTTCTTTTGCATCACCCTGTTTCCTAGCTCACCAACTGGCTGCATGTTCTGTTGTCAGTATGCGTTTCACACCGGAAGATAAATGGTGGCGCACAAGCTGCTTTTTTTTTTGGTTACCTTTAAGCATTTTATTTGTATTTGGTTTTGCTGTTTTGTTTTAAAGAAATGAACCATAGTCTATATTATAGGTAAAGGTAAACAACATAAAAATCACTTTAATCTAATTTATGACTTAAAACTAGTTTTGTTAATGATGACAATAATAATAATAAATAATTTATTAGTAGTAGTTGTAGTAGTAGTGTCAAGAAAAATGGGATATATTGCCATATATTATAATTTATTGACTTTGTTTTATTTTCATAATAATATAATTATGATTATTGTCATCCTTAGAGTACCCCAGCTAGCACTGAACGTCCTGTCAATGTCCGCTGAACGTTCGCTCAACGTTTTCCAGACTTTGAAATGAAACGCCATTAAAAGTCCGGCGGACTTTCAAAATACTTCATTTAGTTCACATGTTCTTAAATACAGTGAGCTAAAATGAACTGAACTAGTAGCATGATAGTGCATTCAGCAACTCCAGCAGTAGCCATCGTAGTATCTTTCTTCCGGGAGTCGTATATTTGCAAATTTGCTCAAATGTTGTCGCGTGAACCAGATTTGTTTTGCAAAACTAATTGCTGTGACATAGAGTCAAATTAGACACATTTCTTTTTCAACAACAGCAACAAAAAACCTCTTTCCCTAACCCATCTGGGTTCTCTCGCTGAACTCCAGACTCCTTCTCTTTGTTCCGTATGCGTGTCTGAGCACCGGGTAGCCTATAGAAGGCGAAGATAATGCAACTCCACCGCTCCCATCGCAACATTTACAGTAGGTTATAGAAATGTGTCAGACATGTGTGGTTTCCTCGTCTTCGTGTCAATTAACCGGTGTTGTGTCTGGCTGCCTTCTCGACAAAGCAAAGCGACGTTTCCCAGGCAGCAGCTGCAGGACTCCTCTCTCCTCTGCACCTCAGCTCATTACAAAGTGGCGATATACATGCTACGAGTGATTATGCTCCACGCTGGCTAAGGTTACAACATGTTTGCAGGGCACAACCGGCTGCTCTCGGTCGCTGGGACCTCTTGTTTTTCGGAACATCTGCTCCTGATTTTTTTTGTTCTCCCTCCCCTCCACCTTTGTGCATCTGGTTGCATTTGCAGAACAAAATACTATGGACTATCTTTCCATATTCATTATTATTTCCTCAGGCACCGTGTCGGGGCTCTTTGGTGCGTCAGATTTGGACCTAAGCTGGTATGTTCTCTCACGCCTGGTCCATGTGAGACCTAGTTTTGGGCCGGCCAAGAAAGACTGGTTGGGAAATGGGCTTAGATGTCGACTGGTGTGTATGTGTGTGTGTGTGTGTGTGTGTGCAGAGACATCATGCTCCTGTTTCCTGGCCACCCTGTAGATGCCGGTCCTCTTGCTTCCCCTTTCTTTTCCATCTCTTGCCATCACATCTTTGTGAATCTCATTAAACAACTACTCAGGTAATGTGATATGTGGAACAAAGTAATGCACAGATAAAAGCTGCTGCTGAGATCATCTAAAGCAGGTCCAACACAACGTGGTGATGTAAGTGGTGAAAGTCGGCTCTTGTTGGATAAGAAATCATATAAAGGGCATTGTAGATAAAAAAATAAAATAAAAAAAATGGAGGAGATTTTGCCTCCCCACCCCCAAAAAGCTGAGATTTTCTGGAAAAAACAAGGTAACCTCTAAGTGTGAAAAGTTCCGTATTTGCTCGGAAATATTTTTTTAAACACAGAAATTTCCACTTTATTAATATTATTATTATCTTTAGAAAATTTCGAGACTCATCTCAGACAGTTTCTTGGCAGAAATTAATTTGTACTTTTTTTTTTTAATCAATTATAGCCCTAATACGGATTTGTACTTTCAGCACAGCCTAAAATATGGAACATTTTAGAATAATTTCCTGTATAACATTTTGTTACATGACGACATCTAACTCTTCACAAAGTCTGTTTAGAGGCCAAACGAGAACTTTTCAGTCCACAGATACAAGCTTACTAAGAGCTGAGTATTGTTTTGAGCTAAATGACAGAATAGTTAAATAGCTTTTTTAGAAGAGAGAACAGCGAAGCAGCTGTGGATGTAACCGATGTTTAAATATTTGTATTCACTCCTGTTTCATCATGGCTGTTCTACTTTATGTCTTCTAGATTTCTGCACATAATCTGGAGCAAATAACTTTAAAAAACACACACACAAAAAACTGTCTGTCATTCAATTTGTAGCCGAGAAAAAGAAACAGAAACTCCGCAGTCTGATCTCCAGGGAGCGCCCCGAGGCCGACCAGGTGATGAGTGAAGATTTCGTGCTTTCGTTACAAATCTTTGCCACTTTTCACCAATAAGGCGATTCATTTTACATGCTAATCCAGATCTCCGTAGGAATGTTTCTCCCTAAAATCCGTATCGAAAGGATCTTTGGGGATCCTTTTCTGGTTTCCTTTGTCTCATTTGGTGTCTTCTTTTTTTCCCCCCCTTTAGTATTTTTTTCCTGGAAAAACCCCGCCCATTTTATCATTTTGCTTTCTGTATTCTTCACTGGAATGTTAATCTTCCAAGCAACAGTTTTATGCAACGTTTACAGACTTGTGGAATGGACAAAAACAGTCTGTGCATCGATGTTGGAAGGAAAGTCCTTCTGGTGGTGACCGACAGTCCACCTGTCATAATACAGAAAGAAAAAAAAATGTCTGATGGAGGGGTGTGGGCTACAGCCTGATGATGAAAGATGGGCTGTCCCCTCTGACATTTCAGGCGGTCAGAGTCAACAGGACGACCACCACCCAGGTGGCTGAGTGGAGGGCCGGCCAGCCAGCAGACAGACACTGACCGAGCAGTATGCGCGCCGATTCGAACAGCTGAAGAAGAGAGCAGACGTCCCGCCGTTGGGGGCCATCAATCACACCCCGAGCTAAAAAACACCGGCGTGTGGAATCTGGCTGAAGGGAATCGAAAATTAGAAAAACAACAATAAAGCGCGATAACAAGAAATGCAGATATATAACTTGTCGGGAGACCTCACACACGCTGCTCCCTGACAGGACGAGCCTCAGCAAGCATAATAAACATCCAGGACAAAGTATTTTGTGCAAAGCAACGTTTGGCTCCCAGGGGAGAATCTGGGTCTCATTACGGATACGTGGGACGGTGCATGTGTGAAATGGGGAGTTGGACTCGTTTCTCTTCTTCGCTACAACAACAGCAGCGAAGTGCATCTGGATGCTCAAGCTATCAGTGAGCTTCGCCGACGTTCACATGGTTGTTAAAGGAGCGGTGAGGGAATCAAGTGTTAACATAAACCTCTCTCAGGAGAACAGCAGCGAAGGACCAGGACGTCTTTGGGTCCTAAAGCTGGAGAACCACTGGTTCCGATGAGGCGGCTCTTAATGGTCAAATTGACTTTTTAGAACTTTCCAGAGCAACGCCGCCGTCTCAGACGGAGCTCCTCCTCAGAGCTGCAGTTTCCAAGCTTCCAACTCACAGACCAGGCTCCTCCCTTCGCTCTCTATTTCCCCACTCAACTCCTTCAGACTAGCCAGCAGCAGGTAGCAAGCATGTCAGTGCAATGCTGGTAAAAACGTTGTTAAAGAGTTAATAGAGGATACGTGTTGTGACGACTTCCAGAAGGCGGCGATTCAGAAAGAGCAGGAGCTTCTTAAAGAGACAGAGGTCCAATCTCAGTGTGTTAAATTAGTCAAATCTGAAAGTCAAATTTCTTAGAAGTCATGCTTGATACGTATACCAACCAAAGGTAACATAATTATTTGACTGTGCTATAACATGGCACCACATTTCTGGAAAACTAACTTTCAGATTAACTTTATTCAAACTTTCCCAAAGTCCCAAGAAAACAGTTTGCATTTGCATATTTGGAGTAGAACCAAAAATGATTCTTGTTCGATTTAGTTGTAGAATTATTTTCATTTAACTAATCATTTTTTTCATCTTCATGCATCCAGTATTTCAATGTTTCATCAAAACTGACGAGATCCAAGTCTTTGTGACTAGAAGGTCTCCTTAAAATAATATTTAGAAGTGAAAGATTAGAGAACGTTTAAAAAAATATAAATTTACAGAAATTTGGCTATTTCAGAACAACTCTGTGTGAATTTATTACAAAAAAAATAAAATATATGGTTTTGATAATAAAAATACTGGCCATTCATGGAAATCAGAGTATCTACTTAGCTCAGAAAACACATCACAATTTGACTTTTTATTTCCCACAAGAACCACAATCATTATTCTCCTCTTCTGGCCCCTTTTCTGTGTCAACCAGTTCTACCTGTTCATGCAAACCTTTGCTTGTATATCATCATACACACTCCTGTGTGTGTGTGTGTGTGGGAGTGTGTGTTTTAGCAGTGGGCGTTTGGGGGTCCCACGGGAAGCCGCGCGGTTTCAGCACCTTGTCTCGTCTCCTGTTGTAGCGTTGACAGGACGGCGGCGAAGGGTCAGACGGGGTGAAGCGGAGAATTACAGCCAATCGGACGGTTGCCTCGTTAACCTCGCAGTGTGGCGCTATTTTTAATAAGTCCACTGTTTATATTTTGGGGTTTTTTGTGTTTTTTTTTTTATTGAACATACTTTTTAAATAATGCCATGGTTTTCTACTTCTACATTTTCCGATTTGGCAACAAATTATGCAAACTACAAGGTCTAATTAATAATTCTTGGCTTGGGTGAGTTTCTACCTAATGGCAATAAGCTCACATATCTGTAAGTTGTCACATTTTCTCTGCTGCTCACTGTCTGGTCTTCATTTGCATTAACTTCCATTGTTATCTGCTATTTGTTTGCGTGTCATTCCACTTCAGTCCAGCTGTTGGATTTGGGTTTGTGGCCAATTTAAAGGCAGAATGAGGGGCCAGCCCGGGGCACCGTTCATGCTAGAATCACTCCTGGCAGTGACCTTAGGAACTCAGACAGAAATAATGCATCTGTACTTCACTTAATCGACTGTTAACATAAAGAAATTTCATTCTTGAAAAAGTCTATCTAATAGAGGTACGCGATATGGCATATTTTGATATCGATACAATAGTGATTAAAAACAGGGTTGGTATCGCCGATTCCGATACTGATACCGTTACCAATGCCGATACGTTTCATCATTTAAATTTGACAGTTTTTTTCTTTGTGGAGCTGAAACAAAAGTACCGATCTTATTGCTCCAGCATCAATCCAATACCGACTTTATTGATTCGCGTAAACTTAATAAAAACTGGGCTGAGTCATATAATTTAGTAGAGATCATTGAGATTCGTGAAACTTTTACTGTATATTCTACAACAAAACCATTAGGCTTCCTAATTTAAGTTTGCCACGGTCACCTTGTCTGCGTGTCTCTCATGAAAAACAGGAACGCTTGCAGCCGAATCAGTGCGAGCAGCAAGCGCATTACACATGTTTATCGGCCGTTTCCAAAATAGAGAGGGAACGAAGGGATGAGCAAATGCCAGCGTAGGACGTAACCAGAGCCAGATTCTTCAATCCATCAGGGCCCCGGTCGATCGGCCAACGTCTGGCATTAGACCGAAACTCTGTGCCGATTCCACCGCAGCAGAGACCCGCTCATTAGTCAGCCTGACAGCGTTCGTTTCTTCCCTGTGAAGTGGAAGACAAAAGCGGTTTCTCTGGACTCAAACCCAGCTCTCTTCCTCCCTCCCCCAATCTGCCTACTGAAGAAATTAGAAGGAGAATGCAGACAAACTCTGTTTAGATGACAGGTCTTCAACTCGTTCTAACTTCTACCGACCTCGATCCCACAGCCAAATGTAGTTTCGGTCTTCTTTTCCATCATTTAATCATGAGTATTATCTGTCATTTTTTCACATTGTTTTTTACATGGGACAGCCACTTTGATTGCGTCACGTAGAGAAGAAGAAAAACCCCCAGGGACATGAAGCCGCGCTCTCCTGGCATCGATTAAAGGCGACATGTCATTATATTTTAGAGGCCAAGAGGAAAAAAAAAAGATCCTGAAAGTGTGAAACATAAATATATCCCAGTTCCATTGTTCTCAAAGCAGATCATTTATTTTACAAAAGGGCGTCTGGATTTTTTTCTGTATTTTCTAGAGCGATCACCCTCACTCAATGAAAATACTCTGCATCTCTGTTGGAGACGCGTTCGAGCCAGCGCTGTGAAACAGTCGACATCTTGGGTGAAAAAGTGAAGTAGCGAGCCAAAGCTGCGGAGGACAAACTTCCAGCTAACAGACGACAGACGCATCATGAAGCTTATGAAGCTGCTTCCTTTTACAATTATTGTATTCTTTGCAAAATGTCTGATCTTGTTTAATCAGTGATGGTTTTCCTGGAAAACTCTGCATGTATATTTTCCCACAATTAGCAGAACCTGCGACTCTTTCAAGAAAAATTTGTTTTATCTGTGTCCGAACCAAATGAAGGAGGGAGTTTCCTTTAATATATTGATTTGATTAGGACAGTGCACATTAAACAATGTTACCACAGTTCGTGACAGTGTTAAATGGCAGGAATTAGCGCAATGGATACATTTCATCCTTTGACCTAAGACAAATAAGCAGAAGAACCAAAACACCTCACTATGCAGGACATACCGAACAATATTGGCAAAACCTCGGTATCGGTATCAGTATCGGTATCATAAGTGAAAAAAGTGGGTCAGTGTGCATGGAAACTCGTGAAAAGTGCTGCACATGCAGATCCTTACCCTACCGCAAAACCAGAGAAGAAAAATCTATAATTTTCATGATTAATGGCCAGAAAGGAACTCCAGATCCACTGATTTAGCCTTTTTTTTTACGTTTCTTGTGTGCATTTCCAAAAGCGACCTGCGTCCACTTGAACGCGATGACTGATTGAGAGTTAGCACACTAAATAAACTGTGTCCCAACACGCTCAAATATTAAGTTATCCAACATGCGCGCGTAAATACGTGTGAATTGGTCGCCGCTCAGGAGCGCATGTGTTCTCAGCTGGCACCGAGACAAGCCGCGACGTTATAACACCTAATTTACTCTCATTTAAATGCTGCAAGGTGTGAAACTGAGGTCAGCGGTATTTCCTTCACACACCTGAGACTGGAAGACGCTGTGTGCAGTTTTAGTCATTTACTTGCACAAACTGACGGACAAAAAGTCCAGTTTGTTGAGTTAACATTAATCCTATAAATATGTTTATGGGACTTTAAACTGACTGTTTAAGATATACTGTTATTGAATTAAACACAAAAATCTTGATGATATGAAGATTTCTACCATTTCCATCACATTCGACGACACTCGGGTTTACACGCAGATCTTTCTTTACATTTTTTATTCCACTGTAATATTTGTTTATGTTTTATGAATTAATTATACTTCCCAAATTTGAAGAATGCGCATAACATTTTTCTATTATGGGCAAAATTCTTTATTTGTGTTGGATCTACATTGATCTACAGACATCCTTTAAACCAAAATGTTTTGTTGAATTCATTGATTCATTCATTTGTTGAATGTTTCCAGTTTCGCTTTTCCTTTTTATATTTTAAATTGTTTTTAAAAAGTACAAAAAGTAAAATGAAAAAATATGGTTTGTGGGTACGCTAGAAGGGACAGAAAACAAAACCAAAAAAGGTTTGGATGCTGCTGCTTTTCCGTCTTTAAGAAAGATGACTTTCAAAACCTCATCTTGTCCTGTGAGAAAAATGTTCCGCCACAAATATATGCAAAACTTTGCCAATATTCCACTCATGTAAAAAACATTGTGGCGTTTAAAAAAATCCAAACACGATTAAAATCCATGCTGAAAAGGTTTGTTCACCCAATAGGGCATTAAAAAACGCAGCAGATATCGTCCTCCAACCACTTCCTGTTGTCTTCTTCTTCGTGGTTTTCCAGCGGGAACATCCGGCTGTTGGTCACGTGACACCTTTGATGGGAAAAGAACAACAACAAAAAGTATCTTTATTGCAGTTTTGGGAAATGAACCAATGTCGATACGAACAAAAAAAGAAAACAGCTTGTCTTCATCAAAAGACGCGGGTTTTCATGAAGAAAGTGTTTGTCAAATTGAGCAAGTTGTGTTTCAATGGAAACGCAACTACCGCCGTTCTCCACCCTGGCAGTGAATATTAGGTACATCATTTTTCACAATGTCACATTAGTGGACATTTTCAGTTTGAGCTTCACTTGTTGTTTGGCATAATGTTCAGCTTTTACGTTAAAAACTGCCACTTGTTCTATCTAGCAGGCATTATGCTAGAAAATACGTAAACAAATAAAAAATAAAGACTGCTGTTGTGGACACGTCCTGCTGACACAACAACAATTAAAAAAAAAAAAAAAAAGAACAACAGAGACATAACTGCGTGGTGCCACGTCAGTGAATGTTACAGTGAATTTACTCCAACTGATGCACGAAAATGACCCCCACTGATTGGCGGGTATAAATTCAACGGTTTCCCCCAACCAGGAAACAAAAAACGCAAGCCGTGCGCATTTTTTGATCTCATTTTATTTTTTTCCTGTCGAAAAACCACAAAAAAATCACTGCGTGCAGGTCTCGCAGAGAAGAGAGACGGCCACGGCGCACATGCATGCGTATGCGCTTCGATGCATATGTATGGGTGTGTTCACATGTGTAATAGATGTGTAATATATGTTACCAGGCCTCATCACTGCTGTCAGCACGTCGGACCTTGAACGCGTGTGATGGATTGTTTTACATGCAGCTGGAGCCTCCTGCTGTCTCCCCCCCTCCCGGCCGAACCGCTCGCTGGCAAACAGGAACGCTGCCGAGATTCAGGAGGAATTATGAGTCATGATGGATCTGTCAGTCTGCTGGTGTGTGTGTGTGTGTGTGTGTGTGTGTGTGTGTGTGTGTGTGTGTGTGGCATCTTCTCAGGGGTCCTGCGAAGTTCCCATGCTTCTATTATGATGTTTTTTTATGGGAGGTGAGGCATTTGGTGAACAGGCTTCACAAACAAAACTATCCGATTTCAGAGGTTTAAGCCAGCGGAGTCAGTGAAGGGTAGAAAGTGCATGTTGGTTACGTGAATAAACCGGATTATTTACATTTCATTTGTCAGTCACAATTGTACAGAAAGCTGCGGTCTATAACTTCTGCAAAATAAAAACAATTAAAAAAAACATTTTTTTTTGCATATTAGTAAAAACTGTCGCGACGTTATGTTCTGAGGCAGATGATCTGCGAAGGGATCCATCTGCCAACCCAGACGGTGTGAGCCTCACTTTTCTCCACATAATCAGTCTGCATTGCAGTTGTGATTGTAAAACTCCACTACGTCGTCTGTCAAAACAGTATTAAAGACAGCGAGAGTCAAATGAGCCACGAAACGTCTCGATTTCGTTCTCATTTTGTTTAGCGGGACGATACAGGAGCGAGGATTCATCTGTAACGAAATGCAGTTGATGTGTTTTCTTTTAAACTTCATTCGAGGGCAGCATTGTGTAAAGACGACTTTTTAGCGCTTTACGTCATGTTTGAAAAAAATCCTTCAATCTCCATGGAAACCATCTGACAGCGCCGTCGTCGAGGACGAGCCATGTTGTGACTTTCTGAAGGCGGAGTTTCGGAAGGAGCAGCAGCTTCTTAAAGAGACAGACGTTCAATATCAAGGCGTTAAAATTACAAAGTATTTTTTTTTTTTAAGTTTCAAGTTATATTTGATACTTTTTATAACGAGTGAAGGTAACATAAAATGGCACTATGTGCCTGATGAGCACTTAATACCGCCCCTTTAAAAAAAAGTTTATATATTGTTGAAACGTACCTTTCTTTAATTCAGTCAGCATTTTCAGCCACTTTTACAGTAAGCATTGAACATGTCCGCAGGGATGCATGGAAACGGTCAGATGCGAAATGTAAATCACAGCAAATGAAGCACTGAAAGCAGAAGCGATGATCCCGAATGTAAACAGCGGGCCCGCGTTACGCGTTCTTCTTCCGCCGCCTGTCTCGGGCCGCAGCGTTTCTCCGTCTGAGTTTATTCAGCTGCCTCCAACACTGAGGGATTCACACCCGCAGCTATCCGGGGGCAGACTGACAAGCCTCTGCGTATTGTCAGAAATGGCAGCTCTCCCACCCACTCACATAAATCAGAAGTGTGTTTCCATTCCCCCGACCCCCAATTCACACACACCCACCAAAACGTTTCACAGTCACTTCATCTATTTTCCTATATCATACCACTGAGCTGTCATGAAAAGCAGTGATTAATTCCTTCCCACGAGTTATTTGCGGTAAGTGCTCAAAATTTCTTTTTTAATTAGAGGGGAGATTTTATGGGGTTTTTTTTTGTTGTTTTTGTTTACAAGCCCCTGTTATTTGTACATCTACATTTGTACATTTGTACATGTGTTGGCTTTAGTTTTGTTCCTAAACAAAACAATGAATGAAATGAATTGTGAACCCTTGTAAAAAAAACAACCACAAAAAAAAAAAGCACTTTGGAAAAGTCTGAAGTGCCAGACTGAAGACTTTTCTCATCCAGTTTTTGGTAGAAAGAGAGGAAAAAGATAAAATTATAAACCATGCTGCTTAATTAGAAGAAGAAGAAAAAACAGTTCCATAGCGAAAACGTCATTCTCATGTTTTCAACGTCTCTGGTGAAACCACCAGCCAACATGTTAGCTCAACTTCTGACCCCGAACGCATCAAGAGGAAAGCTGGAGTCCATGTTTGTAGTTTATTATTTTCATACTTCAGGAACTGTTTGGGTATGAACGTGGTGTTTTTTTTATTTATTGTTTTTATTCCAACATCCAGTTTTAGAAAAACTATTTCCCTTGTGGACAGAACCAAAGCAGTTCTTTCCTCTTAGTCCAGCAGAAGCGTACAACAGAGCTGGTTTTTACCAGGCTAGTGCAGCAGCTGACTGCTAGATTAGAACCATGCCTTTTGGGGTCAAAACCAAAGCCTGAGGGAGTGGAAATACAAATAAATATTGGCAGAATTGTAGGTGTAGTTTGGAAGCCGACTGTGGCTTCTATAATATTACTACAGCTTCAAAGCAGAGTTATTTCTGTAGGCAGCTAACAAAGCAGGAGATGCTTCTAGATGACATCTTACCAATCTGTTCATGTCTTTAGATTATTGATTATTATCCAGATTATTGTCAATCAGTTTTCCACCAGCGTGTTATTGATCTCTGTGACGAATGGCACCGGAGAGGAAAGATCGGGTGGGACGTTTCAAACATCTTTTAGCAGAAAAGCAATCAAGGGTCAGGAACGAGGCAAGCCGTCTGTGACTGCATGAAGCGAACTGCGGGGGTAATCGCTTCCAAAAGATCCCACGGGTGAAAGGAAGGGAAAGCGCTGGGCTAATGAAAACGACCACCATCTCGGCTCCAGGGTTGCACGTCATACGGGAAGCCCAGATGAGGATGAGGGGACGTGGGAGGATGGCCGCCTCCAGTGAGCGTGTTGGAGCGGCGCCACATCTGGTCAACAGTGGCTGTCGCTTCCTGCACAGAAAAACAAATCGCACAAAGCAGAGAGATCCCGCGCTGATCCAGGCTCACAAACACCACAAAGATGGTGGATTCGGGGGATTGAATCAGACTTTCTTTTTTGCTTTTTCTGTTTGATACGATAGAATCGCCATGGAAAACTGAACACAACTTATGAAAAATAATGTGGAGAACATTGGGTCAAAAGGTGCCTTTTAATTTTTCTAATTCACATTGATGACCGGGTGAATTTCTGTTTATTCCCTCACCTGATGGTGAGATCAACACAATTTTGCAACTTATTCAAACTAACAGACTGCTTCCTGCAGGTTTTTGTCTAACAATCCCAAACGTAACTTCACTTTCTGATTGGAAACCAATTACAGGACGCACTGAAAAACTGAATGGAGCTCCAACAAGTCAAGTTTATTTGTACAGCACATTTCAGCAACAACACCAGAAAAAAAAAATCCCACAGCTACCAGTTATCAAACCAGTAACAAGTATTACATTTTGTCTAATTGTATTGCATTTATATGACATTTTGTATCATAAAATTTGTATATTAGTTCATAAGTGTTGTTCTTTGGATATCATCACTTTCCGAATATAAAAAATGATTTAATAACTATTAAGTAATCGTTATTAAGTGATTATTAACTTCATCGTACAAAAATAATCTCAGCCAAAAAGAAGAAAAAAAAAGATCTAGAGCCTTTTCAGCTTTTCTGTCTGAAGGAAATTTATGAAAGCCCCGTTTTAAAAAAGCCATCATTTGATGGATAGTTGCAACTTTATGCTTCCCTTTCTGTGTCGCACAAGAACATCCAACTCTTACCCGGCGCGTGTGGAAAGTCGTCCACACGTCACGTGAAAGCAGAAGTCTGTCTTCGTTTCTCGTCTTTCAAACCCGAGGAAAACAGATAGGAAGGAAAGATAGAGAGATGAAAGAAAGGCTTCAGAAGAAAAGTCTTTCATTTTCTTTCCTAATTGGTGTCCCGCTGCTGGGCCGGGAGGAAGTGGAGCTTCCACTCCTCCACCCGCGGTGGACGCCTGGAGTCTGGCCCCGTCCCCGGAGCCTCGGAGGAGTGTGAAGTGCCAGCTTCAATCCCAGTAATCCCAATCCCGCGCTCCACGGTCGTTTCTCCTCCGCGGCGCCGTGAATGAGCCGGGGACGACCTCGCTCCTGGTTCGCATTATCTGCCCCACCTGTTACTATGAGACCTTTGACCCGACGGAGCGGAAGAGATGCGTCCAGAAGGCAGCGAGTCTGTCCTAATGAGACCACGTCCAGGCGATGTGTCATTTGGTTTCATTCACAAAGCGAACAGCAGCTTGAACAAACCAGCATACTGACAAATGACCTTGTTTTGTATGTTCACAAACAGAATGAAACAGATTTTTAGCAGAGCCCTGTGACCTCTGTTTTATTATCACAATTTATTTTTTTTTAATACTTTTATTTCTCGCAATAAATTGCTTCAATTCAAATTCAAATATATTTCATTGATCCCAAAGAAAAATTAAATGTTGTTGTAACTCGTAATAATTCAAATTCTTCAGAGTCCTTGCACAGGGACGATCTCCTGCAGCGGCCTGTGTTACAGCCAATTTGAAGAAGCCTCTGACCGAAGACGCTCTGTTTTTCCAGCATACTCATCTCACTGCCATTCAAAGTAAAAAAAATAAAAAATAACGGTTGATGTGTACATTTTAAACGACAAAAAAAAAAATGTCTTCCCGAGATTATGTCAAATTTTATTGCTACTTATAGTTTGTAACGAGCATTGCATCTTTTTCTCCCGGTAATTGATTGTTTTCTGCAAAAAAAAAAAAAATGTTTTCATTGTTTGTAGCTAGCTTAGGCTAATGCTAACATTAGCTGGTCTTCAAATGCATCTAGTCATAAGTTAGGCCTGATTTCAAATTGAAACATCCTAAAGTAATTCCGTTGATTGATTGACTGATTGATTGATTGATTGATTTTAAATGTTCCGCATCATTTAGCGATCGCTGTTTCCTCCTGCTCCAGTTCTCCCTCCCACGCCAACATAGAGCAAACTTTCATGCCCACACATATATCCTCATATCAACCCCACACAATACGTCCCTGGCACATGTGGAGCAGACTACAGCAAATTGATTATTTTCATGTAGCCTAGCGCTCGCTCTGTGGTCTGCTGCACAGATGTATGGACGCATGCGTTTCTTCCACAGAGAGAGGAAGAGAGAAACAAAGGGCTGGAGCAGCAGGAGCCGTCTTTCAGAATGACAGCGAAGTCAAAAGCCGGGATTTTACTTTAACTGTGCCGAAGCAGCTGACACTTTGTCAGGTTTTGCCGCAAAAGCTGAGACACAAAGTGAATGTTTTTTTTTTTTAGTTCCTACCTATGCGTGTGGCTTTGTGAATATTTTAAAACTCATTTCCAATCGCTGCATGGAAATTTGTTCAACTTCCAAACAGAATATTCGGTGGCGTCGTATTTGTTGCTCTGTGTTGTTTCATTTTGAAGACAAAGTTCTACATTTGGATCAGTTTTCTTGACAGGTTCAGCAATAAAAATGATGAACTGGCCCCCCATCATCCGATACATGACTGCTCTTCTCCCGGCCCTGTTAATGGCTGCAGTGGTCATAGGGACAGATTAGCTTCCAAACAAACGTCCTTTCGACAACAGCGCTGAGATGATTTCTTGTTCCTGGTTGCTAAAGACAGGCTCGTTTGCCACAGTCCGAGCGAGAACCTGATTACAAAGAACCATGTGGAGTTAAAGCTATAAGGACTTAACACCTGAGGCCTAACGATTATCTTAACTGAGGTAAGGTAACCTAAGGTAAACCAAGGTAAGCTAAGCTAAGGTACTGCGAGATAAGCTAATGTAAGATAAGATAAGCTAAGATAATGTAAGATAAGCTAATGTAAATTAAGTTAAGCTAAGCTAGGACTTTCAATTCAATTCAAAAATACTTCCTTTATTACAATATTAACTTTTCTGTTTATTTAACTCACATTAACCAGATTTCCATCCATTGCAGGTGCTGATGGCTGTGGACAGGCAGGATCGCCTGTAGCAGTCTTTGTTACAGTGGTTTTGAAGAAGCCTCTGACTGAAGACCCTCTGTTCTTGCATGAAGAAGATGCTCAGTGTTGACCGTGATGTTATTGATTTCATGGCAAATCCTTCTTTGCACATCTATTTCTGGAGGAATACAAAGAAGTCTAAGAGATAAGTTGCTGAAAAGTTGCTTTCTAAGTTATTTCTGTCTTACTTCTAGTGTACTGAGATATTTGCTGGAATGACTTGGTGAGGTTTTGTGTTTCTGCAGCGTTGGTCTGTCACACGCACATCATAAAACGCTCTGAAGTTAGTTCGGCAAAGTGGGGAAGAAAAATTTGAAAAAAAGTTCACAGGGTGTCAATGCGTCTGTAAAAGCACCGTAAGTGTCACGAAGGCAATAAGATTTTCTCGGCAAAATACTTTCAGGAATGCCATCTGACAACGAGATTCGCTTTGAACGAATATCGGCTTTCCACTCCTTGGATGTCTGATGACGGAATCGGGCCCTGGATGACCCGTAAAGGCTTTTATAAATGAGTTCAATGGGATTTTTGCGGCTCTTGACAGTTTAACGGAGCACCAGATCTCGGCGCACAGACTCTCGGCAGGTCCACATATTGTTCGTCGGAGAATAAAAAGAGATGAAAAGGGGATGTGGCAAGAGGCTGAGGACACGAGTACATCCCCTCTTGGAGGACGTTCAAGAGACGTCCTATCAAAGCCGCTTTCCTTCCGTCTATAAATACCAGCTCGCTGAATAATATCCCTCCTGCTGCGGGTATCGAGATCTGTTTAACACATGAGAAGCTCTGGCGATAACTCGGCGGGATATGCATTATGCATCGCGCAACTGCAGATGAAGAGAGCGGCATATATATCCAGCGACTGGCCTGACATTTAATGACGTGTCCATCAAAAATATGACACCTAAATCTGTCCTAATTTATTGCGCTAAATATGTCTTAGCGTGTCGTATCACTGGGAGTCAGTGTTGAAAACAGCTCATAATAAATTATCGAATTTAAGTGGCTGTGGAATGGTGTGGTAAAAGGGACAAGACTGCAAAGTAGTCGTAGGAGGCCATACCTGTGACAGAGTTCAGCTGATTAAAAAGGTTTTCCAGGTGACACAGCGAGCCAGGGCAAAGACAGCAGAGCAAACTTTGCAAATAGGACTTGGGAGAGTATGAGAAAAATAAGGATTATGGTCCATTTCAGTTGGAAAAGCTAGAGAAAGCAGGGACGCCCAATAGATCGTCAGCAGTAACCTCTTTGAAGTGTCTTTTTTAATGGGGACTATTACATATTTTCCAGTCACAAGGTAATTTTATAGCATGGTCAAGTAACTAATAAGAAATTGAAAGTGGGCCTCTGTCTCTTTAAGAAACTTCTGTTCTCTCTGAAACTCCGCCTTCAGGAAGTCATTACAACATGGCTCCTCGATTAACCTCTTTACAACCTCCTTTACTGCCGTCGCATTGAGAAACAGCTCCTACAATGAGGTCAGCTGATGTGCAGCTCCATCAGGTGTTTGCTAATTGCTGCTGGCTAGTTTGAAGGAGCTGAGTGGAGGAGTCAAGAGGAGAGGGATGCTCATGTTTATATGCTATTAAAGTATTTCATAACCATTTATAAACATTTTTCAAATTCTGTCCGAGGTTTGAACAGAATACTTCAAAGGAAAAGCAACAAAAACACCTGAAGGTCAGAAGTTTGATGATACACCAAACTTAAATAGAAAGTATCGGTATCGGCAACACAAGCCCTTTGTTGGATCCATACCAAAATATGAAGCCTGGCACACCTATGGTAATAACCAGTCTTTATTTTTATCCTGCTGCCATTTGTGTGTCGCAAAAGGAGGTTGGCAAAATTGATACACGATCTCTTAAAAAACAATAATTTACAGCAATGATATCAATATCGGATATTGATATTGGCTCAAATTGTCATCTTGATGCTTCCTACATATAAAGCCTGTGAATCCTAAAGAAGTTGGTACAAGGAAGCCATCAGGCTTAAACAGCTTGTTGGGGGATTATTGTAGGAGACAAAACTTCAACAGTTGATTTTATTCCAGCTGTGTCAAAGTCCTTACTTCTTCTTCTCCTCTCCTGCTTTTTTCTAGAAGAGGAGAGATAAAGTGAGGAGAAGGGAAGAGAGGGGGGAGCGCAGCACTCCCTCCTGCGCTCAGAGATGCAGAGAGCAGAACTTGTGCCAGTGAGCCGGGCTTTGAAAGTGTAACGTAAGAATGGCAGATCACAGAGGCCAGAGAAAAATGATATTCTCCTCGATGCGACTCCCCCTGCCCGGGACTTTGTTGTGGGGGCTTCTGCTTTTAACTGGAACCAGGTTCTGTGTTGATGCGGCGTCCCCCACGGTGCGTACGCGCTAGCTCTGTCGCTTCTCTGCGCCCTGACGCACTGGGACGGCGTGTTGAAGCCGATGGCCGTCTGTGAAGATCTGGGGTCTGCAGGTAGGGGCTTCTCACCTGAGCTGACAGGTAGAAACCAAGGAAGCTCAGAAAGCAGGAGTTTCCTGTTTGCATTCGCTCCATTTAGCAACAGAAGCGGATAGGTGCGTGTTTCCAAAACAAAAGACACATGTCCAAAAACTTGTACTTTAAAGCACTATGGATGCTACAAGTTTATTGAAGAGGCATCATTGTGTGTTTTCCTGACACATAGCACAAACTTACCTTCAAAGAAATTTGACTTCATCATTTCAAATTGGGTTTCTGTCGCTTTAAGAAAGAAGGCGGAGATTTGTTTCCAGATTTCTTTAGCAACGTTTTTGCACTGAGAAGTAGCTCATATCAGTAGCGCTGCAGCTCCACCAGGTGTTTGCTAATTGCTGCTGGCTAGTCTGAAGGAGCTGAGTGGGGGAGAGCTGCTTCTGTGAGGCAGAAGCTCTGAAACTGCAGTTTTGAGAAGGAGCTGCACCTTGAGGGCGGAGCTCGGTCCACCCAGGTGTTTTGCACAGCTGAATGGTTGCCATGGAGATTAAAGTGTTTATCAAACATGCATTAAAGAATCAGGGCAACACTCCATGTATGTTTTTGATGAGTGAATAACACTAAAACGTGATGTAAAGCTCAAATAAAAGTTGATTTTAAATGATACTGCCCCTTTAAGAACCAGTTCAGACCCGGTCCTGGTCCTCGCATTGAAGGGTTCGAGTGCCTAGTGTGTCTCAATTCTCTGGAGCCTTTTTCTGCCCCGCCCTCTTTGCCCCCTTGAGCCACACTTCGGCTAAAGCCCGCATCCAAGCGGATTTTGGCGAGTTGCATTACCCACAATTCACCGCCGCACGTGTCGTCTTGCATTAAAAGTCGGCAACATGGCAACCTTCACAGAGCAAAAAGTGTCTGCCGCGCAAAAATAGTAAATGTGACGTATTAAACATCACTAGTAGGAATTTATTGTGACAACGACAAATCTAAATTCATATTACGGGAAAAGGTTTCACGATAAATTTAAAAATTGATACGATAAATGCCCACCCTTACCACACTGTACTGTCACCTTCTTAAAACCCTTACGCCAGTCATTACTGTTTCACTCAGACCCGCCATTTTGGATTTCTATGAAGTGACCCGCACTGTTCCAATCCTTCAATTTTTACGTGCTTGTAACCTGCGCACGTATGCGCAACCGAGTGCACACTTCATGGAGGGGCGTAGGGCCTAGAGTACTGCGATCGGGCCTTCATCTGCAGGGCAGCCATGTTGGATTCTGAACCGTCCCAACTTTCCACGCAGTCGAAACCTCGTCTTCAGGACAGCAGCACGCTTCCTGAGAGCATAAATCTGTCATCGCCGGCCTGATCTCTCTTTTGGTGTCCTCCTAAAAAAAAGAAAAAAAGGCTTTTACAGCAGGAGGATTTTTAACCTGCTTTTCTCCTGGTTGTTCTGTGCACTTTTACCAGATTTGCGAGGAAGGAAATCAAAAAGAACAGGAGTAAAATCTGATTTACGGCACGTTCTAAATCTGTCAGACCTTTATGTGTTTACCAAAGGACTTCGACTCCAGGGGTTCGTGCAGAACTGATAGCCTATTACATGTCTGACTGGAAATAAGTTCATTTTTATTCAGTCTGGCTGTTTTATTTCCTCATTTTCGCCAATAGAGCAATATACTGTTGTGCTCTATTTGCACTAGGGCCAACTCCGATAGAAACATCTTGGTCTGGATGTTTTCCGTTAGTGAGAAAAGATGAAAATCACATTAGTAAATATAATCTCATCTCATCAGTGTGAGATACACACACACTTTGGAGAGTAGCTATAGCTTTCTTACACAAGAGACTATATAAAAAGAATGACCAGGACAACTTGATGCGATCAGACAACCAGTGTTTGCCAATAGCTGTGTTGCAACTCTGGTGTTTTGGATCAAACATAGTTCTTAACAAGAATACTTCTTGATTTTCCTGCAGCGATGACACATGGCGTAGAGGAGAAAAGCTAGAAACTTCACCTCATGCAAGAATTCCTCTCCACGCGCACACACAAACCCAAGCTGCACCACCCTAAAATGTTTCTCATTTGCGATCCGATACGCCTTGTGTTTTCGCAGATTTGACGCCCTTTTTTGACGACTTTTAATGGAAATCGGAGGCATAGATCTCATTTTAGCTGATTCAAACACATGCAAAAAAAAACACATGCCTGCCCTCTCAAAGCCAGCTGGTATGCAGAAAAGCCCACAGTTTGTCCAGTGCTTTTGGCGGGGGGGGGGCGAATAAGAGCTTAGCCTTCAGTCTAAATCAAAAACAAATCCTCCCACAGCCAGATTCCAACATCAAAGGGGCAGATTGTACAAAAATCCCCTTTAAGGCCAAGTTAGTGGTGGATGGATGGTGTTGAGTTAATGCATAGAAAATGATGCTTATTCTTCTTTTTTGGTGTTTTCATTCAAGCTGAAATTTAGTATGGGTCTTTGCTCAGACAAAAATCCTGTCACTGCTCTCCTTTAATTCCCCTTTTGCGTATTTGAGTTAAGTGTAATTTCCTGGCAATTTTTTTTTTTGCTTACGTAAAAAGGAAGCTAGCCATCTGGCTAGCTTGCTAGCCAGCAGTCTAGCTAGCTAGCCAGCTAGCTGAATATGTTGTTAGCTCGCTAGTAGTCTAGATACATCAACATATCATATATGCCCAACTTTCAATCATTTGCTAACCACGTGTGCATGAGACATGTTCGTTTTCATTATGTCAGTATACCTTTCCCCGACCGAAATTTGCGTTCACGGCAGTCATTAGCCCATGCTAACGTTGGGCTAATAACGTTGTCCTCGTGTTTTTGTGGCTCCCGATAGTGGAGGGGCTTACTTAAAATTAAATCTCAAGCATATTATTATTGCCATTTATTTCACTTTTTTCCCCTGTGTGTTGTTTTTGCATTTAACTGATAGTTCATGTGTAGTGGTATGGCGCCCTCTGGTGGATTTTCTGTAGCACTGCATGCCATTTTTCATACTGCACCTATGTGAAGCTGTAGTTTGCCTGTAAGGTTAATAATAATAATAATAATAATAATAATAATAATAGTAATAGTTGTAGTAATAATGATGATAGTAGTTATTTCTAAATTTAAAACGTTAATTGTGGATTTGTTGAGACATTCAATTAATTTCAGCTGAGAGGGAAAACTAGCACAAGCTTAATTAGTCCAAATCATTTTAAATAAAAAAAAAGGTCTATTCTAAATTAACTAAAGTCATCAAAATTAAGTAAATCAAATGCATTGTTCACAATCCAGTAATTTACATGGAGTAACTATCACTATTTAGCACTAGAAATAAAATAAATTCACAACTTTCGGGTTTTACCAGCAAAAAGCTTCTCCGGCGCCATTTGAACCCGTTTAAATCCTTCACTTCAAGACATTGAATAATCCAAAACACACACAAACAGAGCATAAAATTAACTTGTGTCATGCAGCCGCTTCCCTTCGGTGTCCTATATGTGGCAAATATTCTGGAATCGATTTAAAACTCCTGACTACCAATTTCATGCATCACTTCCATAAATCGTACATGGCATGTCAATCTCCAGGTCAACTTTCATGGGACGGAAGCGATTTACTGACCCGTTTTCTAAATGATTGAAAAGTCGATTTCATTTCAAGAACTCAGCACACTGTAGGAGACACATTACAAATATTATTTTCACACAGATTGATGGGTTGCAGGTTTTGTTTGGGTTTTTTTTCTGATCATTATCATAATTTTCTACTAATGAAACCATCGTCGTTTAAGATTGGAATATTACATCGGACCAACGATGGGCTGAATGAAAAGTGCGTTGAGCATCTCCTTAAAGGTTTCTGCTTTCTAAACTTTCTTTTAATGACAAAAGAGCCTCTTCGGAACATATATTCTAATTAATTGAAAAACGGCGGCACATTTAATAGTAAAATAAAAGTCCCAGCTGCCTTAACATATAAGTATATCCCACTAAGTTCATTTTAGGCACATGCTTCAGCCGAACGCAGAAAAGATATGAGGTTGAAGTGAATGAACTGAATGATTATTTTTTAAAGTATTTCTGAAGTTTAGACTAAAACTAACAGAGTTTCACTTCTCTTTTGTTGCTGTTGTTGTTGTGGTTTCATTCACCTGTAAAAGAAAAAAAAAGTCACATTTATGCAACAAACCCAATCTGAAGTTAGGAATGAAATCAGGCATGGAAGGTAATTTAAAAAACAAAACAAAACAAAAGGCAGCATTAGCTGAAGTAAGTTAAACGTCTCCTTTTATTACAGTGCTTTCCTCCTTGGTTTTCAACAAGCCAGTTCACCTCTGGTTTCATGTCATGTCCAACTAACCTTGTCGTTGCAAACGCAGGACTTTTAGCTCTGACCTGGCGTGTGAAGAAGTCAGGGCTCGCTTTGCATAACCGAGTCGGACAGAGTTCCATAATGTTCACACCCAAAAGACCCGAAACGGACCGAGGAGCCCGCAGACGTCGCATTTTGACTTTTGAAGCAAGAAATAAATCCTTCATATGGATCCGAATTTAACCCTGAGATACAGTGGAGTAAAGCGTAAAAGTCCGAAGTGCTGTGACCGCACACTGCGAGTTTGATTTTTTTTTTTGTCTTGTTCTCCAGACATCATATGTTCCGAGGATCCATCAGTCATTCACTACGTGACGTTCCAGGCGCTGGTGTGATTTAAACACTGTGAGTCACTGCAGGAGTGACATGTCAATTAAAGTCGGAGAAAACCGGAAATGTTGGAGAAAAAAAAGATTGTTTACTGTTTTAGGCCTTAGGGAGAAATGAATAATGCTCTTATGAAGAACCGAAACTCATTTGCTTTGACAAAAAAAAAAAACACAGTCATTGCCAAAAGTTCACTTTCATTCATCTGAAAAACAAACAAATGTCAGATAAAAAAAAAATGAATAAGGCTGAAAAGTTTCAGATGAATAAGTTTGCACCCATTTTGAGTACTGCTTTGTTAAACCGGTTCATTTCAGAACATCAACGCTGCGCTGCCTTCAGCGATTCGGATGTACCAGGAATAAAGTTTAGCTGCTGTCAAAGGATTTTCTTGATCTTTGGTCATTTGAACCCTTTCAAAAAGCCAAAGTTTGCAGACAGGTTCTTATCCGATTAGTCCAGGAAGCAATGTCCAAACACATACTGTAATGTAATGTAAAAATATATATCATGTTTGAATGTTTTTAGATATCTGCTAGAAATACCTTATTAACAAAAAAAATGACTTCAGGAGAAGAAAATGAGAGTTTTTGGAATGGCCTAGTCAAAGTCCAGAACTACACCTGACAGGATGTCTGAGAGGCCACTTGACAGTCCACTTGGAGAAATTTCACAAGAGCCTCTGGACTAATGTTAGGAAGTCCAGGTGTGGGATGCTAGTGATCAAATGAAGTCTGATGTTTCTTATCATGGCTTCATTTCTTCTGCAGCACTCAAACTCACTATTTTAACTCGGACTGTAGAAATCATGTTCTTTTTTTTTTCTTTTTTCCTTTGAACCAGCTGAGAAGCGGCTCTGGTGTCCCAGAGAACGTTCGGCTCAAACGTCGAGCCGCGCAGGATGGAAACCTTGGCAGCCAAAACAAACAGCGAGAGTTGAGACCCGACTTCAGAGCGAAAACAAACACCCCGTCCCTGCGTTCTGCAGGGCCGCATAACACCTGGACAATTCAACCCACATGTGCCTCGGGGCCGGACGGCGTCCGCCGGTGCCGGCATGCGGGAGAGGTTTTTCCACTCTGCTGAGCGTCCAGCGCCTCCACCGGGACCTCACCGCCATCGTACTGCTGCGGGTCAACGCCACTCGCACCTTCTCTCTCTCTCTCTCTCTCTCTCTCTTTTTCTCTCTCTCTCTCTGTCTTCGTGTACAGGTAATGCCTGGCGTCTCCCCTGCGTGGAGTCCCACGCGTTCCACAGTCCCGACAAGAGGCGGGCAAATGCCTCAGGAAGGCTGGGTTTGTTGCCAGCAATATTGCATTTGCGAGAGGAGTAAATTGGATTCAAACGCCGTAACGCAATAAGAAAAGGGGGTAATCTAATTTGAGCCCAGCGCCGTTTTAAAACGCTTGGACAGCTTCTTGGGGCGTTTTGTTTCGTCCTGGGAGACACCATGGCGTTGGTGTTTCTTCTTCCTCCCACGTCCTGCTATCGATCAATCGCGTTGTGGGGAGGGAATCTAAAAGAAACAGTCTGGCGATATCAAAGCTCGAGACATCTGTGTTTTATATGTACGTGAACTCAGGATGTCTGTCAATCTGTCCTCCACTTTCACTCTATCTCTCTCTCTCTCTCTTTCTCGCTCTCTCTTTTAACCTGACAAAGGTTTTTTTCATATTTTAGTCAAGTTAGATGTTTCAGACTCATGAGTTGAGTTTCTGACCAAAGGTGTTCACATTGAAACCCCGGTTTCAATGTACATTGACAATTATACGTTGATAATCAGGCATTAAATTGATTTAAATGATTTATCCGAGGAACTCGAACAATGGAGAGAGAACAAAAAAGTCAAAGCGAAAGAAATTATTGGAATGGAAAGAGAACAAGTTTCCTACATGAGGATTGGGACGGGATAGAATTTTTTTACACACGTCAAATATTAGAAAAAGAAAGGCTCTATTTATATTTCCTTCCCTCTGTTTTTTTTTTTTTTACTTATCCTTCCTCTTCTCCATTTATTTCCTTCCGTCCGTCCGTCTGTCTTTCCTACCTTACTCCCAACTCTGTTTCGGTCTATCCTTTCTTCGAGGGGTGCACCGATTTATCGGGACAGAAAACTGAAATTAATGCGCCCTAACTTTCTTCCATCCTTCCTTTGTTCTGTTTCATCATATCCATCCATCCTTCACTCCTTTTTTCCATATTTTGCTCTTTCCTCCTGTCCATCCGATCATTCTTTTTCCCCTTGTTTCCTTCCATCGTTCTTTACTTCCTACAATCTAAAGATCAATTCTTTCTTCCATACTTTTTTCTGTCCTCCGATCCCTCCTTTCCTTTCTCCACCAACTGAGCCTCTTTCATCGTTTTCGTCCCCACGATCTGTCCAACCTATCGCCGTTTCTTCCTTATTTATTTCCTGTCATGCTTCCTCTCCTCTTTTTGCGTCTCTCCTCCTATAAATATTCCTTTCCTTCCATGCTTCCTCCCTTTCTTGTTGACTTCATGAGGTTTTCCCCATCACGAGCAGAACTACCTGCCATTAACGGCGCCAGGGTTCAGCAAAAGTACGGACACGACGAGAAAACGAGGGGAACGCTCATAGAAACGAAGCAAGAGCAGAACCACAGAGCGAGTGAAGAGATGCACCATTAAATTGCAGAAACAAAGGTTTTTGTTTTATGTGAGAGTGCTGACAAGCAGCTCAGCTGGTGTAGAGCTGGAGTGGGTGGAGCCAGTGGGTGAGCGGAGGGGTGGGGTGTGGTGGGGTGGCTGCCCTCTGACATGACCCCGTCACATGAGAGGTGAGCCGACACGCAACCGTGGGGCCGTTAAACAGCTCGACGCCAGGTAAGAGACCCGACTCCATCCGCCTTGTTTCGTACGCCGATGACACCGCGCGCTCTTCATTTGACCTCCAAACCCGAGAACGGCGCACGGCCCTTCAGTTCTGCCACCAACCCCATCGGGAAGGGCAGAGGCTTTCCAACCGGCAAAACTAAAAAGCCCCGAAAACGACACCTGGGAAGGTCAGGGAATCTGAGGAAAGCAGAAAACGACGACAATAACAACAAACGGCGTAAACCTTTGTGTCGGTGGTTGCGGCTCGGCAACAGAGATTGTCAACGCGTTCCAGAAGTTCACCTGAACATTGTTCTCCCAGCAGCCATTCAGTCGCTCTAAATGAGCGGCACCTTTCACAAACAGAGGCCGACATTCAGCACAACAAAAACAGAGCAGGCCCCGAGGCTGCAGGTAGACAGCTGGGGAGGATGGCAGCGTTTTAAACCAAACACTGCGCCGGCTTTCCCGGAGTGTGCAGCCAGACGGAGTTGAATAGTTTTTGACAGATTGTTTTTGTTTCCCGTTGCTTCATCCGAACCTAGAAGGTAACAAAACGTCGAGTTTTCTCACGGATGTAGATGGCTGCTTTGTATTTGAAGAGCAGACTGAAGGGTGTGAGCTAAAGGTCGATTATTTATCCAGGTCTGTTTATTATTAATCTGCCACACAGATGCTGGTCGGGATTTTGAGTTCTTCGTCAGTCCTGCACTGCCCTCTAGTGGCCGACGCTGGAAGCTGCACTCTAAAAGATTTGTGACGCAAACAGTTCAGTGTTTTCCATGCTCTCCGTCCATCACAGTAAATGTCCATCCCGATGACGTGTCTCTTCGGCGTTATTTAACTGTGGCAGGTTGTGGATCACCTGTTTGTTTTTGTTGTTTTTTTTAAGCCTTTTACGTGCAGACACTAATTTAATTTAGGCTGCGGCTGCCCAAACGTTTGGAGACCAAGATCTACTTTTCCTCTCACCAGCTGGCCGAGATCTACCTCATGGCACGAAGACGTGAAAATTGTAAATTAAACTGTTGACTTATTTTATGTGCAAATATACATCAGGTATAGCATAAATGATGAAGTGATAGAAAACCTAATGCAGGCGTCAGTCAGTTCTGGTAGATCTGAAATTTGGCTTGATGACGTCAATATGAGGAACTGCAGACTGATAGGAGGAACCAAAGAGCTCTGTTAAAGTGAAGAAAAGATGATCAACTCAGAACCACTCCTACCTAAGATTATGTTAAAAACATAACAATATCAGGTTTCCATGCTTGATATTTAGCTATTGATTATCAATGAGCCTCTCATGAACACTGCGGTTGTCGATTAGCTCATTTAAACTCCTCCTCTGCCAGGCAGTCGGTCTTTGAGTCCCTTTTTTTTCTTATTCAAACCGAAACACACTGAATTGCGCTTCACCCTGTTGAAACAATAATTACTGAGAATATTCATTTTACCTTCTGTGGTTGTGCTAATCAGGGCTGTTCAAGTGTCAAACTGGTTACCAGCTAATTTCTCAGTGAACTGAAACTGCAATTTAAAGTACAATTTAAATACACATATCAAATATAACCTTGTAAATAATTCTTTATTTGTAAATCTGCTATTTAGTAACTGTAATGTCAATAAAAAGTAGCCTTACCATTTAAGCGTCATCCCTTGAAGGAACAATGGTAGCACATATCATGTGACATTAACTAATACAACATGGGTTATGTCACAAAAAATGCTTTTTGTTTTGTTTCTTGTCATTAAACGACATGTTTTAAATTATATAGCCACGTTTCTTGGAGTTTTGCCGCAAATAGTTCCTGACATTGATAAATTGTTCAGTCATTGCTGATGGAAATAGTTCAATTTTGTTTTGTTTTATGTATACAGTGATTTGTATACTATCATCATTGTGGAAATTGAAATCTAAGATACGAGCCACGAAATAAATGCTGAAATCCGGGGTCCCTAAAAACATGTTTTTATGCTTTTATGCTTTTCGCTAATTGTTTCGCTAACTGGGCATCGAAAGCACAGGGCTGCGATTCGGGACCTGAAAAATGTTGCTTGAGATTGGACCAGCTTGTGGCAAAACCTTATTCTGAAATGCTTTACTTTGTTTTATTTAGAGACATACGGTGTTCCTGAAACCCTTGAAGTTTTCTGAAAACATTATTTAATTATAATCTCTGTGAGAAAGTGATCTTACAGAGTTTGATATGCAGTAACTTTTGCTGGAAAGAGCCAATGCTTCCTATGTGACGTACGCATGAGACTCACTCCTGGCTTTTCTGTACCATAGATACACTGAAAATGTTTTTAAAAAATGTTTTCATCTAGATCCTGCATCACTTACTCATTTCAACCTGGGTTGGTTCAACACAACAACTTCAAAATTGGTCAAAAGTGACTAATGTTTAACATTTCGACGAACAAGGACCGACCGTGCAAACTTCCTTTGCAGTCGTCGTCGGTTTGCGTGAAGAGCGAAAGCAGTTTTATTTTTGACAGACACGGCTTTATGTACGTCAAGAACAACCTCTGTGCTTTCTGCGTTTGCTGCAGGCGGTTCGCATGTTACGAGGAAAGGAGTTCTGCTCAGAGACGATGTGCAGCTGTCATCAGTGAGTAAAGCCCAACAAAACCACAAGCTCTCGACCTGCACGGTAACGTACTGATGTGTCTGCGGGGTCATATTGTTTTTACATAACAAATTGCTTTATAAAACTTTGGACTTCATAAAAGTGGAGGGAGGAGGGGGCAGTTTGACCTTTTGACCTTTAACATTTCATTAATAAATTCAAAGCCAAAGCAGCACAAACAAAAAATGTTTGCTGCACCAATTTTGTCTGATTTGAAGAAGGCGGGGGTGGGGGAGGAGGACGACTTTGCCCAGGTCAGCGGGGCAGTTATTGATCGACCGAGCTGCACTCGCTGGTTAACGGCGAGCTTCGGTCTAAACGGGGACATTGCAACGTCAGTCCTTCGCGGGCGCCGTGTGAGGCAGGAGGGAGGATTTTTTTGTGTTTTGGTCGCGTTGCTCGTTTGCGGTGAGTATCGCTGTAGTTTTATTTGTACATCTTGCTTCTTTTTTTTCTTTTCTTTTTTTGAACATGCATTGTGCAGCTTTTACTCAAACGTCCCCTGAGATCAATGTATTGGCTTAATCGGACAAAAAGTCGCAACAACACAAAGGATCGCGCTGATCATGCCGACGACGAAAAATGAACGGCGATCGTGAAGAGTTGTATTTTTTGCATGCAAGGTCTTTGAAATCATTGCACTAATTGCGCAGTAAAAACCACACTGACTACGACCACATCGGGTGAAATGAAGCAGAAGACCCCCTGATCGTCGTGTTACGCCTCATTGGTGTGCATCTCGAGCCGCGACGTTGTCTGTCTGGTGTTTTTCCTCACACAGAGAAGGAGTTCACTGTGCAGAGATGGCCATGGTTTGCCTAACTGACTTTGAGGAGTACGCAAAGGCGCATCTGTCAAAGGCCACCTGGGATTATTACGCAGCCGGAGCGGATGAATGCTACACCAGAGACGACAATCTGATGGCTTACAAAAGGTACGCTGGACATAACACGTCACATCCGCACAGCTTTTGACTGAATTACTTTTACATCGATGCAATATTTGAAATCTCTGTGTGGGTGTACATCTCTCACTAGGTGTAATATTGAGTGTTTGACCATTAAGAGACTCATTTTGATGTGGACTCTGTGCTGTTTTGACACATCTTTGCTTTCTCTGAGCCGTCTCTATTGAGGTGAAGTTGGATAATGATTAACCTGTTGCTACAGTTTAGCCAGACTGTCAGGACAGAGGAGCTGAGTTTCATTTTTTCCTTTTGTACGTGTTGAGTCAAAATCCTTTTCAACAGCATTCGATGGATTTCTGTTCACACGTTGTCATGTTCCACAGTAACACACAGAGTTTTCCTTCATGCAGAACCAATCGATGCCACTGAATTATTCATGTCTGTCCTCCAGGATCCGTTTGAGGCCTCGCATCCTGCGGGACGTGTCAGACAGTGACACGCGCACCACGGTGCAGGGGACGGAAATAAGCTTTCCCGTCGGCATCGCGCCGACGGCCTTCCACTGCCTGGCCTGGCATGAAGGCGAGGCGGCCACGGCTCGCGGTGAGTCACGTTCATCTCCTTGTGTCGCAACAAGCGAAAGTCTGATCCTGCTTTTGATGTCTTCGACTTTTACCTCCAGAGAAAGTCTACTGAATTTTTGGCTCCGGTCATCATTCACTCCGTCGTGAATCGTGTTTTGTGTTACTCTCTGTTCGACTCACTCCAGTTCGGTTTCTCCACGCCACACCGATTGACGCCAGGCGCTGGCATTTTGTTGCAAAGTGGATGAAATTCAGCTCGCTTGTTGCAGAAACCTTTTAATCCCGCAACGGCGGCAGTGCTCTGGCCGAACACTAGAGGGAAGTGTTGCAAGCTGAACGAGCAGCTGCACGGGAATCATTAATGCATTTATTCAACAAATAAATCAGACATTCAATCTACCCCGAAGTCTGCTGTCTTTAAAATGGCCACAAAAAGTAATTCATACGGTTTGAGGCAAGATTATGGAGCACCAGTGCAAAATATTGATCCTAATGATCATTTTTCATCCACAGTACCTCGCAAAAGTATTCATGCCCCTTGAATTTTTACATATTTCTTTCCTTTAGAGCCACAAACTTGATTGTTTGTGTGGGACATAATTTTTGCTGCAGGTTTTTTTTCTGCTCCCTCTTAGCTTTGGACAGACTGAAGTTTTGCCTGCGCTTCTCTGCAGAATGGCTCGGGTTCAGTCGAACCGGATTGAGTCTGTGATAATCAGATTAAAAAAAAACAAACTGAATCCTAAATTCTCCATGTTTGGTTCTGGGGATGAAGGACAGACTAGAACCAGAAGGCCTGAGTTGTCTGATACAAAGACAACAACAGATCTCTGATGTATTTTGGTGTTGAGTTATTCAGTTATGTATAAGCTAACAAAAGTATTTTAGAGTCTATTCTCTGAGCCTAGGACTTTAAAACTGGAGTTACATGATCAATCTTCCTGTTTTTTTTTGGGGGGGGGTACCTGTGAACACACTGTCTTACCTGAAGGGGTTAGAGATATAGAAATGCTTGCTGAATTTTCCAAATTTTAATTTCTAAAAATAAACGTGAAAACCGTGTATTTATTTCCCTTTCCACACACAGTACTGTGCTACTTTCCCAAGCACTGTAAATGCGAATATTTAAACCTTTGTTCTTTTAACGGATCGCACTGATGATTCCCCTCCTCCCACACAGCCACCGAGGCTCTCAACACCTGCTACATCACCAGCACCTACTCCACCTGCTCGGTGGAGGAGATCGTGGCGGCGGCGCCCAGCGGCTACCGCTGGTTCCAGCTCTACGTGTAC
Organism: Poeciliopsis prolifica; assembly: GCF_027474105.1. Taxonomy (NCBI): domain Eukaryota; kingdom Metazoa; phylum Chordata; class Actinopteri; order Cyprinodontiformes; family Poeciliidae; genus Poeciliopsis; species Poeciliopsis prolifica. Next base: position 1,397,707 of record NW_026562382.1, read on the forward strand.
CGGGAGAGGAAGCTGTCCGAGCAGCTGGTGCACCGGGTGGAGGCGCTCGGCTACAAGGCCCTGGTCCTCACGGTGGACGTGCCCTACACGGGAAAGCGCCGCAACGACATCCGCAACAGGTTCAGGCTGCCGCCGCACCTCAAGGTCAAGAACTTTGAGGGAGTTTTCCAGGTAAGAGAGTGCATCGGCCCGGCGGGGGAGCGTTGGAAACTGCGCGACAGCCGCTGGGTCGCAGATGAAAGGAAAAGGTTCAGGTTTCTTTTGTTAAAAAAAAAAAATTCTTACGTATTTATTTTGTGGCAGTGTAGCGTGAGACAGGTGATCAATAATAAATAAATAAATCAAGCTCCTCCATTTTCTCCCCATCCTACTATTGCAGGAAAGCACCACTTTACGATCAAATGGGCTCACGGTGAAAATAACAACTTCCCATTTCAGTGTGTTTTTCCAGTGTGACTGGTAGCCATGTTAACTAGCAGTAGCATTAGCTCTGCCGTTAGAAAGCGCAGCAGAGAGCAATGGAGAGACAGTGACCACATACACTAGGGTGATTGCCAGTGCTAAGACCCTCCTCCTGGCTCTGATTGGTTGCTTCTGATCAAGCAGTGTATTTCTACTGGGAGAACAAAGGCAGGAGTCTGATACCTTCCCAACATAGTGACAACAAATATGTAAACATTTTTCTTTTATAAAAGTTACACACTGTAGTTTGAAGATTCCATTTTAATTGTCTGTAATGTGATATTAGAAGTTAAAGTATGTAAATTAAATGGGGTTTTTTTCTTACTTATTTCTGTCCGTTGGCGTTAATTTTGAGGAAATAAAACTTATTTGACAACAGCCTAACAAATCGAGTTGAAATCTGACCCGAACTTTAAAGTTTCCCGCTCTACCATCTACAACCACTGCTGATTTTTGACGAGTGAACCTTTGCGGGAGCTGTACTTGTCGCACCATAAGCAGGAGACGAGCGTCCCAGAGGAGTACGGGATCCCGGCCAACACCTTGGACCCGTCCATCAGCTGGAAGGACATCTACTGGCTGCAGTCCATCACCCGCCTCCCCATCATCATCAAGGGCATCCTGACCAAGGAAGACGCCGAGGTGGCCGTGGAGCACGGCGTCCAGGGGATCATCGTGTCCAACCACGGGGGGAGGCAGCTGGACGGCGGCCCGGCGTCGGTACATGCTGGACACATCTCTCGTAACTTCACCTCAGAAAAGGAATTGGCCGTAAACAGAGTCAGGCAACGGGGTTGTGGAGTCACTGCAAGTGGCTCTTGTGTCTGAAAGTTAAACAACAGAGGCAGTGATGTTGTTTTAGAGAATTACATTGTTTTACAATAAAATGAGGAAACCTTCTGGAAATGGAGGGCTTGTGGCACTGTTTTGACAGAACTGCAACAAACTACCTTTGTATTATCATTAATATATATATTTGTACACTCTTTTGAAGATCCCACTTAAAAAGATGAAGATCTTCTAAAACCATTTTGTTCTATAAATCTGGATTAGATTTTTTTTTTGTCCTCAGTACTGATCCGAATTGAAACTCCTGGTCTGATAACATATTGAAATTATTTGCATCAATGCTGTTTATAGTCTTGATAACTTGACACCTTTGTGGAGTGGTAAAATGAAACAGTACACTTTATGTCTTTATTTACACATGGTCACATACCAATTACTTCAGTTTTCCAATATATCCTTTAATTTGGATATATTGTCCTAATTAAAGTCTGCAGACAGGCCTTAAAGGGGCCGTGTCACGTAACATCAACTTTTTTTTTTAGCTCTACGTCCTGCTGTGATGTTTTTCCGTCATCAAAAACAAACCCCCCTCAGCTCCTTCAGACTAGCTCGCAGCAGTCAGCGAACATCTGGTGCAACTGTGGCTCTACTGAGATCGTTACAGTTGCTAGTTCTCAGAGCAATCGCTGGTAGAATGTTGCTGAGGGTTTCTTAAAGAGACAGAGGCCCATTTTCAAGGCGTTGCATTACAGAGTCCAATTTCTTGTCAGTCATGTTTGATGCACATTGAATTTCTATAAAGGAGTTACTTGATTGTGCTACAAAATGACACTATATGGGACAGGGAGCTTCAGCAGCCACTTTGGACTCTTGCAGTGAATGTCGTGCTCACAGGAAAAAAACTCTTGATCCCATGACATCAATAAGTGACGTATTCTCCACGTTTCTGCCCCCCCTCGTCGTGTGCACACAGATCGACGCGCTGGCAGAGATCGTGGAGGCGGTGGCGGGCAGAATTGAAGTTTACGTCGACGGAGGAATCAGGACGGGAAGCGACGTCCTCAAAGCGCTGGCCTTGGGGGCCAAGTGCGTGTTCATCGGCCGTCCAGCCGTGTGGGGCCTCGCGTACAAGGTACGACAGCCGCGGGAGGCCGACTGTGTGGAATTGATTATTCAGGAATGTATGTTAGTTCAATCCGTGACGTTTGAATGTGACGGGGGTTCTTCTTTTTTCCGTGTAAAATGTTTGTCCTTGGCAGCGTCGGTGATTTCGTTGGTTCAGGTAATTTAACTGTGACCTGAAGTTTTATCCCTCTGTGAAACAGAGTATGAGGGTCACGCTGAGGTAACAAAAATGATCAAATTCCAAGAATAAAGTCTTTATAATTACTGGAATGAAGTTACTCAAGAACAAAATCATAGTGTTACAACTTTATTCTTGTAATGTTTCAACTTTACTGTCGTGACTTTATTCTCAGAACTCTGTGACTTCTGGCTGGAAATATTGGGACTTTATTCTCGAATTTTACGACCGTTTCCTCATTTCACTTTGACTTTATTCTCATACAACTTTTGTTTTCATAATAGTGCGACAAAATTCTCATGATATTATGACTGTATTGTCTTTATTCTCAAAATATTACAGGTTGCTCACAATCTTGACTGTATTCTCATAGTATAACAACTGCATTCTTGTATTATTATGGGCTTATTCTTGACAAGTTATAACTTTACACTTGTATTATGTCAACTTTGTCTTGATTCTCCTAATATTACCACTTCATCCTCATAGTGTTATGACTTTATTCTGATATTATGACCTTTTTCTCATATTATTTTCACATTATTGTCCTAATACTATGGCTTTCTTCTGGTAATTTCATGTATTTGTTTATGTTTCTTAGTCTGGCGCTAGCTCTCCGCCGTAGCGAGGCAGTAATTGCGTCTTGTGTGATTTATCAGGGGGAGGAAGGAGTGAGGGAAGTTCTTCAAATCCTGAATGACGAGTTCCGTCTTTCCATGGCTCTCTCAGGTCAGTCCGACACTCCAGGTTTGGCGACCCAAACGGGAACAATGCTGAAATGACGACATTCGGGGCGTCCTCTCTTTCCGTCTCCAATGATCTGACGCAGGTTGCAGGAACGTAGCCGAAATCAACAGGAGCCTCGTTCAGTTTTCCAGACTCTGACGACGACGGCGCCGCTTTCGCAGGATTCCGGCCTGAATTGAGCCCGAGACGCAGTGGCGAGCGCACCGAGGACGGGTCTACGTCAGAACCCGCTGGCGCCGGGAGCTCACGGCTCACTGAGGCCTCCTCCTGGAATTCGACTTGTAATCATCCCCCGTTGTACGAGTGACAGAATGTCGTGAGAAAGTGGAGTGTTGTTGGAAGACCGAGCGATCAATTAATGAAAGTGTTTTTGGCTTTGGTGGCAGAAAGGATGTGGGCGCTTATCATAACAGCCAACACACTTCTTCTGGTTAAACTGTGCAATGTTTGTGAGAAATGCTGCCAGTGCTTGTGGTTGAATAAATACCTGCTGAGATGAACACATTGGGTTCCTTTTGTTATATCATTTTTCTGATTTCCGTCAGTGTTCCGGCAGTGTTGCACTTCTCTGGGAGTTTATTCCAGACTTGTGAAGCTGAATACTGTTTATCCATGTTTGGCTCTGGCTGGGTTTTGGTTAACATCCAAATACATTGTGAAGATGCTATTTAAAGTGAAGTTTCACAGCCACCAGAGCTGAATTTGGAGTGTTTAGTGTATAGATGCTGCAGTTTTAACACGGAACTGGGGGTAATTTATCAACGCCACTGTCATTGTTAAAATAGAATTTTGGAAAATTGTTACAGAATGGCAGAGTTGCATTTTGATGGCCAAAAAAAAAAAGTGGTATAGGCGCAACAGGCTAAAAGTAATATTTAACAAACATTGTGTCTATAATTTAGCAACATATGGATTAGAGAAAATCCATAGTCAGATCAAATTCATCTTTGCAATTCTCATGTTTGAAATTTGTTGGTGTTTTTTGCAGCGTCGTCATTGTACTCAGAGAGATGTTTAACTCAAATAGGTCTTTGTAGGCCCAAAATGACCAACGTTCATGTTCATGAACAGTAGACGCCTGAAGAAGTTCAGTCTTTGAAAACAAACCGAATCATCAGAAGCTTCTGCAACCAGATCAACCTGCAATGGGGGCTCAAGATCAAGCTAAGACACCTGCACGTGTGTGAGCATGAAAGGAAATAAAAGGCCACAGCGGTGCTGAACGGCGGCCGTTTTGAGCCTTTCACCGGTCAAAGGCCAATCGGTTCATGCGACCTCAAACGCCTCAAAAAACTCAAAAGAGCTTCGCGCGACAGGAACAGCGACAGTATCTCAAAATGTGACATAACTGGGTGGAGAGCAGCGAGATGCGGAAAGAGACCGAGAAGGAGAAGTGGTACAGGAAGTGACTGAGGTCTCGGTTAAGTTGAGAAACGCCGATGCTTGCTCAGATGCTCGAACTCTTCCACCAGCTGGAGCGTCGCGGCAGACATTTTCTGCTCCGTCTTCTTCTCTGAGTTGCCCTGCATTAGATGGACAATCTGGAGGGGGGCCTCGGATCCAGTCTGCTGAGGAAGCTTTCCTCCAGGTAGGCCATGTACATCCGAAAGCCTTTTGTTTCTCTGTCAAACATGCACTGAAAGTTGAATCGTTCCCGAGAATAGCTTTGACAACGGCCTCGGTCTCCGTCATTAACTCCTAACCTATATCAGTCGGTTTGACACTTGTGTTTTTTTTTCTGCTGGAAGCCATTTAAGTTCTAATAATGGTGGCCAAAAAAAAAAAATGGCCAAAAAAAAAGCCAATTTGGAAAGATGTTTCACATTCATTTCTCAGCATGGGGCGCAGACGTAGCAACTGAAAACAATTCCCATTTAACAGGATTTAAAGATTTTGTTTACGGAATTCTTTTCTTCCACAAATTTACCCTGGTACACATTGTCCAAACAACAGTACATGCAGAACCACTTTAGTAATTATTATTGCGTGGGAGGAAAGATGTTTCGCCAGAACAGCGTGCTCATTTTCTTTCACATCAATCAAACTGTTTTATATGCTTAAATGTGTGCTGGTAACTATGTAAAACCTGGTATAAAAAGTAGAATACAGTCGGGAAAAAAAAGCAAAAAAAAAACACCAAACAAACTAAACTGAAAATACCAAAAAACAAAACAAAAAAATCAAAGCAGCTGAAGGCCAAAAAGCGACAGAAGCACACTTAAAATTTCAAACGGCCATGCCTGCAGATGGTGCCGGGCAAGTGTGAAGATAATTACACAACTAAGTAGCAGAGTAATATGGCGAAATTAAAAAATTACAGCCCACGTAGGTTGGAGATAATTCGAGGTAACAGTCTGCTGATTCGTCTCGTTTTCTTCTTCTTCTCCTCTAGGAAGTCTCACCAGCGCAACAACAGCCCTCAGCCTCCGGGGGACAACGAGCAGGGGTATGGACACGACTGCACTGTCCTACCAACATGTCCGCTCTTCGGGACGTCCCGCAGCTTAATTCTCGGACATTTTTGTTTGCTCGGTGTCATTGGCTTCAGTGTGCGACACCACAAGCGACACACTGCGCGTGTTTGTAGACATATTTGTGGGGAACGTGAGAGAGGCACTGCACTTGACAGGGTACAAAGCCAGACAGGAAGTGACTGAACCAGGCAGGAAGTGATTGAACTAGAGGCGGTAAGCAGGGGAAACCTTCGGAGGCCTCTCGTTCACAGCAACAGGCGTCCTTTGACTGAACAGCCCCCAATCTGCGGCGACTTGAGCTTTTCCCTCGCATGATGAAATGGCTGTTTGCTTTCAGAGTGCGAACACAGCTTTGTTTTGCTGTTTTTGTGTTTGTTCTTTTCGTCCCAATTTGCTTCTTTTTAAGTCATGACAGATAATTACTCAGATATTTTCTCCACTAGATGTGGGAATCCTTTCAAGGAGCCACGAATCAATCATTTGTTCACTAACTCATTTGATTCGGGCAGATTTAATGGCTCGGGGGTTTAGCGTGCCGTCCTTCTATTTACTTCCATGTCTAAAGATGAGAAATTAACAAAAAAACAGTCGAAGAGCACTGACCAAACTATGGCAACACAAATAACATAAATTTCATACAAGATTTAACAAAAAAAAAAAAAGAAACCAGTGTCACCATAATGCTTTATATTAGCAAGCAGGGATTCCACAAAACGTAACCACAGTGAATGGAAGCAGTTGAAAGTCAAATTTCTCTTCGTTCAAGCAGTTTTTAACCACGCTATGGCAATGTTGTGACTAAAACATCGTTTCAAAGTCACACCACTCAAACATATTTTAGTCCATCACGAGTTAATTTCCTTCAAAACACAGTCGTTGACTTTAAAACGTCACCCTGAGCTCAGTGAACGGATGAAAAAAAAAAGAAGAAGAAGACGTCAAATTCAATCTGTTGCCCATTTGGCTTTGACACAGAGGGAAAAAATAAGTCACTCCTGTGGATAATTATCCAGCATTAACATGCAGGAGGAACTCTTCAACAGACTGGTTAGCAATTTAACTTAACCCTATAATTGTCTTGACAACAAAGGTGTCCTCAATGGACCCATCGACGAGGGGTTAACGACGAGATCTGCAAAAGGCAGCATATGTTTGGAACTGATGGTGAATCCTTCAGATGTCAACAACAACAACAAAACAAAACAAAAAAGAAACGGCATAGAAAATTGTCTGATTGCAAACAAGTCGTGCGGTTGCTTTGATGGCGTGTTTACTCAGTCCTCTCAGGCCAGCTGTCGTCACCGTTGCACGAACCTGGTCGCGCTTCTTCCGCCTCTGACTCCAGATCGTTTCATAATCCCCGGGACGAAAGAAAATACCCAAAACAAAAATAAGGGTCTGGAACAGATACTGTTTCTTGGCTTGTGAGTAAAAAGAGCCGCCGCCTTCGCTCAATTACTTTCACAAACTTCATGCCGTAACACTTCCTGCAATGTCAGGGTCTGTGGGAAAATCATCTGTGACGACATTGAAGGTTATTTAAAGAAATCATTATTTTTTTTCTTTATTAAGACAAATGACAGTTGGAATCTGTTACACCAGTGGTCCCCAACCCCCGGGCCGCGGACCAGCACCGGTCCGCGGACCAATTGGTGCCGGGCCGCCACAAGAAATAATTAAACATTTCCGTTTTATCTGTTATTTGAGTTTGGATGATCTCTTATTCTGAAAATCCTTTAACCGGATTGTCTCGGTTACGTCTTGCGCGCCAACATGGAGCCACAAGCAGCAAAATGAGTAAGAATCAGATCAGATGTCTTTGGAAAGTTTCTTTGTGAAGGAAAAAGGCCCAGAGAAGAGACAGGAGGATGGATTTATCCCGGTAGGTGATTCCCACATTCAAAGCTGCTCTGCATGACGCGGTGACCGACTCGCTAACGAGGCAATGAAGCTTCAAACTGCTTCAAACTTGTGCAGAAGCATCACTTCTGGTGTCATTGTCTCTCGTCTCTCCCAGATGGGAGGAACGAGGTCAGGCCTCCCATTAGTCGTTATCGTGAGTTCAAATTTTCACGAAAGTAAAATGTCGGTTTTTGTGGCGCACCTGTATCTTATTTTGAAGAGATGTGTAAGCGTTACCATAGCGACCGGAGTCAGAGAGTGTTAGGGCAAGGGGTCGAGAGGAGATGAGAGGAGAGGAGCTTGCGAGTTCCAGGTCTGGGTCACACGGCACGATTTTAAGGATTGTCGGCCAATTCTCCAAACCTCTGTTGACCTCAGAGCCGATTAAAGTCCACTGAACATCCTGATCCCAGAAGAAAATCCAGTAAATCCCCCAACATGCCATAAATGCATTTAAAATAATCAAACATGAACAATGTAGAAGCAGTAGTGATAGTTTGTGGATCATTCTAAGCGATAAAAGACGAAACAAAAAGGAAAGGCCTTTGATAAAAGGGAGCAGCTGCTCTATTTGCTGCACTATGATTTGGAGGTGAGTTATGTTTTTTTGTAGTTAATATTTTTAACTGAATAAACATAACCACATATGTAAACTGTTTGGGGTTCCCCTCCGTCCTTACGTCACCGCGCTTTCTGATTGGCTCCCCGTCACATTCGCCAGGCTGCGTTCTCGCTCCCAGCAAAAAGCAAACCGGCTGCGATAATCGGGCCAAGACAACACAGCACACGCTGAAGGACGCTGTGAGATTGTCGTAAAGGAAAAATCGGGGAGGGGTGGTAGAAAAAAAAAAAAAAAGGCTTTAACTCCAACATGCAGGAGCATTATGTGACGGTTCCCTCCTCTGGTAACACAGGCTTATTATACCATCACTTTCTGTTCATAGAGCATGACTGAAAACAAAAACAAAGCAGAAGAATGTTTTCTCCATATTTTCTAAAACATGTCACAGAAATCCAACCGAGTCAAAACACAAACTTGAAAAAGAAAACAATGAAACCTTGTAGCATTTGTTTACCAAATGATTTCAGGACTTTTAAAAAAAGAAAAAAAAAAGCTAAGACTGAAAATTTCAGTTTTATCTAATCTGAGCAATTATTCCACACCTGAATCTCTCCCACTGAAATACAAGTTAACATTTCTAATATTTTTTTACCAGTTTTAAAACAATAATAATAATCCTTATCTCTTCTTTGAAAAAGAATGTGAAGGCTGATTGGGATTTGTGCGTCATGAAATGCGCTGAACACGTCCAGTAATGACAAAAACAGATAAACTGAGATCACTGAAATACTTTTGCTGAGTGTGAACAGGCTAAATGTAGAGCGAGCTTTGAGGGGTAAGAGGTAAACCCTTGCCCAACCTTTAACAAGCTGCGTTTTCCCTCCAAAACAAATAGTTTCCATTAAACAGACTAAAGACAAAAAAATAAAAATAATCATTTGTTAAACTTCAGAGTTGCAGCTGTGGAGGAGCTAACATGTTCTTTGGTTGAGTCATAATTGGGTCATTTTACTTATAATGGGCTAAGTCTTTTTTTTATTATGATTATTAAAAGTGATTTTGGCTGGGAGAAAAAATTACTTCTGGCAAAAATTATTTGCAAAAGTGATGACAAAATTTGCCTTATTGGGTAAATAAGCTCCAGAGGAGCTGCTCGTTTGAAAAGCACTGAAACAAACTCCATCTTGATTTTTTTATGTCTGCATTTAAGTGACTGGTTGACAGGAACTCAGTTTTGATTCATTGGCAATTTCTATTTTTTATTTATTTATTTTTTTACAACGATGTGGTTTTGCAACGGATGTTTTTTTTTTTTTTTTTTGCTCTTTTTTTGTCTTTTCACCCTGCCATAAAAAAAAGAGGAAGTTCACCATTGTAGTCTCTAGTTCCTCATTTTTAGATCGCACCATGTATGGACAGCAAATCGGATGGAGGAGCTTTACCGGTCCCACTGAGGAGAAGTGGCCTCCATTAATCCAGTGTGTAAGAATAGAAAAGCAAAAGTTAGATTCTGGCTTTTAGCGAAGGATCAAGTGAGATTTAAGAAAGTGGCATTTTTGGGCGGGAAGAACTGCGAGACAAAGGTCAAGATTGAAACGTTCGATTTCCAAAATACCCAACAGCTGTTTGTTTTTTACTTCTAATTTTTACTTCTAATTTTACTTCTAATTTTCTAAATGTGAAGGTTTTTGCATATCCGAAAGATTGGGCTGTATGTTCCCCCCCTGCAGGGCGAGCGGTGATGACAGCAGCGCCGGCAGGCTGAGCCGCAGACTGTCCCGTCTGGGCAGCAGACACCAGTCCAGGGAACCTCCAAGACCTCCGGTTCAGCCGGAAAGGCCTCCTCCACCGCCTGTCCAGCAGGGTATGTGCTCTCCACCTCACGGTCCAACCAACGTGCATCTTTAAAGCGAAACAAAACCAAGACATTTTCGACTAATTTCGACTATTGTCACTGAGAGACAACATGACAACTTTCTCGTGACCCGATTTGTGTTTGTGGTCACAGATGAGAGGGTTCCACCACCGGCTCTCGCCCTGCCTTCGGCTCCGCCTCCAGCACCGGCTCCTTTCCAGCTTCCGACGGATCGGCCGCCCAAGAGGCCCGACAAATCCACCAAACCCAAGCTCCCGCCTCGGCCGCTCTCCAAGGTGTTCAGTAGCAACGAGCACGGATCGAATGTGTTGCAGGTGTGTTCTTCCAACTGCACCTTGAAGTAACTGCACTGTATGCTGTCATTAATACAGTGAAAGAAACTGCATTTCTGGCCGAAAATGTTGGTTATTTATGGATCTGTTGTTCCCTCCAAAGGGCTTCGATACTTTCCGGGGGGACGAGACGCTGTGTGACGTCGTCCTGGTTCCTGGAGACAGCACAGAAGCTTTCCCGGTTCACAGAGTCATCATGGCTTCATGCAGCGATTATTTCAAAGCAATGTTCACAGGTTTGTTAGACTTTCGATGACATTCGGTGACAGGCAATTTAAGAAAATGAAGCCCTTCGTGCAGGAAGATGTTTGACTTATCACTCCAGTGTGTTTGTTCAACTCAAAGAATGACTTAAAAGCTAACACAGCACACAAAGTCAATGACCCATCCCAGTCTGGTAATGAAGATGGTTTAAAAAAAGGGTGACAATGTAGTTGTGAGTGGCCGATCCATCAGTTGTCCTCCACGTACCTGGCCTGCTAGAAACCAGCTTCTTGTTCCACGATTTGCTTTCTACTGAGGGTCTGGAGGCTCGACTAATGAGAAGCGACTGCTTGCTGGAGGCGCAGACTTTGTGAAAGTTTCAAATGACTGGACTGACGTTTGCCCCAGACGAATGTAATGCACCAGCTTGACGACCGTCCTCCACTGCAAATAGAGAAGCGGTGAGCCGAACAAGATGGCTGTTAATGTTAAGTCAATATTTGGTTGTGAGGGCAACAAGTCCAGGAGGGACACCCTGACATCCCTCTCCCTAGTAAATTCTGGGTCTCCTTCCATTTTAAAGTGACTGGAAAACCTCCAAACGTGTCCCAGACCTGGACAAAGCAGTCCATCATTTTCCAGTGTAGGACCTCAGCCTTGGACTCTGAGCTGACTCCCATCCTATTCGCTTTACATTTGTGTTCAACCTTCTGCAGTTCAGACTGAAAAAAAATAGATGTTCAAAAAACAGAACTACATCGTCTGCAAAAATGCTAAATTGTAGACCTTGACACCCTGTCATCACGTCATGAACAGGAGCTTTAAAAAGATGCATCTCCTGCAAAATTCTGAAGAAAAAATAGCTGGAAGCTTTTCTGATAACTGAAGATAAGTTGATAGCTCAATGTCATCGTTCTGCTGAAACAGACAGACTCTTGATGAAACGGCACAGAAATGATCCGTCTCGACTTATACTTTCATTTTTGATTACCACGAAAAAGGAAACTCTGCTGACCTTTTTCACTCGCCCTCCTTTGCATCGCGGCTTCTAACAAACCCGGTGCCGTAATCCCCGTCAGATTTTTGCATCTCACTGATGTTGCCAGCTCAAGACAAATCTCCCCGAGTGATGCAAATTCATGCGCTCACCTTGTGTCTGTCCCTCTGCGCTTCGTTCGCTCTTGTGCAGGAGGCATGAGGGAGCAGGAGATGAAAGAGATCAAGCTGCATGGGGTCACCAAGGCGGGCTTAAAGAACATCATCGAGTTCATCTACACGTCCAAAGTCATCCTCGACATGGGCAACCTCCAGGACACGCTGGAGGCTGCAAACTTCCTGCAGGTCATGCCTGTCCTGAGCTTCTGCAACGAGCTCCTGAGCAGCGAGGTGAGACGCTTCTTGGCTTTTTTATCACAGGTTGAGCAGTGCTGGCGTCTCATCCAGGCCTCTTCCTCAAAGGCCTCTCAGGTCCTCCAAGGCAACACGACAAGAGATGCTTTTCCACAACAAATCTTTGTGGATGTTCTGCTAATCTAAAAATGAAAAAAGCAACACACAATTTCCGATAAATATCAAAATCCCGTTAAACAAGAAATCAAATTAAAATCACATGTTGATAAGCTTTCATCATCTTTCAGCCACGTAGGCGGCGTTTTGGGGAAACTGTAATCGGCGATGTTTACACGAGAGCCCTGGATTCAACACACTAGAATGATACACAGCTTTTTATGAACTGTGCCATGTTGAGAGCTCTGGTGGAACTAGCTGCACATCGTCGGGATAAAAAACTCCAAAAAGAAACCTTTGTTTTCTTATTACTTCCTGTCTTCTTTTTTGTGGTTTTCACCAGTAGCAACATCCAGCTGTTGGTTGCGTGGCTGTGTGAAGCGGGAAAAAAAAGTTCCATTGCAGTTTTGCCAAACAGATCTATTCTGATATGGCTGAAAAAAACCCCACCTAATCCCAAAAAAACTTATACTATAAAACTTTCTAAATGGAGATGTTTCCATTAAAACAATTTATTTTCAGAAATCAAATTTGGGCAATTTTATGGCTAATGGAGACCCGGCTACGGTTTAGATAAAGCTGAACTAATTTGGTTGCTTTTTTTCCATTTACCTTTTGGTGCAGATTACAATCGACAACTGTGTGGAAGTGGAGCGGATTGCCACAGATCTGCTCCTTGAGGACGTCCTGGTGAATATTGGTAAGTTAAGACGCGCAACCATTGTAGCACTTAACATTTGTGCAGTGCACAACAGAAGTGGAAACTGCTGTATTTCCAGTTCATGATTGGTCTTCTCAAACCTAGGCAAGTTTGTGGGGCAGAACCTGACCGCGCTGGTGGACTCCGGCCGCTACTTGCAGCTCTCCGAGACCAGCATCGCCAACGCTCTGGCCAGCAACTCGCTGGGCGGTTTCTCAGAGCTGGAGCTCTACCACATCGCCAAGGGGTGGCTGGAGCACGACGCTCCCTCGCGTCACTCCTTCGTCCACGCCCTGATGCGCCACATTCGCTTCCCGCTGATGAGCCCCGGTGAGCTCATTCAGATCTCTCAGGACGAGGAGGAGGAGGGCGACTCCATGATGCGCTCTGACACCGCCTGTGTGAACCTGCTGCTGGAGGCCAGCAACTACCAGATGATGCCGTACATGCAGCCGGCGCTGCAAACCGAGAGGACGCAGATCCGATCGGACGCCACGCACATCCTGGCGCTGGGTGGCGTGATGCGGCAGCAGCTGGTGGTGAGCCGGGAGCTGAGGCTCTATGACGAGAACACCGGCCACTGGAGGGCTCTGAGGCCCATGGAGGTGCCACGTTATCAACACGGCGTGGCTCTCCTGGGAGGCTTTCTCTTTATTGTTGGAGGTGAGGGCATCAAGCTGTCAATTCAGACCCTAATGCTCCTCGAGCTGAAAACATAGTGAGTATTGTACCTGAAAGAAAGAGCAGGGAGGTAATTGTTGAGGAACTTCAGGATCAAATAAAGGAACCGAAATTTAAAGGTTCCCTCAAGCTTCGTCTGAAGTCCAACAGTTGAAGCGCAGTCATGTGGTTTCTGTATTCACACACACCTTTCAGACATCGGCGCAGACCACTCCCGCTTCACACCGCCACCTTCAGGGTTAGGGTACCTAGTTCAGCTTTCACCAAACGGTCACAGAGCTCGCGCCACACTTTTCTGTCTTCAGCCTCCTATGTAAACGACAAGGTTACAATTTCCATGCAGGAGTTACTAGCAATTTACCAGTCTCGTTAGTATAGTTAGTTAGTGAAAAATTGTACCAATGTACATCATTCCTAGTCTGGTAAAAACCAACCCTTTGTTCTACGTTTGGCCTTGTCCAGAGGGCCTGGGCTCGCTGCTGCTGATAAATAATTGCTTCCAGAAGGTGTGGACTCTGTTGAAATTTGAAATTTTATCCAATTGCTAACGTTTGTCCAATTAGTTGACCCAGTCTCCTCATTCGGCAGCTGTTACCTTCTGGATAGTTGAAGTGTATTAGCGCAAGAGAAACGTCAACATTTGTGTCAAACTTCAGACCAATGAGGCAACACTTTGCACAGGATTCTGTCAACACAGTTCCATCCAGGCCTGGTGTCGAGTTCGGCAGGCAGACGGTTCTCTGAGAACAAAATAATGCAGTTTTCGTCACACGGTTACATCTATTAGAACGGATTTTACGTACGTCTGAGCCTCTACGCTCGGTTTTGAAGCCTAACACCAACTCTCGTTGAATTCTTAGGTCAGAGCACATACGACACAAAGGGCAAGACTGCCATAGACAGCGCCTATCGCTACGACCCGCGCTTCGACAAGTGGCTTCAGATTGCCTCTCTCAACGAGAAAAGGACCTTTTTCCACCTCAGCGCTCTGAAGGGGAAGCTGTTTGCTGTTGGAGGAAGGAACGCCTCGGGGGAAATCGGTAGGCCCCGACGCTCGAACTTGTGAGAAATTTCTCGGAAGGAACGTCCGGCTGTTGGCGTCCAACATCTTCTCTCTTGTCATTTTGACCAGACACAGTGGAGTGCTACAACCTGAAGAAAAACGAGTGGACCTTTGTGACCAACATGGTGGAGCCTCATTACGGGCATGCTGGAACCGTTCACGGGGGCCTCATGTACATCTCAGGTGAGAGAACAATGCACAAAGACAGAAGTATCTTTACAGTACTTAAAAGTATGTGTACAATACAATTTCCTCCAAAAGTGTTGGAACAAGAAGGCGAATTCTCTCGTTTTTGTCGTGCACTGAAGACATTTGGGTTCCAGCTTTTATTTCCTGGCATTGTTTGAACCCAACCATTTTTCAAGCGATCAAAACTCTGACTGACAGGCGTTTCTCGTTAAGCAGACCCTGCCTTTGAAACATTAAACATCCTTCTTGTTAAAGTGGGTCAACCAACATGAAGACCGGAGACCTCTTCACGGGAGAACAGCAAGCCGTTCAGAAGCTGAGAGAAGTAGGAAAAACCAATCAGAGCCGTTGGACAAACATTGGGCATATAGCAAGCACAACGATGTCTCCCTATCTTTTGCTTGTCTGGGAAAAACCGAAACTTTTCCTGGCAGTTAAAAAAAACAAAAACAAAAAAAAATCATTTAAATATATATATATATATATATATATATATATATATATATATATATATATATATATATATATATATATATATATATATATAGAGAGACATATTAGGAAAAATTGGACATGAGGACAATAATTTAGCAGCAGCTTATGGCAGTTGAATATTTGTGTTGCTAACCGCTAACAGTAATGTTTCACAGAATCCACTTGTGATTTCATATGCACAAAAATGCATGATGTTAACTTTCTTGTCATGTCCTATTTTTACCGTCCACCGCTCCTAGCTTCGCTGTTAGGCCAGCAGATTCTGGGCAGGCTGTCCTGACAATTACATCAATGTTTTAGTCACTTCTCCCTGGTTCTCCAAACCGAGATGACTCAAAGCAAGCTCGAGGAATAGCTCCCCGGTTTTCCTGGATTCGTGAAAAACGAGTGTCGGTGTTGGATTTTTATAAACAGTGGAACATCTCGAGGCAATTAGGCTTTCGCACCTGTTTTTACAGGGGCACTTTGTGGACGGCTTTGGAATAATAAGAGAGCTTCAGAATTAAACGCAGCTCCTAACAGCGCTCCAGCTCAGGGTTGAAGCTGCCTGTTAAAGTAAGTGACTGAAAGCAGAGCAAAGTCACTTTACTGAACCCACAAAATAACACTTCCTTCTATAAATGATCTCTGTGAAAAAATGACTCATCCCGAACGGGGAGAGAGAAAGCCACATAAGTTGGGTTTAATCTGTTCTTGAAGTGT
Organism: Poeciliopsis prolifica; assembly: GCF_027474105.1. Taxonomy (NCBI): domain Eukaryota; kingdom Metazoa; phylum Chordata; class Actinopteri; order Cyprinodontiformes; family Poeciliidae; genus Poeciliopsis; species Poeciliopsis prolifica. The sequence goes on from NW_026562382.1 coordinate 1,413,694, forward strand.
TTCCAAAAGGTCAACTTCTTTTAATTTTCTTTCTACTTCTCCACCTCAACAAGATGCATTTGAGCTTTGTCTTTCTTTTTTGTTCTTCTTTAATGTATTCCCAACACTGATCTCTGCACTGATCTAGCTTCCCAAAAACTCTCCGCGCCTCGGCTTTTCGGCGTTATGGGAAACTAGCTCTGGTGGTCAAAACAAACCGACGCGCCCTATTTATCAGCGGGAGATTGACGAGCAAATTAGCCCGTGCAACCGTCTAACCGCATTCCCTCACAGGGTCTTTTTCACAGCTGCTAAACCACACAGTGCATCCACTTTCCGTCTAACTGCTGTTCACACGGTTGATTGCCGCAAGAAAGCAAAGCGTGTTTGTTTTTTGGTTTGTTCGCAAATGAATTTCAGTCTTTAAAAATCACTCTCTGGTGTCGAGTATCTGACGCTGCCACATGAGCGGAGGAGCTCTGTGGCATTCAAGAGACTTCAAGAAGCTAAACCAAGCTGCTGGTGAACTTTACAACTCAGAGCTTCGAGGAATCACTACACAAGTATTAAATCTTCTCCTTTTTGGTATTTTCTGATAAGAGTGAAGTGAAAGTGGGGTTTTTTTTGTTTGTTTTTTTTGCAGACGGCACTTTTTTAGCCGACCTACTTGAAAGCCTTTTTCTGTTTCTCGCGGCGCTCTCATCGGCCGCTCTCATTGGCCGCTCTCAACCTGATCTGGGTTTCTTAGCAAGCCTTGGACAGGAAAACCACTTCTCGCAATGAGAGCGCAGTGCAACCTATAAGTTTCACATGTAGGACTGAGAACCAGGAAGCCCAAAGGCCTGTGGTTAGTGTGGGCCTCTGAAACACAGCACATATTTCACTTCTCTCGTTTCTGTAGACCTACCTGTATGTGTAAAGCGTACAATGTGGAAACTTTGTACGCTTTACACATACAGTTCTGAACGGGGGTATTACTTACTTTTTCACCATTTTTCATGGATTGAAGTTCAAAGAAATTAATCACATTTTTTATCGCCTTCAGACATAGTGCAGCCACAAACGTCAATGTATTTTTGGGGGGAGGAATTTAAAGGGGACCTATTATGCCAAATTAACTTTTTGCATGTTTTTAGACTTCCATTTGGGTCTCAACTGCTGTTGTAGCAATAATTTTATTTCATTTTTGGTGTCTGAAAAATGGATGGTTTCGAAAACCTCATGATTGTTGAGTCATGATTTGGGGGGGGCACTGCACTGTTACCTAGCAACCCCGAACGAGTCAATCCATCGCTTAGCAACCCATCCAGTTTTACCACCGTAGGCACTGTACAAAGGCTGCCGGAGAAGAAAGGTGATTTTGTTGTTGTTGCTGCATTCTTGTTGGTTGTGCAGGAGGCTCCACTTCTGCTTTTCAAATATAGACAATTGTATAATTGACCATCTGTTTGCTGCCATTTTCACGTACAATTGTTAACGTTGAGTTGGATGGGAGTGGGTGTGGCCAACAGCAGCTTATAAAGTGACAAGAGGCCCTAAAACTTCTGATCTGAAAGGAGCTCAAAGTCGGCAGAACTGACTAAAATCTGATGATTTTGTGTTTAAGTAAATATAATGAATGGACCATACGCCTGTCCTAACACTTTCAAGGAAGCATAATAGGTCTCCTTTGATGCAATTGATCAACACAGATTATTGGAGCCAAATATGTGTATATTTGGCTGTTTGGTCATTGGATGGGGCTGTCAGCTCCGGTATATGAACCAAGAAGTGACCAGTAGCTGACAGGCGTTGAACCCGGAAGGGGATACAAGTTTTTAACCGCTGTGGCGGAGCCATTGCCAGCACTGTTGCTGTGTACCGTGGAATAAATGGATTTTGTTCACAAACGGTTTATCTGACTAGAACAAATTTGGAATTTGGACTACAAGAAGATCTTTGGGGCTGACTTAGGAACAACATTAGCCGCTCAGCGCGTCGTAATTAAGCAGCAACAGATCAACGCTTAACTAGTGCAGTATTAAACTGGCTAGCACACGGATCGATGTGGAAGAAATCATTTTGGCTTTTCTCCCAGTTTCTTTACAAGTTAAAAAAAATCTGAGACGCTTCACAACACTTTCACATCCAGGACCCTGATACTTCACAGAACCGGTTTGCACTGCAACTCTTTTGGCTCTCTGTCAATGTTGGTCTCATAAAACCAGAACGCCCTCTTCCACGAGTTCTCTGTTTCCTTTTCCTGGTTTGTGGCAAAGTGGCCTTCTTTTTGTCTTTGTGTCAGCAATGGCTTTCCTTCAAACGGATTACCTCACCGTAAGTGCGGACCTTTGCGAGGCTATTGCACCTCCCTGCAGCAAGCACGCGTATTTTGACTGGCTTATCACAAGGTTAACATATAAGAAGCTTTCAAAAAGCTCCTTACACACTTTAAATGTACTAAAACTGCACTGATACTGAAAATAGAAAGAACATAACTTTTGCATTAGCGAGCTTTTCTGCTGCCGTGCCGAAAACAACATATTTTCAAGTCCCGGACTGACCAGGCGACAATTAAGACGGCAGAAATCTCACGACTTGCCTTTAGTCGGAGTCTCTAATCTGAGTCTGAGATTGCTAAATTCTGATGAACATTGAAACACTGGAACTGGGAGACATTTTAACTGTCCAAAATGCATAAGCCAAACAACGAAAACAAACAATGAATTATTGGAGTCTCTGTCAACAAGCTGAGACCAAAGCACCAGAATGAAGAGCAATTTTTAGTAGAGCGAGAGAAAATAGAGAATAATGACAAACTGTTAAATAAATAACTCATCATTATTAGCACTGTCTGCCGTAAGCAAACCTGACATTAAGAAAAATCCGAGCTTTCTCTTCAAAGAGACTAAATCCAATACAACAGAACATAGAAATTAAGCTTTATTGCAGTCATGCCATCAGAAAAACTGTCAAATTTTTTTTTTTTCTTTTTGCTCTCATGTTACAAAAAAATTAAGAAAAGCGGCAAATGACTTGTTTATCTTGTATGTAATTGCTGATCTGTTCACTGTCACTTTGTACCGCGGTAGATGACAGCTGAGGAGAAGCAGTCGCAGGAGACGCTCGGTCACTGCGCCTTCACAGTCCAAACAGAAGCGATACGGCGGCCCGCTATCTGTTGTCTGGAAAGCACCAAATGATTAGCGCGAGCTGTAACCCCGCGCAAATATTTTCATCCTCATTACAAACACACATTTTGGCACCACGTCAAAAAGCGGTAACAATGGCATCTACTCTTCAGGGAATTAGAAGCCCAAATGATGCCGAAGGCTGATTTCAGCTTCTGCATGAAGCTCTTGTTGCTATTTTGTAAGCAAGTGTTGTGAATGTAAAGTTTTCACAGTAAGGACGTCGACGTTGTCTGATCCGTCACTGAACCTGCTGCACTTTTAATCCAAACTAACTGCGGATGCACCCATCTGCTTCTTTCACTCCCGATATCGGTACCGATACCTGAGGTTCAGCATTGGCCGAAACAGAAAAACAAGCTAGGTTAACTTAAAACGTTTCATTAAAGAAAAAAAAAGCACACAATTTTCTGAATGACAAATTTATTTCATAACTCTGCACCAGTATGGCAAATTTAAATACACTAACAGCTTCAAAAGCTTTGATCAAATATGGAAAAACTTTCATTTGTTCAGCCAGTGCAATTAGGACCCGATGCAGAATAAATAATAAAGACATTGGCAAACACAACGGCTGACTACTTTCGTCAAAAAATAAACACACCGTCTTTGAAATGATTGAACGTCAGATGTATTATCTACTGATATTGATCAGGTTTATCGCGATAATTGTTATTGATTTATTGCCCAGACCTATTGTATGGATGTTACTTAAAATATTTTCTGCCATAAAGTGCTGCAGCAAAAATAAATACTGCAGCTCATTTGGCAGAAAGGTCATTCATCCAGCGACCCATCGTGTTTCTGAGATAATTTTTTTTTAAAGTTGACAGGAAATTTGAAAACATAATTTGACAGTCATGTGTCGTCGTAAGATTAATACCTAAACACCGGCTATAAAGTCTTAAAATGCTAATATTTTAAAAGACTTAAAAAAAAAAAAGCAATGCTTAGCCTGGTAGGACACAAGCTAAGCCTTGTGGCCCGCCAGGCTTAAAATACTCTGGGGGAAAAACTGATTTCTTAGTTCCCAACATTCCTCTGGAAAAAACAACATATTTTCATTTTGAGTATTTAGAACCTTTGTTACGCTTTTGGCTACTTTTGCTGTGGTCACATGAATCTTATTCTTGTCGGTCTTGCAGGTGGCATCACCCGTGACACCTTCCAGAAGGAGCTGTGGTGCTACAACCCCGTCTCCGACTCGTGGAGCCGCCGGGCCGACATGATGGAGCTCCGCGGCCTGCACTGCATGTGCACGGTGGGGGACCGGCTCTACGTGATGGGTGGCAACCACTTCCGGGGCAGCAGCGACTACGACGACGTTCTGGGCTGCGAGTACTACAGTCCGGACACGGACCAGTGGACGGTGGTGGCGCCGATGCCCCGCGGCCAGAGCGACGTCGGCGTCACGGTCTTCAACGGCCAGATCTACGTGGTCGGGGGTTACTCCTGGAACAGCAGGTGCATGGTGGACATCGTCCAGCGCTACGACCCGGAGCAGGACGTGTGGGACCGAGTGTTCAACGTGCTGGAGCCCCTGGGAGGGATCCGCGCCTGCACGATGACCGTCCACGTGCCGGAGGGGTCGGTGGACGAGGCCGAGATACAAGACTGCCCGTTACCCACGGCTAAGAACTGCTAGCCACACACATCAGGCTGTTTTGGGGGGGTTTCCAGCTGACGCCGTAGCAGTAAGAACCCAAAACAGGAAGCAGTGGGTTGTAACACAAAGGTTTCATATGCAAGCAAAGCCAGCGAGTGCAGCTTGACACACACGTCATATTTCAGTTATTTTCTGTCCTTTCCACAAGCTGTTAGCCACACAGCATCTGCTTGTGTTCTCTCTGAAGACTCTGAATAAAAACATGGAGCCGCTTCGCCAGACACCGAAGACCTCTGCTTCGCAGGTGAACCTTCAGCCGAACCGATTCATCTATTTCCCCGGCACCAAGCCTTCAGATTAAAGATTAATAAATCGAGCGAGAGCTGTCTTTGTGGAACGCGGCTCTGTTTCTCTCTTCAAGACGAGCTCAAAGGACTGCACAGAATTGCCAGACTTAAAATAGAGACAACCGTGTGTGTGTATGTGCGTGTGCATGTGTGTGCATGTGTGCTGCAAAAAAAAAAAAAAAGCCACAGAGAGGTTTGCTTGTGTTTTTTTGTGAGTGGAACTTTTGTAGCTCAGTTATGAGACATCAGTCCCTGCCATGGCTACAAAGACCACACATCGTTATCATGTCGTAGCGTTGGAACTTCCTGTCCCCTCATTAATTAGGCCTGTGTGCAAAATCCCTGCTTTCACACTTTGGACCTGTTGAACCGTCAGCTTTTGGCAAACAATGTTCAGCTAAGAATGTGAGAAAATCCTGACTTGCCGTTGCTTGATGTGAACTTGAGGAGACGAGAACAAAGGGCTCAGCGGTCCTGCTGCATTAATCCCGGTAGATTACGCTCAGAGAGGGAGTCTTGCTATTTACTATCAAAGGCGACGTTGTAGTTGAACTTAATGACGTGTGGCGTCCTTATCTAAAACCATGCTCACACACACACACACACACACACTCCTGGCTGTCTGACGACTTAGCTACCCTTGAATCTTTGTCCTTCACTTCCAGATAAGACAGCAGACAGCTGTGATTATGGCTGCTATGCCAAGGCCTTTTTGCTGCAATGTTGGAAGTCCAGACTTCTACCTTGGAGCTGAAAATCCCCAAAATTAAAAAAAATAATAATTAAAAAAAGGAATGGAAAAAGAAAAAGAGCTTGATTGCCATGGCAGACGGAATGGCCAAGGCTGATTTGACGGAGAAAGGAAGGAATGGAAGAGGAAAGAAAGGACAGAATGAATAGAAATAGAGAGGGATGGAAAAAGACAAAAAGAAAGTTAAAAAGGTTTCAATTTGAAAGACCGGTCTGTTACTGTGACGTGAAAAAAAGACTGTAATCAAAATGCTTCTTTTGATTATTGATTTATTGCCCAGAAAACGTTTCATTAAAGAAAAAATTTTTACAGTCATCAGATAACTGAAAACTGTAAAATCATTTCCTCGTCTCACTCAAAGCAGGAAGACAAAATGTTTGGTTGACGAGGCCGCGCCAGGAGAAGTCTTCACCTTTTCTACTCCCATTCATTTGGCCTCATGAACAGCCACATCTCAACAAACTGTATCCCTGAAAGGAAAGTGAATTTATCCCAACAATTCATTACAAACATATCTGAATATTAGAATGTGTTCCCACGAGACTCTCTTGCCAAATTGAAAGGACTTTTTCAAACTAACAACCTTCAGTAAAAAACACGCTTTGCCATAAACCAATATTTATGTAATATAAATGTGTTTTTTTTTATTAATTTGCTGAGATATTCTGATCTTAAATGCACATAATAGAAATAAAGACTGGAAAACATCCATCTGTGTGCAAATGATCTCTGAGATGTGTAACAGTTGGTGATTTAAGCTATGGAAATGAAGTTTTCAATAATTTATTGGATGTGATTATGTTTACATATCTTGGCTTAAAGCTGAAAAGATTACATACGGCAAATACTTTTTAGAAAATCAGATCCTGTTGTGGAGTTGGGCCCGTTGCCCAAGAGTTTTAATGGAAAGTTAAGTTGAAGGAAGACATGGTTAAAAAAAAAGAACAAAAAGGGGGTTGCTGAAACTGAAAGGATAACCTTTCAGTTTAGAAAATTAGAAAGCACAACTCATCCAAAAATAAAAAAAAAATTATAATAAAGGAGGAGAGGAGAAGCACAACTGTGGCTGGAGTCACTTCTTAAAGCGCCACAAAACAAATTTATCTGAAGTATGTTTTGCATTTTAAGTCTGAAATATGTTTTGCATTTTATGTCAGCAGTCCAAAATTTGAAAAAGAAGAAAATTCACTACTAAGATACTAATTTTCTTTCTTTTTTTTTTTACTGTTTCCCCCAGGGTATTATAAGCCTGGCAGGCCACCAGTCTTTACTTGAGCCCCCACCAGGCTGAACATAGCTTATTTGAGTCTTTTTGAAATGTTTTCCTTTTTTAAGACTTTATAGTTGGAGTTCAGGTATTAATCTTCCGATCTTTAACACACATAATAATCAAGAGATATTTTCAAATTTCCTGTCAACTTTAAAAAAAAAATTAACTCACAAACATGAGTTTTCTGGGGGAAACCTCGTCCTTTAATCACTATGGTGTATCAAGTAGCTTTACCGTGAAATTCAAATTCACTGGGACGCACCTGAGAAACACATAGGTTTGGAACCTGAGGTCGAGGTTTGACTAGTAAAGGCTCACATCCTGCAAGATAACAAAAAAAAAGAAAGTCCCATAAACATTTTGACGTCTTAAAGGTTTCAGCTTGTCCAAAACACAGGAAGTTGTGGGAGGTAAAAAGCCCAGTTGAATTTATTTTAATTAACTGATGTGTCCAGTAAAACAGTGCATCTATGTTTGGTGATAGTGGTCAGGAAGGATAGAACCCACTGCGATGCTCACAGTTTCCATCACTCAGGCACTCGACCTCCGAACTATAGTTTACAGAGCAAACAGGGGACCAGGTCCAACTAACCATGTAGTAATAAAAACACGTCTGACCATATGTCAGATGGATCTTACCTTGAGATGACAAATCTTCTTTCATTAGGCTGATATAACCTTGCCCCTCGCCTCCCACACACACACACACACACACACACACAAACACACGCACACACACACACACACACACAGACAACACAACAAAACATACACACAGACACACCAAGAGGAAATGAGTTAGTTCCCTGATATAGTTCAGTAAAGAATGAATCAACTTGTGTTTCCTCACCAAGGTTGCTAGTAAATTTGTCTTTATGAGGAAAGCAGAAAAAAAAATTAACTTAACTATAAACTGAAAGAGGAAGAGAAAGTAATCACTTTGGCTAAGAAAAGAAGCTTAAAGGGACAGTACTAGGTTTTTCAGGCACATAGTGGCATTTTCATAGCACAATTAAGGAACTATATTACCTTCAATTGTTATAAAAATGCTTTATATATATATATATATATATATATATATATATATATATATATATATATATATATATATATATATATATATATATATAGACGCTCGGAAACTGCAGCTCCAGGGAGGAGCTTCATCATTGGAGGCGGAGCTAGGTCCAACCAGGCTCTTTGCACAGCTGAATGGTTGCCGTGGAGATTAAAGGATTTGTCAAAAATGCATGAAAGAATCAAACCAACACTCCCCAAATGTTTTTGATGAAGGGAATAACAACACATGAACTACAGCTAAAAAAAGGAGAGAAAAAAAGAGTTGATTTTAAATAATATTTTAAAATAATTTTAAAACTGCCCCTCTAAAAATACACACAGGAGTTACATTTAATACATTTTTATGCAGAAAAAAAGAAAATTTTCAGAGATTGAAACCCAAACGAGAGGATCAAAAGCATGGACAGCTTAAAAAGTCCTATCTTTACCAAAAAACAAACAACTCAGCATGTCACAATTTTCCCGCCCACAGAATCAGCTGTGGCCCTCTGGACCGGAAATGGTTTATTGTTTTTACCTTAAAGTGGCCAACGCTCTGTTATCCCTGTGTTGATTTGATACAGTGGGAGCTTCCGCATTTCCCATACTTGTTCCCTCTGATACTTTCTCAGCAGTTAAAACCGTTTATATTGTTGTTAACACGTCGTAACCTGTTTTTCCGAGCCGCCTTCAAACGCACCATGAGCGCTAAAACGCTCGCGCTGGGTTCACGGAGACCTGCTGCAGCGCAGAGCCGCTCGGGTCTGTTAGAGTCATGGCAGCAAGTCCAGCGAAACGTAAAGAACTCTGGACAGTTTCCCCCACAAACCAACCGACTCAGTTGAGTCAAGATGTTGGACGCAGGTAATGTTCGCTAAATTGCGACTAGCTAATACCAACACAGCGCTTTAATCCTGTTAGCATGTAGCATACAGGCTACTGGTGTTGCTGTTTATGTTCAGCTACCGAGATTCATTTTCTCTGCGTGACTTCCGCCCGCTTTAATTAAGTAAAAACTCTGAATACAAACCCTGTGTCACATAGCTGCCTATTTTAATAGTTAAGACATTAGATACAGGTTAATTTGCGCTAATATAGACAGTAGCAGCAGAAGCTAAACCGGAAGAATGACGAGTTTCTCCTCGTTTGTGAACAGCAGCTAAAAGCGAGCTAAGTTGCATTGTGCTACTGATGTTTCAAATATTTCACTAGCTGCATTTTATTTCAAGTATTTTATGGGAAAGACGTAGGAAACATTTCAGCAAATAGATCACAGCTAAGCTCTACAAAAAAAATAAATAAAAAAAAAGAATTGGTGAATTGCAAATGTTGAAGTAGGAATGCGTTGAGATCCACTGCACTGCTAATGAAGAAGAAATATGTGAATACATGTGTTTACATGTACAGCTTTATGTATGTATTTAGAATACAAAACACTGGTTAACGACCATCGTTGTCATACAAGACAAAATATTAGCCAATTTAAAAAAAAAAGAGACAGAAATAGAAGATGGAAACAGAAAAAAATGGTACATATAGTTGATTTTTTTTAACTTCAGTGCTTCTACTTTACTGAATTGAGAACATCAATAACGTTTTCGGTTTATAAAGAAGTATAAATAACCTAAAATGCTAATATACTTTATTCAAAATGTTTATGCAAAATGCATTCACTTATTTCTTGACACCTTATTTCACAGCTCAAGATGTTAGGCGCAGCAGGTGTATGTGCGTGTTGTGCACACACATTCCTATATGTTGTCGGCCCATTTACCTTTTCCACAACTTCCTCCAGGCCTTGTTTTGCTCAGCACCACAAAACATCACATTCTACCCCTGAAGTAGCAGAGCCCATCCCCTTTTTTCCCACACTCCCTTGGAGCAAATAATACTTCTCTCTCTTTTTTTTTTTTTTTTTTTCTAGTAACTTTTCTTACAAAAAGTGGAGCACCGAGGCTGAGACAGCAGAAGGTGCTGCTGTTCTCCCACTGACAGAACACCGACAAAAAAAAAAAAAAAAAACCCCAAGAAGCCCTAAAAAATTTACACTCCTCCGCGGTCCAATTCCAGTGTCTCGTTTTGAGGAGGGTCCTCGGAAAGCAGAGAAGGGAGAAAGAGAATATTGCCTCTTTTTTTCCCTTCTTCTTCTTTTTTTTTTTTTTTTTTTTTTTAAATCATCGTTTGCACTTTTCTGAGAGTTTCCAGCGATGTCTCTGAGAGGTGATGTTTGCGTGGTGACGGGAGCCTGCGGATTCCTGGGGAAGAGGCTCGTCCGTCTGCTGCTGGAAGAGGAGAAAGTGTCCGAGATCCGGCTGCTGGACAGAGACGTGCAGACGCAGGTTTTGGAGAGTCTGGAGGGTAAAAAAAGAAAAAAAAAGTTTCTCTTTTTCTTTTCTCTTTTTCTTTTTTTTCCCACATCACATACAGGATAATGGTAAAAGGTAGCTGCAGGATCACAGCACTGTTCAGTCAAGTGTCTGCAATTAAACCCAGTGAGATGTTGTGATTGAAAATGCTGGCTTAATTAGACATAATTAATTCAGATGAGGTACATTTGAGCATAAAGCAAGTCAAGTGGATCTGCGAGGGTAAAATAATAGATGGGGGATGAAGTTGTCAGATCGGTTTGAGTCTGGTAGGGAGCGGGGATGATAGAATTGAAATGAAATATCAGAAAATCAGTCGAGCCATAAAAGTCAACACAACAACAAACTACACATGCAGTAAAAGCGCGAAGAGGCGACTTCACAGCGCTCAGAAAGAGCACGGACTCCAAAAGAGAACCAGATTTGATGGACTTTATTTCCCACGGCGCGGTATCAATAACGGGGGTTTATAGAAAGCGGGGACAGCTCACATATGCAGGAATGCAGGAAGCAAAGGATTGAATGCTTGCTAAGTTGAGTTTCTCAGACAGTTTTGTGGATTAACATCAGACATAATCCTAGCAGGATTTTCAGGATCACATCATAAATCCCCTGTAAAAGACTACAGTTACAGGCTCAACCAAACAGTTCCGCAGAACTGACAAATTAAGCATGAAAGGGTTTGTGGTTGTTTTTTTTCCCCCTTTCTCTTTTTTGGCACCCACAGCTGCTGTATCCTAGAATCCAAAGAGAGTCGGTACCATCCGGGTCATTGTCACTGCGCTCGTTTATAACCGAGTCACGAATCATGTTCGGAGACCCTTTGAGCCGCGCGCACACTTTGGCAGCGTCTGATAACATTTTTGATTTGTTTGTTTGTTTATTTTTTTCAAAGCAGCCTTGGTCGTCTTTGCTCCATTAAATTCTGAATTTGGTTTAAAAGCCGGCCTTTTATGTCTGCCTGTCGTGAAAAAAACAACAACAAAACAAACAAGTGCAGATATTTCATTAATTGAAAACACGCATTGATTTATAAACCGGAGCACATTCCAGCAAGAGGAGGCCCAGATTTATGAACCACCAAGTGGACAAACCTCGCTGTGTTTCTGAGATAAAACCACGGTTAAAACAAAGAAAAAATAAAGTTCAAATGGAGCAATAAAGGGTTTAGATACTTGGATATAACGATCACACCTCAAATTTCACAATTATTCAAAGCAAATTATGAGAAGCTGAGGAAGGAAATTACGAAAGACCTAGAAAGGTGGGAGATCCTACCACGGAGGGTAGAAGCAATCAGACGACTGTTCGTATGTCAATCACTCCCAGTTTCCATTCCCAATGCCTGTTTTAAAGAGATGGAAAAAAGCATATCAAAATAAAAAGGCAAGAATTAAACTTAAAATACTTCAGTCCTCAAAGAGTAATGGAGAGTGAGGCTTATGTAATTTAAAGAACTATTGTTGGGCTGCTCCATGTTAGCAAAGGATGAAAAGACTATATGGGTAGATACGGAGCAAAGAGCCTGCCCAAATCTGCCCTAGATACACTGCCTTTTACAACAAAGATGGTTCAAAGAAATCTTGAAATTACTGGACTAAGAAAACAATTAATATTTGGTCAAGAATAAAAGAAAATTCCTTTTCCCGAATCTAGATCGAAAATTGTAAAAATAGCTACGATTCCAGATTTTATCCAAGCTAAATTGGAGGCTAATATAATCACAGCAGAAGAGGATTGGTAAGAAACATTTAGCTCTGGACACAGTTAACAAACATCCCGACGTGGAGAGAATTTGACTGGAAAGTTAAGCTGCATAACTTTAACCCTCTTGTTATCACATCTAAATATGGTAAAACATCTTGGCTTTGTTTGAGAAATTGTGGAAATGGGGGGTTTACTCAGATATTTGGATTTTCCGAAGGTGGCCGAGTTTTGGAAGAATGTACAAATACATATGAAAAACTATTTTAGGCATTTACATCTGTATATATTTTAGGAATAATCCCCTCGGACTTGATCTACAAAGACAATAAATACTTTAGCAGAGTTTACTTCTGATTGCGAAGAAGTGTTTGACATATGCTTGCTAAAGGCCACAACCTCCCAGTATTACATAGTGGAGAGATCGAATTAGAAAAGTCTATATGATGAAAAAAACAACATCAAGACGAGAATTTAAGGTGGAGACCTTTGAAACAAAGTGGAGCCCGATAACTAAATTCATATTGTAACCTTGACACCTCTATGTATTTATTTGTTTGTGTACCTTTTGAATTTATTTTGTATTATTATTATTGTGGATTTTTATTACTTTAGTCAACAGTAGACATATGTTAATTACGTCGACTGTTGATCCGAAAATTTTTGTGATTTATATATTCATGGATGTTAATGAATATAGGTTTCTCTTAATGGGGCTAACATCTATTTGAAGGAAATGTATGTGTGTTGGACTGCTCTCCTCCATCATTAATCTCTGAATAACTTTTGGCAGAGCCAGAATTAAACGGCCTGTTCGCTTGGTGTAGGTAAAACGTTTTCTCCAATTTTTAGGACTGATTATGTCCGTGTTGTGAAGTTCATATTTACTATATGAAACTGAAAACCTCACCTTGCAAAAGTGTTCGTACCTCTTCAGATTTTTATTTTTTTTTTTACTCAAAGTTCACTCAGACTTCAGGACGTTCTTCAAGGGACAAAGTAGCACATCATAGTGACGTGGAAGGAAAATAACAGTTAATTTGAATAAATATCTAAAAAAGAAAGAGAAGTAAAAGTGACATCCATCAGTAGAAGTCAACAAAGATGACCAATATCAATATGCCGTGATCTGATGTGGCTCCTTTCTTCTCCTAGCGAACTGTTTACAACTTGCCTGCTCTTGTCAAGGAAAGTAATTCACACAGCATAATGCTTCTACCACTATGTTTCACATTGAGGTTGGAGTTTTGCATTTTGACCAAAAGTTCTATTCCTTACTTGTATCCTTTCCCACATCTATAATACTATTTGCTATATTAAAGGGGCAGAATTATGTAAAATGTACTTTTTTTTAGCTTTACATTATGTTAGAATGTTATTTCTTCATCGAAAAACACACGTGAAGTGTTGCCTTGATTCTTTGATGCTTGTTTGAGAAATCCTTTAATCTCCCAAGGCAACCACTTAGCTGTAAAATACGCCTGGGTGGACCTGACTCCGCCTTCTGGGATGGAGCTCCTCCCCTGAGCTGCATTTTCTAAGCTGGATCACAGAGCAGTCCTTCTCTGTGACTCCCCGACTAATCTCCTTCAGACTAGCCAGCAGCAATTAGCAAACACCTACTGGAGCTGCGCACCTGCTGAGCTCATTGAAGGAGCTACTTCAGAAATGCTGGTAAAAACGTTGTTAAAGGGTTAATAGAGGAGCCATGTTGTGACGAAGGCGAAGTTTCAGAAAGAGCAGGATTTCTTAAAGGGACAAAGGCCCAATTTCAAGCCATTAAGTGTCAAAGCCAAGTTTCTCTTAAGACATCTTTGATATATGCAGCATTTTTATGGCAAGTAAAGCTAACGTAGCAACTTGACTGTGCTAAAAAAAAAAAGTGCCTGGAAAGCACTAAATACTGTCTCTTTGAAAATAAAAGGGCTAGACCAGATCATTTCAACCGCACGCTGATTGCCTGACTATAAACACTGGTTCCCAAAACCCGATTGCTAATCCCAAATTAGCTGCCTTGCAGTTACTGACTGGTTCATGAAAGCTCTCTGCACAGAAGGAGAAACCACACACACCAGAGCGCCCGCAAAATCTCTCCTTTATTTACAGAAATCACAGCATATAGAGGCAAAAAAGACCCAGCCTTTCCCAAATGGATTGGTTTGCAATCTGTTGGCAAATCACGAGCAGTTGTTCCAGGAAGATTCCACCCGGCATCACATGGGAGAGTCATATGGCTTTGACTTTCAAAGAGGCCGGGGTTGACCACCTGTGGAATCAAAGACGGTGGACGTCCACATCTGGAAGTACCAGGATGAACAAAAAACATTCTCTCAAGATAAATAGGTCAGACTTTTCACACTTTTACTTAGGGAAACATTTGAGACATAAGAAGACTTTTCCAAGGCATTTGCACATAAATAAGGTGAACTACATTAAGATAAACCAAACCTTCAGAATGATGCTGTATCGACGTTACCTTCACCATCACTGTTGCATTTGTTTACTTCACGACTTTTAAATTCACACTGAACAAGACAGACAATTCCCAACTTGAAGATTTTTGCATCACATTTAAAAAAATCTACGTTTTCTCTGAATGTATTTCGTTCTTCTAAGCCAAAGGCTGAAATTCATCAGTTAAAAATGAAAAATACACCAATCTGCCTTTTTTCCGATACCGATATTTGAGGCCAATACCGATCTGATACAGAAAAACAGCTTTAAATTGAATGGATTTTTTAAAAAACACACAGACATAAATGCACTGAATTACAAATTTGCTTGATAACGCTCCACCAGTACAGCACACTAAAATACACCAATAGCTTCACAAGCCTGGTGAAACATGTAAAAACAACTTTAATCTGTTCAGTTGGTGCAATCAGCAAAATAACCAGTAAATTAACTGAAGCTAGCAAAGACGACAGGTTGACTACTTTGGTCAAACATAAGAAAAATAATCTGCAACGAACCTTTCAGAAAGTGCAATTAGGAATTCTGAATATGATGTATAATAAATAAAACATGACGTCACTCAGAGCACAAAGCATAGAACATATTGATGCATCTCTGTTACAAATAAAAACCATGTTCTTTTCAAAGCACACAGAAAATATCAACTACAATCATAAATGTGTTGAATAAAACAAAAACAATTATGAAATCAATACCCTTCCAGTAGCCTCTTGAGAGGTGAGCAACCTATGTACCTTCATATGATGGAAAGAACATTTCTTGTCTTGTGGCATCTGGTAGTTGCTTTGTGCGACCTCACCTTCAGGTGTTTATAAATTTTACATGTTGCCCCTCTTAAACCACCGAATTTTAAATAATTCAAGTGATTAAATTAAGAAAAACCTAAAGAAATCGATTAGATCAGACATTTGCTTTTAAGGATTTTCAAGTCTTATTTCGTTTAAATGTTTGACCAAGAGGTCCAAGTTCCATCTCAAATTCGTGGAAAAAATGTCAACCTGAATGATTCTCTTTCAGACTGCAGAGGCGAGACAACACTGAGCGTCTTCGAGGGGGACATCAGAGACGGGGATTTCTTGAGAAAAGCCTTGCGTGGTGCATCGACCGTCTTCCACATCGCTTCCCTCATCGACGTTACCGGGTCAATGGAGTACAGTGAGATGTACGGAGTCAACGTCAAAGGTAAGACGTTCCGAGCCGAGCGAAAGCTGACTTTATAAGTTAGCAAAAATGTCTACCAAGCGAGAAAGCGTTGACCCCTAACAGATGTCTTGTTTTTGATTCAAAGCATTTAAAATTTAAACAAAGACAACCTTTGCTTAAATTCAAATGTCAATTTTAAAAGGTTGATTTCATGACTTTTTATCCCTTAGCTGTAAAATCAGGGTGTGCCACCCCTGGTGTCACTGACAGCCAATTGCTGAAAATGCAATCGTCACATTACCACCACCATGTTTCGACTTTTGATGAAATTATTCCTTTACTAAAATGCTTTGTTGTTTTCTCCACAAAATGTTCAACTTTGTCTTGCCATTCCACTGAATATTTTCCCCAAAGTCTTGAGGATCATCAAGAAATTTATTGACTAACTTTGAGACGGATCCTTGTGTTTTGGGGCGGGGGAGTTTTGGCCTTGAAACTCGTATTCATAGGGTGGATCCGGAAAGAATTTGCAGCGCTTCACTTTTTCCACTCCATTCCACACATTCCAGTCTCTTTTCTCAAAATTTTACACAGAAATACTCCATCATCATGGTAATGTGGAAAAATTTTTCGAATGTTTTGCAAATGTATTAAAATAGAGAAACCAGGCGTATTCTTCGTTTAGTACTTTGTTGATCCATCTTTGGCAGCATCAAGTCGACGATGCCACCGGTTCACTTCACTCATCTTTGGTAACTATTGCCCATTCTTCTTGGCAATTCTACTCAATCTTCATTGGATGAGACGCGTCTGTTTACTGCCATTTTCAGATCTTTTTAGAGATGTTCAATTAGATTCAAATCTGGACTCTGGCTTGGCCACCTCTGGACGTCCACGGAGTGGTTCGGTACTTTAGGTAGCTGTCCTGCCACCACCTCAGGGAGAGTATTGGTCTGGTGATAAGCTATACCGATTTTCCTCCAAACATGGCGC
This sequence comes from Poeciliopsis prolifica, assembly GCF_027474105.1. Taxonomy (NCBI): domain Eukaryota; kingdom Metazoa; phylum Chordata; class Actinopteri; order Cyprinodontiformes; family Poeciliidae; genus Poeciliopsis; species Poeciliopsis prolifica. The sequence goes on from NW_026562382.1 coordinate 1,430,557, forward strand.
CTGGCATTCTCACCAAAGAGTTCAACCTTTGTCTCATCATACCAGAGAATCTTGTTTCGCTTGATCAGAGTCTGCAGGCACACCAGTCAGGTCAGCAGAGATGGTCGTCCTTCTGGAAGGTTCTCCTCTCTCCACATGCTGGAGCTCTGACAGAGTGAACCCATCAGGTTTTTGGTCACTTCCCTGACAAAAGCCCTTTCCAACCAATCGCTCAGTTTAGGTCTCGGAAGAGTCCTGCTGGTTCCAAGCTTCTTCCATTGACCAATGATGGAGGCCGCTGAGCTCACTGGGAACGTCAAGGCAGCAGAAATGTTTCTGGATCCTTCTCCATATGTGTGTTTTGAGACAATCCTGTCTAAGAGGTCTGCTGAATTACACAATTTGAAACAAGGCTGCAACATGAAATGTGGAAAAAGTGAAGCGTAGTTAATGCTGCACCGCACTCAAAAAGATGCTCAAAAAGATTGAGCATTTTTGCTCAATCTTTTTCTCAAATTGTTCCATCTGTAACCCTGAAGCCTGCACTATGTAAGGAGTTTTTCTTGGTTCTCTAATGACATTCTGGATAATTCTCTTGAAATAATTTGGTAGGCCTGTCACTTCTGGGAAGATTTGCCATGGTTTCATGCATTCTTCTCCCACTGTGGATAATGATTCTGACTGTGGTTCACCAGAGACCCAACTTGGTGAAAGCCAACCCCTTGTTCTACGCTTCGTTCAGAGGGTCTGAGGCATGGACTCTTTTGAAAGTTTAAATTTTACCCAATCGCCAACATTTGTCTGTGAAGAATGCAACACACAGGTTTGACGCTATAATGTTTACCGAAAGTTTACAGCCGTCCTCCACTACGAAGCGAGAAGTCCCGATCCGAACAAGATGGCTGTTAATGTTACTGCAATATTTGGAAGCGCGGCCAAAGTTCAAGTTCTGAACTTCTTTGTTCGCTTCCTCCGTTCATTTTCTGACCACTCAATGATTTTATTATCAGACTCGACTCTACTGGTCTGGCAGAAACCAAGCCTAGAAGAAATGTAGAAGGTAGTGCAGAAACAAAAAGATGTAAAAAATCACAGATAACTCATTATTTAACAGGGGGAAATTATATTTTGATATTGTGGCAGATTGGTTTGCATATAGCCAGCCATCATCCTTCCTACACAATTCTGCTTGATTCTCATCTGACTTCACTGCTCTGTCTGGGATTTCTCCCAATGACTTGTGTATCAAAATTTTGCCAATTCACACAGCAGAAGAAGTTGTAAACGATGATCAGTTTTCTTTGCTGTTTTAGAATCTCAGTAGGCCTGTAGTTTTAGCAAATGGCAGCAGAGGAAGCGAACGAAGCGTTCAGTCCGAGTTGGCCACACCTCCAAATATTGAAAAAACATTAACAGCCGCCTCGTTCGGCTCGGCACTTCTCTTGTCACAGTGGAGGACTGTTGTTTACAGCGCAGGCAATTTCCAGCAAGCTTTGTAAGTAATTGGGTGAAGATTAAAACTTCAACACAGTCCACGTCTCCAGAAAGCAATCGTTTCTCGACAACCGAGAGCCCAGACCCTCTGAATGAAGCAAAGTGTAGGACAAGGATCTGGTTTTTACCAGGCTAGCTTGTTTGGATGAAATTATAATTTGAAAACTGTTTCTTTAGGCTATATTTGCCTTATAAATCAATTGATTCTTTTGACTAAGAATCAATTGAGTCCTTAAGGGGAGTTTGTATAAGTCACCATGTATTTTCCCTTTTTCAACAGCAACAAAAAAATTGTCAGATGAAGAAACGGGGAGCCTGTTCTCTCAGATGAAACTAATTAGTCATATATACTATGACTGCTAACTGTATGATATAGTTAGCAGCTTAACTTGTGCTCTTTTGCGTTACAGGAACTCAGTTGCTTCTGGAGGCGTGTATCCAAGAGAACGTGGTCTCTTTCATCTACACCAGCACAGTGGAAGTGATGGGCCCAAACCCCCGAGGAGAGCCCATAGTCAATGGCACCGAGGACACGGTTTACGACACCACCCTGAAGTTCAACTACAGCAAGACCAAAAAGGAGGCAGAGGACAGAACCCTCCAGGCCAATGGCGAGACGCTCCAAAACGGAGGCCGCCTCTCCACCTGCGCCCTCAGGCCCACGTACATCTACGGGGACGGCTGCCGCTTCCTGCTGTACCACATGGACGACGGCATACGAAACAAGAACATTCTCCTTCGCATGTCCGTACCGGAGGCCCACGTGAACCCCGTCTACGTGGGCAACGTGGCCTTCGCTCACCTCCAGGCGGCCCGTAGTCTTAAAGATCCACAAAAAAGAAACGCGGTCGAAGGGAGGTTTTACTACCTCTCCGACGACACCCCACCTATGAGTTACTCGGACTTCAATCACGTTTTGATGTCTCCCCTCGGCTTCAGCATTCAGGACAAACTCGTACTGCCGCTCCGCCTCTTCTACATCCTGTGTTTTCTCCTGGAAGCGCTCTGCACGATCCTGCGACCGTTTGTCCGCATCGTGCCGCCAATGAACCGACAGCTGCTCACCTTGTTGAACACTTCGTTTACCTTCTCCTACGAGAAAGCCAAGAACGACCTGGGCTACGTCCCCCGGTACAGCTGGGAGGAAGCGCGCAGACGCACCACCGAATGGCTCGCCTCACAGCTGCCGGCGGAGAGGGAAAAAATCATGTCCAGTTAATAAATTACAGTCTTAAAACTGGGAAATACATTCCAGAATAACACACATTTCATTCAGTGGCTGAAGTCGCAGTGTGAAGGAGCTGCTCAGAAATAAATGAATTACATCTGGCTTATTTTAAACACGCAGTCACTCAAATTAACTCACGCAAGGTCCTTCACCATTATTGGCACCCCTTGCAAAGAGAAAACCAAAAGCTTTAAAATCGATTGTGAAGGAGACTTGCTGACCCTAAAAAGCCACACGCTTGATTTCTTTTCTTCTCTTCGCTCTTTCTTTCAGTTTCTCTCTTTAGTACTTTCTCTAAAATAAATCAGTTCCATTTGTTTTAGCTATTAGATTGGTACCAATCATTGTGAAAGAGCAATTAATGTATTGTTGCTGTTAAATAATCTTACCTTCAGATAAATCTAATTTACAGTAATAGTTGGGAGGAGATTCATTGCCAATTATCAGAAGTATTTATTTCCGAGCACGCCCTGTCTCTACTGTATAAAATAACCAAATTAAAATGTGACATTTTCAGGGTGAATTGTCTTTCTGCAACGAGAAGGACGTCTTTCACTACGTGTGCGTATCAATAAATACATAGTGAGCTGTTTAAGTTTGGTGACGAACATGTATGAGAAATCATGCTCTTAAAAACAGTTTTATTCCAGTTGTCATTCTGAGAAAAGTAACAGGGAAAATTTGTTTTTCTTGGTGCATTTTCTGTTTCCCTCACCATTTTGGAGTCACGGTTTTTGTGAAAGTCGCTCTTTTACGGATTTATCCATTAATACTACAACGGAATAAATACATTTTCTCGTCAAAATTTATTATTATTTTTTCCATAATGAATTTATTCAAACGTGCAGACTTGTGTTAATTGTGTTACACTGATGCTCGGAAATATTCACAGGGAAACAAGTGACCCAAGCATCCAAAAAAAGTAACACACCATGAAGATATGATGATTATTCAATATTCAATAAGATATGATGATTATTCAATATCAGTAAGTGGTTCAACTTACGGTTGAACTAGTTCAACTGTAAGTAAAGTACAGACAGATTAATTCAAATAATAAGCTTTTAGTTTTATGAGTTGTGATTGGTTGATTATTGACTATATTTAAATGAGAAAATCAGAAATAACTTCAAGATTATAGTTTGTATTTGTGTAGATTCAAATATATATATATAAAATAAAGAATTCTTTAAAGACTAAACAAAAAGACCCAGTGTGTTTTTTTTTTTTGTTCTTTCAAGAAAGCAAAATACATGAGAACAAAAGCTATCCAGATTTCCATTTCAGATCATAATTTCTCCACTTGTGTTTTTTTTATATTTCTCCGAGAAACTTTAGATTTTTGGGAAAATTGCCCCCCGTATTTTGGCGGCCGGCTGCCAAAGTTAGCTTTTATTGCACATTTGTCATTTTTCCCACTAAGGTCTTCATTACTATTGAGCTCTGAACCCCATTAACACAACAAGACTGGCAGCTGCAGCTGCAGCTCAGACCCTTGACCTCTTTCCAGGGAATTACATCTGTGTGACTGGAGGGGGGGCTATGTATGTGTGTTTTATTTATTAAAAAAAAAAAGGAAGAAGAAGAAAGGATGAATTACATAAGGGAGTTAGAAATTGAAAGACAAATACACCAATCGACCTTTTCCTCCCCGTCTCTCTGAGAGCTTGACCTCAGCTCACGTTTTCAGACGCTCCTCCTTCGCTTTTTTCCAAACCGCAGAAACCACACAAAGCAGTGGGCAGCTAGGCCAGAGTCCAGCATTTTAAACAAACAGCCATTGAACACAAATGAGGTCATGGATTCACCACCAGGCAAAGACCTCCAACTAGTCGGTGCCTCACTGCAAAACACAGACTTGGCGGGGGGCTCCTGGGGCGGATGAAAGACGGGAAAACAAACCGGCCACCAGTAAATGCGAAGGCTGGCATTAGCATAAAGTGGGGGGGGAGGGGGGAATAGACGGGGTAGAGAGATGTTGTGGAGACACATGGGCTTTAACTGGATCTTCACGAGAAAAGAAACATAGTTGACCAAAAGCCCCAACTTGTTTCTTTTGCCTCATACCTGCTGGCTTCCAGTTGAAAGCCCAGAGTTTTGTTCCAAGGCTTCATAGCTGGGATTTCCTCCCTCCGTCCACCAAGCAGCTGAGGCTTGCTAAGCTCTAACTAAAGCTCTTTGGCAGCCTGATTCAGCGCTCACTTACCAAAAAGAAAAGAAAAGAAAAGAAAAAAAGAAAACATGCTTTGGGAGGACAAAGCCATTCTCTTCAGCATTCTGCTGGTCTACAGCTCATCACAGGTGCTGGGTAAGTCGTCTCTTTAGGCTAGAAACTTCCTCTGAGGCATTTCTTTTGGATGTTTTCTTGCGTTTGGAGAAAATTGCATGTCTGCAGGATTTAAATGGGAAAATACCAATGAGCTTTCGCAGCTTAGACATGTTGTACTTGCTTAAAAATGCCTAATCTTAGAAAACAAGTAATCAGTGCCTGTTATAATCATGTCTGCAGTCATGGTAAAAGAAAGTGCACCTCTTCTTTTAAATACAGTTTTATGTATTTCGTGCATGTCCATATTTTATTGTGACTTCCTCTTTATGTCGTATTAACAGTGGAGTTTGTTGCCTACGTGCTACACATACAAGCAAAGTTAAGTCACACATAACAGTGATTTAATGTTTCATAATGTTCTGTAATTTTGACGTAAATTTAATGATGAGAAAATTCCAAATTTCAATGTCTCGGGAACTTGGAATCTTAATAACAAGTTAAACAGAAACGTCAGGCTTTTGAAAAGCATGTTCTTCTCTATACTCTCAATACTTGGTTGGATGTCCTTGGCACAGAGGCGGTCAGCCTGTGGTTCTGATGAAATGTACCGTAAGACCAGATTGCTTTGACAGCTGCCTTAAGGTTGTCAGCATTGTTGGGTCTGGTGTCTCTTGTCTTCCTCTTGAATATATAACCCAAATATTCAGCATGGAGTGAAATGTCTGGCGAATCGACCACCAGTACAATCACTGACGGTACCAAAATTAAATCTCCATCCAGCTCAACGGCAGAGGGAAGCATAAAGTGCTCTAGAACCTCCTGGTAGATGCCCTCATTGACTGTGGACTTTAGAAAAACCAGTGGACCAGGACCAGTGGATGATTTGCCACACTAAGCCATCAATGACTGTGGAGACTTCACATTGGAAGCCTCCACAGTCTGGAGGTGTGCCCCTCAACACTTCCTTGATTTTACCAATGAAATGCAGAAAATACTTTAATCTCAAAACAGGACTTTGGACCACAGAGCAACAGCCTAGCTTTTATTTCACCATAACCCGGAAGTGTTGTCTCTGGTTCAGGAGTGACTTGACAAGAATGTGTCATTTGTAGCCCATGTGGAGGATTCATGACTTAGTGGCTTTCGATGCACCGACTCCAGCCACAGTCCACTCCTTGTGACACTCCCCCAAATTCTTGAATGGATTTTACTTGACAATCTTCTTAAGGCTGCTGTTCTCCCTGCTGCTGGTGCAACTTTTTCTACCACACTCATTCCTTCCACTGAGTCCTATGAACAAACTCTGATGCAGCCCAACCAGCTTCTTTAAGAATGAACTTTTGTGGTTTACCTTCCCTGTAAAGGGCGTTAGTCACTGTCTTTTGGACATCTGTCAAGCCAGCAGTTTTCTCAAAGATTGTGTTGCCTTCTGACACAGACTAACAGACAAGTTGGAGGATAATAAAACCATTGCATAAGTTTGTAAAAATTAAAGGCTTGAATTATTTCACTTTGTGTGCAGTGAATCTGTATGAGAGGCACAAAATACTGAACTTTTACATGGTATTGAAATCTGTTGAGATATCATAATAAATATTCACATTGGTCAGATTTTGCTCCATATTGACACTATGAGACTAAACATTTACTCTGGAAGTGTCGGCTGCACATACCCACGGTGCAACTCTCTAGCTCCATCCCAAATATACTTGATTGCAAGGTAGCGGTGAGGTGACGTCATTATGTTCAACCAGTGACGTGATTTGAAGCTTCCGGATCGTGGCTCCTCTGCTGACGTAAAAAGATGAAGCAGGTCTTCGACAACACTCAGGTAAGCTGCGGTGCTTAAACAAAAATGATTATGGACTCAACAGCAACAAGCGACAGTTTCCCGCCATTCAGGATGAAGACAGCACGCGGAACGCGGAAGCATCAGAAGTCGGACATTTTCAACTTGCTTCTGTCGCGCCGCTCGCCGCTGTAGGTTTACACCTTTATGTGTACGTTTACACCTTTATGTGTACGTTTACACCTTTATGTGTACGTTTACGTGTACGAGCTCGAAATTACGGTTTTATTGTATCCTCGCTGAGCAAGCTCCATAAGAAGTGAATGGTTGTGTCTGTTGAGCCCAACCAACATACTGCTACTAGCATTTTAGCTAGTAGGTAAAATCTCTTCTCCACCTTTACAAAGATTTAAGGCTCTAAATAAAACAAGTTTTATTGAGTAACTCCACTTAATAAAATCTCTCATGAATATTGTTTTATTGTAGTAACTCTCAATAGAGGCTACGTGTTACTTAAGTCATACGTTTTTAAGTTGCTTTATTTCTAAAGCTTTTTATTTATTTTTTTTGGCTTTTTCATGTCCTGGATGGCTGAGAATCTATAAGAAGGTAGAAATAATAAATACACGAGCATCATAGCTTAAACCTTTTGTTGAAAGCACCAGGATGGTTGTAGAAAAATATTGGGATTTTATTTTGTGGTTTCGGAGGCTCTATGTTGAGTCTTCAACTGGTTTGATTTTTTTTCTACCTATTATTTGGAAAAAATAATAAAATAAAAATCTGAGTTGGGTTGTGTACAAATCCTAGTTGATACAGAAATATTTTGACCAGCATCCTGCGCCAAGAGCCACGTTCAAAGTCTGTGGGGTCAACAGGTGTACCTAATAGACCAGGCAGTAGAGGTATATCAAAAGCCCTAAAACTGAAAGATGGTCAGCTCTCTTTTCGCTGGAGAAAAATAAATTCAGCAATAAAAGCGCACCGGCTATTATTCTGTCACAGCCATGACACATTACACCATTATCTGGTCCCGCTGAAGTCTGTGGAAAGATGTAACGAACATAATGTAGAGATCTCGCTGGTGCAAACTGGAGGAGAGGAGGCACAGCTGTGGTCGGAATTACAATCCAGTGTTGTGTCCGTACACATGCTCGTTTCCCAGCATTTACACCAAAGCTGAATCCTAATCACGTTGAGTTCCTTGTTGCTCATTGTTTCTGCAAAAATCTGCTCATTATCCAGGGAGGCTGTGGTTGATTTTTATTTGTCCCTCAGAACATGAACTGCTTAAAACCCTTAAATTTTACTTCAAAGAATTTACTCCCTCTTTGACACAGATGTCTTTCATGACCTACTTTTCACTGTAAAATGCATTACCTATTCTGTTGAGGAGATTTGGTAGAACTAGTAAATGCTAATTAAATGCAAATGCATTTGGTGGTGGTACAAATGTTGACATGGATACAAATAGATCCCACATGCTACTTGCAGTCGGAAGCGTTTGCCAAGAAAACAAAACCGAAGACGTGGAACAGTAAACCATTTGAAAATGTAAACATCAGATTACTTACGTGGAAAGGAGCCCTGCTTCTGACTGAAACCAACAGAATGAATCCGAGGTTATCGGGTCTGCAGTTAAATGTGTCACTTAGTGGTTTGGGGGTCGATGGCCAAGAAGGGTGTGTTGGTAGTATTGCCAGGGCAACATTGCCCTCGGCGATCTCCGGGTTGGGGTGAGTTGATGGTCCAATACAAATGCGGTGCATTTTTCTGCTTTGTCCTGTCCACTTTCATGCCAAATACAGTCGCTCAATTATGTTCAATCACGCATGTCGGACACCATCTTAGGATTTTCTTCCTGCTGTTTCTGTTGCATGTTTAAAAATGTCAAGGCAGCTGGAAAAAAAAAAGAAATGTAATTGGGAAGTGTGACAAATATATATAGCCTATATATATATTTTAATTTCATAAAATGTTAAAAAGTGTTTTAAAGCAAACAAAATCAGGTGGGAAAATACATACATTCAAGCAGTTCCTGTCAAATTTTGGCTTTTTCAGCCAAAACATATTTAAATACTCCACCCTCAAGTGAGTGTGTGTGTTTGTCCATCAAACTTCAGGTGAGGTTCAGGAGGACGGTCAGTGCGCTGAGCTCAACAGCACCAGATGGCAGGAGTACCGCCAGCAGAGGGTCAGGGAGGAAGTCCAGTACCTGCTGCTCACCAGAAACAACCCGGACTGCGCGCAAAAGTTCGACCAGGACTCCGTCGGCAAGCCCACGTCTTACTTTAACACGTCCCGTCCGACGAAGGTCATCATCCATGGATTCAGGTGAGTCGGAGCGCAACTTGGCTTCATGTGATCGTATTAATGGGTTTTGTTTTATGGTCATGTGGCGAAGTCCACCATGGCGTTTTGCAAAGCTCAATGGTTGCCGTGGAGATTGAAGGGTATTTCTCCAACATGAATGAAGGAATCGAGGCAACACTCCAGGTATGTTTTAGATAGAATCCAAAAAGTCTATTTGACACAATATTGTCCCTTTAGTTGAAATGAAGAAGAAGAAAATGGTTGAAAGCTTGGAAAACATCTAGAGGCTAAACCAAACTTTTGACCCACAAGGCTCATAAAAGCTGTGATGACACACTTTTGAACGGCTGTCCTGTTCTTCGATTACAGCACTCAGGCAAAGAGGAAGACTGTTTATACATCTTTCTGCAGACTGACTCGAAGGTTTCTTTGTGTTTAGCTGGGTTTTTTTTTTAACTCTTGTGAACGTGGCAGAGAAACTAAAGTTCTCAAACCAACGAAGCGAAACTTCTGACAAATATAACACCGCTCGACTCACGCCCTCATCAAAACAATCTGGCAAATCTAAAACCACATTTCGTTGATTTATTTATTCCTTTCATTTTTTTCGTAGTTTCTGCTTTCATGGAGCGCGGTTGACCCGCTGCCTCGGTTCCAACAATAACTCCACTCTTTTCCTTGTCTGTTTTTGCTGCTCCAAACCCGACTGAACTCCCCCCCCCCATTGGTCTGTCCCCCCTCCCCAAAACCTGCAGCGCCCTGGGAAGGAAGCCGTCCTGGGTTACGGACCTGGCCCGGGCCCTGCTGGAGGCTCAGGATGCCAACGTGGTGGTGGTGGACTGGATTTACGGCGCCTCCTTCGCCTACAACCTGGTGGTGGAGAACTACAAGGAGGTGGCCCTGCAGATCTCGGTCCTCGTCAACCAGCTGCAGGTGAGAGGCATTGCAGACGCTGGTGCTGGACGGATGGAAAGAAACGAAGCGGAGAATGTGACCAGGTTTTTATGTGTTTTTCTTTTTTCTTCCCCCACACAAATCAGTTTCAGAAATTCAAAGGGCTTCAAAGAATCTCATATCGGCATAAAATAATTCCAACCAGGTTTGACTGACATGGTTTATAGTGCTGTTTTTTTCATGCTTGTCTCAACTTAAAGCTGTCTGTCTGTCTGTCTGTCTGTCTGTCTGTCTGTCGCTTATTAATAAAACATCAAATTTGAATCTTGAATTAGATACAACATACATTTGACAATGTTTGCTCATATATTCCTGTAATGTAATTCGTTTCTTTCGGACAGGCCACCTCAGTCGACGTTACCCACAATTCCTGGCAGTGTAAATATGCAGGAATTAGCACCATCGGTACATTTCATCCTTGGTTCTAAGACAAGTCAGCAGAAGAAACAAAACGCCTCGCGTTGCAATGTTCACAGGACCAAAGTCGGCACACACAGTTCTATTAAAGGAACTATGTGTACTTTTAATAGAAAAAAAACACTTGACAGAAGAAAACATTTACACAAGACATAACTAACCAACAGACAGAAACGATATAAAAATAGGTTACAAGATCCTCTGCCACAAGCAGTGGAAGACATTTTGAACTGGTTTGCTTTCCACCAATGCTTGAGGAATGCCTTTTCCATTTCCATCTGTTCACATTTTGAAATATCGCATTACAAAAGGCTCTAGGACAGAGCAAAATTGAAAATAACTCCTCGATTGAAAAAAAAGAAGGTAATTATTACTCTCAATTGTGGTGTTTTTAGTATTTCTGAGAAGAAGTCAATGCAAAGATGGAAACACATTTGCTGAATACGTTCTGATGAACCAAACCTGTTTATTAATATTTGAGAACGTGACCTCAAAACAGCAACGTTATCGTTTATCGCGATACATTCTGGAGGGAATTTATCGTCCAGGAGAGTCGGCGGTTATCGTGACGGGCGTGAGTCCATGTGGGTCCTGACTGTGTGGACCTGGGCTTGACCAGACTTGACAGCAGCAGGGATAAATCTTTTTTTTTTTTTTTTTTTTTCCAGCCTGTTGGTCTTACAGCACAGCGTCCTGTGTCTCCGTCCAGACGGGAAAATTCTGCCCACACAGGAAAACTGGGATAAGCCGAAAATGACCCGACTGGACAGAAACACAGCTTGTGTTGTATGGAAATGACAACAAGCCATAAAAAAAATAGTGAGATGACTTTTACTCCTTCTTCTTCTTTTGCCTTTGACACAGTTGCGCCCTGGGCAGTGAGCCATACCTCTGATACCAAAAATTGCCCCTGATGGCTTGTGTGAAACAAACAAAAACAAAACACACATGCATGCCTTTAAGTAAAAGCTCTGGCTTCTGCCTCCTTTTCTCGCTATGCATTGTGGAGCTGCTGCCAGATCTCCAGCTAAGGCTGGCTGCCTCATCCAAATATCTCAGATTTTTTGGGTAAATTCTGTGGCATGAGTCCTAATCCAGAGATATCGCATGTAAATACTGTACGCTTCTCCTCTTACAAAGTCATGCAGATGCTGTGCCATGAATCATATATTTAGAAGATTTGTCGACTTATGAGGTTGTAAAGGGGGTTGAACGTAATCAAGGTCAAGGGTGCGAATACTTTTGCGCCGCTCCGAGGTTGAGCTTTTATTATTTCACACACACGAAACATGACCGTGAGAAGAGACGCGCAGGGATTTATATAGGTAGAGATAGTGGAAGCAAATCTCACGGTTTCAGTCCCCGCAGCAGCCAAAATGAGAATCCGGCTGGAGCCAAAGGCGCGTCGGCAGCCAGAGGTTTCCAGGAAAGTAAATCCCGAGTAGAATGGGAGTCAGACTGACCTTCCCAGCTCCACAGATTGATGCAAACATGACCTTGAGGGCCTGTTCTTCCCCCCTCCCCAGCTGTGTTTTAAACGCTCACAGCAAAGGCTATCAATAATATCGGAGACAGCGGCTCACCAAATTTACTACCTGTACGTTCGGGGGTGGACGGTGCTGATTTTAGGAGAGTTCTGCTCCCACCGCAAAGTAACAAAGCAGGCGAACGCCTTATTGTTTTAAGACATTCCTGCGATTCCTGATCGTGTGTCACTAGTTTGTCAGATGGAAAAAAAAGAGAGAGAGAGAGAGAGAGAGGAGGGAATTTTATTTTGTCAAGTTTATCATGTTTTCTTTGAAATTCTGCGGAACAGCCATAACCATTTAGGTGGGGTTTAAACTTTATGGCTTTGTCAGTGAATTTTTTATGAAGCAAACGGAAGAAGACTAAAGCCACTAACCAAAGAAAGTAGAAGACTCTTTAAACTCAGCTTTCTAATTCTGTGTACATCTATGTCAAAATCCAAGTAAATAACCAAACATGCTCTGATGCATGTCAATTATGTTGTTGGCAAAAGCGTCATAACTCAAATATCCTCCTCGTTATTGGATCTGCATTTTATTCGCACTGAAAGCGTCAGAGTTTTAAGTGATGGCAACAGAGAGACAGGACAAACAACCATGCACACACACTGTGGGACAATTTAGAAAGACCAATTGACCTGACACTCATGTTTTTGTGGGAGGAAGCCGGAGAACCCGGAGAGAACCCACCCATGCACAGGGAGAACATTCAAACACGAAGAAAGACCCCGGGCCAGGAATCGAACCCAGGACCTTCTTGCTGCAAGGCAACAGTACTACTGTGGTCAATGCTTTTTTTCCAGAAAAAGCACCGACATTTCTAAATTGACCTAAGAAGTTTTTGAGAAAAAATGTAATTTCTGAGTTGGAAAAGTGAAAATTTTGCTAGGAATAAAAACATACAAATTTCCAGAAAATAACCAAAAGTCGAACATGTTCAACTTTTAATTTCCACGTCTTTTTGTTTGTTTTTTTTTCTCTAAAATTTCTGAGGCCAATCTCAAAACGTCAAGTGTCTTTCTAGCATGTTTTTGATTTTTCAAACACAGAAATGTTCTTTTTTTTTCTTTTTTTCTATAAACTTTCCGAGGTTCATCTCAATATCAATGTTTCGGCAGTAACGTTCTCCTTTTTTCCCGTCTGCAACGGCAGTGATACGCCGTCGTAGAATCCCGAGGAAAAAAAGGCAGAATATGTTCCTCTTTTTTTAAATGACTTTTTTTTCTTCAACGGCTCCAATCCTCTTCTGTAGCTTGTACTAAAAACATTTTTGTTTTCAGCAGAAACACGGCTGCGGACTGGAATCCTTCCACTTGATCGGGGTCAGTCTCGGGGCCCACGTTGCCGGCTTCGTGGGGACGGTGTTCGAGGGGAAGATCGGACGAATCACAGGTGAACCCGCAGGGCTCGCTCCTGACCGGTGAGCTCAGGAAGTGACCCCCACGGAGAAGCAAACCTGTTTGGAGTGTCTGATGTCCTCCAGCTGCCTCCAGTCAGACAGAGAAGAGTCTTGCTCTCAGCCTGGGGATGACATTAGGAGATTAGCAGAGCTCTTCACATGATCTACGCAGCCCACAGCACAATGCGCCGCTGTTCACCGGAGAATGAGAGGCCCTGCTGTCTGACTGGGGATTTGCTGCAGTTTGAATGTTTCAGAGGCATCACTGACACTGGCCTGAAAATATCTAAAAAAAAAATTAAAAAAGGTGACAATGTCATAAAAAATTAGCACTTAAAGTTGAAGTCTGTTCTGTATGTCGGCCGTTGTAGATGGTGGGGAAAGGAGGAGTGAAATTATACCAAAAAGATTCATCTCACATTTTCTAGAGAAAAAAAAAACAAGCAAATGTTGGTGTTAAACATCTGCAATGAAAAACGCAGAAATTTTGAGATGCAACTCTCACAGTCAAAAAGTTGCAAGGGAAAAATGCCTACATTTTGAGATGAATCCTGGATAAATTCTAAGAAAAAATGAGGAAATTTCAGGGCTTCAAAAGATGAAAATTTCAGAGAAAAAAACTCAGAAATTTTGAGCTCAATCTCAGAAATTCTCCAGAAAAAAACATGGAAATTTTTTGATCTCCAAAAGTTGAAGATTTTCAAGAAAAGTTTCAGAAATGTTTAATTTAATCTCTGAAATTTTTGATAAAAATCAAGAGAATTTCACATCTCCATAAGTCAAACATTTCCATCTTCTCAAACTCAGAAAATGTCTAAAATTAATCTCAAAATTTCTGAGTTTTTTGGCAAAAATGCACTCCTCCTTTTGTATGCTCTATTCACAATTGTTCAAAATCAGAAATGCTCATTAAAATTCAATTTTGGGAAGAAAATAAAATTTTAAAATCCTTCAAAATTCTAAACACTTTCCTCTGAATCATTTCATGAGGATCCAGCATTTAGGTGTAAAAGCAGGCAGAAAAGTTAGAGCCTGAGATTTATATTTTTTGCTTATATGATACTGAGTGAAGGTTTATGAAGCATAAAGTAAAACATAAAATGCAGGAACCCATTTTAGAAGCTTTCAATTTGCACTCAAGAATGCCGTGTGTTTCCAGTTCAGTGAATATTCTATTTATTGATCATTGAATATTCTATCAAATGTATTTTCTATTGGGACAGAAATACATCTATAGTTGCATGTGTCTGTGTATATCGTGTTATTGATTTATTGTTAAACCTGTTGCTTGGCAGGAAGTTGCTCTTCTACTTATAGTCTTAATGAGTTTAGTAGCTTTATTCTGCTACTAAATAAAGTACTCTTATCTTTGATTGTAAACTTAGATGGTCTGAAACATTTGGGTGTGACCAAAAAGTAAAAACATTTTTGTTACCGTTTTCCTCATAGCTGAACATTCAGAGGTTAGAAATCAGGCGATCCAGTTCTTGTCATCAGAACTGTTGTCTTCATTTTAGAGCTCAGCGGTCGGCCATGTTCAGAAGCTAATTTCCGACATTTTTTTTTTTTTTTTGTCCATCTGTTCCTGCAGGTCTCGACCCCGCCGGCCCCATGTTTAAGGGGGCCGACACCTACGACCGGCTGGACCCCACCGACGCTCTGTTTGTGGACGCCATCCACACTGACTCTGACCGTGAGTCCTCCTTCCGCTCGCATTTCCTTACTGTTGGATCGGGATGCGGCGAGCCTTCGTCCGAAGACTTAAACTATGCGCTTCATATGTAAAACCTCCTGATTCCTCTCACGTTTAATGTCTCTCCGAATGCCATCATTTAGTTTGGTTTATTACCTTAGCTCTGCATGAGAAATTTTGTTGGAAGGAAGACAGGAAACTATAACGTCTTAAGTATTTGTTTCAGTCTTTTCTGCTTCCTCCCAAGTAAAAAATCTCGCCAGTATTTCTCTTTTCCCCTCTCTCTCTCTCTCTCTCTCTTTTTTATTGTCAGATTTTGGCATCTCCATTCCTGTCGGCCATGTGGACTTCTTCCTGAACGGTGGGATGGACCAGACTGGATGTGCTCGATCCAGATTTGCCTCTAGTGGGTTTTTGAAAAGCCTTTTTTGTTATCTTTCCACGCCCCCCTGACTTTTCATCACCATGTTGTCATAAAAGTCAACAGCTTCTCACCTGAGGGGGGAGATCTTATTTACAGCTTTTTCCCTCCCCTCTCATTTTGATCTAGTGTCTGTCGAAATTCGGCTCCTGTGTGTTGTCAGTTTTTCTACTATTTCCAGTGTACGGCTATGTGATTTGTGACCACATGAGGGCGCTGCACGTCTACATGAGCGCGCTTAACGGCACATGCCAGCTGATGGGGATCCCGTGCGCCTCTTATGAGGACTTCCTGAAGGGAAGCTGCGTGGACTGCGGGGTCTTCAAGGGCAGATGTCCAGCTGTAGGTAAGGACTCTGCTCAGTCTCTTATAAAGCATGAAAGTAAACAGTAACATGCAGAAACCCATCCTACAAGCTTGGAATTTGTACTCAAGTTTATTTGTGTTCGAAAACATCACGCAGTCACCAGTCATGTAACAAGGAATAAACATTAGAATTTGTCAAATACCGTCATCAAAATTATCATCACTCATCAAAATAAGTCGATCAATAGTTCTTATAAAAGTCAACTAAACAGATGCCTTGATTTAAATGAAATCAGTGCTTCAGCTGTTTTGCAGTTTTCTGGACATTTGAGATGCATAAAAATTAAATGTTTGGTTCTGGTTCTTGCTGGGACTTTAGTCATTCCATCCTGGAGATGTTCTTCAGGTGACAGAAGGCCGACTTTGTAACCGTCTTTATGTGTCTCTGAAGGTTCAGGTCAGAGTTCATCATGACTCCCAGGTTTCAGGCCTGATTTGTCTAATAACTGAAGCTGTGCGTTGACTCTAGATCGCTCCTCTTTAGGTCCAAAGATAATAACTTCAGTTTTGTTTCTGTTCAGCTGGAGACAGTTGTGGAAAACCCACACATTGATCTGTTCTGGGAATCTGCTCAGTGATTGGATGGAGCCACAGTCACACAGTGACATTGCAATGAAGAGCTGTGTATCGTCTAATCTTACTTCTAGTTAGAACCTGAGCTAGAGAGACCATGTAGATGTTAAATGGGAGGGGGCCCAGGCCTGAACCTTGAGGCATCCCACATGTGACTTCTGTCCGCTCTGACCTAGCATGCTACGTTTAAATTGTTGGAGGCACTTTTATCTTTATGCATTATGACACTTTTAACCAAAGCTCTCATTCTGCCAGTGTTTCATCTCCCCTCTTTATGCTATTTTATTTTGGAGCACACAGATGTATGTGATTACCGGGTCCCGTTTTACAAAGATGTGAGCCCTCAGGCTGGAGCCAGTTATGGTATCCACTACAGAATAGTTCTTCTGGTAATGCAAATGACAATACAGCAATATGTTGTTTTATACATAAATTGATCCATGAGAGGTTCAATTTATGTATAAGACATAAATAGCCCCATTTTATTCCACTAAAAATGACAATTTTCCAATATTTGAACAGTGTTTTTTCATAAAAATAACAACATTTTGTTACAATTCATATAAGTTAAGTCCAGGGGCAGGAAATTGCAACATGTGGCGTCTTCTACCTGCTCGTTTCTGAACAGATCATGTAAAATACATGTCAATTGGGCATGATCATTTTTCATTTTGATTCTTCTTCTTCTTCCTTGCTTGTACTTTTGTCTGTTTGAAATAAATAAATGAATAAAGTACAATCCAAAACAGGCATTTAGTAAAAAGAAAAAAGCACAGTAACAAAAATTTTTCTGCCCCCGTTAAGCTGAAGCCCTGGGCTGCTGCCCTACAAGCCCTTTGTAAAGTCTGATGACTTTATCAACACTTTTAGTTTCTATGAAGACATTTAATCTGCAGCCTTGATCAGAACTGTTGGTCTTGAGGTTGTACCCAGGAGTTACACACCACATGTACAATCACAACACAGGAATGGAAAACCTTACGGCCTGTTTGAGGAATATTGTAATTTATGTCATAAAATAACAGCAACAACTAAATATATCCTTTAACACCAGCAGATTCGGTCTGGTTTTTACCACAGCTTTCATCAGCACCTTTCCTTTTTCCTTTTTTTTTTTTTTTTTTTTGCAACTTTCCAACCCAGTTGCACATTCCTTTGGCCTGGAGTCCTTTTTTTTTATAACTACACGATATTTATGTTGAAATTGTGCCCTTACTGTAAAACATCTTAATGTTTTATTCTGTTTTTACAAATATTTAATGTTCAATCTTTGTGTGAGTCTGTTTGTTGTGACCGTCTGCCACTTTGCCGCACATATTTATGGTTAGGGTTAATTCATTTCCTGAGAATGAATTCTGTTTCTATTCTCTGTTCGGTTATTTCTCTGAATTATGTCCAACTGTAGCAAGTGGTGCTGGTGGTGTGTGTTGCAGGTTTACAGGAAAAGAGCGGGACAGCCACGTCACCCATTCCCGAACAGCAGAAGGTCTTCCTCCTCACGACGTCTTCGGCACCGTTTTGTGGTACGTTCAGGACTTTTCCAAACACTCTGTGGCTCTTCAGTCAACCATACAAAACGTTTGATGAAAAGAAATCAAACTTTTCTGGTCTAGCGCATCATATCCTGGTGACGCTGGAAGTTTCCCCCCTGGATAAGAGCGCAGAGGTGGAGGTGACGCTAACAACCTGGAGCCAGGGAACGGAGCACCGCTTCAGACTGTAGGTGCAACCTAACTATCTTGCAGTTCGGATTATCACAGACTGATATCACTTATGGACGTTATTGTGGCCCAGAGGCTTCATCTTTCTTCTTCCTGACTCTTTTGATGATTTACAGATTTCTTCTCTTTTTCCTTTTGGTCAAAAATATGAGCACCCAAAAAACCGTGGCGCCCAAACTTTCTGCCACATTGGCCAAAATGATCAACTTGAAAACACTTAGTGAGTACAAAAATTTTACTTTTTCTTTCAATAGAATTTTTTTTTTTACATACTCACCAAGGACTGTCCAATATTTTAATAAAACAAATGGATCGCAGAGTAAACCATTCAAAACATAAAAAGGAAAAATACAAGAAGAGCAGAATGTGAGGCAGTCTTAAAAAATACTTGATATACTCAATTCCTGTTAAAAAGTCAGAGTAACGAAAAATTGACTTTTAAAAACTGGTAAAAATGTTGCTAAAGGGTTAGGAGAGGATCCATGTTGCGATGACTTCCTGAAGGCGGAGCTCCAGAAAGAGCAGGAGCTTCTTAAAGAGACAGAGGCCCAATTCAAGGTGTTTAATTACAAGATCAAAACCTTTTAAGTCATGTTTAATATGTACAGCAAACAACTGAAGGTACTTGATTATGCTATAAAATGATTCTATATCCCAGGAAAATACATAATGATTGTGTGCGTCAAAGTCTGCTACTGAGTAAAAGCTCCTCCATCTTTATAGTTCTACTTACGATGAAACTAGGATGGAAAAAAAAACAAAGTTAAAAGTTAATAAAATACATATCTTAAGTGACATTTTTTCCTTTTTGAGAAGATTTTAATTTGCCATTAAAAAAATGCGTCCTCATACATCAACCCTTCATCTGACTAGACGCTCAATAGTCCAAACTGAGACACACCTCACTGGTTTGTCTTCATTTGAAACTTTAAACATCCTGTCTCATTTCTTCACGTTTGGACCAAAGTGAATCCCGTTCACGGATCAGCGAGCGTAAACGGTCCAAAAAGTGCTCCGAGTTGCTGTAGCGATGACGAAAAACCGACTCAGTTTTTACTGTGGAAGAATCTAAATGTGTGGAAATTAAATGTTTTTCCAGCTTTGATCGGTTTCTCCTTTTCGTGAGTCAGTGTTTACTGCAGCCTCAGATTAGGCCGTGGTTTATTAGCGCTAACCCGGGGAGATTATCGCTCTGCAGTGGACGCCTTTCATCTTGCAGACGCTAATCCCTTTAATTCAGCTGTTCGGCAGCACAGCTCAGCCTATAAACGCTCAGCCTCCCTCCCTCTCTCTCTCTCGCCGAGATTCCAGCTGTTTCGCTTGGAGGACAGAACCTCTGGGAAACCAAGATCCAAGTCGCTGATGTCTCGTTTCCCTCCTGTTAGCATTTCTTGGCGCTCCTGACCTGTATCCGCACGATTTTCATCCGTCAGGCAAATATAACAACAAGCAGTCCCACCTGTGTTCCCTCTAAAAACTGAGCGTAACACCTCAGGTAAAAATAACGCAAACGTAAAGAAACACGTTTGTGGTTTTTTTTTTTTTTTTTTTTTTGCCTGATGCATGTTGGAACAAAACTGGTCCCCTCTCCGCTTGTGCTTTCAGGTAAATCTAAACACATTAATTTAGGATAAAGTAGTCCGAATATCAATGTGACCACTACGCCCCCTTTTATTTAGCCCGGGGTGATGGATAGTAATGCAGCTGCCTTACCAATGTACTCGTAAGCAGATTCTTTGCGTGCATTTTCTCCCTGAAGGGGGAGCTTCTATTCTGGGCCGAGAGGTGCTCAGCTCCGGCCAGGTGCAGCAAACCGAGGCAGGAACGCTGAGAAAGCACAAGCAGCTCTGAAGGAGTTTGCCAAGAGTTTCTTTTTCCATTTTTCGGCTTTTCTTCTACGACGGCGGACAGAGCTCGGGATCGTCAGACGTCTGTAGTTGGATTTATTAGGTTTCTTTTAATATTTTGGGCTCAGAAAATGAAATTTGTTTGCAAGAAAAGCCATATACATACATGGGAAAGAATAAGCGACAACATGCCTGAAAAATAGTTATAATTTTAACGTCCAGTTAAAGTTGATGATGATGATGAAAAAGCTGGTTGTCTATTGTAATATTGTGCCTTGTATTAGAGTAGAAAGTGTCCTATTTAAAGGATGCGCTGCCTGGTTGACATGTTTTGTTTAAAGGGGATAAGTAGCTAACTTTAACGTGTAACTTCTATTTAAGATTATTATTTTTTACATATTTTTTGAAACTGTCAGAGTCTGGTAATTATCTGGTATGACACAGATAATCTGTGAACATATTGAGCTCCTCTGCCTTCTCCCGTTGTGAATTAGAAACAGCCAATCAGAGGTTGGCTCGTTAGCATAGCTACCAATGACAGCAGATAAGCTGCAAGCTGTTTTCCTGTAACAGTACGTTGCTTCTCCACCATTATTTACATTTAGCAACGCGTGCATGACATTGATTGACAGCACCGAGACTCTGACTGGTTGCTTTTGGTGCATTTCTTCAGTCAGCAGCAGCAGCTCAGGGAGGAGGTGAAGGAAGTTGATCTTTTTGCAGATTATCTGTCTCATACTGTCATGACATGTTGACAGTTTCAACAAACGTAAAACAGCATATTCTTTATAAAAGTTACATACTGCAGCTTTAAGTTGTTCATACGTTTTATTTTTAAAGAGACTGTAGATGATCTAAAAGTCGAGTGTAAAATTCAATAAAACTGGTAAGTGTGAATTATGAAAAAAACTCAGTCTTATTTTCTTTTAAATAAAAACATTACATAAGTCAGAACATCCTGAACATTATGCTTTCATAATGTGTCTCCTCTTATGAAGATGATTGGTGGTGCAACGCCCCCTACCTTCATTTACCATGTTTGCAGTCATGAGCTTTTCTGTAAATAAGCAACCAATACAAACGTGATGGTTTCATAGGTCATGAAATCAGTTTTTAGTTACTGCTGTGACTCTTTTAGAAGTTGTTTCAAGAATCTAGATGTAGGCCTTTACCCTCGTGGTCTAACGTTTGACTTCAGCCTGCAGTTCATCTGAATTTATACAAAATAAAGACACAAACAGCGACGTCTGCGATTGTTCAAAAGCTTCGGAACAATGACATTTAGTGGCATTACTTTCACACTCTTTCCTGCAGTAAGCCTGAAGCGACGGTGTACAGGAGGGTGCTGGCTCACCCCGTGGCTCTGTGCCTGATCGACTCCATCAGGCTGAAAAACACGGGCGCTCGCCTCTACAGGCAGGGAGACGTCCACGTCAAGTCTGTGTGCGTCTCGGAGCTGCCGCTCCACAGGTTGGTGCACGTTCAACAAGTTGGCTCTTTAGCTCTCTCTGCAATGTCCCGCTCTTTTTACTGACTGTAGGTTATGCTGATAATGCAGGTCACATAGTTTTAGTAGATTGTGCTCATGACAGGACACGTGTTGGACACACACCTGTGGCTTTAGATTTCGTCTCCGAGTAGAAGCAGTCAGAAATATTCCAGAAAGAATACAGGCATGTCAAAATGAGCTCAAGCCGCTCTCTGGATACTAGCGGCTCGGGAAAAGCCATTTCATTGGTCGAACGTGGTGTCAGTCAATTTATTTCAAGAATATTAGCACAAGAAACTAAACCAAAAATTCTTGGTTTTATGTTTTGGCAGTGTGTGATTAAAGCTGATGGGTGTTTTAATCGTCAATATACATAATTACATCCAACTTGTTGGGAGAAATGTGGTGATTGCCGTAACCTCCAGAAATGCTAAATATTTGTCACTAAAATGAGAAGAAACGAATTAAGGATGGATTTAAGGTCAGGATATGGCAATTGCCCAGGGTGCCACTTCATGAGAGGGTGGCAAAAAGTTACCAGATGTGCTTCTGAGTTTTTTTGCCTGTTTAGTCAATAGAAAGTGGATGTACTTATTTTCTCTTTATTCACTGGTGAATAAAGAGATGCTCACATGCAGCAGTATTAAATAAAGATAAAGTAAAATTCTCCACATTTGCAGTGGAAGTGTAAAAACCCCTCAACAAAACATCTGAATAATTTCTGTCCTGGTTTTAGAGGAGCGAGGAAATTCTGCTCACAGGTGTTTAATTTTCAGTGTTGTTGTTTGATCCTGCCAGGCACGAGGCGCCGCTCTGCGTGAACGACATCGACATCAGGCGGGGAGTTCCCTGGTCGCACGACTTCGTGCAGGTGTGCGGCACTTCGTGACGGGCGAGTCCACGCCGAGGACAATAAGTAGAAACATCAACGGAGCTACGTCAAAACTTAGACATAGGCGTGTTATCGTGGAGACGGTTTAGCGCCGTCGTCATCCTGTTTGGGTCAGAGAAAAGCGTGTGCGTCTTAAGAGAACATTTTGGCAACCTGGATACTCAATCCATCTGATTTCCATCTCATTTCTGAATGAAACGATTTCATTTGTCCTCAAAGACGAGTTCTGTCTCTGAAAAATGTTTACAAGGTGAAACGAACTGCATAACTCTGTCACTTAGATACACCTTCAACAATAAACAAAGCATCATTGTCTTTTTTTCTTTTCTTCTTTGTTTAGTTTTACAAGGCAGGGACATTTCCAAAAGAGGATGGGGAGGAAAAAACGAGCAAAAACAGACCAAGGGGCAGCGTTTTTCTTTTCTTGCAGTCAATAAATATGGAAAACATTTTTAGCTGTGGAGAAAAAAAAACAACAAAATAGTTCTTCAGACGGAGTCGGAGCGTTCTGTTTGAAGATATTTTAAGGCCCTCGTAGTGATTTACCGTCAGTGAGCGCCAGACGTCTGGACTGTACAACCATCGCAGTCTGTGTAATCTTGTTAAAAAAAGAAAACATATGCACAGAAGACATTTGGAAAACTGCACACACATGCAACAGCTTCACGGAGAAATGTTGGCCCCGTGATTGTTTTCTTCTCTTCTTTCGTTATGGATAACAAACGGCTCGATTCATCGTTTTAATTCGCTCGCTACGGAGCCCGTTGTTATAAAACCCGACATGTGAGCTACAGGCGTGTGTTGAGTCATCTGGGAACAAAGGGATAAAAGGACATCTGCTGGGGAAATTCGCCATCGGAACCGCACGCTTTCGCACGTTTATGAAATTAGAGCAAGACGTCGCGCACTCACATCGAAGAAAAACTAAACCATTAACTTCCACGAAATACGAGGGGACAAAAAAGACCAAAAAAACCCAAACGGATGAATTCATCGAAAGCGCACTGCGTCCAACAGGAGGATCAGGATTCAAAGAGACAGAAAGAAATACATTTCCTCATTACAGGAACCAGGAGAAATATGTAACTCATGACTAGTTTTCCTCACATGTTCTTCCAGATCCCAGTTAATGCTGGGATTGTTTTCCCGTCTAGTTCCAGTGAATCGGATCCAGAGGATCTGTGCGAGGCTCATTAGGACAAACGGTTTCATTTGTGAGACAAAACCGTATCAGTGATTAAGTGGAGCAGAAGTGAACCTTAAATCGATACGTGAAAAATTAATGTTTTGAAAATGGAAAGGATGATAAATCCCTCCATGAAGGTCTTAACTAATTGAGTTTATTGCCATTAGTGGGATCCATTATCTACAGAATAAAGACATTTATCATCGTCAGTAGAAGAGCTTGTGACGATGATTTGGATGTTTTGCTTTGTTTTTTGTTTTTTTGATTCATGCAGTCCCTTTAAAAACCAAAAAAAGATCTTTTAAAGGTGAACAGCTTCTGGGTAAAGGCATCTATCTACCAGTGTCAAAAGTTGGATTCAAATTAGCATTAGCATTCCTCTTGACAAAACAGGTTTTGCTACATTTATATACTACCTCTTTTTGTCTCGTTTTTTTTTTTTTTTTTTTTCTTTACGGTTTGGTGATGGTCACGTCAAAACAGTCAACTTTGTTTTCCTCAAGCCCCTTCTCTAATTCGGTGATATTCTGATCGTTCAATCAGAAGGTCCGTTTGTGACAAATGCTTTACTCAACAAGATGCTGCCAACCCTCTAATTTATTGCTGGTGTGTTTCTCTCATGCTATCAGTGTTCTTTGTATTTTTCACTAAATTTAATTCTAGTTATTGTAGCCAAAAAATAAGTAGAGAGGCACCGATCAAATATTAATATCGGTATCGATTTTGATATTTATTTTTAAATTGTAGATCGGCTATCGGTGACAATGTGCCCAATCTGTAGGGGTAGATCTATTAAATCTAATTCTATGCTTTGTACCTGTTCTTTTGGTCATTTTCAGTATATTAGTGATTTCACATCGGCTCTTATACTGAACAAATGAAAGTTGTGTTGTTGTTACACGTTAGCCTGTTAATCTACTGGTATATTTAAGTGTGCAGAATTATCAAAGAAAGTTGTAATTCGGTACTTTTATGTCTGCGTTTTTTAAAAAGAAAGAAACATTTCAAGTCAGCTCAGCACTGTTTTTCGAAACCTCAAATATCGGTAGCGGTGTCGGAAGAGAAATAGTGGATCGGTGCATCGGTACAACCACAGAACCTGTCTCCAAAAATTAAGGTTTACATCTGCATCGGAAGACTGTCATACCTCCTTATGGATAATATCTTCTTCCTCTGAATGTCTCCTCATGTCTACGAGGTACTTTGTTCATGTTCAGGGTTTCATTTGCGCGTTTAACACCAAAACCCGCACAGAAAACCTGTCTCTTTCATAAACCGATTGATATCTGGAGATTCCTGCAGCGTTTGAACAGAGAAGTGAGGCAGAAAATGATGAACTCGTTCAGAGTGAGGAAACAATTTTTTTATGCAGTGGGTGTAAATAGATGGTTTTCATTTAACCTAAATCCACTTAAAAATGATAAAGAGTTCGCTAGCATAATTTGAAAATAAAATAATCTAAACAGTACCTCAGTTAGTTCAAATTTTCTTTTAAATGTGACACGGGAGACTAATGTGGCGTGGTTAGGGTGATGGGAACGTGCATGTTGTCAGTACGGGCAGCATCATTCGGCAAAACGATGCAGGATAAAATAAAGATGAGATGTGCCACACGTTTGGGGCTGAAGCAAGAGTCTGCTTCATTCTGCTGCACCGAAGACAGAAGAAGAAGAAGCTGGCTTCACAGCTTCGGCGTGTCGGTGGGAGCCAGAGGAGCTCTGCGTCTCTGGAACCGAGGAGGTAAATTCCCATCACCGTCACTTCCTGCAACGGTGGATATCAGAGGAGTTTTTTTTAGAACAGATCTCGTTGAAAAATGTCATTAATTCACTCAAGTTTCCTATGGAATAAACGATTCAATTCAAAGATCTGTTTTTGCCCTCAGTCCAGCTAAATAAAACGGGTGTAGAGGCAAAAGTCTGCCATGATTTTTAAAGAACAACTCTTCTGTTACTATTTTTGTTATTTCCCCTACATTTTCTTTTATGGTATTTGTTAATATTTGCACATCACTTCCAGCATAATAAGAAAAATAAAATCTAAAATCTAAAATCTAAGTGTCCTTTTATGTTGTGGAAATTAAATACCAAAAAAACAAAACAAAACAAAAAAAAAACAGTACAAATAGATTAAATCTGCAGTCACGGAAAAAAAGACAATGGAGCTACAACTTTTTTAAAAAAAAGTTAATTTGTTAGATTTAACAACAACAATGCAACACAAGCATTTTTCTAGCATCGGCCACAAAAAATAAAATAAGCATGGTAGTACAATTACTCCCATCCACTCAACTTTCACATTTTGTCATGTGACAACCAATAAATTTTCTATGGATTATATTTGACCAAAATAAGTAAGACTTCTCATCACTTGCTTTTATTTCAAAATTATCCACCTTGTGTTGAACTTGTTTATGTAACAAAAAATGAAAAGGTCTGTCACAATAGGACGTTTTGCTGGACGATAAATTGTCCCACGAGTTATTGCGATAAACGATAATATTGTTGTTTTGAGACCATTTTAACGTAATGCAATGACACGATCTGAAAGATCAATAAACTTTAAATTCTAATAAACATTTATCATTGAAACTAGTCAAAAATATTTTTTAATATCCAAAAAGGGCTTGGTTGAGACCAAAACACCAGATTGAAGATTTTAGTCATCCTGTTTTTGGCAGAAAGAGAGAAAAGAGAAAAACAATAAATCATGAAAGTGGAAATTATTGAGCTCGTGTTAATTTATCACGCGATTAATTGATTGGTTGCTTATTGGGACAGGGCTAGGTGTGGACACTTTTGTAACTGTGTTTCTGAGATGTTTCCAAGAATAAACTATGTTGTTGTAAAAAAAAATAAAATAAAATTGTGAAATAAAACTGTCAAACATCTAAACCTAAACTGACCCAAGGCTGCTGTCCGTACTGAGAACAGGAATGATGTATTTTGGTTTGATGGACCAAAATGCTTTTCAGCTGCTTCACAGCTGTCCTGCAACCCGTGCCGAACTCTGACCTCCTCCCCCCCTCCGTGAAGTGTGATCCTCCACCTGTGATTGGATTGGACCAGTGCTGCCACTGCGATGGGAGGGGCGCCATGCCAGGGCTGAAGAGGGCAGCTGGAACATATAAGCAGGCTGAAAGCTGAACAGTGGGTACGCCAGATTAACGGCATGGCACTGGATTCTTTTTCTTCTTCTTTTTTTTTTTTATGTCCCCTGAATTTACAAGCTGTAATCCATAAGAGGAACACAGCTGCTTTGAGCCGGACGTCACAGCCGCTGCGTCCAGACCCGCTGCAGATCATCTAGCAGGATGGTTGGCACTGACGACACAATGTGTTTGTAGCTGCGAAAACAGTTTCCACTGATAAAGCTGAACCATATTTCACTCTGTCACTGCTCCAAAACATGACTGCACTCTTTATTTAAAACAAACCGACTGATATGGAGAATATTTTAGTCTTTAAATTGGACTTGAACACGGGGAAATAATCCAGACAGCCCCACAGCCGAGAAGGCCAGCAGCATTTTTTATGTATCTCTAAGTTACTCATTTCAGACATGAGTGCCAACTACAGCTGGAGTTACACTGACTGGGTAAACTAAATAAGAATAACAGCAATACACCTTATTTTATGTTGTGTATGTTTGGATTATCTGTTTCTTGGGGGTAAAAAAAAAAACCCAAGCAACATTTGAGACATTGCATACATCATTCTGGATATTTTTTTACCAGTCTTTCCCTCTATGTTTGCAATTTTTTTTATTAACATTGAAGATTCTGTTTTTGCGATTGTAACTATATCTGTATTCCACTCAACACAGATTTGCAGGATTTTTTTATTTTTGCAGAGCTCATTCTGTTTTGTGCATTGAACATATTGGAGAAACAGGAACAAATAAGGCAAATTTGTGGGTTTTTAACTGCATGTAAGGTTTTTTTTTTTTATTAAATATTATAACAAAAGGGTTGTTGCTACAACAATCATGAATGCTGTGACTGTTCTTGTTTCCTGTTTTTAATAACTCTTGTATTTATTTATTTATTTGCATTTGACACAATGGTTTCAAACAGAAGATTTACGGTTAGGATCTTTTGTAACAAACCAACACAAAACAGCAAAATGTGGTTTTAGTACCATGTGTTTGTGGAGTCCTTTTTACTCCAATACCTCAAAATAAATCAATCAGGAAAAAAAGTGCACCCAGAGTTCTGCTATGTGTTATTTAATCTCAATATAAACAAATCTAGATTTTATCGACAAAAAGAAATGGACTGTTGAGAGAAAAAAAGAATCTCCTGCAAGTTGTCAGAGGTAGTTGGCATGGGAAGGGAAAAAATGTTTAAATCTCTAGATTACATGCTAAATGCTAAAAAGAACATATGCGAACGTCTTGAGACGGAAGGGGAGCCGGAGGACAACAGCCCTAAAGACACTTGGAAGTTCATGTTCACACAAATTATTTGTGTTTTTTTGCAAAGAAGAATGGCCAAAAATGTTGAGTCTCCGGTTTGAAAACCTGCTAGAGACATTTTCCAGAGCATCTGCGGCTAATGCTGCAGTGAAGTATTATTCTATCTATGTGTGTGTATATATATATATATATATATATATTATATATATATACACATATATATATATATATATATATATATATATATATATATATATATATATATATATATATATATATATATATATATATATATATATATATATATATATATTCATTCAACCATATTAAGCCTTAAATTGTTAATTGATGCCAGATGAATAAGTATCATTATGAGGCTGTGATTTTCTGTCCATTTTTTTCACTATTATGTTAGTAAGAACTGTGTACTGCAAGTCATCCCTGCACACGAGGCCCCCATGCGCCCCAATCCAGCCAAGTGAGGTACTTACATGTAGCTTAAGTGGTGACCCAGTGTGTTAGCTCCAGCACCCTGCCTCTCTACCTTAAATAATCTTTCTCACTGCCATAGTCCATTAAGGAGCCCGCCACATCAGCAAAGTCCTCCAGGATCAGGCTAGTGGAATCCTCACCAGATGGCGTCTCCGGGTCTGTGGCCCAGGGGCGGTGATCGGGACCGTCCTCAGCGGACACCTGGCTTGTCCTTGGTCCCTGTTGGTCAGGTCTGAGGGCCTGAGACGGTCCGGGGTGAGACGACTGGTAGGGTGGTTCAGGGTCTTGGCTGTGTTGTTCTTTGCCGTCGCTGCCGCTGCCGCCGTCGCTGCCCTGCGAGGAAGGCGCCAGGACGTGGTAGAGGCTCGGTAGGCGGATGTCCAGCAGCACGCCGCTCTTTATGTAGAGCTTGTTGTTGAGGTTGTAGAGCTTTTCGGAAATGTCGTAGCCGAGCATGACGGAGAAGAGGTAGTCAATGTAGCGGTCCTTTGATATCAGCATGTAGAGACGGCGGCGACTCCACGAGACGTAGCGGGAGTCCTCTTCTGCCGTCAGCGTCACCTACGGAAAATTCAAAGGGCAACTCTTGAATTTGTGCCTTGTTGGCAATAGTATCTCCCTGAAATGAGCAATGGTGTGAATATGAAGTGATCTCAAACCTGAAACTTTCCTTTTTCATTTGGTCTGAGAGACTCCCACTCAGGGGAGTCAAGGAACTGGTGCCGGTGAATGTAATGCAGGAACTGACCCTCCAAAGACACATTGATCCTGTAAGTGAGAATAAGAGAAATAAAAATGGTAAAACGGCATGTACTTGTATCGTGCTTTATCAATCCAGAGGACCCCCAAAGCACTTTACAGTACATTCATTCACCCTGAACCATTTGCAGAAAATCTGTCTATTTACTAACTATTTTACGACATATTCTGTTGGACTCAACCTAGGAGCAATGCTACGTGACATGCTTTGGCTGGTATTTGCAAAGCAACCAATACAGAGGCACCATTCATGTTCATTGCCAATGACTGGCTGTAACCTCAAGACCGGAGACAAGGAAGATGGTGGCGGTTACTTACCGCGATAGTGCCAAGATGGTTCCCACCGTACATAGTCATTCATATTAAGGTATATTTGATATTTGAACTCCTTAAATAAGCTGCTGTAAGGGTTCTTAGAGGAAGCCTCAAGCCTTCACAGATTGAAACAGCCAGTTGTGGTACCAAACCCCTGTGAATAACCCCACAAACATCCCTCTGCATCAACACATTTGGAGAGACCAAGTCATTTCCTAACAGGAAGGGTTGGTTTAGTCAATTTAGCTACTCCTGGTTCTGCTTTGGGATGTCCAAGGACCTCCAAATGGCTGTCTTTATAGGCAACTTTATCAGATCGCCTTCTTCTGATGCAGAGGAGCAGGGCGTCTGCTCTAAGTGGGCTAAATGTATTGCCAACAAATAGTTTGTCATTTAAGGTTATTTCATATGTTTGCCATTCAACAGATCTGCAAGAAACTCCCACCCAACCCAGGTTGGAGGGAGTATTCCACCATTTCCTCGTTGCCTCTTCTCCTGGGGCCTTCACACTCAGGTTCAACTGGCTCCAGTGAATGCTAAGGTCAGAGGTTGAATATACCAGCAGAACCACACCACTTGCCAAAAACGAAGAAGAGACTCTGAAGTTCCCAAAACAAAAGGACCCTTAACTCAACACAACTAACAACCACAACCAGCAGAATCATGAAAGAAGATTAAAACATGTGAGATGATCCAGTTTAACTTACTGAGTATGATCAAGAGGAGATAATCTTGATAAAATATTCTTTGCCTTGTGATCTTGTCTGGAACATGCTCCTTTGCATCATCCAAGAAATACGCTGTATAATGTTGCTCCACGTTTGGGAGACTGAGTAGAAAGGCACAGTCAGACGAGACTCAGTTTAAACTTTTAGCAAATTAAGAAAACGGCAACATCTATCACAACCACCTCTCGTCCCTCTAAGTACTTTTCTCTGGGAAGCAAAGAGGAGGTGCCAAGATGGTTTAAGAAGGGATGAGTCACAGGAAGAATACACTGGCAAATCTGAGAGAGACTTGCTTCGTTCATCACTTTGAACGATCGTTGAAACGCTTTAAGGAAAAGTATTTTACTCTCAGTGTGGTCCAATGAATGCAGACCACAACCAGGTTGGCGCTAATATGGGCAATTGCAGATTGTTCAAAGAATGAGGAGCAAAGTATTTATGGCAAATGATAAATATTCCAACTTCTAGACCTACAACCTCTGATATAGATAGATATCAGCCCCACTGACTTTGATGAAATTATACTAATTGCTAAACGTGTTAATTAACTCCAGGTTAAAACTAGGAGAGATTTATTTAAAGTAATGTAAGAGGTTGTTCCCCCTTGGCCTGCACAGAGAGTCACAAATGATCTGTGGATTATTATTAATTGTTCTGAAATAATAATAATAATTTTTTAAAAAAACATGTCAATGCCTGCATTTCTTGTTTGATATTGCAGTTAAATCAATTACGAAACTGATGCTTAATACAGAACATTGCCAGCAGTAATACTGTCGCATTGAAAGGCAACTTGTGTAACATTTCACCACTTCGGTGAAAAGAACTCCTCAGACATTTGTTTGTTGTTCCAAAGTTGTCTCAGATTCTCGGTTTCATGGCCAAGAATTTAATGCAAGGTAAGGAGAGCTGTGTGCCTCCGCTCTCCCGTTGCACAAAGAAAAGATATCACTGCAACACTGTCAGATTGCACTGGGACCCCCACTGATGAGTCACGGACCGAAATAAGCCGTACGCGACGTTTCTCTTCCGCAGCTCCAACGCAGCTCCGCTTTGAGGATGTTTGGGTGAAGAGAACACACTTCCTGTGAGGGTCAAAAGCTGCCAAGAGTCTGCAAGAGTCAGAACTTTGACGTCTAATTTTAGCGATGCTGCTGATTTTGAAAGTTGAGCGAAAACGAATAACCTCGACTTTTAAAGCAGTTTCCAAACCAATTCTTTATGACAGAGGAAGTTGTCCAAATGGACCGAATAGAAAAACACAAAGTATGTTTTGTGGTTTTCATAACCAAAAATAGCTCCTTTCCCCTCCCCCATTAAATTTATCAAAGTGACTTCAAATCAGTAAATCGTTTTCCTGTGTGAAGTTTTTCCTCAAAAGTGTCAGTGCACAACATGAACGAAAACATCTTCATTTTGAAAAAAAAAAAAAGAGCCTAAAACTCTTTTTAGGCTAAGTCAGATATAACGGAAGGGACACTATGAAATAAATACATGGAAATAGTAGTAAGTAGTCCCTCCCGAACCGCCATTTCTTCTTCTTTCGTGCAACTACGATGTTTACAACTGTAATATGAGTTTTGCCAGCAGAGGGCGCTCGGCGTCCAATGCGCCAGTTGCTTGAGCTCTGGCCGCCAGAAGAAGTTCACCAGGACGTGATGACGCACCTGCTACTTTGTAGCTAAACTGGGCGATAAATTAACTATCAGTGATGGCGGACTCGCGGTCCGCGGCGGTGGAAGAGCTTTTTCAAGTTTTTTTGAGCTAAGACATATGGCTAAGGCCTCGCTTAAACGGAGTAAATGTCCTGAGTTGTTTGTGTAAAACCAAACCTCAGGCTAGGAAGGATAGATAGTTTTGGTTTAGGGCTGCAGCATGTATTTACTATATATATATATATTTCTGGTTATCAGAGCAAGTAAAAAATACTTGGTGTTAATTTCATTAAGATGGAATGTAACCATGGGGAAGAGCTGTTTATCACTGTTTGATAATTGGGGTTGGCAGTACAAATGTATTGTTACCGTTACTGTGAAGCAGAAGAAGCTGGACAAGGCTTGATGGAGCAACCTGCTGTTTTCTTTGGTTTGCAGTTTATGCAAAAACAAAATATGGTGCACTAGAAATGAGTTGGCTCAGCAGTAACTGTAACACAAACTGCGATTCCATTTGACATTTTTAAAATAAATTAGCTTAATGGAGACATGGCAAATTGGAAAACACTCTTGTTTTGGTCCGAGGATCAAGTTTTTTGTCGTGTTTTTTATTTTTTTGACCATATCGAATTTGGTTTATTTCGCAAAAATGCAATGAAAACTTTTTTTTTTTTTTTGCATCACACGATCACCAACTAGGCCCACATCCGGTGGTGTTGCTGCTGTGGATGCTGACGACAGCAAGCAGCTGGAGGATGATGATGGCATGGCATGTTTTTTAACTGTGTGAAAAAGCATATATATCCACTTGTGTATTTTAACGCCGAGACTCCAAAACTGCTTTTTTGTCCTACATTAGCTGAATATCAACAGCCTTGCGCGCATTTGTAATGAAAACGCCGTGTCGTTAGAAACATCTAGATGAATTTGGTGTCGCTTGCGACCTCACAACGCACTCCCCCACCTCCCAGACAGCAGAAAGGAGAGCTGGTTGATGTACGTCTTGCCCTCCAGGGCGTACGTCTCTCCGGCCTTCAGCTCCACCACCTTGTTCTTGAACGCCTTGGCGATGTCCTTGAACACCTGGACAGGCACGCCCAGCGGCAGGTAGACGGCCCGGTAGAGGGAGGTCAGCTCCTCGCCGCGGAGGCCCTCCTGGTGGAGCCGGTAGAGGAGGTGGCAGATCTGCAGCAGGGCGGCCGCCAGCTGCAGCAGGCTCCAGGAGACGACGTCCAGGCCGCACACGGTCAGCCAGCCCCACAGGGTGAGGCACAGGAAGGCGGGTGACAGGAAGCCGAAGATGAAGAGGGCGCCAAAGGCCCCGCTGCCTCCCATGTAGCCCAGAAACAGGATGGTGTTGCCCAGGTGGTAGATGGCCCCCTCGGTGTTGTTGCTCCAGCCGCCGCACTCCGGCGGGGAAAACAAGCCATCCCACAGGGTCGAGTTATCCGCGCTCATGTTTGCAGTTTGGTTGGACGCTCAAA
The DNA here is from genome assembly GCF_027474105.1 of Poeciliopsis prolifica. Classification (NCBI taxonomy): domain Eukaryota; kingdom Metazoa; phylum Chordata; class Actinopteri; order Cyprinodontiformes; family Poeciliidae; genus Poeciliopsis; species Poeciliopsis prolifica. The sequence goes on from NW_026562382.1 coordinate 1,463,962, forward strand.
ACAAATAACGGAAACAGTGACACTGAAATAACTTCCGAGACACTCAAGAGTCTGAAGAGCTCCAAGCTGCAGAGTTTGGGTAATAGGAAATAAACAGCTGATTCTGAGTATAAATATATATTAAAAAAAAGTTTGTTCCCTTGCCGTGCAGTGGAAAAATTCTTCAATGTGAAGAAGTTCTCACGGCTCTGTTTGCTCCAGAAACACAGCTGGAATGGGTCTGTCCTCCTCCTCCTCTCATCGCGAGTCCCCTTCCTCTGTCCTCTGCCCTTGTCTTCGCTTCCCCGCCTTTCGCTCAGTGCCACCGGCCCGCACTGAGGAGCCAACAGATGGAGAAGAAGGGATAAGGGAGGGGACCCCGATAGAGCCATAAAAGGATAACCATGTTTGGAATTGAAACCCAAGGAGAGTGAAGGGACAGAAAGCAGGCCCGCTACTTGACATAACAGTGAGAGAGAGAGACAGGGACAGGAAGCAAGGGACGAGAGATGGGCTACATGATGAGAAACAGGCAGAAAGGAAAAGAAAATGTCACACACCTAAAGTTCAGAGTTTTCTCCAAACTCGGATGAGTCCAGTTCCAGGTCTGCCTCTTCATGGGGGGAGCAACGAGTATTCAGAGGCACAGAAATAAACAGAACCGCAGGGGAGGTCAGGTTTCAGGCATAAACAGCCGCTAATGCCGCCGCTCTGTTTGGGAAAGTCTCTGCTCACAACTCCATCACAATGTCCGAGCAACGACGGAGTTTAAAAAAGTTTAAATGTTTTACTTTTGAAACTGAATTTTCATCAGTCCAAAAAATTACTTCTGGAAAATTTCTTGGATCAACCTAAAATAAAATCAAGTTTTTTTTTCTTGCAACTTTTGGAACATAGTAATTTTCCAGCAGAAATGTGCACTGTTTATCTGCAACTCAATACACAATTGAACTAAGCTGATATTAAATCATTCAGTGTCATAACATAATTTTACTCAAAATAAATGTGAATCGAAAGGAGGGGGTGCGTCTTAATCTATGCTGCATTGAGAAAGATGGAACCTGTTCCCACTGGCAAATCTCAAAATCTCTCCTGTTTTACTGCAGATAATTTACTGTATTATCATTTTCTGTTGTCACATTGAACTTTTCAAATCACAAGTTTCCTCAAAATGTGTTTGTGACAAAATATGAGCTGTCCCTTTAAGAACGTGGCGCCACATAAGGAGCTGTTGGGTCACAACTGAACGTTGTTCCCTCATCGTTCCCAGAAGAGCTAAACAGAGGAGCTTCCAGGAGAAAACATTGAATTCTGCGTTCTGTCCTAAGCTCTTTTTGCATAAAATTACATCAGCAGTTTAAGTTCAACATTTAAATTTTTGTGGATTTAAAAGCTGCTTTGAGCGAGGTTCAAACTGCCTGTTATTAAACAACAGCTCTGGTCAATTCCAGTATTTGGCTAATGAAGTGATTTTTTATTTTTTTTTTTATGAAAGATTAACTGGTGCGTAAAAGAAACCCGGGTGTCATTAGTAGCCGTTTTCTAGCAGCGTGAGGATGCATGTCCACAATCAGACACACTTCAGTGACACGCTGTAAAGAATCCAGATATGCCAAGTATTGACTTTGCAGGGTCAAGAGTTATTTTTAAGCACAAGTGCATACCAGGGGCAGCAACTGTGGGCCAGCCACACTTTTCAACAGGCATGAGAGGGACACCTATTGAGATAAATATGACTGATAAAAGAGACTAAAGGGAATCTTGTTGCATAGGGCTTTTATTCATAACCACACAGCCTTTAAGATATTCACACAGCAGATTTTACAGAGTTGAAAAACAAAAGAATCCACTCATAAAGCCATCAGTTCAAGTGCTTCTGTCTCACATTTCCCTTCCAGAGGATGTATAAATAAGGGGGTGGAAAAAAAAAGACATGAATATCCAGGGTCGTCTTCCACTCACACGTCACACTGCAGGAGAGAAAAGACAAAACCAATCAGCTTTTTAATTTATGTCAGTTCATTGCTATGAATAGATTTGACAAAATTAACTGAGAATAACGTGAACTGCAACTCATGATTATTCTGACAATTAGTCAGACAAATGACACTTTTTACATGTTTCTAATTTAACCAATTGAGCCTTTTTTTCACACGACATTAGAAATACATTCAAATATACAAATAATTCAAACCCTTTCACAAACAGAAAAATAATCAACCCTTATGTAAATCTAAACTGTGTGAAGCACAAACTGAGCCACTCGAGGAGTTTTTATAGACGAGTGTTTTTACCTTAAATGCAAAATGTTTACATGTTTTAACAGTTGGGACTTAATTACTGCTTTGATTAAGATTTTATTTGGACCAAATGCCTTTTTTTTTTAGGCTCAATACTCCAGTTAATTAATTGATTACTAAATTATTTATTTCAACAATTAATCATGCTTAATCGTTTAAGGTTCAGATTTTCCTACATATTTAGGAAGACGTTCAGGATGGAATGGAAGAGCCAATAGTGTTGGAGAATGAGAAAACGTTTTATTTAGACCACACCAACCTCACCACTAAAACTGCTGAGTCAAACAGCTTCAGGCTTGTTTCCATATGAACAATCAGGATCCCTCCTCAGGCTGTGTTTCATCCGTTCTAACACACTTTGTTTGAACGAATTCTGACGTTTGTGCGTAAAATCTGTGGCGACTAACGCAACCTAAAGTGACCGTATCTGGACCAGATCAAAGTTGGGCATTTTCACGGTTCACATAAAGGGCAGATGGCAGTTTACGCACCACACTGACTCAGCTCAGCTGGGATTTAGCCTGTCAGAACACATCTGACAGCAGCAAGACACGACGGACAAGTTCATGAAAAAATGATAATGTCAACAAGGAAGGTGTGGGGGTGAAGTTATGGTCCTTCACTGGTAGAAGAAAGATGTCATGTCATTGTCTGCAGAAAAGTGAAACCAGCTGGCAGAGAACGAGATGGATCCTGTTTTACCAGCTTTAAGCTGTTTGCAAGAGCTCAAGCTGAAAATGCTCTCAGGATGTTAACCATCTAAAATCTCTCAAAAGAAGCTTCTGCCATTTTCTCTGCAGAAAAACATGAGAAAAACATACGGATCCGGCATTCTGGGTCATTTGGGTGAACAAATGCCTCATTTGTTCACCCAAATGATCCATTTTAGTTTCCCGGTTGATGTGAAGTGCGTCATTACATTGACGTTGTACTTCCATCTGTCTATGCTACATACTCCACACTTCCAAAAAACTGTGGCGCCTTCAAGTGGTTTTTGCAGAGTTATGTGGCAGTGCCATAGCGCCACCATTTGACCCAGAATACTTACTACAGGGTTTTCAGTGGTGCTGATCGTCAGCAATTTGAGTTTCAATCAAGAGAATTAGCTAAAACAAGGGGTCCATCTGACTCACTGTCAACCTCTGACCTTTGAAAATGTCTTCATTTTTCTGCAATGTCACTGTTTTTACTGAGAGAACAACAGGAGTTTTCATTCTGCTGTGCTCCATTTTCCTCTCAAGCTTCAACTTGGTTGTGAGAATGATATTAAACCCAAACTGAGGCAGCCATATTGGATTTTAAGGTCAGAGTTGGTGAGAAACCAATTGGACGTTCCCAATTTGATTTTCTACTTTCCAGGCCTTTCAACAAATTTCTCCAATGTTAAACGTTTAAACTTAATTTTCAGCATGAAAACATAATACAGAATTATTCTAAACTAAAAACAACCAATATATGAAAGTGTGTGACCACAGAACCAGAAGTTACAGCTGCTGTTGCAGGAACCAAATACTTACCACACGGACAAGCACAAAATGGAGTTAGACCTTGAATCCAAGCGACCTCATGCAATCTTTATGCGCCTCGATCAGGTCTCTGCAGTTCTCCTCTCCCTTTTCGATGATGCTAGGAGAGACAAATATGACTTAAAGGTTTTCCCACAAACAGAAAGGGAAACGTTTCAGCATTTCTGGCCAGGTGCTTACCAAGCATCTCTGACTCTTTTGGTCTCTGGACAAGCGCAGCATGGCTTCAGAGGCTTCTTCTCCTCCGTGCCATCAGTCACAGCAGGAGTCTCCACGCTGGCAGCCGAAAGGGACGACATCTTGGAGCTAAAATACAGAAATGATGACACGGGGTTCCTTAGCCAGGGTTCCAACCATTTCAAAAACATCCAGACCCAGTTCTCTATGATTTTTTTTTACACATTTAATGAGCCACATTGCAGGCATTTAAGGACCAAACATTTACCTAGATGGAGTTTATAACGCCTGTAATTCATAAAACAAAACTAAGCAACCAAAAATATTTGTGAAAATCTCAATAAAGCAAAGCCTTAAAAAAAAATCTAATTTTAAAAATGGGGATTATAATTTGACAGTCACACCACACAAGGTTATTTATTATAGATTAGTGTAAAAACCCTGAGCTAACGGGAGCCAAGACGGTAAAATGGTCCATTTAGATTTTTGAATGCCAAAGTAAAAACAAAAAAACAATTTCAGTAAAATTCATCTACATACCCCATCATTAATGAAGTTTATTTGTATAGCACATTACAGCAACAAGGCAGTTTAACAAAGTGTTGCACATTGTTAAAAAAAGCAAAATCATAAAAAAAAGTCAACAATTGAGAAAACCCACATTTGTGTTAAATTAAATGCTGTGAATCCTCTCCTTGCATAGTCATTGAAAAACGCAGGCACAGTTTCCAACATCTTTTAGGTAAAGAGAAAGACAAGAAGTGGAATAAACTAAAACATGGCTGCTTTACAATCGCTTCCTGTCTATGTTAGCCAGTTCTAGTGACTTTTAAACACATTTGTTTCACAAACTGAAGCCCCTGTAAGATCAGAATTTTCACGAAGCATTTTTTAATTTTAAAAAAATACAATATTTTTATGAAAATATATATTTCTGTTTTGTTTTGTTTTTTTACAAAAAAAAATGAAATAATTGATTATTTACCATCTCTACATGTAAAAAATTATGGAAGCAGAAAACATTGTTAAGGCAGAATGCTTCCTGCTAATGGCTCCAATATATTTTACAGCAATATCAGAAACTTTTGCCTGAATAAAACTACTACACGTCAATTAACTGCTATACAACCCCCATCACATTTACATCAAAATAAACCTTTCACAACAAGCTGTTTATGTGATCAAAAGGATCCAACAAAGTTGAAGGGCATAAATAAACCCAGAACTGCAGCTTCCGGATCCTGTCCGAATTTATATAGTCTGAGGCTCTATTAAGCATGCCTACTAAAATTAAAACAGAAAACACAGAACCATCCAAATTACCAATCATTTCATTTCAAACACAATGCGAGACTATTTCAAACGTGGATGATGACAGCACATCCGTGACTGTTATCAGCACAAACTGTGCTGGTGAAATCGAGAAAGATGAAGTTTGTTTAACAAACGACGCAAAAAAATGGGCAGAATTAGAGCAGTTCTTTGTCACGCTTGATTAAATTGTTGGCCTTTCTCTGTGTTGTGGTTTACCGCCGTTTGGTAACTTTCAGGCACGTTACAAAACGATTACATAAAGTTAGCTAGCATTAGCTAACATACGACGCTGATAGACGTTAGCGGTGGCGCGCGCCGCGCAAACGCCACAGTCTTAATTAAAACCACTTGAACTGCGACATTCAAACGGTCGCCGATTAGAAACGAGACTAAACTGTGTTAAGTCACGCAAACTCACCAGAGCCTGGACACTTCACCTTCAAACTACCATGCGGGAGAAAGGTCACGTGCTTAACTTTGCTTACTCACGTGACTTCAAGCGTCAACTGGGGATTCTGGGAAATGTAGTTAATTAGTTCAAACGGCGCTAAAGCCTACACAAAAATCTAATATTTTACATTGGCGCGACAGGGCAACTTATATAGAGACTCTACTGACAAAGTTAAGCCATCCACCAAAACCAAAACTCATTACTGCATCACTTTTATTATTTTTAAGCGACATTTGTTTCGGTGGAAATGGATGCGCACCATTGCTCACCCGGTGACGCTGCGGGGAGCTGTGGGCGTGTCATTTCGGACGCTGCTCCACTGCACACAAATACAGAGCAAAAGTGTACATTAGACTTTCATAATGTTGTAAAAGTGATACTCTTACTCTGTCACTGGTAGTGACGTTGCTATTTCAAATCGCTCAGAGCGGTCACCTGTTTCCTCCCACACTTTCATCACATTCAGCCGATTCGAGCGCCGGCTGACTGCAAAGGAGTGGGTCCTGTCTCTCCTTTTTCCACCGTACGGCACGAGGAAGGTTTTGGCCATCTTGCTGCACGCACGAGATAAATATGATACAGCTTTAAAAAAAAAAAACACTTTCATTAATAAATCCAACATTTTAATACTGGATTTAAGATTACCTTCTATAAACTTCTCTTTTAATTTGCTGAGTCATCCTGTTTTGTCAAAGTTCTGGTCTATTACCAATGTTGCGGCTGTTAATTGAGCACAGGATAGATTTTATTTTTTATTTATTGAAACTAGGTCAGTATGCAAAGACAAAAACAAGTAAATAACAAACTGACTGAGGTTGAAATTTAAATCCAACATCCCCATATTATTTCAATTAGTCTGATGGAGATAAGAAGACGACATACAAACAGTGAAAATATTTCCTAAAGAATATAATAACTATTCCAGCTGTATCCCCTGTGGACACTGCTTCACCAACTCTAATTAGATGAAGCTGTTAACGTGCGAAGTCGATGCAAAATGTGCATCTGATTCTCTGCAGGAATGAGATATAGCCTAATCTACAAAAATCCCTCTTCACTGTAAATCATTTTCTTGCTTCAGATTTTATCATCTTTGTGTTCTTAGTAAAATAAGATCCTGCTACTTTTGTGTCACTCGAGGTGAAATGCCTCGTTCCACTTTCTCGGCCACAGAAATGCCCTTTCGCCGATGGTTTCATTGCTTCTCGGCTGTTGCATAAGACATATATTGCCGCTGCTGCCGAGGTGCAAGGCAGAGTATTACGACGGCGTTTTGGGACTTGTGAGAAATGAAACTGTTTGCTGTCCTACAGTTGTGCTATTGTGAGCTCTTTCACCTGTCGATGCATCAGCAAAGCGGCGCGCAAGCAGAAGAACCGAGTCACTTGCTCCAGTCCGAGGGGCCAGCTGTGTGCCAGATAAACCGGCAAGTAAGCATTTTGTTCATTTGCTCATTTCTGTGTGATAGATGTGCACCTTTTGTGAAAACACGCTGCTCTGCACACTCTGCTCTTTTGAAAACCGATGTAAATCTGAGAGCGTGTGAAGTAGGCCTACCCCTGGATTCTTGTTCAGTTTTATTGAACATGTTTTTTTTTTTATGTTTTGTTTTGTTTTCTTAACTGAGCTTTGCCTTCAGGAAGGAGCAAGAATTCAAAGCCACATTACCAGGCCTGACCATCTGCCACCTTCTCCTACCATATGCAGGAAGCTTCCAGCGTCAAGACAGAAGCGTAATCATTGTTTGTCTGAGGTCACTGTTTGGGAAGAAGCACGCAAATACCGTATTCCACAGCAGAATGCATTGGCTAAATCTGGAAGGCGCCATGTCATTTCTGTCTTTATGTCTTTCTCCTTTTTTTCTTTCTTGTTTGCACAGAACAATCAGACCGCAGCAGCGAAAGCTCTGCAACGGTCCATTGTTTTTTTTTTTTTTGTTTTTTCAAAAGTAAACATTTCTGTGAACGAATTGCGTTGAGATACTCAAAACCTCACCAAACCTTGCAATGGAGCCGGAAAATGGCACGGCCAAGTGGCTCAACAGCGCCCCCTAGGCTCAGTCAAAGCTCAGTCAGGTTGAATTTTTATCCTGTGGGAAAGGCCTTGTTCTGATCTTCCAGCTGATTTCTAACTGTATTTAAATACGGACTTGAAAAGGAACGAGCAATAATTGTGTTTTTGTCCCAATAAAAAGGCACAAAAAAACCAAATAGTTGTAGTGAATGCTATTTATTTATTTTTGTTTACTTGCTCACAAATCCATTAAATATATATTATAAAAAAGTAAAATAGAAGAGAAGAACTTATTGGGTACCAGACATTTGCCTCGACGTAAGAAAGATTTACAGTTTCCTGGCTTTTTGATTTTGTTCGCCAAGAAAATGTTTTTAATCTAATCTGAGCGAAATAAAAAAAAATATATTAAAAAAAACCTTGCAAGAATGATTGAAAAAAAACTTGACTATTTGTTTCTCTACTAACTATCTCATTAAAAATTATAGAAATTGTTTGTTGAATTGTCCTTCCACCCTGAAAATATAATCATTTACACCAGTGATTGTTGCATGCAAACTTCTGAATGTGAATGTCCAATCATGGATGAAGCATTAAAGAAAGAATACCTAGTGTTGTAGCTGACACCTTCAATTTAAGACGATAGAAATCTCACTTTTACATGTGAAATCTCATCCTAAAAAACTTTTAAAAGAAGGAAAAATAAAACTGTCTGCATTTGCACCAGCTTCTCAATACCTCTCACCAGCAAGAAAAGCTTTCCCACAGTACGACACTACCACTTCCATGCTTCAAAGTAGGGACGCTGATGCGCAGTGTCGGTTTTGCGTTTTGACGTCCATCTGTAATTTTCCGTCTACTTCAGAAATATCTACTCCTTTGAGTACTCTAGCATAAAATCCAAACGCGGTACGCTGGAGTTTGTGAATGAGATGCAAAAGGGACACTTTTGCAAAACAACGTACACATGTGCACATGGGACGGGTAGCAGATTTTCTTTTCAAATATGGAAGCTAAAGGTAAAAGCGTCTACACAAGCGTCTCCTGAAACTTACAATTGGTGTTCAGTGACGACTTTGCCCTGACCACAAACCTGCTGCGAGGGATTTTCTTTTCGTTCCTGTGAGTCCCATTTAAATCCAGCGTCAAAGCCTCATGTACAGATGGAAAAAAATAAAAGACAGATTTGTGGGCGAAACATCCAAAAATACTGTCTGGGAGACGTGATTTAATCCCACAGTATATCTGAACTATACTGAATGTTTTTGGCTTCTTGTGTCCAATATGTCCAGGAAAGACAATGAAGAGCAAATTATTTACAAATGCAATGTTCTTTAGCTTATTTTTTAATCCCACTGTTCCTCACTTAAATCTGCTAGCCAAAACAAGATTATGACGGACGGAGAGGATACAGTCTAATGTTTAACAAGCTTCACAGACTCTGCCGATACAGCATTTTATTCGGTTTTAGGTCACAAGAGGCTAACGTATTTGGGACAAACATTGAGACAGAGACAAAGTGTACCTGAACATGCAAGCGGTTTATCTTAGTGATTAAGTTTTATATATATATATATATATATATATATATATATATATATATATATATATATATATATATATATATATATATATACATATACATATACATATATATATATATATATATATATATATATATATATATATATATATATATATGTTAGAGCTTTTCAACTTGGATTAGAATCTGTAAAATTCAGACATTATTGGGGAAAACTGAAGGGATTTAGTCAATTTACACACTGTAATGCATGCAATGTTTCTGTTATCCGTGTTAATATAGATGTGAAAGCACATAAGCTCTGTTTTCCCTGAGTTTAAATCAGCCGTTTCCCTGCTTGAGGTCAGTTAGAATAGAAACGACAGATTTTTTTTTTTTTTTTTTAAGAATGTGAATTCCTTTTTCAAAGTTACAGTTTTATTAACATCACCACGAATCAAGAGCTGCTGGCTGAAGCTGTTAACTTCTGAAGACGCTGAACTTCAGGCGTTGTATCAGCTGGGATGGTTCCAGTCCCAGGTGAAGGGGCTAAACATTGCTGGGCCTGGCACAACACCCTGTGGCCCTCCCTGCATTCAGGATTCTGTTGGGTGATATGAGGTTTACTACCCTGACATGCAGTGATTTGTTGTGGAGATAACTCTTGATTCTTGAGACGTTTAAGGAATGACAAACACTGACATGACAGGTGAGCTGAAGACTTTCAAAAGTCTCCTCCTGGGTGTCTTTCGTGGGTTTAAACTGTTTTCTCTTCTTTGGAGTTGCTCAAGAAGCAAAGTAGCACAAAGGGTAAAAACCGACGCGTTCATTCATTATGCCCACCGTCAAGAACTGGCGATTAATTCTACTGTCATCTTATGTAACGTAATTTTTTATTTTATCCAAGTTGTCTGCTCAGATTCATTTTTTCCCTTTGCATTTTCTAAGAGAATAGAAACAAGACACTTTTTTTTGTGTTTTTTTTTTCCAGTTGTTGGTTTCACTCGGTGCCACATCCGTCCCTGTTTTGAGTTTCTTTCTGACTCTTCTGGATGCAAACAAGGAGTTGGTTCAAAGATCCAAGCATGCTGTATGTACAGCATCAGGTAACCGGGTACAGGGTTTAATTACATGCTCCGTGGCCCAGACTGAACTCGTCCCTGCACACGCTGCCAGATGCCCGGTCCCCATGACAGTGTGTGTGTGTGTGTGTGTGACGTTCTCACCCACCATTGTCCTTAGTATTAATGCGAGCTGGACATGTCCTCGTGACATGGCTTGATTCATTTGAGGATGAGACACAGATACTGAATAGTTGATGAGATGGGAGGCGTACAGGGGCAGGAGAGGGAGGAGAGGGAGGACAGGGAGGAGAGGAGAGAGGGAGGGATCGAGCAAGAGAGGCGGGGGATCCGCTCAAGCTTCAGCGAGTCCGGGAGGCAGAGTGTGACAAACACCTTGCGACTAAAGGAGGGAGGCTGGGACTGCCGGAGTCAGACGCAGTTATCCCGAGAAAAAGGAGCAGCTGTGGGGCAGGCGGATGGTTGGTGGGATGGCCCGTGCTTTCGACTGATCGGAGGGAACTGAGGAGAAGTCCATGGAGAAATTCAAAGGTCCCACCACAGGATTTACCAAGGCCACCTGTGGATGGAGAGCCCTGCTTCTCCCGCAGCTGAATAGGCAGTCCCTGTACGTGTACGGCAGCGAGGTGGCCGTGGAGCAGGAGTGCAAGCGCCAGCTGGAGAGCGGAGTCTTCGTCATTCACCCCTTCAGCCCCATGAGGTACTTCGGGCACCCGGTGCTGCATCTCGGGACGACTTTCATCCTGCATGGGATGCTCGGCATGAAAATGACAACAGAGAAAACTGTCTAAGTATTAGAAACTATTTGTCATTTCAATCAGGTGATGAAAAATTGTCCAAATGAAAACTTGACTGACATTTACAGTTTAAAATTTCTTCGATGAGATGACAGGGAAACAGCTGCAGTCACTATGCAAAAAGTCCTTTAACGTATACATTTTATGTCACTTATTGTTATATTTGCATTTACACTTTGGATGGAGTAGCTTGTTAATAAATAATCGATTTCTCCTGGCGGATAATAAAGCATGTTCTATTCTATCATAAAGTTGCCCCTCCCCAACCTGCTGCTGAGCACAGCTAGCTGACAGAATGCCTCGACTTTCTTTTCCAAGTATTACAATCTGAAAATGTTTCCTGTTATGAAAACACAAACAATCATGGCGCGAGTACTACACCATCCACCACTTGATTTGTTTTTCAAATCCTGTAACAGTGAGAAACTGTAGTCAGTTTTTTTTTTTAATCTACGGTTTGTTGATACATTTCAGGTGCAAACATGGCAAAATCTAGACACCACACCAGACTGACTTTTAGGTTGTTAAGACATGTTAATTAATGGATCATTATATAAGGCCAATTAAGAAATACAATTTTTAGTTATCACATTTTTTTTGTACTTTATGTTGCTTCCTATGCAGCGACAGTTACTACAATGATGTATTAATGTATCAAACATACAGTATTTTGCAATGGACTTCAAACTATTTTCTTTAAACTTGTGTTTAAAAATTTATTTATGCCTCCCCCCCTTAAATCTTTGCTATTAAACCTTCACAGCAAACTGATTAGCAATCCTCCCAAAAAGTTGTTAAAAATTTTTTTGTAAATTTAAATTTTTTTTTTTTTTTATTAAAGTGGCGCCACGATTAATTACCCCTATGAAAATTCCCTTCCAGTGAATGTAACTATTTCTGGTGATTAATGTGTTGATGCACGTCCCTGAGGCATTAACATATCATGACAAAATAAAAAAAGTATGAATTTCTCTTCAAAATTGTTAAAAATGGGAAAGACAAAAGAACATGGCAGGAAAGAAAACCAGATGTTTTCCTTTCAGGTCAGAAAATGACCACAGGGAAAGCAGCTGCTCGGCTAAACAAGACTAAACAGAAATAAAAAGGTTTGAAGCAACCGGAGCGCTGACAAACGAGGCTGGGGAAATTTACCTTAAAACCCCACAGAGTGAGAAAAACTGGAAATGGAGGTCACTGTGGGAAACCGCGGCAAATTTTTGGGTTAGGCCCAGGGTTAGGGGTTGTTATACTCGTTGTTTGAGTACTGATGCTTCTGGAGGGGGTTTGAATGTTCATTTCCTTTGCACCGCCCAAACAAGATAGAAACAGATAAAAGGAGACACCTGCAATAAAACATGACAAAAACCTGAACCCTTTTCTTATGTTATTACGGAAATTTTAGAAAAGAGGAAACACGTTTTGCGACAGATGGTGACCTGTCCAGGATGACCCCCGTTTCTCGCCCGGAACGTCAGCTGGAGAAAGGCACCAGAACCTCCAGACCCTAAAAGGGTCAAGGGTGTTAGAAAATGGATGGATGGCTGGATGGACGGACTTGAACATTTCAAGTCTCAGAAAGACAAATAAACAAACTAAAAACAAATTGATTTCTTTCTTTCTTTCTTCTTTTTTTTTTTTTTTACTTCCGCCTCTGCCCTCCTGCAGGAGTTACTACATCATGGTCATGATGGCCATCACCTTCCTGAACCTGATCGGGATCCCCATGGAGATCGCCTTCCTGGACGGCGACAGCGGGCTGGCGTGGGAGAGCTTCAACGTGTTCTCGGACACGCTGTTTCTGCTGGACGTGGTCCTGAACTTCCGCATGGGCATCATCACGGAGGACGCCGAGGTGAGAGTGGCCGCCTGCTCCATTTTCAGACACAATCTGGACGGAGCGATAATCCGCCTCGCCGACGGGCTCATGCAACCCATCCCGGTCCCGTCTGTAATCCACTCAGTGCACGAAAGGCTAGATTAACCTCCCGTCCTGAGATACGGGCAACATTGGCACCTGCTGCACGGTTTTATAACGGGGATTATAATGAGCGTATAACGTTTCTAATTAAGCGCCCTTCTGTCAATATCCCGTTTGTTTTCCCCGAATCAGAGTTCTTGCTAATCACGAATGAAACGTCTATGATATTTTTCAACACAAACATCTGGATTTGCATCTGGATTACCTTTCTTTTTTTCTTTTTTTTTTTTTGTAGTCTGTTTCTACGAACTTCTGACATTCATGCCAGTCTTCATTCATGCCATGCTGGCAAACCCGAGCCAGCATGGCGGTTTATTTTCAAAGTACTCCCTAAATATCGGATCGGACGGAGCGATAACATTTTGAATCGGTTCGTGGCTACATCCGGTGTCCGTCCTCTCTTCCAGGAAGCTATTCTGGACATCAAAAAAATCAGGGTCTGCTACCTGAGGACGTGGTTCATCCCGGACGTCATAGCAGCTTTCCCCATTGGATACATCCTGCTGTTTGCGGTAATGAGAATATTTTTTATTTTCATTTATTTAGTTTTTACGAGAGCTGTCTGCGATCTACATCAAAACACAAAACCCTCACCTTGTTTGCGTTTCTAGGACCTACACTACCACAACGACGACAACCCATCCAAGGCCAACAAGATGATGAGAATACTGATGTTCGTGCGGATCCTCAGCTTGATCCGGCTGGCCCGAGTGTCCAGACTGGTCAGGTTCTTCAACGAAGTTGAGAAAGTAAGTTCGACAACTAAAAGATTTGGAAGTCCTTTTGCCGTATTCCGCAAAAGGACTTCCAAATCTAAAACCTTTATAAATAAAGGTTTTTTAAATCTCTAATTGTGCTCATTATGTTTGTTGCAGGAAAATCTAGTTTAGGTTTTACTGTTCGAGCAACGAGCTGGACATGGCGTTTGTACTGTTCCCCTTATAATCCCCTTATAATAAGCGATTGAAAACTTGTTGAAGGAAAAGGTGGCAAAAGACGTTATGTTACATTCTCTATGCTCATGCCGTTTCCTTAAGAGATGGCAGTTTGGTTGGTGAGCTTTGCTGACAATATCAAAAATAAACTGTTTTTGCTGTTTGTTTTTTGTATGCTATTATCTACAAAGCGGAGACGCCTTTCTTTTGTCGGTTATTTCTGCTGTTTATAAAGTGTTTTCTCAGGACACCTACGTTTCCTGCTAAGTATTTCTTGCCATTTCGCTTAATCTTCTCATCTGGATTAGTATCTGGTTTCTTTAGCCCCTTGTCTGCAGAACTAGATTTAACCACTTCTTCTTCAGTCGGTCCTAGCCACATTCTTCTCCATTTACAGACACCATGGTATTCCTGGTTTCTGAAACCACTTCAGGGGGCGGTACAAGCCAGAGCAATTTGGTTTTTATAAGTGACACTATCAGGTGTTGTAAGGTCACAATAAATGTCAATGGCCCAGTCTTATTTTATTGAAGAACATTATTTAACAGTACCGGTGAAACAATAAAAACTTTAGTTTAAATTTTTCATATTTTACATACAAACAAAAGTGTCACAACAGGTCCAACTACACCTGCTTTGGTCCTCTTACCAAAAAAAATTATGTGAACAGCAGTGTTTTGCTTTTAAAAAAATCAGAAGGTTTGAAGTCAATTGACAACGAACTAACAAAACAGCTTAAGCCACCGATAAACTGTTCTGAATTTTAGATTTCCTTGTAGTGCATAAAAAAGCCAAATAAGTTTTGTGGCTATTTAAACGCAAATAAGCTTGGTGGATGACATCAGTTACACATGCGGTGCACCCCTATAAATGATAATTTTTATCAAGCAGTGTTTCTATTTAATAACCAAATTAAATGAAGCCAGATTGACAAGCTGAATATTGGAGAGCTTGCCTACATTAGGTTTTGGCCAAATGTAGGCCAAAACTTACATTCGGCCCTGTAGTTTTATGTTTGTTTGAACTGTTTTCCTGACTGATGAAGATCATTACTTATTTAGGTGTAGATTAAGTTGTTTGGGTAATCTGACTAAACTGTTGGTTTGTTTGCAGCCCGGGTGATCGTCTGACCGCTCCCGTTTCTTACTCTGCCTTATTTAGTTGTACATCTGTCATTTGATCGAACTGTTGACCAAAGCAGAAGTCGTACTAATCCAGAAGAAAATGTAATTCTAATGCTCTTTTGATGAATTCAGGTTTTTAGTCCAATTTTTTATTTTTTTTGGTACTTCTTGAACACCATGCTTTTCTCTGCGTTTGCCGTTGCTATGCAGATTATTGGCTAAAACACATGGAAAACATTACTTGCGACATTTGCCTAGCCAATATGACTGCGCCAGTTTGATGACAGGTTGTAGATATACTAGAAACTTCATGCACATTCACTGAAATTTGCACTCTTTCGTGTCGTGTCTTCTCGGCAGGTGTCAAACGCAAACCTGGAGGTAGTTCGGCTCTTCTTCCGCATCTTGTCTCTCTTCATGATGATCTTTTTGCTGTGTCACTGGAACGGCTGCATCCAGTACTTCGTCCCCATGCTGGAGGAGTTTCCCACCGACTGCTGGGTTCGGAAGGAAAACTTGATGGTAAAGGCCACCAAACCTTTCTTCAAATGTACAGACAGGATGACAAATTTATCAAATTAGAGAGCCAGTTCTGTGGATTCTTGGTGACGTGGTGGTTTGGGTAACTGGTTGCAATATAACAACGTCGCCTTATTTCTTTCAGAACTCCACAGTCATCGTTAAATACTCTTGGGGAGTTTTCAGAGCCCTCTCCCAGATGATTGCTCTCTCTTACGGATCCATGGACGCTCCAACAAGTCAGACGCTACCTTTTCCTTCAGGAATCTCACACTTTAAAAAAAAAAAAAAACTAACAAAAAAAAACAAGTACCCAAAGGTTCTCACTAGCTCTTTTTCTCTCCAGACTACATAGAGATGTGGATCGTCATGGTCAGCATGGTCTCTGGCTGCATGATGTACACCATCCTCGTAGCCAACGCTACGACCATGATCGCCAACCTTGACCCAGCAGCCAAGGAATACAAGAGCAAGGTCCTTGTACTAGCCTTTAGCTATTGAAATTGCTGACTCTCCTTTATTGTTTTACAGTGTTTTTTTGTGACGAGTATATATGTTAGTACGGAAACATTGATATAGCTACAATAACTAGTCCCCGCTTATTGGGGTATTTATCTTACAAACAAAATAATTAGACATTTTTATCAGCAAATACATTTATGGCTGTGGAAACTAAAGACATGTTCCAAAATTCAATTCTGTTCAAGTTGCATTCTTGGACTCTTGAGTCCATAGCTACAGATTGAAAACCAAATAACAAAAGTTACAGCCCACAATAAAATCATACATGTACATTTAAAGAATATAAAAGCATAATATAAATAAAATCCACAATTTCTTAAATAGGAGTCAGTGCTCACAAGCATTTATACCAGACTGAATGAGAAACGGGAGTTACTCATTGTCGGATTTGTCAGTGCTAAAATTATTCTGACAATTAATTAATTCTCTCTTCAAAACTGAACATTGACATATTTAACAAGTTTACATACTGCAAATGTATTTTTTACAACATGTTTATAAGGACTAAAAGAGTCACGTTAAACCAATTCTGCAGGTTCTGTGGATATAATTGTTAAAATGGTGGTAATCAAACCGTAATTGCTGTTAAACATTCTCTCCTTCATTTGGCTCAGACACAAAGAAAAATGTTTTCAGCGCGCAGGACTGTTACAGAAAAAAGGTTAATCCTTTTAAGCTTTTTAGATTTCCTAGTTGTAATAAATGAATCTTGGAGTCCTTTAAGCTTTATATTATGAAATTACATGCTTTATAAGTGCTGATTTTTTTTTTTTTCCACAGATGAGTCGCTTGGAGCACTACATGGCCTTCATGAAGCTTCCACCAGAGTTGCAGCTTCGCATCAGCAACTACTACCAAGCTCGCTACGGAGGGAAATGGTTCGACGAGAAATACATAATGGACACGATATCATCATCACTCAAAGAGGTAAACCTCATCAATACACAACTATACATTTGATACTTTTGCGGAGTTGTTGAAAATGTTGTTTTTTACCCAGTCTCTAGTATTTAAGGTATAGACTAAGTGATGCTTGAGCAACAAAACCTTTTCATCTGTAATATATATAAAAGGAAATTTGCTAACCCAACCGGTGGTTGGGTGTTAGAGCAATCATTCATCCAGCGGCGCGTCATGTTTTTGAGTCAAAAAATGTTTAAAGTTGACAGGAAATCATGTGTTACGGAAAACTTGCAAGATTAATAACTGAACACTGACTATAAAGTACTAAAAAATGCAAACATTTTAAAAAGACTTTAAACAATAAGCAATGCGTAGCCTGGTGGGGGCAGAAGTAAAGTCTGGCGGCCCGCCAGGCTTATAATACACTGGAGGAAACCCTAATATATGCATACTAATTGTCTAATTTGATCTTTGTATCCTTGCATTTCTAATGGGAAATCATTTTTTCTTTTCTTTCCCAGCAAGTCCTGATGGTAATGTGCAGCCAGCTGCTGAAGAAAGTACCGATGTTTCAGAACAGAGAGGAGAACTTCATCAACGACGTCCTCTTCAAGCTACATTACGAGGTTTTTCAGGAGGGAGATGTCATCGTCCGACAGAACGTCCCGGGCGATCGCATGTTCTTCATCGATCACGGAGAGGCCGTGATGGAGACCGAGTCATATGAGAGGGAGCTCTGCGACGGAGACTTTTTTGGAGGTATGGTTCGATTTGTTCCACGTCTCTGGTTACGTTCGGAAAACTTCAAATTGTATATTTTGTCATTTGTAAAACAGGACGTGACGTTTCCCTCATTGTGATCACTATCAAATCATCACAGCAATTTTTTTAATTCTGTGTACAGCTGTCCTTTTCAAAACATTGCCAATGAAAGCTGTTCTAAACCCACTTTCTGATTACATTGTAGTTGATTTTGTAAATTCCGGGGAGTTGACGGTACTATTTTGCTTTCTAAACTCTGAAAAGTGTGGCATGCATTTGTGTTCAGCTGACAGAAAGAAGAAAAAAAAAAAGAACAGCACCTTCTAGCATAATGCTGCCACAACGTTTCACCTATTGGCTGCTGGGTTCAGGGTTTCAGTGTTAGTCCTCCTCCACAAAAAGCATTTTTTTGTATGTAAAACCAAAAACAATAGCTTCCTTTTAGCCAGTGTTTCATAGTTCATGGAGCGCTTGGTTAACAGTTATCAGCATATCTAAGTGTGCTGTGTTGGTGCAGGGTTATCACACAAATTTGTAGTTCTGTATATTTATGTTTGCGTTTCAAAGAATTTACGTTTTAAGTCAATTCAGAAAATATTTTCTGTATCAGATCGGCTGATACTAATCCTCAGATATCTGTATCGGAAGTTACAGATATCCCTACCTAATGAGTTTGGCTGCACTGTATTTCACTTAAGGTTATCGGAGTAAACGGGCTAAATCTAATTTTATGGTCACATAGCAAAATGTGACATCTTTCAAGGCGTTTTAAGTGTATTTGCTGAACTTCCAATTTTATTTTGATAGTAACCCTGTGACATTTAATAGTACCTAAAAAAAAACCCAATGAAATTATTTCTTTGTTACTTTTTTGGTACTTTTGTGACTGTATTTTGGCAGAACGTCGTGTCGAGTTACTGTCACAGGGCGTTCTGTCTTTACAAAATGTGTTTCTGAGCATGACAAATGGGTTTTTGAAAATGCCAGTTGGTCCTTGTGTTTATGTTCGGCTTTGGCAGCTTCAAGCTTCGCTGTGAAGCCTCCTCCTTTTCCCCATTTGGCAGATTGATCACATATAGTGACTTTTTTTTTTTTCTTCCTTCGTTCCTCTCCTAACTCTCCCCTCCGTACTTTAAATCATTTGCTTAATTCAGTGGCTTTTTTGGGCTGGAACCCGTCCCAGGCCGGTTGGCACCGGAGACCGTCGGAGCTAACGGCTAACGTCGGTTCGTTCTAACGACAAATTAACCGTTAGAGCTCATCCGCTCCCTCCGCCGTCGAGGCTCGCGCGCTCATTAGTCTGACGTTTCTTCCCCCCCGTCCTCTGTCCGCAGAGACGTGCGTGCTGACCAAAGGCAAGCATCTGGCCACGGTGAAGGCGCTGACCGACTGCCAGTGCTTCTCCTTGTCCTGGGACGACTTTCAGGAGGCGCTCCGGGGCTTCCCGGACATCAAGAAGGACCTAGAAAAGATGGTCCTCGTCAACGCCGACGGTGGAGTTGTGTGAGAAAGAAAAAAGTATTAACTGTTTTGTTTTTTGTTTTTTTGGGGGGGGGGGGGGGGGTGAAGGAATCCGGATCTAACCCTATGCACTTTCGGGGCATTTGATTGGCTAACGGAGAGCCAGTGAAGAGGGGTTTTTTTTGCACATGAACGAAAGTTGAGCACCTTTTAAATGCTACAAGACTATGAAGAGTTTTTGCCTTCTAATTCTCTATTTATCTACACCAAACAAAGACCTCATCATATAGGGCATTTGGGGTGTTTTTTTTTTTTTTTTTTTTTTTTTGCTGAATTATTGCCGTTTATTGCAAAAACAAAATTCTCTCCTGTCACGTTTTATTGGAGCTGTAAGCTCTTCTAGGAAATGTAGTTTAAATACCAGTTAGTATTTATACTAGATGGAGAAAGAAAGTTTTTTTTTCCACATATTAATTTCATATGTGTGGTTAACAACAGGCACAGTGCAGGTCAGGGGTTTACATACATTTATTATGAGTATAAATTTTATAGACATTTTTCTTTATTTACTTTTATTTCACTTCTGTATTTCATTCCCAGTTCATGTAATAATTGAAAGAAATCAAGAATAAAAAGGAGCAGGGCATAGTGTGAACTTCTGATATTTCTGCAGATTCACACAGAAAATTAGCGATTCAGCTCACAGAAAATAGTTCAAATACACACAGGAAAGCATCAAGTCATTCAGTGGCAAACTGCTTCATCACAATGATCTTTTACAGATGTCTTTAAAAAGCAGAAAGAGATTTCGATTTAGCTTTGATTTCACCTCACTGTCCGGCTTGTTCCATAAACTGACAGCTTTAGTTGAAACCAATTTTTCCAACATTGCCATTCTGAGTCTACTTTCTTTTTTTAAATCTCCATTTGCTTTCTCTTTACCAATTCTCTCTACCGATTCGTGAAATGTCAATAAGTTTTTTGTTTTTAAACTATTTTCCGTTATTATTATATGTAATGTCGTCACCTTCCTAAAATAATAAGTCATATTTTGCCAAAAGTGATTTTTTATTTTTATTTTTTTTGTAGTTTGGCAAAAAGAAAATGACTTAGGCCATTATTTTAGGAAGGCGAAGACATTATTATCTTAATTACGTTAATTACTTATTTTTACTTAATTATTTTTTCCAGCATACATCTAAGCCACCGCTTTGCCCAAACCCCATTAAAGTCAGTTTTGTAGCCTATTATAGACGCCAAACAGCAAAGTGAGACCAAAAATATAGAGAAATCAATGGACTCCCACGGGAGACTGGAACTGTCCATGCCCAAGGTGAAGCAAAACGAACCAACAATCAGCGCTTCCTGTGTTTTTCCGCCCCACCCTCTGCAGAACGAAGCGCTGCAGAGACCTTCACGCTGAAGGTCAGTTTACAGTCTGATTGAATAACCTCAACTGAAGCTGGAAGCTGTTTACTGTTAACAACAACAACAAAAAAAGCTAAGACGGCCGGTAGATGTTATTATTTTTAGCCACTGTTTCCTTTGCCAGTGTTTGCACTCTGCCATGTTGTTGAACCACTTCTGGAGAGCAGTCTGACCGGAGCACATCGGTGGTTTCCATTAATATTAAATGAACGCCATCTCTTGCAGATGAAGCCGGTGTGGATCATATCTAAGCCACGTCTGATTTTTGGGGCCGTTTATTGTCTTTAACCTCATTAGCAATACACTACCTGGTCAGTTTGTCCTTCCTTCTGTTTTCTTTTTCTTTCTTTGTTTTTTTAAAAAGTGGCCTTAACTGTACGGACGAATATTACTACAATAGAGCTTGGCTTGATTATGCATATCTTGGTCTCCTTCAAAATAGCTGTAGATCTGCTGACTTCTCTCCTTCCTCCAGATATGATCTGTATTTACCTCAACGTCGCGGCAAGACGGGAGATCCAAGGATACTTACCATAAGTGCACAGGATATAACAGTCCGGATGCCTCTGAGAAGAATGGATGTAATGTTTTTCGGATTTGTAATTACTCCTTTAATTTATGTAGACTGTTTTATTTTGTCTGAAATAAAGAGCAATAAAGCGAACCTATCTTAACTCTAAATGCAGCTCTCTGTTTCTTCATTCTCGTCCGCCACGCGTGTAGCTTTGCACGAATATCTATGGCTCCTCTCCAGCTGTTTTCCATATTTTTAGCATGTTACAATCACAGACGTTGGGGGTTTTTTATGCTACAGACTAAAATAAAGTAGCACATGATTCAGTACACGGTTTTCTACATTTTCTGTGTTCAGTTCCCTGAATCGACATTGTGTGCAGTCACTTTACCGGTCTATCCTGAAATATTTGTCATTCTTCTTTCTAAATACTGGTACTTTTTTTTTTTATTGAATATTGCGTGATAGATCCAATATCATTGGTGGACCTGTTCCTACCGCACTTTTTCCTTCCGCTCTATTTCCTAGTATGCGTCAGTGTTGACGTTTGTGTCCTGTGTGTAAATGACTGATCCGTTTCACGAGTTTCCATTAAGGTTCTCTTTCACAGCATTCTCGATTTGAGACGGAAAATTTGGGGGGGGTTTCATTATCTATAAGTCATAATCATCAAAAGTGCAATGCAACAAAAAAAAAGCCTTGGAATATCTATGTGAGACAGATGTATTACACTGCAAAAAACCAAAATCTTACCAAAGATTTTTAGTCTAGTTCCTAGTGCAGTCGTTTTCGGCAGCTTGTTTTAAGTCAATAATTTTTTAATACTGATGAAAAAAGTTTCACTTAAAACATGAGCAAAATGTCCTGTTAGAGTTGAAATTGTCTGCGAGTGGAATTAGCACTTTTTCACTGATATTAAGGAATTATTCACTTAAAACAAACTCCTGTATCTTGATCAGAACTTACATGTAAGTCAATTTTGTCTTATTTCAAGGGGACTGAGATATTTGCACTAGGAACTAGACCAAAAATACTTGGTAAGACTTTGTGTTTTTGCAGCATTCAAACTGGACAGAGAGGATCCATGGAGGATTCATTTTAAAGGATTTCTACAGATTCTAAGTTGAACTTAAAGGCTTTTGTAACACATCAGCCATTGCATTGGTTGGACGTTTAGGCTCATTGTCTCCATCCCTGTCTCGAGACTTTCTCGGTTCCTGCTTAAAAAAATAAGCTCATCGTGACGGTGATGGTTAGTCATTGACATGATTTTCTTTTTTTAAATTACGTATGTTTAACTAGTCCCTCAAAAGAGCAGCGCACTACCAAACCATTGCTTCTTCCCTAATTTCAGTCCGATTTTCTGCCTCATTCAGCATTAGCGTTAATCCATCGACTTTGGCTCTCTCCGTCCTAAGCCCCTTATTAAAAGCACTCTGGACTCATTTCAGTTCGGGGGTTTAGAAATGTTTCTTAGCAGCAGTGAATGAAAACAAATAATCTATAAAAAAAGAAAATTCAATAGTGGCGTCTCCGATAGAATGCGTTGAAAACCATTCCATCTGTCGTTGTGTGGTTTCCCCTCGGCGACTCACGCAGACCCAGCCTAATGTGAGCGGTCATTTCAGAGGAAACTGACCTCAGTAATCACTTGTTTCTTACATAATAACATCACTTGTGTGGTTATTTTTGTGCCCTGACCTGCGTCGAACTAGGATTTGCAGCGTAAATTACATTCAGGCTTTTAATGTCGTCATATTTTTTGTTTGCTTTAGTGTTGGAGTCATTCAGCCGTTGGCTCATTAATTTCACTCTTTCTTTTTTTTAGTCGGAGAAGGAAAACATTTTTTTTTTTCCCCTTCAGCTGGCAAAATATTTGCCAGCTCAGCTTCTTGCAAGGTTGAGGCGCAGATGATCTAAATACTCCTTTGTATTTTCACAGTGAGGACATGAATGCAGCGAGCTGCTTTCCCCAGAGGACCCAAATGTTTTCTGCCACATTCATCTTTTTGGTCTGGAAACCGGAGGTTTCATCTTGAACAGCTGTGTTCCTCGTGGCTCCTCTTGCAGACGCGTTTGGGTTGAGGATAGCATCGACGGCGGTTCTTGCTTCTCCTGAGTTATTAAGATTCAGCCTCAATGTAAACGTGTGTAAACAGATAGAGACTTTCATATCCTTCCTACAAAACTGAATCGACAGCCTCCACAGCAAGGCGCCATTACGACCTTTGACCTCTGATGGATAGTTTGTGTCTATTGAAGCGAATCGTCAGCAATGCCGTACTAAATAACAGATATCGGATCTCAGTAAGTTAATTGAAAAGTAAACAAATACTTCCAAGATGGCCGCTTTGACAAGGCCGCATTATAAGATATTGTTACGCCTCTGTTGCTTATTTGAGCATCACAGAAATGAGAGTAGCGCGACTTCAGCATATTTTTACTCAAGTAAAAGTAAAACAAATTGTGTCTGAAAGTAGCAGAGTCAATGCGACTACCCACAACCCAACTCTGAATCAAAATGGGTCACCATATTTTTTTTATTTTTTATTTTTTTTGATACAAGCTCCCAGTCAAAGTGCGTGTGTGCCGATAAAGTTTGTGAATCTCTGTGCTGCCCGAAGGTCGATTCCCTCAACATGATGACTGGCAAAATCCGACACAATTAAATTTTAACGACGCCTGCTGGGAAACCTGGAGACCCCCACGCCTCCGATGGTTCACCCAGTGTTTGGGCTTGCAGCCGTGTCCAACCTTGCTCTACCACCGCCCGGGACTGTGATCAGAGGAACACAGAGGGCGTTCGGCTGCCTTTCCTGCCAGCTGTCCTTTTCGGTCAGCAGGAACGCCGCTGCCTCATTTTGGTACGACACGTGAAACAAGTGGAGAAAAACGGTTTTCTGCTCAAAAATAATGCATAAAATAACAGGTTTTGTATGTGGCTTGTAAGCTATTGTCCAGTTATGTTTGTTTTTTTTTATTAAAAAAAAATACATTAGAACATTTGTTTGAGTCATGAAGTATGGGCTTCTACTAAAGACAATACCCCCCCAAAAAGAAAATGGACAAAAATGTAAATTATTTGGTTTGGACATCAAAATATATCTATACTGGTCATGTTGGTCAGCTAACATTAGTAAAAAAAATAAATAAAATGTACTAGTGACCTTTGATAGGTTTCAACTAATGAATTGGAAAAGCATGATGAATGCTGCACTGGATATAGAAACTAACAGTCATCTTGACATTTTTAACAGACGTCCCTATTTATAATTTACTTTTTTTGGGGGACTAGTAGCCATTATTATCAACGTTCACCCGACGAAAAGTAAAACCGGGATTTTACATTTTTTCTTGGTTGTTTGGTGTCTGATAATTAAAATGACCCCAAATACTTATTTGCTATTTGCCACACCAGGCTGTTTAGGTCTGTGACAGAAAGACTGATTCTGTAGCGGAGAGAATATCCTGACTGATGTACACCACCACCTTCTGGCAACCGAATGTAATTACAGGACCATATTATCATTATTTTATCTATTATCATTATTTTATCTATCTATCTATCTATCTATCTATCTATCTATCTATCTATCTATCTATCTATCTATCTATCTATCTATCTATCTATCTATCTATCTATCTATCTATCTATCTATCTATCTATCTATCTATCTATCTATCTATCTATCTATCTATCTATCTATCTATCTATCTATCTATCTATCTATCTATCTATCTATCTATCTATCTATCTATCTATCTATCTATCTATCTATCTATCTATCTATCTATCTATCTATCTATCTATCTATCTATCTATCTATCTATCTATCTATCAAATATGCCTTTTTCTTCGGTTCGGTTTGTGTGCGTCATGGGGAGCCACGCAGTGTGCATAGGGGGCGAACATGGGAAAGCAAACACATTTAGTAAAAGAAGAAGAAAGTACTTCCGTTTTAGCCGGAAGAGGCGCCAAAATCGAAAAGTTGTTTTCTGGCAACGAGAGAGCTGGTAAACAAACGAGTCGTCTGCGCTTTCGGATCTTTCACGCGTTGCTTTAATCCCTTTTAGTAGATTTGGGCTCCTGTTCCAAAATGGAGTCGACCCGAGACTTCTTCTCCAAGTTGAGGAAGATTGCGGTGACTTTAGAGGCAGAAACCGAGAAACTTCAGCAAGCTTTCGAGGGCCGAAGAAACGAGGATGGCGACAGCGGTGAGAGAGGGAGCAACAAGCGTCGCTGCTCTGTTCTTACTCCAAAGCATGTTCTCATGTATCTCGTTATGTACAATATGTTAACATCGGTTTGTTCCGTTTCAGACGCAGCCGTCCGAGCGATGCGAGCATTTCATGAAGTGAACAGCGACGTCAGCAGTCTCAAGGTACACCTGCCCGAGTCTCGGCTTTAACCAACAGATCCGTAACACAGCTTGGCATCCTAGGCCACTAATGTTTGTTTTCTGTAACTACGTGCGCCGTAGCTGTGCTAATATATGTAATTTCCTTCGTTTGATAAAAGAATTTGGAATTGTGTTGTTTTTTTTGTTGTTTTTTTTCTGCATTCTTAATTCTCTCTTTTTAAGCATATTGTTTTTGCATAGACTATATCTAGATGAATGCAAGAGACAGTCGTCAGCCTGTAGGACAACATTTATGAAAATCAGTGGGTCGTCTTCTGGTCTGTGCTTGTTCAGGCGCAGCTACAAGGAGAGTTGGCTGAGCAAAAACAACGAGAGGACGAGGTTAGCAGCTTCATTAAGGCTTGTCGAGTGATGGAGCAGAGGGTCTCTAAAGACATCCACACAATCAGGACACACCTGGAAAAATATGGTTACCAAGCTCCATCTGACGCAGAAACTCCAAACGGTAAACGTTGATTGAAGTCTCATTCCTTCATTGTGTCTTTGAAATGTTTCAAACCTGGAGAAACACCAATAAGATTCTCTTAACTTGAATTGACACTTTTTATTTTTCCTCCCCCTCCATTAGACCCAAATGATCAAGAAGCAGAAGAGGCTGAAACCAGCTTAGGAACCGAAGAAGACGAAGACCAGGAGGATGATGAGAGGATGAACTCCACATCGCCTCCAAAAGCGGCGGATACCCTCGCCGACTTGTTGCGAACCCCTAAGCTCTCCGACTTCGGTCTCTCTGAGTTACAGATGAAGAGAGCTCTGGGTGGAGCAGAGTGGTGCGCCAAAGTTCCTCCTATGCCGGAGTTGAACCTCCCGCAGCCCTCGCTCTGTACGCCCGCGCCACCACCTCTGGCCATTACTCCTAAATGCATGCTGCGGATGGACGACGATGACCTGCAGACGCCCCAGATGCGTGATTTTGGCATCTCAGAGCACACGATGTGTCTGAACAATGACTTCACCTTGGCTCTGTTCAGGAAGAAGCACCTAACGCCTGACAAGTAAAGTCAACTGACTAATGCTAGAATTGTCTTCTGATGATAAGCAATGTGTCCATGCATTCTTAAAGGGGCAGTATTATGTGTTTTCCAAGCACATAGTGCCATTTTATAGCACAATCAATTAAAACCCCCAGGTGGACCGAGCCCCGCCTTCAAGGACGATGCTCCTCCTCAGAGCTGCAGTTACCCACCTTCTGAGCTTCTGCCTCACAGAGCATGTTGACATTTTGAATGAAATTCTTTGCACAACTATATGCTAATTTGTCTTGGTTTACTATGTGAAATCACTATTAAGTATACAGCATTAAATGCAGAAGCGATATTTTCAAAATCACTGTATTGGTTTTGTTGCTACATGTGTGTTTTTCCTCGACAGACCTTCACAAGATACCCCATCAATTAACAAGGTGATGGAGAGTTTGCAGACTGAAGGTATGAAAGTTTCCTCTGTGCTTCACTGCTGGTGTTATTCTTCGCTAGATGTTTCTGATTAATGAAGCCCTGTTGTGCTCTTGTCACATTTTAGGGAATTAAATCGCTTTTCTTATTTAAAAATGAATTAAATTGTGTTTATTTGTATTTTCTAAAATCCCTCTATTGTATTTTAAAAAAAGGCTTAAATAAAAGGAGTTAAATGAAAATGCAGAATGTGGCAATTTTTTATTTTTTTTTATCTGAATGTCAGAGTGATTGATAGGATTAATTACTAAAATAATCAATAGCTGCAGCCCTACTTATAATATTTATTTTTGTGTTCAGTTGACAATTTAGAGTCTCCGGAACCACCTGTAATTTGCACCCCAGGCTTCAAGATAAAAAAGCCAAACGGTCACATACCGCCACAAGAAACTAGAGACCCAGAGTCCCCCTGTCGCCATGGGAACCCGTCAATGACCCCTGAGGTGCCTGCATTTCAGACTCCATACGTGAACCGCCTGGTCAGCGGCAAGAAGGTATAACATGCTTTGGGAACCTTCTTTTACCTCCACTCGGTTTTTGATTGCATGTTTTTAATTGTTCTGTGACGTTTCCAGACAGCAGAGCCCGAACCAATCAGCTTGCAGGGTGACGGGTACAGTGACATCTTCAAGCTTCAAACGTCTCCCTGTAACGGAGCGAGCGGCTCGAAACCCGCCTTCGAGTACAACGTGCCAGAAGTGAACTTCTTTGGCGTGGAGGAAAAGGAGATGGCAGAGATGCCCAACTTGGAGTCTTTTTTGGGGAATTCCCTTCAGACCGTAAGACCTGAATAATAATGTTTTCTCAATAGGTTATCAAAAAAGTGTCACTGCGGTCAGAGCAGCAAGTGATTTTGTTGCTTTATAGAGTGAGAGATAAAGATGAATCAGTTTTCTATGTAAATTTGCTCAATCATGTTCTGAATAGATGGGGCAGTTTTGCAAGTGTTACCACTAAGCCTGTCACAATGAGCAACAAACCAATGAGCTCAATCATTTCTACTTGAACAACAATCGACAAAGAGATAAGTCGCATCAAAAAGCCGCCATTTTGAGAAACGCTGCAAACATTTAGCACCAGTAGGAAGTT
This sequence comes from Poeciliopsis prolifica, assembly GCF_027474105.1. NCBI lineage: Eukaryota > Metazoa > Chordata > Actinopteri > Cyprinodontiformes > Poeciliidae > Poeciliopsis > Poeciliopsis prolifica. The sequence goes on from NW_026562382.1 coordinate 1,492,233, forward strand.
TTTCTGCACTTCCTGCCACTTTTGCCTGTTTTCCCTGCCTAAGCTGAATGACTGTTATTTTTTAAGATGCAATTTTGATTACAGAGACTTCATAATCAATTTGAATTATTTTTGTTTCGTTTGTTTTATGTTGGATATTTAAAGTGTTTTCCGGTGCCAGTGTCAGATAATTAGAGATTAAAGTTTGATTGATTTAAAAAATAAATAAATAAATTTTTTACTTGCACTATTAAGCCATTATGTTTTATATTATTTGAAAATGATTTCAAATTGACAATATAAACATTTACTACAACAATTTCTGGGACAATTTATCTTCCAGCGAAATTTGATATTGTGACAGTTGCAAAATTTTGCCGATAAGCTTTAGATCTGAACTTTGACTGGGCCACTGATATGTCTATTTTTATACTTTGATAGAGGATGATCTCTGGGTAGGTCGTGCCTTGCTATTTGATTTTATGTATTTGTTTTTAGTTGATGGAATTAACGTTGCTTCATTACATTTGTTTAGTAGTTAGGCTCATCCTGAAGGCAACTTGCTTACACTGGATCTTATTTGAGGATATCGGAGGATGGTTCTGTGAATACAAATTCACATGATGCTCTTTATTTGTGGTGGGGGGGGAAAAAAGTGAACAATTTTTCTCCTATTTTCTAAATATATGGTACTTTCTGTTGCAACTTTGCGGCATCGGTCTTGCACAAAAACGACCTGTGACTGCCTTTGTGTTCAAAAGATAGCTGAGCGGAATCTTATTAAGTCACGTATTATATCACTCCACATGCAAAAGAAAAAATTAAAAAAGAATTATGAATTGTATTCAAGCTTAACCAACTGAACGACTTGAACAGAAATTAACTCGTCTTGTTTTATTTGCTGGTGCTGACCCGCAGAAAAATAGCCGGATGCTGACGCAGCAGGTGGGAGAGGACACAGGCGTGAAAGGCCTGGACCTGGACGGACCTACCCAGGAGTTCAGCTTCGAAACGCCTCGCATCAGGATGAGCTACCAGGAGCCCAGCACCCCCGAGATGCCAGACCTCAGCTCGGTTACACAGGACATATGTAAAGTAGGAGTCACTTCATTTAAGCTAAGCTTGACAAGCTATTGTTTTTTTTTTTCTTTTAATAAATTTATTGGATGATAATTAGAATCTTTCTAACCTACTCTAGTTTCATTTTGCAGCTTGTATCGCAGGCTCAAACAAAGAAATCTACCTCATCTGTCAGCTCAGAAAAACACAAGTACGTACTGCTTCAGAGTTTTTTTTTTTTTTGTCAAACAAGTTCTCTTTAATTTATGATTTTTAGCAAAGAAACACAGGTTGCTTTGTCATTCGAGTTGCTTTTCTTTCTTGATAAATGAAATCATCATTTGAAAATCTGATTTTGGATTTGCTGCAGTTTTCTTTGTCTCATTGCTTTTGGTATCTAAAATATCTTGGTGCAAAACAAACCCAAAAACTGCATGACAAATAAACTGCAAGTCACTTGAAGTTGTTTTGTTTATGAATGAAAAAGTATGTAATAATCAATTTCACACAGATGTGAATTCAATTTAAAAAAGTCATTTCATCCTAAGGAAAAAAATTAATGCCGTCATAACTCATGACATCCAAGTATCTTGACAGACTGTGGAGTAAGCAAATGCAGTGGACAGTAAATATCTCTGGTAGCAGTCAGTGTAGCTTCAAATATGAAGAGGCTTCTGACTGAAGAAAATGGATGTGAGGCTGTTGTGGGCTCTGCTAATAGGCCCCTTTGTGTGTTTGACAGTTTTTGAAACACATTAACATTTTAAACAAGGTTGCTTTTATTTAAATATACCCATTGTTAAATTTGCTTTGTTAGTTTATTCAACACATATTAATTTCTTCTCTTTCCGACATTATCCTCTTGATATCGAGGATATTGTAATGATGCTAATTATTTTACTCAGGTGCTAAATATAATATAAATATAGGTGCAAATATCACCTGAAACGCTTAGAAAATTTAGAAATCAAATTTCTTGAGGGTCTTTTTTCTTCCTCTAGATAGCTTTGTGTGTTTTACTTTGTTGTGATGGCGTTGGCAGATGTTTGTTTTTCTTTTTAAGTTACTAATTTCTGACATTCCTTTCGTCTAGTGCTCCTCCTGCGAAGGGTCTTGCTTTGGTTTCACAGAGCGAGTTTCAGACTTTGCCATCCTACCTGAGGCTGATGACTCTCAGCAACCTTAACCAGGCTGTCCAAAGCATCAACAGATTTACAGCACAACACCATGGTGAGTGAGCAGGAAAGAAAACGTATCCTTACAGGAACGTGTGCCCACGCGTTTTGATTAGGAAATGAAACAAGCTTGGGAGTCAAAATGGCTGCACAGTTGTCAGCCAGTGAAACCTAAAAACCCCACAAATACAGCTGCTAACAGCTTTTTATATTAGCCGTAAACTGCAGTTTTAGCAAAGCGAAACGAGGCGTCACTCCGTGTTCTTTGGCGCCCTCTGCAGGAGAAACGAAGGAATTCACCATGGACGATCTGAGGAGGATCATTAGTGTGGGAACCATGGCTCCTGTGTTCGTCCTGTGTCTGACGGAGCTCCGGAGGCTGAAGCAGGTGGATGGGGTTCAGGAAGCCGCCGTGTACAAACTGATAACAGGCCATTGAAAACGGCAATGTGCTGGTCAGCTGATGGTCTGATCCTTACTGAGGACATTACAACTCCTATTCTCTACAATATAGAAAGACTTGACACTCAGAAGTGGCGTCCCAAACAGCCAGAAATTGCAGGTTTAGTAGCTTTTTGCACATTTTTCATTTTTTTTGTAAATGGATGTATTCATGATGAGTATGCTTCAGTCGGATGATTAAATGTTGAATAAATATATGCTGCTTATTGCTAATTCACCTGTATGAGCTCCACATACTGATAATAGCAATATGTAAACACGGCTTATCACGAATAATGGATTAAAAATAGCAAACATAAACTTAAAATGTTGGATATTTTTAAAGATTTACATCATATTTTCATAGCCTAGTTAATTACAACAATAAAGTTTTGGTTTTATTTAGGATGTGATAAGGTTGCAAATAGGGACTATTTGATGGCCTTGATGGAATACAAACTGTTCAGTTCGTATTTACATAACTATATTTTTCCAAAACCAAAAAATTTATATTGGTTTATTTTATGTTTTTGTTTTTCTAACGTAATAACGTAATAAATCAGAATGCGAATGCTGTGTTTGATCATCAAACCAAAAAAGTTCCACTCTTAAAAATGAGCATGTAAAATGTCTCTAGAAAAACAATAAATCCAGCAAAAAATGATGGTGTCGGTGAGGACCGCTGCGCACGAGCCGAGATCAAGTTGCCGTGACGTCACCCTGGGCCTATCCAATCAGATCGAGGACTGCAAACGAACGCCGTTAACGGAACTGTAGTTTTCTTTTTACTACGCATCCTCCGGTCGGTCACCATTTTGGGAGTCAAAACAAGCAGCAGCGGCCACCTACACGCCTCACCGTGGCCTTACTATGGTTCACACATGTGTGGTGGCAGGTTGTAAGAACCGACGGACGCCGGGCACCGCACTGTCGTTCTACCGCTTCCCACGGGACCCAGAGAGGAAGCGGCGCTGGGTGGCTGCGGTGAACCGAGCGGGCTGGGCACCGAACGACGGCAGCCGGCTGTGTAGCACCCACTTTATCTCAGGTACGGATGCAGTGCAACTCTTAGGGAATGGGGGGAGAGAAACTAGGAAAGGGAGTTTTATTTATCCGAGGGTTTTGACACTTCACGTTGTGATGATAGCCGCTAGCTTACAGTGCGAGATGCAGTAGTTAGCACAGGGGAAGAGGAAGACCTTCGCGAGGCTTGTTTACAAACCGCAAAGAGGGAAAAGTTCGGGTTCAACTCTGCGTGTAGTCCAAGTAGTTTACAGGCCGCGGGATTTTACTTTAAATTTTATTGAGTTGAATGTTTGAGGCCTGGTTTTCAGTGTTATTAAAGCAATGCGTTTCTTTTTGCAGTATGACGTTCCAACTGTGTTGCCAACATATAAAATACATGAAACATAACGATTTTTATTTTATATTTAGAACATTGGAAGGATTTTTAACAATGTAAAAAAAATGTTTCTAAAAAAAGACAAATCAAATTGTGTTTCAAGATGTAACTGTCCTGAATTAATGACAACTAGACTAAAATATCCAAAGCAAGAATAATCTACAAATTTTCCACTTTTAAAGAAGCAGCGTTATGCATTTTCTAGGCAGATAGTGCCATTTAGTAGCACAATAAAGTAATTTTGTTATCTCCAGTTGTTAAAAAAATGCTGTATATATCAAACATGACTTGAACTGTAAAGTTGGAGTTATTTTATCTTGAAATTGGGCCTCTGTCTCTTTAAGAAGCAGCTGCTCTTTCTGAAGGTCTGTTTTGCAACAGCATTTCTCCGATTACTTATTTTTTGAGGAATATATTTTAGGAAAAAATATGTTGCAGGTTCTCTCTCTCTTGGATAAAGTTTTCTGTCCAACAGAAAATTAATGACTTCTTCTTATCACTGCATTATTGTGCATCATTGATCTTTAATTAATTTAACTGAAAACAGTTTTTTATTTTGCTGTTTAAAGACTTGGGCAAAAATGATTCTGTTAATTAACAAAAATAGGACACCAACAGTTGGTATTGCTTAAGGTAAAAGCCGTGTTGAGAGAGGGAGCTGAAAATGTTTGCTGGTATGTAGTCGCCTCCCAGATGGCAGCAGAGAGAACAACTGATGATAGAGCTGTGCTTCATGCTTCTTTGCAGAGGCAGCGTCTGCAAAAGATTCTTACCAGGATGAGCTTGTGGAGTTCAATGAATTTCTAGGATGTTTTAATTCCTCTAGGGAAGAGGTTGGTCTCTTGCCTCTTTACAGTGTGCATACCATGCAGTTACAAAGCACCCTCAGCAGAGCAGGGGTGGAAATAGCCTTTAGCAGATCTACAACAGAAAACGGGGGGTGGAGGGACTGCTGTTCAACTGTGCTTTTTTTCCTTATAGGACAATGATCTGGCTTCTAAATTGCATTAAAAAAAACAATTAAAGGGACAGCATTATGTAAAATTGACCTTTTTTGAGCTTTATATTACACTTAAGCATCACCGATGTAGAATATGACTCTCTTGTTTCCAGTTAACAACATATTCAACTTGGTCCCTTTTGGGAGTTGTAACATTTATGGACCATTGCCAGCATGCCTGATGTTACTATAGAACCTTCTGTAAAGCAGCAGTATGATATAAAATCTACTTTTTTCAGCTTTACATCATGTTATAATGTTATTCACCCATTAAAAACACTTCCCGAAAGTAGAGTTTCACTAAGAGCAGGGATTTTTAAAGAGACAGAGACCCAATTTTAAGGCATTAAATTAGCAAGTAAAATTTATTTTAAGTAATTTTTAACTTATAAGAAACAAAATGTCATATACCTGGAAAATACATAATACTTGCCTTTTAAGAACTCTTATTCTAGCAGAAAGATTAAAGATGTTTTTGATTTTTAAGTTGTTTTTTTTTTTAAATGCAGTTTTCTTACAAATGTGGAAGGCTTTTTTTTTTGTTTTTTGTAACTTTTAACCATCTTCTGACTGTCCACATCCAGGTAAACAAGTCAAGAATCCAAATTCGCCCGATTATGTTCCTTCTGTGTTCACACCAGTTCCCTTCTTCCCAGACATGAAGGAGCCAGGCGCCTTGGAGATCCTGGACAAGCAGGAGGCGCGGGTCGAAGCTGCCAATGCCCTGTTGTTCCTCCAGGGCCAGGGCAGCTCCGCGGCGGTCGGGCCGAGCCAAGGTGGGCGTCACGAAAAGGAGGCGCCGGAGGCTGCTGTGGAAAAAAGCGGGTCTTCTTCCTTCAGCACAGATGAAGACGAGGAACACGACGAAGCCTCAGAGAGAGACAGGAAGAAAGGAAAGTTTGCCCAGATGTCCGAAATATCCGTAAAATTTGACGACATCTTGAAAGCGCTGAAGAAGGAGAACCGGGCGCTCAGGGAGTCCGTGGAGAAAATGGCCCTGTCTGAGAACGCTTTCAGGAACGACGCAGAAAAGGTCAAGTTCTACACCGGTTTGCCCAACTACTTTGTCTTAGAGACCGTAATGTGGCTGCTGGCGCCACACATGGACGGGATGAAAAACACGAAGCTGTCAAAGTTCCAGCAGCTCCTGCTGACCCTCATGCGCCTGCGGCTGGACCTCCGCAATCAAGACCTGGGATACCGCTTCGGGGTGAAAGTCGGCACGGTGGCCAGAACAGTACACCGCATGGTCAACATCATGTCCTCTACTCTGGTGCCGACCGCCGTCTTCTGGCCGTCCAGAGCCGAACTCCGGAAAAACCTGCCCACTGCTTTGCGCGCAAGCCACCCAGACTGCGCCGTCATCGTAGACTGCTTCACTGTACCCCTCGAGGAGTCGGCTTCGACGGGAATGGAGCATGGACAACAAGAGACGACCCTTCCTCGTGCCGAGGGAATGGCGCAGAGTCACAGTTCGCTGAAGTATCTGATCGGCGTGGCTCCGCAAGGCGTTGTGACTTTCGTGTCGCGGGGAGCGCCGGGAAGCGTCAGCGACAAGAGCCTGGCCGAGGGCTGCGGGTTTCTGTGCAAGCTTCTCCCAGGCGATGTCGTGCTGGCCTGCCGCGACCTGGACATCGCGGACTCCGTGGCTGCCCGCGGAGCTCTGTTCAAAATCGCCGGCAAAGGTGAAGCTCGCGCGAGATCGGAGGGCTCGCCAGGGCCCGACGCCACGTCCGAGACGGTGGTCGTGCAGAGGCACGTGGAGCGGGTGATCTCCATGGTGAAGCAGAGGTACAACATGCTCACAGGCCCCGTCGAGAGCCCCTTCAGCACCGCCTGCGAGCGCACGTCCAACCTCTCAACCTTTGATAAGATTGTGCAAGTCGCTTGTGCCTTAAACAACCTGTGTATCTCTGCTGCTCCGCTTGAGTGACTCGTACAGAAAGCAATGCACCACTTAATGCTGCTCTCCTAACTTTTTACTGTTTCAGACTTACTGTCATGTGTCCAGTAGGAAAATTAGGTTTCTTGTCACCAAATCCCAATTCAGTCACTGCTGATTCTAAAGATTATTCTTGATCTTGGCACAAACATTTGCTGACATGTTAAGTTGAGGAATGCAACCTTTCGTTTGGCGAGTAGAGGTGGTCCGCATGTGTTCTGGTTTTCAAACGATGCCATTTTCATACATTTTATACAGTTTAGAGTCCCTCTAAAAAATTGCCACAGAAGGCTCAGGAGTGGGCAGAGCCACGAGTGAAGTCATCCCTTCATTCCCAGTTTTGGCACAACATCACTACTGTTGTTTTGTTGATTTTTTGTTTGTTTGTTTACAGACACACAGTTAGCTCCTATGAAAGTTATGTGATGAAAACTAGAGAAAACCGTTATTAAAGGAACGCAGGTCAGCTTTTTTTGTGTACTACATTTCAGCCACAAGGTATTGCAAGGTGAATTATCTTAATTGTCTTAAAGCATCGTCTTAAAAATTGCTGTGAAGACTTGAGATGATCTACGTTTTTCCAATTATTATTAATCAAGATTTTCATCAGAGTAGACTTGAACCAGAAGAAGTGAATGGCCTTGAAGGTCGGTACAACAAAAGGTGTATTTTGGTGCTAATGCATTGAATGATTCATAACTAACAACAGTATCTTAAAGTCTATTGTCTGAGCTACGGGGGCCAGTGTAGAGCTGGGCTGAGGGTTTTTATGCAGACCTGTAAGGACATGTAGGTCTGTTACAATAACATGTTTTGCTGGACAATAAATTTTCCCAGAAGTTATTGCGTTAAACAATAATGATGTTATGAGATCATTTTCACGTAATGTATATAATATAACATAATAATGCAAGCACACCCTGTCAAAGATGAAAAAAAAACTTTAAATTCTAATGAATATTTTACACTGGAACTAGTAGACATTTTAAATATCCAAAATGAACAGAACTACAGAAGTAACAAATAAAATGGATTATGAAATAGAAAGAGACACGAGAAAAGCAATCATACAGTTGCAAATTATTGACCTTAATTTATTGCTTATTGTGACGAGCCTAAAGACACTTTCATTCATCGATTCAACCAAAAATAAACCCGTGGATGAATTTCTCTCGATCATTAGTCCTTTCATCCAAGGAAAGTTCTTTGGGTGTTAGAAGGCTGACTTTGTAACTGTATTTATGTGTCTCTGAATGTTCAGATTCTGTCCAGATTTTGGACCTGGTCACTAATTTCTAGCTTTAATAGCTGACTCCCGATTGGTCAAAAACTTTCTGTTGAAAGTAAAGTTGCTCCTACTCGTGAGGAATATGACAAAGTCAAGCTATATTAGCTAATATTAGCTTCCAGTTTTACAAAATGAGAACAACTGCAATAAGTGATTAACATTCTCCATTGCAAACATTTCCTTTTTTTATTTTTACTAAATACAGCAAGTCTTTACAGCAAGTCTTTACTCTGTATTTTGCTTTTAGTCTTCCAACTCTTGTGTTCATCTCGAGATCAATTTTGTCAAAGCAGACACTGACGCATTTCACACGACTATTTGTGACGGAGGTAGCGTTCATTTCCAGATTTTTCCAAGTAGCTTTAATTGAAAATGTATTTTATAAAGGATCGCCGTGAGAGTGAAAAGATTTACGCTCCAAGCTATAAAAGTATCGATGTCATTTTCGTATCTGTAACAAGCCGAACTGTAACTGCTCCTCTTTCCTTTTTTCTTTTTTTTTTTTTTTTGGGCACATCTTGCTTTAGATGTTTGTGTCAGAACGGTGAAGCCGTGATGTCTTCCATCAAGGTTTTCATCGTGGTCACTCGCTACTGCAGAGAATAACGTGCTTCGGTGAGACCACAATAAGCTTGTGGTCTTATTGTCCACAGCACTGGAAAAGAAAAGAGAAGTCGGTGCAGATTTACAACACACTTTAATGTCCAGCATGTGTGTGGTCCTTTGGAAAAGTGTAGCCTCAGCTGCTGATGTTTCTGTGTCTAGATGTGCTTATCTCAGCATTTTCACTGATAATGGCGGGTCAGTTTCATAACTACGGAGAACTTCCGTCAAGCAATGATGGGCACAAACTAAAATCACCCTCTGGCCTCCAGTGCCTTTCAAAAGTGTTCATACTTTGTGCCGTTACATTTTATTTTATACTTCTTGTTGCTTCTTTCAAACAATGATTTTCTTCTCCCCACTGTTTTCACAGAGGATGATTTTGTGGAGTGAAACTAGCAGTTGCCCCATCAGCAGATTCTCCTTCAAAAACTGATTTAATTACAAATGCAAGTGTTTTTTTTTTTTGTTTGGTTGTTTGTCATGGAATAATATCATTGAATTTCCACAACAAAATGACACTAAAATTACCTGTTTGTTTTTTTAAATCAGTTATTTTTCTTATTGTTAGGTTGGAAACTACTTTAAAGCTGCGGTATGTAACGTTTATCTAAAATAAAAGTGTATTTTATTTTAATTCTTGCTCATTTTTAAAAAGTCACCACCTCCTCCTCGAGTAACTATTGCCCTCTGAAGAAATAACTCCATTTCCAGTCAAAAACAACATCAGAGCCGGGGGAAGAGCGCGTTGGCGCCGTCAATCAAACTCGTGAATGTGCTGCTAAATGCTAAATGTGCTAAAGCGGAGAAAGCACTCACAGTTCCAGGAAAATGGTTTATCCACCATTTTCGGTGGCCATGCCAGCTCCCCTCAGCATCTGTGACAGGCTCCACTGTTGGGAAGACGCTGTAGCATGACAGCACATTCGCAGGCGTGATTGACAGCGCTGCAACACTTCTCGTGGTTCTGATTGGTCGTTCCTGACAGTGGTTTATTTCGGCAGGTTAGCGCTGGAAGAAGACAAACGAGTTTGACTTTTCTGTTGTTTTTTTTATGACATAGTGACAATTTAAACAAATGCAAAAAACCCAAACATTTCTATGAAAGTTAAATACGGCAGTTTTAAGGGGTATGAAAACTTCTTCAAGGCAACTTTTTTTTTTAAAACTTCCTTTTACCATTTTCAATGCAACTCTGAAAGGACTTTTTTGGGACGGTCCTCCTTTGCAGAAGTTAAGCTAGACCAGAACATAAGCTTTTAACGGCGATACTATTTTAAGGCTGCTGGTAAAGTTTCATATTTGAGTCCTGCGAAGGTAATGATGGACATTTTTCATTATTTTTGAGTTGCTTTGGTTATACACTATAATTAGGGAGCAGAACAAAGCACTCGACTCTGAAACGTGTGGTCCATGCTTTAATTCCTGCAGTCAGGCTGCATTAAACAAGTAAATTAAATGTCGTCCTTTCTTTTGTGTAAATTGTCTCCCCAAATATCAGGATGGCTATTTTATTGTCTTGTTTTATTTTGCTGTATGTTTTTTTTTTTTTGTGGTATAATTTGACCAAGGATATTTGGATGAGAATGAACGATTGTTTTTTCTTCTTCTTCTGCCAAGCACATGAACTTCAGCAGGGAATGCATGTGAAATGAATTTTCATAAGTTTTAGCCACAGCGTCATCTAATTATTAGCTGTAACTAAAAGTATATATATATATATATATATATATATATATATATATATATATATATATAAACATAAACTTTTGCATTTCTTGTGCCTAAGTTTGTGAAGACGTTGCAGATCATTCTGTTTTCTACAGATAGCTGGCTTTGTACCCCTTTTTAGACATTTTGCTCAACTTTGGCGTTCATTCTTAAATTGCATTTCTTGTTCTTGTCCACTAAAGCAATGTGTGCGCAATCCGCTTGGTTGACTAGACATCGAGTTTAGTAATTCTTTGTTGGAAAATGTCTAGAAGTCCAGGAACGGAACTGGTTTCATTGTTTTGTTCAGGCCTTAAAGTGGATTTGGAAAGATGGTTCACCCAGTGCTGGGGCCACGCCGGCTACCTCGGTCCAGTTGCTGAGTTTCAGCAGGTGGTAGTTCGTAAGCAGAAGCCGTTTTGGGCTCAGAATGTGCATCTCTTCACATCTATGCCCCTGGAGCCGTCTGCTCAAGAGGAAGATGCTGGGGACAGTTTGTCATGTACTTGTAAGAAAATAGTTTTCTTCCAGTTTCTGTAAAGAGGGGGATTGTGGTTCCTAGAAACGCCAATATTTCCTGACGAGCTAGTTTCAAAATAACAGGAGCTTTTCCAGTCGAATTGAACATGTTCGCCCTTGTACTCATTGTGTTCTGACTGTATGTGCTTCCTTGTCAAAGGTTGAAGTTTCACCCTGACTCCTCTGATGTGGACTCCGTGACTGAAAATTAAAGTTTGGCACAATTCTGTATCTGCCTTTTTCTTTTAGAAGGGCGTTTGTGATCCTCTTTCTGTGTTTGGCGAAACGAAAATGGGTTCAGGAGGCGTGAGATGTCTCAGCGTCGTGTCGTCTCTGACAGATGGCTAAATATTCCCTCTGTGGCCGAAGTGGAGTGACTGAGTAATGTATGGATTTCTTTTAATTTATGAAAGAGAAAACAAATGCTTGTGGAGGCTCCACCTTAAGTATGTGCGGTCAGATAGTAGAAAGCGAAGAAGGCTCACTCCCACGGTTAGTTTAAAATGAAATAGAGGCGTTCATTAAAGAAACCCACTTCTGTCCTGTTAATAGTATTCTGCAGATATTGATATAATGTATATGCTATGCTAACTACAGGTGCTGATGCAGATTATCTGACAAAGACAAAAAATGTCTTAAAATAGACAAGGTTATAAAAGTGTACATTTCAGTCCAAATTCAAAGTAAAATTCAGTCCACCATTTCGTTTAAAAAATAAGGTTTTGTGTTTTAACTCCCAAAAGGACTATTCTTCTATGTCAATGTAGAAAATTTTTATGTATTTTTATTTTAGAAATTGTACTTTATGCAATCTCAAAGTACACGTGAAAAAAAAATATTTATATGAAAATTTGACTACTATATACTCACTTTTGATAACATTTCCCTTTTATTATTCGTCTCTGTTTAAGACGTTTCTATGTTTCAAATATCATTAGGTATCTGGCTGAGGGATCGCGATTTAACGACGCCAAATCATAGGCGGAGTGAACGTTCGCCTAATACACGATCTCTGCTCCGGTACTGACGTGCGTTGGTCCGTCACGTGACCTGTGGAATGTTAACAATGCAGCGAGTGTCCAACTTTGTGCTGCATTTCTGATCCTGCCTGGAGTCTAGGCAGAAAATGGAGGCTCATTTCATCATATTTAGCCCGCTGCCCCGTCTTCGCCGACCTCCTCCACTCCGTGTTCGCACCTAGCGGCCTCCGAAAGTCGACTTTTGACGGAATTTGCGCCCCCAGTCTGGACTTTTTCTTGTTCCTTCTATCACATGGTAAGTTGAGTTACTTTTTCGGGAAGGGGAGTGGTGGCGTGACATATTTCGCGACTCGTCGCTAAAGTAATGCCTTCGTTGAGGATGTGGTGCGGTTTAAGAGTGTAAAACGTGTTTTCGGTGGGTTTTAAGCCTGCTCGGGGGCTAACAGAGCAACCTCCATTTTTTTTCCAGCACTGGAATGTGTCTTCCCCCTCCAGCCCTGCCTGGGGTGCAGTGGAGAAGGCCTTCATATCGAGGCTACCGAAGGCAGTAATAAACTATTAACACCGTTTTGTAACTTTAAACAAAGAAGAAGGTCTAGGAAACAAATGCAGAGACTAGAATACAGTCTAAACAGTTTTTGTGAACTTGTTTAGTTGCACTAAAGTGAATCTATGTGCAAAATGCTGCCTTCAAATGAACATGACGCCTCACTGGATTAAAATAACCTTTGTTTCGAGCCAGTAGTTGTATTGTGTAGTCTTCTCCCAGTCAGACATGTTAATGGAGCTGAGCAGCAGCAACAGGATGATGCCTCTGAGGTGTTGCAGGTAGCCTGTCATGGAGCATCCAGGAATCACTGAGCACTAAAGTGTTTACATAGGAGGCTGAGGCTGCCTCTGCTCAGATGTGTATGGTGAAATTGGGACTGAAACAATCAATCAGTTCCTACTGGCTCTCAAGCTTTAAAAAAAAAAAAAAAAAAAAAAAAACAGTTACCATCCCCTGTAATAACTGCATTTTAAAGCAATAGTAAATGGACTGAATTTATCTTTTCCAGTCATTTTGACCACTCAAACCGCTTTACACTAGAGTCACATTCACCATTCGCTCTCGCATTTATACCCCCAATTGCAGACCTGTAGGCAATTGGGGGTTAAGTGCCTGGCCCAGAGGCACATCGACCTGTGGCAGGAGGAAGCTGGAATCGAACCTTCAACCTTCCGATCGCGAGACGACTACTCTACCCTACAGCCACAGTCGCCCGGTGTTATAGTATGATAAGTCTGGACTTTGCCAGTTTGGTTCATCTTTTATTACAACAATCAGGATTCTCCTGGCATGCACTGGTGTTTGGTTGAGGTTCAACCTGCTAAATACTTTTTCTTTTCTTTGTGGATGTGACTTTTTCTTCTTTTTTTATTTATTATTTACATTTATGTAAATTTTACTTATTTCAAAGTTCACAGTCTCGGTGGATATTTTTAAAATGGCAGTCTGTGTCAAGGTCATTGGAGGGAAACTTGGTCCAATCCGATCTCTTGATGCATCTCTTGTTATTGTTGTCACATAAACAGACTTTTTTCATCACATGAAAAAGTCGCAAGGGACTGTCTTTCTTTTGTTTATCCAAGTTCAAAGTTTAAACAATAATCTGACAAACCCAGAATACAATAATAATAATAATGATAATACAGACCATTTTTAAATTTATTTTTTTGCTGAACCCAACTTCAAAATTCTTTTAAAATAGTTAATTTTTAAATACTTGATTATAGTTGTCACCCAGCAACACATATACAAACTGCACCAACCTTTTATTTTTTTAGCTTTGTGAGTTTTTACCATTTACAACACAGGTGTCAAACTCCAGTGCTGGAGTGCCCAGCCTGCAACTTTTAGATGATGTGCCTCTGCTGCACCACCTGAATAGAATAATTAGGTCATTAAGGATCTGGAGAACTGATCTGCCCAAGAAGGAGGTAATTTAGCCATTTCAATCCAGTGTTTTGTACCTATTCCACATCTACAAACTGCAGGATAGTGGCCCTTGAGGACTAGAGTTTGACACCCCTGATTTACAGCCAAAGCTCTTTGACTAACATTGACACCTAGTGGCAACTATGTAAACTGCAACAAAAGTGGAGTCATGGGGAGTTTGTTTTGTGGGCTTGTTTAAACCCCCCCCCAAAAAAAACAGTTGTCACTATGTTACTGTAGTTATTTGAAAAAAGACTGTAGGTATCATTTTATGCGACAATGAGCTTTGGGATGTTTGCATTAAATGTAAAAATATGCCTCCATGTACTGTTTTTTCATTTTGTTCTTCTTTGCTTGTGGATATTTTTCTTTTCCCTCTCACCTGCATCCAGGTTTAAGTCGTCCGTTCGTGTTTTTCGCTCTTGGCTAAGTTTGAGGGTCTGTATTTTGGTCAGCTGCACAGGACGTCCCATGATTGCTGCGTGGTATTTTACTTGTAGTTACTTGTGGAATGGAATGCTCATCGCTCGGACACGGCACTTAAAGCATCGCAGGAATGGAGACAAGAGATCCTGGAGATTGGGAGGGAGAGAGTCAGGGCTGGAGAGGGGGAGCATTTATACCGAGTAGCCCCAGATTACTCCACCACCCAGCCATATCTGAGGCGGAGACAGAAAAAAAAACTAATAAAAAGAATTTTTTTTTTTTTTTTTTCTTTGTCTGTCCAGAGTTTATCTGTACAAACAGTGAGGGCAGTGTCCTTCTCAGAAACGGCCCAGAGGGATGGAGACTGCCAGGGAGGCGGAGGGGAAGGGGTGGGTGTGTACGCTGGAGCTTTTTATGTTTGGCTGCTGCATCTGCTGGGGTTGTTGCTCCAGGCAGTGGCAGTATGGCTGATATATTTATAAAAAGGAATAATATTTTCCATGTGTCTGTGCACATTATCGCAGTGTGGAGTTTCTTTACGGTTTAGGGCACTGCAGAAACCATTCTACCACAGCCTCAGAGTTCCTGTTTTAAATAACCCGATCTGATGTTACGCTGAGGTAACGTTATTTATTTAGCTTTTCATCTGAATCAGGTGTGTTAAAGCAGGGAAACATCTAAAGCATGCATGACGGTGTGCCTTAAGGACCAGGGTTGGGAAACACCGCTGTTATAAAAAATGAATACGGGTAAAAGTAATGATAGAAATTAAACACGAGTTAGAATAATACCAGTATTTATTTAAAATATACACTTTTCATCTGTTTTTGCTTGAGTCATTTCAGTAAGCTTGGAAATCTCACAATCTTATTTTTTAATGCAAAAAAACCCCCATAAGATGGACATGTCATTATTTCCACTTGTTAGTTTAATTAAAGGCTTTTTTTTCTTTTTCTTTACCAGAAGTACCACAATCAACAATTTCAGTGCTTCCACAAATACATGATTATTGAAAGTAGTTCTGAAGAATTAAAAGTAACTAATTTTCAACTTTAAAACTTTCTTTTTTTATTTTAATCCACTTTCAATCGCCCTAAATACAGACATTTCTCAAAAGTAGAAACAATTTTTTAAAAGAGTGTCATGTAGTTTGGTAGTGATGTACTTGGACGAAGAAGGTAATAAAACTTGCATTGCTTTATGATTAGTAAAACATTTTTAATAGGGAGGATTCCTATGACTAAAAAAGTCTAAAGAAGTATATAAGACACTTCTTATATATATATACACACCTTTTTTTAAGGTGTGTGTATATATATATAAATATATATATACACACACCTTAAAAAAATAAAGGGAACACTCAAATACATTCTAGATCTGAATGAATGAAATAAATATGAAAATAATTTCCACCTGTTGTCTATTTCATTTGCACAACAGCAGGTGATATTGATTGTCAATCAGTGTTGCTTTCTAAGTGGACAGTTTGATTTCACAGAAGTTTGATTTACTTGGAGTTATATTGTGTTGTTTGAGTGTTCCCTTTATTTTTTTGAGCAGTATCTTTTCCTTTCATCATATATATGCATTTTATAACTATAATATTAGAATAATTTGCTGCTTTTAACATATTGGCCACAAATTGTTAAAAATGCAGACTTTATACTTAAGTCTGGGTTTCCATTGGAAACAAAATGGTTCATTGGTTAAGATTTTAAACAGAGGGGCAAAACTGCAAATATTTGAGCTTTTACAAACTGAATAATGGAACCAAAATTCAGATTGCTCTAAGGAATCTCCATTAAATGTAGGATTATCCAGTAATTGGACAAGTTCAAGTGGTATAGATAGGAATTAGAGCTGATCTAAGTATTGTTCACATGATGCCAGAAACCAGCTGGGACATGTTCATATACTTCCTTTAAACTTGTAAGGCAATGTGAGACTCGTATTGTTTCACAATTGGAACATACAGAAGAGACGCGACTGATCACCTGTTGTGAAATCTGCATAATAAACTGTAAAGTGAGTCTGGTAATGTGTAATGTACTCCATCTTGTGTTAGAGTATAAATTGTGAAGCGTTAATAAACCGATATTGCGTCATCCATTTATAAATAGGTTTTCTATTGGTTGTTTTTAAAAAATGGTCAAAGTAATGAAGTGGTGGTTTTACAGTGAGCATTTATATGAGCATTTATTATTACTGGCCTCTTAAATGTTGAGGATTTCCACCATCTTGATCTAATCCTTGTGATTCTTCCAATGTCGAGAAACAAGAATGTCTTGATGCGGGAAGTCTCCGTTCTGCCTGTGGAAATACCTCCGGCTCATCATTTATTCCCACATGTCAGCGTAATAGTCAGATAAAATTCTTTGACTGCTCCACCTGTCAGCCATCTTCAGATAGAGCGAAACCCATTAAAACTAATATCATGAATGTGTCTGCGAGGCTGCCAGAGGGGGATTTTTTTATCCAGCGCTTTCCCTTTGTCTGAGTTAAATCAGTTTGGCGTTTGGGAAACCAATATGTCAGCTAGAGGGCTGGAGGAGATCATTGATGTGAAACGCAGCCAAGTGAATCCCGAAGATAGGAGAGGCATTAAATTGAACAAAAGCAAAGCTATATGGGATAGTTAAATCACTTTAAGTGAAGCTCATTAGCTTTACATGATTGCTAAATCTATTACCGGGAAGAAACTTTTGTCCATTCTTCTTTGAACTGCCCACAAGTTCTCAATTGGGTTCAGGTCGGGAGGACTGGTTGGCATCGTCCTGCATAAAAATCACTGTCTTCTTGAAAGCTGTTGACTTCTTCCCATTCCACTGCTTGAAAAAAGTATTGCTGAAACCTGGTAGTATGTTTTGGAGTTGATTTTGAGTCCATCTTCAACCTGAAAGTCTCCTACTAACTTGTCTTTAAAAATACTACCCTATATCAATACCCCACCTCTACGTTGCAGGCGTCTGACTGAAAGTAGAGCTCTGTGCAAGTTTCTTATCCACTCAAAGGCCGTCCATCTAGTCCTTTGAAACATCAGTCAGATGTTTCTTGGCCCAGTCTAGATCGTTCAGTTTAAGTGTCCTGTTCAGAGGCCTTGGGACCTCAACCTTCCCTACCTTGGCCATGCCTCTGAGCTCTGAACATTTTCTAGTTACTCCTCTTAAGTTGCAATTATGAGACAGAGGTGAAGGATGATGGATTTCTGGTAATCATCATCTTCTTAAGTCTTGATTCTTCTCAAATCCTTGGCAGATATTTTGGGTGTTTCTTTCTCAACATATTTCTTGGGACCCTCGTTGACCATTTCAGCAAAATGTTTGATGGTTCTGTGATCAGACCCCATTCTTAGCAATCTCAAGAGTCCTCCATCCCTTTGAGAAACTTTTAGCTCATTTTGTCTAAAGAAAAGAAGGCATCTACTAATGATGCACCCCTTGAAGTAGGGTTTTGACCTCCTTAGGCCCCACCCTAAGGAGCACACTCCCTTGTGTCAACCCGTTATCTGTCATTATGACACCGGTGTCCTCATGGACCCATTGGCTTCAGGGTGACAGTTAAGGGGTTAATAATTGTGCACGCAGTGTAAGTTTGGTACCTCATTCAGAGTGGTGCTAACCAGGGAGTCCAATGTAAAATGGACTCGCTGTAAAACAGCTGGTTGTGGCTCTTAAAGCACAGAGTAATGCTATTTTTTCCCTTCGATCTTTATTGGAGTGTAACGTTATAGAGCACAGTCGGGTGGTTATGTTTATTGCAGAATTACTCTTAGGACCATGTGTGGTTCTTTGCAAAGTTAGCATAACAGAACACTGTAGACCTGCTGTGAAGCTACTGCTGATTTTATGTTGTTAGAAGAGAAATCCTTTTCTGGCACATCCAGAATTTAATATCTATTAAGGCAGCCAGAAAATATTTTTAGCCATTGTGAAGTTTGTTCTCCTGTTGTGTCCAACTTTCAACTGTGCAGCTGTTTGTTAGTTTCAGATTAAACAAACTAGGGGTAGTAACCCTTCTTGATTGAACATGACCTGTTCATAATTCTGCCACCACCATGTTTTGCAGATAATGCAATATTCTTCGGTTTCAACAAATGTAACTGCTTCTGTTTAGGTGTATCACCCCAAACAGATTCTGTGTTATAACTGAAGATATTTTTATACAGTTCTAACAGGCTGAATCAGCTATGGGGAGGTTTTGTTATTCAATTAATTAGAACTTGGAAGTTTTAATGTAAACTGGATCATCATGAATTAAAGATCAAGTTGCTTTAAGAGCTGTTGCTCCTTCTGCTGTTTATGGAGAAATGAGTTCTCTTAATTCTTGCATTGCAAGTATTTCACCTCTTTGCTAACGTGAGGCCCCTGGACAGAAACGCGTGCAGCCCTTCCACATGTCACCCCAACCGCTCCGGAGGAGTAACACTGCAGTGGCAGAATCCAGAGTATGTTTCTTCAGATAAGACCGTCAGGTGGTGTTTAATGTCCATAAACGCTGTAGAGCAGAACAGCCAAAAAGGGGTCGGCTCTGGGAGGGCCGCGCACTTGTTGTGACTCCCGGCTGGCTTGCTACGCTCTCACAGGGGTGTTCACCGATGACCGCGCTGCAGAAGTATGCGGTCACTGCAGTTCAGTTGTGCAACTAAGTCTTTATGACCACTGATGTTCCTGAATTATGCATGGACGCTTAAACACCACTGATATAGAATGTGACTCTGGTTTCCAGGTAAACATATTCAGCTGGGTCCCATATAGGAGTTGTGACATTTACGGACCACTGCCAGCATGGCTGATGGTGCTACTGAATGTTTTTTTAAAGGAACAGTGTTACGTAAAATCAACTCTTTGTTTTACATCATTTTATAATGTTATTCCCTCATCAAAACATTTCTAGAGTTTTACTTTGATACTTTCAAGCATGTTTGAGAAATCTCTTAATTTCCATGGCAACCCAAAAACGCCTGGCTGGGCCTAGCTCCGCCTTTGAAGATGAAGCTCCTCCTCTGAGCTGCAGATTCCAATTTTCCAAGCTTCCACCTTACAGAGTAGACATCCTCTGTGACTCCCCCACTCAGACGAGGCAGCAGCAATTAGCAAACACCTATTGGATCTGTGTATATGGTGGGCTCAGTATGTGAGTTACTTCTCAGTGAAACACTGGTAAAAACATTGCTAAAGGGTTAATAGAGATGAGGACTTCTTGAAGGCTGAGTTTCAGAAGGAGCAGGAGTTTTTAAAAGACAGAAGTCCAATTTCCAGGTGATAAATTTCCTTTGTCGTTCGACATAGCAATTTTCTAAGAATTGAATGCAACATAGTTACTTGAGCATGCTATAAACTGGTACTGTGTCTGGAAAACACACAATACTTCCTTTTTATGGCCTTTGCCAGTCTTCAGTCAAATCATAGCATCCTTGTGTTTCAGAGACAAGCTCCTCATTTCACCGTTTGTTCAGATAGACCATAATAAGCATGACATATGACCACAGTATGCACGTTCTCACTGGATCTCTTCCTCCACAGGCGCACACTGGCATCATGGTTTGGCTCTGCATTGCCCACACCCACAGCTGCATTTCCTGGAACAAGCTGCAACCTGAGCCTTGAGGCTCCCACCATGGAATGCTTGTAGTATCCAGGATTGCCTCCGTCTTCTCCATCAGGAATTAGAAACGCAGTCAGAGGGAAACGACACAAGAGGCGGGCTTCTAAATCCAGGCCTCTGCGCTGAGCTCCTGGAGGCCTTTTATCTATTTAGGTCAGCCGGGTGGAGAGGGTCCAGTTGAGCAAGTGCCAGTTGGTGTGCGGTCGTCTCCCCCGTTTTAGAGTAGGTGCCTGCCCGGGGGCGGGGGCTAGGGGGGCACAGAGGCCATGAGGCCCAAGACGTTCCCAGCTGCCCCGTACGTGGGCAACACACGGCAGAGGCTCCAGGAGATCAAGGAGGGCCTGAAGCAGCCGGCCAAGCTGGTGAGCCAGGCGCTGCATGGCGGCAGCTCCCGTTCCGAGGGGAGCAGGGCGGCCGATTCAAAGAGCGGGAAGGACACAGCCAACCGGCAGCAGCAGCTCCGGCCGCCACAGAAATTCAACAACTACCAGAGCGCTCTGCGAGAAATCCGCAGGTCCCTCATGCCGTTTGCCAACGAGTCGGGGGAGGCCGGAGAGGTGAACAGGCAGATGCTGCAGGAGCTCGTCAACGCTGGCTGCGACCAGGTAAGACTGACCAAATCACATCATTTGTCGTCATAAATATCTTGACTTGATAAGAATTTTCTTTTGTCTTTGTCACAAGAAGTTCCCAGCGTTTAAAACCTCCCAACCTGTTTGGATTGTTAGTTTTGATGCTCTCTCCACTCTTTCAGGGTTTCGGCCAGTGTATTATAAGTCTGGCGGGCCACCAGGTTTTACTTCTGCCCCCACCAGGCTAACATTGCTTATTTATTTCAGTCTTTTTAAAATATTTGCATTTTTTAAGGACTTTGTAGATGATGTTCAGGTATTAATGTTCTAATCTTCCAGTAATGCGCAATTATCAAGTGATATTTTTAAGTGTCAAGTTTCAACTTTAAATATTTTTTAACTCAAAAACATGACTTGCCGCTGGATGAATGAGTGCCCAACCACCGGACTTGGCAAGTTTTCTGGGAGAAACCTTGCTCTGTTCAATGAGAGTATTGATAGATATCAATAAATTTGAAAATGTGATTAAATGCAGTTACTCTGTACTGCTTAGTGTTACAAATCACACTTCTTTATGCGACAGCTCCTGTCCTAAAGAAGCAAATTACAAACAGGTGTGTTTTTGAAGAGCATCGTTTGTGCCATGATTGCTGCGTCAAGCAATAAAAGCTGTACAATTCCCTTAAAAAATTGTAAAAAATAGTTCTTATCATCATGTTTATTATCACAATACTGCCACAAAATACTGTGATAAAAATATAAGTCACCTCTGATCCAACACCTGTATATTTAACCAAAGAGGACGATTTGAATTGTACAGGCATCAGTGCTGCTAACCGGATTCAGACTACTTTCAACTTGATTGAGATTGACCAGTGAAACAATCCAATATTTTCCCAACAGCAGAAATTTTTTTTGGAGTGGTTGTTTGTCCTGGAAAAGTTGTTGTTCTCAGTTTCAGGCAAAGTATTTACAGAGAGGTCGGAGAAACCTGGAGAAAAGTCCAAGGGAAACCGCATCTTCTACGACACATAGTTCATAAACTTAACAAGAACAAGGATGAGTGTATCACAGCAAAGTTAAACGCATCGGCTGCTACGTCATCACTAGCCAAACCAATCCAATTAAAAATGTGAAAGTCAGATGTGAGCTTTATGATTATGTATATGGGAATATTTTACAGTGACTGAAGTCTCACTTTTGTAGCACATCATAGCTTCAGTACTTAATGTGAACAATCAGTGACCACTGCTGGCTGGAAGGCGACAAAACGTGTATTTTAATTGTTCTATGTTTTGCTGCATGAACAGTAAATGAAACTTGCCATAATCACCGGGTCCTCTGGAATCTGTTTTCCTAAATTATAATTTTTCCAGGTTTTTTTTTTCTAAATGCTACTTTCTCCTTTCTATTTCTTTTAACTCAAAAAGTATGTAAATGTGAAATGATGGGGAAAATAATTCCACAAATCTACAAAGAATTCCACATTTACTGTCATTCGTCTCTTACATACAGTATATGACCAAGAACTTTTCACAAGCTATTTCAAAATGATCATCTTTTTTTTAAAAAAAAAACAAAAGACTTTATCTACCTGCAAAATAGTATCACATTTCACATTTAAAAAAGAAAGTCTTCTTGTAAAAATGTTCTAGAGTTCAACACCAATATGCCACACAAAGATGCTAGCAAACCATAAAACCTTGTGCACACCTGCATAATGGACATCATTCCGATTTACTTCTTTGCCTCGTGTAAACGGTCGTCACAGCTCATGTGCTGCCGACAAAACGTATAGAAAAGATGTTCTCCTGGCTAATAAGTCACTGGGAAATCATTAATTTGTTTTGAGTATGTGAACTTGATGGCAGTATGAAATAACACAGATAATAGCCAAGGAATGAAAAAGACACATGTTTTGTACCAACAGACATTTACTGTCATTAATTTTTCACAAATTCCACTTTACACGGTTAAAAAGGAGGAGAAAGAATGAAGAAACTTATGAACTCCTACCTCATAAACTCGTACTGTATTTTCAGATGGACAAACATTGTCTTCTAAACATTGGACTAAGCCTAGATTTGTGTATTTTTTCATTTTTGGAGGATGTTGCTGTCCAATAGTTACCAATAGTTGTGTGGAGAGGAGAGCTGAGCTGACCCGTACCTAGCTAGGCAACAACAATTACAAGGGTTTGCAGTGGACAAAATACTTTAGAAACCTATATAGATTTTTAAAATGTATTTTCTACCCTCTTTGTTCGGGTTCCAATAAACATCTTCTTAATGATTTTAGATTTGCCCAAGTTTAGGCGAGTAGCGACTTCCTTGCAGCCATTCCCTGACGTGGGAGCTCTCTCCATTATATAATTGGTGCATTCTCTTCTTTGTCCCATTTTGAAATGAGAAACATCTCTTTTGGGGAACTGGGAAGTCCCAGAGTTCTTTCTGCGACCTGGTTTGGAGTCAAAAGATGAGGTCGACAGACATTGGAGGAATACCTTGAATTTTTCTAGCAAAGTCATTTCCATCACTGGTAATGTTAAGTGCAATTAGCAGCTACTGAAATAATGTTAGCTCCAGAATTATGGAGTTGAGGTGAAGTCAAATCCCACAGATGGGGTTATATTACCCAGAGGTCAACAAGTTGCCTGGAACCTCTGTCTCGGTGGGTTAGTTGGAAATCAGTCAATAAGATTCAAAGCCGAAAATATTGGGCCAAGAAAGAGATTGAAATTTTTCCTCCAGTAGAAACCTGTGGAGGGCCTGCCAACCTTTAAACACAACTCCCAAGTCTAAAGCTGTGTTTAATCATTCAGATTTTGAGGGGTTTTTTTTCTTCAGTCCGGCATTCTCCAAAACGAAACACTTGAGCGCTCTGTGCTCTTAGACACAATACAATACAAGTCCCCACTGCCAAGCGGATAGTGATTCGGTTAAGCAACACATGTTGAAATATTGAAACATCAGGTGGGTTTCTCAACGGGGCTATTTGGCATTCGCCCCCACCGCTATGCGTCCAACTTGATGACTTTAATGCTGGTAAACTTGAGGTCTGTTTTACACCACGGAGTTGAGTGGAAGCTGTTTATCACCTTAAATTACTATAAGTTCAAGACATGAACCTGATGTTTTACCCTTAATCGGACTTCATAAGCACTGTTGAATGAGGAGGTTTGTGTTGTTTCTAGTTTCTGCAGGCCTGCATATGCATTGGGGGGGGGAACTCTCAAAATAATTCATTTTTCAGCATTTTCTCCTTTGGGAGGTGAAGAAATTGAAGCAAGGCATTTTTAAAGGGTGACTAAGCTATGTGATTAAATCAAACTGTCCCAGCAAAATGCTGTTAGTCCAGTTAAGATCTGGGGCATCTGTGGTTAAAAGCCCTTGTGATCCAGCGTGGTATGTGAAAAATGCCCCCACTCAAGCCCGTCACAGCGACACAAAGAAGAAGAAAGAGGAGCAGGCAAATTGTTCACAGCTTATCACACACAGAAACCCACTGTTTGTCCAGGGCTTACTGATTGTGGGACTTTTGTTCTGCGTCTTTATTTCCACATCTGGACTAGGGGCTTTTCATTTTAAAAATGTAGTGTTTTTTGTTGTTGTTTGCTTTTCTTGGATTTTAGGATATCAAGAAGCCCACAGCTGTTTTTTTTTTCTTGTTTTTTTTTAAAGTCAGATGTTTGTCTTGGTTTTTGATTAGCAACAAATCTGAGCTGGTAGCAAAATAACTAGGATCGGGTCGCCATGGTGCGTCCAGTTCAACGTGTCTGCTATAAACCTAGCTTTAGCCTAGTTTAACTGTGCTGTTGAGATGAAGTCATGACCAGACCAGGTGCTGTTGACCTCTGACATGTAATCCATGCATAGAAAGAAACCAAAACAAATAAGTTCAGATATTAACTTGGGTGTAATAATGTAAAACAATAGAGAGAAAACGTATTGGACACACGTTGAACAGGAGGATGTAAAAGTTACATTTTGTCCCTGAACTGGGCCTTTTTAAAGGAACCACACACTCATCTGTCGTATTAGTGTCACATTATTGCTTATCCAGCATTTCAGTCAGTCATCCGCACAAAGAGCGTGTTGGCTCCATTTCCTCTGCCGCTCGCTCTCGCTAGCTGACCTCCATTACCGCCACGATTGTGAATGGAGCAGAGCAGGCCCGACCCAGTCAGTCCAAACAGGAAGAGAATATTCAATGGCAGCAGGGTGGAACAGTTCCTCCTGCTGCTGTCCAGTCACCACCCAACGTGTCGCCTCTCCTCCTCTTCCTCTGTCTGTCAGACGCCACCGCAGGGTGTTTGGCTCTGTTTTTTCCTGTGGACCGGTGTCTCTTGGATTGTTTTGTCGATGTTTCTTTTTTAAAGATGGCTCAACAAAAGAAATATGAAAGAGGAAACTCAGTCTTTTCAGCCATCGCTCTAAAATGTCAGGAAACAATGGCGTCAGGCTACCACAACACTTACTGAAAATGTTAAAGTGTATATTTTAATCTAATTGGTTTATTTTAAAGCAAGCCAGTAGTAAATATATGGCGTTCTATAAAATTAAATGGATGTTTTTTCCTATGGAACATAATTTCAACTTATTCACAAATGTTTGTGAATGTTTTTGTAGATCGTATCAAATATGTTAGTCGACAACCTTATTTTATCGATTGAGTTTTCTGTTTTTGAAGATTACATTTTTAGAAAGTCTGGGTAGTTTCCAGGTGTTTCCATAATTCTCTTTTTAAAGGTTTTATTGTCTCTGGTGGCCTTTGTTTGAAAGTAGCTTGACAGAAAATAGAATATTGAGACAGGTCGAAGACATGTGGCAAAGGTCATCAGGCCAGATATTGAACTTGTGACGTCTGCATCGAGGCATGAAGCCTCCATATGTAGGTTGTGCTTTAGCCCGGGTCTTCATAGCGATGTCATCATGATAGCAAACTACCATCATTTTTTAACAAGCGTGTTTAACAACTTCTACTCATTTTGACTTTAAATTCAAATCAACTCACAGAAGGAAAGGTTGAAAGAAAAGCCAGGGTTTTTTTTTTTTGATTATTTGTTTTGTTGTTTGTTTTTTAAGGAAGGAAGTGAGTGGAGAAAAAAAAACATGCTGAAATTGAAAAACAAATTTTGGATAAAACAAACGTGAACCTTTGTTTTGAAGCCATATCATCAGAAAACGCAGCTTGGGAGGCTCAAACACTGCTGACCTCTTGCTCTGTTTGCAAAGAGGCCAATTCAGGAGCACTACTCATTTTCCTTGGCATTAGTTGTCTGTGCCCAGTGCCTTTCAATGCATTTTAAGATACATTTGGTATTTGAAGTATTAAACTAAGTAGTCATAAGCGTCTTTAGCAGGGGGCTCAAGTATTAGTGGATTTCAGGTGTTTACAGGCGGCAGTGGTGCCTTAGCCCAACAATACCAGGGGTCCATCTTCCTCTGTCTTCTGATTTCTGAAAATATCTTCTGATTTCACGTTCTTACATTCCATTTGTGATTGGTGTCTGTTCCTTTTGCATTTTTGTGACCAGAAACATGTCCAAACAGAAAATTGTGTTTTTTCTGGACGGCAGATTAACACTGTGCTTTATGACGCGTAATTAGAAATGCCAAATGTTTTAGTCAGATTCACACGGAAACGGTCCGTCAGTTTTCTACTCTGGACGATGTGTGAGTGTAATCCGCCGTCTTCCTCACTACTTCTTCTTCAGATGGCCCTTTGTTTTTCAGCCCATCTCCTATCAACGCTTCTCGACTTTCGTGCCTTCTCCCAGCTGCAGACTACATACCAATCTGGCACGTTACATAATCTTTCTTTTTTTTTTTTTTTTTTTTGAAGGAGGAAATGTTTTTGAGGGGTAGTAGGAGGTAGGGGTGGCATGCCAGGCATCAAAATTACAAGAAAATCCAGGAAGCGAAACGAAAGGAAGCTTTTGATGACTTTTGTACATTTTCTTCCCTGACTTTCTAAGCCAAACCTTTCCAGACCTTTAAGATGAACTTCGGCCCACTGAGCATAGAAAGGCTTTCGACGTGTGATGCAACATTGTGTTTTTCTATAACAATGAGGCAAATGGGACGTGACTTTGGGGCGGGCGGCTCATCGTATGTTTGGGTGTTTGCACAGAGGACCCTGTCATAACATGTAATACCTTAAATATCTCTTTGCGCATGTTCCAATAATGAGGAAGAGCGGATGGACCGCACCATCTGGACTCCTGATTGCCATTTATGTGGCTTTGATTTCTGGGGTCAAGTCTGATCTGGGTCAGCAACGAGGCTTAAAAGTCAAGAATACTCTGGGAAATGTTTTCCAGAGGGGAAAACTCTTGGGATTGATGCATCTGTCTGCTGCTGCAGCTTGGGCATCTTTTGGTAGAAATTGCAGGCCAGCGTTTGGGATAAGTCGGCGGTTTGCGGCTCTCTGACTATTATGACAAGGGTGCAAAATGCGGCCTGGTTATTTTCAAAACGAGAAAGGGAGAGAGAGGGTGTCTGTCCAGATCGGAAATAGCTCAAATTCCTGCTTCCTGTGCCGAGGAATTTGAGCGAGACACATCTGTCGCCATGACGACCAGGGTCAGGAGACCCGCCCACATCCAGAGGGGGTGGAGGGACGGAGGGAGCGATGGAAAGAGGGCCTGACATGGTGGTTCTACTAAACCTGGACCTGATCAAAGTCAGATTACAGATTATGAAGGTTTGAATATTTCAGATGTAAAATTGGAAAGACGGAAGATGACAGAAAAACATGTTTTGGACGGTGCTTCACTGATGCACCCCGTTGACACGAAGAAAAGGATTTCACAGGAAACTAGTAGAGAACGCACTCGCATTGATAAGTTTGTTTATTAATCTTTTGCCTTCATTTCATCATTTGTTTAAGCAGGAATCTAGAAAATATTCTTGAAAGTCAAAGCCTCGATTCTGAGAGTTACATTTTTTGTGTGTGTTTGTGAATTGAGTTTTTAAATCATCACCATGTGATATTTATCACCATTGACACAGGATCAATATCAATCGATAAGACGTAGAATAGAATAATTGCACTGAACTCTGAACCACAACCGCTCAGTATTCTGGGAAATGTAGGTGGAGGAAAGGCTTTAGGTGTTCAACTTCTCACAGCGAGATAGAAAAGGTTTATTACTTAGCAACAACTTATTGAAAGAATATTTTTAAAGACAGAAATGAGGGTTTAATGAAAAGTGTTTAATCTGCTTAAAATTACTTTTAATCTGACATGACACTCACCAGACTACATATTCTATCTTATTAAAATGTTATAATCCTTTCATCAAGGAGACTTTTATAGCATGTGTTTTTGAAACACTTTTTATATATATATATATATTATCTCTTATTTTTTATATTTTCCCCAGAGTTTACTGAAGGAAACTTTTTCAGTTTCTCATCACAAAAACCATCGCCGCTTTTGTCTTCCGTATTTCTCCCTCTTCGATCTCAAACTCCCAACGTCTTTCTGACGGTCGGTCTGGTGCAACCTTTGAAACGTATCGCCAGAAAGCGCAGAGCAGACGTGGCTAAAAGAAAGGAAAAAAAAGAAAACACAGAGAAGAAAGGACAAAATGTGACAGCAACAGGGCGGCTCTGGCAGCCGACGCTCTCCTCGGGCCGCGCAGGAATGCAGCAAACACACACGCACTCACAGGAAGCGGCATATAAACACTGATGTGTGAGCGTGGTGAGCGTTGAGATTTAAAGGTGCATGCCAGCGTGGGAGAGGACGGTATTGCAGGGTCCAGTACACTCACACAATGTGGCACACACAGTTTACAGAAAGTACAGAAAGTGCACGACCTTGACGTTTCCTGGCTTTCTGAGCTCAGTGTGCCTACAATTGCTGTGCGAGCTGCGCTTTTAAACAATTTAGGTTGGATTTAGTTTCCTGCTGGCAACTGCAAGCTGCCAGCCTGACTGAGAAAAAGCAGAAAGTTGAGTCAGAAAAAGCATTCCTGGGGGAAGACGTGTCTCCAGGCATCACTCCCTTCATTGTCCAGAACAAAGAAAATCGATTCTTTTGTGTTCCTAGATAGCCCTCTAGTCACTTTGTTTCAGTTTTACAATAAAAATATATGCTTAGGCATATTTTTATGGATGTGTTCCCTGTGGATCAGCTGCTGCTATTCCTGCCTGTGGCCAGTAGGGGGACCTGAGCGACTTTGTCACATCAGCCAGGCATTGAAATGTGCCTGAAGTGAGATCATATGCCATTTGAGGGGATTTCCTCACCTGGGTGTGGCCCCACATTTCTTGCTGCCTAGCACTCTGCCTCTCTGTTTACTGTTGTTAAGCAGACATGAAAGCATCTCTGTGTTGGTTGCTCCCCATTCCCCACATTTCCAAAGATTCATGGTAAGCATCAACACAAGCATAGGATGGGTGTTTTATAGCAAAACACAGCAGAAACCCTAAACTTGTGTGCAAAAACGAGCATCTTTTTATGAATATTTTACTGTATATGCTTATTTTCATGTGTGGTTGAGTAGAGCTGTGCTAATAGGATGTATTATTTTGGGTCGACTTTGAAATCCTCAAATGTATAGTGTACTTAGATGCTGAAAAACTAAACGATAAACTCAAAATATTGTATTTTTTTCTTATTTTCAATATCACTGCTCTAAATGTCTCAGCCAGATCCTCTTGGATTCAAATTCAATTCGAAATCAAAATACTTTATTGATCCCAAAAGGAAATTAAATATCAGTTATCAAATATCAGACCAGGACTTAGAACAGGACCTGGTTCTTAAACCAAGCAAAACATTTGGATTTTTGTTTTGTTTTGTAACTCACAAAATAAGTACGATTACAAAAAGGCCTGCCTCAATAACACATTTTGATCGACAATAAATAGTCCCAGAAGTCATTGTAATAAACTATAATGTTCTTTTGAGAACATTTTCAAGTGATACATTGATAATGTCATAGAGATGGAAAAAAACATTTTCTCAAAGATCAATAAGCTTTTAATTGTAATGAACAAATTTCTCAATCATAAATGTTCTTGTGTTTGTTTTTGACAGGAAATGGCAGTGCGGGCACTGAAGCAGACTGGAAGCAGGAATATCGAAGCGGCCTTGGAGTACATCAGTAAAATGGGTTACCTTGACCCTCGCAACGAGCTCATTGTTAGGGTCATTAAGCAGACTTCACCAGGTACAAACACCACAGCACTCTGTTTCTCTTCACTACATCTGTTGACTACCTAAGTGAAGTTGGCCCCATCAGGCTTCTTCAAGTTAAACAAAATTGTTGTCAAACATTGTTCTGAATTTGTGCAGCAACAATTGTTTGCATTTTTTTAGAAACCAGCTCTATTCCCATATTAACAGAATCAAACTAAATTTAAGTTAGTTGTGCTATGTTTGTGCAGCTAAAATTTGTGCAGCATAGTTTGACATTAATTTTATTTAATTTGAAGAAGATGCAGGTCTGTTGTACTAGCTAACACTATTAACACTGCTGCTGAACAAGATGTAATGAAGGACGTTTCTCTTCCGCTGAAGGAAAAGCCGGCATGCCGAACGGGATGGACCACCGTCCCGCTTTAGAGGCTCAAGGAGAGGCCGGCGCCCTGCCTCCATATCATCAGATGGGGGCAGCAGGTTACGGCCCTGAGAGCGACCTGACCAGAGCCTACATGGGCGCTCCCCCTGTCATGAACTACATGATGCCCCCGTCGAGTGCGGCTCAGGGTCCCGCTATGGGCAACCCGATGGGCCGGCCTCCCAGTATGGGCAGCTATCCTCCGGTGATGCCCACCCAGAGCAACCCGGGCAGCGCCATGTACCCACCGGGCGCCCCGCAGAAGGCCTACCCCGGCAGCATGGAGCAGCACGGGCCCATGATGAGCTACAACCACCAGGGTCAGCCGCTGCAGCTCCAGCCGCAGCCACCGGGGGGACCCGTCCCAGGCCCGCACTATGAATACGCTCATGCCAGGCAGCACATGATGGAACCGGCCGGATACGGGGTCAAGAGGACCCCCTCCTTCCAGAACAAGATGCAACCGCCCCCAATGGGACCTCCAGACAACTACGTCAACATGCAGGCGAAAGGGGCAATGTCTCAGAACGGGACGGCGGGCGGAGGATACCCGGCCAACCTGTATCTGTCCACTCACTCCCACCCCCGCCAGGCCAGCCCCACATCCCACCAGGTCCACATGATGTCCCGGTCCCCCGGCGGCGTCCCACCAATGGGCCCTGAGTTCTCAGACCTGCCTCAGGGTATGATGACCCCCTCCAGAGCCAGCCTCAACCTGGACCTGTATGAGCACCATTGGGCCGGCCCCCCGGGTGCTGACGGGACACCAGGGGCCAGGCCTCCCCAGCCCCAGGGCCCGTTTAGAGGGGAAGTACGGGTTCCCAGCAGAACAAATTCCTTCAACAGCCGCTCCGCTGCTCCGAACGGCGTTAGACAGACCATAACTGCACCCCCGACTGCCGGGAAGCAGGACTCCTCTATGGGGCCTCCAAACACCATCACAGCTGTGACGTCCCCACCCATCCAACAGCCAGTCAAGAGCATCCGCGTGATGCGACCAGAACCCAAAACGGCGGTGGGTCCGTGCCATCCAGGTTGGATGACGGCTCAGGCGCCGGACGCGGCAGAACCCCTGCCCTACATGCCGGAGGAGACTTACCCGCTAGAGCCCGCCCAGGAGCCGCGTTGCCCCCCTCCACCGTACCCAAAGAGCCTGCTCATACCTGCAGGAGAGCCGGGGGTTCTGGAAGGAGGCGGAGCTAGCGGCCCAGATCTCAGCAACGCCACCGCCAGAGGCAGCCGCAGCAGCAGCGGGGGGAGCGGGAAGGCCGAGGACAGCCAGCAGGTCAAAGAGAAGACGAAGGCGGGCAAGGGAGAGAAAGCGGTGAAAGACAAGAAGCAGATCCAGACATCACCCGTTCCCGTCAGAAAGAACGGACGGGACGAGGAGAAGAGAGAGTCGCGCATCAAAACCTACTCGCCTTTCGCCTTCAAGTTCTACATGGAGCAGCACATCGAGAACGTGATGAAGACGTACCAGCAGAAATTCAACCGGAGGCTGCAGCTGGAACAGGAGATGTCCAAGGTGAGAAAACACATCCTCACTACCAGGACCCAACTCACGAGTAGTTTAGTTATCGATTTATCATGATTCAACTATTAATCTAAGATTTCTTGTGAGTTGTCACTATGTAAACAAAATTAATTGAATTGATTTGAGGGAAAAAATTACACTCTCCAGATTCTTCATTTAACCACAAAAGCCTTTTTATACAATGAAATACATACACTAAATGATGCAAATAAACACAAAATTCCTTTTCTAAACAACAAAATAAACATTTTATTGCCTCAAATGTAATAACACAGCATTGCTGAAATAAATCCTTCTAACATCAACATGTGAAAAGCTCAGCTTGGCTTAACATCAACACAGTGTAGGTCTGATCTGGGGATTTAGTTTTTAGATTAACCAGTTATTCACTGGGTAACAAAAGGTTCTTACTATGAGATTTTGTTTCTTAAGAATTTGATCCAGGTGAAGCTATCCAGAACAGAACAGATTCTGTTCTGGATACAGAACAGAACAGATTCTGTTCTGGATACAGAACAGAACAGATTCTGTTCTGGATAGCTGTTTCTGTTTCTCTTAAATGCAAAATCTATAAATTTTTTGTACAGTTTAGGCTTAGCAATCGTTCTGAATGTATTGTTCTTTAGAGTCTTCAAACTCCAGATTGCTAAATTAGTTGACTGTTATTTCAATAATTCATTATGATTAACCCGATTAATCGTGTCTGATCCACTTATAACACCGTTGAATCGATAAATATTAAAAATATTGATCAAATCTCTAAGTGCATGGATTGTCCCTCATAGTTTGGCTGAATCGTCATATTTCCGTTTTGGACGTTCTCTCCCCAGGCTGGCCTGTCGGAGTCAGAGCAGGAGCAGATGAGGAAGATGCTGAACCAAAAGGAGTCCAACTACAACCGACTACGCCGGGCCAAAATGGACAAGTCCATGTTCGTCAAAATCAAGACTCTCGGCATCGGCGCCTTCGGTGAAGTATGCCTTACGCGGAAAGTTGACACCGGTGCACTTTATGCCATGAAAACGCTGCGCAAGAAAGACGTCCTCAACCGCAACCAGGTGACTCAAAGCATCACATGACTGGACTTGCGCTCCGTTCCAACAATCTGACCCTACCAGCTTAGCTCACTGGTTTTAACTGGTTCCTGTTTTTTTTTTTTTTAGGTGGCCCATGTAAAAGCAGAGCGTGACATCCTGGCAGAAGCAGACAACGAGTGGGTGGTGCGCCTCTACTACTCCTTCCAGGACCGCGACAGCCTCTACTTTGTCATGGACTACATCCCCGGAGGAGACATGATGAGCCTCCTCATCCGGATGGGGGTCTTCCCCGAACACCTGGCGCGCTTCTACATCGCCGAGCTGACGCTGGCCATCGAGAGCGTCCACAAGATGGGTTTCATCCACCGCGACATCAAGCCCGACAACATCCTCATTGACTTGGACGGTCACATCAAGCTGACGGACTTCGGCCTCTGCACGGGCTTCCGTTGGACGCACAACTCCAAATACTACCAGAAAGGTTGGGCACCTTGGTTTGAGTTTGCTCTTCTTCTTTATCTTTTTTTGTGCAAGTGTTAGTCAGATTAAACCTGAGTGTATTTTATTTGCAGAGTTAAATGTATTATGCTATAACCCAAGCTCAAGGTTTTATTAAACTCTTTGATTTTGAGCACTTTCGATACCAAGTACACCAAGAAAGTCTTGCTTTTTCTCCACTAGTCTATACATTTCTTGAATTCAAAAATGTATGTTTCTGCTTAATACCTAAGCAACTACATTTTAGACTCCTGTTCTCCCAGGAGTCTAAAATTCTAATTCATCTCTTCATACTATAGAACCTGAATAATAGTTTACATACTTAAGATCAACATGAGATTCTTCTTCTTTTGCTCTTTTCTTTTGGTTTATTTTGTTTGTATTTCCTTTTAATTCCTGTAAAGCACTTTGTATTGCCTTGTTGCTGAAGATGTGCCGTATAAATAAATTACCTTTACATCTTTACAAATCTTCTCTCTCCAGGGAGTCACATCAGGCAGGACAGCATGGAGCCCAGCGACTCCTGGGACGACGTGTCCAACTGTCGCTGTGGCGACCGGCTGATGACGCTGGAGCAGCGCGCCAACCGGCAGCACCAGCGCTGCCTGGCCCACTCGTTGGTTGGAACGCCAAATTACATCGCCCCGGAGGTTCTGCTGCGCAAAGGTGGCCGATAACGCTTCTGTTGTTTCCATATGTTATTATTGAAGTGCACGTTTTGTTTTGTTTTTTGTTTGTTTTTTACCGTCCCATTTGTGTGCTTTTTGCAGGCTACACTCAGCTGTGTGACTGGTGGAGTGTGGGAGTGATTCTTTTTGAGATGTTGGTGGGACAACCACCTTTCCTCGCTCCAACACCTACAGAGACTCAGATTAAGGTCAGTGAGAAAAAAAAAAGCCGGATATTTATTTTTTTAGCAATTTATACATTCAGCTCAGACAGAAACTGAAGATTGGTGTAAAAAAACCATCCTATTATTCCTTTTCCTTCCTATTATTTTACGTATTTGTCACACTTGAGTGGTTCAGAGCATCAAACCAATTTAAACATCAGTCAAGAAAACACAAGTAAACCTAAAATGCAGCTTTTAAAATGAAAGGCTTTATTATTAAGAGAAAAAATATTGAAGCCTTCGTGGTCCTGTGTGAAAAAGTGATTAAAAACTGGAGCCGTTATGGAGAACATGGTTGAAATGCATCATGAAAAGCCTAATATAAAGCAGGCTTTACCATCAGCATGTAAGTCGTCATGCTGATGGTGAGTGTATGTAATGATTTACTGGTAATGTAGATCAAAGTCAAGTTACGTTTATCTTTATATCAGATTTCAGCATCAAGGCAGTTCAAAGTGCAAATATTACATTTTGTCAAATGCCATCATCAAGTTTTACACATCAAATATACTGATCAATGTTCCAGTTTTTAAGAAAACAAGCACTGGGTTTGAAAACGCAGAACCAGAGGAACCAGTGGGCCGGAAGGTTGAAACCACAGCAGCAGATTTTTAATGTAATGCTTGGATGAGTTTCTTTAGATCTTATTGAAACATTCGTCCTCTAATCCTGGAAATGTTCTTCAGGTGATAGAAGGCCGACTTTGTGACTGTCTTGATGTGTCTCTGAATGTTCAGATTTTATTCTTTTTAACTGAGCCATAACAGATTATAGTAAGCCTGACCTGCATCTTCACTTCTGCAGGTCATCAACTGGGAAAGCACCCTCCAGGTGCCGCCGCAGGTCAAGCTAAGCCCAGAGTCTGTGGATATCATCGGTCGACTGTGCTGCTCCGCCGAGGAGCGTCTGGGCGCCAACGGCTCCAGCGAGATCAAGGCCCATCCTTTCTTCTCAGAGGTAGACTTCTCCAGTAACCTGCGCCAACAGCCGGCTCCCTACCGGCCCAAGATCGCCCACCCCATGGACACGTCCAACTTTGACCCCGTGGAGGAGGAAGGGGGGCCCGGGGCGTGGAGTGACAGCGGCGACAGCACCCGGGCCCTGGACGTGCTCTGCTCTCCGCACGGCAAGCACCCAGAGCACGCCTTCTATGAGTTCACATTCCGGAGGTTCTTCGACGACAACGGCTGCCCCTTCCGCTACCCGAAGCCCCCCGAGGCCGACGCCTGCCTGAGCGTCCCCAGTTTGGGCCCGGAGGAGGGCGAGGAGACGGAGGAAGAGGAGGAAGTGGAAGACGACGAAGAGGAAGGAGAGGGAGGGGAGGGATGCGAGCCGGTGTACGTCTAGAGCCGTTTGCTCCTCACTGCCGCTGGAGGTGTGCATCGGTGTGGAGAGGCTGAACATGTCTGTGTAAAGCAGGAGCAGGATGAGAGGCACATCGCCCCCTAGTGGGCTGACTGCAAATCTCCTCCAATCTGGGACCAACTAACAGCAGAAAGATAGAAACCAAGAGGAAGCAGACGGGAGTTGAATATCATTATTATTATTATTGCTATTGTTATTATTCCTGGAGGACCGGTTTTCTGCGTCTGGTTCTCCCAGCGGTTTCCTGTCCCATTCCTTCCACCATCGGTCTTACGGATGATTGAAACACCTGGAGAACTGCTTCTTGTTCTGCTGCTTTGCACTCACGGCGATGTGACGGGTGGAACCAGTTTACGGACTGACTGCGTCTCTATCACAGCTTCTGCAAAATAAGCTAAAAAAGACGATGACTCACACGCACGGCCACGCTTACTCAGTATGACCCCCGGACGTACAGCGCTTCCTCATCTTGGGTTCATGAACCTTGACCTTTTTTTTTTTTTTTTTTTTCACTTTTTGCCATGTTGACAACCACAAACCTCAGTTTATTATTGGATTTTATGTGATTGACCAACTGAAAGTAGCACATAATTGTGAAGTGGAACGAAAGAGAATTTCAAATGAAAATCTGAAAAGTGTGGCACACATTTCTACTCACAACCAATGAGTTGAATCATTTTCGGTGCATGCTTACCAGCTGGAGACTTTGCTTCCCAGGAGAGCATCTGTTAACAACTTCATTTTATTTATTTTTTTGCCACAGATTCTTGATTGGGCTTACGTCCAGACTTTGACTGGGCCACTCCAACACATGAATAGGATTTAATGTAAACCAACGATTTGTGTTGCTTTCCCAGGGAATAATTTATTTTGTTTTCGGGTCGTCTACATGGTTTGTTCCCAGCTGAACTTTTGACTTGCCGGTCTTCCACACACTCAGGATTGCACTAGATTACATTTTAGGCGATCAAGAGTAAACGGGACTGAATACAAATGCACACCACACTTTTTAGATTCATTTGCAAATAAAAGGCATCCACTTCACAGTTTTGCCCAACTTTGTGTTGGTCCAACACGTAGTAACCATGGTAGTCTGTGTTGGTAACGTGACAAAAAATGTAAAAAGGTGTGAATACTCCGTGTTAGTGTTTTGATACTGTCTCTCACAAAGTGTCTGGGACAGGCTGTGCTCAACAAGCACAAAAAGGTGTTCAATGAAACTAAAGTGTTCTTCAGAGTGTTTAGCGCCATCTTGCGGATGTAGTTGAACCTGCCTCGTTTTGTGCCAAATTTAATTCAGGGAGTCTCCTCCTCGTCCTCCTGTTCTGACCGTGTCAAGGTTCAGCTCAGGTCGGTCTTGACTTTGCATTAGGTTTATAAACACCAAAGCAGATTTTGATCTATTCTGAAACACTGCAGTGATTTAAAAAGAATTTTTTAAAAAAAACAAAAATGTTCTATTTTTAGGTAAATTTTGTCAGCACTTATTGGGCCCGTTTTTCTCACTATGTTTGACATTTTCTTTATTTTTACAAGAAAACACGGGCCTGTTTCAACTAAGTACTTATAAACTGAAGCTCTGATATCCAAACAAAGTAAAAATGCACCAATCAGAGTTTTGTGGCCAATTTTTGACATAGTTTTTGTAAAAATCTATGTGAATCTACTTTTTTTGTGAAAGCTCTTACATAGGAAATGTTTTTTTATGTGTGTGTGGCCTTCCTGTTACGAGTGATCTTTATTTATACTGCAACATCACAGTCAGTGAGCGAGAGAAAGAGAGGGCTGTCTTAGAAAAACAGATGTTTACTGTTTTAAAATCAAGATTAAATTATTACAGTAGTGATATTTTTTGAAGTATTAGCACTTAGCCCGGGAAACCAAAAGGGCAGCAAATATTTCCAAATCCAGTTTATTGCAAGCCAGATAAGGTTGAAAGCTTCATGAGATAAAAACTGAGTGAACCATAAGTCATAGGAAATAATTTCCTTTTTAAATGGCTTCTTCGAAAACAGCTAGCTTTGAGTCTTCACTCAATAGCAACGTCCACACCGAAGGGTGTGGCGAAACCTCGGCACTTAAGTTTCTACCTACGTGTGCGGTTCTTGACGTCAGACGTTTTCTTTTCGCATGTTTAAAACTTTTCACCGAGGGTGAGGATATCGTCACGGCGACTTTAATTCGTCCGTCTGATCACGAAAGAACTAGAAAATATCGCGAAACATCCGAATATGAACCGAAAAACTAAAGGACTTTTTCACAAAGACGAAACAGAATTCCAGCTGCTTTGCAAAAAGCCAGCCCCCCTGCAGTTGTGTTGCATCTTAGCCGTCCTCCTGTCGTACGTTCGGAGGCGGCCATAAAAAAAATCGAACCAAACATGTGACAGTGTGACTATGTGCAATACAGAATGACATGTATATAGTTTTCTAAACACAAAATGCCATGTTAGAAGTTCAGAAATGTACAAATACCTTGATTTATATAAATATATAATTTTCTTTTTATCAGTTAGAAGATGCTGCTTATCATTGTGGTTAATATTATTTACATGACGTGTTCCATCTCCTGGTTCTGTTACAGTTTTAAAGAATGAGTGTTTGTGCTCTGGAAGTCTCTAGCCGGGTTTTGTGGCGCATGTGGCCACTCCACGACGAAGTAGGCGAATGTGATGATGATTATGATGATGACGATGATGATGATGACGGCGGTGGTGGGTGTTTGCAGAACATTGGCGGTTGGGCTTCTGGACTCCTTCGGCCGGGCTGGTCCCGACCGGCGGAGACCGGAGCGGTTCAGAGGAAGACGGAACCGAAACGTCAGATAAAAATGTGTTAATGCAGGTGGATTCAGTTATTTCATCCGTAAATGTTGCCTTCTCTCATACACAGAGCTCCAAAACGGTTCGACAAAACGTCCTGTTGTTTATCCCGAGACGTCAGCGTCGTCCGTCTAGAGTCGGAGTTCTGCTTCTCACCGTCTCCCGTCGTTTCGCTGTTTGACAATCACCAGATCAGCAGATGGTCTCTATGATGCTGAACTGACTTTTGAATTATTCATCTTAATCGGTTGAAACCAAACCGCTCCTAAAACTTTATTCTCGCGATTTTATTATCAGAAAGTCACAACCGTTCAAGTTCTTTTTCCTGGGTGACGGAAGCTGTGGGTTCAACGTGGCTCCGCACAAGAGTGTGTTGGTTTGTTTCTGCTTGACAATGTTTTTTATATCACTTTTTGTTCACGTAAATGTGTCTTCGTTTTTTTTTTTTTTTTTTTTTTCTATCCTAAGCAACACAATCTTAAGACTGCCTTGTTTTTTGTAGGGTTTTTTTTCTTCTTTTTGTCTCTTGTTTTTGCTGTGGGGAGTCTGACAGAGAGAGCGCGCTCTGTTTCACTGTGTTCACACCTTACCAAAAAAATCCCATGAAAACCACACAAGTGGTTCACATAACCTTTCACATGTGAAAGCACATATATATGTGATTTTGGACATTTTTGTGGTAAAATCACATGTGAAAATGTGGGAGTCACATGTGAAAACATGGGAGTCACATGTGAAAACATGGGAATCACGTGGGGGGGTTTCCACAAAATATTGCAAAATCGCACACAAACGTGAAATTTTGTGTGAACCACATATTCATTTTTATGTGGCACATGATTTTCAGATGTTATTTTTGCACGTAAAATTGATTAGATGTTTATCACACATTCAGTATAATCACCCAATCTTTACATGGCAAAAAAATCTGATCTTGTGTGGTGCACATGCGAGAAATATGTGACGTGTGCGATCCCATGTTGAGCAAACCATGGGTCACACAAACAAAACACTTCCTCACATGTGGAACATGTGAATTTCGTGGGATTTTTTTCGTAAGGGCACGCAACAAACATTCCTCTTCTTCTGATCCAGAACAAACAAGCCGACCAGCAGAACCCAGAGAATATAAGGAGCAAGGACAGAGAATTATAAGGACTGAAGTTAACGTTTCCATCCAATCCAATGCAGATTGAAACACCCAGATTGAGTCGTTCACTTATTTTTCTTCATCTTGACTTCATGTCGCTGCAACCAGACATGCGTAGGTGAAAAAGTGTGAGACCCAGGCTTTTATAAATTTGTCTTTTGCTTGATTTTTACATTTCATTCGATAGGCTAGCTACACAGCAGCAGCTATAACTTAATGTGAAATTACCAGGTTTGTTTTGATGAACGTGTTCAGCGCTAGTTTCAAACCGGACTGAAGCCGACTTCATGCATGTAAACGCCGCCGGCTGTGACAGACAGAAATGAAGCCAACTAATCAGAATTGTGTTTTAACAGTGATCAAAGGCTGGTGCTGCTCTGTCATTGTTCCCCAGTGCCGTCTGTTGTTCCGTCTTCGTTAACCCGGGCCGCCTTCCCTGTGGGCAAAGACGGCTTCAGAACAAGCGAACGCCACAAAGTGTGTGTCGTGTTTTCCTGGATGTGTGTGTTACAGAGTTACGACTGACAATCTCCAACTTACTTTGTCCTCTCATTTCCTTAAGGCTTTTATAAACCTTCAGTTTATATTTTTTACTCTAAAGCACTTAAGTTGTTTTGTTTTGTTTTTTTTTTGCCTCTCCTTTGTGTTTGATACAATCTTGTTACTCTTAAGATTTATATTTATACAGATATACATATTTTTGGTATCTTCTTATCCTCTTTTGTCTTTTTTCCCAAGTTTTGTGCTAATGTTGAAAAACCATGAACGCAGTATTCATGGATACATGTTGTAATTTTGACCTTTTTTTTTTTTTTTTACATTCAAGTATGAACTGAGAAATTGTAAAAATACTTTTAATGTCCTGGTGTGTAAAATGTATGTGTAAATTAAATTAACCAACTTGAACACGAGTGGGTTCATATGTGAAAGAAACGTTAAAAATTGTTTTAGATGTGCAAGAAAAGATGCTTAGAAGTATTCATTGCCATGGAGGATCAAAGGATCTGGTTATGATTAACAACTCTTTGAAGAACATGATATGAGTTAAAGCAAGATTTAAAATATTTGTTGCTGGATGTTAACTGACCGCTTCGGCCAGAAATCACTCTGGCCATCCGGGTGTTTTCAAATAGGTTTACTGAAGAATTATGTCGACGGTGCAAAAAAAAATAAAAATAATTTAAGCCGTTTCTGAAAATACAGAAATAAATAAAATGACTGTAGATTTAAAGGATGCAAAACCTGGTATCAGCTCTAACTGGTCAAACAGTTTAATGAAAATCAGCCACATTAAGAATAAAACATTCATTAACAAACATACCAGCAGTGGTGATTGGCATCCACCTACTCATGTCACCTGACTAACATCATGTCATCTGGTCTCCACAGTAAGCAGAAAACAGATCAGCTGAACGTCAAGAAGAAAACAAATCTTCAAAATAAAAGGGAGCACTTCAAAATAAAAGCATAGATGTGATTAATGATATAAATATTTTCAGTTTTATTATTTTTTTTCAGATTATTACCTGAAAAAACAAGGTTCTATTTGCAGAGTTACCTTAAACCATGTCTAAGGATTATTATTATTATTGAATAAAATGTAAAAAATAAAATAAAATAAAATAAACTGTTACTTCTTATTTTAGTTTATACACTTTAACCTTCTTGAGGCCCTCCCTTCCACCCTGAGCATCAGTGGAGACTGTCGCATGGGAGTCAAAGGGGCAGAGTGAGTCGGACTAGTTATTAAGAGAGTATTTGTTTGGGAAGATATGTTTCATGTTTTTGCAGGCCTTTCAAATGTCTGATTTCGACATCAAGTGCTGGCTTTACTTTATTTAATTTATTTTTTTCATGCATGTCCTAACAGAGAAGCTGACAGGGCCGTGTGCTGTCCTGACACGATCCACATTTCAATCTACCTGGGTAACTAACAATCCCTGGATTGGGAGGGAATGTGGGGCAAATGCGATGAAAGGCTCTCACAATGTTGCCAAAACTTCCATCACCGCCGGATCGAAGAATTATGGAATTGTATGCATTTATTCATGTTTCAGGACTGCCACCTGATAGACACGAGCCGGTGTGTAAAACTCAGTCACCACGTCTTCTCCTCCGTGAAACAACCATGGGGGAAATCGTGAAGCACCGCCGCATCGAAAGGCCAGCATGCCAGTCAGGTGCAAGTTGGGGCGGGTTAAAGAAAGAGAAACCAGAGACTGATGACAACCAGCCAGCAGAGCATTCACAGAGTGGATGTGGTAGAATATGGACGGTACAGGATGGAAGATTTGACCGAATCAAGACATATATATGAACGTTCAGCTCAACATGGACAATGAAACACAGTGCTTTTTAATAACAAAACAAAATATTCACAGGAAAGAATAATATTTTAACTGGTCCCCCCCACACACACACACACACTCAGCATAAAAGATAGGTTGTATTTACTTACATTTATGCAAATCGCAATCCTAAAATAACTTGATCAATTTTGTTTTCAAATGCATTTAGTTAGTACAGAAACTAAATAGTAAAGATATCTTGACATTAAAAGTTAAATGCGATTAAGACTTTTCCATGGTAAACAACATTCTTAAACTCATGCAAAATGCTATTCTCAACAAAATGTGTCTTTTTTTTCTGCCTACAACAGCAGCAATATATTTACTACATGCATGAAGGACACATGGTGTCTTTATTTGACAGAGTTGTACCAAAGTTCAAAACTTTTCGGGTTAAAAGTCATGCCTGGGCGTGTTAAAATGTTCGACCCAAAGTCCTGACCACTTTCAAATAGTTTTGTTTTTTGTTTTTATTTTATTTCAGTTGTCGCATGGATTCAACTGCAATAGATTGACTTATAAAGTGTTGCTACACATGGATATTGTTTTTTTACACTCGCATGTGTTTGCTCGAGGGCAAAAACACTCGCAAAGGTTAAATTTAGTCGGCGAAAGAAAGTCAGACGGTTCATTCCCTTGACGTCGTCAAGTTTCTTTTTTGTCCATGATCTTGTCATCTCAATAGCGTGATTACCAACCAACGATCAAGTCTTTTGTGTCTCCAGGTGATCTAATCATTCAGTTCACAAATGAAGATCTGCAAAGGAAATATTGTGATCATTCAGATCACAGTAAAATTCATTCTATTTTACTGTAGAAATATTTTTTTTGGTTTGTTTTGATTTTTTTTTTAGAGTTTTTTAGAGTTTTTCCATCAAGGGAACTATTAAGACAAACTTTGATCCTAACAGCTGTACCTTTTATTATTTTTATTTTTATTATATTAAAACTGATAAAAAAAAAAATGGAATACAGCTCTAAATCTATAATCATCTATGATGAATTTATTTGAGAACTTTTGGCCCTTTGTCTTTTTCTGTTTGTTTTTGTCGTTCTGCTGTCCTGTTTGATGTCTGACAAATTTTACTTATTTATATTTTCTTATTTCACTTTTCTTTTATTGTTGTCTTATGAGTATATGTGCACCTTAAGCCTGTAAGACCTGATGTCTTCATGTGTGTGCCACGTGGTCTTGTATAATTGTTCAAAGTGTTTCATTAAAAAAAAAAAAAAAAAGTTTTGCTTTGTTTTGATCAGGAGAAATCCACTTCTGGCTCTCCCTTTTTTTTTTTTTTTTTTTGATGAGTTTCAGTCACTTGACTGAAACTCCGCCTTGTCTCCCGGTTCTCTTTGTGATTGGATTTTGGAAGGATGCGCCTGGA
Source organism: Poeciliopsis prolifica (assembly GCF_027474105.1). Taxonomy (NCBI): domain Eukaryota; kingdom Metazoa; phylum Chordata; class Actinopteri; order Cyprinodontiformes; family Poeciliidae; genus Poeciliopsis; species Poeciliopsis prolifica. Next base: position 1,535,515 of record NW_026562382.1, read on the forward strand.
GGAGCTTAAAGGGCCTCAGATGGTCTTGAGCTGGCTGAAATCTGGGACCTGCAAAACTTGCTGAAGAAGCTGCTGACCTGCGGAAAGGGGTTCAAATCGGCCGAGGTCTTTTGACCAAACAGAAGTCAAGGACAGTTCTGGAGAGGATCCGGCTCCGTTGACGTCTTCCACCACTACATCCACACAGATGGCGAGAAAGGAAGACTCTGCTCCCTTGAGACCGCCACGCGCCATCTCCAAAAAGAGGAAGAGGAAGGGTGGCCCGTCTCCATTAAAGTCTCTTGCCACCATCACCAAAGAGATGTTGGCATCTCTCGCCACCATCTCCAGAAAGATGTTGGCACTTCTTGCCACTATCTCCAGAATGAGGAAGAGGATGAGGAAGAGGAAAAGAGGCCTGGCTTCGTTGTTGTCTCCGGCCGCCATCTCCAACAAACGGCAGAGAAAGAATTGGAAGACTGACTCCCGACGTGGAAGACTGACTCCCGACTGCTACATCCTCAAGAAGAGGCCAAGGGAGGAGAGTCCTGAGGAGGAGAACCCTAACAAGAGGATGGGTTGTGAGAAGGTCCTTACAAACAAGCGGTCCTCTTCATGGTTTACTCTTTCGGTTCCTCGAATCAGCGTCTCAGCACCAGAAAATGCTGGAGAGGCCTGTGAAGAACCAATGCCATCAACATCTGGCCTTTGTCCAGGCGGCCTGAGAGGAGGTCAGCGCTTCCAACGCTCCTGGTTCAGACCTCATTACAGTTATAGTGACTCGGATTAAAGTTGTGATCTCTGGGGGGTGAAGGACTAATTCCCCATAAGGACATACTCAGATCTCAGGAGATTATTGCTTTAATGATTTATTCTTCTGAAGCCTATGGGTTTGAAGCAGGAATGGTGATGGCTTGGGTAGCGCCTTGCGCCTGGGCTTTTGTTTACACTGCTGCTGGATTTTGGACTTTTGAAGTTACGGAGTCTGGCAGGGTAGACTATTGCCCCTTTTCCACCAGCCCGACCCGGCTCTGTAGCAGGGTGCTGCCTCCTGGTGGTGGGAGGAAGCATATCGCCCCGCTGTGTGCTGTGGTGCTGCGCTTTGTTACTATGCGACTAATGCCAGTTGTTTTTCTGATACAGAACAAGAGAAGCGTTGAGCTATTATTTTTTTTTTTTTGCATATATAGCCTAACTGTGATTTTTCTGAAACATTAAGAAAATGCAAAGTAGGAGGAGGAGCAGGAACTTGCAGCAGGAGGAAAGCAGGTGGCTCAGTCGTTGCAGGTGAGCCAACAATGATTTTTGTGTGGAACTACTACAAAACTTGCAGCAGTGTCGAATATACATGCGCTAATTTTAGCCAGGATGTTGCAAATGACTGAATGTGTCAATTCATTGATTACTCCAATGTGTTTTCAGATGTTGGTAAACTGCAGACCGTGGTTCTTCCTGCGGCCTCGTCAGTGTCCGTCCTACCGACTGCCAGTCGGCGTTTTACCTTCAGGATCTCAGAGACCTTCACCTGTCTGGAGCTCAATGTGCTGATGAAACTTTTTTTTTTCTTCTTCTTCTTTTTTTTTATTTTTTATTTTTTTTACATTTTTTAAATTTTATTTAGAAAGACAGATTTTCATCACATACAATGATTATTGCTTTTCCCATGTCAGGTCGTACATGGGGTGAGAAGCGTGGAGTCCAGGTGATTTTGTCCACGTTTGCATTTTTGGCGTTTTCTTTAAAAAGACTTTTAGCTGTGAACGATAACAAAACTGAACAGAATTGAACAAAAAAAAAAAAAAAAAAAAAACATTTCCAAGAAAAAAATAATAAAAAATTGTGATTGATATTCTCACAGGGTTGAAGTGCATTAACAATCTGTTGTTTTTAACTTCTCAATAATGATTATTTCTGATGTTCAAGTATACTGAGAACAAATAAAGCTGCGTTCCTTCTAATCTGACTGGTTCTCATTTCAATCAAACGATTCACACTTTCACATTTTGGTCACCAAGAATCAATGAGAGGCTTAAAAAAAGTGTCAACTCAGTCTTATTTACTTATCACTTATTAGAGTTTGGACACATTTTCTCACCGTCTTACATTAAGGTTTCTCCAAGAAGGCGGATAAACAGTACAAAGTAGAAACCAATAGAAAATAGAATTAATTTTACTGTAGGAAAAAAAGAATTATTGAAAAGTTAATTCAATAATTGTTGAATTATTATCTTTTGTCATTTTTATTTTTACATTTTTGTAGTTTTTTTTTTTTTGGCGGAAATGTATTGCTCTTTTCTATCTGCAACAACCCTATTACGATGTACTGAACTTCCAAAACTGAAAAAAAAAACAACAAAAACAAAATGTAACAAATAAACCAAAACACGTTCTAAAAAAAAAAAAAAAAACAACAAGAAAAATATGTTAACAGTAAAATCTAATTATTTTTTTCTTAGGAAAAAAATAACGATTGAACAATTAATTCAATAATTGTTGAATTATTATTTTCACGTTCTTCGTAGAGTTTTTGGTGGGTACTTATTTCTCTTTTTTCTATCGGGACCTGATAGAAAAAAGATAAATCAATATTTATTAATAATATTAATAATAAATAAATAAATATTAGGCCCTAATACTGAACTTTCTAAACAGAAAAAAAAGAAAAACACGACAAAAATTCTAAACAAAGAAAAAAAATCAAAAACAAACAAAAATAATTCTACAGTAAAATCTAATTATTGTTGGATTGCTTTTATGTATTTATTTTTAGCTCAAATGAAAAGTTGAAACCAGTGGGTTTTAGCGCCGCAGTCCTCCTCTCGCGCTCCGCCGCGGACCGACGCTTTTCCACGGTTACATAACTCGCCGAGCCTCTCCGTGCTGCGGATCCTGCCCAGTCCTCCCACAATGCAGAGCGCATGGCGCGTCATTGGAGAGAGCCCATGATGATGGCGGCGGTCGGTGCACCAGAAGTGATCACACAACTGGAGAGCGCGGCCAAAGTTTTGATGGTGAGGACCCCGGCCTTGCTCCGTCCCGGCTCCGGGCTCGGAATACGCTAGCTAGCCCGGTCTCAGGAGAGGTTCGCCGGGTGAAAATCCGACCCGGCGGTTCGGTTCGCCCCGGTTGTTGTTGGTGGCGACTGTGTTCAGGCGAGAGGCGATGCGTGGCGCAGAGTCTTTCTCGGCTCCATCCCGTTACAAAACCTGTTTATTATCTTTAAATGCCGCCATTGTTACACGTCCCCCTCCTTCGTATCTGGACGTTAAACGCCAACCCAGGTCTCTGCGCCGTGGCTCGTCTTCTTCTAGTTCTCTCTGAGCCGCTAAATCAAGTTTCTTGGACTCCAGACCCAGCTGCAGCGCGTCCCTGTTGTTTATATTCTCTCTTCTGCTCCTTCTCGCCTGCCTAAAACACTCTCTTTCCCGGTAAACTGACTTATTCCAGCCCGAACCGGAGCAAATGAGACAGAAGAGCCCGGCTAGGAGACAGTAGCTAACCATGTGCATGTCAGTGTGTATGCTGCTGCCTCTGCGTGACCATTTTAATCAAACCAGGGCAATGTGAATGACCCAGCTCAGCCCAAAATTACTTTATTAGAAAGGCAGCTCTTCACCGTACAACTGTGAGTCAAATAGCTGCTATTAAAAGTCCACATTTCACTCATCTGCAGGTGTTTTAATCTGTGAGCTGCATCTGATTTAACATGTAATCAACATAAATCCAGGCTGTGGTGATTATGGGAATCTGAATTAGAATGAAGGCTGAAGGGGAAAAAAAACAGCTGCTTGTCTGGTGATTAACTTTCATAAAATGATACATTCCTGTCAATTTAATGACTGGCATTAGACTCTAAGCTACATCAAGAAAAATGTTGTATGTTTGAACTTTTAGAAGATGTGTTTCTGCTCATGGTTCATTTCCAGTCACCAATTTGGTAAAACTATAATCTGATGTTTCTTCTGAGAACAATAAATGACTAAAAAAAATAGCCTCTTTTTTGTTAATCACAATAATGTTTTTTTTAGCTCAAAAATACAGAGCCGTCTCCCTCTGGAAATTTATGCACGCAGTAAAAACCTCTATATCCTAAATCCTTTGCATAGATTCACTAGCTTTTATGGTGCATTTGAAATTGTAGTAGTTTGCTATTGTTGTGACTATTTCTATATTTCCATAAACTTTTTATTTAACAGATCAGGTGATTTTGTAGGTGTAAAAACCTCTAATTTGTCTTTATAGGGATTAGATTGTGAAATCATTCAATATTTCAAGAAACCTCTTTGATATATTAGGACCAGAAGATGTGTCAGGGTTTGTTGTTGTTTCATTTCACCAATAGAGCAGCAGAAAGACAAAATGATTTAAAACTGGGATTAGCTTCTTATCATCAATCCCAGTTAGCATAATTGGTCTGGCCAACAACAGTCTTCGTCTCTATTCCTAGTGGAGGACTTATAGCTTTTATCCAACCCAGAATCTTCCCTAATTGGCCGGTTCTGATCTAAAGAACATATATTTTTCAGATTGTCAGCAACCCTGATCGGCAAGGAAATTGTTACTGCAGGAAGATAACCCCCAGATTTAGCTTTCTTTTTATTATCAGTGGGATTATCAATGAGATTAAAATTAGAAGAGACAGTTGGACAGTTCTCCTGCCACTGACACGTCTTGACTAATAAACAGATTCTCACCAGGTGAGAATCTGTTTCCAGTTCGCTTGGAGATTTTTCTGTGTGGAAAGGAACCAAACCGCTGGAAAAAGCGACAAGTTGTCAAATTTATCAACTGGATGCAGATCAAAATAAACAAAAAAATGTAACTACAGCCCTAATAATAGGGAAAAACAAATTGTAAGTTCAGTCGATTTATTGGCAACTTGTTAGGGATGATCAAGTTTTGAATATCACCAGAAATTCTTACATTTTCTCTCACAAAATAAAGCAACTTTCCAGATTTTTTCCCCTCCACATTTCTACTCTTAAGCTTGTCAAAAACCAAATAGAAAAGTGAAATATTTCTTTTCCCAAACTACTGAACCCGAAGCGAGATTCAGTTTTCTGGGATTCGACAGTAAAACTCAATATAGTGTTTTACACTCAATGTCCGTCATGCTGAGGAAAACGTTGCCAGACAAATACCAGAATCTGATTGTGGAAAAGTCTTGAATTTCGAAATGGGAAAACGTCCCTGCGAACCGTCCTCGGTGGCGCGTTTGACACACCGGGTCTCTGAATGAACGTCTGTGATTCCCTTTCGGTTTAGAATAAAAAGTCGCCCTAAATTTGGGCTTTAATCTAACAGCAGAGCGCATTAGGTCCAGTCCATTGAGTCTGTCTGCTTGTAGTCGTCTTTTATAACTCTCTCTCTCTGTCTGTGTGTCACTTCATTATGGCACTTTATGTGTAGTTTGTCAGATAAAAGGGCCTTTCTTCCTTCTGCTGCCTCCAACCACTGAGCTGCTTTTACTGCAATTAGGTCTGGAATGTGACTTTCCTGCTGGGCAGTATCATGGAGACACTGCTGTATTTAAAAAAAAAACTGTTTGTTTTGCACTTTCGTAGAGCTGTAATCTGTTTATTTGCCTTATGAGAGGCTTTCTTGCGTCTTCTATGAATGACAGAGGCGACACTACTTTGAGGAATAGACACATCATCAGCTGCTGTGATAGAAATGCTGTTGATAGAGCTGGTTTACAGTACTCTCTGTTTTGTCTAATCCCTCTGTAGGGTCGGGTTTCAGCTGCATCGTCAGTAGGAGTTAGACTGTGCAAACTCAGCTGCAGCTTAGTATTTTTTTCACTAAAACACCACATCGGAAAATCGTTTTATTATTTATATTCATCAACATTTCTTCTTACGTATGTTAATGACACATATCCAAACCAAGTTGGTCTTGTGTGAGCAAGAAATGCACTGATCCAATATCAATATCTGTATTGGTATCGAAATTCTCGCTCGGTGACAAAGTAGCCCAATCCATCAGAGCCGATCTTTTCAGTCTAATGCTAGACTTTATGTTGAATTATATTTAGAATTACTAATTGTAGTTTCTGAACCATTCGAAAAAATTTTTTGTTGCAGTTTATTTTTAATTTTTGACCCAGATAGCCCACCTATTTTTTTTATCATTTATTTTTCATTGGTTATTGTGCTCCTAATTGCACTGGCTGAACAGATTAAAGTTGTTTTTACATTTTTGGCCAAGTTTGTGCCACTATTGGCCTACTTAAGAGTTATACAATAAATTTGTAGTTTAGTACATTTATGTCTGTGTTTCAAAATGACACATTTTAGGTCAATTCAGCTGTTTTTTTATATCGGTTGATTCTAAACATCAGATCGGAAGGGAAAAAAGTGAATCGTGGCGTCCCTACAACAATGGATTACTAAAAAAATCCAGAGTTGCATCCCTGCAATAAAGCATTTTTTGAAAAACATTTTCCAGCACACTGGTTTTGCAAAGTACATGTTATCTTTTTAAAGCTTTCTGCCTGAACTGTGCCGTTGCTGTTTCTTCCCAGGCACCGCCGTCCATGGTCAGCACAGAGCAGAGGCAGCACGCTGAACATGTATTCCTCTCCTTCAGGAAGTCCAAGTCCCCGTTCGCCATCTGCAAGCACATCCTGGGTAATTGTCCAATAAAACGCTAAACTTGCGTAGTATCGCGGTGCACGAGAGACGTTCAGGAATCACCTTGCAGGTTCCAAACTGCGGGACCATGGTGACGTATTGAACCTGATTATCTTTTTCAAAGTTTGCTATGAGTCCTGGTGGTGTATTTCAGGGCTGCAACCAACAATTATTTTAGCATAATCGATTAATGCTATTCTGACAATTAATTGGATAAAAAAAAAGTTTGCCGCATTTTGCAGATTTTTCAAGGTAGTTTTTTGATTTAATATTAGCGGGGCTTTAAAAGGTGCAAATAGCTCAATTCCGTTTTTTATTATTTTCTTTTTTAATTGCCTAAAATGTAATAATGGCATTCCTTAAGTTCCATTTGTGGCAAAGGATGCATCTGCAGCTAAAAATACTTAAGATGAAAGAGGTTTTTTTTTACCTGAAAATGCAAAATGTGCATATTTTTGTACAGTTTTGGCTTAATTACTGCTGATTAATATATTTTAGTCTGTATGCTAACGTAAGCAATTAATCGATTATTAAATTAGTTGAAGATTTTATCATTGATCGATTCATTATGATTTATCTGATTAATCATTTCAGCTCTAATTAATTCAGAGCAACTTTCAAATATTTCTTGAATTAAAAATAATGTCTAAGGATAAAAAAATCCCATCAACGACATTTTGTGGTAGCAATGAAGATAAACTGGACATTCTGTAACTGATTTGTCCGATTAATCGTTTCAGACCTGTTTTATGTAAATGTGCCAAAGCAGTGAACACGTTTCCCTTTACTTTCCTGCCCACACGCCGTCTTAATTCGCTCCCTTTGGACGCTTTCCGGTTTTGTAACGCCTTCTTTCTGCCTCCTCGCGTTTCCCCCTCCAGAGACGAGCAAGGTGGACTACGTGCTATTCCAGGCAGCCACGGCCGTCATGGAGGCCGTTGTGCGGGAATGGATCCTGCTGGAGAAGACCAGCATCGAGTCCCTCCGGGCGTTCCTCCTCACTTACGTGTTGCAGAGACCCAAGTGAGTAGGAAAGAAAGAGGAGTCTTTGTTGGATACTGTCTTCTGAGTTTCATGCACTCACATTCTGCATGCCAGTGATGTATCCAGGCAGTTTGATTGCTGATAGCATGTCCAAACGTTAAAGTTTTACCAAATGTTTTAAGCATAGTTTGTGGTGGAAATATCTTGGTGAACCTGAAATAACACAAAATAAATCACAAGTAATATTTTCACATGATAGGGTAAGTAAATAGTGTCTACATATTCTGCCGGTAGATTATTACACGTTTTTCCCATGTTATGAAAGCTCCCAGAGCTGGATTGAAAATCCAGCGGCGTGTCTTAATCCTGACTTTGTGTTTGTGTTGAGCCTCTCTGTTGTGAAAGCTTTTCTAAACTCAGTGGATAACAGCCCCTCCGTTCCTCTGCACCTGCAGCCTACAGAAATATGTCCGTGAGCAGATTCTGCTGGCTGTGGCCGTCATCGTGAAGCGAGGCTCTCTGGACAAAAGCATCAACTGCAAAGGCGTCTTCCACGAGGTCGGCCAGCTCATCAGCAGCGGGAACCCCACAGTGGTAACAGAGACGCACGCATGTCAGCTTTCACTGATCCACGCCACTCGACTTGGCTGTAAAGGAAACGATGCCTCTAATGTTAAATAAATGCTGTCATTGAAATTCTGGTAGTACGTCTGGGAAACATTTTACCCAGATGGATAATTAATCCTTCGAGAATGACATTCATGCATCACAGATTTCAGCAGCAGCCTTATTTCTCTGTGCGTGTTTTCAGGCTTTATGTGAGGATTCTGTGCTCAGACAAAGAGACTGATTTCTGTTGTTATTATTCTGTCTTAATATTTTTAATTGTATTTTAATTACACAAAATGAACTGAAGAAATGTAGTCTGGCAATAACAACAATAATAATAAAAAAACCTAGGTTCCATGTTGTTATAAAATTAGAAGACTTTATTTTTCAAGTATTTTGAAAAAATACTTGAAAAATACTTGAAAAGCCCTCGACACCAGTTGGTGTCGAGGGCTTGTAAAATAGAAAATATCACTGCACATTTAGAAAACGCTGACTAAGTAGCTCTATATGTACGTTGCAACACGTTCATAAACATTATCACAAAAAAATCTAAAAATGAGCACATCCTGGCTAATTGTCCACCCATTTACATTTGACAATCAGCATCCAGCTTGTTCCCCTCATAATAAAGTAAATTCCTATTTCAGCCCAGTAGATGGCACTACTGTGCTTGTGCTTGAATTTAAATCCCAAAGAGGGAGAAAGTTATGTCAGATCCTTACAAAAAAGGTATTTCTGAAGTCACAAATTACTTTAAGTTACACTTTTTAAATGACATTAATAGCCATTTTTCTCTGCAAGTTGACTTAATTTCTTTGCACATTATCTATTTGTTGATCATAACCAGGGGATCAGTAACTGCTAACAGTTAAAGCCTTTTGATAAATTTAACTTTAGATTGTATGTGCGGGGTGAAAATATAGAGGACTTTTATTATTAACCCTTTAAAAGCTTTCTTGCCACTGTTAGATGAAGGTTAATGAGGCAGTTTTTCCTTCCTCTCTTCATGTTGCTTTGTGTGCACCCATGTTATAATCATATAAAGCAGCTGCCAAAGCCACCAGTTAAAGTGGCTCATGTGAAAATCTTCTAGTTGCTGAGACTCTTGATTGTATTTATTGACTGCTTTAATAACACCACCAGAAGTAAAGAAGAAGAATTGGGCTAGTACTAGATGAAAAGCTTTTAAAAAATAAATACATTTACAACTTTATTTGGTCCTATACGTTTCTGAAATGGACAAAATCTCTGAATTGTTGGAAAAACAACTGACAGATGGTTTAGTCAAATCTTAAGTTGTGTCTGAATTAAAGGTCTGCACCTTTCCAAGGATCGGTCTACGCAGACCGGCTCCTTCCAAGGCCGTGAATAAACTAAGACCGGAGGAGAGAAACGGTAAATTCGGACAGGTCTGACCTTCACCAACTGGCTCCGCACCCGTCTCAGTGTAACTCATGTTGCCTTGCAACCGTGACAGAGTGACTCAAAGAAGAAGAAAAATAAAACAACGGAGCTGAAGTTTGTGTTTTAGTCATGTATTACTCCTGATTTCTGTATTATTCTCCACCTTTTAGAGGAAAGGATGTTCCATAGTAAAAAAGAAATCTGTTAGTTTGATTCTAAAATGTTAAAAAATGTATTGCACACAAAAAATGACCCTAAAACTGAAAGCCAGCCCAAACTGTTACACCATAAGCTAATTGTTGGCTGATTTAGCACAAATGTTTGGGGTTTGATATATTGTGCAAAAACATAAAGTCTGCCTAATGAACTTAAAAGACATACCATTCTTATTCCATGGGGTTTAATTAGAGGTGCACCCTAATTATCGTATTTTCCGGACTATAAGGCACACTTGAGAGCCTTTAATTAGATTTCTTTTTTAAAAAAGGCCCTATGATCCGGGGCACCTTTTCTATTGTTCTGGAGTGAAACATCCCCCTCACAATGGATTAATTCTAGTTGTGCTTTCTAACCTCGAAGCGATTTGTGAAGTTCATGGCGCTCTGTCAAAATGTTTGTTACGTTACGTAGTCAGGCTACCATAGTCAGGAGTGTCTCGGAGTAATACACACTGTGCTTTTACTGACTGAATTACCTTCTTTTTTTTTTTAACTTAACAAAAATTGAAACTAGACCATTCATTAGCACCTTTTAAGCCAGTGCCTGTTTTAGTGCGAATAATGCAGTACAGTTTTCTGGCCCATCAGGACTTTTAAACAACCTGACGTGCCGATTCCGATTTTGACCCATATCTGGTTTTTTTATCTGAAATGTTGCAAAATGTAGCAAGAAAGTTGCTGAGTTGACAACAGTGGTGTAGTTACCTCTTTGCTGAGGTAGATGAGATTAGTGGTTAAGATCAGCTTCATGTGTAAGTATTAGCCGATCACAGGTCTCCCAAAGTCAAGAAAATTGACTCAAATAAATCATCTGGTCCAAAAATTGGTGCACCCCTAGATTTCAGGATGTCTGCCAACCGTTCCAACTAAAACAAACTTTTTTTAACGGCACACTTTCCACAAGGTTTAGGAGAGCAAGTTCTTCCTGAAGCACAATTTTGAGGTTTGACACTGATGTTGGATGAGAAGACGTGGCTTAAAGTCATTACGAAGGTCCATATTTTTCTGCATAATGGTGCATGAAGGGACTGCCATTAAAGCATTGTAAAATTATTTGCACACCCTTCCTGAGCTAATCAGAAGGTCACATCTTCTGCCCTGCAGCAAACCCTGGCCTGCTCCATCCTCACCGCTCTGCTCAGCGAGTTCTCCAGCTCCAGCAAGACCAGCAGCATTGGCCTCAGCATGGAGTTCCACGGCAACTGCAAGCGCCTCTTTCAGGTTGGCTTCCCACCTCGATCTACTTATTTTTTTCTCCACCCCTACCGCTGCAGACAGACCCCTCTTCTCTCTCATCCCCCTTCAGGAGGACGGCCTGCGTCAGATCTTCATGCTGACCATGGAGGTGTTGCAGGAGTTCAGTCGCAGGGAGAACCTCAACGCTCAGATGTCCTGCGTCTTCCAGCGCTACCTTGCTCTAGCCAACCAGGTCCTGAGCTGGAACTTCCTGCCTCCAAATCATATCCTTTGTTAGCTGGAAGAATGATTATTGATGCAGTTTACTGCATCAACAAGGGGTTTATGTCAAATGGAGAGTCGGTGGTCAAGCATCACGGAAATCCATAGGACTTACTATGACGTTGGTGTGAGATAACAAACCTTTGTAAGGTTTGTTACGTCACATGCCATGGCCCTGCAAACGGCATTAGCTTCTAGTCAGGGAACCCTTTACAAAAGCCAACGCTACAAAATATGTGAAGAAACATCAACGTTTAGAATTGTTTGTGTCTCATTTTCATTAACAGTAATTATTACATTCGTTTAGCGTAAATTCCACCTGATACTTTCTGACTTTCCACTGAGTTCTGTTGACATAAATACCTTGCTAAGGTAGCTAATGTTTTTGGGTCTTTCGTGGGTAAGCACAACTTTAACAGCAGTCGGCTGGACAATCTTCGTACATATGACGATACGGGTCTTAAATTCCACTCATAAAGCTCTTGAATTTAAGTTGGTGAAACCTGGTGTATGTGTTTGTGTCTTTAAATACACGTTGCCTCCGAGATGCACATCTGTCAGCAGGTTTTGCTTCGTCGTTCGCGTCTTGTGCACACGTCCGTGTTACGTTCGCAGTTGGCTGCATTGTTGAGCAAACTGAGGCGTTCTGTCGGAGTGCTTGTGTGCTCACCCCGACTCATTACGACTTTAATCCCCACAGCCTGGCATCCTCTCGGCCTGTCTGAGGAGGGGATCTGGAGTGGCGCTTGCTGCCAGCCAGAGCCATGGATCATTTTCAAAGAGGCGTCTCCGGGTGTCTACTTCACCCCCTCCGTCTCATTCCAACAGCACGGCAGCCCCGCCTTGGCTTGTCAAGGCTCCCCTTGGTATGCCAGGCACGCTCCACCCGATTTGTGTTCTCAAAGACCCGCTTTTATCTTTCAAAGTTTATTGATATTGATTTTTGGAAAGGAGTTTAATTTAGTTTTATTGTTGCTGCATTTTTATGAAGCCGAGGGAACAGCAGTTGTTGTTTCTGGTCATTTATTTTTTTCTGTTTTAGTAAATGAAATCATCTGTTGACTCTTGATTAGTAGTGACTCTACTTGTTTTCTGAGCTGAGCGAGTGTGAGAAAAAGGAAAAGTGGAAGTGGAAGATTATCATTTCTAGCCTTAGCCTTTTATAGAAATTAAAATCTTACTTGATTTAATTTTTCACTTCAACTCTATCAAAACTGAGTTCCCTGAGCGTTTTACACGCGTTGAAGCGCATATTAACATTAAACACAATAGCTTTCATGGCTCTGAAGTCGGTGTGTGTTCAGTTCCTCGAAGTTCATGATTTAATCATCGGCTGAACAGAAATGAATGAAGCAGAAGTCGCTGGGTAACTCCTGAGCACAGGGATCTTTTTCTGCTGGTGTTGGGTTCACTTAAATAGAGGCGTTCTCTCCTCTTCATGTTGACTTGTCGTAAATGTTGACTACCGTTTCAGCCCATAAAAATAGCTCACGACTTCTTAGATCAAGTGGCTTTCCCCTTGAAATCCGCCGTGCGTGTGAAGTCCTGGAATGCCTGAGCTGCTGCTGAAACGTGGAACAGATTGATGAAGACCGTCGGGGAGCGCCGCAGCACACCTGCTGCTGGACCTGGTGTGGTGTGAACCGAACACACCATAGATTGGGGGCCGGACGTCTAAGACGTGCTCCCCCGCGCGTCACTCCACACCAGGCTGGACTGCAGACGGGGTCACGGTCAGGCCTCAAGGCCCCAAAACACTGTCAGACGACTCGACAGCTTCAATAATGGTTCATTAACCTTTGTTTTCAGCCACTGATTATACCGTGCAGATGGAACTGGTATATGAGAGAGAGCCTCTAAAACCCATGTGTCAGTTTCAGACTTTTCTTTTAATTGCCCTCCGGGGAGGAAAGTCTCAATTCCAGTTATACAGGGCGACTCTGACTCAGTGGGAAGATTTGTCATTTTACAATCGGAAAGTGGTACGTCTGATTCCAGTTTCCTCCTACCAAGTTGTTTATTGCATTATGATTTTTACTGGCTTTTGGTACGTCTCTTCAAACCAAAGTTTAGTCGTCTTTGGCTGCTGCTAATGCTCTCTACTCAGACAATTCAGACAACAAATTCACTGAGAATTAAGACAATCGCAATAAAACATTGAGGACACATGATGTTTTCTCCATTGTTCTTGAAATATGTTTAAGTCTTTTGATTACCACAAAGTTAGGTTTTTGGTCAGCAGGTCGTCCGATTGTTGGAAATATTGGGTGCATGGTGGTAAACTTTGTCCTTTGGGTGGACGTGAGTGAAGTACGCCGAAGTATGTTGGTGCTTTTTAAGTGTTTTTTTCCTGGAAAAATTGGAAGAAATTGTACCTTTGGATCAGGATTTGCAAAGTGCTGACTATCTGAAAATACTGTTATTTACGGATATATATAAATTATTTTTTTGTGAGATGTTGACACAGTTGTGGATCATTATGTCTTGATGATTTGTGGGTCTAATCTGCTCTGACATTGTTTTCAAGGGCTGAAAATGAGGGGCTATTGATAAATCGGCTTAGAGATTGCTAAGGTATGAAAATCAGCCACTCCTCCATGAAACTAACACCACCACCTGTGCACACAGACCAAAAAAAATCAGTATTGACCACAATCGAAATCCGCATGTCAGGCTTTTTAAAGATCGCGCTCGGCCAGAAAAATGCATCCTTACTGAAAATGAACCGAGATTCAGCCAAAGTCTCAGGGAAAGCGGCAAAAGACATTCAGACAGTGAGAGAACTAATGAATGACCAAAACCATTTTCAAATATTACACCAAAGTCTTATTTACTGAAAACTTTGGGACAAATCTGTGTGGGCCCCAATGGGGAACACATGTAGTCAAGTCCATATAACCTGTTGTTTAGTTAAGTTGAAGGTTTCTTTTCTTGTGCATGTCAAATTAAATTTAGTTCTACAGGCACAAACAGATATAAACTGAGGATTTCTTTGTTTTCTCTTTTGGTGTTTTGTTTTGGGGGGTTTTTTGCGTCATTTTTTTTCCAGTAGTTTTTCATGTTTTGCTTCGCGCATTGCAATCATAAAGCCAGATCACCGCAAGAAATGTTTGTGAAACTGAAAAGACTGGAAAACTTTTTTTTCTCTCACGAAGGTAACGTTACCTCAATTTCTGCTGGCTGCCTCCCGTCTCTTTATTTCTTCCCTACATGAAGCCAGAGAATTTCATGGATGGTGTAGAAACAAAAACAAGCCCCCAATCAGGAGGTACACTGGAAAAACACAATCTTACCAAATATTTGTTACTAGTTGCTGGTGCAAATGTCACCAGTAATGAGACAAAACTAATTCACAAATAACTTTTGAGCAATATATAGCAGCTTGTTTTAGGTCAATAATTCCTTAATATTTATATTAAAAAGTGCTGGATTATTTAATCAATCCCACATTATAAATGAGATAATCTGTTAGGAAAACTAGTACTTTAAAAAAAAATCAATATCAAGGAATTATAGACTTAAAACAAGCTTGCTGAAATGTCACTTGTTTTCATTTTATTTCAAGTGTACCATGAAATGTGCACTAGAAACGAGACCAAAAATGCTATTTTGCTAAGATTTAGTGTTTTATTTTTTACAGTGTTTGCTTGTGTTGAGTGGATGCCGGCGTCGGAGCGTCTCGGTTTTCACATCAGCTCTCCTAAGGTCGCGCTCTGGGCATTGTGGCCGCGAGGTTAGGGTTAGGACTGGGTATGTGTAAGTTGATGCTGACTGTTTGCCTTGGCCCTGACCCACCATGGAGAATCCTAAACGACCACTATCTAAACAACAGTGGGATGGAGTAAACAGCTGATCGGAAAAGCTGGTGGATGTCCGGGCCGCTCATTCATTCTCTCATTGAAAGAAGGCACAGGGTGGAGTCTTTTTAAATTACGATAGAGTGCAGTTTATCAGGGATTTGCGAGCGCTCACTCATACGGAGAAAGTATTCGGCTCATGTTACTGCATTACATAGATTTCTCCTCTTGGATTCCAAAGGGGAAAAAAAGTGTCATGAAAAACCAGTGTGTAATTGCTTTATTATTGGTTCCCCCCACTGGAAGCTGAATTGATGGCAACGTCTGCCTGAACAGATGGGAGAGGGCTCAATTGTGGGGGGAACAGGTCGCAGAGGAGGTATTCCTGGACTGTTATTCCACATGGCGAGGCTGCAGGGCGGTCTTGTGGCAGGATATATCACTTAAACCCCACCACGCGCCGTAGCATAGCGCTGCGGTCTTTGCATGGCCCCTGGCAGCCGCTCAACCCCCCCACCACTGGGCAGCGGGACCCTCCTCTGCGCTGATCGGATATAATGAATAGGGGATAGAAGAGAAGTCCGCTAATCCACCGATCCTTCAGCGTGAAGGTTGTTCAGGCTTGCAAAATGTTGAGATTACCAGGATCAGCAGGATGTTGGCTATTTAAAACTGCCACAAAATGCAGTCAGGTTGATTGATGCGGTTTTTGTGCAACAGCTGAAACCTTTTGAAGCATTCTGTTGAATCTGGAGAGAAAATGAAGTAGTTTATTTAATCTTGTCATGATGCAGGTGAACAAAACTGACTCTGACCCAAGGAGTGAGTTAGTAAAAAAAAAAGAACGAAAATTCAGATTTTTCAGTATTCTTAAACGGAAATTTTGTTTGATCAATAAAATCTATTTATCACCCAGCCCTACTGTAACCAGTTTATTTTTATTCATTTGATTGCTGCAGGATGGTTATAAAGTCAGCAGTGTTTCCCTTTACTGCGTGGGCCATAACATGTTAATAACATAGCATTTCTGTATTAAAATCAAAGAAACAGAATTTTTGTTTATTAGCTTTTTCAATTGAATTACAGAAACAAAATAACTTCTTGGACATATACAGACTCTTAAATGCTTAAAATCACATTCATTATGCTGTCTTTTTGGGAAAAGGATATTTTGGCCTAAATAAAGCTTCTGTGAAAGACCCTTTACTGGTCAAACATAAAGTTAACTAAGAAATCGAAGTTAAAGCTTACCACGTGTTTTTAAACAGCATCTAATTTAACACCTACAGACATCAATGAATTCACTTCCTGCTGATAAAGTTTTCATATGTGGAGCAATCTGATAAAATGCAAGGCTATTGTTTGTAAAATCAGAAATAAGATATGAAATTAAAATGACGCAAGAATGATCTTGTTCACATATTAAGTTATTACAAATGTTGATCACGCAATTTGTGTGAAGCGGAAAAAACAACGTATCCATTTTTGCTAAATCTATCTATTTCAATACACATCTCAGCGCAGAACTTTTCTATCAAAAAACATCAGTTTTTTTTGTTTTTTTTTTAATTGGTGTGTTTCCACGTAAATTCAGTTTAGCAATTTTATGGTTAATGGAAACTTAGCAACTCTGAACATCATTGTAAATGCTGTAAAAACAATTTGCCTAGGGAAATCCCTGATTACTTGCCGTCAAAATGACATACACATTTAGAAAAACATGAACAAAAAGGCTTGGAACAATTAAAAAAAAAAAAGTTTGATCCAGTACGTTACTTTTCGCATCGTCATGGTTCCACATTACATTTCTTTCTTATGCTTCAACTTGACTCCTTGTTTTCTTTCTGTTGTGCGTTTGAGAGTTTTGCACTTGTTGGCACCTTACAGGTCGCAAAACTCTGTGGTCGACCCGCCAGCGTCCTGCTGAACCCTAAAGGGCAGAAATGGACGATAAAATCTGTCACAGTTGAACGTACTGCGACGTACCGCTCCGGACTGTTGATGGCTGAGATATTAACTTTTATGTTTACACATCTCTGTGATTGCAGACTCGACAACTCTTTGTGAGAACTTTCA
This sequence comes from Poeciliopsis prolifica, assembly GCF_027474105.1. Lineage (NCBI taxonomy): Eukaryota > Metazoa > Chordata > Actinopteri > Cyprinodontiformes > Poeciliidae > Poeciliopsis > Poeciliopsis prolifica. Next base: position 1,552,675 of record NW_026562382.1, read on the forward strand.
TTGTGCGGGCTTTTTCACTTGCATTTGATTGAAACTTGTGGTTGGTGGTTAACACGGGCTGAGTTACCCTCTCTCTGTCTCTCTCTTTCTCTCTCTCTCTCTCTCTGTGTGTGACAGTCTGTCATTACGTCTCGTCTTTGGAGTGGAAAATTGACGTGTCACATTAGGTATTCTGGAGCCTGCTGGAGTGGTCGAGATAGTAGCAGGTGATGTCTTTTAAAAACCCACAAACCACAGCCACATGTCGTCGTCACTCCGGGTTCATTACTCACCGTGTTGGAATGACAAACACACACAGACCGGTTCCTTTTTCTGGTTCTGATGGGGTGGAAACTAAACATTCAGAACTTAAGTTAAATTCAGTTAATGCAAATATTAGCAATAGCTTATGCTATATTTCAACTGGATAGTTGTATTTGCATAGAAAGGTACTGTCTTCAAGAAGTAAATCATGCAATATTGAATTTCTCAGTTTTTTTAAACAGACTTTTGGTGCGTTCACACCAAATGCGTTTTGCATTCTTGGTACATTTACAGTTACAGGCACGTCAAGGACCCATAACGGTGTGCTTCGAGTGTCTATCGCGACGTGACTTGAAGTGTTTGGACTGTTATGAGCTTTTTAAGCGTCAAATATATCGTGCTCCAAATGATTATGCAAGTGATATTTTCTCCGATTTTCTTAAATGATCAATGCAAATGATGGTCAGTATAATTTTCAAGTCATGAACTATTGCAGTGTAAATTTAATTTTACTGAACAAAACTCCCCATGAGAACAGTATTTATTTGAAAAATAAAAAACTCAAAATGCACTGTTCTAAATTATTATGCACAGCAGATTTTCTGAATATAAAATATAGGTTGTAAAGAACCTATAAATTAGTTGAATGTGCAGCATTAGGAAGTCACAGACCCTTTCTCTTCCCATATTGCTTGAAACCTGTGGCCTGCTTAATAATCGGAACATCCTTCTTAAGTAGATTTCTTTTAATTGAGCTCACCAGACAAACTAATCAGCCCAGCTCTCTGAAATTAATTACAGTGATTCAAAGAGCCCTGACACACAATACCATCTATGAATTTAATAGCACAACAAAAAATGTAATCTTTCTGACACTTGAATCCAATTTGCATAATAACATGTAACACGGTGTAGACTGGCAATGAAAAACATTTAGAGCGATTTTGACTCTCCTCCACATAGATTTTGAATGTAAAACAGACATGCTTGATGCTCAAAATGTGTTTCGTGTGAACGGACCATGAAGCGTCTGCGTTCAAAGTGCAAATGCATTTAACTTGCAACGTCCCTTTCTTTAGACGAAGGTAACGTGTTTGGTGTGAACGCACCAAGAGAGAGATTTTGTTGGCGTTTCTTTTTATAGGCCAAAAAAGGAGCAAATAGCAGTGGAATGAACACACTTTGCTTGTTTGACTGAAAAGTTTGGTTTGTTTGGGGAAGTGTGAACGTGCAATCAAACTCAAAAAAGCCAAATCTGGTCCACCTGAAATCCGAATTCTCGACTTGGTTCAAGTGAACACTGGTGTGGTTCGGTTCGTGTGTACATATGATTGCCGAGTGGAACACAGGCCGCTCCAAAAGGTCTAGCGTTAGCGGGAGAAATTATTCTAGACACTAAAATCTGGCACCACTCCATTTTTGTTTACATTTTGCAAAAAAGGAAGCTGCGCTCAGGTCTTCTTATGAGGGTTTTTGTGTTGTTTTGTAGATTAGGTCTTGTTGTAGCGCTCCTACAGCTGAGGAGGGAAACAGGTTGGGCTTTTTCAACACACTGCAGTGTAACAGCAAACCCCAGCATCTGAAAATGTCACAAATGATGAAATTTTGGTCTCCAGTCAAACTGAGTTCACGGGGCTATCAGGTGTGGAAACGCATCCAGCTACCCCTCTCTCTAGAAGCATTTAGCTTGTGATCGTCTGCCACATACTCGCTATTTTTAAAGAGTCCTTCAGAACCTTAAACAGGTGACAACTTTTGTGCCCAAAGTGCGGCATGCCGTGTGGTCCTGGGGCGTGTGCGCCGGGGAGGGACCGGACTGGCGTCGGAGGAATGCGTGACCTTGTCGGCTTCTGCCGCCGTTTGGCTTTGATCAAACATTCCTGTGGAAGTTTCCGGCTTGTGCTGCACTGAGCTGCGGTTGGTGACCCCTGGTCTACTGCCTCCAGTATCTGCTTGGTTAGTGTCAGTCTGGTTTGATTAGGGATTGTAACGGGTCATCGTTTATTGGAAATGATTGACCCAACAATGTAAAACCCCGTCTGTAATCTTAAAATGTGTTAGAGTTGAGCGGGGTTTTCTAAACAGTCTTAGTAAATCATCAGAATATTTCACCCCCTAATAAAAATTACTTTTTATGCAGTACTCAGACACGAAAGTGTGAAATAATTTATCATGTATGAAATGGGTCAATGTCAAGATTCTTCTAGACTTGGTGTTAATTAGTGGTGGCGCATCTTAATCAAGGTTGCCCCCAGAAAACTTGCTCAGCCCGGCGGTCGGGACCTGCAGTCATTCATCCAGCTGCCCGTCGTGTTTTTGAATCAAAGAGCGTGTAAAGTTGGCAGGAAATTTGAAAATATCACTTGATGATTATGTGTGATTGGAAAATTAATACCTGAACACCAAGTATAAAAGTCTTAAAATGCAAACATTTTAAAAAGACTTAAATAAATAAGCAATGTTTAGCCTGGTGGCCCGCCAGGCTTATAATACACTGTGGGAAACCCTGCCTTAATAACTTCAATATGACTTTATAATATCCTGTGCGTGTCTCCAGACACACATTAATCAACTTACTGATCCCAAATATATAATTATTTGACTTTGAAAAATAGACTGTACATGGAATAAATACAAGGAGGCATCTGCATCAGGCCCTTACATATGGACGTTTTTGTTTTGTTGATGTTTGGTGAGTCGTAATAATTACAAGAGGCAAGATGTCTCTTTTGTGTGTAGAGTATTGTGGGTGTGTGAACTGTGTGAATTCATGCTGGTGAGAAACTGTAGCTTTAAAAAGATGCGCTTCAGTGAGCTTTGGTAAAGCTTGTTGTGGGAGTGTTTTTTTTTTTTTTAAGACGTTTTGAACAACAACGGGAAGTGTTGCGGTTGTGTAGTTACAGATTGTGGGTTTGAGAACAGGCCGGTTGTGGATGTATAAACGGTTTAAATAAGCACACTGCGTCTGCGTTGTGGCGACGGGCTAACACAGCCCACTTTGAGTTTTTACGTTAAATAGTTCAAGTTGGAGAATGGGCGATTAACTGAGAAGTTTTTGGTTGTTTTTTTTTAGATGATAGGGAGGGAAAAAAAACCGGCATGGATTTCATCTTGGAAAGTGGTCAGTCGGAAAGCCCCGGTGATTGGCCGAGTAGGGCTGGAGAGAGAGAACAGTAAGGAGCCTCGGGCATTTCTCCCAGAGGAGCGGAGTCTCAGATCTTAAGGAAACAGAGGAGAGAAAAGCGAGAGCACAAGCAGAGAGGCCGGGAAGAAGGGAAGGGGTTGAGCGAGAGGACAAGGAGCGAAGAGGCTGTCAGAGCGAGCGAGGGGCGGTAGGGGCTGTCATAGACTGGAAAAGTCAGGGAAAACACAGGAGGGTGAGAAAGAAGGACCCGCTTTAACTGCGTGGGCACAAGCTTGAGCAAATAAAGAGCTGAGGAAGAAAGGAAGACGACATGGAGCAGATCAGGAGGGGAGGCTGAGAAAACCCGACTCTTATTGTGAGAAAGAGATTGACGGGGTTAATGAGAGGAAGAACAAGTATCAAGAGGATTCTCCCACAAACCAGACCTAACCACTGAGACGGAGCTGCTGCTTTCACTGTACTCCTCTTTCTCCTCCTATATTCTTCATCTTCTCCTCCTCCTTTTGTTGCTGTTATCGGCCTTAACCGGCGGCGAACCACTGGGGCGCCACTACATCGCCATGTTCGAGGCCACGCAGAACGTCACGCTGAAGCCCACGGAGTCCTGGAGGGAGGCGCTGCTGGACACCCGCGTCATGGACCTCTTCTTCTCTGTGAGTATCCCCACAGTCCTGGACGGGCTTTTAATTTATCGGGTTGGGTCGTCACATGCTTGTTGCAATTCTTGTCTCCTTCCAAATATCTTAATATTAGTCAAAACTAACTTAAAAGCAACTTTTCAGCAAGACTTGGGTGCCTGTTTTAAGTCAGTAATTCATTTATATTGATCTAGAAATATCAATTATGCTGGCAGATTTGGCAGAATATCTTGCTATAAAGTAAATAATCTGCCACTAGCACTTCTTTTTATCAAGATTAAGGCACTACTGACTCCTTCCTGAAATGTTACTTGATTTTCTTTTTTTGCACTGCAACTTACACAGTTAAAAAAAATATATAAATATAAAATTGTGTTTTTCCTGCTAAATTTGGAATATTTTCTCCACATTTCCATTAAAGTACTGGAGTATTCCTCTGCGGACCTCTCCGGAGTGGTTTGTTTACTTCATGTCGGGCTGCGAGTCCTGGTTTAACCTTCCCCCCCATTGGGGCTTTCTAAGTTTGTTCTTCTTCTGTGGCTTTCCTGAATGCACCATTAAGCAGATTTATAGGTGCTTTGCAGCGAGCTCGTGTTACTGTGTTACCGTTCAGGAGACCGCCCGGTGAAGCAAATGTGTATTTTAGTGCAGCGCGTTCAAAGAGGTGGCCCACGCTGGCCGAGCGCTCGCTGTGGAATAGAAGAGTGGAACAAACTGGTCAGCTCCTCTTCCAGTAAGCATCCGTCCAAAACTTCCAGCTGCCCATCGCCAGATAGTGCTCCTCCTCTTAACGGCCTCCAGACATATACTACTTTTTTTTTTCCTTCTTTCAGGTCTTATCTTAGTTCACAGAATAGTTTGAGGAGGACACTGTGTGCATCTTGCCAAAATCGGATAAATTGGCAGAAGGTGAGCAGGAAGGAAATTGATTCTCACCACCGTTCACAGTGGTTTTCATTCAACATGATGGAATTTGATTAGGGCTGCAACCAAGCACATTGTAGTTAACTAAAACGAGCAAAAACAAGAATTGAAAAAAAAAATCATTTTTGTTAACTGAAATGACTAAAAGCGGTAAATAATGTGGAAAAACTATGACTATGTGTTTATAAAACTAACTAAAACGTACTGAAATTATAGATATAGCTTCCTTCGTTTTTGTGTTCATGAATCTATTTATTAGTCTTTCAAGCTGATATGAAATAGATTTTTTTCCCCCTTACATACCAGCAGTTTACGTCAGCTATTGGCGAATTATGGCACACCATTCTCCTCACAGCAATATTTAGGAGAAACACCTAAATTTTGTTGTTCATCAAAAATTGAATACGTTTTTGAAAATGGTATCTTCAGTTACCATTCATTGCACAATTGATGTTTGCATAATCGCAATACAATACTTTCACTTTTTAGAATTTTGCACCTGAAAATTAATCGCAGTATGAAAAAACTAAAACTACAACTAAATTTAAACTGAAACTAATCAATATTTAACTAATAGTTTGTAACTAAAACAAGCAAACACACTCTAAAAAACTGACTTAGATAAACAAAGTCACAATGAAATACAGCTAAACTATAATCAAAAACCCAAAACCATTTTATTACCCTGGTGGCAACTAAATGATTATTTTATAATCGATTAATTGGGTCTGCAGATTTTTTATTGAACCACTGAATCCTATTTATACAATGTTAGAAATACTTTAAAAGATGCAAATAAACAATTTGTCTTCTTTTTAAAAAAGAGAATAAAAATTTTATTGCATTCTTTTTGTGTACGGATGGTCAGTTGTAGAAATGGATGGATCTGCAGCTGAAGCACTTCTACTGTCAGCATGTAAAAATCTCAGCCCTTCCTGCTCAACACATCACTGCACCAATATCAATAACCAGAGCAAAAGGTGCTTAATTGGAGATTTTCTTTTAGCAGATTTTCATCTTTAAGGTTTTATTTGTAGAGTTTGGCTTAATTAGTTCTCAGTGTCTTTTTGGCGTCCATATGCTCCAGTTAACAATTAATCGATTGATAAATTGGTTGGCAGCTCAATAATCAATTAATCAAAATTAATTTGATTAATCGTTTCAGCCCTAGATTTGATCCCAGAAAAGGACGAAAATCCACCTGATAATTAGTTAGATGTTTACTCCAAGTAAACATCTAATCAGAACCAGCAGACATCCAGCTTTCCGCTTTTTACAGTCAGTGAACGCACCATATAAAAACAGGGTTATTTTCGATATTAAAGGTTATTTTTAAAAGTCAAACACGTCATTGAACGTTACATACCTGGTCTGAAAGAATAAGATGCATATTTTACACAGTTTTATTGAAGTTAGTGTATTTCGTACAACTGTAATGGAGACACTTTTTTCGCATCGTACGAGTCGCGTTATCAAAAACCGGACGCCCCTACTGGCTGAAAGGACGAAGACGACGACAGGAAGTGGTTGGAGGATGATGGCGCCGCATGTTTTTTTTTATTTTATGACTCACAATGGGGACAAACTTATTTGCGTTACGTTTCTTTTTTAATGGTGGGTTTTATGACACTGGTGGAATATCAGCTAAGTAGTAAGTGACAGAATCGGGATTTAATCTCCTCTGAAATCAGTTCCAATCAGTTTTGTAATGGAAACGTAGCTGGTGACGTCATTCAGTCACAGCTCAGGATCTTCTAGAGGAACATTTGATGACTTTTAGTGAGGAGTCAGACGACAGCGACGTCTCCGGTTGTGAATGAGATCAGCGACGGCGCATGGAAAGCTCGATTGTCCCCGGCGTCCGCCTGCGAATAAAAATGTTTGTAATTTTTCTGTCGGTTCTTTGCGCTGCTGGAATCTGCAGGACATGTTTTGTGTTGGTGTCAGTTTCCAGGCCTCTGGTTTCAGCTCTCGCTGTGGTATTTCTAGTAGCTCAACTGTTTGTTGTTGTAAGGCCGCCGCCGCGCCATCAGCTGCCTGTGTGAGTGAGTGTGTGTGTGTGTTGTACCTTCATCATCATTGTGTTGGGATGCATTTTTTGCGTCTGCCGGTTTGTGTGTGTTGTGTTTAATGGTGTCCTTTGCTGTCTCAGCTGCTGTGTCTCCTCAGCTGTGTGAGGGGGGGGTGCGTGACCCGGGTAAGTGTGTGTTGAGGGGGGTCCTCAGACGCACGTGCCATCAGGGTCGATGTCCCTTGCCGACCAGTGGCAAGATTACAGCCTGGCCCCAGGATTAGGGGCCCCTGTTAACAACCCCAGTAACCTTACCATAACACACTCACCCTGGCTCTCTCCCTCAGTGGGTGGACGTCTGTCGGCCTACATTACACACCTCCTCTGCTCCTCTGCCGTCTTGTTGCAAGCTAACGAGAAACGGTCGACTGTTTCATGCAGCTTCTTATTATGCTCACCAAGGTTTAATTATCGCTACTTCATTTTCCCTTGATGGAGCAACTCGGAAAATCCTGAAAGTGTTTTGCGTTTCAGCTGCCACCAAGCAACTCGTTGTCTTTGCCGTGCAAAGCCAGGTCTTAGCGTCAACCTGCAGGAAATAGGTGACAAACCTGTGTGCGGCTGAAAAATGTTACTTGTGCTGCTCTCATTTTAAAGACGGATGTTTTCGGAGGTCATCATAGATCCCCTCTGACCCCCAACATTTACAAAGAATAAGCAGATTTGGTGTCAGTCAGCTGTTTTACAAAACCTCTAGAGGCATAAATCCAGTACAATTTCATTGATAGATTTTTGGGGGGGATTTTGTTCATGACATGTTGATCTCTGTTGAACTTTCTTTAATAAAAAACAACAACATAACTACATAAACAAACAGTAATATTGCAATGATATGCAACTTTAAACTACAATTGCTACCACAATTGACTGACGCCATAATTCATTTGAATTTGTAAATGTGGACCGGATGATTGACCTTTGATGACCTCTGGGAACATTTATCAATATTTTCAAATTGACAGCAGCACAAACCAAAAATCTTCCTGCACCAAATTTTGTTCAATTTGAAGAACACGGGTTTAGGGACTTTTCCTTTCTTTTTATGGATCATGCTCGAGGATGACTAAAACTCACTCATGTGAAGGATCGTGGCCTATTTTTCCTTTTTTTTTTCTTTTGATTATTGACTGCAGCATTTAGAGAGCACAGTCTATCTTATCCTTAGTAATTTTTACAATCCCTGTACGTTTGAAGGCAGCTTTCCTGTTTGAATGCCTTTCATCGTTTTAGTGGCACCTATTAGTGTCTAGATTTATGAACGCTATTTGCGATGCTGTAAAGTTTTTACATGCAGTGCGACCATTACGTTATGACTCCTGACATGAATCAGCAGCACTTTTCAACCTTCTGCTAACAGTATGGGAATAAGGGCGAAATGGAGTATTTTATTACCACATTAGCACTTTTGTGATTATAAAACATAACTGTGCGGTCATCAGAAACTGCGTACTCTGAACCAAGGGATGTGCAACTGAGCAGGATGTTTAATGTGCTTGGTGCATATTTGACAACAGACTATTTACAGTATCGGAAAAATGAAGGCAGTGCAGAAAACAGATGCTCAGTACAATCAGGAACGTTATTTGAAATGAATAAAACTGTGTAAATACTAACAAGGATGTAAATGCTCATTGATTTTCTTGGCAGCAGTGACGTGCAAATTTTTTGCCCTGGCAAATTTAAACTACAAAATGTATTAAAGTACAATTGCTTTTTTTTTATCCTGTGCAAAATTTTCTTTTCAATGAAATTTGTACGTAATTAAAGATGCAAAATATCAAAAGTGATGCAGACTGTTGTCTCATTAGAACAAAAACAAAACAATCTGTGACCCATAAAAAATGTGGAATTTTTTTAACCAAATCTTTAGCATTGCTGACTTATGCTCAGGGGCCTCCAGGCCACACTTTGGACACCCCTGCAATAGAGTCTAACAGCTGCTGGGAGGAAGGAGCTCCTGTGACGCTCCTTAGTGCACCTGGGATGCAGCAATCTGTCAGCGAAGGAACCGAACCTGATCTGACCTAAACACAATGACTCTGCACTGAACTGACATTCTTTAAATCGAGCTGCACTGTTATAAACATCCATTGTATTTTCTAGGTCACTATGGCAACAGTGTTGTCAGGAGCAAAGAATCAAAAACCGGGTATGTAATAGATTTGAAATTAGCTTTTATTTCCAGGGTTACGCATGAGGGGAAAGCGGTTTCTAGCTAATCTGTGCGTTTCGTGACGGGAGCGGCAGTAAAACCTGAAGTCAGTAAACTAATACTGGGGTGAGATCATTATCGATTGTGTTATCCAGACCCTGGAGCGTAGATCTGTGTTGTCAGACAGAATAAAACATATTTTCTGGAAACGCGTTTAAGCGACAATGCAATGTCTGTCCAGCTTGAAGAGACGTTCACAGCCTCATAATTATCATTCTGTCCACTATGAAAACGAGCCGAGGTACAGAAGAGAATGTGAATAGGGCTAAATGTGGAACAAAAAAAAAAATCAGTGCATCAAATCGAAAGGAAATGAGAGGAAGCCGAAGAGAAACGGTGGACAGGAGGAGTAAAGAGGGGAACTGTGGATGCGATTGTAAGCGGCAGAGCTTTTACGGGATAAATGGTCTGCTGGAGATTGGAAAGTAAGCACACGTTTATTTTTCCTTCAGAATAAATGCTAGCTGCTTTTCAACACCACAAAAAAAAAAGAACGGGAGTGATAGGGGGTGGAAACAGATGACAAAAGACATTCACACTAAATCTTGTAATCGATGCTTCAACATCATGTTTTTATTCCTGAGTGGGAGAGCAGCAGTTTTAGGGAGGGAAGAGAAATTGCGGATGCAACACAATCCATCGACAGTAAAACAATAAATGATCCAGAACCCTGCAGTCGTTTTTAAAAAACGACTCTGGTTTTGCAGCATGATGTCATATGTATTTAAATGATTCTTTAATTTCCCCTGTTCAGTTTTGATTTCCAAAATTAAAAGTGTTTTTAAACACGACACTAAAATTGGTCTGAGAAATAAAATGTGGGCTGAAGTAAACAAAAAGAAAACACACAACAACCCCTTAAATATTTGGAGTCTTTCCTGCTATTCAGTATCCCTTCAGAAAACACATTGTTTTGTTTTTGGTCTGATAATGATCTCAGATTTGCCCATCACAGGCTGTACCATATAAAACTATATGTCGGATTAATTTAGGCAGCAAGAAGAATGAAAATTGCTGCTCTTTATTGGCTTGGCATGCACTTGTCCCCACAAAGGGAGAAGACTGAGGCTGGTGTTGTAAATGTTTACTCAAACAAACCCAATCGGCGAGGAGATGAGGCTGCAGCAGAGCCCTGCAGGCGCACAGTAACACAATCTGAGAGGGAAGGCGGATGGTGGGAAAGACAATAAGTTGGAAGCGCGGTGTTGATTTTAAAAAAAGGACAGAAAGATGAGCCTCTTAGCCCCCCTGTGGTAACAGACACCAGGCTTTGTCTGCTATTAATATCGTTGGCACCGGCTCTCTTTCGCTCTCTTTTTATTTATTTTTGTCAACCCTCCTCTTCATTTACTTTACTGCGTAATATCTTTTTCTCTTAAATTTTTCCAGTCCATTTCCTCAGTGGGGTAATCATTATTTTACATTTATTTATACTGGAGAGTATAAGTAATTACACTTTTTTAACAAAGTAAATTTTCTTAGTTTTACCAGTTTTTGAGTTTCAGTACTCAATGTCTCATGTGAATTGGAGTCAATTCAGATGCCAATTTGATGGAGTCAATACAATAATTCAAAGCATGTAAAATGCACAGGCAACTTTGATTTAATTTGCATTCTCCAAAGCTACAAAAACTCTTAAGATTGTATGTAGGCCTGCCACAATAACTCATGATAAATTGTCCCAGTAATTATCGCAGTAACCTATAATAGCGATACCACTTTCATGTAATATATTGACGGTAGCATAACAATGCAAGTTTGCTCTCTCGGAGACCAGCAAACTTTGATTTTGTAAAGATCTCTCAGCGCTGGAACTGGACTTTTAAATATCCAAAATAAAACACAAATGAAAACCACACACAACTGAAGCCATAAATAAAATGGATTATGAAGACTCTGTAAAGAAAATTGACCTTCAGAATATATGAATCATCAAAATGGGAATTATTGAGCTCATTGTGATTATTTGCTTATTCCGACAGGCTTGGCTATATTTCCCAAATCCAAAGTGAAAAGTGGGCAAGAGCGCCACAACCACCACGTTGACTATTGACCAGCTAACATCTGTTCCTTCAGCAGCAGATATCCACAGAGGATATAAATCCTTCTACTTGCTCACAGTGGAGCTGGATTCAGCCAGTGGCTTTTCTCTTATTTCCTTGCTGGGTTATTCTTTTCCTTTTTTACAAACTGATGAAGCTGCTGTTAATCCAGTGTGCCGACATTCTTTGAAGGTGTAATGTCAGACTTTCTTCTCACAAAAACGTTGCGATGCCTCCAGCACAGATGTCGGCGATAGGCTTCTTAACTTGCAACAATCAAAGAATCGATCTTTCTTATTTGGAATAAATTACATGAAGTAACTTCAGCCCTGTGAGAAAATAAAATCTGCATGTGAGAAATACGTAAACTTTAAGTCACATGACCAGCCGCGTCGTGGATTACGCGTACAATGTGGATCTTGTCAAATCCACTTTAGCCAGAATCTACCTGGGTTTAGGTCTCCGCTGTGACAGGTGTGGTACTCAGATATGTTTAGGGCCTTATTTGGGAGGCCTTTCACTTCCTGAATAAGGTCTCTGACCTTAAACTGACCCGTCACTCGTTAGAAGAGTAGTCAAGATACAAAAACTTTAACCTCAACAAAAATACCAAGAGGGAAATAAAAAGTCATACTCTGTATTTTAGATTTTAAGCATCAACGTTGTTTTAGTAGGATGTGGTTCTTTATAAAACGTACACAGCATATTCATCAGAGGCTCTGGGTTTTGTAAAACTCTGAATTTTAGTTTATTTTTGAAAAGCAAAGCGGGTGTAGGGTTTTCTTTAATCTTCAGCTGTGGCTGCTACTTCCTTTAAGTGAAAACAGAAGAGTAAAGCTGACCTTTCACCCCTCATTTTGGAGTTTAGTAGACATTAGTAGAATATGGAAAAGTTGAAACTGCTGTACTGCGTAGGGATGCATTTTGTTTCTCTTCTGATCCCGATATCTGACGTTTAGTATCGGCTGATACTAAACATACAGAATTACACATTTGATACGCCACACTTAAACAGCTTCATAAGTTTGGTCAAACATGCAAAAGCTTTCGTTTGTCCAGTTGGTGCAATTAAGACGATAACAATCACAATCTAGATTTTTATTTTTAATGTTTTTGATATCAGGATGGATGCAGACAATAATTGAGGATCGGTGCGCCTCTACTGCCGAAACCAAACCGAATCGAAGGACTTTTATTTTTGTTCACGTTGATATTTTCCTAATTCTTCCTCCCGCACCACCTCGCGCATGCAGAAATGCCCGCGCAGCATTCAGCGTGCCTAACTATAGGCAAACCCAAGGCGACTGACATTACTGCCGTGGTATGGCTCGTTTGCTGGAGCAGCTGCTTTTCCAGAGCTGGCGCTGTTCAATCTGTTGGCCTTGTGCTGCTCTCCCACTCCTCCCTCTCGCTTTCTTTCTCACTTACTCACCAGTTTGCCCCCATGTCCTCCCCCTCCACCCCCCGCCTGCCTCGTCTCCTCCTCCTCCCGCCGAGCTCTTCCAGAGGATGACTTCACGCTCTGGAAGAGAGCGGCGGCACTGGAGGCTACAGCGTGGCGGCTAGAACACGCTAGCATCCGAGCGGCGTGGCTCGCTACCAAGTGGGCAACAGGGCGGCACAGCTGGAGATCAGAAAGCGGAGAGAGGGGGAGGAAGAGTGTGGGAACGAAGCAGGAAGGAATCCGGAGAAGATTGAGTGAGAAGAGGAGGAGAAGGAGTGAAAAACAGAAGAGAAAAGGAAAAAGAAGAAAATAAGACGTGGAGGCTGAAAGTTTGAGAGCTCCAGTGATGGTTTTGTGTGCGAGGCACCGGCTGAAGATGCAGGCACTCTGGATTTATTAGGATGACAGTTCAGGACGCGGAGGAAGAAGCAGGGGGGAAAAAAGGAAGGAAAGAACTGGCCGATTCGCTGGAGCTCCGCACATCTGCACGGAGCCGTCAGTGGAAACACATGTTGCTGTGATGACTCGCCGCGGTGCTGTTGCTGCCCCCGCCGCGCTCCGTTCGCCCCTTCCTGAGCTTCTCCCCCTGCCGTCAGAGTGCGACGGCTCGACGCGGATCAATCCCGGGATCGCTTGATGCCATGAGACCGTGTCAGGCGGCGGTCTCTCTGTCCATCGCTCTCTCTCGTCGGGACTTGAATCTTTTCCGCTCAGGAGTTTAATTGACGCAATCTGAAGTGATCGATTGGAAACCACAGGGTCACGCTGCAGTCGGAGTAGCTGGATATTTGTTGGGGTTTTTTTGTTGCACCAGTGAGTATTAATCCTGCTCAACTTTGGTTGGATCGGATTCACCTCCGCTACAGTCTTTTCTGCTTGTGGAGGTTTGCCTCGCGAAGCTAAATATTGTCGGGTGTCGAGGTTAAACTATAATCAGAGCACAATTCACGTTAAATAAAACTTCCACTCACTTTTATATCCTTTCCTCAAAGAGTAAGGAGAAGTGTTTAAGAAACAAACTGGATTTGCTTTTTACATTTTTAAAATTGCCATTGTGTTAAGGAGAAAAAAAGTAATTTTTTTCCTTTAAGATTCTTTTTCCAACAATCTTTTCAGCAGCAGCTAAAAACGTAGCAAACAGTGGCCACGTCATTTCCTCTTCACACTCAATAAATGTTGGGCTGCAATTTTGTGAATTCATCACTTTTCTCCCATTTGGTGAAAATCAATCCGGTTTCTTAATACAAACCGGACAATTCACTACAAATGTCATCTTTACCAAAATTGTCTTTTCACTTCAAACGTACAAAAGTTGCAGTTAACCGTAGTGGTCAAACAGTGTATTAAGCGCATATTGTTATTCAAATGAGTTTTAATAAGTTTCGAAGGAAACCCAGCAGATTGCATTGAGGCATTGCATCTTTATATAAACTCTCACATAAAATCTAGTGAAGATAATAAAAGTGAAGCTTGATGTTGGTTTTTATTATGAGGGAGGTCCGATGTTTGGTTGCAGTGAATTGCTGTTGATTTTCTTCACGCAGGTGGTTAAATAAAATGAAAAATAACAGAATGGTTTGTTGTTGGCAACGTGTTTAGGTATCGTAAGGTGCTGAACTTTTGTTAAGTTGAAAAAATAAACGACTTTAGCATTAAAGTAAAGTAGAATGCTCAGCTTTTAAATTAAGGCTGAAGGTTTCTATTGTTTCCATCAAGTCACATATGTCAAAACGACATTCCTGTAAGAAATCGACCATTTGCCAAAAACAGAAATGGAAGTAGAATCTGAATTTTTTAAAAACAAGAACAAACTCGTAAACACACAAACCTTGTGTTGAGGTGTGTTTTAAGCGTTGCAGAGTTGTCAGCAGGACTCTGTCCCCTCTCAGCTTTGTCCTGGTTCTGCTCGGCCCTGTTTGAGATCCATGCTGGATTTGCTGTAAAGTTTGGCAGCAGTAGATCTGTTACAGCTTCTGTTCTTAGCATTTATTCAGAAATGTTTGAAATTAGCATTTGTTCCTGTTTTTAGCTCTTTTTGACATGTTTTTTTGTTTTTTTTTCAGGTTTGAACTGAGAATACTAAAAAAATGTTTCAGTCTCAGTAAATTGATTGGAAATAAGCTGTTTGGTTTGCTGGCTGCAGCTAACCCTGTCACAGCAACCAAATTAAATAAATTAAATTAAATTAATCACATGATGAAGTAAAATAAGGTCAATAATTTCCATCCTGATGAATAATATTTTTAATGAAGGCCAATTTTGTTTACAGACATAATGATCTATCTTATCTGTGAGTTTCTTTTATTTGTTTTTTTTTTTTCATATATTTTTAGAATATATTTCTTTATCATTATTTCCATTTTCAGCAATAGGTTTTGTTTACAAAATGAAAATGTATTGATCTTTGCGAGGGAAGAACGATATCACTTAAAATCGATTGCAAAACAACCATGTCGCTATTTATCACAATCATTTCTGGGACAATTTGTCGTCCAGCGAAATGCATCGTGACACTCTTCATGACCAACCAGCTACATTTCAAAGTACTGCACATCTAATTGTCCAATCCGTTTCTTAAAGAACGAGCTCGGTCTGAGACAGACGCGTCTGTTTGTCTGTCCTGCAGATTCACAGGAAGATCCGGGAGGACTCGGACATGGCCCAGGACTCCCTGCAGTGCCTGGCCCAGCTGGCCTCCATGCACGGGCCCATCTTCCCAGACGAGAGCGCCCAGGTGTCCTACCTGGCTCACCTGGTGGAAGGCCTGCTCAGTATGATCAACGGGTGAGTGCGAGCTTTCTGTCGCTGTCGACACAGGGGTCACATTATTGGCTTACATGCTTTACTCGAAGGTTTTGAACAGAATTTGCTGCTCAAACAGTTTAACATCTTTTTTAATGAGAGTCCCAAGTGTTATGCTTTTGCTTTGCGGAGACGCACCATAACATTGCGCTGTATTGGATATTGTATTGATATTCTCTCCTTGACAGTGGCTGAAGCTACAAACATGTTGAGTTGATTTTAATGAAACATTTCAGAAAGCCTGTGTAATCAGTAGTGATGGGACTCGGTTAACATATTTAATCAGGTTAATCGTTTTTTAATGAAAACTGTTGCAATATTTTCAATTAGAAAATGCTGGTAAATTCTCACTTTACCAGCATTTTGTCTGATTTTGCCAAAGTATTTTTGATCTGAAATGTAGTTGGGATTTTTTTTTATTAAATCCCTTGTGTATTGATATTTTTAGTCAATCTCTTGCCTTAGTTTTTCTAAAATGTTGCTGAAATGGGATGAAAGTTGGGCTGCTTTATGACAGTTTGGGAACTTTTTTTATTTTGTCATCTATACAAAATATTAGATGGACACTTACACTTAGATCAGTTTTAGTTCACGTTTAAGCCGCAGGTGTGTGTATGTACGCGTGTTCGTGTGTGTGTGTGTGTGTGTGTGTGTGTGTGTGTGTGTGTGTGTGTGTGTGTGTGTGTGTGTGTGTGTGTGTGGGTCGCAGTTGCTGCTGGTCCTCAGGAACAAATCTTCACCTGGCTTTTATTTCCCCCCACCTTCTTAATTTTTTTTACTTTTATTACTTTCATGATTTCCTCTGACATTTTGACAAGTCGTCCACTTTTTTCTCGTCAAAAGCCACAACATTGACAGGTGCAGCTTAAGAACTGACCTGCAGGGATCAATTGAAAGCTGGAAGTGAAAGCAGTCGCCCTGTGAAGACGGGCGCCGCTGCTGCAGCCGGCCTGAACCGTGAATTAACTTTTCTCTCTAATGCCTGATGCTTTTAACTTAATAGCTTTCCTTTCATTGTTTTCCACCATTAAACCTTCAACAATCACATTAAAGTGCTAGGGAGCTGGAGAACGCCATTATTCAGTAATTACTTCAGTCTTGAAGGCAACTCGCAACCCGAGAGATAAAGGTTGCAGCTACTGCTTTGTGTTGCTTTTCGATTTGTCTCGGTTTGTTTTCAGAAGGTTTGGATGAAATTTGCTGAAGATGCTCACCACCCTCAGTTCTTATCTTTGAGCAGACATGCTGGGTTTTGTTTTTTTAAGCATTTTGTGTTTAAATTCAGAGACTCAACAAGCGTCGGAGGCCAACGTCAACAGTAGGACACTGTGTGTTGAACCATTTCAGCTTTATTTACAGGAAGTAATTGCTTGTTGAGTCTCAGTTTTAATGCCCGCTCATTGCACCATGGGAACCTGTCTTCCAGCTCGGTAACAAATTGAGTACGTAGCGTAGCCAGTGGCTTATGCGTCCCAGATGTGTCTGAAACCGCGTTGATGCCGTGGTGGATCAAATTATTATCCTCTTGCTGTTTTTTCCCCAAACAAAACAGAATTAAAACGCCAAACTTGCTCTCCTTCAAACACGGGCGAATAATGGTGTGTGTTTCTATCCACTGGTTGTCCTCTAATTGAACACCAAGCTGGCAGGGCCTGTAATAAAACCGAAGGGGCTTGTCTCTCAGATTTGCCTGGAGCTCTGAACTGATGATGGAGCTCCGACTCTTTGGTGTGTTTTCTGGGCTGCAAATTGCATAAAGTGTTTGTCGACTGCTATACAGTAAACGGGATTAAAGATAGCAGAGTTTTATAGTATTTACTCAAATATAAAACGCTTACATATGCAAGATGGCTGCTTTCACCTGAAACACGCAATCAGCTGAAATGCTAACAGCGGCCGTGTTTCCAAAAGCAACTTTGTCGATATAACGCTAATGTTGGGGAAAAAAAACACACAAATAAAAACAACACAATTTCACAATTGTGGTGTTTCCATCAAATAAGAAAGGCAATTAAAATCACACCTGAATAAGTTTGTATGTGATAAATCCTTAGAAAACATGCAGCACTGACATCCTCCAACTACTTCCTGTCATCGTCGTCATCTTTGTGGTTTTTGTCAGTGGTAAAATCTGGCTGTTCATCATGAGAGTCATGTGATGTGAAACCGTAGAAACAAAGTGGATTGTCTAAACCTGGGAGTTACATGAACCTGCTGCACGAACACAGAGAAAAAGAGTCTGGGCCTCGTTGATTGGAGGGAGAAAATCAATTTTAAATTCTTAATGATAAATGTTGTGTTTGGCACAATATGTTAGAGTTTACATATTGGAGGCTTGCAGTACTTTTGGTCCAGCCTGTCACCAATTAAGCCGACAATTAGCTGGTCTCAGTCCATCTCTGCTTCCCTAAAACTGAGCTAGATGAAATTGGGAAAATAAATTGTCCAAAATATGTCAGTTTCAATAAAACTCGCATTTGTTTAAGTGTTTGCATTTGGGTGAGGTGGTTTTTCAGCAACGGCTATACTTTATTTGCGTGACGCGAGTCATGTGACCACGTGTCACTACTGGCGAAAACGACGACAACAGGAAGTGGCAGGAGGATGCCAGCACGGCATGTTATTGCGAAAATGTATTAATCCTTTTCATTTTTTTAATTATTTTTTTAACATTTGCAGAATATTAACAAAGTTTTTCACAAATTTGTAATGGAAATGCAGCTGTTGTCTTTCAGTTGTTTTCATCCAGAACTCAACTCCTCCTGCTTCTGTTCATTAGCTTCAGGACTGGCTCTACATCTGAAATCTAAGCTGATGACTGCGAGGCTCTGTTAGTGTTAGTAAACAGAATATAACTGTTGAAGATTACAATGGAGAAAGGACTTCACAAAATGTTTTCTACAATCGCAACACCAGTATTGAAAAGAACCGCTTAGACTCATTAAATTTTGGCCAATTCTAAAAATAAAAGCACTGTCCAGTTATGCTCTGAGTACTAGTAACATGTTTTGGTAAAGCTTGCTGCATAATGCAGCACAAAATGTTGCTGCATTTACCAGAACGGCAGTTAGTTCTGGTGAAACTAACTATAGCTAAGCAACTAGGTCGTATAATTGCCGAAATTGTGAATGGATGAAAATTAAACAAAACGAAAAAAAATAATAATCATTTATTGAATATTTTTCCCCCTAACATCTGGTCCAATTATTTGCTGTCCTGGTCCATTTGCAAGAAAGTAGACAGATAATTGCATAGTTTTTTGCAAGTCATGAGACCATTGCAGCTTTCATCCACTGTATTGCATGCATCCTGCTGTCACTTGGCCCAAAAAGACGGTAAATCAGAGTATTTAAACACTTCATCGCCTTTTAGATTTAAATTTCAGCCACGACAGAAGCGCATTTCTGATGGTAACGTCAGTCTGCAGGTCCTGAATGTGAGCAGTGTTTTAAAGCACCCAACTCCAAGCTCAGTTCTTCTATTTACTTATTTTTTTACATTTTTTACATAATTATTGGCTTCTTATTTTAGTTCTTTTTAATAAAAAAATAAATACATTTTCTTTCTTAGCGATTAAGATTTCTACAAGAGACAAAAAAAAATAAAGGGATAATTATTTGTTTCCATAAAGTCTGTGTGCGTGAGAGATGTTGACGTTGTCTTTTCATTGAAAATAAGAGGCTACGATTACTTGGCTTGAGATAAATAACGTCCTCACACACCGGCTGAGAAAAGGGTCTTTTTCTCCTCTTCCTCTCCCTCTCTCTCTCTTTCCCGCTCCACTGCTATGTCTTTAATCACCTATTCTTGGAGCTTTTTTCCACTTGCCTCATCGGAAAGCCATGCAGAGAGGGACGGCCGATCCGCAGCGATTGAACAGTCCTGCACGCAATTTAGCTCCATCTGATAGGGTTTAGCAGGGCTCCTCACACAATGTAGCCCTTTGACTTGGACGGAGCGGCAGCAGAAACAGACGCTGCTTCATCTTCAGGTTTTTGATCAAAATCTCTTGGATCCGTTCGCCACGGTCTAAAAAAATTAATAATTAAAAAAAGCACTCCTTCTTTTGGATATCAGAACATTAAAAAAAAAATCTGTTTTAATGACTAGCTTAAATCAAATCAGATTTTGGAAAAACACTACAGATTCTACTGATTGTTTTTTTCTGCACTAAAGTAAACCCCCAAATGATGCATTATGAGTGAAAACTAAACACATCCCCCCTCCCTTCACTTAGTTATAGAGAAAGTAACAGACAGATCCGGCTAATCAAATGCAAAACTTTTAAAGGGCCGGTGTGTATTTTCCAGGCACAGTGTCACATTTCTCAGTACAAACAACCTAACTCTAACCCTATAACAAGGTTTTATAACAGTGTTTAATGAGCTCAGCTGGAGCTCGGTTCCACCAGGTGTCTGCTAATTGCTGCTGGCTAGTCTAGAGGGGTGTCCTGTGAGGTGGAACCTTGGAAACTGCAGCTCAGAGGAGGAGCTTCGTCCTTAAAGGCGGGGCTATGTCCAGCCAGGCTTTAAGAACAGCTGAGTGGTTGCCATGGAGATTAAAGGATTCTCATATATGAAAGAAAGGTGTGTTTCTGATGAGGCAATAACATTGCAACATGAAATCCATCCATCGAGGAGTGCCCAACACCCAGACAGACGGGGCAAACATGCACACACACACCTAAGTAGAATTTAGAGAGACCTGATGGTCACGTTGTTTGTGCTTTTGGACTGTAGGAGAACCTGTGAGAACTCACACATGCACAGGGAAAGCAAGCAAACTCTGGGAATCGAACCCAGGAGCTTCTTGCTGCAAACAGTGCTGCGAATTCCACCACTGTTAACTTTTGAGTCAATGTTCCACATTCGACTTTTTATTTTTCCTGAAGCACAGATAAGATTGCGGGATGCAGCTGTGGGAACGTTTTCTGGGGTCAGGCCGCCTGCCAGTTTCAGTTTAAAGATTGACTTTTATATCACCATCATCTTCTTTTGTCCCCAGTGGACAAACTGGAAAACGATTGGCGTTCAGCCTCACTCTGAAGTCTGTTTTTCCTCTGACCAGAGCAGACTTTTTTTTGAAACCTTAAACCAAATAAAGACAGCTTGTTTTTCTTGCATTTTCCATTTTCCCTTCTCTAATAAAAACACAAGACGGGCATTTATTGGTGAATGAAACTCCCCTCGCAGATTGTTCCCGATGTTTATTTTACGTCTGAGTTTGAGACGCCGACGGTTTCTGTGCCCTCAGGATCGAGATCGAGGATTCGGAGGCGGTGGGCATCTCCAACATCATCTCCAACCTGATCACCATGTTCCCCCGGAGCATTTTAACGGCGCTGCCCAGCGAGCTCTTCACCTCCTTTATCAACTGCCTCACACTCCTCACCTGCTCGTTTGGACGCAGCGCCGCCCTGGAGGAGGTGGTGAGTCACGCCACGTTCTTTCACAACGTGACCGAGATCACGTTGTTTTCAAGGGTGGGAATGGGCCTGATTTCTGTTTAAGGTCCGAGAAAGCGCTTGATATCCAGACTGCAGCTTTGTAATAAAACGCAAATCTAACGTTCGAAGGAATTTACAGTTGAAGCCTGATATTGTTATCCACTCAACACAAAGACACAAAGCTTTCAAAGTAAAATCTCTCAAAAAATGTCCGTGCTGTATTTTCCGGCACTTAGCGAAATAAAATAATGTTGGTTATTGTCACTAAAACAAGAGAAGTTTGGTCTGATTTTACTTCACACAGTGAGAAAATAGTTTCTTTCAGGTAAATATTTGGTTTCAACTGTTTGTTTTTGAGCATTTCATTTGAGCAAGAACACAATTTATTTAAGTGGCTATATCATAATTAATATTTCTCAAATTTAACTAATTGGAATAATATTGGTCTGTGCAGCTGACATAAAGGTTGTCTTATACTTTATATATTCAAGTTAGTGAAGCTGGGAGGTTAACTTTTGTCAGTGTTTTGTTTTAGTAAAGGGAATATGAGAGACGTTTCAAAACAAACCATTTTTGTTATATTTTAATTCTCTTTATCCCTGCTGTGCAATGCAGTTACTATCACAAGACATTGTTAATAATAGTTGAATAATTAATTACACAAGTAAGTAATAAATGGTATCATATGATACGTTTCTTTACGTTTGTTTGCATTTTTTTCTCCAAAGTGTTGGAAAAGTTTGGAAGCCTACCTTGACAAAAGCTTGTAAAGTGCTTGAATTTTACTGTGCGAAGAATGTACAATACGCAAGACTGATGATAAAATACTACTAATAAAGACAAAACACTCAACCTGATGATTTTGGACCCACTGGTGTCAGATTTTCTGCTGTGAATTTGACGCCGTGTCCGTCTGTCTGCCGGTTTCTCCCGTCAGCTGGATAAAGACGACATGGTTTACATGGAGGCGTACGACAAGCTGCTGGAGTCGTGGCTCACGCTGGTTCAGGACGAGGAACACTTTCCCCGCGGCTGCTTCGTCCAGCCCGCCATCCAGGTCTTCAACTCCTACATTCAGTGCCACCTGGCCGCTCCCGACGGCACGCGGAACCTGGTGAGACAACATGAGAGTGATCCTGTTGATCCGATTCCTTCCCTCCTTTTTTGTCTCTTTTTGTGTTGAGTCTTTTTTCTTATTTTTGCTGGAACAGTCCGTAAACGGCATATCGTCCCACGAGGAGGAGGAGATCAACGAGCTGCAGGAGGACGACAGAGAGCTGTTCTCAGACCAGCTGTCCAGTATCGGCATGCTGGGACGAGTGGCGGCGGACCACTGCATCCCTCTGCTCACAAGGTGACGAACCGAATGATGATTATCTGCCCCGTCATGCAGGATATGTGGAGGTTTCCCTGGATCCTTTTCTCAACTTGTCATGTTGGAATCACAATCACTGACGATACAAAAAATAGCTAACCAAGTTATTTCCTTTCTCTAGTTTTTATCTTAGTTTTGTCTTATTTCAAATGTACTTTTTAGCTAAAGTAGGAGCTTGTTTTAAGTCAAGGTAATGAGACATTATAAATCATACTGATGTCTAAATTAAAATAATATTCTTTGACAAGAGTTATGTTTTTTTGTTTGTTGTTACTTTGTCTAAGATTTTCATTTATTTATTTAAAACATGACTATTTAGGAAGGTGGTAACAATATTGGAAAACTGTTACCTTAACAATAGAATGAACCCCAAAGGATTTGCAGAGATAATCGTTTTATGTTGCGTCCAACATTTCTGTAAGTAGATATAAATTTAAACTTGTAGTTTTGTCCTTATTTATTTCTTGAATCACAAAATCAGCTCGGGTTGAGATGAAAGCATTTTTATTTGTTACAGCGGCCTAGTCCAAGTCCAGACCTAGATCCAATTTAGAACCTAAAGTGTGATTTTGCTCCCCTTACAATTTGATGAGCTTCAGTTGTTAGATAAATAAAGATAAATAAATGTATTACATGTGAATATGTGCAAGAGACACAAATAGAAGTATTTAGCATTTTCATACATATCTGCTTTTACAACAAAATACATGTGGCATTTCTTTCTTCCCGCTCCGCAGCCTGCTGGAGGACCGGGTGAACCGGTTGCACGGCCAGCTCCAGAGGACCCAGCAGCACCTCATGGCCTCGACCAGCCTGGGGTCAGTGGACCGCAAAGTCCTGGACGACCTGTATGAGGACATCCACTGGCTCATACTGGTCTCAGGTCAGCAGCTGCTTCTTAAAGAAAGAAAGAAAGAAAGAAAGAAAGAAAGACAGGTTTAATTCAGCGCCGGTTTCTGCTCCGGTCTGCAGATCAGAAGTAGCTTCACTGCAGAGAAATCCAAAACCCAGTCCACAAAAAGCTCCACAATAAAATCAGATCCAAACTCTTTAGACTTTAACAAGGACTCGTGTTCCTCACGTCTACAATAGAAATGTTTTATTAAAGTCAGAAATGACTTTTCCAGTGTAGTTTATTAAACTTTACTGGTTATATTTATACCAGAGAAACCACCCTGCACTGTGGGTTTGTGACATGCAGTCTGCGTCTGCAGAGCAGTTCAAAGCTTTATTGAGGTTTACGGCCCGTTAACTTACACTCTAGACTGGGTGTGTCCTCTTTAAAGAGGAGATCCGTTTTAATTGTTTTTACAATGTTTTTATAGAGTACAGCAGAGCTCTGCATATCTGTACACAGGTAATAACCCAGGATTTTAGACTTAATGCAAACTCATAATCGTAAAGATGCTCCAAGAACTTTCCAAACCTTGAAAATACCCATATATTTTCAAGGATCGGAAAGTTATTGGTTTCTGTACAGAGTCCTTGAAAGTATTTGATTTTTCAAATGACACACTTTTGTAATAACGTGCAATCTAACGCCTGATTAAAAGTCTGGATTTGGGAAGCGTTTTTATAGTTGAAACCAGACATTTTTATGCCCCTAATAAAAAGACACATATATTTTTTTTTTCTTGTTTTTAGTTATTTAGGATTCACAAAGTAATTTTTTTTTTGCTAAACATGAGAAAAGTTAGTGAGAACATTTCTTTTTAGAGATTTTTTGTGACTTACCTCATCGCTTGTGTTTAAGGATTAATTTACATTAATTTGAATATTATTTCTCCTAATTTCTCATCAACTAGTCAATCTTAGTGAAATAAAAACTCTTATATTTTATGCGTTAAGACATTGAAATAGTGTTTTTTTGTTTTTAGTCTTTGTTAAACTGTAAAAAACAGACAAAATAAAGTCAAATGTTTATGTTAAAATACATTTTTGTACTCCCTTCTCTCTCCAGGTTATCTGCTGGCAGACGACCCTCAGGGTGAAACCCCGATGATCCCCTCTGAGGTCATGGAGTTCTCCATCAAACACTCGACAGAAGTGGACATCAACACGACGCTACAGATCCTGGGCTCCCCGGGGGAGAAGGCCTCCTCCATACCGGGCTGCAACCGCACAGACTCCGTCATCAGGTAGTGCTGCCGGTCCTGCCGGGTTTCTGGGTCCGCCGGGCTCAGAGTTCACAGAGCGTCACAGCGCCAGTCGGGTTTTGATGGATGAACAGGCTCTGTGTTTTTTGGGATCGGGTTGCAGCTGTGCGTTCAGCAAGGATGCACCCAGAAACTCAACATGGCCGATTAGTTGACATAAAATTAATCTGCAGAAAAAGAAAAGAAACGTTTGAAAATCAGCGTCTCAATCACAGTTATCCCCACTGTCACCAACTTAGCTACTCTGTCGCTCTATTTTAGCAGGGCTGACACCAACATTTTTATTTTGTAATTGATTATTCTAACAATTAGTCCAAAAAGAAATGGGCACATTCTCAAAATTTTGTTTTATCTAACCACTTGAGCCTTTTTATTCAATATTAAAAAGACATTAAAACATGCAAATATGAAATTCCATTCCTTTTTCAAATAAGAAAATACACTTTTTACTGCCTAAATTCAATAGAGTAGCAATACTTCAATAAAACACTGGATCATTTGTAGCAAAGGAAGAAAAAAAAAAGAAAACGTGTGAAAAGCTCCAGCTTTCTGCTCAAATTAACATCAGTGCAGTGTAGGACTGATCTGGTGATTAGTTTTTTAGATTAAGCAGTTAATAATTTGATTGATTGATTAATAGCTTTTTTTTTTTTTTTTTTTTTTTTTTTTTTTTTGCAGAATTTGAACAAGGTGAAGCTAAAACTGCCACACTGATAAGAAATTCACCAAGAGCGTTTTCCATCTTAAATGCAAATCTTCCATTTTTTTGTAAGTTTTGTAAGTTTGGCCGTTTTTTAGCGATCAATCGATTACTGAATCAATTACTGAAAAAATCGCAATTCATTTTATTTATCGGTTCATCCCTGATATGTTGCGACTTTTTAGACAAATAAATTGGTATCAGCCCAAATCAGAATCAGCAGGTCAGGCTTTGTAAATATCGGTAATCGGCCAAAAAGCTGAAATCGGTGCATATAAGTACGTACTTTTAGTCAGATTCCAGTTTGTCCCATCTGTTTCACAGCATTTCTTTAAAAGCCACCAACTATAAATCACTTAAATGTTTTACCAGCTCATCTGTTTTTCAACTGTTAAATTTGACATTTATGCATTGAGTAGCACAATTAGCCTTTAATATTCTCCATTTTTCAGTCTTAGAAGAAATTGTCAAAATCAATAACGGCCATCTAAAGACGAGGCGGCGAAACCTGAACGAGGTCCAGTCCTTAAGCCGACATAAATCCCAGCAGAAAGTTGTGACGAGGCAGGATTTATTATTTCAGTAACAATTAGCCGGCGGTGCTGGAGACCTTGTCCTGCTCGGGGATCTGGGCAGCCGCTCTGGTAATCACTGTGACGACAATAGACACTCCAAGCAGCCAGTGTTATTGTCCTTTGAAGGTCATTGTGCTGCTGTGTCTTGTTGGATTGCTCATTAAGCAGAGGAGAAGTGTGTGTGTGTCAAGGGGGAGGAATGACAGCCATGACAGCGGAACGTAGTGGCCGCCGGCCGAACGCGTCGGGTTTCCTGATCGCGGCCGGCCGGCCTCGGCCTCGTAAATGTCAGCGCGGTTTTGTTTTCTGCAAACAACGTGAAACGGCAGGCTGGGAAGACGCAGCCGTAAGCCGCTTTAAGCTTCCTGTCCTTCTGCGTAATGCGTGTGAGGCTCGCTGAAGCCAACACGCACTCACTAAGAGCGACGTGATGACAGTCCGCCAAGGCCCGATCATTCATTGTCCGCTTGGAATGGCGCGCGCTTGCTAACAGGAGGCTGGAGCGTGTCGTTTCCACTATCGGGTGTTTAAGCTCGTCGATTTACATTAATATGTGATTTTACATCCTGTGAACTAAACGTGACATCCAAAACATTTCATCATAACGGCTTCTGACGACTGCACTACCTGCAGGTTACAAAATATCATAAATGCCTGAAACAAGTTGTCTCAAGTAGGCGTGTCACAAAAACAAATCCCACTGGACGGCAGAATTTAGTTGAAATTCATACAATGAACAATAATGTTGTTGTTTTGTGGCAGTTTTCAAGTAATGTATTGGAAATGGCCCAGTACAAGTTCGCTCTCTAATTTAGTAAAGAACTATAAGACATTTTGAATATTCAAACCAAAACACAGCAATTAAAAATGATGAATAAAACAGAAATTAAACGTCACGCAACCTACAAAGTAAACAAAATGAATTATGAACTCTCCAGAAAAAAAATTGCGCTTAAGAAAATATTAATCATCAAAATAGAAATCAGTGTGTTGGATCTGTTGCCAGACTTTAGGAGGAACTTTCTGGGGCAGCAGCCGAGGGCTGATGTTTTACAAACATCGCTCCTGATATTAAAGTCAAGGACTGATTTTATGTTTGGTATTTTATTAAACATTTTTTTGTTAATTGAAACTAAACTCAAATATCTGAGCTCTCGTTCAATTTGTACCTGCAAATATGTACAATTTCCTATTAATGTTCTGTAATTTGCAAGCGTTATCGATTTTGTTTATATTTTCATTTTTTTCTGGAATAAGGCACAAAAACTGGTTCCCCTCTGGGGGCCGTTCTGCTTCTAAATCAGGCCCTGGTGGGATCAGGAATAATCACATTAACATTCACGTATTAATATGACAGTAATAGGAACTGACTGCATAGAGAGAGAGAAAAACAACTTGAGCATTTGGAGGAACGAGTCAGGAGTTTGACTGAAGTCCTCCGGTCGGTGAGAGGTTTCATTCCCGTCCTCCTCTGTCGCAGGCTGCTGTCTGCCGTGCTGAGGACGTCGGAGGTCGAGTCCAGGGCGACCAGAGCCAGCTTGACGGAGCTTCTCAGTCCTCAGATGGGGAAGGACATCGTGTGGTTCCTGAGGCGCTGGGCCAAGTCGTACCTGCTGGTGGACGAGAAGCTCTACGAGCAGGTGGGGCCGCGCCGCCGGCCGCGTCCTCCGCCCGCCTCCCCCGCCCGCCTCCCCTCAACGTTTCCCTGCTGCTTGTCCTCAGATCAGCATACCTCTGAGCACGGCGTTCGGCGCAGACACGGAGGGAGCCCAGTGGATTGTGGGATACCTGCTGGAGAAGGTGATTAACAATCTGTCGGTGTGGAGCTCAGAGACGGAGCTGGCCAACGACACGGTGGAGCTGCTGGTGACGCTGGTAGAGAAGCGGGAGAGGTGAGGCCTCCACCTCCAGACTCTGTCCTTTGTGTTTGGTCGAACTATTTACGTCGCATTTCTCAAATATCAGGTTTTACAAATTCTTTCCATTTTGTAAAGAGTTTATGTTTGCAGCTAACAATTATTCTCGTAATAAATGGCATTCTGCAGGTTTTTCTTTGACCAGCATAGTTCTCTTTATACAGTAGTGAAAACATTTTTTAATTTTTTTAAAAAGCTAATATTTTTATTTCTTTTTTCTAAATAAGGAAATAAAACCTTTTATGGCCTTTGAAATGCAGTATGACAGCATTCCAGTAGCTTCATCATTTGTGGCAAAAGACGGATCTGCAGCTAAAAACTACAAATTAAATACTTACATGCTACTTCACGTAACATCAACACAACGTTTAATCCTGTGACTATTGTTTAATCAGCCAGTTAATGATTTGATAGCAAAAGTTGGTAAAGAGATTTAAATTATAATTTTTTTTTTGTGCATTATTTCAACCAGTTGAAGTTCTGGATAGATTTAGAGACGGAGAAGTGTTTTTTATCTTCACCATAAAATCTACATATTTTTGTGCCATTTGGATTTAATTACTGTTTTTGGTTTGTTCTCACAGCCTGTGTAGTTAACAATTAATCATTTTCTAAATTAAACTATTATTTCCGTAACCGATTAGTCATGATTAATTGTCAGTAAGTCAATTAATCCGATTAATCCCTACTTACATTTTTAGCCCCTGAAAATGAATACATTTCTAACCACTTTAAGGTGGTTGGTGACGTAACAGACCTCAGTTAGCTGCAGCTGAACGGACCTGGTCCACTAACTGTTGGGTCAAACTCCCTGTAAGGACGGGCGCTCACCGTGACGACACACTCTGCCCCTCTGATTGGTCAGGGCGAACATCGTGGTGCAGTGTGAGGGCTGGTGGAGCCTGGCGAAGCAGTTCGCCAGCCGCAGCCCGCCGCTCCACCTGCTGTCCAGCTCCGTGCAGAGATCCCTGATGAAGGCGCTGGTCCTGGGAGGCTTCGCCAACATGGACTCCGACACCAAGCAGCAGTACTGGGCTGAGGTAAACCAACACACACACACACACACACACACACACACACGCATGCATGCATGAGGACATAATGGAATGAGATATCAATTTATTCAGACTTTCTAATTAGACAAAAATGCAGTGAAGGTGTGTATTTGTCTATCTTCATATGTTTAAGAAGATTCATTGGTTAGAAATTTCTGTTTTATGAAAGTTTCTATCTTTCAAACTTGAGGCTGAAAGTGAAGGATGAGGTAAAATGCCTCAATGTAAGTTTGCTTTTTAACTTATAAAACTAATGTGAAATATTTCTCTCATCTGTTTTTTTCACACTTCAAAAATAATTCATATTTCAGGCTTGCGACCAATCGATTTTTTTATTATTCAATTAAAGTAAAAATGAGAAAAATTCAATCAAATGTTCTTGAGCAAGATTTAATCATTTTAATAGCTTTTTATATTTTCTTTTAAGTGTTGATTTTTTTTTTGTTTTTGTTGCCGACTCTTGGCCAGGAGTTTCTTGAAAAAAATGTTTTGACTCTCGATGGTGTTTTTATCTCGTAGAAGACGAATAAATTCATTGATAGTAAATAATAAATTACCTGATTTCGAAGTTAATCGTTAACACCGCCCATGTGGTTCCGGAGTGAACGAGACGTCACAGTCTTGACCTCAGTGAACTCCAAAGACAGCGATCCAGGACATGTCGTCCCACATCAGTGTGTGACCTCTTAAATGTGTTTAAATGGTCAAAAATTATAAACAGAACCATGATCATTAATGAAATCCCTCATTTGTTGACTCTGTAAGTGTGTGTGTGTGTTGTGTGTGTGTGTGTGTGTGTGTGTGTGTGTGTGTGTGTGTGTGTGTGTGTGTGTGTGTGTGTGTGTGTGGTGTGTGTGGTGTGTGTGTGTGTGTGTGTGTGTGTGTGTGTGAAGTCATCCTTTTGGCAGTAAAATTGATCTTCTCGTAAACCTTTTTCTTTAAAATGCACTAAGAAAAGCAAATAAACTAAATGTGAAGCACATGTTTGAATTTGGACGAACCGTCCTGCATTCTCAGCAGTAATTGACGGTTAAAGTTTCCGTCCGCGCGTCCAGGTGCTCCATCCTCTGCAGCAGCGCTTCCTCAATCTCATCAACCAGGAGAACTTCGCTCAGATCAGCCAGGAAGAGGCGGTCAAGCAGGAAATAGTCGCCACGCTGGAGGCGCTGTGCGGCATCGCCGAGGCGACGCAGATAGACAACGTGGCTTCGCTCTTCTCCTTCCTCATGGACTTCCTGTCCAACTGCATCGGCCTGATGGAGGTGAGTGAGGACGCAGCGTATTGATTCTGTGTCGGACGATGGAACAGATCGCAAAACTTTTCAAATAAAAGCCGATGACCCTGGATTGATCTTTACAGCACAGACGATTTGATTGGTTGTCCTAAAAGTAAATCCAAAGATTACATTTTGACAGCTGGATGGACGAAGGAAGAAAGGGAGCAAATCAATTATGTATTAACGTATTCTGTCGTAAATGCTGAAAAAGCATAAATAGCATTACTGTGAAATGCAACTAGCAAACAATTTGTCATAAAATCTGAATAAATTAAATTCTGATTTTATGATGTAAAAAAAAAAAGTATTGCTATACAGAATCCTCTCACTAGGTGGAGCAGTTTTTACTGGAGTTAAATGTCTTTAGCTTTTTGTTTGTGTGTTGCAGGTTTACAGCAACACGCCTGAAACGATCAACCTCATCATCGAGGTTTTCGTGGAAGTGGCTCACAAGCAGATCTGCTACCTGGGAGAGGTGAGACCCGATGTTTTTTTCCCCCAGAGCCACGACAGTGGAGGAATCGGATTTTTCCGATTAAACTCAGGAGAAGTCATTTTTGCAGCTGACACAAGCTTTTGAAAATGTGTTTTAAAGCAATGCAGCTCCTTACCACTGTCCTAGGAAGAAAAAGGGTTAGACCCACAGAATATCCCTTCTGTTTCCTCAGACTAAGTCCATGAAGCTGTACGAAGCCTGCCTGACGCTGCTGCAGGTCTACTCCAAAAACAACCAGAGCAGGAAGCGCAATGACGCCACGGCTGAGGAGGACCAGTACCAGGACCTGCTGCTCATCATGGAGCTGCTCACCAACCTGCTCTCCAAGGAGTTCATCGATTTCAGCGACAACGGTGAGTCCTCCGCTCCTCCGACCGCCGGCGGAGAGGCCCGATCCACCCACGTTCCCCCTCACACCTCGCCACGCCTGTGTTCCCAGACGAGGTGTTCCGAAACCAGGAGCAGGGCACGCCGGCGTCCAGCCGGACCGTCTCCGCGGCGGACGTCGTCCTCTACGGCGTCAACATCGTTCTTCCACTCATGTCTCAGGACCTGCTGAAGGTGAAGAGCGCCACCGTGGACGCCACATGGAGACACAGTGGCTTCTGAGATCTCATTCTGACAATGTTTCATCTTGGTTTTTGTTTTTTTCTTCCCTCTGCAGTTTCCTTCGCTGTGTAACCAGTACTACAAGCTCATCACCTTCATCTGTGAGATCTTTCCAGAAAAGATCCCTCAGCTGCCTGAAGACCTTTTTAAGAGCCTCATGTTTTCACTGGAGCTGGGAATGACCTCGTATCCTCTAAGCCTGTCTTTGATATAACTTCTTGTCTTTTACGACATCTAGAATAGATTTTGCACAAAGAAAAAAAAAGTCAAATATAGCCTGCTCCTGTTTTTCCATGACACTTGGGTAGGAATAGTTATTTTCCAGGAAAGTGTTTAGAGCAGATGAGTGTAGCTCCTTAACGCCCCCTGCAGGATGAGTTCAGAGGTCAGTCAGCTGTGTCTGGAGGCTCTGTCTCCTCTGGCTGAGCAGTGCGCCAAAAGCCAGGAGAAGGACTCGCCCCTTTTCATCGCCACGCGCCACTTCCTCAAGGTAGGACACCCAACATGGCTGCCGTGTCAGAGATGACGCTACAAAAGGCTAGCGTGGGTCTGCTAGGCTGACTATGAAAGAAAATGCTGAACTGAAAGAAACATTTTTCGTGGTAAATGCGAAACTACCACAGCAACTTCGACAGGTCCAACTTGGAGCGGTGCTGAGTTTGAACTGCTCATAGCAGGAAGTCCCATTACAAAATAAAACGTTTGCATATTTAGTGTGCACATGTTGGAGGTCTTAATGATTTTTGTATTTTTATAACAATACTGTACCTTCTGAATTTTAATGACAAATGTGTTTTCTGCCTGTAGCTGGTGTTTGACATGCTGGTGCTGCAGAAACACAACACAGAGATGACGGTGGCGGCAGGGGAAGCCCTCTACACGCTCGTCTGCCTGCATCAGGTGAGAAAACATCACAGAAAACGACAAGGCTGCTGGCGTTTTACTCCTTGAACAGTTTAAAGGCGACAGATTGTTTGACGCGTCGTACTCCACGTTTATTCAGAATGTCATTTTTTTGTCATCAGTTTTCTGTTTGAATTTAGATTCATATTGACAAAATATTTCAACTTTGCTTACTTCATAACTTTGTCTTTTTCACAATATCCAGTTACACCAATGAAGTCTGGCTATAATTTCCATAACGATTTTTAATGGGGTCAAATAAACGCAGCCAAGCTGAATAATCATAATTGTTACTTTGCTTTTGACTTTGTGCATTTAAATTTAGACTTTATTTTATCTTCAAAAATATCCAAATGTCTTAAATTCATCTTAAAAAAACACAAGTTGGCCTTAAATACATTAATCACAGGTCTTGCATTTTGCTGTGACCCGACTTATGCTACGTAATTTAATTTTTTCTGTTGGGAATTTTCTGTCAGAAAAAAGTTTGAGTTGCTGCAGACGTCATGTGACGGGTGAGGCTACCGCTAACTAGCTGCAAACAAACTCTTGCTGGTTAGCCAGCATCATCGCTTCTGATGCTGACCTGCACCAGGCAAAAAATAAAGACAAAAGAAAAAGCTTGGTGCTATTTTGATACAAAATGTTCTATTAATATATTTATTAAACAGCCTTAAATGTGAGTAGGTGAAACCTGCAGAAACCCTGACTTCCCCTTCCTGGTTGCTCCATCCCCGCTGCTCCTCGTTTCAGGCGGAGTACTCAGAGCTGGTGGAGACCCTGCTCTCCTCCCAGAGGGACGCCGTGATCTACCAGCGGCTGGCCGACGCCTTCAACAAGCTGACGGCCAGCAGCACGCCGCCCACCATGGACCGCAAACAGAAGGTGGCCTTCCTGAAGAGCCTGGAGGAGTTCGTGGCCAACGTGGGCGGCCTCCTATGCGTGAAGTAACCACTGAGAACCAATCCCCCGAATACTCCATCATTCTGAGGACCCGCCCCTTCCCCTCTGCATCCCACTACGCTCAGCAGGATCCGTCCGCCTCCCAGGATCCTCCACTCAGCTGAATGTTTCTTTTTAATTGCTTTGTTTTTACCCCTCCGTATGACGACTCCTGCGGCGCCAAGACAGTTTCTGATGAAGTGACATCTTAAAAACCGGACTGCAGAGCAGACGGACTCGTTCTAAGGAATGTTCACACACACACACACACACACACACACACACACACACACACACACACACACACACTCTCTCTCACTGCAAGTGAGACCTGATGCCATTAATTAGATCCTGGATGAGATGTAACATTTTCTTAGTGCAGCGTCGCAGCATACAGACACACACACACACACACACACACACCCAGTCCTTCCCAGAGTGCCTTTGTTTTTTCTTGATTGTTGGATGTGTGTATGAATGGATCATGTCATACATTGAGTCAAACTATACAGACTGTGCCTACCTTCTGCCAAGAGTACAGCACCTCCAGTCTTGAATTGCATGCACAAAAAAAAAAAGCGTCGGCGTGACAACAGATGTGTGGCCGGGCCTCGCCTTTTCTTTTGAGAGCGCTGCTCCACACGGCACAAGGGAACGTCTGCTTGTCGACGACCACAGAAAACCAAAATAAAGAGGCTGTGTATATATATACATATATGTATATGTATATATATATGCAGTAAACCTATAAATGTATGATGTTTTCACCGGGAACTCTTGGGGAAATGTTCCTTTAAAGAATAAAGACGACTGAAATGTTTTTATATGCCAGTAAAAGTCAGCAGGTTGTACAGCTTAAAGAGGGAGCAACTTCGGCCATGTTGACCGTAGCAGTTTGACGGTTTGTTTTTCTTTTTTGTTTCATTTTCCATTTGGATTCTAGTTGACCTTTTTGCATCCGCTGGCTCCACTCAAGAAGAAGGCCCAGGTCCCACCTGGCGCAGCAGGTTATTTTTCTACAGCAGCACATTCATAGGACGACGACTCAAACACTGGATTATAGCAGAGACTGTTGGAAGTGAAGGACAGCAATAACGTACCAAATAAAAAGGAGCAGAGCCACTTGAGGGAAGCATTATGTTAGAGGCAGAATCCTCTTCCTTAAGAGCCCTGTCCCAGTTATTGTAGATGGCTGTTTTGTTAATGAAGTGTAAAAGTGTACATAAAGTTATTGTATAAAAAAAACCTTCCGGTCTCTCTGGTGTTTTTCAGAGTGCTGTCTGCAGTATTTATTTATTGATTTATTTTAAACCGAACTGTAATTAAAGAGATGATAAAAGTCCAAACAGGTTCTCTGGGGGTTTGACCTTCACCATAAATGTGCAGTATGTGACTTTTATAAAGCTTTTTTTTTTTTTTTTTTTACATATTTGTTGAAACGGTAAATATGTGACATATTTGGTATGAGACGGATCATCTAAAAACTAGAAGCAACAGAACCAAGCCAGGAGGCGGGTCTTAGTGCTGTCAATCATTTTTGCTCCTCTCTCTGTTTACTTCTTGGCAACAAAGCAACAGCTAAGGCTAGTTAGCATTTCAAGGAATAAGAATTTTTTATTTGTCTTCTGGTTCTCAGTAAATCAAAGTGGTTGTAGTGAAATGAAATTACTGCCTGATTCAACAAGCGGCTACTAAACAGTTCTACCAAAATGTATTTATTTATTTAATCGAATCGAACTGAACCCTTTCATGCTTTCCTGTGATGTGGAGATATGATTTTTTTTTTCCCCATATGTTAAAATGGAGGAGTATTCTATTACTAGAGAGTGTTGAGAAATGTTTTTATGCAATATTTGCTTAGAATACAACAGAAGAGATCCAATGATATTTATGGGAAGGACTCACTCATCTGGCTGTCTTCATGTAAATGTTCTTGTCTGAAAATTTTAATAAATTTCAGTTTAATTCATTATCTTTAGTACTTATTTATGAAATCAGCCTCTTATACAGCTGTAAATATAGCAGTTATGGGGCAAAAATGTCTATCTATACAGGCTCATAATGATTGGTTTCAGTGTCAACCTAAAAAAAACGTTTTACAAACTAGAACCTCATAAAACACCAGCGCTAAAAAGAAAAGCAGTAAGTCCTAAATGGACATTAGTAGTAAATAGCAACAAAAATAGTCATAGAATAGAAAAAATAAAT
Source organism: Poeciliopsis prolifica (assembly GCF_027474105.1). Lineage (NCBI taxonomy): Eukaryota > Metazoa > Chordata > Actinopteri > Cyprinodontiformes > Poeciliidae > Poeciliopsis > Poeciliopsis prolifica. Next base: position 1,587,854 of record NW_026562382.1, read on the forward strand.
ATTCAAGATTAAAGCCTCGTTTTAGCTTTTGCTCAACAAATAGACCAGTTTGACCCTCTACGGTGACCGTAGTTTCCCTACTGCGTCATCTCCCAGCGACAGCAGCATGTTGACAGCAGCAGCAGAGAGGAGGAGAAGAGTTCCTAGTCGGGTAGGTTTATCTGAGGAGAAAGCACTAAAAGAGTCACGGTTTGTCTGCTAACGAGAAAACAACATTATATTCAAAACTCTTTCTTCCGGGATCAAATCATTTCCGGCTCTGATCACCGGAAGCTGGAGAACATTGTGAGACGTATACGTATTTTTACTCAAGTCAAAGTAAAGCCGGCCTAGAAATTACTCAAGTAAAAAAAAAAAGAAAGTAGGTAAGTAACATTTGATTTAGTAGGTCAAAATGGTGTCATCAGACAGACAACTTGTGTGACGTTATGCGCGGATTCTGATAGTTTAATGACAAAAACGAAGAAAATAATACAAATAATTGCAAATTAGGCACAAGAAACACTTTAACAAATGTTTTTTTATTATACAACTTATGGAACTACTATAGATGTACACAATATGTAAAGTACTTTCTGCGACAATATATAAAATGACTTTTTGGCCTCGAAAGGCTCAACAAGTAGAAAAGATTAAAACAACAAAGGTTGTGCGTGAACAAGAGGTCTCACTTTGTCATAAACTGTAGGTATGTGTCTGTTTCACGCATTTTTGGTTCAAACATGTTTGTTCCTCATTCAGTGAAGTTACATCCAGAAATATTATGCAGTTAAGAGAGTACTCTAGTAGTAGAACTGCAAATTAATATCCTTCTAGTAGAAGTAAACAAGTATGCTGGAGTAGAACTACTACTGGAAGTAAATTTCCAACAAAGTTACTAGAGTCCTCCTTAAGTGTTTTAATTCTGACCAGAAATCATCTTATTGTGATATCACACTAGAAAGTTCCTGAAGAAAAGAAACATTTTTATTTGCTTGTTTAGTTCATTCTAAATAAATTTATGGAATCATCGTAACCATGTCTGAATTCTTATTTTCTTCCTCTCACGCTGCAGGTTTTCAGTTCCAGCACAGGGTTCTCTTCCTGTGCTGCCCAGAGGTTTTCCCTCCACCTGATCTTCCTCTGCTCACTCAGCCATGAGCGACAGTGACGACGACGTTCCCACCCTGTCCGCTCACACCCTGGCTGCCCTGCAGGAGTTCTACGAGACCAGAACCGGTCCTGATGATCGGGACGGGACGCCGGCTGACCCGTTCGCCGTGGGAGCCGTGGAGGAGGACTGGGTGAGCTCCGGCGCTTTGAACTGGTTCACCAGTTCACTCTTCACACACCAACTCTCTGAGAGATTTTGTATGAGACTTCTGTTGATCCTTAGATTCCCATTTATGTCTCCCGTTTTTAGAATAAAGACAAAACACAAGAATAAACTTGTCAAATTCTAACTTTATTCTTGTGATGTTATTTCTTCTAATACTGAGTTGTACATTGTGAGCTCTTCATGCCTTCTGAATTTCATGCTGGGATTTTCCTCGTAAAATGGTGGAGGGAAGAAATGAGAAAAGTAGAGCCAAGCTCCTAATGCGTGGAGATAATTTTAACCTGCATTGACACCGGTTTACTTGTCTGTTTGCCAGCGGATGAGTCAGTTCTGGTACAGTGACGAGACGGCAGCAGTGCTGGCGGAGGAAGCGGTACGGCAAGCCGGAGAGGGAGGCAGGTAAAGTTCGCACGTTGTTGAGGACGAGATGCACATGGATGTAATACCCGGATAAAGCTGCAGATGGCAGCACCTCTTATTTTGGTTCGGGGAAGGCGGTTCTTCCTGGAAACCGCTGGGCTTCAACTCAAATTTAAGATGTTTTAAGACAAACAGGATTTAAATTCAAGACCTGTATCACTACACAAACTTACAAAAGAAAGTTGCATAATTTTTTTATAATAGTAATAAATGGTCTGACTGACTGGCGATAAGTTACACTTACTTGCTAGCAGAGATTCTTAGTGGCTAGTTAGCGGTAGCTTCTTGAGCTACAAATAAAAACTACCTATACAAAAGGCCTGGGCTTAACTTATTTAATGTTAGCTTGATTGTTTAAATGAAGACATTTTAAGGATGTGGATTATGACAGACTGTAGTAATACTCAGTTGGGCAGATTTGTGGACAAATGCAAACCGGATTTGGTTCGGGTGGTTTACATTCTTCTTTGCTTCCCTGTTCCGTCAGGATAGCGTGTGTGAGCGCCCCCAGCGTCTACCAGAAGCTAAAGCAGGGAGTGGTTTCCGGCTCTGACGGGGTGTCGGCCGTCGTGCTGGAGTACGACCGCCGCTTCGCAGCCTACGCCGACGACTTCATCTTCTACGACTACAACGAGCCGCTGTCCCTCCCGTCCAGCGCGGCGCCGCGGAGCTTCGACATCGTCCTCGCCGACCCGCCGTACTTATCCGAGGAGTGTCTGAGCAAAGTGGCCCGAACCGTCCAGTACCTGAGCAAAGGCAAAGTGCTGCTGTGCACAGGTGAGAACACGAGGAGCTGATTGGAGTGCGGGATCTGTGACGCTCTGTTGTTTTAAAGCAACGTCTTCCGGTTCTGCCTCTGCAGGAGCCATCATGGAGAACGTCGCCAAAGAACTGCTGGGGGTAAAAATGTGCAGCTTTCTGCCCAAACACAACAGGAACTTGTCCAACGAGTTCCGGTGTTTCGTCAACTATCCCTCGGACCTGCTGTGAGGAAGAGGAAGTGGACAATTGAATTCAGTTAACAGAATCAATTAGACGAGACATTACTGAGTGGGTTTAAAAAAAGAGAGAAAAGATATCAGTATTGTTTTGGCAAAACCCATGAAGTGTTTTCAACTTTTATTATGCGTTTTTCATTCATTACATCAAAGCGAGTGAGACGTTTCTGCTCTTGTGTCTCAGTGGATCTACCTCAAAAAAACATGCACATTCAACACATTTCTTTTCTCCATTAAACTGATTGCTGAACTCATATGTGAATCACATGCCTGAAGCAGAGCTTTTCATTTGAGTTGTCTCTGTTCATATAAGAAACATTTCCAGAAGTCAACACCTTCCATCTGATCATAGAAAAACAATAGTTTGGTTGAAATTAATTTTTTTTTCCCCCATTATGCACTAATTCAGCATTGATGCCAATAAGTTTTGTGTGACTGAGTAAATCTGAATTTAAATCTGGGTGTTTCTGTGAACTGCTCTAAACAAATTTGGGGTGAAGGAAGAAATTGATTCTGTTCAAACTGCTCACAAGCAATTTTGGGATAATTTTTTTTTTGTAAAATATTTTAATAATTTTTTTTATTATTATTTAGGAAAAACAAGACGGCTAAGCTAACTTAGTAATAGTAATTTAAGTTACATAATACGATGCACAAACCTATTTTTGTTTAAACGGAATAATGTGGAAGCATATAGAATTGTTTTAAATGGTTTTTAATTTTTTTTTACCCTCTTGTCAGCCTCATAATTCAATCAGACTCTCGGCTCTAACATAGAAATTGGTTTCTTAATCGAAAATTGTCTCTTTCTCAAACCCTAAATATCGGGATCAAATCGAATCGCTTCCCTGATAAACTGAGTTCCATAAAAACAGCTGTGTGATAAAAAGTGGAAGACGGTTCAAAATCAGGTTTTTATATTAGTAGTATCAGAGTAGAGGAGGGAGCCCGACAAATGGGAGACAAGGGAGAGAAAAAAAACACGACTCGTGGCCACAAGTCGAACAAGTCGTTCCCACTACAGTCATTAAGTCGTGGGCACGAGTTATTAAATTAAGCCTCTTAAATTTTAGTTTAAGAGGCAGAAAAAGACAACAAACTGAAGGAGCCAAAATCCTTTCGTCATGCTGGGACGTTTTAATAAAACCTTGGTGTGTTTTATCCGGGTAAATAAAACTCGGTAACTGAACTGTAGCTACTTTCCCCACCAGTAGAGGGCGGCATCGGTCGGGGAAATTATGTCAAACCTGAAGGAGACCCAGATCAAGGAGAAGATGATTGATAGATTGGTGGACTTTTTTGCAAAATTGGGGCAAGCAAGACAAAATTCAGACGGAGCTCGATGCAAAAAAGAAAAAATAAATGTCATAAATATTTGTATTTTTCTGTTTTTAATGGTATAATGTTTTCAGCCTCTTTACTCTCGTTGCTCCAAATTAAAATCTTGCAACCACTTTCGTCCAGTTTTTTCTTGAATTTATAAATAAAGTCTTCCTGGGTGTACAATGTTCGAGTCCAATTGTTGAAATTCAGCTTTTGTTTAACCAAAGCTGTCTATGTGTCAAAGGTCATATGTCCCCCCCCCCCTACCCCCTCCAGGTCTCCTTCACGACTTCTTCCCAGTAGAAAACATCTGTCTGGTTTTGGGCTTCACTCCCTCCACGCTCTTGTTGCTGCTCTGGCCGTCTCGCTCCTTCTCCATCAGCGGCACGCAGGTGCACCCCACGGCCACGGAGACGTAGATCTCGGTGTAGGAGTGGCGTCCAGCAACACAGGAGCCCGTCCTCCGCAGGATGACGGAGGGAGCGAAGACCGGGACGCTGCGGTACCGCTGGCTCTGCCCTCCGTACGGCCCGACCAGGCAGCCCTTACACAGGCAGTAGGCCTCCGGGACGTAGCGGGGGTATCTGTTCGGGTCGTACGAGATCCTGGGAAACACATCCAGCACAAGGCTTAAGTAACTGTAATCAGAGTTTGTTTTTTGTTCTTCTTTTTTCAATCTGAATATGGTAAATAAATTGTAATTTATAACATGTAGAGGTGGGTAGAGTGCCCAAAAATGTACTCAAGTAAATGTCAAACTCGCAACACTTAGCATATTTTTACTCAAGTAAAAGTAAAGTGAAAAGTTGACGTCCAAGAAATGACTCAAGTAAAAAAACAAAAAAAGTGATCAAAACACCAACCATTTAATAGTTAAAAATAATAATAATAGCCTAATTCTAAATCAGTTTGTTTGGATATAAAACTTAGGAAACAATAACAGGAACTGCAGATGTGTGTCTGGTGAATTCCTGGCTAAAACCAGCTGGATCCTCGTTCAGAGAAGTGACTCACAGCAGGGAGAGAAATCAGAAATTTGACTCCAGAGGAACGATACGTTTTAATGAGGTTACTCAAGTAACAGTGCCGCTGGGCCAAACTACTCCAAAAAGTAAAAAATAACTGAGTAAATGTAGTTGGTCGCCATCCAAACGCTGCTTAACGTGTCGTCAAATTCTGCATGTTTTTGTGACTGGAGTCGTCTCACTGATTCACAATCTTCTGGATCGCATCTGACCTTTAGCGGGTCAAAAATATGACATGTTTAGATTAGTTGGACTTTAACTGAACACTATGTTCATGAAAATAATTTGTGCACGATAATCGATTGCTAAAATAATCGTCGATTTGTAAAACTGCTCGTCTGCATCTCAGCCGAGAGCACATTTTGGTCTTAGTGTCTAAAATAAAACAGAAGAAGAAGAACTTGCAGAGGTAGCAGATCTAATTTTTTAATTGACTTATTTTTTTTACATATTTGTTGAAACTCACAGTATGAGGCAGATAATTTGTGGAGACACGGATCAACTGGCTCCTTTAAGTGTTTGTTGATCCTCCACAGATTTAGCCGTCATAAAAGGGAAAACGTGTTTATCTGTGTTGCGCTGGTCACACACATGGAATAGAAAGTGAAGACTTTCAAAAGAGAGAGAGAGAAAAAAGTGTGATATTTAAAACATAATATAAAAGCTTAAAACGTAAGTATAAATTTGAGTGGAAGTTGTGTAACATTTGTAGCTCCAGGTTTGTTCAGGTCAAAGGGAAGTCATTTCTCTCCACGGTCACCTCATGCTTGCAGAAACATTTACGCTAAAGTGACAAACCAAAGCCATCTGCAGGTTTCCAGATACTTCTCACTTAATTGCCCAAAACCAGATTGTTTGCAATTTGCTTTTTTTTTTTTTTATTAGGATCAGCCTGGACTCCTCTCCTGTTTACTGGGATCAAAACACAATTACTGTGATTTACAGACTGGATTTAAACCAGATGTTTGCGCAAAGTGTCCAATTCTGACGTTTAGTAAATTAACTAAATGTTACTTCTATAAAAAAAAAATGTTTAACTGTTTTGAAATCAGAACAGGCAACTAATAGTTATAGTTAATAAACGAACAAAAAAAAAAAAAATCAAAAATAAAATCTCCCCACCTGTAGGCCCAGGGTGAGATGCTCCGCAGGTTGACCGGGAGGCGGGTCTTGGTGTCGGCCGGGCCCGGTGCCGCGGTCGGGCAGGTGAGGTTCTGTTGCTCCCGGGGCTCCAGCTGCAGAGCGTAGTGGAAGGCGCTCATCACCCCCACCGAGAGCCGCCCGAACATCTGCTCCAGGACCTCCTGCGGCAGGTCCAGACACGGCCGGCTTCTGGCGGCTTTCTTCCGAGCCCGCGCCGTCTCCGCCAGCCAGACCGGCACCAGAACCGTCAGCAGCAGCAGCAGCGGAATCAGGACGCAGATCCGACGGCGCATCGCCGCGTTTCGTTGTGCCACGTAGCGCACAGCTGAGACCGCTTCGTCGTTTCTCCCCCCTCTTCTTTCTGATCAGACAGCAGGAGGAAGTTCGTTTTGTTTTTTTGTTTTTTTTTTTGTTGTTGTTTTTAAGACGCTTTATGCCCAGAAGCCATTTGTTCTCTGTTCGCGGAGGATCTCTGCGCCCCGGAGTCTGGAGCGGACAAACAAGCCGAGCCGCAGGCGCGCTGCCAGGAAAACTGTTCCAACATTCTGGCTCGTCGCGTCCACAGCGCCGCCAGGTAGAACCTCGTCACAAGAAGGATGAAATGCTGATATTTGATTTAGATCTCCTCCTTTCTGTTTAAAGAGAGACACAGAGAGAGAGAAAGAGAGAGAGAGAGACAGGCAGAGAGAGAGAGATCTCTCCTTTGCTCTGCTCAGGGCGCAAAGCCCGCTGGGCGCGCAGAGCAACGCGCTGCGCCATTTCCACGGACATCTAAATCAAGCTGAGGCGACGACAGGGAAAGTGATCCCCCCCTTCTCAAACATCGGCCTGTGGCGGTAAAATAAAAACATTCCAGCGATCATGAGAGCAGCTGATGCAGGCTGGGATCCCCCCCTGTTCTGGTCCGGCTGGGAGAAACTGGGATCGGTCACTTTAACTTCATCAACACGTTTAGAGGCTCATTCATCCTGATTGATCTGGGGGTTTAATGAACCGGTTTATTCCCTTTTCTTTATATTTTCCTTAAAAGTCTGTCTAATTGGCAGTTTTGTGACATGTCATGACTTTTTACTTAAAGGGGCTTTTTGTAAAGTTGTTTCTCTCTCTCTCTTTTTTTTAAGCTCTACATCATGTTATAATGTTATTCCCTCGTCAAAAACACCGGGAATGTCACTTTGATTCTTTCATGCATGTTTGAGGAATCCTTTAATCTCCATGGTAACCACTCCACTACATATAACGCCCGGTTGGACCCAGCTCTGCCTTCGAAGTCGAAGCAACAAAGCTCCTTCTCAGAGCTGCAGCCTCCCCCACTCAGCTCCTTTAGACTAGCCAGCAGCAATTAGCAAACAACTGGCGGAGCTGAGCATCTGCTGAGCTCATTATCGGAGCCACATGTCAGAGCAACACTGGTAAAAACGTTGTTACAGGGTTAATAGAGGAGCCATGTTGCAATGACTTCCAGAAGGCAGAGTTTCTGAAAGAGAAGGAGCTTCTTAAAGTGACAGCAGCCCAATTTCAAGGCATTCAATTAGGAAATCAAATTTCTATTAAGCCATATTAGATACATAGAGCTGTTTTTTTTTAATTACAACTGAAGGTAAAATATTTACTTGATAGTGCCATAAAATGTCACTATTTGCCTGGAGAACACGTAGTACTGATCCTTGAATGAATATATTTAAACCCATAAAACCTAAAAGTAGAGATGTAGAAAATGATCTAAGACTCATTTATGACTTCCCTGGTTTGGAAATCATAAAATTACTTCCATGCCACGTAGTTGCACATTTGCACACAAGAAACTCCTGGTCTGTTTATAGTCCTGGTATCTGAAGGACAGTAGAGGTCCAAATCCACAGGAAACAGATCAAAGTGCTACAGGAATAGTCCTGTTCACATTTGTCACTCTGATTCTGAATAGAACAATGGACATTTCATATAAACTGAGAATAAGGAAGAGATCAAGAAAGAAAGATTTAGCTTGAATGTGAGGTCAGAGCTCTAATTAAAGTTTTTTCTTTAAGTTTTAGGGGAAATTTGCTCTCAAGGAAACGCCTCAAAGATTTCTCTGGAGTAGTTAACAACAGTTTATTACAAAAAAAAAAATACTCAAACAAAAATAAATATGAATTCATTTGAGCCAAGGTTTGGATCAGCTCCAGTCGGCTGAGACACTTTCCATTTCTAAAGAGGTTCATTCATAGATATTCGGACTAACAGATTCTTTTTTTTTTTTTAAATCCATTCAGGTGTGTGTTTGCTTTTTATGCAGATCTGAGATTAATTTGATCCTTCACAGGAGAACCTCTCTGTCCTCGTCTCCGGTCAGGAGGTCAGTCGCTCATCACCGGCAGAGGTCAAGCTGTCCTAGTCGATGGATCTACTCCGGTAGCAGGTCGTCTCCCAGGTCTTCGTCTGCAAAGTCATCATCATCCGCCGGCTTCTTGGCCCCCGTCTTTGGTCTGTCCGTCTGAGGCCCCAGCGGGTCCACGTACGACGCATCTGCACCCATGAGAATTATGAATTGTCTGAACCTGGTTTGCTTGAAATGGCTTCAAAACAACATGTTGGCAGTTTCACACAGTGCTCTGTGTGAAGGGAGTGACCCAAGCTGCGAGGAAAACAAAGCAGCTCATCGTACTTTCCTGAATTAGATGGAAACTGTGCAGATTCCTCACCCAGCTCTTTTGGGCTGCTGGCTTCATAGGGCTCATTGGAACCAGGAAGTGACCTCATCTTGGCGCTCAGACGCTCCCCCTTAGAGCTGCTGCTGCTGCTGCGGCCGCTGTCTGCAGTGAACACACACCCAGACACGCATCCTGAGTTATCAGCTCGATCGCTAGACAACTGAGAAAAAGGACTGGAAACCTAAAAATCTCTGCCGCCCCCAGCAGCTCCGTTTTAATGGCTGTGGTGCGAAGAGTCCCCCGCTCCTCAAAAGGAAATCAGTGAATGATCTGGATTTACTGCAGCTCTGTGACCCGGGCCGCAGCTGCTCAACCACGATTTCCTCTCGACTTTCCCAGTGAATCAATTTGACGTCTCGCTGTGAGGGTTTTTAAGCAGCTACCAACGCCCTGCTGCCATACTTTAAAAAGAAAAAAGAAAAACAAGCATCCTGTTGAGCACCTTTTGCCATCCAATAATCAATTGATCCAAAACATGATCAAGAGACCGTTCCTACACAGTACTGAGCGTCTCACACGTTGATTGTAGGATTTTGTTTTTCCTACAAATGACAGGACACACGCTGAAGGAATCCTGTCATCGCATTTTCGCCAGTGAAAAGTTTCCTGATAGTTTAATGTATTTTTAATACTCTATGAAAAAAAAGGCTTCAGCGATTAATTGAAAAATCTGCAATATCCGATTAATCGTCAAAACAGTCAACTGAATAATCGATTACTGAAGCAATCAGTAGTTACAGCCCCTCCCCCCCCCAAAAACAGTTTTTATTTATAATCTAACACAATATAATCCAACATCTAATTAGTACATATGTACTAGATGGAAGTAAAATAAATAAATAAAAATCCTCAATGTAGTAAAGAATTGCTTTTATCAAACACTTTCAGACATCAACAAGTCCTGCAGCAAAACGTGTCACATGACCAGACCATATGGACCTTTGACCTTTTCCTCTTCACTCCATCTCGCTCTACATTGTCCAGGCTCCGCTCTTCGATTTCCTGCAGACGTTACATTTCGATGGCAGGAGGCTGAATCCATGTCTGGTCAAGCTCTTGTGATTTCACTGGCCCACGTTTTAACAGCCTGCTCGCCGGAGCGTCCCGTGTTTATTTTTAAACCAGCGAGTGCTTCAGTAAATCTGAGGTTTGGGCTCGGAGGACAAACACGATCGGCGCCCAGAGGACAAACATCTGGCTGCCAGGTAGCCTTGGCAACCGCAGACGACGACGTCTGAGAGCTGAACAGGAAAGAGGCCCGATGTTCCTCTCACTCACAATCCCAAATATCTCACACGAGGCCTCCCAAACTAACAGGCAACTGAAACTTCTGCTGGAAAATTGTGTTTTTTTTTCTTCCTTCCTTTCTTTCTTGGAGCGACTGGGAAGCGTTTCTTTGCTCAGAATATTCAGCAGGGAGACAACAAGATAAAAACTGTCTGGTTTTTCTCGTCTCTCAATTGCATAAGCAGACTTAAAAAGACAAGTCCAACTTTCTTGCGCCTCTGCACATGATTTCCGCAAATGAGAAACATTACAAACAGCAGCCAACGTCTGTCGGAGAAAAAACATTAGACACGTTAAGTATTAAGGCTGATATTCGTCCTGAATGCTTAAAATAAAGTCCAGACGTAATAAAAACGATTTGAAGGTTTCATGAAATCCCCGTCAGAAGATTTGTGGGTCAGGCTCGCCGAGCTTTGACCAGAATCTGAAAACAAAGTTGGATCTCGTAAAAAGTTTCGCAAAGTTCAAACTCACCACTCAGTACGCACTGTAAAAAATGTTTGCATATTTAACAGTGATAAAGAGTTTTTAAAGACAATTTAAAGCTGCTGATTTGATGTGAAAAAATTAATTCACCGGCGAAAACAATATTTTGCACATTTATTTTATTGGCTGTTTTGATGCTCATATTAGGGAAAGACATTAGATTTTTTCCCCCCTCAAGTTAAAAAAAAATCTTTAACAGTGAAACTTTGGCTCTGGTATAATCACAATGCCTTCTGATTGCAAAACAAGTTAAAATCAATGGGATCCTGGTAACCACAGCTGCCGGCGATTCAACGTAAAATTACCGTTAAAAAGAAAACAACAACCAACAGGCGGAATCACGCAAGTATCCGTACGTACCTGAGTCCAACAGTGGACTGAACTGTTTACGCTCAGGTTGAGGCTCTGAACAGCAGAGAGGAAACGGAGAAGACAAGACAAGGAAAACCAAAAGTAACCAACATTTAAAATGAGGGGCAATTAAGAGTTATGGAGTGTTTTTTGTTTGTTGTGTTTTAAACTCCAGCTTCTCTTACCTGCTTTGGCATTTTCTGGTGCAGTGCAAGAAAATAACAAAAAGCATCGGATGTTTTATTTACATTAGTCAAACCAATAAAGTCACAAAGGAAGGAAGGAAGGACAGAAGGAAAGAAAGAAAGAGAAAAAGGAAGAGGAAGAAAGAAAGAGAGAAAAAAGAAAGAAAGAAAGAGAGAGATTCTAAACATTTAAGATCGAATTAGTGCATAAAGGATTTATACACTGGATGGAGTTACATACTCTGGCTCTACTGCACTATAAAAATATCAGGGTTTCCTAATCTGCTCTATCCAAACACAGACACATAATGGACATCCTGGCAGCAACACACACATCAGCAGCTGACAGCTAGTTGTATATTTACATAAGAACACCAGAGGGTCCTGACGGAGCGGGACTTTCTCATGGCTACAAGCACTTCTAGTTTGTCTGGACTGCATTTAAAATACAACCATGTGATGAAGCCAGGTTTCCAGTGTCTTTTTTTATTTTTTATGAAAGCGTGATGTAGGAGAGCTCGATATGGGGCCTCAGTTAACGATACCCGTAACGTCGGACTTCTTAGGAGAGGTGAGGACAGATGTGGAGACGATGGCTGCGGCGGACAGCAACAGCAGAGGCGACAGAGACAAAAGCAGAAAAAAAAATAAAATGGGAATGATTTGAACATTTGATGTCAGAGAAAAAGAATAAAGAAAAGCCATGAAAAGAAACCGCAGTTTATTAACACAAGTATGTAGAATTCTTCCCATGATGTTGTCAATAATAGTAAAAGAAAAAAACATTGTTTCTTTTTAAGTTAGCACCATCTAGTGGTGAAGTTCCAGACTGCAATCAAATGAAAAAAGAAGTGAGGAGATACCATGATTAAAAAAAAAAAAACAGAGAAAATGCTTTAACGCTTCCATTATGGATCCCTACATAATGAAAGAATTATGTAGAGAAGATGGCCGACACTGGAGCTATAAACAGACACAAACGTATTCATACTTCCTGTCCACCCATCCAAACAGACATGATCTGTTTTGGATCTGTTTCTTCTATTTATGTCACAGTTGTAATGAAATAAAAAAAAGTGAATGCTTGTTTGATCTCATCACAAGTTGGCCATGTGGAAAAAACAAGCATAAACACGAAAACTGAAAGTACAAAGGTGCTAGTTTGTAATTTGTCGTGTTTTTTTCTTTTACCCCACGTCACACTGAGATGCAAAAATCCACTCCTGCCATTTGGTAGTTTTATCTGAACATTGGATAAAACTAATGTTCTAGTCGCTTATGAACATTATGGTCGCTAGCTCCATAAGGTGGCGCTAGCGACCAGACAACTTGTCATGATGTCAAAATACACAGGCAAGGTTTTATAAAGTTTTGTGTCCTGATTAGTGATCTTGCTGTTGAAGTCTTGTTGCACAACAATACTTTTTAGTCTAAATGCAGAACAAAAACAAAATCACAAATTTGATCCCAAATTTAGATTTGGTTCAGTTTCCCAAGTTATGACTTACTCTTTCAACGCCGCTCTTCAGTCAGCTTCACATCAAACCGTTGTCTCTTTCACTCAGTTGTTGGATTGAAAACTCAACCTAGTGTACTGATCCAAACCCATGAACTCAGAACCAGATCCGCCCATACTTGGGTTAGCAAAAATAACTCGGTTGGGATTGTTTTGAATCCAAACTGAGTCACCATTATTAAAAAAAATATATAAATAAAACAATTTGTTGAAGCCTCTTAATTGAGAAATAAGCCACACTCCACATAAAAATAGAGTAAGTAACGTCATTTTTAGGTCACTATTCGGGTTCAGATGGAAGTAATGGACATTTTAAACGTTTTTATTGCAGGGGCAGCAAGAACGACGTGTGATGGCGACTTACACTCACCAGCACTCCCTGTGCTGCCCTCCCTGCGACTTCTGGCGCTGTTCTCTCGGCCCGACTTCACCCTCTGCCAGGAGAACGATTGGAGAAGAGAACAAGAGAGGCTTCAGGGTAAAAGCCAGACAATCTGAGCGATTCAAACGGCTCCTGAAAGTTATTGTGGAAAGTCAGACATTTGAAACCAGGTGCATTTCTAAGTCAGACGCTGAAACAGAAATATTTGCATGACATTCACAGGTTCTGTTGAATGACAGAGTTTTCACCGCTACTGGATCTTCTCACCAATTAACCAATCAATCAATCAAGTTTTATATTACAATACATTTTGTCGAGTGCAGTTCGTCATACTGATGGTTATTCCTCAGTGTTAGTGAAAGCAGATGTTCTGTGAGTATATACAAATACTGCTGGTTAGTATTATTTATTTTTTTGGCAAAGTAGTGCAGGCTATCAGCTGTTTTCTTCCACCATTCCATGTGGCGTTTTGTGAGATTAAGAAGCCAAACTTTCCAGCTCTGTTTGTCTCTCTCAGCCTGTTTCTCCAGATTTAAAGCAGCTGGTGATGGTTTGATAAATTCATCCTCCTGGAGAACTCCTGGCTCCGCTCACGGCCTCCACAGCCTAACTGTTAGCAGAACGTCGGATCATATTCCCTCTCGGTATTGGATTAGGAACTGAATGGAGAGAAGATCGTAAACATTGCATCTATGAAGACAGATGTGATCGTTCTCCTGGATCCCGGAGCTGAACGGTGATTCCCAGGATGTTTCCCAGCAGCTGAGTAATGTCTCTGTTGCTGGTCTGTGAAGGTTTCATGTTTTTTTGTTTCTTTTCTTAGAGGACATCAATTAATGAACAAATAGCGTTGTGAAGACCAACCAAACACAGCCGGATAGGAAAAAAGTTGTCAAAAAGTTCAATGTGGCGTCGGGTTTTAAACCAATCAGATGCAACACGACGAAATGTGACAAAGTTCCAAGGATGTGAATCATTTTGCGAGCCAACGCCCGCGTTTCAGGTGGCACTGATCAAACGTTGCATAAACGGAGCCATCCACTCGCTTACTGACAGCCAGGGATTAGACAGCTGTGAAGCATCTGCTGACACAATCGGATAAACAGCGAAGAGGATCATCTGGTTCCCACTTGGTTCTGAAGCTCCAGATGCCGACATCCCGTTTTGTAGCAATAAGAACACAGAGCATGTTTTCAATCAGGGTTTGGGAACAGACAAAAAGACACCGTGACCTGACGGTGACGTGATTAAGGAGACAGCAAGATGTGGGACGCATCAACACAGGCAGGCTTTTACTAACACGGATAAAACTCCAACACAGCATGATGTATGTGGCTGAACATTTGTTTTAGTCTTTCCTGCAACCAGATTCATGGTTAAATCCTACAAAAAATCAATTAAAAAAAATCTACCCAAACTCTTTACTCACAACTAGTTTCAACGCCTTGCAAAAGCACTGAGACTCTTTGAGTTTAGTCATTCTCAAACCGCAATTGTTAATGTTTTTAACCGGATTTTACTATTGCACAACTATTGACATAATCCTAACTTTTTTTTTTCCAACTATAAAATCTGAACGGTGTGGTGCATGCTGTGCCCCTCTCAGTCAGTGCTTTGTGAAACCACTTTTCACTGCTATTGCAGCTGCAAGTCTTTTGGGCTTTACAAGCTCAACACAATAGTTCAAAGTTCAGCCGGGATGGATGGAGAACATCTGCAAACATCAGTTTTAGTTGCAGAATCTCAAATGAATTTAGGCTCTGGGTGTTTCTGAGACTTAAACATGCATTTTGTTGTTGTTGAGCTTCCAACAGGCTCTTTGAGGATTGTCTGGTATTTGGTGCCAACTTCTCATCAACACGGACCAGATTTAGACTCTCTGCTTTAAAGAAAAGCATCCCCACAGCATGATGCAACACTTCAGGTTGCAACAAAACACACTACAAACCATCTTTACAGTGAAACGCTTTTGTGTAGGATATAAAAACCCAGTACACACACAGACCTGCTCTCTGAGCTCCTTCATCTTCTCCACCTTCTTCAGCTTGGTGGCATATTCTTGGACTTCCTTCAGTCCCATGTCTGTCGACAGCCTCACCAGGAAGCGCAGGCCTGAACACGAGCGCAGAAGTCACTTTAATTTTCTTCGCAATGTTGAAGAATTTGCTTGTGCTACTGACAAGTACGACACAAAACAAAACAGCGGCTCACACTCCACATTTTCTGGAAACTTTCGATGGATCTCTTTGTAGGTGTCCAGAGCTTTCTGGTAGTTTCCTGGGAAAAGGGTGTAAAAAAGACAAACCTGTTAGCAAACATTTGATTGATAACTTTCCAAACTGACCTTGTTGATTTATTAGTTTTATTCTCACCACTTCTTCTGTAACAACTCGCCACTATTAGCTGCCACTTCACACAGTTTGGCCTGTGGGACACAACAGATCACGTCCAATCAGAACGGATGATCTTTGGCTTTCATGTGAGCAGAATTTATTTCAAAACTAATATCATCATGTTATTTATTGTGTCGCTTTATTTTGAAGTACGTCTTATTTAGCTAAAACAGTCAGTGGTTAAATTGAAACAGTTGTCCAGGGCTAGACTGACGGCTGAACGATACACACGCAGTAAAAGCATTTCACATCAGTCATTGTCAATAATCGTCAATATTGTTTTAGTCTTTTAGTTTTAAATATCTGACTCACTGTATGAGCGTTGCTCGTTCAAAGTACTGGATGGCCTTCTCACAGAACTGGGTCTCGATGTAGTAAGCCCCGAGCCACTCGATCACGTCGATGTTGGAGGGAAAGTACCTGAAAGACTGAACAGCACCGCAGCAAATTAACAGCATTTAACGACCCGAAACGTCAGGTTCGATCTTTCTCTGTGTTAAGAGAGAAGCAGCTCCTCTCTCACCTCACTGTAGTACTGGAAAGCCTGGGACTTGTCCCCCTCGTCGTCATGCAGCTTTCCCAGTTTGGCCAGTACATGTGGATCCGTGGGCGTGGCGCTGATGACCTGCATCAGCCACTCGATGGCTTGCTGAGGGTCTCCGAGCTGCTCGTAGCTGAAACCAAGATGTCAAGGGCCGACGGACGCTTGCATGACATCACAGATGTAGGTTTACGTGTCCAAACCAGGTGAGGGTACAAAAACCGTCTTGTTTACAACTATGTGGGAACGCGTTCCCTCGTTGGACCTCACAGGTTTCATGGTGGATACAGGTGAGCCAGCTGATACATGACCTCAGCGCCGTTCCTCAGAATCGAATGAAGCTTCAGGAAGCAGTCCAAGGCCTCCTCCAGTCTGTTCAGTCTCTCATAGGACAAACCTACAGGAGGTAAAGAGCAAAAATGGCTACAAGTTATTTATTATACACTTTATGCGATATAAATACCAGGGATAATCTGATAAATCAGTTTGAACAAAACGGTGATGTCTATTATATTGTATAAACGCATTTTATACAATATTATAAAACATAAAAAGATGAAAATCAACAAACAAGTCGATTCCTTTTCATTTTCTTTTATTTTTTTTTGTGCTCGAGGCCTTTATTTTGAAAGCATCCAGGCAGGAAGGGGCTAGAAAGGAGGCAGGAGAGACATGCAGTAAAGGTATGGAGTTCAAGTCTCCTTCTTTAAATAAGAAAATAAATGTTTCATTGTTATATTTAGCAACTTTTCAGACAAAAAAATAAAGAAATAAAAAAAACTTGGTTTTGGCCAAAGTCGGAATCAGCAGGTCAGATTTTATTTTAATCAGAGTTCGGCCAGAAAACTGCAATCAGTGCACCCCTAAAAAAAATCATTTTTATTGCGATTTTATGACAGATGTTCTGACAGCGGCTAGTTCTTAAGAAATAGAAGCATCAGTACCAGCAGACAGGTGGACAAATTTTTCAGACATTTGTAGAAACCATGCAAATAAACCCAATTTCCAACTTACCAATATTTACGTAATAACAGACCAAACTAAACTGAGGTCTAAGGTTCAGCTCTTTCCTGTGCTGAAAAAATTATTTTGTGTCAGTGACATTGAGCTTTAAATCAATGTGCTGAACAGAAGCCATACCCAGGTTATAGAGGGCCTCAGTGCAGGACGAGTCATTCCTCAGCGCCTCTTTGTAGAACTCAGCAGCCTTTTCGTAGTCCTTTTTGACAAACACTGTGTTGCCCTTGTTGATGAGGGCGGCGGGATTGTAGCGATCGGCGTTCATAGCGAGGTCAGCGTATCGGTCAGCCTGATCGTAGTCCTTCTCCTGCAAAATATTAAAGAAAAAAGGTGAAAAAGAAAATTGAGACTCTTATTCGTCACTTCTGCATTACCACTCTTGCTTTTTTTTTTATAACTCCATCGAGATCTATCATTTCACAGTATTTAAGTACAGACATGTTTTACGAAGCTAAGAGAATCTTACCAGGAAGTAGAGGAAAGAAAGGTTGGTGGCTGCAGCGCTTTTCACTCTGCTGTCCTTCTTCTCAAATGTTTTCAGAGTTTCCACCGCCTGTTCACAGGTGAAAACTAAACGTTAGGAGCGTACACCTCCGTGTGAGTCTCTTTTGTCCAGAAGAGAGTTCTTTCTTTATGGCGTCAAAAGTATCGATACCCTAGTGACACGTTTTGTCAAATTAACACCACACACACACAACCATGTATCAAAATGAGATTTTACACGATAAACCAACATACAGACAGTAAATTATGTTGAACTGTCAAAATAGTTTACGAATTTTCTTACATATAGAAATAGAAATAATGGTGGCTGCATCATCGTCACTCTGATAAATAAAATCCAGTCCAACCAATCACGTTCAATAATCAATTATTAAATGGAATCCATACATCATTAATCGCCCCATCTGATTGAGCTTGAGTGTATTTACCAAGAAGAAATGTTAGGAAATGTTGTCTGTAGATGTGTGAAGATGGTTGCAGCAAATCCAAACGTCTTTAAGATGTAATTGCAGCAAAAAATCACAACAAAATATTGCCTCATAGTGGATGAGTATATAAATGTGTGCCACACTTTAAATAATTAATAGTGGGGGAAAAATGATACACTATGACGTCTACCACATAAAAAAATCACTAGGTTACAAAAAAATAATCAATGAAGTACGAGGTTGTAATGTGGCAAAACGAGGAACGGTAGATAATCTGACTACATGCTGCCTCTCCTGGTTGATAGCTGAACTTACAAAAACTTATTTACACTTTTTAAAACTTATTTACACTTTTTAAATTAAATACTTTAGTACAAAAGTGTTTCAGGCCTTAAAAAACATGTAAATATGAAAACATTACCACCTCAATGGAGACTTTCAAAGCATCCAAGTTCTTTGATTTTTAAAAAAGAACTAAAAATTCAAAGTTGTGCACGTCTGAAAGGTTTGACCCGTTTCAGTGACATGACTCCCTGCCCCGGTGGGTTACTATCAACTTTAGCTGCATCAAATTAGAACCTGAGAGTGCAAAAGTGAGTATTTTTGTCAAACCTCCAGACGGCTTGCAGCTGCAGAGACGTTACAGGTTATGGAAGCAGCATGAAGGAGTCACGTTCAGGCATCAGCTAAAAAAGTGATGCACTTTTTTCACTGCACTCTTTTAACACAAATGGCAAAACTGATGCTGTCACAGTAATGCTGTTGGACGCTGGTGCTGCTCAGTGTCCTCCAGCGCATAATGTTACCTAAAGAGCTGCTCTCCTGTCAAGGCTGGACAGTCAGGGTGCACCTCAATCTCACTTAGAATAGTTTCCTTTCCATTTAAAGAGTTTTGCCAACAGCTTTGTGACATATATATATATAAAAAAAAAAACAACTCGTCCTGGCAGGATCTTTTTTGGACACTCGTATGTAGAGTTAAAAAAAAAAAAAAGCACATGATTTAGGTGATCATGGAAACAAAAAGCAAACATACCTCAACCTTAGCCACAGAGATGGGAGGAAAATGGGACAAAAGAGAAGGGAGGACAATGAGAAGTGCATGCTGTAACCATGATGATTCACTTTCATACTGTGGTTAGATGATACCGTAAACATTACTCTTTACACGAAAAACAAATCCTTCGTATATACTAAAAAATAAAGCAAATTCTTAACCTAATATCACAAAATTGCAATTTACTCTTACACCTGGTAAAAATGTCCTAAACAAAACCTTAAAATAATTCACTTTTTATCACAGGATCATATACTCACACAGAAACATTTTGAGAAATCCAACTGGTTTGAGAAAAAAAGAACAAATATTGGAAAAGTTTCACGTTTAGGAAAATAGTTTTTAGCAGAACTAAACCCTCTCAATCCGTCTCTCTAAGTCCAGAGCTGCTCTACTTGCAAAACTGGGCCGCATTAGGACTTAACACAATTATTCTGTTTTTTAACAATGAAAGCTTCTTCTTATTTATTTTTTTTAAATTAGATGAAGTCAAATGAAAGAATAAAAAAAAAATCCCTAACATTTTTAGTGTGAGTCTCTGTGACTGCAACAAAACAGATTTTATGTAAGGACATTTTCACACATCTTAACCAGGATGCATAAAGAGCTCTGTATGCGTCCCGCACACAGGCACCAAAAATGACTTTTCCCAGTACAATGTCCCAGATGAAGTGCACAAACTACAAAGTCCAGAGGATGCAGAACTGAAACCTGGTGTTCTCCTTTACCACGCTACAACCTGGACACACTCACCTGATTGAAGTCCTTCTGCCTGAGGTAGGTGATGGCTTTGTTGATCTCCAGATCATTGGCTAGCTCGACATACTGCGAGCACTTCACCATCTCAACACACCTTAGAAAACATTGAGATGCTGTTTATGTTACACGTTGGACACTTTTTGAGCAACAAAATCAGCCAAATGGATACATAGTTAAGCAAGATTCAGGTTTAAAGACAAGTAAATTCAATGAAACTCAATTTCAAAATAATTTTGATTTTTTTATGGAGACTAAATTTCTTGACAGGAGGATGATAAATGAACTACAGCAACGAACCAGTCAAAGCCGCTAGCGAAGGAAGTCTCGATGGCCGGAGCAATGAGTTTGGCTGCAGTCATGATGTACTTCTCAGCCAGGATTTTCCTACGAGCAGCAACACAAAAACAAAAGTACAAACAACTTAGAGGACTAAGAACAAACTGCTGGTGCCGAGGATGAGTGGTGAGAGCTCAGTTCCTCTTACAGATCCCTCTCCATCTGGTGAAGCTTGTCGTTTTTAATGGCCTCAATGACCATGTTTGCACTGGGTTCGTCCTGGAAAAGGTCAAACACACAACATGAAGGGCAACAAAACAACAGCAAAAAACCCCAAAACATATCTGCTAAAATCTCAACCTCAATTGGAAATAACAGCGAATGTGTAAATACAAGTCATTATTTTTTCAACCAAAAACTTCACAGTTGGATTTTATATGATGAACAAACACAGAGCAGTGATGGCTGCAATGTGGACAACAAAGTATGTATTAATTAGAGATTGTTTTATTACAAAAGAGGAAAAAAAACAACATTAAATCAGGCAACACAACACTGTATGTTGTGGAAATGATCCTCATAGTGAAACATGGTAACGGCGGCATCATGCTTTGCGGATGCTTTTCTTCAGGGAGACAGAAAAGCCAATTTGACATTATAAATGAAGCTAAACACGCTGGAAATTTTGAAAGATTTGTTAGAAGTAGCAAGTTGAGGCTCGGTGGAGTTCCACCTTCCCTCATAGCAACCCTGAATCCAGAGACTGATTATGGTTCAGAACGACACAATCAGACTTGGAAGCTGACATTCATAGACTTTGTCTACTCAATCTGAGTGAGATTAAGCTAATTTTTACAAAGACAAAAACAGGAGAAAGTTTCGGTTTCTAGATATTCGAAGCAGTTTGAGGCGTTTTCCAAAAAAACTAATCTAGTTACAGCAAAAGGTGGTTCTACTCAGAGGGGATTCTTCTAAAAGACGCTTTAAACCATACATAATTCTCCTTCTACATTTTCCAAAGTGCCAATATGATAGAATAAAATTTAGGCTTTCCCCCAGTGTCACACTCGCTGCTGCTGGACTGCCCATTGCGGTTCAGCAGGTCTGAACATATAAATTTGTGCTGTACAATGAGTCAAATTTTGTACTTTTACTAGCATTTCTGTAACTTACACTGGCTGGGATGTACTTATCTTCATCATCGATGCCCAGTGGAACAGAGATGAGCTTCTGAAAGGCCTTCTTCATCCTCTCTCTGTCTCCAATGGCGTAGTAGCACAGGATGAGGTTGAAGCCGGTCTTTATGTTGGGACTCTCTGCCATGATGTGCTCGAAGGACGTTATGGCGTCCGAGTACTGACCCAGGCGGACAAACACCACTCCGATATTCTGCAGGATCTTGATCCTCAGTTCCTTGTGAGCGTTGGAGATCTGATCCAGCGCCATGCGGTAGAATTTGATGGCTTTGGGGTAGTTCTTCTGTTTGAAGTAGATGTTGGCCATGTTGACTTTGAGGCGGCCTAGAAGAAGGGCAAAATCTGATTTATTTTTAATTTTTTTCCATTTGAATAATCTAGGTAGTCCACAATTGCATGTAATCCTAGAGTTTCAGAGTTTTGGGAATGTAATCAGGCACACAGCATCACAAAACCTCCATCGTACTTAGCAGTGGGAGTGTTGTGACACAGAAATGCTCAAAATTAATTTATCTTTTAAAGATAACACAATTAAACTTTGGATATTGTAGTATATTATTGATATGAATAATATGAATGAAATGAAAACTAGTATTTTTTTACACTTATAGCAAGACCGTTTCTCCATGCTATGAGTGAAATAGTCTGCCTGTGGAAGAAGTACATTTTTTCATCAATATTAAGGAATCAATCTCCTATGTCTTGCTGAGAAGTTACTTGTAAGTTAGTACATTTGAAATGAGACAAAACTAAGACATTTGCACTGGAAATTAGACCAAAAATACTTGGTAAGATCTTTGTATTTTTGCAGTGCAGTCAAGAGAAAGAGCGGATGACGGAGCATTTGGAGTAATAAGTCAGTTAAAGGCAACTGCTGTGGAAAAATGTAGTCACGGAGAAAGGGAAGAGAGTTGGCTTACAACCCAACAGCCAGTGTTAAGATAGCAGCAGCATCAAACACTACAAATACAAAATGAGGACCGTTGTTTTGTTTGTTCGTTTAAAGTGTTTGAAGACCAGCACTTTAGAGTGGAGCTGCCATGTCGGGAAAACACGCACGCCGTTTCTCTTACCTGCGTTAGTGAACATCTTGTTTTTCACGAGGACATGGTAGCTGTTCAGAGCCTCCGGGTACATTTCATTGTTCGCGTACTGGTTGGCAAGGTTGAGCAGAACCTGGTAATAACAGAATCAACACGTCCTTAGGAGCGGAGTGAACTCGTTTCATTAGCCTCCAAATCACGGCACGGTTTAAGAGGGGAAAAAAAACTTAAGATTACAGCTTTTCTCTGCTCATACTGCCAGTGTAGCTGAGTCGAAATGCTTGCTGCCACGGTAGTCATATTTGATCCCTGTTTTATTACCTCTCCCTACAATGTGACAAGAAATCAGTACAGTCAAATATAGAAGCATCAGCAGTAAAAAGACTAAAACCTGCACGCATGTGACTTCAACATTAGCAACACAGAATCAAACAATTTGCCATTATTTTCGGACAAAACCCCCCGGAAAGAATCATGAATGTGAGGGATTCTGTTAATAACTGACTGATGAGGGACGATATCAAAACTGTGGGCGAGTGCAACCTTTACTCACAGAGTAAGTGAGGTCTAAGTTGATGTGCTCCGTTTGTCCGGACGTTTCCCTCTGTCTGATCAGCGCTCGCTCTTTCCTCCCTGCCTCTTTGGCTTTTTCAAGAGCCTGCAGAAACCCAATCCAAACGTACACATGTACACCGATCAGCAAAAAACGAGGCCGTATGTCTGAGGTTGGCAGAAGGAAAAGGAAATCTTTCGCTCTGTCGTTAAATGAGCGGTCACGGCAAAATCAAGATTTATTACAGATGATATTCCGCCAAATGTCAGCTTTGAGATGACATGAGCAGTATCAATATTATGTTGAGAACCAGATCTGGGATCTGACCAGCTGTAAGGCGCCTATGCTCTGTGCCATGCAGCTCTCCTCTATCAGGTCGTTCACTCTTTTCTCCAGGATCTTGATCTTCTCTTCCGCCCTGCAAAACCCAAAAGGTAGAAAAATACTAAATATGGGTCGATTTCCAGTCCTTTCACAAGAACACCCATCCTTTCTCTTTTAATAAAATTATAACTTGTGGCAGAACAAATATTTTGGACTTGCTAGATGGCATAACTAGAAAACTACAAAAGTTGTTGCTAATTATTAATTAGGGCTGCACAATATATTATGCAGCAGAGGTGGGTGAAACGGACTTAAAGTTCATTTGTGGTATTTTTATAATGATAAAAGTGACAATAAAAACTATTTATTACTTCTTTTTACATGAAGAAGTGTGATTTGTATCACTGAACTCCATTTAACCATATTTCTTGATATATTGATATGTGATGATGTCGCCATTTAGCGGAGAAAACAGTGAAACTAGTAATTCAGAAAGTTTTGTGTTTCTTTTATAAACATGATTAATTTGAATTTATTGTAGCAACAATACAACAAAATTATTCTCATGATAAGAAATTTATCACAATAAATGCTAAACAATATGATAAATGCTCACCCTAATGAGCAGAAACACAAGGGTTAAAAAAAAATATCTGGATTTATCGCAATGCATATCATCAACACAGTATCTACCAAATATATCACAGCTGGATGTTTTTTTCATACCTTTTGCTTAGTGATAAAGTATTATTCCAATATTCCAACTGTCTGTGTGGCGTGAACCTGGTTCAATTGTGAAAACTATTGTACCCAGTGCACAACTGTAAGCAGCGTTCACTGTTTCACAAAGTGAGGTAACTCACGTGTCTTCATTCTTTGCTTCAAGTGGAGGCGCAGGCCCCTTGGACTGTCCCAGGGGGTCAAAGGTTGAGCCTGGAAATGCAAATGTCCTGTTTAAGTTTTTATACACATCTACAATCAGCTCATAGAAAAAATAATTGTCAAGGGCAACATGGTCTTCTAAGCTTTGTTCATTCAAAAGACTCTTATCAGGGGTAAAACAAATATCAATGTATGCATTGGGTCATAAATAACCACACAGCAGAAAGAAGAGCACACCTTTTCTGTTTAAACTTACCACGCATCAGTGAGGATGAGTAACCTGCAGCTCTGACAGCCGTCATCGGACGGGCGGAGCCATCCTGTTAAATGAAACGAATACACTTAAAATCAGAAAACACACTTTTGTTTTTGCCCTCGTTGGGCATGAGCTGAACACAACCATCCAAGATTTATTCCATGAACAGTGAGGGCAAAAAGCAAGCAACACTCTCCTCTCACCTGGACAGCTCCAGTCATGGGTCTGCCCATTGATGAAGCCATGGGGATTCGGGACTAAATGAGACAACACAAACAAAGAAATGTTAGCACCTAACATGCTGACACCAGACAAAAACATGTGGTTATCTCATTTAATTAAGAACGTCTGTGTTTGGACAGTGGGTCCTAGAACATGTATGGCACAGTAAATTTAGAGTAACCCTTTACTCTCTGCTCTTTTCTCTCCATAACAATAGAATTAAATGATCACTGAAGGGGACATCATGAAACTCATGAAACAACACATTTTCATGCACAGATAAACAAAAAACAATAATAAAAAACCAGGCTGTTTATTTGCTGAGCATTATGTGTTATTACTACATTATACTTACACCAAAAGATGAAACTAAAGGTCGACCTCCGATGGCGGTGCCTGGAAACTTCGCAGTCATCTAAATAATTAAATAAAACAATTTCTAAGGTTATAAATGAATACACTACTTATTTAAATATGTGCAATGAAGCCCCAAATTACTTGAATACTAAGGAAAAGTTTGGATATGAACAATTATAATACAACGCTAAAATAATGTTTTATTGTCATCACATCGTCTAAAACTAGAAGGATCTAGAAAAATCCAAACTTCAATTTAACATTTACTCAGTTATGAAAAAAAAACAACTCTTCCCCTCCCTGTTGCACAATTATTGGCTCCCCTGCTGTTACCCTGTAAGTCCTCCGTATTTAATGTCACATGAAGACCAAAGTTATTCATACTCCTTGCAGGTTCAGATTAGATCCATTCAACCAAGAAGTTTGTTTGAGACAGGATGTCTCAAAAGATAATAAAAGATGAAAAAGGAGTACACATTTGTTTGGGGGGAAATTGTTTATCTACATTTTCATAATAATTGTCGGTCAAAAACATATTTACAGCCTTATTCAAAATCTGTGGAAAAGGGTTTTACAGTGATCTAACCCTTCTTACAGCACATTTCCACTGGGATTTTCTATTATTCATGTTCAGCAATGAAATCCAAGTTGTTGGAGCATGAACAATTTTAGAGCTTTACTATATTCTTCACCGTTAGTATTTCACACAAGACTGGAACTTACAGAGGGATCTTTAACCCACTACGTTTCTACTCCAAAATTTGTGTATTTTATGGTAGAGAAACTACAGCAAAATAAAATAAGCAAAATAAGATAAAATAACACTTTATTGATGCACAGAAGGGGAAATGTTGTTTGTCCCAGCATAGTACACAATAAAAATTAAGATAAATATAATTTAATATTTATGACTTAATTTAGCTAAGTTAATTACATGAGCTGACTTATTTCCAGTGACAAACTAATCTTTATAGTTTGAAAAAGTTATGAAAGAACTAAACTAATCTTTATAGTTTGTCACTGTAAAGAGACAAACTTTACAGTTTGTAAAGTTTGTCTAATCTTTAGGTTAGACTAATCTAGATTAGTTTAGATTAGCCTAAACTAATCTTTATTAATTTGTCAGATTAGTGACAAACTCATCCTTATAATCTTTATGATTCATTACATGAACATTTTAGCAGAACTGCTGCAGTCTGTTCTCACCGGAGGTCTCCTTCCATGACTGGTCCTGACTGCCTGCTGGAAGCCCACATCGTTCTCCAATTCCTTAAAAAGGTCACAACATGTGTGATTATATACCGTGATGTCTCAATTATCAATTAACAACCTGTAGCTTTACAGCTACGCATGTAGCATAATGCGGTAGCTTCAGCACCGACGGCTAACAATGTCGTCAACGCAGCTTGGAGTTGTTTTTTTTACTCACCTCGGAGTCAAATGTGGGATTATAGTCGTTGTAACCCGAATAAAGGTCGTCCTCCTCGACGGCCAGGTGAACATTCTCCATCTCTGTTTCGCGGGGAAACACCGAGCTGAACGGAAAGCGAGCAGTTATCTGTGAACATTAACAGCAGAAAGATTTTTGTTGACGTTTCAGAGTTCAGTCCCACAAGTCAACGCGGCACGGGCGGGATTAAAGTCTCTTTTCGACGTTCTGATTGGGTGTCTAGACGTCAATCCACTTGATGGCCTGATGTGATTGGATAAAGATGAAGAAATTCACTGGTTGCTAGGATACGCGGGGAAGCTACGACATCGATGTGTTTTATTTAGCACTCAGTTGTTTTATTTATTTATATTAAGTCATAAAACGATAGCATAACAAATATATCAAGTTAAGTTATTAGAGTGTGATGTTTTACCCAAACATATTACATCTTCTTAATATTGAATTCTTTGCCAAAGTATGTTTGTCCATCTGGGCTGCCGTACCGCTCAGACAGCGTGACCCCGGAGGGGCGGTGCAGGATATAATGTGGTAACTGAGGGACTTCGGCTCTATAATATCAAATAATGAGCGCGTCTGAGGTGAAAACCATCACTGTGATCGGCAGGTGAGCAAACAACAGAAAAATGACAGCAGCTCAGGTTGAGTTTGGATGTTTTCCAGTTTGCCTGTCTTCATCTTCAGTTCGCTGCTTTCTGCACGCAGCTTTAGTCTGTCTTTTGCATGCCAACTTTTGGGGGTCTTTTGCGTCTGTCCTTTTCAGCTGGAGTTGTCCGAGTTGTTCTTTCGACTGCAGCATTGCTTTAATTCATTGGCAGCCGTGCTGACTGCATG
The DNA here is from genome assembly GCF_027474105.1 of Poeciliopsis prolifica. Classification (NCBI taxonomy): domain Eukaryota; kingdom Metazoa; phylum Chordata; class Actinopteri; order Cyprinodontiformes; family Poeciliidae; genus Poeciliopsis; species Poeciliopsis prolifica. Next base: position 1,615,073 of record NW_026562382.1, read on the forward strand.
TCTGTATCCTGCGATCCCTGTCAGTACAGGTTTACATTTTAACCCATTTCTTGTACCCTGATCAGCATTTCTGCGCAGTCAGCTGAACGTGACCTTTCTGTTGACAGGTCACGTCAACACAAAGTCATCTTTAGTTTGAATTGTCAGCAGTTGCACCAATAAGCAAGAGGAAGCTTGCAAAAGTTCATAGCTTGCATAGAAATATGGTAAATATTTTGTTTCAGGTTCAGCAGTTAGTCTTCTTCAGGTCGTGTATCAATTTTGGTGACTCAGATGTTTTGAAAACCTTTTTGATTTTGTTTTTGTTTCTTTTAAAGGACTCATCTCAGTAAATGTATCATTACACAGTGGGAGATTCTCAGGAGATCAGAAATGATCTTTAGCAGTTATTAAGTTAGACATAAGAAGGAGGTAAACAGAAGCCTACTTTATGTTCAAGCACAAATAAACAGCACTAGCTATGCATTTAACTTGCTCATATGTGATTTTACAGAAATAACATCACACGCCAGATTTTGCAGTGTGAAGTTTCAATAGTTTTTTCCTCACACTTCTTCTCTTCCTGCGTGTGTTTAGTGGTCTGATCGGCCGCTCCTGGGCCATGGTGTTCATCAGTGGAGGCTACCAGGTAAAGATCTACGACAACCAGCCAGGGCAGGCTGCAAGGGCTGTCACGGAGATCAGGTGACTTACGGATGTGCATGGAATATGTTCCTGTCGGGAGGCTCTTTAAATCTTTACTGTTAAAAGCCAACATTACTGTATATACCATGTGATGAAAGAGAGCACGAAGAGACCTTAAATACTAGCAGTTACTATATGCAATCTCTGTAGATTTCCTTTTTTTCACATTAGATTGTCTATTAAATGAACTACATTTTATATCCTTATTGTTAGGCTGGAGAGCATTGAGAAACAGCTTACATTTTTTTAACAATTCCTCCAGGAAGTTCAGTAGGAATGCTTCCTGTCGTCTCCGAAGCCCGTCTGGTTGCGTCGGAGGTTTTCTGACATATTTCTTCATGGGTTCAGGAAGCAGCTGGAGGAGCTGGAAGAGGCCCGCATGCTGAGGGGGGACCTCAGCGCCGTGCAGCAGCTCGCCCTGCTCTCCTCCTACGACGATTTGGCCCCAGCGCTGGAGGGAGCCTTTTTCGTCCAGGTAACGCAAACAGACGAGTCTGCGTCCGTCTCCTGAAAACCAAGGGGGATGTGCTGCGCTGATTTCAAACGGAATGTGGTTGGACAGCAGTGATTTCCATTACTTAAAGAAATTGGTGCTATCTTATCTTTACTTCAACAAACTGAGAACACTGAGCTCAGTGCAAAACATCCTGGCTCTTTAATTGCCTTGTTTATACTGAAGGGGGCAGAATAGCACATTGTTTTCCTGCTCTTTATTAAGTGAAATCAACTCAATATATTCGTTTAAAATTTTAAATGAATTACTTAAATATATATATATATTTTTTGGGGGGTTTCTGGACTCTACTTGTTCTAAAACCAAAGCAAACAAAAAGTATCTGGTGACTAAAAACATTCTTTTTCTTGTGTGATTTTGCTTTTTGCTAATTAAAGGAGCAGTTCACTGGAAACAAGCAGAAAAACCTCACTGGTCAAAACAGCAACATCAAAACAAGAAATGTATACCAGAGATTTAATGTCTACCAACACATGCAGATGAGCTCTTTTTTTTTTTTTTTCTCTGCGGAGCAAAACGGCTTTTAGTTTGACTTCAGAGAAATCTGAAAACAAAAAAAAAATATATGGCCGGTTTTGCATTGACCTGTGTTGGGGTTTTATTTGTTGCAGATTGTTTTTGTCGGAAATGAGAAATTTCTGGAGAAGAGGAAGAAACAATTAGGTTGCAGACTCCCAGTGACATCACATCCTGCCCTGGTTAGGGCTCCTGTTGGTCTCTATTAAACCCAGAACTGAGCTCCAATGATTGTAGAGCTCTTACAAATCAGATGAGCTAAAACAGACAAAGTACAGAGTTCAAATGCAAAAAAAAGAAAATAATAAAATGTGGAATTTGCTCTCTCAAATTTTCTGCTCCATAATGTTTGTCAAAAAAGAAAATGGAGTGGGGGAAAATATTTGTGTTTTCCAGCTTTATTCCCCCAGTCACATATTGTGAGAGAAGAGATGAATAGACAGATGAAAGGCACAAATATCTAAAGCCATATTCAATCAGTCAGAACATAAGAACGGGTTTTGTTTGTCAGATTAAAAGTAGCTTTTGAAAATAACTTTTAAGCAGGTACTGAATATATTTTTCATCAAGGGGGCTCACTCCAAGGTTTTCAAAATAGATTTTTTTAGTGATATGGTGCAACATCCTAAGTCTGACGTTTGACCAAACGCTTCTTGCATTTTAAAGCAAAGAGAATATGCAGGGAGTGTTTTTTTTTACTCTGATGTTTAACAGACAGGAGGTTTTTAACTCACACTTTGACCTCCTGATGATGAAAGTTCCTAATCTCCTTTTTTTTCCCCCCACCACTCTTGGGAGCCCAAACCACAATCAGCGCTAAAACCCTTTTAAAATGTAGTACCAGTCACCTGAAATCGGATAGAAAGCTGACCTTTTTTAAACAAAGAACCAAAGGAGGCCTGCAAGACAAGGCTGCTGTTCTTCCCTGCAGATATGATCAGAGGAAAGAGGGCAGGGGGCGAAAAAATGAGCGCTCACTTTCACTGAAGCAGCCTTCCAAGATATAATGTAGACGAGGAAACGCGACACAAAACAAGGTTTTCCCTCCTTGGCATCGCTGTTCACTTCCCGTGTTCTTCCCATGTGAAGCTGCCCGGCGGGTCACTTTTCTGTTGATCACATATTCTAGTCGAGAGGAGGAAGCACGAGAGCTTTTCCCCGCTCAAACTGCAGGTCATTAGCAGGACTAGCGTTGATCCTCACCGGTCAGATCCGCGATTTCACATTGAGGGTTTGTTGTGATATTTTGTGATAACAATAAAAGTGAGAAATTGTTTTTAGTTTTTATCTTTTGAGGACATATTAAGTGCATGGCTTAGTTGTTCTGGGATGACAAAAACAACAAATATTGTATTTTATTTTATAATATTGTATTTTTCTTGTCTTGTTTGTTAAGCGTAGGGCGTTTGAGTCTGAGACATATTTTCCTCGAAGTGACAATAAAGAATATGCCTTTGTATCATAATCTTAGTGCTTGTAAGCAGTGTTACATGGATTCATTTATTATTTTGGTCTTTTGTATCAACCGTCAGAAAGGTCATTCCTTCGTTTCCTTTCTTTGTTTTTTTAACAAATCTGTGAAAAGGCTGAGAAGTAAGAACAGATGATGTTAGGTTAAGGTGCTGCAGTAAGTGATCGGTCCAGTCACGAATCTGCGCGTGTCTTCCTGTTCCAGGAGTGCGTCTTCGAGGAGCTGGGAGTCAAGCAGAGCGTCTTTCAGGAAGTCGAACGTTTCGTGGGTAAAGCGGCGATTCTGAGCAGCTCCACTTCCTGCCTGGTGCCGAGCAGCGTCTTCGCCAAAGTGGAGGAGAGAAGCCGCTGCCTCGTGTCCCACCCGGTTGGTGCCAACACAGAACCGCAGCAGAAGAAGAGCTCTAATTCACCAGCGCATGGTGTTAGGAAAAAGAATGAGAAGGAGTACATTTCTGCCCCCCCCCATTCTCTAGAAGAAGCAAGCAAACGTCTGAGTTTGAAAAGTCTGAAATTTGCAAGAAAAAAACTCAGAAATTGTTTTAGATTCATCTTGGAAATTTTCTAGAAAAAACATGGAGATTTCTGAGTTTGAAAAGTCGAAACTGCGTGACTGTTCAAACTCAGAAATGTCCATGCCTTTTCTAGAAAACTTCTGAGATTAAAATCAAAATTTGTGAGTTTTTTTCTCGCAAATGCGCAACTTTTCAAACTCAGAGACCTCCATATATTTTCGATTGCAGAAAATTTCTGAGATTAATCTCAAAACACATGCAGTTTTTTTTTTTTGGTGGAAATGTATTCTTTGTTGGCTTTTTTTGTTGTTTTTTTTTTTTATATCTACGACCGCTGTAATACATCTCCTTACACTGTATTTCCATCTCCGACCACAAACGCAATGTGAAACAAATCAACAATCTTCATGAAAAGCATAAAAATTGAAGGGTGTCTATCCACACTAACAGCTGCGCGACATCCAACAGTGAAGAATGAATAGATTTTGTGACCATAGCAAATATTCTGATAAAAGGATAACCAGCTTTCCTCGTTCGTGTCTCGCTCCCTCCAGGTAAACCCACCCTACTATGTGAAACTGGTCGAGCTGGTGCCTCACCCAGAGACGGCAGCAGCCGTTATGGACGCCACCCATTCTCTGATGACCAAGGTGCAGATTGCAGATTAAACTTCCCCTGGATGGTTGAAGTTAGAACATGTCGGGGTGATGAAATGACTGGCCGGTATAACAGGCCGTGACTTCAAACTAACTCTGCAGGTTGGCTTGATTGGTACTGAGTCGTCTTCCACATGACGGCTGAAAACGCCTGTTTAAGCTGCCGATCCATAACCAATAAATCACTGCTTAAAAGAAGGTCTTTGTAAGACTTTAAAGTTGAACTTCATAACCTTTAATCCCTGAAAACGACTCAGAGATTTTTCCCAGAAGTCAAAGCTTTACTGTGAATCTTGATTCAGTTGGGTTTTTTTTACCTGTTAAATCAAAACAAATGAAACAATTTAACTGTCCCAGGAAGAAGCTTTAAATTTCAGGTTTTGGTTCTGTGGCTCTCCTGCCTGAACTCTGGTCTGTTTTGGTTCAGGTCGGCCAGGCGCCCGTCCTGCTGAGGAAGGAGATTGACGGCTTTGCCGTCAACAGAGTTCAGGCAGCCATTATTGCTGAGTCCTGGAGGCTGGTTCAGGTGAGTGTCAGGGTGAGGTCTGCTATTGTGTTGTCACTGAAGTCAAGTTGTGACATTTCTTTTTACCTGAACCTGGGTAACCCATTTATTAACTAATGTGACTGCTGTCTGTCATTTGAACCCGAGCTTTAACTTCTCGGCTGTTTTCTTGAGATATGATTATGATGTTTCTTTCTTGATGATGAGGTGCACCAGTCTACTGGACTTGGGTCAGAAAGCGCCTTGAGTTTCAGTCGACTTTAAACTAGTTCTACAGCGATGCAGTCTGTGCACGGAAGAAACGTCACTCGCTCCCTTCAAAATAAGAGCACGAATATAAACGTCTATTTGAAAAATTGCAAGCGGTCAAAAACAAAAAAAACAAAAACAAAACGTCAACACAGACGTTTGTTCAACTGAAAGTTTATAAAACAGCCACGTAAACTGCAGCTAAGCATGCCGCCGGTAAATTTTTCAAAGTTAGCTCATGTGCTAAAGCGCCAAACAAAAAGTTAGCTCTGCTACAGTATGTGTGCAAATGGTTAGTCTTTCCTCCTAAAGACCGGCAAGACATTAAGTAAGCCTGGGAGCCAGCAGTCAGTGCTGCTGCTGCGGCTTCGGATTCCAAACTATTCATTGTTGAACTTTGACCCTTGTGAACTTGAGCTAGTTTCGCTAACATCCTTTCAAATACAGTTTTGGTTTTTTACGATCGAGCATTTTGCTTAGGGGGGGGGGTTGCGCACTGAGCTTCTTGAGGTTTATCCATGCAGATTCTTTAAGTTTCAGCAAAACAGATCTGACAAGCTCTCCTCACAGCTGTGAGATTTTGAGGAGTCACTGAGCGAACGAGTGGCTTTTCATCCCACTGCTGAGGCGAGGAGGGTTGCAGTCAGGTGAGAACGCACTTTGTGTTAGTCACTGTTACCCAACTGAACAGTCGCCGTTCAGTCAACTTTCCTCTTCTAGGAACTAAAGCACAGATGGTCACTTCAAGGAAATTCGAGATTTCAGGCTCATGACATTCCTCATCACTTCATTTTCAGGTTTACATCGGGTAGGGCGACCTCCGAGGCTGTGCCGGGGTCCCATTTGGCCTAAATGCCACTTTGTTGTAGAAGCGTTGAATTTCACTTTTGAAGACGCTCCAGCGTGGAGGCTGGAAGTCGTCCAGTCAGTCACTAGGCGAGGCGCACTCCGAAAAGCATGTCGACACTCAAAACTAAAGTTACTGCCTTGTTACGTTCTGTAAGTGACATGCGTCCACACTGGGTGGAGCTGCGCGACATCGGTTTGTATGAAGCGTCTCTGAAACATCATGTAAAACTGAAATTATTGTTCTGCTTAGCAAAGTATTAAAACAAAGCAATGAACATGCAACTTCTTTTTCTTTTTCTTTTTTACTGTACATCAAATAAAGTACGCATGAATTGAAGCAGATTCATTGTGTTGTCAGCTCAGTCAAACAGGTTCTCATTGTAAATCAGCTCAAACGAGGGGAAATTGCGTCCTGCTCAGCGACTGCCAACATGTGTTAGAAGCACAGTAAGTGTCTAACTGAGCTGATTTACATACATATGACTCATTAATGCAAGCAGTAGGCACAAGTTCGCTGTTTTTGTCACGTCCGCTGCTGCATGTGAGAGACGTTCGCTGCAGACCGCTTCAGCGAGATTTTCCAGGTAGAAGACGAGAAGGCAGAAAAATAAGGCAAGCCTCCGCTAGGCCTGAGCAAACATTACTCAAGGTCACAAAAGGATTGGACAAAGGTTTGGATGACAGGAAACGTAGGAGGGCTGGAGATCTTTACTTACCATTGTAGATGTAACTTGCTCTTAACAGAAGTTTAAAAGTTAGAATTGCTACATCATTCATATCTGAATCGCTTAACTTTTTTGCATATGTGCTTTCTGGGCATAAAGTGCCATTTTTAGCATGATCAAGTAACAATGTCGCCTTCAGTTGTTATAAAAGAAATGCTGCCTATATCAAATACGACTTAAAGAAATTTTTACTTTGTAACCTTGAAATTGGCTCTCTGTCTCTTTAAGAAACTCCTGCTCTTTCTGAAACTCCATCTTCAGGAAGTCATCACAACATGGCTCCTCTATTAATCCTTTATCAACGGAAAAGAAGCTTGTATAATGAGCTTAACAGGTGCTGAGTTCCACCAGGCCCTTGCTAATTGCTGCGGACTAGTCTGAAGGAGCTGAGTGGGGGAGGCCTTCTCTGTGAGGCAGAGGCTCCAAGATTAGAAACTGGAGATCTGAGGAGGAGCTGTGCCTCGAAGGCGGGGCTAGGTCCAACCAGGCGTTTTGCACACTTAAATGGTTGCCATGAAGATTAAAGGATTTCTCAAACATGCACGAAAGAATCAAAGCAGCAACTCTATGATTTGGATGAGGAAACAACATTATAGCATAATGTAAAGTTTAAAAAGTTGATTTTAAATTGTAGTGGCCCCTTAAGGTATTTTCAACAAAGTTGAAATTCACTTATTTTTAAGCCTAAAATTTAGAAAATTTGTATTTAATTTGCTTATTTTTTTCATCTTCCATGATCAGAAAAGCAACATGAAATTCATAACTGGTTTAATATTTAAAAAAAACAAAACCCTCAAATATAAAACTTATTTGACCTCTGCTGTCTATTAGAAACTTTATCAAAAATATGCTTCAAAATAGAAATTTTTAGCCTTCTTTTAGCTTTAGGAGTTCCAAGATGTTTTCTGAGTGCAGTTTTAAATGTAGCTGCGTAGTTTTGTTAAACACTCCATCACCAGTCGCTGCAGTCAGAAAAATTTAGTTTCACAGTGGGCTTCATCAGCCTGTTTCACGCAAAAAAAACTGAAAAAAAGGGAAAAAAGTTAAAAAAAGAGGGAAAAGTAGGAAAGGTGGCGGATAAAAATAATAGCAACAGCGCACATTGTATCTTTCTGCTGATACTTCTTACTTAAACCCTCATCAGAAACAAAATGAGCTGTAAAAGTACAAAAAAAAAAGCTGCTGGGTTTGTGAAACAAAAAAGAACTCCAACAGGACACAAAGGTCTGCGTCGGTTATCAGGAACACCATTCTGGCTGCAATCTTATACGTTCCTCCTTACGTAACAAAACTCTCTCTCACCCCTTGAAACGCACACAAACCCAGAAAAAAAAACACAAAAAAACCGGGGCCTTGAGTCGAGGCCAGCGGTGGAAAGCAGAGCGGCTGAGAAAGCGCCTCGTTACTCCCAGTGATTACTGGAGAGAAAAGACCCCATCTCTCTCAGATAACAGCGCCGTTGTTGGACGTAGGGGCCAAACAAAGGCGACCCTGTCCTGTTCCTCCACCTCTCTGTATCTGTTTCCTCTGTGGTCAGCCAACAGGCATCTCAAACCCAGAGATACCTGAACCACTCCCTCCGTCTGGCCCTCTTTCCATCCCTCCATCCTCGGCTGTCTCCTCCCTGCACAGAAGCTGCTGGGTCAGAGAAACTCTATATGGTGAGAGTGTTTAAAAACGGGATCAGGAACAACTTGGCCCTGAGAAGACATTAGAAGCAAAAATTTGCAGCTTTGTTGGGTTGCTCAGTTTAACCTGACACCCTGCCTGTTGACCTTTGGTGCATGTCTTCCTTCTCTCTCATTACCTGCTTTTCTCTTGCAAATAAAGGCCACTACAGCCAACAAAACCTTGTTCTTCAATTTGGTTCATCCAGAGCGTTGGACCCTCTGCTATTGAAAAACAATTGTTTCCTGGAGGCATAAACTCTGATGAAGTTTTCAATAATTGGATCTGATTTTACCCAGTTGCTAACGTTTGGCCGTGATGTATATAATACGGCAGTTTGATTCTATGAAGCTTACCGGAAATTGTGTGCGCTCTAAACAACCACTGCAAAGAGAGAAGCTCTGACTTTCATTGCTCGTCATGTTGGAAGTGTGGCCAACACGGACTGTTCACTTCCTACGCTACTATTGCTAAAACTAAACCAGAGGTAAACTAATAACTAATCCCAGACAGAGCGCTGAAGGGAGAGGAGAATCGAGTTGAATTTTATAGAAACGCAACGGCCAGATTAACAAAACGACATTGTTGAGAAATGGTCAGATGAGACCAAACTGGAACTTTAAGACTGATCCAGAATCGTTATGTGTGGTGCAAAGCTGACAATGCAGATCCCCATAAACACATGGTGAGATGATGTGGGGAAGGTTTTGCTCAACAGGGACCAGGAAAGCTGATGAGAGCAAATGAGAACACAGGAGGAACTCAATACAAGGCAATCCAAACAGCCGGAGCAACAACGGAGTGATTCAGATCAAAAGATATTCATGTGTTAGGATGAGACTCTCTGGCAAGACTTCAACATCACTGTTCAGATTCTCTCCATTTAATCTGACGGAGACTGAGCTTTTTTTAACAAGCTGGAAATTGTCTTCTTGTCGCAGAACCACAAATAGTTTTGGTAGGAAGTGTAGCCACTGATGCAATCTTTGTCAATCTAGTTGAGCCAAATACAGTTTCCTGCAGATGAGATATTTATTGTTGTTTCATGTCTTCCTCTGACAGGATGGTGTGATATCAGTGAAGGATATCGACCTGGTGATGTCAGAGGGACTGGGAATGCGCTACGCCTTTATAGGTCCCATGGAAACGATGCACCTGAACGCACCCGAAGGTAATGTTTCCGTCATTAGGTGTAGATTGGGTGTGTGATTAAGCTAGTGATGCGTTTTGAAGTTTGAATTCCACGTTTCACTCATCTGTAAACAGGTGGAGGTCAAGGCTACTTATTGGGAATTCATGTAACTCATGTCGGTGACGTGGCTCACATTTGTGTAACGTACCATGTTGTGATGGTGTGTGTGTGTGTGTGTGTGTGTGTGTGTGTGTGTGTGTGTGTGTGTGTGTGTGTGTGTGTGTGTGTGTGTGTGTTTGTGTGTCGCACTGCGATCGAAACCTCATGGTGATGGAGAATATCAAAGGGGAGTGTGAAACCCAGAGAGTATCCCTGGCTGACTCCACACACACACACACAGAGAGATAAAGTACAGTTCTGGCCGAACAAAGCTGCCTTTTGATGGGTAGCTGAATGCTCTCCCTCACACCAGTAATCTAAAACTCACACAGCTCTCATCGCGGCCTTCAAACCAGGTGCCAACTCTACGTGTAGTTACAGTACGGGTCGGATTTTTGTTCTCCTTCTCAGGAAGCAGTCGTATGTATCGTGTTCTTAAAGGATTGCTCGGACCTACTCCAGGTCTGTCTTGCAGGTTCTTAGATCCGTCCAATCAGATACTCTGTCTCTCTGTCCCTCTGGGCCCTACCTGAGCACTTTTGTAAACTATTAACGTACACAGCGGGACATTGTTCCTCAAAGGAGTAACCCACTAAAAAGGCCCTGATTGTAGCCTTAAGGAAGTCCCACAAGCTCCTTTGATAAACGCGGGCAACGCTACCCACTTTTCTGTCAGAAGCACCTGCATCAGACGAAAAGGAAAAACAAGTGTTGGCAATAAACTATCCAGGCGTAAAGAAGGTAATAAGCCAAGGACAGAGAAGACGTTTGTTGTGTTATGTTGAAAACATTGTAGCCGCTGTTAGCTCCCATCTGGTTACAGACATCCACAGTCCTTGGAAAAAGCAACAAGGTTGAACCTTTTTCAAAAAGGGAAATTCAAAATTTAAGAAACAGATTAATAACTGAAAATGTCACAAAAAGTATTCATCGTTTTGCGTCATATAAAACCACTGATCTCAATGATTATATATCATTGACGAACACAAAGTTTCAGTAAACAAAATGTAAAGTTGTTGCAGAAATGTGCTCCAGGTTCAGACAATTTACTGTAAAACCACAAAAAACATGTGCAAGTGGATAAATTCAGACGACAGCGATGAAGTTTCCCGGTGCAGGGGACGACCTTTCTCATCGCAGGGAGATGTTTAGTTGACCGTAGATGGCACTTATCGCACCGCGGTGCTATGGGTCGGTAGGAGTACAATTCAAACAGTCGGGGTTCAGCATGAGGACAATACCAGACAGATAAGTGTGGTTCTCGGGCTTGTACTGCTTTCACATCGTGGAAATAAACGGGAGCAGTAACTCAGAAGATGGTCAACTTTGAAATCCAGCGTAAAATTCTTTCAGTGCTTTTTTTTTTTCTTTTGTGCCGCACCCGGCCTAAATTAGTCTGAAGCCGTTTGGACATATTGCTTTTCTTGTAGCCCCCAGATTTTCCTTCAGGGATTTTTTAAATTTATTATTATTATTCAAATATGTAGAACTCTCCAGCAGCATTCCCTATCAGAGGACTGTCAACATACCACACCGCCCGCCTTCCCTCTGATACTATCTTCCTCGTCGCTGTCGCCGCTCCAAAGCCTGCGTCGGTGTTTCGGAGATCCTGCAGCTCCGAAGACATTTAGACAAGCGAGCCGAGCCATTTCCCGACGCTATCGTTCGAGTTTAGGTAAAACCTACTTGATAATCATAAACGACAGCTCAGGTTTATGGATTTTCAGTGTGAAAGCTGTCCAGATGGATTGAAGCATCTTCTAAAAATGTTGCCCATTTTCAGCATACAAGTCTTATAGAGGAACAGATGCACAACTCACACAGATTAATATGTAACCATTTGTTTGATCAGCACTTAAATCATTTATTAGCCAAATGGGGTCCTGACTTCATCACAAGTTAGTCATTAAAGATTAATAAATGAGAGAATTACTCCATTAAATCTTTCTGAAAGTTAAAAGAAGATGAATGGAGACTTAAGACTTAATTAGTAAGGCATTTAACACTGAGCTTTCCACTTGACGGAGACCTTTTGTTCAGACTGTTTCTTTTTTCTTACATAAGTTACATTTGATTTACATTCAGTGTTTATAGATATTTAAGATTCCCTTGCTGAATCCATAGAGCTGAATTTTGGTCTCTTTATGTGTTTTTTATTCTGGCGAACTCTAAATGGGATTTGAATGGGATGGGAGTACATATTCATGATCCTGAATGATTAATTGAAGATATCAGCATCTCCCCCGATCCGCTCCTCATTCCCGGCACTGTCCCCTCTTCCAGGTTTGGAGGACTACATGAGACGCTACGGGGAGGGAATAGCCAGGCTCCTGAACTCCTTCGGGCCCGTACCGGACTTCTTCGGAGAGCCAGCCAAGCGCGTCGTTAAGGTAACCAGGAGGAACCTTCGCTGACATTAGCTGAAAGTCAAGAAAAGACACATGATGCTCGTTTATAGAAACCTGAGTTTCAAACTCTACCAGAATTGACTTATTGACCTGTTTTTTCATTTGTAGTTATTTTGATGATGTTTTTGGCTCCGACTTAGTGAAAGCCAGTAGTTCCTGCTTGCATAGACATTTCCCTGACATTGACGACCTGGTTGATTGTCCACCGGTTGGCCCCAAGAGCCTCATAGCTCCTCTGTTGTCGTTAAACCGGTGTAGAAGAAACTCCAACAAGTCCGCCCAAGGCCGTGTCACCGTGTCACTGCCTGAAACTCCTCGTGTCTTTCCTCTCACTCGTTTCCTCTGCTGATGTCTCCAGGAGATGTCTGAGCTTATTCCCTGCGACCAGCAGCATCTGTCAGCCAGGAAGGAGAGGAGGGACCTGCTGCTCATGCATCTGGCTAAGCTAAAGAAGGACCACTGAGCTCAACGAGCGAAGGCCAGAATCAAATCGGACTGCTGAAATCAGGAAGTACCTTATTCCACTGTCAATCATGCGACTGATAGGATGAAATTTTGGAAGATTTTTGTAAAATTTCTCTGTAAACCATTTCTTGCGGTTAATCGTAATTGTCCAGCATTCGCTACGCTGACGTTATTTTTGTGAGCTTGCTTTAGTTTTCTCAAGTCTGCTTTGTAGATTTTTTTTGGTAACCTGGAAGATGAAAACAATCACACTCAATGTGAGGAAAAAAATCAAAAGAAAAATTGTGAGATGATGTTTTGATAAATAAAACTGAGAAATAATTCCAGAGTTGCTTCTATTATTGTACTTTTTTATTATTTCAAGAAGACCATTATTGTGCAGAGGTGATTTTTGTTTTCTTTCATCAATGTTTCCACCAACACAAAGCTGCATGGGACAGCAGGAAGTGACGGAAAACGCACCGTGGGCTTTGAGTGGATTTCCTGTTTTCAAATGATTTTCTCTGCTTCCATAAAACCTTTAGTGTCACTGAGATTTCTGAGCAGAGTGCAAACACCGGACGTTTCATGAATCATGGCTGAGAGAAAGCAGCAGAAAGGACTGATCATGACGGCAGGACTGTCACCATCACAAACTTTGCTGGACAATAAATTGTTCCAGAACTTATTGCGATAAATGGCAACATTGTTGTTTTGAGACCATTGTCAAGTGATAATGGCTTGATAATGCAAGAACATATTCTCATAGATTAATAAACTTTAAATTCTAATGAACATTTAAACACTGGGACTGGAAGACATTTAAGATATTCAAAAATAAATAAAGAAAACAACAGAAACAACAAATAAAATGAATTATGAAGTCTCTGTAAACAAAATTATCTTTCAAAAAACGGGATAATTGAGCTGAAAGAAGCAGATTAAGTGCTTCTTTCATTCAGTTTTTGGTAAAAAAAAAGAAAAAAAAGAAAAGAGAAAAGCAATAAATTGAGCAACTGAAAATTACCAGTTTCCTTTCATTTATCATGCAATTAATTGATTAATAGTTTATTGTGACAGGCCTGGTTCACAAAGATGTTTATCTGGATATCTGGTCTCTTAACACTCATCCGAGTCATTTAAAAAGCAAAGAGTCTAACTGAAAAGGCCAAACAAATTCAGATATAGAGAACACCAGCAGAATAAGATCTAAACATTGCGTTCCTGAATCTCTTTTGTATCTGTTTTACATATTCAGTCAGTTCGTCACAACAGGGTCAACGTTGAAGAAAGTGATAATAGTATGCTACATATATCATTTTTAATAACAACAAAAAAGAAAATTTACAAGGTTGAATTGCAGGAAGAACAGGAGAGAGAACAGGTGATGCAATGGAAAGATTCAGTGAAAACCAGTGAGAGGGGAATGAGGGGATGACGAAGGAGGCAGGTGGACTAATCAGAGGAGACGTGGCGGGGAGAAAGCACAGGAACAGGGAGAGGGATGAATTAAAACAAAGGAAGCTGACCTGAGACGGAAAGAAATGACAAACCAAGATGAAAACATTGACCCAACAGAACTAAATTCAAATCCTCAACAAGCAAAACACAAAAATAAACTAAGTAACCAAACCCAAAGGAAGGAGCTGATGCTGCAACATCACCGGAACAAAAATAAACACGGAGAAATGAACTGAATACGACAAGCCCTGACGAATATAAATAAACCAGGACACATGAAAACAAATGACCCAAACATCCAAGGCTCGAAGGAAAAAGTGGTCAGATGTAACACCATGTATTAACTAAACTAAAACTAATTTGACCTCAAGATTTAAACATTTTGAGGTTAAATGAAGCGTGTTGCCATCAGTTTGGACAGAAGATCCTGTATAGTGCACATGTACATTTACAGTTGTTTAAAGGCTCAGTAAGACACTTTTGGGAAACCTGATGCCATTAGCAGTAACACAAGCAAAAATATTTAATATTGAACATTGCTGAAGTGTCTAAAAGAGTTAGACAAAAGAATAAAGTTGTATTTAATTTAATTAGCCTACAAATATATTAACGCAGTTAAATGATGAGGAAGTGGAGCTGTTCCTATCAGTCATTAATCTCTTGGACCCTCAGATGTGTCTGACGCCACGCTGAGCCCCGGCCTGGCCCCTCCCTCTCTCCCTAATCCCTCCCTCCCCAAATCCCTCCCTCCCTCTCTGTCGACAGGAGGGGAAGGATGATGGAAAGCCTCCGCAGACTCAGGTGCGCCTCAGTCAACGCTGCGCAAAGACGCTCGTCCGCAAACGCTCTTCATTCTTGCCGCGCCGCGCAGGACATTAGGACCAACTACTTCTCCTTCTTCATGGGAAAAACCTTCATCTTAATTTATAGGACAAACAGGAAAAAGGTAAGTGTGGGGAACCCTGGTTGGACCCCCCCACACACACACACACACACATTTTTAATAGTTTTGATCATTTTTAATCGACATTTTATTGATTGAGAAGTTAGTATTTGGTAGGATTCTGTTCTAAAATACAAAATAACATTACAATACAAAGTTAATGTAAATCTCGTTAAATAGTGTTCTTTTGGTCAACTAATTTTGAGTGTAATATTGCTTTTTGGTGTTTTTTTTTTATATAACCATGCTTTAAGCCTTTTATTCCTTCTGACTTAATAGAGTTGTAGAAAGTTAGGCTTTATTACAGACTCGCAGTTTCAAATGATATAAGTAAATTAATAATAGTAATAATAAAGGAGGTAGGAGGACATAAAATACATAAAAAGATTCCTAATCTTTTAGGAGGCAGACCAATGTTTTCAGCAGTACAGACATATATGTCTTACTGCACAATATAACGTTGGTCATCAATACTCTGAAAATAGGTTAATGCATAAGATTTCTTAAAGAGCCAGAAGACATGAACTGGTCCATGTGGGACTTTTTAACAAAAATGCGTCATTATAAGCCACTTTCAATGTCTGAAGTCACCATATGTGTGTCAGTGTGGTCCAACATGATGTAAACGAGCTCTGCTTAACTTTATCTGAACAATATCCAGATTTCAAAGCTGACACATTAGCTGAAGGTCCTAACATTTGAACCTGACGATAAATATCGTTATCGTCTTATACACGGCCATGTAATACGTGAGGTAATAAGCTTTTATATTTTTGATAATAGTGCAATTTTGTTCTTATAAATATAAAACAATATTGAAATAAAACTTCTTTTTGAAATAAAGAGGATCTTTGTAAGTGGTTAAATGGCCTCCTTGCCATTTTTATGAGTTAACCGGGATGTCTCAACGTTTCAGAGTCTTGTATGGTTGTTAAAGCTAACTGTCGTCAAACTAATAACTTAGCTTTGTCATATAGAGACGTTACTTCTCTGAAGTTGTGACAATTTGACTTTAAAATACACCATTCCTACGTGTCCAAAAGCCTGCTTAAGGCCATCTTTTTCTTCACTGATGAAGATAGTGGTGTTTTTTATGTACCCAGTCGTCAGAGACATCAGGACAGGTTCAGTTTACTCAGCTGATACCTTCTTTTGACCCCTACAGGAGCTTCCGCGGACCTCGTCACCACAATGAGTTGGGGGGCCCTCTACGCCCAGCTGGGTGGCGTCAACAAGCACTCCACCAGCCTCGGGAAGATCTGGCTCTCCGTCCTCTTCATCTTCCGCATCACCATCCTGGTCCTGGCCGCCGAGAGCGTTTGGGGCGACGAGCAGTCAGACTTCACATGCAACACGCAGCAGCCCGGTTGCAAGAACGTGTGCTACGACCACTTCTTCCCCGTCTCGCACATCCGCATGTGGTGCCTGCAGCTCATCTTTGTCTCCACGCCGGCTCTGCTCGTCGCCATGCACGTCGCGTACAGGAAGCGCGGCGACAAGAGGACCATTCTGGCCTCCAACGGCACCGAAAACTGCGACCTGGAGACCCTGAAAAAGAGGCGTCTGCCCATCACGGGCCCTCTTTGGTGGACCTACACCTGCAGCCTGTTCTTCCGCCTCATCTTTGAGGGGGGCTTCATGTACGCTCTGTACTTCGTCTACGACGGCTTCCAGATGCCGCGGCTCGTCAAGTGTGAGCAGTGGCCCTGCCCCAACAAGGTGGACTGCTTCATCTCCCGACCGACGGAGAAGACGGTCTTCACCATCTTCATGGTGGCCTCTTCGGCCATCTGCATGGTGCTGAACGTGGCCGAGCTGTTCTACCTCATCTCCAAGGCGCTCCTGAGGTGCATGGACCGGTCGAGCAAGAGGAAACACCCCTACGCCGAGAGCGCGTCGAGGGACAACAAGAAGAACGAGAGGCTGCTGTTGTCGTCCTCCACGGATTCGTCCAGCAACAAGACCGTGTGCTGAAGAGCGACGAGAGGGATGGACTTTTGGTCCCATCTGTGGACCTCCATTAGAGCCGTCTAGTGCAGGGGTGGGCAACTCCAGGCCTCGAGGGCCGGTCTCCTGCAACTTTTAGATGTGTCTCTACTTCAACACACCTGAGTCAATGAGGTCATTAGCAGAAAAAATAAAAAGAAGCGAAATCCCTCGTTCGTCAAACATTCATATATTACATCCATTATTCGGTTGATTGATGTCCAGCAGCAGGTTCTTTTTGTCCTCCAAACGCTGCACTTTGGAGATGATTCAGCAATTTGATTCAGCTGTGTTGGACCAGGGAGACATCCAATGAGTTGCAGGTCACCGGCCCTAGAGGACCAGGATTGTCCACCCCTGGTCAAGTGGGAGACAGAGTCTGTTTTCCTGTGGGAAAGTTTTAGTTCTGCGTCTTAACCTGCAGCAGAACTCGGTGGTGTATTTTCACGTGTGGCCTTAAATTTTCCACTCATGCACTGTTTTTCCTTTTTAGTTTAGTTTGAGTTCTACCTAGCCACTTACCTAGCAAGCTCACTAACAATCAAAGCAGTTTAACAAACATTAGTTTACAATTTTGAAGAGTTGCTTTAAAGCCAGAAGGACTTCTTGCTCTTAATCTCAAAGGCATATTTGACTTGACATAAAATGTGTAATAATTCCTTGTTTTATAACAATGTTTTGGCTAGAAGAACCAGCATGAAGCTGCTCATGAGAAGCAAAATATCAATTTGTTCTCACGGAAAACCCCAGCAGATTGCAAAATGCCAAGCGATACCTTGATTATTATTGTTTTTACACGAGAGATATATGAAGCTGTAACAAAAGCTCAAGTTTATTGCTATGGAGGAGAATGAGCCTACACTGACATCTCGTGGTGAACAATGAGAAGAGGCGAGAACTAAATTAAAGGGATTTCTATTTTTCACGGCAATTGATCAAAGGCGGATTGGTGAAAAATGTAGCTGTGTTGACTAAATCGTCTTTTCACGTTTACGTTTTCTGTGTGTGAGAATTTAACTGAGAAGAATGCAGGAGTCCCACTTTATTAAGAGACTAAAATCAATCAAATGTTTTTGTTGTTTTGTTTTATGGGGGGGGGGGGGAGATTGTGACCAAATACAAGACAAAATCAGACAGCGTTTTCCTTTTAAAAAAACATGAAATATAAAAAAAGGTGCAATAATACAGGGAGCGTTTTAAGTTATCAGTCTGGTATTCAATCAAATGTTAATAGTGAAAGTGTGAAAAGTCTCTCTGGACGCCGCATACAGAATAGAGCCGTCATGTTTCCAATTTAATAAACCAAATTCATCTTTTAGCTTTTGCCTGATTATAATGTTCTTAAACTTTTAGATTTTTTTCTTCTTCTCCAGTTTTTTTGGACGGCGTCTTACAAAACAGCTCATTCCACTTGAACTCCTCACGTCTTGTCATACAACCACAAACGTCAATGTTTTTTTACTGGACTTTTATACCAAAGCGGTGAACACATTTTGTGGCCGTGAACATCAATTTTCATATCTTTTTCTAAATTATGATTTGGCTTTCGTGGACTTTGACTGGGCCATTTCAAACACATGAAAATGTATGCTTCTTAAATGAGTTTGTGTTGTAGTCTCAAGTTTTAATTGATTTCTTTCCACTATTTCTTTCCACTATTACCTAAACCCACAGCATGATACTGCCACCACCATGCTTCACAGCTGACCGGTTTGTGGTCGTAATGTGACAAACTGTGTGAGAATTTAAGCGGTGTGAATACTTTTGCAAAGTTTGCACAGATGAATAGTGTTTTCAGAAATATGTACAGTTAAATCCTAAATTACCCGTAACCCTGGTAGATTTAGATTCAAAATAATCTGATCATTTTTTCAAATATGATTCTACTGACTTCTGACGCCATTTTAATGTTTGGGGGACCTTAAGATGAGGGTGATGGTAAGGAGGACATCCAAACTCAAAGACTTGGAGTTTATTGAAGATCAAGCAACAAAATAACATGCAAAAAGTTGGCTGGCGATTAAATATTTTTCCATCGATCACTGAGATTATTTTAATAAAATACAACTAGAAGACTGCTTTTCATTAAACGGATCCTCCTTATCTGTTGTGTCATTTCTTGTCACAAACAAATCTCTTGGATGAATGGAAACAATTTGAAATCTAAATCTTCCAGAAGTACGAATTATTTTGATGGGCTGAGCTGCATCTCTGCTGACATTCAGACGAAATTAAATAGAGAATCAAAGAAGTATGTAAACTATGTATCAATGTGAGTTTTGGCTCTTTGTAATGTTTGGTTTGCCTAAGTTCAACGCTTTTTCTGAATGGAAATATGCCGACAAATGTTGCCAACTGGATCCATGTTTCGCTTTTATCCACAGCTTCAGTTGCTTCTTGTATTCACCTCATGTACCGACGCCGCCCTGAATCCATCAGCCTTCAGCGTGCGTCTTACTTTAGCCGCCTCTCCGATCACAACTCGGCCTCCCGACTGAGACAAATCTCAAATCCAAACAGGGCTGCGTCCGTCCAGGAATAGACGTCACGGATTAGTCACATCTGTCTGTCGAAACAGGCACCCAGCCGGTGACTCTGTGATTGCGCAATGACCGCTAAGTGAGATGAGCCGGCGCCAATTAGATGTGTAAATTCCCCTGTTATAGAAAGTAAAGCCGGGTGAGACGCTCAGCGTGGTTCGGTTGCGTAACAGCTCTTGCTGATGCAGTTGTTTGGTGTTTGGAGCGACCCGCACAGTGTTGCACTCTGGGGAACTTAGAGTTGTTAAAAAAAAAAAAAAAGAAAAAAAAATGAATTGTAAACCCTCTCTAAAATGACCTTTGACCTCCTGATGTAATTCCCCTCCCCCCCTATTATCCCCATATCACTGCAGACTTTAAAACTAACTTTGCTTCCACAGTAATGTAATAGTTTGATTCTAACAGCTATGCAACGCTAACAGAGAGAAATGAACCAATGAGACGCTTCAGATTGTGATTTTTGAATGAGATGTCTTGTACACTTGCACTTTGATCCTTCAACTTGTTGTTCCCTTTGAGAAATTTTTTATAAATTAGTGAAAACACAACTGCTTGACTCTTTTTTCTTTTTCTTTTGCTCATTTGTTTGCTGGTGGAGAAGATCAGATATTATCATTTCGAGGTATTGAGTTTTCTGAAAAAAGGAAGTTGAGGGTGGAGCATTAGTTTTAGGGTACTTCGTGACCTCTTCCTGTGTGGTTTGTCGTTTATGTATTCACTTTTGTAGTGGAGAATATGCTCTCATTACACAAGGTGTTCTGAAAGCCGTGGTTGGGGGGTCACACTTTGACTAAATGCCACATCACAATGTTTATCTTGTGCATTGAAACGTCGGCTCAGATTTTCTTTAATTTTGGGAGATCTACTGATTGACAAGAAACCCATGTTCTCCACCGATGCAAAGATGTCTACCTCTGCAAAAGCCTCAAAATCAGCCACTCTTCTCTTTTGCTCTGCCATAAGAGAGACCTTTCTGACAGACAGGTCATGCCTCCATGTGCGTGGTTAACAATTATCGTCCCGGTGTTGCCAACTTAGCAACTCTGTTGCTTTATTTAGCAAATGTTTTCAAACAAAAAAAAAAGAAAAAAATTGTCATTGGTCAAAGTTGGAACAAGCAGGCGATCGGCCAGAAAACTGCAATCGGTGCATTCCTTGATCTTACGTTAGTTTTTAAATGCAGTAGAAAAGATAACTTTTTCATTAAAACACATCAATATCATGAGGTCAAGTAAGATCACGACATGCATCTCTGCATTCCTCTTACCATTGCAGTAATCCCAAAGCAGTTTTTTAAAAAATTGGTTTCATTTGGAAATACTTTAAATGTAAATATTGGTCCTTTTTTTTTTTCTTTTTGCCTGCAGATTTATTTTTGGGTGGAGGGTGAGGGTGGGGTGGGGGGCTGACACGGGGCGTGGTGTGATTCTGGACAGGCAGATGACTCCGTGGACTCACTCATGCGTGATCACACAGTGTGACCGCCCAGACATGGGTGGAAAAGGGTCCCAGCTCCGTTTAACCGAGCAACATCTGCGTCACCAGGCCGATGCTCCATAAACTGACAACAGAGGGCAACGTTTTCCTCTTATTATTAGTGTTACCAGAAACTATTTATAGCCCCAGGACAGACCAGGGAGCTGGAAAAGTTAGTCCGTAAGGGTTTTTCTTTTCTTTTTGCGGCCACACTTAAAACAAACAAAAAAAAAAAGAGCTGATGAAATTATCAGAGAAGTAAGTCTTCGAGGAGCCTCCCAGCAGGAGGTCTCAAGGCTTTTCCGACCATGCCACCGCTGACGGGCTGATGGATTTCATCTTCCTGTGTGACTTTGACATCTTCAAAGGTATGACGGACAAACGCTGAAGCGACCCGAAACTTTCCCTCCTTCTGGTCGTCAGGAGGGAGTTAATGAAGAAATCTGAAGGTAATTAAGACCAGCTCTGGGGTTTTACTGAACAACAGAGGGACAAAAAGCCTGACAAAGCTTGTGGCGCTTAAAGGGAGTCTGGGCACTCTGGCACACTCTGCATTGTGAGTCTGGCACGCATGGCTTTGTATTTGAACCTGACTCTGTTCGGCTGCTGGGCCTAAATGCCGCCAAACTTTGCTGAATTTGAGGTTTTGCCACAGAAAAGTGGAAAGGAAAACTTTCTGACTCGGTGAGGGTCACCTCTGTGGGATTCCTTTATGTCTTGCAAAGTTTACAGCAGGTAACAAGCAGAGTGTCTCTGGTGACCATCCATTTCCTGTTTCTTGGTGTTATTTTGTACTCAAAAGAGTTCGACTGCAGTGCGAGTTCAGCTTTATGTTGCAAAAACTCAGTCATTTGATGTTCGACCATTGCTTTTCTCTTCTAGGTGTCAAACGGGTTGTGAACCTTAGTCGATGGATTTGTCACCTTTAATTCAAGAGTTTTTCAGTAAGTGTTTTCTCTAAAAATTTAGTTTTGATTCAAATTTTGGGCCATTACGCGTTCGTTTCAAGCTGCTGGCAAAAACGCGGGTTGGAATACACAGTTTTAAAAGCCACTGGAAATAGTTGATTTAAGGTTTAAGGCAATGACTGATATAGCTGCCGGCCGTTGAAAATGAATGGATTAAAATCGACTTTTCTGTTTATTCACCAGAAAAATTTGAATTCATCAATTTTGGACCCTGAAAATAGTAATTGGAGACAATTTCAACATTTTCAACTAAAATGCTATTTAAGATATACTTATATGTCATTTTAAATTTCTGTTTTGAAGTTTTAATAACATGTTAAAACTTGTTATTAAAACAAGTTTTAATAACAATATTCTTATGTCAAAAATACAGTAACAGATTTTTTTTTTTCATGGTTCAGGCAGTTTTTTTGTGTGTTACACCAGACAGAGACCGGGGTGAGGGGAGGGAGGGATGTGTGAATGTGTGTGTGTGTGTGTGTGTGTGTGTGTGTGTGTGTGTGTGTGTGTGTGTGTGTGTGTGTGTGTGTGTGTGTGTGTCCACGTTGTGGCATCCCAGAGCCCCATCTCTGCTAAATGCTGTTTTCGAACATAATAATGTCGATCTCAGCACATGCCTGGTGGGCAGCGGAGCGAGCAGGTGGGAGACAGAGACAGGGCCTGACACCGACACAGAGAGAAAAGCCAACAAACTGGGCTTCAATCACACAGGTGGCTTGTACAGTACAGCAGCATCTGTATTGAAAGGCTGCAGCTTTGTGTCCAGATCCTCTTCTGATAGGTATTCAGTGGTATAGACGGTTTTATGCCAACAGTTGTTGCATGTGTCTATGTACAGTGTCTCAGTTCAGGGTAAGAACCTTCGTCCCTTGAAGCTGTTTCAAGAGTCATTGGTTGTTTGTTTCTCTTGACATAATCTCTTCCTCTGTCCTCTTGTGTTTTTTTTGCCCCCCTCCACTCCAGCCTGTACTTTCTCCGTAGGCTAGAAACGTGGAAGGATGGGCGACTGGAGTTTTCTGGGGCGGCTGCTGGAGAATGCTCAGGAGCACTCAACAGTCATCGGCAAAGTCTGGCTGACCGTCCTCTTCATCTTCAGGATCCTGGTGCTCGGCGCCGCGGCCGAAGAGGTCTGGGGCGACGAGCAGTCCGACTTCACCTGCAACACCCAGCAGCCCGGCTGCGAGAACGTCTGCTACGACGAGGCCTTCCCCATCTCGCACATCCGCTTCTGGGTGCTGCAGATTATCTTCGTGTCCACGCCGACCCTCATCTACCTGGGCCACGTGCTGCACATCATTCGCATGGAGGAGAAGCGGAAGGAGAAGGAGGAGGAGATGCGCAAAGCGAACAGGTTCCAAGAGGAGAAGGAACTCCTATACAGAAACGGCGGCGACGCCGGAGGCGGCGGGAAGAAGGAGAAGCCGCCCATCAGAGATGAGCACGGCAAAATCCGCATCAGAGGTGCGCTCCTGCGCACCTACGTGTTCAATATTATTTTCAAGACCCTGTTTGAAGTGGGTTTCATTTTGGGCCAGTATTTCCTGTATGGCTTCCAGCTGAGGCCCCTGTACAAATGTGCACGTTGGCCGTGCCCCAACACTGTTGACTGTTTCATATCAAGGCCCACTGAAAAGACCATTTTTATTATATTTATGCTTGTGGTGGCTTGCGTGTCTCTTTTGCTGAATTTGTTAGAGATCTATCACCTCGGATGGAAGAAACTCAAGCAAGGCATGACGAACGAGTTCGCCCCTGACAGCGAGTCGCTGCAGCGCGCCGACGCCGCAGAGCCTCAGTGTTTGGCCTCGGCCTCCAGAACTGTCCCATCCAGCCTCAGCTACCCTCCCAACTACGTAGACGTGACGGCGTTCCTGCCACCTGGAAAGCCGGCAGCAATGGCTTCAGCAGCCGAGTTCAAGATGGGTGACCTCCAGCAGGACGAGTCCCTTCAGCAATCTTCTTCCCCTTCTCGGTACTACATCAGCAACAACCACAGGCTGGCCACGCAGCAGAACTGGGCCAACCTGGCCACCGAGCAGCAGACTCGGGAGATGGGTTCCCCTTCGCCATCCTTGTCTTCTTCTGCCAACAATGAGAACAAACAGCAGCAGACGCCGGCTGGTGCTGCGCCGCTTCTTCCCAGCAACAACACCAACAGCAACGCCAACACCACCAACAACGCCGCCTCAGGCAGCACCGGCGGCAGCAGCCCGGCCACCAACAGAGGCGGCGGAGGAGGCGACGACACGCAGGAGGAGGTCTGCCGCACCATCACGACAGTGGAGATGCACGAGCCTCCGCTCATGGCCAGCACAGACCCTCGACGGCTCAGCCGGGCGAGCAAGAGCAGCAACGTCAGGGCCAGGCCAAGCGACCTGGCTGTCTAGAAGCGCTTTGGCCCTTTACGGTCCCCCAACCCCTCCGACAGCACCTCTGGCTTCCCTCTACCATGCCCTCAAACACTGTGATTTTTAAACACGCCAGGAAAGCAATACATACTTGCTTTAGGTAGGAACAAAATCTAAGAAAAATACAAAAAGACAAAGTAAAAAGAGGCAGGAAATCAAATCAGCATAAAATGTAGCTGCTAGTTTGGAATCACTCCCCCAGACAGAAGGGTCCGACTTCACCGTCTCTCCCTGCCCCCACCAATCTAAGTCCTTTTCTGGCTTTCAAATATTTGATCTTATGGCCTAACACAAACATATCAATTGTCAACCTTAAATCCAAACTAAATGTACTAGTCATTAGCTGTAACAGACAGGTTTTCATTTGTAAGTGTGGCAGCTGCCACCATGTGAGAACCGGGAAGGGTTTCAGGCTCTGGGGACTCAGGGTGGTGTTGAGAGTCTTGGGTCAAATACTATCACCCCCAGCTGCAGCCTCTTAGTGCAGTCGGTGAGTTGTCGAGCTGCAGGACTGTGCACAAAAAAGTGTGATCACACCTTTTAACAAAAAGCAGAAGGTAAAACTCTCTGTGGTTCATTTTAGCAACCTGGTTCGGTGGAAGACTTGATGTTTCACTCTTATTTGTCGGCACAAACTGACATTTTCCTCATGTCTGTGTCAAGATAATGAGATTCTTATGTTAAATACCACTATGTCCATGACATCTCCACCTGGTTATTAGCTTGGCTATCTGTTCAGGTAGCAAGCCTATCCGGTCAGCCGCTTTAGATTTGCCACTTGTCGTTTTAGAACTGAACTGCCTTCATAAGAGGGATTGCTGGTGCTGTTTCAGTTTCCAATACCATGATACTTTTCTGTAAGTGAGGGAAACGTGACGTGGCTTTGTCTTGGCCAGCTGCCCGGCAGTGCGCAGCAACAAGTGGGAGAGAAAGCACCGGTCACTTTGGCACTTTCTCTGAGATTTTATTAAGATGATTGAAATGGTAGGAGTGGCATAACAGAACAATTTATTGCTTTAGAAAACTTAAAAGCCTTAGTATTCCTTGATACGGCCTAATAGAGAATGAAAATTTGCATTTCAGCTGCAGGAAGCACCATTGATGTTCTACAAAAATGTCAGTGCTCTATGTTATGATATGTTATTGCAATTTATGTTAGCTTACTTATTGCTCACTGTGAGGGTTTACTAAAGACTCTGAAATCAATGTCACATCAAAAGGTTGTAGAAGAAGAACAAGAAGTGACAACATAATTGTTTTCAAGACAGATCATTGCAGAAAGTGTAGTTCTTCAACTCACCGATGCACCGGCACATTAACCTAGTTTGACCCTAAATCCACTATGTGTCTTTTTTGCCAATATTTTACAAAATTGATAAATCAGGATGAAGGAAAAAAAAAACAAAAACAATGCAGGTCAAAATGAACCAAGTGATTCCCATAATTGACCTTGTCCTCTCAGAGGAAAATGGTTACCTGCCTCTGCTTTCAACCAACATAAGTCAAATCATATTGCACATAGTTACTGCATGCCAAAAACATTTAAAATATAAAGCAAAAAATACACCAGCCAACATAATGTTCAAAATATAGCATCCCAGAGGGTTTTGGTTAAGGATTTGTAACAACTATTTTGTAGTTGCCCACAGCTACCCACAGCTACCTTTTTAATCACATCTGAACAATGATAGCAACCTGGGAAGCTTCATTATTTTTTATTGTTACACACTCCATGTGCTTCTTCATTGGTTTTATTCTGAAAAGTGCTATTTTTTTAAGAAACTGAGTTGAATTTTACTCACACGCCCCATCCCTGTAGCAGTCAGTTTTTGACTGAGCAGCAACTCAGATTAAAAAGAAAAAAACAAAAACAGCTGTTGTGCGTTTTTGAAACGCTGTTGTGCAGTACCCCCCACTAATGCTTTTCATTTCTCCCGTGCTCGTCGCGATACTTAAAGTTAGTGAAAGACTCCTTCAGAGAACCTGGGAAGTGATCTCATCACTCATCAACCAACCGCCACGCTTCTGTATACATGGTGTGTCACTGTCCTGTTCGGTTGTCCATGCTGCAAGCATTTTCATTTTACATTAACCTAAATCTACTGTATATTGTCCTCACCAGGGCACCTGAGTGAAAACCTACCTGACATGTTATTGAGCATAACACCACAATGAAGGACTAGAGGGACAGTTTAGGATTTTAAAGTGAAGTTCTGCTACAGGCTTTTAAGCAGTTAATATCTTACTTGTAATAGATTAGTCTCAAGGGACCCTCGTTGGTATAAATCCACAGTAACTAACCCTGGAGACAGAAGCTAGTAGCTAGCGTCAGCCTCAGTGGAAGAAGCTATTTAGGCTGAAGCTAGCAACTAGCTAATCCAAAAAGACCAACTCCCCAGTCTTCTACCATTTTAAAAATCCTAATATCTCACAATGGCATTATTTGAGATTTCAGAGAAATCTCAAAATTTAGAATTTTAAAGTGAAGTTCTGCTAAAGGTACATAAGCAGTTAACTTACTTGCAATAGATAAGTCTCAAGGCATCTTCATTAGTGTACATCCACATTAGCCAGCTCTGGAGACAAAAGCTAGTAGCTCGCTTCTTCCTCAGTGGCAGAAGCTAGTGGCTAGCTTTAGCATCTGAGACTGAAGCTAGCAGTTAGCTAATCCAAAAAGACCAACTCCCCAGTCTTCTACCATTTTAAAAATCCTAATATCTCGAAATGGCGATCTGTGAGATTTCAGAGAAATTTCAAAGATTTTAAAATGAAATTCTGCTAAAGGCATATAAAGTTAATAACGTATTTGCAATAGATGAGTCTTGAGGCATCATCAGCGTAAATCCACAGTAAATAGCCCTGGAGACAGAAGCTAGAAGCTAGCGTCAGCCTGAGTGGGAAGAAGCTAGCAGCTAGCTAATCCAAAAAGTTCCCAGTCTTCTACCATCTTATAAATGCTCAAATCGCGAAACAGCATGAACGCTGTTTTACCAACCTTAAAACTGTTCCTATTAGCAGTCAATGGCTATTTAAACTGCTGGGGGGTTTACACTTGAGATGGAGGTCAGAGCTGATACGCCACCAGTGGCGTTCCAATGTGAGATGTGTACAGTGAATTAAGCACAGTTTCATAGCAAAATGTAAATAATACAAAAGTTAAGCACTACAAAAAGGACAAAAAAAGCACTGGCTTAAACTGCTACAAACACCTGAGATCTTCCAGGGTTAGTTCGTATTTTGAACATGAAGTTCACTGGTGGCGCAGTGCCAACGACTTCCATTTCACATGTTGATATTGCAGGATGTGAAAATGGTTTCATTCTTCATAAAACTTATGTTTTATGACGCTAGTGGTTTATGGAACCACCGACACATTTGACGTCAGAGTTGTTTTAATGCAATGGACATTACAGTTTGGTCTCATCCCACATTAGACTAGACACAACCTTCAGGACCAACTCAAACGAAGAGACTTAGTGGGTTATCTGCTGCTGTAGTTAGTCATGTAACAGAACTTCACTTCAAAAATATGAAAGTCCTTCCTTTAATACTACTTTATGTAGGCAGTATTTCACATGTTGTCTGCACTGCCAGCAGCTACGGTGAGAGACTGGAGTAGGAACAGGGTAAAGGAGGACATTTTTCA
This sequence comes from Poeciliopsis prolifica, assembly GCF_027474105.1. Taxonomy (NCBI): domain Eukaryota; kingdom Metazoa; phylum Chordata; class Actinopteri; order Cyprinodontiformes; family Poeciliidae; genus Poeciliopsis; species Poeciliopsis prolifica. Next base: position 1,642,995 of record NW_026562382.1, read on the forward strand.
CTTTTCGGCAAAGTAGAGACGCTACAAAATCATGTTACTGTATAATCCTAACATAGTATACCTTATTTATAGGTATAAGGACAGGTGTAAAACTATGCAAGGATAAAACACAAAGCTAAAACCAGCCTTTGTAACTTCAATTAAAAAATGAAAAAAAGCACCAGAGAGATTTGCTTTTTTGCTATTATCATTATTTATGATTTTTAACATTTACATTTTGGTCGGTACTTGCACATGTAGGAAGTAAAGGTGCTCCTCTACAGTAGCAGAGCTAACAGTATTAACAGGCAGAGAGACGTAATGTGACGCAAGGCTGCTAGAGACAGGGTGAAAAGTCTTAAGAACCACAACTGTTCACAGACATAGGAATATTACCAAAAGGCTCATTCGTCTCGCGCACTGACAGCACAGTGTCCGGACATTGGGAAAAGGAGAGAAATCAGCTGGAATATTTTTGTGTTTGTTTAGTTAATGTGTTCCCACAGACGTGCTGGGACTCTGGTCAGACGTCACACGTCGAGGCAGCCCTGCTCGTTCAGAGAGAACGGGGTGGCTGACCCTTCCCCAACCCCGCCACCCTGACAGGATGTTGGGTTCAAAGAGCGTTGTCCCCGTGACTCCTGGGAGCTCTCTTTCCACTAACAGTATTTATTTATTTATTTTTTTTTCCATTTATCGTTTACGTGCGGAGCACAACGTCTCCGGCCCATCGGGGAGAAGGAACCATCTCACGACGCTCACAGCAGCAATCTGTTTTCAAACGCTGTCTTAAAACAAGAGAAGTGCCTTGTGTATGAATGATGCTCTTTGTAAGGACAAGTTGATGTAAATGTTAATTTACCTCAAGTGTTTACAAAAAAAAAAAAAAACTGTTACTAAATAAATTTTTTTGTACCATGCATGCCGTTCTGGCTTTGTCTTTTGCTTCACGCAAAGAATGAAATTCAACATTCGCAGAAACACGAAGCTGCGGAAGCGACTCGAGTTTGAAATCCGAGTGATAACTAGTATTCCAGAGTTTGATCTACATTCACAAAAATAAATAGATTGGACTAAATCAAACAGAGGATGCGTAAGGTAGGAGAGGAGACATTAACATTGCTGCCTTTTGGTGGGAACATTAGTTTGGAACATTTCCTTTTGTAGTTTGTTGGGTTTCCTGTTCCTGTCCTGGTTTCCTCCTGCAGCATAAAATCATGCAACTTGGGTTAAAGGGAAAAAATAAAGTGAGTTAAACAATGATCTGCTCCAACCAGCACATATTAAACCCCAAATTTCAAACAATTACCAGTTTCACTGCAGTCAACATGCATCTCACCTGAATTTAATCATGTAGGAAGAACAAAGATGATCATGTGTTTTTTATTATTATTATTATTTTCAGATATGTGAAACCTCAGAACTTAAACACAATGAACGTCAATTAATCATGTTGGAGCATCATGAACAACCTCACTTTGAAAATTTCTGTGACTCCCTACAAAATGGATTTAATTTAATATGAAACTCATCATTACAGAAAAGAAATATTTAAAATAACCAAAAAAACAAAAAAAACAAATCTTGTTCACATGTTCTGTAAAAAGGAGTTTAAAAAAAAAACATTTTTGACATCATTTCCTCTAAATGCCAGTTTGACAGAAAAAACTAATTTAATAGACAGAAATAAAAACAACAAAAAAAAACATATACATGGTTATCAATGTTTTAAGATAAAAACTGAACAGAAAAATTTAGAGAATAGAGAGAAGAATTTATTTATTTATTTTACTTCTCTGTTACCAGGCAGAACGGCCTTTACTTGTCACTGGACGGTTCAGCGTCTCCCTGGAGGAGCAAGAGGAAGCAACTGGGGAAGGGAAGCATTTGTCCCCCACTGTGGCGACCAAACTGCAAAAAAAAGAAAAGGAAAAAAAAAATTAACTGCACTTTATTTGGCCTAGATGCTGAAGACATCAAAAGAAAAGTCGCTAGGTTTTTTTTTTTTTTTTTTTCCTGTCCTTCTGACTTCCTGTTAGTTTTTCCTTAACCTCTCACCTTCGTTCCTCCCTCCACATTCCGACCAGGATTGAACCAAGTCCGGCTCGTTTTATAACAACGACCACTGACGATTAAAATGCGACGAGTGTGTCAGTCTCACACCTGAGAGCCGGGCTTCTAACACGGCTACGCGAGAAAAAAGGATTTACAACTCTGCTCAAGACCTGGCAGAGATGGGTGAAACTCACACTTTATCACCTTAATGGCGACATGAGGTACAAGGTAGAAATCAGCTGGACATGGTAGCTGCAGAAAACCACCAGTAAGTGTTCAAAACTTATTTAAAAAAGTACCAGAGCACAATGTGATTCCCCCCCAACAACAAGCCTGAGGCAGAAAGCAGGACTTCACTGTGCACAGCTGAACAAACAGCAGAAAACAATGTCAAGCTTTTTTTTTCCAGGCAAAAGAAAGCCAGGGATCGTCTGCTGAGCGCTTGAGGTGACATGGACTGGGGGATGAAGGAAGGAAGACCCAAACATAGGACGCTGGGGAAACAAAACAAAACAAAAAAATAGAACCTCCCCCCCAGTAAAACAACTAATCTTCAATCTTCACTGCAGAGTGAGGAATTGATGAAAAGTAACTTATAAAGTGGATTAGTTATATTTGCTGGTGTGATCATTTCAGAAAGTATTGATCTACAGGGATTTTTCTGGTGAAACCCTCTGAAAAGAGTCTGGACTTTAGAAAGTGCTTGTAAGGGCAGTAGCCCAGGGCTCCAAGTTTTAGGGGCGTCCCCAATACTTAGAATGCTTTTGTAATCAATCCATGTTCACCATTGGACCTTATACAAAAATCTCAGGTTCATATGAAGTTTGTTGTTTTCGTATTGTTACATTTTTATTCATGCACACATTAATACATTATGTTTGGCACCAACATGGAGCCGCGTTTTAAAGGGGCGGTGTTATCTGGAGCTTCTTTTCTTTCTTTTCTCGTTTTCCTTTGTTATTTGGATTTTTGACATCAAATAAAATGCAATACTGTGATACTTTTGCAATCAGATGGCCTTTCTGATAGATATTTTACAACTGACCAGTCCAACTAAATTAGAACGTAATTGAATTGCTGTATACGTGGTTGTATTTGAATCTGGACCCAAACATGTTGGGTTGCATTGAAATGAGGCTGAGGAGATAATTTTACACTGTCAGGATAATGGGATGCTAACATCTATCCATTCGCATGCACTTCTGCGCTTCCATGGATTTAACATGTACAAAGCAATAGCAAAGCAATTATTGTTGTAGTATCGCTTAATGAAATTTGAAGTGGTTGAGTTACTTTAACCAAGCAGCCAGATTATATGGAACCAGCTTCGTAATACAGACTGCTGGTAAGAAAGACTAGATCATGTGTTAACATACAAAAACTTTGACGTGTCCCCACATCATGATGCTGCCGCCACCACATTTCCTTCTTGTGAAAGTTGCAGTTGATCTGACGTGCAAAGTTCAACGAACAAATGTTTTCTATTTTACGTTCAAGTCGCTTCTTACAGAAGGGCAGTTTTCACATTTCGATCATCAAGAATAAAATCAGCAGACCCCCCCCCCCTACTGGTCAAAGCTGGGAAAGCATCACATGATGGCTGCGCTGCATCAAACTGCCTTCAATGAAGAAAATATTTAATAAAATCAACATACGTTGCAGCGTGTAGAGAGGGAGGAAAAATAAAAAAAAGACGTCCACTGCCAGCAGCTGTGACATTTGTCCATTTTGGTCCCAGTAAAGCCCCTCTTAGGCCAGTGATGGAAAAGAGAAAGCAAACGTCTGCCACCGGCTCGGCGGCCTGCGGCCCTCAGCGGACAGGAGGCTAAATTTAGCCTTTAATCACCCAACAAATTCACACTCAGTCCACACCACAAATACCTCAGGCCCTCTTTATGTATTTCAGGAGTGTGATGAATTTGTTTCTTGGAGGCCTGACCTCTGGCCATTTGCTGGACGGAAACTTTCATGAGTCGGGACGAAACTTTTAACGCCCTGGGGACGTTTTCTTGTCTCGGACGTTTGGCGTGAAAAGAATTTGAGTCGCTTTCGGCGAACTGCAAACTGCAAGCGTCGACGTCTTGTGTGACAGACCACATGAAGCAGCGCCTCTTTAGTTGACCTCTTTATCTGGACAGCGAATCACAAAGTGGAAGTTTGAGACTCGGAAAGAGGCTCACCTCCAAGGCAACGCTGCAGTGGAATGATTGAAACGGACCAGTCAAAGTCCAGACTTGGAAAATGAATCTTCAGAGGATCTCCATCTAATCTGACTAAATATGAACTTAGTCAATAAAACTGATATTCAGAAATTTCCTTGGTTTTTTCCAGAAAATTTATGAGAGATCTCAAGACTTCTGAGGTTTTTTTTTTAAGGATATTTGTGACTCTTTAAAATGCTGAAATTTTCACGTTTTAAAAAAATTTTCTAGAACATTTCTAAAAAATAAAATTTTTTAGAGATTTTTTTTTTAGCATCTCAAATGTTTTAAACTCTACAGAGACACAAGCAGCGGTTCTTTGTCGTTTCATCATTAAAGAGGATTCGTTGCACATTAGAGGCCCTAATCGCCGCCTATAGTCTCGCCCCGGGCCCTCGCCCACACGACCCTGCTGAGTGCAGCGCTTTCTTTGTGTCGCCTGAAAGAGCCAGGGATTGAGCCCAAACAAAAACAAAAAAGTTTTAAAAAAAGAACACACACACACACACACACACACACACACACACACACACACAAGGGTGGAAAAATGTTTTTACACCCTGCCTGCTCCCTCGCAGGCCGGGCCGCGCGGGCGCACAGGGCTGCTCTAGCTCCGGATCAACGGGTCAAATTATTGGAGCCTGGCCAACTCCGAGAGCACAGAAAGGAAAAAGCTGGCCTCTTCAAATGCTCGGGTTGCGCAACGGCGTTTCATCACCGTCACCGTCCACCTTCAGCAGCAACGAGGGATTGCTCGGCTCCATGGAGGGCGAGGCCGGGGCGGCGCGGAGGGGAGGTGTGCGCGCAGGGTTTTGGGAGGGTCGCTGCAGGCGGCGCTCCGGTTCCGACGTGGACACGGCGGTGTGTCTGCCGGCTCGTGATGGTCGCTGGGGTTTTGACAGGCTGGATGCTGTTGTAGTGCAGATATCAACCGGGAATTGAGGAAAATTCTCCCGTTTCTGGAGGGGAGTGGTTGCCAGCGGGGGTTCAGCGCCTCCTAGAGGGAGAAATGAGAAAGTGCTCTTTCAACGAACCACGGCGACAAACTGCATCCCGAAACCACACGATGCAAGTCAACCAAAGTCCTGAAAAGCTGTGATCGCCAGAGAAAGACACTTTTGGAATATTTCGTTCTTTTAATCAGTCTTCAATCTTTTTCACATTTGTTTTGCGTAAATGCTGCCTCATGACCTTCTGATTTTAATTCTTGGGTTCCCCTCCTCCCGCCCCCCATACAGACGGTTCCTCCACAGCACGTTTCCGTCTGTCGTTTTCGTTTATTTCGCGCCACTAAGTTATCCTGAGGTGCAAAGCAGCTCCGTGTGTTTTATCAGTCAGAAACATAATAAATGTTTCCAGAGGTCACGAAAGGTCAACCAGCCCCTCCGAGCCCCCCTGACTTTTGCTAAATCAAACACAATTGGTGTCTGATTCTGCTACGTCTGTGCTGCTTTTGTTCTGAAGATATTTGTGAAAGCTCAAAGGTCAACCAGACTCTCTCCCTCACCTAACCCGAATCAAACGAAATTGGTACCAAACGTTTGTGCGACCAAGATATTAAAAAAGAGTTTCCAAAGGTCAACAGGAGACACCAGCACCCCTTGTCTGTGGTTGACCTTTCCAAAGGTCAACCACATGGACATCAGTTTGGTTTGATTTCATAAAAGTTGACCTGTCCTGACCTCTGGAAACCTTCTTTAAAAAATAATAAATAAAGGCATAAATAAACAAGACATTTTAGCTGGACCAAGCGTTTGACACCAATTTTCTTGGAATGAGAAACTTCAAGACTCCTGAGGTGGAACAACCTGCTTCCTGCTCAGCAGCTTGAGAAGCTGGATGAGGCTCTCCAGGATGGAGGAAGAGTTCTGACCCGTGATCCGTAACCCTCGCTGCCTCAGCCGTGTCCATCCAGCACCTTGTGAAAACGGGACACGACAGCCAAGAAGGTCAAAACGTAAGAGGACCCCCGCTCCAACTTAAAAACTGCACCATTTGGTCTTATTTGTCTGGTTTTTCCATGATGAGTTTGAAAACATTTCTCCGTCTGCGCTCGTTTCAAATGAAAATCAGCGCTTTCTCTTTGACTTCCAATGATTCACTTTCTGCTAAAGCTCCCCCTGGTGGTTGAAGAAAAATCCACCGGGCTAAAAGCCGCGCGGTTCAAAGCGTGGGAATAAATATGGTAATTACGTCGGAAATGTATCAAATATTAGCTTCAAATAAGCTTGAATATTTTATATATTTTTGACCAACTTTAAATTTTCTGCATTTTAACAAATGGTTAAAAAATGGCCTTTTTTCAAAATAGATGTAGCTCTTTTAAATTAAATGAGTCATTGCCAACATTTAACACTTTACATTTTCAAAAAATATTGAAAGTGTTCCTAGATCAGTACATCTGTTTTCATTGTGTGGGTGCTTCATTTTCTCAAACCGTTTCTGCTGGAGGTTTCCTCTCCACTGTCACCACATGCATGCTTGGTATAAGGGATTGCTGCAGAATTGTCTCAATCCAGTCAACTAAATAATCTTGAATTTGTAGAAGTTCATTTTAAAATCAAGTAATTTTACAACTGAACAAAAAAAATTTCCACATTGTCCATGTGTACTTATATTTAAATGCATGAGTTGGGTTGAGGTTGGAAATTTTTGAAAAAAACAACCCCAAAACAAAGCCTTTGTTTTGGGGTTGTTGAAGAGAATCTTGTTCATTTTGTTGAAGAGAATCTTGTTCATTTTCAGAAAAAATAATTTATTTGTAAAAAAAAAAAAAAGTTTGTAATTTGGGTTCCATTCGCCAAATATGAATTAAAAAGAGAAAATTAATTTGTTTGTGGAAAGGGATTCTCTTCAGTTTTTTATCATTTCCAAACTTGTACCATTGAAAAGCAATTCCATCTGAAACGTTGCAAATTATTTTACTCAGAACATTTTTCCTAAGTTATTTTCATTAAGAAACTTCTAAAGCAACATCAGCGGTCAGACTTTAGAGTCTGAATTACAATTGCACACAAAAACTAAAGTGTTTTCACTTAAATGTGCCCTAAGGATGCAAATCAACTTCGCCGAACTTACTTTCATAATCCAAAACTTAACTACAAGTAAACATTAAGAAGTGATAAGTAAGCCAACGCCTGAAACAGCATCACAAACAAGTCTGGTTAGAAAAAAGGAAATCATTTATTAAACATAACCGTATTGGCAGAACAGCCCATACACATAGCATCGGATTCAGGTCACAATCACTCACTTTCACTATATACAGATAGGCACATTCACATTAGGCATTAAAGCCAGCCACAGCGTGTACTGCAGGGCCAAACCAGTGGCAGGTTTGGTTGTTGCCTCTTAGTCCAGCAAGGGGAAAAAAAAATTAAAATAAAATAATAATAATAATAATAATAACTGGTTTCCTCTGAAAATTTGAATGTTTGGGTTTCTAAGCTGCATGGAGCCACCTGACCAATATTCTCCCAGGGGGATACACCGCCATAGTGTGTTCACTGCAGACCCAGGCCTCTAAACACAGTCCGTTCTTCAGAGAACGTCACAGTTCGAGGGAAGCAGCGACTGGGAATACGCACACAAGGCAAGTTTGACGTAACAGGAGAAGCAGCCTGAAGTCTGAGAGTTTTAGCTCCACAAGAAAACAAAAAAAATATTTAAGAGACGAGTAGAAAAAAAACAAAACAAAACAAAAAAAAACAGTAACTGTTTCGAATAAAAAAATATTCAATGAATAATTTGCTACAACAAAAGTTCTTAATTTGCAGTACTAGACATCTATAAATTTTTTTTTAAAAAAACAAACAAAAGTCAGGAAAATGGGAGACTTGAAAAGAAGTGCTCCGGATTCAAACTATCCTCATCCTTCATGCTTCACGGGATCCTTCACCACCGCAGGACAGACAGCAGCAACTAATGGGTGAAAACGAGGTGAGAAAGAAAATGGCAGACGCAAAATCCCAACATAATAACATAAAAAGAAAAAAGGAATAAATAAGTTTTAGAGACACTTTCAACCCTGCAGGTTTGCAAGCTGCAGTTGTTTTTCCTGTGTTGACAATGTGAGATAACCAACCTGAATCGGACGCATTTATGACAGTCTGGGTTCGGTACTCTGGTAATGCTACATCACACGAGCGAGGGTGAACCAATAGACACAGCATGTTGGAAGGTAAGGCAGCCTAGTTAATGCAGAGGTTAAAAAAAACAAACAAACAAGAAGACTTTATAATACCACCTTTACAGAGTGTGCAGACACCTGAAGTCAAACAACACATAATAGAACGTCACATTTTTGATTTTCAAGCATTCGTGACCTCAAGGTCATCCCGATGACTTGGTTTCTTTTTTTTTACCTGGGGAAAGATAAAACAAACTAAACTCTGATTCCTAAAGACATTTCTTGAGAATGTGTCAAAGTAGCCCCTTGAACAAGCGTCAACGTAAGTCGATCGCTACAGAAAATGCCGTTCAGTTGGTCTTGAGCTGGCGATGCAAGTTTGAGCAAATGCTTTTCCTCCCTTCGCTTTTCACAGACAAGTTTAACCATCTGGACATTCTGAAATTAAGACAAACGGGGGATGGCTTGACCTAGTTTAAACTAAATAATCTGGCTCTGATATTTAAATTCTGCATTTCTGAGTTCCTCGTGGTGTCGATTTTGACCGTCTATTGCAATGAAAAGTCTGGTTTCCTCTGATGAGCTTAATAATTAAACCAGTTTTCTGGTACAGGCCAAACTCTGAGGATTCACTTGTTTAAAAAATAGCTTAAGAGAATCACGAAGCATGGAAATTAGAGATGCACCAAGAAATTGTCTGGTTGCTGGAATAACAGGCTGATTTCACTCATTCATCGACCCCAAAGCAGCCCAAAAAATCCATTCTTTTCCCAGGCAGTAAACACACCACATAAAAACCAAGCAGCTCTTTTGTGTGGAAGCTGTTACCGAATGACATAATGCGGCTTTCTTTAAAAAGAAAAGTAGTCAGAGGAAGCGCAAAGGATGTTTGAAGGTTCTAGGAAACATTCCAGGTGTTCACTGTTTTAGCAATGCTAACAGGAAGCTAAAGGTATTGCAGAAAAGTTGCACTTTATCGGCTTTATCGGCTCAAGCAGGAAATGATGGCCCCCTAAAGTAAAGTAGGTTTAAAATGTAAACTGATGATGTTCTATTTGTTTTCAAATAGTGGAATGCTTTGACCGCAGAGCTGTGCAACATCGGCTGCTCTCTCCCTCACATGGTGTGACGTCACCTCTGCTCCTGGTATAAATAATTGATGACAGAAGACGTCTTGTTTGCTCTCTTGAACTGTAAATGAGAAAACTATTTAATGAAAACATACCGGCCTTTTCTTAGACATAAGTATGGAGAATTAACTTATTTTGAATGCAAAAAATGTATGTCTTTCAAGATGATGCGTATTAGATGTTCAAAATTGAGAAAAAAATAAAGAAAAATAAACAATTAGACTGTCAATCTTTTTAATTGGGTTTTTAGTTTATAGTTGCATCAGGCCAAAAAGCCTAAAATGTAGATATTCAGTGAAGGTGAGTGCAAGCTGTGAAACTGTGGCCCGATTTTTCTTTTAGACATCATTTTATTTTACGATAAATATGGTGTCAAGAAGTAGAAATTAAGAAATAAACATTGTTTTTAAAAATAGATTTTAAAGAAATAATTAAAACTGATATTGGGTTAGAACTTTCCAAAATTGGATGTCAGAAACTGGCCACAAAATATCTGATCAGTGCATCTCTAATACATATAAAACCGTCTCTGAGTGCTGGATATAGCACACTGTGCATGTTTTAGCACTAGAAAAACCAGAACAAGTCATATGCTGTCAGTGTATTGATGAGTTCTAGTGTGAATGCATTAACAGTAAACCAAGTGGGATGAAAACTTAAAAAGAAATTGAATTAGAAATATTTTAATTAATGTTTGATGTTCTCCTTTGTATAAAACCGTTTGGGGAACGCCGACCGGCTCCCCTCACAGCGTTATGAGGGAGGAACCAAAATTCAAACAAATTTGTTTCAGAATCGAGAAAATTAAACTCAAATTATTGAATGTGGACTGAACTTAAGCTGGACGTCTTTAAACGTCTTCCAGACTCGTAACCGGCTGCTTCAAGGATCACGTTTCCCTGTGGGTTCAGGCTGCGGTACTTTTTGCTTTACTTTCTCCATCCAGTGAGAGTGAAAAGGACATGAACGTGATGAGGGATTTCCTGGTTTCTCTGAGTGGCGGCCTGAGGAGGCGGTGACTGAGACATTCCTATGTTTGAGCTGCTGGCCTGAGAACTAAAATCTGCACGTTTTGAAAACGATATCCTGATATCCCTTCACATCCACACCGTCCGTTTAACCTTTTTTTTTTTTTTTTTTTGGGTCGTTGATGGTAAGAACAAGCTTTGGCTCACTCCGTTTACTCGTGGCCATCTTCTAAAATAAACAAACAAACAAAAAAAAATCAAAGGCTTCGTCCTCTGACTTCCTGTTTGAGGCAGAAGTCTGGGCCGCTGTGAGCTTCCTCTGCTCGCCGTGGGCGTCCCTCACCAGGAGGAAACAGTAAGTCACTAGAGTCGGTGAAGAGACGAGGAGAAGAGACGGGTGAAGGGGACAACGTACGACTAGATTACCCCGAATGCTCTTGTCGGGTTTCTGAACGGTAGTCCGAAAGCGGGCGCTACTCCCCTCCGGGTCCTTCGCCGCGCTCCTCCTCGTCTTCCTCCCGGAGTGGCTTGTCTGTGTAAATGTCTCTGGCCAGGAGGACTCTGGTCAGGAGGCTTTCGAGGATCTGACGCTCCAGCGGAGTGGAGCTGAACCAGACGGGGTCACCGGGGTCGCGGGCCGGGTCCGGCTGAACGTAGAAGACGTCTAGGCGCTCCCATAACAACGGCGGACTGGACGGGAAGGACAAAGGGAGGAGGGGAGAAGAGAAGACAAAACGGGGTGGGAGGATGAAGGAAGGATTTGGGTTTTTGGGTAGAAGTGAAGAAGGAGAAGTTAGAGGACAAAACAGAATCTACTCCAAAAATTTGAGAAACTAAATGGAGCTACTTTCTCAGTCCTCATCTTTGACCAGTCAACATAAAGTTCAGGATGTGAACAGCAAAGAGTTTTAATCACAGGACTGACCAGGTTTTACTGGATTCCATGTTTGTTCGATCAGATTTTTAAGGCCATTTCTGTCTGTGTTTTATACTGGGGGCTCTCAAATTCTACAAAATATGTGAAGAAATAACTTTTAGAAAGTTTTCATATTTTTATTTTTATTTGTTTAGCATAAATACCACCTCAAACCAGAAATTTCACAGGCAGCCAATCAGAATGTCAAATAACATTCAGTTATTTTAACTTGTATTTTAAAGTAATTATTAAAATATATTTGATATTACAATTTATTTTTATCCGCTGCTTAAAGTTGTATTATTTTTATTGTTGCAATTTTTTTCTAATTTTTCCTCAAGTCCCCCACTTTGAAAAAGAGTAAAATGAGATTATGCTAAATAATTGTCATTTTTCAAGTTTTCTACTTTAACTTTAAATCTCGGTTCAGTGATTTAAATGGGAATTTGATTTTTCATGCTGCAGCTAAAATACATAATTACAACTTTAAAAATAAAAGTGGTGCATGAATTAAAGTGTGTTTACCACTTGGATCTGTAGAGCTCATAGAGACCACACTCCTGCTTCTTTACTGGGCAGCGGACAGGCGGGTGGCCCGTCTCGTTTTCATCCCGTTTGACCTCGGTCTGCTTGCGCTTCCTCTTCCTAGATTCTGTCTGTGCTTCACCTGAGCATAAAAATACAGCGTTGAGAAAGAAAGGGCAGTGAAATATTGAACTGATATCTCTGGCAAAAAAGGAAAACACTCAAGGAGAAGCAATAAAACATGAAAAAAATAATATCCTGGCAAAGATATCCAAAGTGTTAGTTTCTTTGAATTTACAACACACTGCAAAACCTAAACTTTTGTATATTTGGTTTAGTTTCTAGAGCAAATATTTTAGTCCTCTTGAAGTAAGACAAAACTAACTTAAGGAATTAAGAAAATAATTCCTTAATGTTGATGAAAAAGTACTAAAATCTGGTAATTTTTCACTTGTGAGATGGAAAAAAAATGTCTTGTTATAAGTTCAAAAAAGAAAAAAAAAATTTGCCAGTGGAGCTTGTAGATTTAACCAATATTAAGACAAGCTCTGATATATTGCTGGAAAGTTACTTGTGAGTTAGTTCTCTGTCATTTCAAGTGTAAAAAGATATTTGGTAAAATTGTGTTTTTGCAGTCAAGTACATAACACATTTGTCTAATTAAACAATCATATTCTAGAGGGGAAATAAACAATTAAAGGAGTTTAAAGGAGTCTTAAACCAGCTGTTAACTTGATATTGCCACCATGTAGATTTAGTAAAAGAAAAACAACAACGAAACCCAAATCATCCAATTTACCGTGGTGATCCTGAGGGATGGAGGGCACGCGGATGCAGACGCTGCGCTCCTTGCTGACAGGATGGATGGTGTCGGGCCCGTAAACGTTAGCGAAAGAGAGGCGCAGGTGCTGCTCCACGGTGCGCAGACCAAAGTATTTGGTGTTCAGGTAGACCAGCGAGCGGAGCAGGGAGGCCGGACTCTGCTCCCCGAGGTGCCGGCCGCTCCACAGGCTCTGCTCCTCTACCCGGCCCCACAGCGAGCCTGAACGCAGCACAAAGCAGCCGGTAACCATTACGAGGGACCTACGGTTACCGTGCGACAGACTAAGAAGCCCCTCCCCCCCGCATGTCCTCATACAACTTCAAAAATGCAATCACAGAGCATCAGGATGTGAACAGCAGAAAGGTTATAATCACTGGACATGACCCGCCGGACGCCTCTGTGCGGCCGGCCGCTGCTGACAGGAACACCTGCGCCCTGCCATGCTGCCACTTCACCATGTCACTGTGTTATCAGTGAGAGATGATGTTGTTTCCAGGCGCCACGCAGAGATGCAGCTTCACATGTTTCACTGATAGCCTCTGCCTCGGGGATGTGGAACGCATTTTCACGACAGGCCACATCAACATCACGAATGTCTTCAAAGGAGCCAGAATGTGTTGATAAAACCAACTAAACGGTTCAAATATCTATGAACAGCTGTGTCTGCATTCAATACTTCTCAAAATGAAACATTAATTTAATAAGATATTAAGATTAAATTAAATTACAAGACAAAAGTCAATATTACAAGAATGAAGTTGAGTAACTTCATAATGTTATGGGAATAAAGTTGTGATATTACAAGAATATAGAGGTAATATTCTTGTATTATTTAAACTTAATTCGAAATAATTCAATAATACAAGAAATGGGACAACTTTGTCCCATTTCTGTTAAAAATTTGTTATGATCTCAATTATGCATTACTGCAAAAAAAAAAAGTGCAGGAATTTTTTTTGATTTGCGTAATTTTCTGCGATCGTGGAATTGCAAAAAACTGGAGGAACTGATTGATATAAAAGCTGCTTTGATTTGATTGATAAAATGATATTTAAGCACAAAACGTCTCTTGAAGGATCTACTCATTCATCCTTCTGGAGTTTAGAGGCCGCATAGAAAGAAATGGTGGGCTGGATTTGGCCCCCAGGCCCCAGGTTTGACACACGTGGTCTAGCTGCGTTTAAAAACTGCTGCTAATAGTCACTTTAAGGGAGTGACAACAAAAAAAGCCCACACAATTTTCCAGCAGTAAGATTTGGTGTGCCGGTTGAGTTCAGCTCCTCTTACCATCAGGAAGCACACTGGGCTGCCAGTCTTTGAGCACCTTGTTGAGCTCCTCTCCAAACTGCTGGTAACACGGGTCGCTGAACAGATCATCCTTCCGGCCTTTGGTGTGTAGATGCTTCAAACAGAGAGGGGAAAAAAAAAGCTCATCAGAACAGAGGACAAACATGGAGACCTGTCTGCGGACGAAGCTTTAGTGTCCTCAGAAAAAAAAAGGTCAACATCACAGTTGGTCAGGATGTGAACAGCAATGGATATAGTCACCGGACACAACAGCAACTTAGGCTTACAGAAATAACATCACCATATTTTAAACAAAAAGAGGATAACTACAAGTCCGAGACGAAAACATTTCAACCAAAATACTCTAGAAACGTTCAAGAAAACTTGAAGCAAAAAACCTCAAGTCAGATCTCACTTTTTTCTGCCAGAAAACTCCAACATGGGATGAGTTTAGATAAAAGTGTGCTCCTCTCAGCAGCCATGATCTGATCCCCACATGGGTGAAGAGGAGGGAAAAGGCTGTGCACCACCGAAACCTGTCCTACTGGAAACACTCACCCTAAATTTGGTTCCTACCGCCGAAAACAGAACATGTCAACAAAAGCCTTTTTAATGTTTTACACTTATTTTCAAAATTGTAGAGTTGAATTGTTTACCCTATTTTATTACAGTTGTTACTAATAGAGCCAGCAAAATGAGGAAAGTTGCTAATTTATACACATGATCAGATTAAGTATTTGCTGATAAAGATTGCTTAAAAAAAAAAAAAAAAAAGATCCTTTACTGATTGTGTAAATGGCATTTTCTGGAGTATATAAATAAAAACAATGTCAGCATCAACATATTTTCACACACAAAAAATATAAATCCTAAAAAAAAACAAGATAAACTACATTACAAGCAATCAGTAATGTTTTAAAAAAGAGTTTGACTTTGTTGCTAGCCTGCAGAGTAACAGCATTTTATTTTATAAATCTTGAGTTTTCCCTTCGTCATTTTCCGACCAATCGGCTAAACCGACATGAAGCTCTGCAAGTTAAGAGTTTCATATTTCTCGAAAAGTAAAAGCTTATAGAGAGAAAACGTAAAATGTGTGTTGTTGGTAAAAGTGAAGCTATGAATGATTGTTTTTTGTGGACTAACCCAAAAGCACAACTTCGGGAAGCAGAAGAGTCTACAGCACCGGTGAAAGCAGTCGACAAGAAAACAGCATTAAAAAGGTTTTTCAGCACAATTTACTCTAATTTCCAGAAAAAAACCCCAGAGACCTGTGCTTCATCATGGATGGTTAGTGCAGGAGGCGGATCAACCAAATGTTTTTTGAATTAACCGTTTATCTTATCTGGATGTCGTCAGTCATTTTGACAAATTGCAGTTCATGTCCGTGACCACTAGGTGCAGACACGCAGACATTTTCAACTTTACGCAACACAAAAACATCCCAGTATCACCTTTGACATGGACACTGAACCAAATGCTTTTTGGGAGCCGACATCGCTTTGCACAGTAACCTCTGGGTATTTTTGTACCAGTTATTTTTGCTCAGTGGTTGAAGCTTTGCGGGATCTGGTAGTAAACATTTCAGTGCACTGACCTGCTGAATTCCCAGACAGAGGTAGAGGATGCTGTCTGGAGAGTAGCGCTCCCCGTTTGGCCGGCACGCCTCTCTGACGAACCGGGACAGAGCGGCGTTCAGCTCCTCTGCGTTCAACGACAACAGGTTGCTTTTCGACCGAGCTGCAAGACACGGAAACACACAGAGGCTCTTATTACGAATAAACTCTGGAACAGGGAGGGAAAGCGAATCAATATCATCAAAGTAATGCATGTTGTCTAAAGTCAGACGTCTTCAATAACTGCGTAGATTTCTTGAGGTTGTAACAAAATCCACCACCAACCAGGAAAGTTCTCCAAGCCTCTAAAAGTGTTTATGTGTCAGGGGAGGGAGAAGCAAAAGGGGAGGTTACAGCAAAAAGCAATAAACATAAGTGAGTTAACTAATTTTCTGACAAAATAAACTTAGGTAAATGACATGGCTCTGATGATAAAGCACTGGGCTCATCATCTGGGAGGTGATATCATAGTTGTCGTTTGCTGAGAACAAGTTCAAGTGCTGCTCCAAAAGATTGCAGTCCCACCATTTTGTTACGCCAGTTATTTTCATTCTGTGTCTACAGGACTGTCGAGATGTGCTTACAACAAAATAACCATCGTCGTTAAGCGAATAAATCCCACACAGTAGAGAAAAATCCTGTGAAACAAATTCAGAGTAATGATCCCCATGCGCTGTGAAAACAGCCTGGATCCAATCTTTGACTATATTTCACACAAATGGTCGGGATTTGCTTCATCAGCTATTTTATTTTTGGCTTTGGTTGTGTCTGGTTGCTATTTCAATTTTAATTTGTTGTTTTTGGTCGTCGTGTTTTAATTTCAATATTTAAAATGCCTTCCAGTTGCAGCTTTAAGTATTCTTTAAAGTTTATTGGTATTTGTGGAGGTGAACTTGCATTATTATGTCACTGTAAATATAATCTTTGAAAATGGTCTCAAAACAACAATATTTAAGACAATTTATCCTCCAGCAAAATTTGTTATCACGACAGTAAAAATTCTGCATTAAATATACTTTATTTAAATCTTAGTTTATAAGCCACGTTTATGTAGCTTTGGAAAAATATAAGTTTGCTTGGTGTCCCAACCAAACCCGGTTTAAAAACTGTAAAAGAAAAAATCCCCTTTTCTATTCTCTCCACAAATTAAGTTTTTAATCATTTAGATAAAAGAATAAAGGTAAAAAAAATCTACAGACCTTTCAGACTCATGTCTTTTTCAAAACCTTATCTGGACTTGAAAAATAATAATAAGTAAAACTCCATACTCTTAGGCCAAGCAGGGACCTTGTTTAGTTACGGATACCGTTATTTTCCAGTATAATGAAATCCTAAACTTAATTCTCTGAGATCTTTAAGAAATTAGGTTTTTAAACAAAAACACAGTTGATTTTGAATTTTGCAGTTTGGAAGAGCCTTTTGTCAAACGTCTTTGTTAACGATCATGAAAAACAGTCTGCAACTTTTTATATTTCGATTCAAATATAAAGTTGAATCAAAATCCCACATTGTAGGCGTTACAGAACCGAAGCTGACATTAACATTAATGTGGAGATGTTAAAGTTTCAACAAACGTCCTGTGTGTAGGAGTAAAGTCATTGAAATAGACCAACATAACCTTTTTCTTTTGGTAAACATCAGCTTATAAACTATTCATTTCACATCTGCATTCTAGTTTTTCATTTACATTCTCCTCCAACAGAGTATGTCTGGACTCAGCTCACTTGGTTTGGAGGTATCCTTTTCTTTGGTGTCTTCTGATTGGTCAGAGAGGGACAGCGCCCAGCGTTTCCAGGCGTTGATGCCATAGCGAGACTTGAGGGGCAGCGATCTTCCTTCCAAGTTGCTGCTTGGACGTGACGGAGAGGATGAAGGCAGATCCTCCACGGCCTGCCTCTTACTCCCCTGTAACACAATAGTTGCATGCATTTAGAGTCATCAGGCTGCGTGTTGAGCTGGAGGATAACTCGGTTGCGTGCACGTGTCCGAACGCACCAGTCTTCTGGACCGAAGTCGAGGCGCAGATTCCTGCAGCTCCTCTTTCTCCTCTGCCAGGACCGGAGGCAGAGAAAAGCTCATGTCCTCGTCCATTCCCTCCAGCACCGGGACAGGATCCGACGCTGAGGACAGTATGCACAAAAGATCAGCTGAATTATTCACCAGTTTGTTTAAATATGCAGAAATGAGTTAAAATGTGGAACCAATTAGGGAAATCCTAAGTCCTTCTTGACACTTCTCTCTAAAAGAGCCTAACAGTGAGGCCTAATTGTTTTCCCATCATGCTGCAGGCTGCAAACTTTTGGGTTTCTACTCTGCATCCCCAGAACCAAAACTGGAGAAGCAGCATTCAGTTCTTATTCTCCACTGAACTTCCAGAAAACTGAAAAAATGCTCTAAAGTTGATTGATATATTTTATTTATATTTGCTTAATGATTTTTATGATGATATCTGACAAAACTTAATGTTTATTGCTCATTTCCCAATTGGTGACTGGATGATGTTTTTGTTACCTACAGCTCTTTGAACTTCTATACAAATAAACTTGACTAAAATTTTGTCTTTCAAATTCAGGTGACAACTACAGCTGCGCTTCCAATGACTATATAGCTGGAAACACAATTTGACATTTCAAAAGTACATTTCCTCAATAAAAAAATGGCAAAAAAAATAAAAAATAAAAAAATGGCTAAGTTTTGCCACCAGCATGAGGTTGTTTTTTTTTGGCAAAACTGCAATGCAAACATATTTTTTGCATCACATGACTAACAATTTTGCATCACATGACTAAATCATCACAATCAGACTAACAATTAAGAAAAAGACAATAGGTCTTTTTCTTAATTGATCGGAGGACGACAGCGCTACATATCTTTTAAGGACTTATCCTGTGAATAAAACGCATTCAAAGGATTTTAGTTGCTTTTCTTATTTAATGGAAACACTCCATTGTGAAGTTGTTTGTTTGACATTAGCAGGACATTCTTTGCAATGGCTGTAATGGAAATGCAGCTATTAAAGATGGGAGTCATTTTCAACAGAGCACCAGATTTTCGGTGGGAAAATATCTGCTCTCAGCTCCATTATGCAGATCTTACGTTTCTGATCAGATATTCAGTTTTCAAAGGCAAACCCACCACAGAGGACAAGCTCAGCATTAAGTACAGCTGAAGTATTTAGTGTAATAGGGCACACTTTGACATCTATCATTAAATACATTCCAGTTATTTTGTTTTTTGCTCATTTACAAATCTGTTGTTCTGTTATAAATAATGCTACCTTCTAAATCAAGAAATTTGTGGTGTATGAAATATTTTGACTTTTTTCTCTCCTGTATGTGAGCAATCAGGGACTAGCTGTCCAAGATAACTCAATAAACCTTTAATCATCCTGCAAGAAAAGTTTTTCACACCCAAATATAAAGCGAGATGATGAGACAACTCCAGCACTTTTCCAAATCCCTTGACAAAATCCAACCCTTAAAAACATGAGCGTCGACAGTGCTGGGAAAAAAAAAAACCCACAGAGGGAGAAATATTTGCCTCAGCTGTTTTACTGACAGATTCAGATGGCGCCAGATAAAAGCTCCATTAAGAGACAAACTAAAACAGAGACGGTCAGTGAGAAGATCATAAGGGACCTGGGTGACAAAGAGATTTCATTTTTTGCTAACAGGATGAGTCCGAATAAACAAACAGGCCACAATGTGCTAAAGCTTGAGTTCTTCCTCTGCAGATAAAAATGTGACACAAGAAGTGAGATAGCAGAACAGAGAGTCACGGTTCAGATTGAGTTAAAAGCGACTCCTAGAGCTTGGCCGACACCATGATGGTGACAGAACGGTGTTTTAGGTACGATGTGTTGATTGCTGAACAGTTACTGTCACTGGAACCCATGCAAACTTGGAATTGTGTGAATTATATCTCTATGGTTATTAAGAATGTAACAAATGTATGAATGGTTCCTATAAAATTCTAATAAAAATAATGTTTAATAAATAAATAAATAAATAAGTCTGAGGTAGAAAAGTCACAAACTAACATATTCCAAGGGGTGTGAATACGATTGAAGACTCAGTATGTTGATGCAGCGCCGGCCCGGCAGTCAGGACGGTGCTTACTTTGAGGGAAATCCGCCTCCAGGTCCAGGTCGGGCTCATACTTTTCCTCCTCCTCATCCTCCTCCTTCCCCGTTTCCTCTTTTTTGCCGCCACAGCTGGAGGATTCCTCCTTAACACTTTCTCTTTTCACCACCAACGGCTTCACATCTGAAACGTTCGACCAGGCAGACTCTTACTGTCGACACTTCCGGCAGGTTTTATTGAGCCGACTCGTTTCTGAAGCGTCCGCGCTTCAACAAAGCCGCGTGCGACTCGCCGCATTTCGGCAGACTCTCACCTGGTTTCTCATCGTCGTTGATGATTACAGCCGCCTCTGCGGTATTAGAGGGCGCCTCGCTTTTCAGATCTTTCATGTTGTGAATAATCTGTTCTGCCCCCTGCAGCGTGGTGGGCAGAAACACAGGCACAGGAACCTGGAAGGAGCAAGATTTAGGTTTTAAGAAAATCGGAACGCCTTGAATATTTCCAATTCCAGAAGGCTTTATTTTTTAAATTTATCCTTCTGTGGTGTCCAAACATTTTACCAGGAGGGTCAAAATTGTTAAGATGAAAGCACTTGGGCCACAATTTTTAATATCTTTTGTAACATTCTTTAAAAAAACATTTGTGGTGCCTTTTTTATTCAAGCTCCTCAATAACAAACTAAAAAACATTTTAATCAAACTTACAAAATTGTCAGATTTTTTTATTGGTACATTGTTGCAGAAGCAAATATAAAAAAGGTCTTGCACAATTTGAAGTAAAGTTTGCTTTCAAGAAAAATTAGGTCGACGTTTGTGGTTCCAGTTACCTAAAATCTAAGATGAGTGGAAAAAAACGTAGTTAATAAATGCAAAAAAAATGTTGTGCCTAATATTTTTTAGGAGGATATTATTTATCTGTTAAAAAAACCCAAAACATTGCCCTAAAACAGGGGTCTGAAACTCCAGTCCTCAAAGGCGGCTGTCCTGCAGCTTTTAGATGTGCCAGAGGTACAAAACACTGGAATGAAATGGCTTAATTACCTCCTCCTTGTGTAGATAAGTTCTCCAGAGTCCTGCTAATGACCTAATTATCCTATTCAGGTGTGGTGCAGCAGAGGCACATCTAAAGGTAGCAGGACACCGGCCCTTCAGGACTGGAGTTTGACACCTGTGTCCTAAAAGATGAAAGTGTCCATCTGAATCACCCATCTATGCTTTAAACCAGATTTGCTCCAATCTACGAATCAGCCGCCACAAATTGTGGCCTCACTTTGGACCCCCCAGTCCGAAACACCTTCAAATTAATATGCGAGTGTGTGTGTGTGTGTTTACTTTTAACAATAAATGTGTTGATGAAACACGGAGCTCACCGGTAGAGGCATAGAGAATGGAGTGGGGGTGACCTGGGCGTACATGTTCATAGGCATTGGGATGAAGACGGGTACCGGGATGGGTACGGGAATATACTCCCGCTTCACGCCGTCATCCACATCTGCAGACAGAGAAATCCCACAACACAGTGTAAAGCATGAGGAAATCAGTTTGAATATAAATATTTCTATTTTTCCCCCATACCAGATTGTTTTTTTTTTCCTTATTGCTTTTATTTTCTAAAAAGCGTCTTTTTATTCCAATTGTCCCTTCTGTGAGTTT
Organism: Poeciliopsis prolifica; assembly: GCF_027474105.1. Classification (NCBI taxonomy): domain Eukaryota; kingdom Metazoa; phylum Chordata; class Actinopteri; order Cyprinodontiformes; family Poeciliidae; genus Poeciliopsis; species Poeciliopsis prolifica. Next base: position 1,664,355 of record NW_026562382.1, read on the forward strand.
TATTTGTTTAAATACAAGAAAACAGTCAGAATATTTTCTTGCACTGGAAGAATGTTTTAAATTTGAGAAGTTTTAATTAAAAAAAAATATTTTTTTTATATTTGGAGTTCTCATAAAATTACTACTTTGTTCTATTAATAATAGGACTTCACTCAGGTAATAACACTTTATCCTTGTATTATTTTGACTTAATGTCATACGTCTTTATGTTTAAATCAAACAAAAAAACAAAACATCTTAGCTTGACCCCTTATATTCCACTGTAGAAATACATCAAAATGGAAATACATAGAAGCTGTAAGGTCCGCTTGCCAAACAAGATGGCGGCCGTGGGAGTGCTGACATCACTCTAAACCCGGGGTGTCAACATCCAGTCCTGAAGGGCCGGTGTCCTGCTACCTTTAGATGTGCCTCTGCTGCACCACACCTGAATAGAATAATTAGGTCATTAGCAAGGCTCTGGAGAACTGATCTACACAAGGAGGAGGTAATTAAGCCATTTCATTCCGGCAGGTTTAATTGAGCCGACTCGTTTCTGAAGCGTCTGCGCTTGCTTTGTTGTATTCCTGTGCCACATCGAAAAACTGCAGGACAGTGGCCCTTGAGGACTGGAGTTTGACACCCCTGCTCTAAACTATGGAAACCCAAGAAGTGTTTTTGTGGGGGGAAAAAAAGCCCAAAAAAAATCCTAGATTCTCAAAATATTCAATCTTCAAAAACCAAAGAAATTGATTAATAGAGCAGCCTCACAAAAAACAATAATAAATAATTGTTACTTTTTCCCATATTTTGTCACGGTACACCAAAATTTAAAATAATTATAATTGACAGATCACAGTAGCTGATATTAACTCAACACTTTGCAGAGTCCCATTTTACTCTGAGGACAGCTGCAACCCTTTAGGGTTTGTGGTGGCAAAGTGACAAAATGAGGGCAAAGTTCGACTGGCTGCATCTGTGCTGCATTTTACCCGTTTGTAGATGTTTGCTCTGCATGTGTGGCTTGCAGTAGGTGGCTTTGGTCAGGGTGAGCGGTTTGCACAGCACCGCCTTATTCTTCACATCTCTGATCACTCCTCCACTGGAGTACGCCACAGCACTCTGGTTCACCAGCTGAAACAAGAGAGGAAATGGAGCGGTTAGCGTAAACGGAAAACAGCACAGGCTAGTCTGCAGGTAGGCCGGTCACGACGACAAACTGAGGCAGTAATTACTGCCATAAACAATAACATTGTGGTTTGGAGACCATTTTTAGACAATAATGGCATAAGAACTCAAGTTCGTTCTCTCAAAGGCTAATAAACTTTAATTTTGCAACAAACACTTAAGACTGGTACGCAAAGATATTTTAACAATCCAAAATAAAAACACGACAAACCAAAAGCAATAAATGAAACAGAAATAAAAAACACACAACCAAACACATAAGTAAAACTGATTACGTCTCTGTAAACAAAATTGCTCTTCAAGAAATATACATTGTTTTTATTATGCCATTAACTGATTAATTACATATTGCGACATCTGCAGGTGTGGAAGGTTTGAGTTGTCTTACATTACAAATAATTACATGTTCTCAGGTATTTAATTTTTATTTATTCATTCTTACTTACCCCAGCTTTTGCGGCATGCATGTCTATACCTATAAGAAGGGAAAAGAAAAGATTTCCACAAAAAGAGTTAATTTTGATCAAATGAAAGTACATAGAATAAGAAACTTTATGGTCCAGAGATCCAGAGATCCTGAGGCAGAACAGTTTGTCGAAAGGCTTAAACTTTCCCTAAAAACAGCCAAATGTATTAGGGCTGAAACCATCAATCAGATTAATCGTAATTAATCAATTATTGAAATAATCTTCAATTAACTTAGTAATCGATTTCATCAATAACTGGAGTACACAGACTCTAAATACTGCTATTTGCTGAAAGAACACACTCAGAGCCAAAACTGTACAGAAAATATATACAATTTGCATTTATTAAAAGAAAATTCTTGTCTGCCCAATCAGACTTGATGTATGCATTTCTAATATTGTATGATTAAGTGGCAAAATGAAAAATCTGCAGAACTTGCTGTTTTTTTATTCAATTAATCAAATAATTTCTAGAATAATTGATCACTAAAATAGACAGGAAGTGGCTCCGTCCGTACCCAGCATGGTGTTCTCTGGTCCCTTCTGGGTGACCATGATGGGGTCGTTCTGCTGGCAGTAGAACCTCAGCAGACACTCCTGGTCGCAGAAATGCTTCATTTCTGACCTCCACATCACCGACTCCGTCAGGTTTCCCTGAACCTTACAGCAGTCGCACCTCGCCGCCTGGTGGCCAAGCAGAGGAACGTCAACACCCGCGTCTTTTTTTCCCCCCGTTCTCCCCAACAAATATAAACCACCTGTGAATTGGTTTGACTTTTTTTCAGGAGAGAGCTGACCTTGTAATACCAGTCGTTGAACTTTTTGGCACAGGCCTCGCTGCAGAAGTCCCGGGTCATGTTGCCGAGCTGCCGGGTGATACCTCTTTTGCACAGCTGGCTGCAGTGGTTGCAGCTCACACATTTCAGCCCCAGCCGGTTGATGAAATCCTGTTTAAACAGCAGCTTGCAGCCTGGAGGAGCAGAAAACAAATATAAAACAGTAGCAGGGTGAAGAAAAAATTATTTTACTCAATTTTTAATCACTTTAAATTAGGAGAAAGGAGCTGCTTAAGAACCAGACTTCACTAAAGCAGCTCAGAAAAACACTCAAATTGTACCTCCTTCAAGCTCTCAAGGAAAAGCTGCATTCGTTAAGTGTCCTTGAGGAGAATTGGGGCAGTACCTTCACTGCAGAAGGGCCTCTTGACACCAGAGAACTTGACCATCTCATGAAGGGTTTTCTCTTCTTGGCAGTACTCGCAAAACGTCACGATGCAATGGAGCTTCTTGTAGTCCTCACAGCATGTTTTACTGCAGAACTGATAGACCTTATCCTGAAAACACACACACATTTATGTCAATATTACTGCAGCCATTTCAGGTCCAGATTAGTTTTTGTGTCATAAACATACATTTTCCCCCTCACATCTTTAAATTTGCATAAGAAAAATGATTGCAAAGTTATTTTGTAGTGACTGGAAAATGCTTTTAAATAAATATTAGTATAAGTTGTTTATACTTTAAAGAAAGAGCTGGCTCATTTTTAGCAGTTCTACTTTTAAAATAGAGATAGAAATGCTTAAATGAAGTGAAAACTCATTTATCTAATGTCTGCTAGTTGTTCCTTTGTTGTCCAAAATAAGGTCCGACAACTAGTGGGGTTACTTTGGGACATTTCTGAAGGTCTGACCTGCCACTCAAGAATTTCGGGCTTCAGGCTGAACGCTCCTCGGCAGTAGTTACATTTCAGCTGGACAGAGCTGTTGCTGAGGGGCGTCTGACCATTGGTAGTTGTCGGAAGGGAAGCGTTCTGAAAAGAAAGGAGGAAAAAACCCCAAAAGATCAGGCGTAAAAACTGTGAAATTCTTGAAACAAAACAAATTGACTTCATATGGGGCAAACCTGCCTTTATAAATAATGGGTCAATTTCTTGAAATGGACAGAAATGAACTCCTTAAATATGTTACGCTGTGCTTACTGAATCTGTGTAATAAAAGTTATTCTTTGGAATATATAAACAATTTCACTATTAACAACAATCTATTTTATTGAGCTGCAACAAGAAAGTAAAAACCCAAAGCGAACACACAAACCCATAAAATAGAAATATGTTGTTTTTACAATCCCTTTTCCTTCTCTACTAAAGAGCTGTTTTACTTTTAACCTACTGCATCAACACAGCAGAAGGATCTTTTGTTTTATGATCTCACCTGAAACTTGGTCACACATTGGGAGCTGCAGAAGTTGAGGATGTCGCCCTCTGGCAGCGTGGCCTGGTACTGCGGCAATGAGCTTCTTTTACAGAAATGACATGTGGGTTCCTTGTCTGCAAACAGACACAAACATGTACAAAAATAAAAACTTTTTCACTGTATTTTTATGCCTCTCTTCATACATACATTTATTTTTATTTTTATTAATTTACTAATCACAAATTAAAAGCTGTAACTGATTCATGAAAAATGACAAAAAGCAAAGATACAGTAATTCCTCCTGTCTTCTCAATTAATTATACAATGTTTCAGAATATCAAACCAATTTAAATAGTCAAAAGAAACACAAGCAAGCAAAAAAATTAAGTTCTTAAATGAATGTTTAAGGGAGGAAAGATTCAAAATCTCCCTGGCCCTGTGTGAGAAAGTGACCGTCTCTTCAGAAGCTAGACATTAGATTGAGATCCAAAGAAATTCAGGAACAAATGACAAAAAAAAGTAACCGAAATGACTCTGGAAAGGGCCCCACAGCCGTTTCTATGGCGTCGAGAACCACAGTGAGAGTCGCCGTCCACACATGGAGAAAACATGGACCAGTGACGAACCTTCCCAAGAGTGGTTCCCCGACTAAAATTACCCTAAGAGCGCAGCTATGACTCATCCAAAAGGTCATAAAGACCCAACAACAACATCCAGAGAAGTCCAGGCCTCACTTGCCTCAGGCCAAAACTGGTTCCAAGTTGAAAACCACTACTGAGCACAACAAAGTCAAGACTGGGCTCAGTTATGGGAAAACTTTCAGAGGACCGACGAGTGACAAACTGTAATCTTTGTGAGTTTGTGCCCCGTTACATCAGGCGTAAAGATAACACCATGTCAGCGGTACAACATGGTAGTGGTAGTGTGATAGTCTGGGGCTGTTTTTCTGCCTCCAGACCTGGAAGTCCTGGTGTCATAAATGGAAACACAAATTCTGCTTTCTACCCAAAAAAACCCACAAAAGAGAACATTCAGTCATCTGTAGATGACGTCAAAATGAAACTAACTTTGGCTCTCCAGACACACCAGCCTCCTCACACATCTCTGGATGGATGAAGAAGAACAAGATGAAGACTTTTGGAGTGGCCTAGTCAAAGTCCTTACCTAAATGCTATTGAGATTACTTTTAAAAAGCTTGAAAACAATCCTGAATTAGAACTATTCTGGAAAGATGAGTGAGCCCAGCTGGAACAGACTCACTGCAAGTTATCACAAACGTCTGACTGCAGTTGTTGCTGCAAAGCTTCATTAGGCTCCCTCAATAATAAACATCTTCTTTTAAAACTGCATTTTGTGCTAACTTGTGTTGTCTTTGACTAATACTTAAATCAGTTTGTTGTTCTGAAACACTGAAGTGAGAATCATGTAAATAAAAAAAATAAAAAAACACAAAATCAAGAAGGAGGCAAACAATTTTTGACACCATCATTTCTGAACATAGAACCAAGCATATTGATTCATTGCTCATTATTTATACTGAATATGGAACAAATCCATGTTCTCCACCGTCACCTTTAAAAACAAACTTGACGAACTGGTGTTGTTTTACATCAGATGTTGAAACGTGGAATTAAAACTGATCTTAAACCAGTCTGCTTTTAATTAATAAAGTGTTCAAAAGTTTGTAAGATCCTGATAAGTGTGCATTCTGATTAAAGATGCAGCAAATCGACTTTTTTCACTTCCGATACCAATATATGAGGTTCATCTGCAAATACCAATCTGATGCAGAAAAATACTACTGAATGAACTTTTTCAGACAAATGTACTGAATTACAAATTTATTTTGATAACTCTGCGCCAATGATCAAATAAATACATCACTTTAATATGTCAATAGCTTTATAAGTGTAGTCAGACATGTAAAAACAAAACAACTTTTAATTTGTTCAGTCAGTACAAAGAGCAGCATAAGAACAATTGTAAAGTAAATAAGAAACTAAGACAATAGATTGCCTATCGGTGCAACATGTAGAAATAAACTTCAACAAACTTTCTTTCAAATGGTTCAGAAAGTGCAATTAGGAATTCTAAATATAATGTAAAATAAATTATGACGTCACTATGACGTCACTGAAATTAGACTGACCAGATCTGCCCCTATGGATCGGGCTGCGACACCTGATCTAGAATTATTTTCAGTATCAGTATCGATACTAATATCGGAGCGGTGCGTCTCTCTCCGACTACTCACTGATGAATGACGTCAGCTTGCCCTTGTTCATGCAGCTGACGGAGCAGTAGGAGCTCATGGCACTGCCTGCACCGAGGCTTTGGAGCACCTCCCCCGTCTTGATTAGTGTTTTGCAAGTCATACAGCTGGCGAGTTTACTGTGGGCCTGGGAGGGGAAAAACGTCATGTCAAAACAAGATGCAAACGGAAGCATTGTGATCCCAAAAAAACCAACAACAACAACAAAAAAAAGAGACAGCAGGGTGGCGGGTGTTACCTGTTTGTAATCCCTGATGCAGTTCTGGCAGCAGAAGCGTTTCTGCTGGCCGTCGACCAGCAGGAAGTGGTTGGCCGACGCCCGGCTGGGCAGATAGTCGCCACACTGTTCGCAGCAGTTCATGATCAGCCCGTTGGCTTTGCGGTAAACATTGAAACATGTATCGCTGCAGATCTTGTGGGTCACGTTCTTAAAGCTGACTTCATGCCGAATCTGGAAGACAGGGAAAATAAAAACTCTCACAAAGCAGCAGAGAAATAATAATAAAAGGGAAAAAAAAAAAAAAAAAAACGGAGTCTCTACGCAGATAAACTTTAATCTACATCACTTAATGGTTAAAAAGTTCTTCTATGGTAGAATACGCATCAAAATGAACAAAGATCAGAATTTGATCTGTAGAGAGAAGACAGGAAAGAGCGGTCAGTCAGATTGAACTAGATTACACCGAGACCAGATGAGAATAACGATAGACGAAAGATGAATGCTTCATTATGTGAGGGGAAATACAATACGGCAAAGTTGAGATTAATAGCAATATGACGGATACGGTTTGACAAGAGAATGATGACTGGAAGACAATGCAACAGGACTCTGCCATGTAGCATGTCATAAAAACAAACAAAAACAAAACTCTCAAGTAGAGTCATGCCAGAAAACTGAGGCCATGCTACAGAGTAATGAAAGATGCCATGTATGGAGCAGCATGAGAGAATTAGAGTTTCCTCTGGATTGGTTTAGCAGCTGTGTTTTTACAGTAGTGGTGGGCGATACAGAGTTAAAAGTTTTATTGCAATATTTTGTGGTACTATTGCGATAATGATAAGAGTGATAAGAACCATTTATTACTTCCTTTATTGGTAACTGTATGTTCGTAACTGTGTGTCACAGCAATTATAGTCCCACAAATACAAATTCTGCTCTTGGAAAAACATTCCCATTTGTAATATGCTTCTTTTGGACACCAGTCCACATTTGTAATGGAAACCAAGCTGGTGACACACAGCACTCGAGACAGGTACCACAACAAGTTAAAGTAAAAAAAACAACATCTAAACAGTGAAGAAGTTTGGTTTTCTATATCCAGAAAATCCGACCCGTAGTATTATTATTTGACATTTAATGCCTCATCCTGTATGCTTGATCTTCCTCCTGCTTTTCTGAATACCAAGGAAATACTGTGGTTTAAAGAGACAGTGGATGGACAGATCAGTTTGTCTCAGGATCCCGACAAAAGCTGTCCGAGGATCAATAGCTTACTTTGTAAAAGCACTCGATGCCTGTGAACGCTCTTTACTGTCCTGAGTGGAGTGAAAAATTACAGATTCCAGAATCACCAACTTGAGTTTACAGGGAGTCCCGCAAACAACGACCTATAAATCCCAAACTGCAGCCTGTGTTTAGGAACAAGGTTTACGATTTCCAGTAAAATTGCAATTGCAAACGCAGCTCTACCGGGTACATTCACGTCTTGGGAACAAGAAGTAATAAATGAATGTATGAATAAATAAATAAACAAGATGTTGCGGTTGCTGGACAGACTGACCTCTGTGAGCTTCCCGCAGACGGTGCATTTGTTTTTCAGGCCTGTTTTAGGTGGGTTGTTCTTGTTCTCGTACGCGCCCAAGCAGCCGGTCGTGCAGAACTCCTGAAAAGACTCGCTGGAGTCCACCTGGGCCACAATGGTGCCCTTAATGTGTGTGATGTCCCTGTTTAAAGAAAGAAAACAACAAAGAAATCACACACAAAAAATCTACAGAAAATGAGAACCTAAAACGAAAACTTGTGTCTAAAGGAAAAGTTTGTCATGCGCTTGTAACATGCGTTTTCAGGCATAAAAAGAGAAAATGAAAGGCTGACTTTTTGCACATGGTGCAGGTTTTCTTGGGTGCAGGTTTGTGTGAGAAGGCAGAGAGGCAAGTGGTGGAGCAGAACAAGTGAGAGGAGCCTTTTCGCTGGTAGGCTGTCTGGCCTTTCTTCAGAGGCTTTTTGCAGTTGGCGCAGGTCACCTGGGAGGTAAAAATACAGATTTAACAGAGGGAAGCTTTCCAAATGTAGGGAAACTACACATTTGTCATTGTGTAGTTTCAAACACTCAAGTTGCGTGTTTGTCATTTTTGAAGGCCAATGTTGTTTACAATGCATTTTACTTATGATTTTGATTCTGTGTAGGTTTTTATTTTCATTTTATTTACTGTTTTTGTTTGTCATGTTTTATTTCGGATATTTAAAATATCTCCCAGTTCCGGTCTTAAATGTTCATTGCAAAATTTAAGTGTTATTCTTTGAGAGGGCAAACTTTAGCAATATATGGCATAATAATACAATATATATTGTATTGTATTATACCTGTCTACTCATGTCTTATGTTGTTTAATTTTTTGTCTTGTTCCTCATCCAAGGAAGGGTTTATACTGAAACTAATCCTTTCAGTATAGTCTCAAAACAACAATATTATCATTTATTGCAGCAATTATTGGGACAATTTATCATCCAGCCAAATTTAGCATTAGGAAAGTGCTTGAAACATTATTTTAAAGCACTTTCCTATAAAATGGTCGATTTAACACATGTGACTGATCGATCCCCACACAGCAGGACCCACCTTGACTGTCCTGGGTTGTGTCTGGGAGCCTGAGGAGGAGGTGGAGGAGGAAGACTGGCCTGCAGGCTTTGGCAGCGAGGTGGCAGGCGACGGAGAGTCCACCCCGCTTTGCTTCTGGTTCCGGGGAACCGAGGCCGACTGAGAGATCCACAAGTCTACAACAAGAGGAAGAAGGAGAGGAAATCTTACGTGGTTGCACTTTTAAAATAGCTCATTTGGCATTTTTATTGGAAACCTAGGAGGCAGAGAGAGGCTAAGCGCAAAAGTGGCATATTGAAAGCTGCTGCGAAGGTCTGAAACATTCAGAGAATCCTAACATTAATAAGGATACATCCTACAAAAACTTCTGAAAGGCTGACTTAAACAGCAAACAAGACATTTCTAAAATTTTAAACAAAACTCAATCAATGATTGAACTGAAAGAAAATAACTAAAAACAACCAAAACAATAAATCTCAAAGGACTGTAGACCATGTAAATCATTTATTGGGAAAAAAAAAATTAAAAATGGAAAACAAAAGAAAAATCAATAAATGATGATTAATCTGGAAATATTGATTTCCACAGTCGTGTGCAGATGTATAGGAAGCTGCAGTAAAAAAGCAGCTTGAAAACTGTAAATCATGACAATCTGGATGTAGTGGTGTGGTGCTGCTGCTAGACATACTGGTCAACCAGAGCCAAGTAATTCCTGTCCTAAGCAGATTCCTAGTCTAGGATTAAACTGCATCTGTTTAATCCTCCAACTCCACACAATTACCCCCCATGATTTATGAGAAATGTCCATACAGTCGGTTTAAAAAGACAAAATGTGTAGATAATAAAGAGCCTTAAGGGGATCTACGCAATACAGACATTATAGCGTACAATACCTGCATAAATATCCGTCATTTTCCCAATATGAAAGCTAACAGGGATCTTTAGTGAAACAGGGAGCAAGTAGTGCATAATTATGAAGAACTGGAAAATAACTTATTTTCAAAGACAAAGCTGTTTAAAGGCTCAAAATTTTAAATTCTCAATACTGAAAACCCAGAAATTTCACTCCTTTAACTTTCAACAGAAGTCTTAATAAAATCATTGAAAATGTATTAAAACTTATTCAAGTTGTTCTATGTCCAATGTTTTTCCTCCTACTACATACATTGTGCTTTTTTTCCCCAGATAAATCCCCCATCCCCTCCAACAATAAATCAAAGTTTATGGTTGTAATGTGAAAAAAATGTGAAAAGGCTTGACTACTTTTGGGAGGCGGTTTAGTTAGTCCGTTACTCGTCGTGTGGGTTTCAGATGACACCAAGGACGGCAGCGGGAGGCTTTAATTCTTCATGAGTGCTGCTAGCTGGCCCCATCTTCCAGCGACCGAATCGACAGAGGGTTTTCACGCTCACCCTTCGCCTGACAGGAAACGGTTGAGTCCAGGCGTTACCTGCTCCTTTGTGCGTCCCCGTGTCTCCGTTCTGGACCAGCTGGCTGGCGGAGCCTCGGCCGGGGTTGAAGGAGGCGGTTGGTCGAGCAGATGGGGTGTCAGGATTCAGACTGAAGGCACTGCTGATCTGCAGACCGTTCTCCTCTGTCTCGTTTTCATCCGCCTGAGGACAGATGCAGCAGAGGTTACGTTTTTTTTTATGTTGTTGTTGCTTTTTCCCCCCATTCAGCAGAAACATCGAAAGCAACGCGATGAAGAACCAATGACATATGAAGGACAACGTGACTTCTGTGATGCGGAAAACGCGGACGGGGATTGTTTATTCGATAAACAAAATTAAATTAATGAGAAAACGCAGAATTTCACAGAATTAGCTGATACTGGAGGAAAGGGGATGATGTACAGCAGTCTGCGTAGTATTTTGGCCACAGCAGCTCCTGTAGCCAGTTAGCTGGTTAAGCTGGGCTCTCCTCTCCACACAGAATGAACCGGTCGGCCATGGGAAAAAATAATAATGAAAAAAAAAATCCAAAGCGTTGACGTTTTCACCTAAAAAAAAGAACGTTTTCTGTACATTTTGTCATTGCACTTTGGCGTGGAGGCACCAGGTTACGACTTCTCAAAAACATAAAGAAGCGAGCTAACACCTGGTCACGTCTGTTAATTGTTGAACATTTAAATAAATCAGTAGACCTGAGAGTTGTAGGCGACTGTTGATCTGCATCCCAAATTCTGGGTTAAACTCGAAAGCCTCAGTAAAGGGGAAGTTTTCTTGTATTCCACTGAAAACTTGATTATTAGTTTTCCACGTAATGTTTGAATTCTTTAAAACAAATGAGGGGGGAAACACTTTAACACCTTGTAAAACCAATGTTCTGTTAAACCACAGAAGTTTGTTATTTTTGTGAAACCGACTATTAGTAAATGTGGAACTCTAGCTATTTGAGTTGCTCAATTGTTTTTGTTCACAACATAATTACATATATCTTGGGTTAATAAAACAAGGTGAAAGGGCAGTATTATGGGTTTTGCAGCCACACTGTGCCATTTTATTCCATAATCAAGTAACTATGGTAGCTTCGCTAGTTGCATGTGTATATAATATGACTTAAAAGAAATTTTCCTTCCTGATTTAACACCTTGAAATTGGGTCTTTGTCTCTCTATAAATTCCTGCTCTTCCTGAAACTCCGCCTTTAGGAGATTGTCACCGCATTTTTCCTCCATTAACCTTTTAGCAACGTTTAGACCAGCATTATACAGAGAAGTAGCTCAAAGAGCAGTTGCAGGTATTTGCTAATTGCTGCCGGCTAGTCTGAAGGAGCTGAATGAGGGGAAAGGTGGGGAAAGGTTGCTCAGTGAGGGAAGCTTGGAAACTGCAGCTCTGAGGAAGAACTGCACCTCGAAGGTGGAGCTAGATCCATCCAGGCGTTTTCTACAGCTCAATGGTTGGCATGAGAGAGTGGAAGATTTCTCAAACATCCATAAAAGAATCAAAGCAACATTCCAGGTATGTTTCTGATGATGGAATAACTTCATAACATAAAAAAAGTTATGTTGATTTGAAATTGAAAAAAACAAAAGAAATTCAGGAATAGAAAAACAGAAGAAGTGGAATTTGTAAAGTAATCAGACAGATTTCATATGGCCTCAACTCTTTGTCCTAGTCGCTCTCCACCCAACAGAATCGCTTCATCTCCACCTGTGCTTCCAATGCTAATCCTCACCTCTCCGACAGCCATCGCTCCGCCTTGGAGGGACGTCACCGAGGTGATCATCAGGTTGATGTCAGCCTGGGCATCGTCTGGATGTGGCGGCGTGTTGGCCGCCGAGCCCCTCTGGTTACTGGGGCCCAGAGTGGTGACGCTGGAGATCCTGATCTCCGAGTCCGGGTCGTTGCTGCTGAGTGCGGCGGGCGAGTGGGAGGCGGAGGACTCCCCGGGGAGTGCAGGTGAGGGGGAAGAGTTTTCTTTCTGTTCGCAGTCCTCCTCGTCGTCGATGACGATAGGCTCCGGGGCTGCGGTCGGAGGCTTCTGGGCCGCTGCCGTCGCCGCCGCCATGGAGGCGTTGGAAGACGGGGGAGAGTCGGGGCTCTTGGAAGGCGTTTCTGCTGCGTCCTCTGCCGCAGCGCCCGCATGCTCGGCACTCTCTGCGTCGGGTCCGTGTGGAGAAGAGGTTGCAGCAGCAGCGGCGGCAGGAAGCGGCTGGGAAGCCTCCTCCTCTACGAGAACAACGTCATCATCCTCATTGTCCTCTGTGCCACCCTCCTTTGTGGCTTCGTCTCCCGTTACCATGGACACCGGCTCCCCAGACTCCTCAGCAGGAGGTGGGGATGGTGGCTGGGAGGAGGGAGTGGCGTCGAGGAGCTCCGCCTTCTCCTCCACGTCCTCCGCCACAACAGGGCTTGGCTCTGACTCCCCATCCATCGCTAAGGCAACCACCTGGCGAGTCAAACAGAAGCCGTTTAGGACGCAATTAGGAGGCGGCCTGCGCCAGTAATAAGTTTTATAATGTCTGACAGCTGGACAGGTAGCTCAGGTATCCCCTGAGGTAAAACCCGTGGTCGCCATGGTTTCACCCTGTTTATGGGTTGAGATCGTTCTCCATTTCCCGCCCATTGAATTTAGTTGCACTAGCCCTTTAAAACATCCGTTGTCACGTTTCAGCTTCTCCTAACTCTGCGCTTTGACTTCAAAGAATCTGCGACATTTCTCTGGATGAGTCAAAATGCAGGTCTTGGCGTCGCCGTCGTGACCATGCGTGATTTAGGTCAAGCATTTCGATTATTTATTACAATTACAAGAAGCAAATGAAAAAGGGATGCAATTATTTACAGCTACAGCAAATATGTCATTAACCACTTGAGTAATTAACTTATTAGCAAAATTAAACCTGACAAAACCTATTTTAATATTTTCACAGATGGAATCTAAATTATATTACTTGAAATAAAGATGAATTAATTGGGTTAGCTTTTCTGAACATAACTTCCTTTCTTTAGCCGTATATTAGATTAATATCTAAATCATTTCAATTTAGTGTCATTTGTTAAAGCGAGGCTGAAGGACAAAAAACTTTTTTTGTGTTTAACAAACAAAAAACACCACAGATGCAACAGTGTTTCTGATGTACAGAGGAACAACCTGTGTAGAGATAAATAGGGAAATCATGGATTATTAAGTCTTTAAACAAAGTTGCCTTTAAAAAATATTAATGAGAATGAAAATTATCAAGCTCATTTCAACTTATCCTGTGATTAATTGATTAACTGCAACTGGCTTAACTGGGATGGCGCAGATTTTATCTTGACCTGCGATCCAATCGATGCCGCCACGACGATAACAGTTGTAGGAAGTAAACAGAATCATGACTAAGCAGTGACGATGTCTTCCTGCTTCGGTTTGATCACAAACAGATGCCTGATAGAGATGAATCAATCCAGCGGCTGGGAAAAGTAAAGGTCAATAGACTGAAGATGTATTTGACCACATCTGTTGATTTCAGGCCGATCGCAGATTACCGATCTTTAAAAAGCCTAACCTGCCAATGACGATTTTGGCCTATGCCAATATTTTTTGTCTGAAAAAGTGTTAAATATAACAAGAAAGTTGTCGAGTTGACAACCGTGGGGTGACTATTGTCAACTATAAACGTGCAGACATGACCTGATGGGCCGATCTATCAGTTGAATCTCTCTCACAGCAGAGCAGAAGAGGTCAGTGGCTCATTTTTAAGCCATGGCTGAGGTGCATAAGGTCGGCTTCACACGCATCAGCCGATCACCAATCTCCCAAAATTAAGGAAATCAGCATTGATAAATTGGCTGGTCGATAAATCTGTGGACACAAACACTGCTCTTAACAAACAACAACTCAAATAGACATTTTTCAAGATACCATTACATAAAGAATCGACATTATTCTCATTAAACATAACATGGTAACTGCATTTTATATTTTCTAATGTACTGATGGTTGTATGGAACAAAGAGTGGGAAAAAAATAAAAATAACCCAAAACAAAACATTTGAGGATTTTCAACATTAATTGGAATTTATTGTGAGGATAAATCCAATTTTCTATTATATCATAAAAATTTCAGGATAACTGGGAGGGGGCGATATGAAGGTACAAGTTTTATCACCATATTTTGCCACACTGTTGTGATAAAGTGACAATAAGAACTAGTTATTACTTCTAGTAATAACAAAGTAATTACTAGAAGTGCACTGTGTGCAAAGAAGTGACTGCACAGTCACTTCATTTAACTGTATTTTCAGATTGCATTGACATTTATTGATACTCTCCTTGAACAAGCCATGGCAAAAATAGTCAAATTAATCTCAACAACACAGAAAGTTGTGAGGGTTTCTGAACATATTTACGATAAATATTAGGATAAATGCCCACCTCTAATGCAGCAGAGCTACCTTCAGACAGATCCCTGCTCCAGCACACCTGCACCAAACGGAGGCCTTCTCTCACCTGCTGCTTCCACTTCTCCGCCAAAAAGGTGCTCACTCGTCGTCCTTGGCAACCGGTGAAGCTACACCTTAGTTGCCAGGGTGACGGTAAGGCCCACCGCCTCTAAAAGTCTGGCTCTCTGAGCGCGCCTCATCCGGGCGATGTTGATTTAGCGATCGCCATATCAACCAAAGTAATACATAACTTATGAGTGGAGCTTAAACGGCGAGGAGGACTCTAAAAACCAAAGATGAATGGCAGAGCTCTGCAGCCAGAGAACGTTTTGAGGATGTGCGCGGTGTGAAAGCTGGGTGCGTTTGTGTCACGTAGCAGTCGGGCTGGCTGCGAGCCCCATACGTCACGTCGGCGTTGACAGCTGCGGCGCAGAAACGCACATGTACACATGAACGGATGCGCTGGTCTTTGAAGCTCGTCATTCCCCTCAACAGACAGGAAGAGCCTGAGCGCACACAAACACATCTCCCGGAGCCAGAGCAGAGGCCAGGCGGCGCTTCGTCCCCAGTACCACAACATCCTGGTGGCCATTTTGATCCCAGCCACGGCTGCATCTCAGTGGGAGGGGGTTGAGGTGGGTTTGGGGGGGGAAGGAAGTGTCCGGTCACAAACTATTTTACAGCTTTTTTTTTTTTACTTCAGTCAAGCTGAATTTCAGCATGGCGGATTTTCTGTCGTTTTAAGTTCCTGATGAGGCGGGAGAAAATCCCCGTCCTGTTTTTTTTTTTTTCACCCCCAGATCTGAACCAGAGCCGGGTGCAGCCAGCGGATGACCCCCCCGGCCTCCCTGTGCAACGTCACATGGTTCTAAACTGGGACACATCCTACTTTAACTGGTGAAGACTCATCATAGGCTACCAAGATGTCAAGTTTCAGGGCATATTTTAAAAGCGACACACACTGTTTCTCCAAACATGTTCCTTTTTCTCTGAACTTTTTAAATTAAGGACAGGGCAAGTGAAAAGAAACAAACGTTTTACAACTGTTTAGCCACGCTCCAGGAGGCCCAGCACACAATCTACGTTTTAATGAATATGGATATGATAAAACCTCCTGACTGCTTAAATATCACAAAGAATAAAAGACGAGTCTATTGAGATGCACATAGCCAAGCGGACAATCTTTTACAACACGCACAAGAAAGTTATGACAAAAATTTAAACTCCATAATCAAACAGAACATTGTTTCATCGGGTTTTAAAGTAAGTAAAGTTTTACATTTAAAACTGCACTGAAAATTTACAATGTCATGTTCAATGTCAGGGCTGCAGCTAACGATTATTTAGTCATCAGTTATTCTAACAATTAATCAAATTAAAATCCTGCAGACTTTTTACTTTAACCACTTAAACTACAAGAAATGCATTAAAAATATTAAAACAACTAATTTCATTCCTTCTTTAAATAAAAAAATCAAAAAAAACATTTTAATTGTCTGAAATGCAATAACACAGATCTACTGTCATGCATGTTAACCCGGTAAAGCTAAAGGTTTGCCTTTTGAGGAGAACTGAGAAAAACATTTAGAGACACATTTTTTTTATTTTTATATTAAATACCAAATGTGAAAATTATTTGTATAGTTTTAGGTTAAGGCTTAGACTTGTGCCTCCACCAGGCTCAGCATTGTTAATTTATTTTAGGTTTTTCTTTTAAATTATTGCCTTTTTTTTAAGACTATATAGTTGGTGTTTAGTTATTAATCATCCACTTTTCCCAAAATGCGTAACTATCAAGTAACATTTTCAAATTTCATGTCAACTTTAAATATTTTTTTAACTCAAAAACATGGCGGCCGGCTGAATGACTGCCCTCGCGCCCCAAGCATCGGGCTTAGCAAGTTTTCCTGCCAACTAATCATGATTAATCATTTCAGCCCTATTCAACATAACAGAAAAAATAAACCAATTAAATGAAACAATATTTTAATAGCATTAATTAAGGCAAAAAATATGAAGTATTCAGCACTAAATTTTTTTTTTAAAAAAGCTGTTTTTTGTGTTTTGTTTTTTCCCAATAAGGTAGGCAATAAACTGGAAAAATAATATTTCCCATTATAAACATAGAATGTTTTTTTTTTAATGTGTAAAAGAGCTGGTATGGCAAATGTATGCAGCAGCATAGCTTAGTCTCTGTTTCTGGCAATTTTGCATCATATTTTCTTTGGCAATCCACCAGAGTCAGCAGGGTGGGTTGCCATGGATTCGCTGCTGCTGCATGTGAATCCGGAGCCAACAGTTGATTGGAGCGAAGACGGAGGGGAAATTAAAAAAAGTACCTTGATGGGGGCGGCAGTCGGTCTGATGCAACACAGTAACGGGGCTACCAGTCCGTAGCTAATAGCACGTTTACTGGAGGTGCACCGATTGCAGTTTTCTGGCCGATCACCGATCTTTAAAAAAAGCTTGACCTGCCTATATTGATGTGGTGATGATCCCAGTTATCTCAGAAAGATTCTATCAAAATATGGGCCAATAAAAGATTCTCATAAAATGAAGAAAAAGTCATTTCAGTATTGTCCTAAATGTAAACGTATATATTTGTGCTTTTCTCACAACTCAACAGTTTCAGTATAGTTTATAGTTAAACATGTAAATGAGCATAAATGAGCTGCCGGTTCAAAAATATACCAATTAACAGTTGGTATTATGTCACTGCGATAAAGGTACAGTGACGTTTTAAAATTACTTTCCATCCTCTATAGATTCTAGACGAAGTGTCAGGCTGGCGGGTTTTTAACCTCTATGGAGGAAGTAAAGCAGTGCTGCCCCTCCTCCACTTCTTGCTGCACCCAGCTGGTTAGCTGGCTGAAACAAAACCACTAGGCATTTCCCCTCATGTAGAAGAAAGAAACATGTTGCTATTTAGAAACACATTTTGTACAGAAATGTGAAAACTGTTACCTTATAATATTGTTTTGCAGTGGAAGGAATAACTGCTTGGTCTTCCATTTAAAATGAAAACCAATACAATTATACAATGCATTTATGTGTTTAAATGTGTTAGTAAGGTCTGCAGAAACGTTAAAACCTACAGTAATCGAGATCTGCTTTCCTGCAAAACACTGAAGCTGAATGAGGAAAACTCGCTGCGTCTGCTCACGTGACAGGAAGTTCACAGCAAAACAAAATGTCAGTCCCAGATCTTCATGTCAGATTTTTTTTGTGGCAGCTCCTAAAACCAGATTCGCTCTCAAAGCAGCTGCAAGCAGGAGCAGCATTACCTCCCATAAGCCAGAACACCAGGCTGATGTCATCAGACCACATGTGTTGAGGTAACAACATCTGTTTGCAAATGCCATGGTAATCGATGTTAAAATACTGTGGACAATGTGCAGCACTACTCACCCCCCCAGCCCCCCAAAGCCAAGCCGCAAAAAGCAATGGACGCCAGTCTTTTTTTTTTTTTTTTTTTGCAGCCTGCCAGCCTCATGAATGGGGGGAAGGTGGAGGGATGGATGAATCTCAGTGCAAAGCAGTGGCGCTCTGAAGGGGGAAAAAATAGACTGAGTTCAGACTGCAATGCAGAGCTGCGAGACAGTCTGCATGCACGTGGATGAGAGGAAAAAAAAAAAAAAACGAGGATCCGGGTACTAATGAGCTCTGACATGTAACCTTGCTCCCAACATCAACACCAGGTGGACAGAGATAAGGAGGGGCCGGGCGGCGTGTTACAGAGACCCGCCTCCCCTGCAACAAAACCTGCTTCATGGGAGCAAAACAGCGTCTGCGCCACATCACCATAGGTGCTCCTCTACCTTCCCAGCACCATCCGGCTTGCGCAGCGAGTCATAACACGGAGATACACAGCATTTGCCCCCCGTTTGCTCTAAAGAAGAAGAAGACAGCATATCTTATTCAAATCAAAAAGCGTGAGCTCATTATATAAGTATTATGTCACTGAGGATGTGATGCGTAATGCGCGGCCACCACAGCATCACAGCAGCTGATGAGTTGGGGTGAAAAGGAAAAATGTACATTGACCACAGGAAGGCAGCACGTAGCAGGATTTCAGGATTCCGTGTCCTTGATCATTTACCAGGACTTGGAGCGGCCACCACAGCGGCAAATGAGGTCCAGGGGCCCGGTTACCACGGGGGGGCTGTGGGGGACTATACCCCCCCTCCACGCTCCCGCTCCACTTCCACCCAATTCTCCTTCCGTTTCCCCTTTCGCTTCTCAGCGCTTTATCCTGTCTCGACTGGCCGATGACTAGAGCTGCTCCAAAACTTTGATCAAAGACAGTGAGGCCAGCTACCTGGGCTGCGCAACTCTTCCATAAATAACCCGAGTTGGAGGAAAAGCTAGCCTCCAAGTTGGAAGGAGGGGAGGGCG
This sequence comes from Poeciliopsis prolifica, assembly GCF_027474105.1. Taxonomy (NCBI): domain Eukaryota; kingdom Metazoa; phylum Chordata; class Actinopteri; order Cyprinodontiformes; family Poeciliidae; genus Poeciliopsis; species Poeciliopsis prolifica. The sequence goes on from NW_026562382.1 coordinate 1,683,532, forward strand.
GGGGGTGTTCAGGAGAAAACGTGGTTCAGGGTGTTCCGTTTCCACCCCTGCCTGCCCTTCCTGGCGCAAACAGCCATTGGATTAGCGGTGGATAGAGGGGAGGAGAGCCGACACAGACTGCGCCATTGTTAAAACGCCGCAAAAAAAAAAAAAAAAAAAAAAAAGAAAAGAAAAAAGACGACAACTACTTGCTAAGATTGAAACGCAGGGAAGCAAATTTTGCACACAATACACACCTCGACACCCAGAAATAACCCCGTCACCCTCCTCCTCCCCTCCCCAAAAGAAAACCTTTGCAAACGCTTATAATCGCGCACACCCCCATCCTGTTGGGCCCATTTGTGCTGTCTGGTGCGCCACATGTAACAATTACACCAAAACCGGCCCGAAATTCCGCTAAAAACGCCAACATTTACGCTACCTGTCACGTTGGGGTTTTAATTGGAAAGTTAGCCTGCACATAGTCCACCCTGGCGCAATCAGTGGCAAATATACCGGCCTCCACTAGGGGCGCCCTTCCCCATTCGCTTCACATGAACTGCCTTTATTTATGTCATGCGCTGGAGATGGTAGACGCGAATAAAGCGCATTTACGTTGCATGCTTGACGGTTACAAAAAAAATCCAGGTGTTAGTCATTAGTCACGGAACCAGATAACAGCGAGCCCTCTCCCACCCCCTCCACACACCTCCCACAACCCCCCAGCGGAAAGCAGCACTGCCTGCTGTCCGCCATTAGGGAACCAACGGAACAATACTGGAGACTAGAGGCGGCAGCGGCCACAGTACGCGGAGCCGGGGAGGAAAGCTAGACAAATTAACTGTTTATTCAGTTCTCAGTGCATCTCCTTTGGTCGCTGTGGCTCCACAGAGTCTCCCTAGGAGCCCCACGGGTCCCCCCGCACAAGTTCCCGAAACTTTAATCAATTAGGCACGAAAGTGGGAAATAAAACCCTTGTGGGAAATATCCTTACCGGAGGAGAGCTCGAAACGCTGTAGCGCCACTTTTGTGCCTTGACATTAATCCGAGAGGGAAGCGCGTGCGCACTACGCAGAACCCTTCACGTTCCTCGCAAAGATCGTCTACAGCACAAGCAGCTCACTCCCCGTTGAGTGCGTGGTCTCAGGAGGGTCACGGTCCAGAGATCACGGTCCAGAGAAGTCTCTTCAATTTTTGTGTTTATTATGAAGCAACATTTCAGACCGTTTCTCCGATGCAGTTTATTGTAATTTTATTTGCTTCGCCAACAGATTAACTCAAAACGTGTCCAGTTGTAATGGCAACAATTCGTCTTACACAGTAAGGACTCAGGGACATCACTATAAAGCCACATACTATTTTAAACCATTTTTAGCAAAAACCGCTGAACACTTTCCAGTTTATGGCGATCAAAGAATGAAGCAGTTATTAGTGGATCAATGGAGTGCAAGGTATTAGAATTGAAAAGGATGGCACCGTCCTGTACCACATCAAAATATGTAAAGAAACATTCATCATGGTTTTTCTCAAAAAAATTTTCTCTATCCATAAAAAGATGAAGATGTTAAATAACATTTCTGTAAACACTTACATTATGTAATAATTGAATAAATAGATTTATGATGAAAGATATTTGTTATTTTCTGATTATAAGTTGATTCTCTTCTTTTTTGTTCGTGCTTTTCAAATTTCCCCTCCAGTTTTCTGAGGTCCCACCGGCGCCTCCTGGTGGCACCCCATGGGGCCGCGGCCCTCATTTTTGAAAAACACTGGTCGCAACATTTTCTTCTTCCAACAATTCTGTATAAAATATAATTTTTCACCGATTTTATGTAATTTTCAGAAAGCTTTGATTTTTGAACAGCCGCAGGTCAATTGGCATATAAAACGTCAACAAAAACTGATGCAGAAATAGAGGCAGAGTGAACCCTCTCACACACGTTATCCTATCTGAAGGGCTATTTTTTTTTCTTCTTTTTTTTCTCTTTTCGTTTTTCCTCAATATTTCTTTCGTCCGTCGCGCAAGCGCGGCAGCGGCGGCAATCAGCGGTATATGGCTGGCAATTAAAACGCGCCATTACGTTAATTGCATTTTATCGACGCATATCATGTCTCGCATGACAACCGACTCCGCAGTTCAGCTCGGAAGTGAGCGTTTATTAAAGTTGGAAAGCTGTTTTTATTTATTTATTTATTATTTCCTCTCTCATAGGTAAAACAAGTCGCTGCGCTGCACTGAGCGCGCGCGGGTCCAATCAGAAGCAGGGATCAGGGTTGAGAGAGTTCATGTTCTCAGCTGTGTTGGTCGGTACGACGTCGGGTTTCCCCACTAATTTCATCCAGACGTGTGCCAGAAACCAAGAGGCCAGGAAAAGCAGTTAATAACCACAAAGACCTAAAAATAATAATAATAATAATAAAAATACCACCTTCTTAATTCGCGCTAAATATAAGACAGGATGTTGACAAAAAAAATGCATATTCGTGCGACAAGAACTTCTCTCTGATCAAAGCAGATCCGTTTTGAGTCGCATGATGGCTTTTATTGGGGTTAATCTGGCGCGTTTTGTGAACAGATGATGGCAACATGGCGGACCAGGTGCGTTCAGATCTCTCCGAAATGCGCAGACCTGATTTGTGCCCTCAGATGACGGTGCAGGAAACGTCCCTGGTTATGCGGCCGCACACATCCCGAAAACGCGACACCTTTTTTCCAGAGAGCGGGTCCAGGACTCGTTTTATTAGTTCCAAACCAGACACATGGAGTCGCTCCCGGGGTTGCCAGATCTGCCTATTGTGTCCTGCACAAAATGTCAGAGATTTCCGCTTGCATACGTGCGCAAAGATAAGCGCCCTACAAATTTGGATGAAATGATAATAGTCTAACACCGTGTGTGTATGCCTGGAAGAACTCCATATGCAGAAAGCATTAGACTTTACTCACGTGATTCATTTTTATTTGTGTTTATGTAAAGCAAAATATTATTATTAGGGTCCGCTCACATTAATACAGCTACATATAATTCAGTTCAGTCCTATCATTTGTCATAATCCAACATTCAGATGTGACTGTGATCCTAATTAAACTAATTTAGTTCACCTTATTTATGTGGGTGAACAGACTGGTTTATACTCAGAAATATAGAACCTAAGCTAACAAAAACAATTCAACCAATCAGATTTCAGTTAGGTTCTAGAACAAAAGTATTGAAAAAGGGCCATTATTTTCATCAGGTCACTTTCTCATCCTGTGAAAGCATGCAGCAACCATGAAAACTAACAACCTCCTTTTCACAGAGAGGACCTTCCTGCTTTCCATGAGCAGACAGATCAGAGACGACAGAACAAGTGTAGAAAAGAGCACAGTAAACTAGCACTGCATACTTTTATGTTCAAGCAAATATCCCTCCAGTCAGATTAATGTGCCACATTTAAAAAAAAAATGTTTTCAGGTATTGCATCAGGATTTTCTTTTATTTATTTATTTTTTTTAACTGGTACTTATTAGCTCTTGAAAACCTGAAAAGGTGTCACCGTTCAATATAACTTCCTTCTGCTAAGTTGGCTGTTAAACAAGTAAGCCTTTGTTATCTAGACCATCTCAGTTTTTCTGCATCACATGCGCTTCCTTTTATAGTGGGAGAGTACCACGCCTTAAGTAAAAAAAAAAAAAAAAAAACGAGCTTCACCTTAGCAGAGATAGAAAGAACCTTCTCTTATTCTCTATTGAAATGTATCAAACATCTTCCTCCAGAACCCGCAAAGATCAATGTCCAGGTTAAAAAAAACATCTTATTTTAACACTTTCAATGACAAAAATGAAGGAATGAAAACTGATCACTTTTGCAGAAAATTTCACATGCAGAAATTTTGAAGTCTGTTCAGAAATTCACTTTGACTTTGACTGGGCCATTCTGACACATCAACGTACTATGATCTAAACCCCTCAGCTGTAGTTCTGGCGATATGTTTTGGAGTTACTGGGGTTGATGAAGATGCTGCGCATATGCACTGTACACAAAGAGATGCCCCTTACTGTTTGCTGTTACATGAACGTAATTTTTAAAAGTTTTACCTCACTGAGAATGAGCAATGGTATTTTACTTAATAAATACCAAAAAATGGTAAGTATTTTTTTGTTTTGGAGAATTTTTAAAAGCTTTCTTTAATTTCAGAAGTTTACACACATCGAAGACGCTGGGTCTTGCACGATTTTGGTAACAACTTGTGTTGTCACATAGTCTGATACGTGTTAATTTTCAAAACTGGACAGATTGGAGAACAGCTGGAACAATGTACAACTTTATGGACACGTTAAAAGAATATTTCAGCTTGGTCATGTCCAAAATTGACACAGACACACCGCTAAACAGACTTTCAGCTAGAAGCGTCGACTCAGGAGCATTCAAAAATTAATTTGAAAGAAAATCAAGAAAACTGTAAATTGCTTTCCTTCCACTGGACTTCTTAGTGTTTGTCTTTCACGTAAAATTTCCATCACACCACACTGGATTTTTTCCTCAAAGCAGCCTAGTTTAAAAGAAATCTATGCTTCCAGGAGTTCCTGATCTTACTTTTTGCATCTATGACACCAAAGGGTGAAGGTTAATTATGCTGTTTGACTTTTTCCCCCCAAACACATCACATTGGACTACGACCGATCCATAGATGAGGGGATGAGGGGAATGGATTTATTTATTTCTTTTGCTTTTCTCAGTTGTTAGTTTTTAAAAGTGCAGAATCAGATTTGGAGGTTTTATTTTTATATAAATAATTCACTGAAACTTATCTTGAACATAAACATGTGGATTCCTTCCACAATCATAGTGCAATCACAAGAGAGATACATGACCAAGATACATTTTCACTGTTGGTGGTTTAAGAGCAGCTTTTGCTGCAGATTCCGCGTCCATTTTAGAATATCCAGAATTCCGATTGGTCCGACCTCAATATGTTTCCCCTGTGTGGTGGCGGCGAGTCCCGACTGACCCCAAATAACTCACTGTTGCCAACGTAAACCGTGTTTTTCCTCTCTCTTTTGATCAAATGTGCATCTGAAAGGGGGAATTGTTGAATCACAGAAAATCTTTTAGAAAAGCTTGAAATCATGTTGAGTTAGAAGCAGCTTTGGAAAAACTCTGCTCTGGTTAATTAGCATGCCCTTGTTTTCATATAAAATATGAATGTCCAGTGGCAGATAAAGTTCTGTTTGAGTGAGCAGAGATCAGACTGCCCCGCGCCCCTTCAACATCAAAATTCTTCCAGCTTCGAAAAGTGGAAATGGATGCAGGTCATCAAACCTCATTTTTTTCTTTAAGCAGTTCTTTTTAAGATTTCAAAGTTGCATTTTTATTAAAAATCCCAGACATCTACAAATGTAGAGAATATAATACATATTTGAATTAGATAGATGTATCTAATGTAACCTAATGTTGGTTTGACTCATAGCCCTTACATTAAGCCTCAACATGATTCTGCCATCACCATGCTTTACTCCAGACTGCTGCTTCAAAGAGAATATTTTAATGTAGGTTAAAAAAAAAAAAAAAGAAAGACTTCTTTTAGGTAAAAAAAGACAGAAAAACAAAGTCTGTGATGTGGATTTTTTTTTCTATTTTGCTTGTCTAAAAATGTTTTGGGTCGATTCCCGGCACCAAGAACTTTGAAAACAACACCTGTATTTGGCCAGGTTCACTTAGCTTTATTTTTGAGTAAAAGTTTTAGGTTATTTGTGGTCTTCATGAAATTAAAATGAAACCATAGGGGGGGGTAGGGGGGAAGGGTTAGATAGAAGAAAGAGTTCGAGTTTGAACATGTTCCATTTCAGAAAATACAACTTTAAAAAATGACATTTTGAGATTAATCTCAGAAATATTCTAGAAAAAGAAAGTTCTGATAAAAATACAAACTTGTGAGAATTTTTTTTTACAAATCTGTTTGTTTTTTTTTACTTTTGAAGCTCGGGAAATCTTTAAAAAGTCACACATTTTTTACTTTTGAGACTTGAAATTTCCACCTTTCTTCTAATATTTTGACTTTCCAACCTCAGAAATTTGAGTTTTTTTGCTAGAAAATTTGAAGTTTTTTTGTGACAGGAATCTATGTATAATGGCCCTTATATGTGATCTGCCATAGTTGAGATCGCATCGAGACTTTCACAAAGTAACAACAACAACAAAAAAAATCAGGAAACTGAGGTTGAGAAGCAAGTTTTAATTGGCAGTCATGTACAGTCCATGTAAAAAAATATCTAAATTCTGCAGTGACTACCACAGCTTTTCTTGTAGCTACAACAAAATGAAGCAGGGTCGGTCTGAGAAGTGTTAGGCCTTAAAACAGCTTTTTACAGCACAAATAACTTAAGCCGTGAAACATAAGCAGTCATCACATGACACTTTTATAACTGTATATTTTTCGCTTTTATATTTATATATCGTATGTGAATATGTACAAACTAGAAAATATATATATGTAAAAAAAAAACCCACACATACAAAAAAATAAAAGATGCATGGAAGACTAAAACATCTCTCCTTCGGTGGTAAACATGACAGTGGGCCAAAATGGAGGAAACAGAACAGTCTCTGAGCTTCTGCTTCGTCTCCTGTAACTCCAGTGGAAATGTGTAGTGATGTACTGGTTTAGCGAAACCATTTGTTGCTACCGTTTTTGACAGTGGTTTGGAAACCCAGACCAACTTTGCTTTCGTAGTAAAAATGGCCAAAAGGGAGTGATCGGAGAGGGGTAAAAAAAATAAAAAAAAAAATAAAAAAAAACATTCTCTGAATGCAAAAGAGACAGCACAAATAAATGCACGAGCTAGGATGAGGATCAACAAGCGTCTACACTATCCACCCAGTCAGCAGGTGGAACCCAGGAAAAGGCACAGCACACGAGGGATTTCAGTCTTTGGGAGTTCTTCAGGTGGTAAAGAAACGGAGCGTCCGCCCAAAGGCTGCGCTGACCAGCGACGGATTGAACATCTGCAGACGGCGTTCCTAAGATCCGCACCGAGCGGCGCAGCGGGAAAAGGCTCTGATGCGGTCGTCACTGCAGCTGGACTCTGTACGCTCCAATGAGGAGCTTCACCTGAGGAAAGGAGAACAAATAAAATTGACAGTAGAGAACAAGATATAATCATAAAAACAATACGTAAGGGCGATACAGAACATGTAAAAATAAAATTCGTCCTCAACTGTTGGAGCTTCCCCCAAATAGTGAGTTTGAAATAGTGCTTCAGCATTAGCTTCTGCTAAATACAGTGTTGACATAGCACTTTAGCAGAACTAGTGTTTATGATTAGTGCCTTAGGGTTAGCACAAACGTTTTTTAAGTTAGTGCCAAAACCACTAAATATGAAGCAAAAGGAATTGTGACCAAAAAAAAAAAAGGTTGGATAATAAACCAACTTCTGAAAAATATGCACAGCTTAAATTTTTAAAGTACATAATGTACAGCATGATTTCCCCATCAGAAACAAACTTCTAAGCTGAATTTATTACATTTTTGGTGGTTCTGAGAGGAAACAAACATGGAAACGGGTAGAATAGTCTAATGACAAACCTCTGCAGAATTTAAAAAATGTTTTTAAACTCTCTGACTGAACTCGGTTCTCTAATTATGTCTGTAAAGGACTGACACGTCTTCTGCTGCCTTCACATCGCCAGAGGTTTGAACTAAAGCTGGAGCTCTTAATGCTTGAGCCGCAACGTGCAGAGCAAAAATCACATGACTCTCGAGGCTCGTCAATACGACCTCTGGCAGAAGAGAGAGCTGTACTTTTGGGTCAGCCAACTAAACATAACAGCAACTCTCAAGACATGAAACCACTCCAGGTTCAAATAATGAAGCTCCAATTAAAAGACACAAAGAAATCAAAAAGTTCTTGTGTTCTGCTACGTATACAGACAGATTCTCAACCCAGCCTCTGTTTTTCCAACTTCTAACGATGCGTTCAGTTTGCCTCGGAAGTCTGGGTTCCGATCTGGAAATGACGTCATGCCCATGATGTGTGCGTCTCGCTGCAAGTGGGAAAACCAGCGGGATTTACAAGCTGTTGTGGTAAAGCGGCAGCAAAGCCAGCGGATACTGAAATCTGAGCTGGAGTCCCGACTGTCCCAGTCAGGATTTCAGCTTTAGGGCGAGACTTTTACATCCGTCAACGCAGAAAAACACCGTCATCTAAAGATTTAGATAAAGCTGATGCGTCTCTGGTGCAGATATGTAAAAATTCTTAAAATAAATTGATGTTTCAAAAAATAATTCCTTGCCGTTAATGTAATTGTAGCGGCTTCTTCAAGAAGCTTTCCCATGGCTGGAGCACACAGGAAGCAGGGTTCCCACATACATTTAATGGATGAATCGCAGACATGTGCAAACACAACTTCCTAGACTTCTTAGGCTTTTGGGTTCATTTTAAAAACACAAATGCTGAAGTTCATCATGGATGGGATTTATACACTTTTCCCCACAGTAAAATGAAAACACACTACAGGCATTTTCCAGCTACGTTTTCAAACTTTTCCAGCTCCACACTTTGGAGAAAGATAAAAAGTACAAATGAACTCACGATTACATTATTTATTACCGTTATTAATAATGTGTTGTGATAGCATTCTACATGCTACAGAAAGTACAACGCAAACCAAAACATGAAATTTCATCTTTTGAAATGTCTCACACACAGGTCCTTATTCATGTGGCTAGTCTGAGAAAGATACAAAAAACAAACGGAGAAAAAAATGCAAAAAATGTTCTCGCCAAGTTCTCTGGCATTTAGCAAATAGAAATAATTTTGGTACTTCTAAATAACCTAAAATAAGAGAAATTTAGTCTGATTTAATTTCACACAGTGAGGAAAAAATGTCTTATCTTTAAATATCTGGTTGAAATGAGTAAATAAAAGGCCTTTAAAATTTAGACATTTAAAGAAACTTTAGTTTGCACTTTATTCCAATACTGAGCAGTTTAGTTTGAATACGTAGGACTTTCAAGCCTTATTGAAATTCAAGCATTTTCAAGGATTTCAAGCACCCGAACAGTTCTGTATCGCTTAACGGCGGACATTTCCACAGAGAGCGGGCAGCAGGACTTTAATCTTGCAGAGAAATGAAAGAGAGGAAGGAAGGAAAGTCACACGGAGGACGAGAAACAGAGACTCTTTTCTCTTCAGCTCACAAAAATGGACACAGACTGGAGAGTCCACAGAGGACGGTTGGTTTTGCGTCTAACTAACCATATCTGTACTGATTCGGCCAGAAGACGCGGATCATTATCTTGCAGAAACAGCTGGCCGTGTGCTCCAACAAGGTTCCCATGGTGACGGGAAAAGAAACATCATTGCAAACTGCCTCCGCCCACCATATCATCGGTGATTTTACCGATGATTTTTCACATATCTGTAGTCCACCACACCCACTTGTATTCAAAGGTTTTGTGACCAAAACACAAAGTTCTAGTCCAGGTCCGAGTTAGCACACTTCACATGAAGACAGACCCCATCAGCCATGGAGATACTATATGACTGTTGCTATGGAAAGTGATGCAGGATATATCAATATTATCTTAACGGCAAATAGCAGTCATTTTTTAACATAACGTCCACTTAGATGTCTGATAAATAAAACTGAGCCAATATTAACAGCAGATATTTATTTCCATCTTGAATGCTGTTTGTTTTCTGAAGAGGGAGGAAGATGCTCATGCGGTATTTGTTTGGTCATGTGACGGTGATAACAACTAATATTACTAAATCTCTTCTTACACTATGCAAACACTCAGTCAACACCAAGGAAGTTTCACTTATCTTTCCAGGTTAAATGCTTGAATTGGCTTCGCAAGCAGGGTAGTGAAATATAAACACAATATCGATAAATATCAGTTATTGGCCATAACAGGAACATCAATCCTCCATTTTACAGTATTTTGACGGATTAGATGTGTGGCTCGTTCTGCCTCTGATGAATGATATTCACTAGAGTGCACAATAAAGCAGGTACAAGACTCTTACAGTGTTGTAAGAGTTTAGAAGTTTTTACTGGTGTTGCTGTAAATGTGTCACCTTGGCGGTTGGTGCTTCAGCGAGACGGATGAAGAGTTTGTTGATCCCTGGAATCGGGCTGAAGGAGTAGATGAAGTGACTATCCTGAAATGTTGAAGAGACACAAACAGGACAAAAAGAAAGCTGATGACTACACAGCATAAATCCGTATGTAAAGTAGCCATTTTTTTTTTAGAAAGATTAAATTAGGTATATTTCCATCAACTGACAAATATGGAAATATATCTACTCAGAAGGAATCTAGTCTTATGAAATCAGTTTGAATAGATTTAGCTGTGATCCATTCAACAATTTATCAAAGATGATCCAGAAAGTATTTTTAATCCTGATTACTCTTTTAATTATTTCTACGTAATTATTACAGTTTGCTTGTATAAAAGGTCAAATCTATTTTCTTTGAATGAGGTCTAAACATTGCAGAGTAAGCTGAGCGTACCAAAATAAACACAACTGATGTAAGTTGTAAGTCGATCGTTTTTGTGAATTTTTTGAATAGCATCTCCTAAGACAAAAAAAAACAACAAAACCGTATGTTGCACTGTTTTCTTAAAACCCCAATTTAGTTTTTTTTGTTTTTATTGAAAAATTGCTAATTATAGGGACAAAGTTGGCAAAAGTGGGGTGACTATCGTTAACAAGGAATTTGCAGAGGAGACCTTTGTGGATCAAGATGAAATCATTTCCACATGCAAGTACTGGCCGACTGCCCATCTTCCAAAATTAAGAAAATCTGGCAGCGCGAGTTATCACACAGACCGTAGTAGGTTTGTTTTCCAATTCCCTGCTGTTTTCACACTTCAACCAATCAGTTTTTTTTTTTAATCTGGTTCAATGGGCCTCACAATGAAGGAAACAGCAGACTCTGCACCAACCAGGAAAATAGGCAGCTGGAACTTGTCATTGAGCACCACAGCATGAACACTGCAGGGCCCGCAGAGCCTGGCTATGATCTCATTCAGGAAGTTGGCGTGAAAGATGAAGAGCAGAATGCCTGAACCTGGAGTAGAACGGGAAAAAAATAAAATAAAAATAAAAACAGAAAAGAGGAAAGATTTGAAGTTGACATCAAATGCAAAATGACAGCGCCTGAACTCATGTGAACTCGACAGCCTGAGCTTTGCTTTACTAACAGATTTAGTTATATTAGCCAGAACAGAAACCATAGTAACACTGGAAATGTAAGGACATCAAGATCTTTGATACACATATATAATGTGCCGTAGAAAAATACTCATACAGGCTGAAATGTTTATTTTAGATTAAAATTTCAGAGAATTTATTAAATTTTTATTTTTTTTTATTTAGTCTCCCTCAGTGTTTAATTTTAAAAAGTGATCATTATATGAAAGGAGCTGTATTATGTGTTTTCCAGGCATATCATGACATTGTGTAGAACAATAAAGTAAATTTGTTACATTCAGTTGTTAGAAAAATGCCATATCTATCAAATATGACTTCAAAATATATTTTACTTCCTGATTTAACACCTAAAAATTGGACCTTTGTCTCTTTAAAAACTCCTGCTCTTTCTGAAACTCTGCCTTCAGGAAGTAATCACAACATGGCTCCTCTATTAAGCCTTTAACATTTTTGTTTTGCCCTAAGAAGTAGCTGCTATAATCAGCTCATCACAGTGAACAGTCCCACCATGTGTTTGCCAATTCCTGTTAACTAGCTTGAAGGAGCTTAGTGGGGGAGGAGCTTCATCCTCAAAGGCGGAGCTATGTCTAAATGGCCATTTTACACAGTTGAATGGTTGCCATGGGAGATTAAAGGATTTCTCAGACATGCATGAAAGAGTCAAGTATGTTTTTTGTTTTTTTTTTTGACAGAATTAAACTATAACATGATATAAAGCTAAAAAAATTTACTTTACATAATACTGCCCATTTAATAAAACAAATAAAGAGTTTCACCTTCTGGTTGTGGCTGCGCCTTGTAGAGAAACTCCATAGAAAAGTCGGGTCCCTCACAAAGCCTGTGGCAAGCCAGAGGGAACACCCGCTCTAAAACCACCAGCCGGGACTCAAAGTACGCTCGGATGGTGTCCTCTGCCACACTGGACAGCCTGAAGGATAGAAACATGAACAAAAACTACTCCATCCTATATGCAGAATAACTTTAAAGACTCAATAATGTTAACATTTTTCAAAATATTCCTCCAGAATCAAGCTTTAATAAAGTAGAGCAATCATGAAACTTAAAAGTAGCACTTACTTGTTGATGTGGTCCTTGACGAGGTCACACACCATCAGGTTGTTGCTGAAATTGGCAAAATACAAAGCATTGTTCTTGTGCTTTGACAGGATGTTGCAGTCTGCTCCGTACTCCAGCAGGAGGCGCACTATGTCAGCATTCCCTCTTTTGCAGGCCTGAAACAAAAACATTTTTCAAAAGTGGAGAGAATGAATCAAGTTCCTCTGATTCATCTGAATAATTGGTCTGAAGGTCAAATAAATCTAAATAAATTGTGTTATTGCTAACATTAATATCGCCTGAAAATATTACCAAAATAGCTATTTTTAAAATTGAAGCTATGAACATTTATTTGAAAGTTATGCAGAATGTGAAAGAAATATTAAAACATATATATATACCTGTATAACATATTAAAATATTATATGACTATATATTTGTACATTTCACATTTATAAGAACTTCTGATATCAAAGTCTTTCATAATTAAAATGCTTATTTAAACTAGGATATTCTCTGACAATATAGTCACAAATTTCTAAGGAGAAAATCTCAGCTGTTTGAGATTATAAAGTCATTTGCTACACAAAATGCCCAAAATGCTCTGAAATTGAAGCAGTAAATGCAGAGGATGAGCATAGCTTAAAGATGTGTATATAGTTTTATATATAAATACAATTAATGTAAGAAATATATCAGCCAACTGCCAACTGAATCCAGTCACTTTTTGCAATTGTGCCACAGCACAAAACGACATTGTGACAACTTGAGTTTTGGAATATTCTGCAGGTCTGCTTACTTTCATCAGAGCCGTTTCTCCTCCCAGCGTTTGAGCATTGACGTAGGAACCAGCCTCCAGCAGCATAGCAACAGTAGTCAAAAAATTCTGCCAGGAAAGGCAGATAAAGTTGTGAGATTTTGTCTGTCCAGGATTCCAAAGATAATTAAATGTTTTTGTTATTTTTTATGTTGACCCAGCTTGGGCGATGAATACCTTTTCAGCGGCGTGCATCAACGCCGTGGTGCCATTCTTCTGTCTGGCGTTGACCCGCACTCCCTTCCTTATTAGCAACCTGAGGATGTCATCCTGCCCCCCCGCTGCAGCCAGCATGCACAGGGACATGCCACTCACATCCTGTGGACAAACGGGAGCAAATGGCGACAGCTTTAAAACACAGGATTAAGTAGGAATATGTACTGAACGAAAGTAAAATGGAGAAAAATTCTTAAAATGAAAACCAATTTTAAACCATTTTTACACTGCACCAGATGCACAAGTACATCAATTTAAATCTGAATATTATGACAAATAAAAATGGAAGCGCCATAAATGCTTAAGTTAACTAAAACACACAACTCCAAATTGCACCAATATCTATTTTATGACTTTTCAAATTGGTATATTAGACTATATTAGAACGATTGTGTGTGTCCATCTTATCAAAAAACCTGACTCGTGGACCAGCGCAGGTTGCAAAATATATATCACACAAAAGCAAACGTTAGGATAAAACATCCCTTCCGAGGACAATTTTTTTCACAAAACACATTAATCAAGCCCAGAAGTATTTTATTAGAAGTGATAAGTTCCTTACAGTAAAACATTAACTGAGGCCACATACAAGTAAACAGGATAAACAAGCAACAAGTGTTTTTTTTTACAGTAACATTGCATACAAACAAAACCTTCCACAAAGCTATTCACTTAAAAAAACAAAACAAACATATTTAATGATAAATTCTTGCCACACCATAAAGCTCCACATCCTACTAACCTTTGCTACTGTATCTGACTTCAAACCGCCCCTTCAGCCAAACTGAAACATCTGACAGCGACTCTAATGACTTTGGTATGAGAACGTGAACACAGGTTCAACTTAGGTTCACTAGCAGCTACTAAGGCTAGAAAAAAAGTCTCTGTCACAGGTGTGTAATGCTTAGATCTTAGAAGAAAGTTCTCCCTCTTAGTGAGAACAAAAATGATGTTTTTAACTTTAAAAAAGTAGCTATACAACACACTCTAAATGGCATATGCATTGTTGAATGTACAAAGGAAAATAAATAAAATTTATACTGAACTTTGACAACAAAATTCAACTTCTTTCCTGCCGTCTTCTTTTTTTAGCGCAAGCAATTGGACTCAATCCTCAACCAAACTGTAACTTCCACATATTAGGAAATTAAACTTTTCAGCCACTTTCTGTCAGGCACATTGATAACATCAATCCAAAAATAGTTAAGATAACACACCTTTTTTCTGCAAAAAAAAAAAAAAAAAAAAAGAGAAAATCTTAATGTCAAGATCAAAATTTGCATAAGTGATGTGATCTTGGGTGGATAGAAGGATCAAAACAAAATACACCACAGTAAGGCAGCTGGATCTCAGCAAGTACAGATTAACGGTAAACATCCAGTAACTCAAAGTAGTGTCAATCAAGCACAATAAAATAATAAAATGTTGTAAACATTCGCTTTTTAGTGTTACAAAATATTTTGTAATACAAATGGGTACAAAGAAAAACTACAGCAACTAATCAATAATAACATGATCCTCTTTAAAATCTGCTAAAGAACTGTCCATGTCTTAGTGAAAAGTGTACAAGAAAAGTTCTATGCTCTAGTGTTACAAGAAAGTTGATAAAAACCTACCTACAGTATCGGCTACTGGTTGAAAACATGACATAGTAATGATACACAACAAGGTACACCTCTCACATTAGCTGGGTTGAATACAAGGATTCTCTAAAAAGGTTTCTTGTTAAATAAAATACATAAAATGCTACTTAAAACAGTACAACAGGAAACAAAAAGGACCTAAATGCAAGCCAATTCTCAGAAATCACTCTTCAAAAATATTTAAGAGTTGGATCCTTTTTGGATATTCAGTCACAGGATTTAAAGAATAATGTGGAAAATGTCTCAAGCCGCTGGCTTTCCATGGTTGGTAGAAATCTGCAAATTGTTGTCCGATAAAATTCACATTCCATTCCAAAGTATAAATTGATATGCATTACGGATGAGTAACAAAACACTAGTAGTGCTTCATTTGAGCATGTCATATTTAAAAATCTTCTTAAAACTAGTGAGGTTTTAAGAAGTTGTGTTTCCCACATCTGGGGACATTCATGCAACAAAGCTTGTTTCACTGGATTTTGAAAACATGAGGACATAAAATTTAAAATATAGCTGGTAGAATGACAGGACTGCCTGAAAATGCAAGAATAAACAATAAACAAGTGAGATCACGGCAAACAGGCATTGTGGACAACACAAATTTTGCTTTCTTTTTTTCCTTCCCACCCCAATCAGATTGAGGTAAAAGTCACAGACCTCTCATGTCCTCACATTGTTTTTGTGCAAGTCTAATCAAATTATTTACAGGGAAAGATACACGGGACCATCCGACTCATTGGTCAAAGTCTGAGTCTCTGGTTCAGGTGGTCTATCCTGTTTGGAAGCAACTGCATGACCTCTTCTTTTTAGTGACTGAATAGAGTTATGTACAAAATATTTCACTTCCCTCCATGTTCTGGTGTTCAGTGCCAGTTCGGCAGCTAAACATCTATCGCATTCCTTTTTCCCCGGCACCTTCACCAGCTGACAAAAGTCTCCGAATTGACGTCTCACTGCTGCCTGTTCCTCCTCGCTCCATAAACGTTTGTTTCTTTTTTGAGGCTTCACGCCCGGAGGGGCTCGTTTTTTCACAGAAGACACCGGTGCGCTTTCCTGCACTGGTGCATTTTCAGAAAAGGCATGTTCGTGGATTGAAGGAACAACCTGTGCAGTTGCGTGGACTGTAGGGCTGGTGTGGTAGGGTGGGGTACTTGAATGGTCAAGAGGAGAGAACGAAGACATGACAGGCCTACTTCTGTCATTTAGCGTAGAGAATGCAGAAATCATTGGTGCACTTAGAGTATTCAACTGTGTATATGTAGGAACCATTGAAGTAGATGGGGTATTAAAATGCGTATAGGAAGGAATAAGTGGAGAATTTGTAGTTTCTAGTGGGGTATACACGGAAGAATGCAACATACTTGTAGTATTCTGTCCATAAAAAGACGACATGGTCAGGCTGTGGTTGTTCTCTGATGCGTATACAGAAGACATTAAGGTATTTGTAGTGTGGTGTGGGGTAAACGTAGGAACCACTTGAGTATCAGTGGCGTTTAGTGGTGTGAAGTTTGAAATCAATGGCTGACTTGTGTGGATCATATTTGTGTTTGAAGAACAAAATGGCGTATAACTAGCATTAATCTCCTGGGAGAATGGTGATGGTTCCCTTATGTTTGCCGAAGGTGGCATTGTCATGCAACAGTTCAAGCTACTTTCTTGCAAGTGATCTGGATTCACGGTTGTCATCGTACAAACACTTGTCTCCTCCATATCGGAGTTTACAGTTTGGTCTGGAGTTTCGGAAATCTTTGTATTCAAAACGTCTTTATTCCCATCACACCTCAGCTGGTTATTTCTCCTACGCATTGTTTGCAATGTGTTGTGGACATAGTTTTTAATGTCTGTCCAAGACCTTCCTCCAAGATCTGGCTCAGCAGCTATGCAGGCATTGCATGCTTTTTTGCCTGGAACCTTCATTCTCGTGATGAATTCATTCAAGTAGCGTTTGACAGCCATCTGTTCCTTCTCATTCCAGGGTCTTCTTTTTAAAAGCTGCTTTGCTCGGGCTCCTAAAAAAATAAGAGTAAAAGGAATTATTTTTTTAAAAAAAGAGAAAAATAAAAAGAACAGAAACCTTGCATGTATTCAACTGTTTTACCTCACAAGCCTCATGACAAAAGCTTCCATATGTGCGCAAACAACTTAAAAGTTCAACGTTCTCCTCTTTTGAAAACTTTGATCTGAAAGATCTTGTTGTTTACCTGACAATCTTGAATTGAAAACAGATTGTTCTAATATTATAAGGCATCTCTCTTTTCAGAGCTGATCAAAAAAATGTAATGAACATTTTTCAGGGTGCAACCTTTTGGACCCTAATGCAGAAAAAAGGCACAGCACGTTCCCCCAAAGGTAAGAAGTTGGTGACTAGTGTGTGCTTGTTTTGGAGAGATTGTACAGGGGTGGTTCAACTATTACAAATAGTCTGTTTTTGTAAGAATCAAATATTGTAAACATGACCCTCTTGTTTTAAATCAAACTTAAATGTTATCTTAATTTAATTTGAACTGAAAATACTCTTTTTGTCACTATGGAAGAAATTTATAAATTAAGGCAAAATAGAGGGAACAAATCATACATACCATCTTTTGTGGTGCTTGGTCGACTTGTTGGCATCGTTCTATCCATTTTCAGCAGTTCTTTGCTGATTTCCTCCAGTAGTGGTGCATTTTCAGAAAGGCTGTAACATTCTTGGCTGCTCCTTCCTAACATTTTTGCTACTTGGTCCAGTTCCTGTTGACTGAGGCTCATCAACTGCCAGCAGGTGGAAATTTGCTCTCTTCCAGATGTGGACAGAAGTGCTTCTGAATTTTTGACGCCACACTCAACTGCAGCTCTTCGAAAGCAATCCAATCCTCTTATGAAAGAGGGCCCTTCCGTCCTTGCAAACAGATACGGGTTAGTTTTGGAGACGCCTGCTTGCTCTCTGTTCTCAACAAGCAAGTCAATTGATGAAACCATCCTGTCTGTTAACAGAACCAGCATGTTTCGTCCATACTGGCCTTCAAGTTCCAGTCTTGTAAAACTGGAACGGAGTTCCAGCTCCAGCTTTGTGCTCTTTCTAACTTGATCCGCAGAGAGAATACATGTGCCTCCACTCGTCCTCTGAGAGTACGTTTTCAGAAGAAGCCTTCCAATATTTCCCACTCTTCTCCTGTTAAAAAGACACACGTTTGCCAATGTGGCTTCACCTAGCTTCTTCCATGTCGACATGCTGGCGTTGTCTTTTAAGTCCTTCCTTGCTTCTTCCTCTTCTCCTGTAATAAATCGGTGGAGTTTTATCAAATCTTCAGTCACAGTTGACTTGTCAACATCCACTTTTTTGATTTCTTGCTTTAAAGAGCAGGCAAGCGCTTTGCGAGAAAAACACTCGGCCCATTTCGTGTCAAGGAGTTCAATGAATTTTTTCAATTCGCCCTCTGTTTCACTGTCCTCCGTCATGCGACTTTCTCCAAATGCTATCTCTGCTGCGCGCTTTAGAGAGTAACCGATCTTTGAAACAAGGGAAATCGTTTTAAACTTACTAGAAGTTGGGTCGAAGCCACTAACTTTTTTGACCCCCTCCACAGCCAATTCAAACTTGGATGGTAGACATATTTCGTGGAGGTACTTCACAGTTTTGTCCAGCTCACTCACAGCAAGAACAAACCTACCCAACTCCCTCATCTTTTGTGCAATGTAGGCAAATTGAGACTTATCATGATCGTACTTGACAGACAAGGTATTGCCGTATTTACAAATAAGTGGGTCCAACTGGATATGTCTTGAAATGTCATCTTGATGCATGATTTGAATGATTTCTTTGCAGCTTCCAGTTAAGAACTCCGACATTGGAAGTAGATCGGAGACAGAATTGCAACTGTTGGATTGGTTTGTCTTTTCGGAAGATTTCTGCTCTCCCTTTCTAATCTTACATGTCCGCTCATGCCTCCACAAATCAGCTTTGCGATAAAATGCAAGACAGTGCTGGCAAGGCAAGAAGTCACGCACAGATACAGCTGGTTTCTTCAGCTGCTTCTTCGTCACAATTTCTCCCTTGCCACCGTTAGAAACGTCACAATTCTTGTAAATTCCTTTATGACGAATCTGGATCAGCATGGTCTGTCTTACTTTGGAACCTTTGGGAAAGTGCATAGCATGGGCAACATCTGGTTCTTCTGCATGCTTACTTTCCAAGTGCCTTGCGATTTGAGTAAAATAACTTTTGCAAAACACGCACAAGTGTTTCTTGTAGGTTTCTTTTTTGTCTTTGACTTCGATGACAGGTTTTGTTTCAACCACTCGCTTGCGGGTCCTTAGACTTGATCGCATCGATAACATGATATTGGTTGTTTTTCTCCTTTGAAGACATTGTGTTTTAACCGTCTCTTCTTCGTCAGACTTTGTAAGTGATTGATTCAAACCATCAACGTATTCCAACATTGCACTGTCCGTGTGCTCATCTGAGTCATTCCCATCTTCGGCAGCTTTAATTTTGCTTGCTTTGTGCTTTTGTCGAGTTCCGTCATTTGCCTGCTTTAACCTCTTGTCTGCATTTTTGGTTAAATCTAAATTAACAGTGTTCAGAGTCATTTGGGTTGATAATGCACCAGTTGTGTTCTCTGAGATCTTCTGTTCCTCTCCTTGACTTTTCTGTGTGACTGAAATTTTATGTAATGTATTCTTGGTTCGAGATTTATTGCTTCCACCCTGCAGCTCACGTTTATGTTTCTTCGCTGTTAATTTCTCTGTGTTTGTGCTAGTTTGGAAGCTTGAAATTCTACTGTCACTCTGCGGACCATCCATATCTTGTGGGATATTCTCCTTTGCTGCTGCCTCTTTTTTTCTTTTAGCTTCAATCAAGTTCCTCTCTCCTTCATATGATCTCTTCTCATCAATAGTACTTGCCTGCAAAAAAAGAGTAAATGTAAGACTTATTGCCAAATCAGATCCCACAAATATTTGAATTGACTGGAAAATATATGTTTTAGATATAACTAATTAAGGGGAAGGGGCTGAGGGGTTTTCTGAATTTTGGCAAATGTGATGGTGACTTTGTTAGTTCTGATACTAATTTCGCAATTCTGCTGCCCATCTTCCGACGTTGCTTTTTTTCTTTTAACACTTGCACCTTGGCAATGCCCCATTAGGCTCATTCAAACAGAGCTCAAAGTGATCGCTTTTTAACCCAACATCTGCACCAACAACCCAAATCTTTAGTACAAAAACCACATGTGACCCATTTAAGAACATTTAATGGCTTTATTGGATCAAGCAGAGCTTTAACATAAATGTCTAAGCAAGTCAGGATGGGGGTGTCAGATGAAATGCTACATGAAGTGAACAAAAATGTGGACTCATGCTAAATCTGCATGCATGGTTTAGGACCCAAAAAAATTATTTAAGGTTGCATGTCAGTGTTACAGAATAAACTGGTAAATTGACAAAGTGTGTCACTGATGTGGCTGTAGCAGCTAACAGTGCATGAACTGACTCTTCAGGGTTACAAAACAATAGGTACACTTTAGGAGCGTCCTGCCAGTCACAGTTACACTCATATTTTAGATAAATTTTTCTTTTCTTTTTTTTTTTTAATTCTCTTACTTAAATAAAATACAAAAAAATTATAAATGAATAAGTTCATGAAGACAATATGACATGTTTTAAAATCATATTTACACTGTGTACCTGCTTGAAAATGGATCTTCCTGTCCAGGCACTTTGTGTGTTTTCTTCCATTTGCTTGTTCACTGCAAAGAAAGGCAACACTCGTCTCAAATGTGTACCTCTTCCATACATGTTATAGCTCTACAGCCATAATATGATTAACATAAGACTAAATGAGTCACAGAACATAGATGTTTAATATATTGCAATAAAAAAAAACCTATGGTGAATAATTTTAATTAAAAGCCCATTAAATATTTATGCAAGTAGAAAAGCTTCAGTCTCCTTAAAACACCTTTATAAAACAACTTGATAACTGAAAAATGTAATAATACATGTTTTTTTCTGTATTACGCTCGACTGTGTAAGCTAGTTTCTAAAATAGCTAGCAATAAAAACAGGGTGCTAGATTCAAAATATAAACTTCTTAATTAAATATTACACCAATTGAGGTTTAAATTATATGCTCTTTTAATAAAAACATAAAATCTTGGTTGATTGCGCTAAAGAACATGCAATCAAGTGAAGTAATTACATTTTACAATATGGACAATCTTACTGGAGAATAAATACAAGTTAAAAGAAATAAAATATTGTCCTACCTGATTCTGTAGCGGAAGTAAGGTTGCTTTGAAGACGAAGCAAATATCTTGATAGGATGTTTCTTTTTTTAGGAGGTCTGAAGAAATCAAGTCTGGTTGTTGATCTTCAGATGCAGTTTGCAAAAATCTACTCTCTCCTATCAACTACAGGTCATATTGGTGCTAGCTACCATGCTCCTTAGAATATGATGAGAAACAAACACCCACGTGGCAGAAAGTGACCAGAGTAAACAAATTCTTTGTATATAGAACTCAAATTCATAACAAAAAAGTAAAAATCCCTGACTTAAAGAGCCTAAAACAAGTATTTACTCCATTGGATATTTTATCCTTTTTACTGATTTGACTAATCAGTCATCCAGAAAATGTTGCCTTTTTTGACTCATTTGTTTTTACACACAAAAAAAGTGTCAAAGTGAAAACTGACCAAAGATACAAATACTAAAAAATGAATTGAAAAGTGAATATTATTCACTTATTTCACGTGAAATGTTTGTAATTAATTGTCAGTATTTTGTAGAAATCTGTTTTCAATTTGACAAAAGGATTTTTCATTTTTCCAAAAAAGCCAAACTTTGTTGTTCATAATTGATTTTTTTAAAAAAGCAATAAAGGTTTGAAAGATCCAAGGAGGTGAATACTTTTTATAAATACGGCATGAAAAATAACTTTGCTCACACAGAAATGGACCAACATTTTAACAAACCACCTAACTATTCACATTACTAACCATGCCATTGACACACTATTGGGGTAATATTTCCTCTGAATATTTTTAATGCCTCGTTAAGTCATTTACAGCAGGCGTAAGTGTTTATCTTCAACAGCATATGAAACAGGACTTTAATTCTCACACATTCACGCAGGGCAACCAAGGTGCAAGCTGGTAAATGTGATTCTGATTTGAAATTTTGAAACCACAAAATGAACAAATCTAAATACGGAATTAAGTTAAGCGTGAAAATAATATGTATACAAGAACCAAATGAATACCTCTTGCTCCAGATTGTAGTCCTCTTTGGAATTGAGTGCTAATTTAACAGCCATGTAATCTCCGCTTTTCACAGCGTCTCGCAGTTCACCTGTCGGACACGAGGCAGAGCAGAGCAGTGTTTATCCTGTTCCTATTGTTGGTGAAAGTCCTAAACAGATGGATGTTTGTGTGTGTAGTGTGAGAAAAATGCAAAACATTTACAGTATTTTTGAAAAGTACGGTAGAAATATACAACCTCAAGTGTTAATAGTGTTTTCTAGTGAGGTTATAAGAAAAAAAAATCAGATCTATGCCTCCATCCTGCAGATTAGAAAGAAAATCTGCTGATTAATAATAATCCCAGGTTAGCTGGAAGTCAAAATCACAATAATCTTATACTTCTATCAAAACTTCTTCCTTTAGAGACTTGAAGTGATTTATTCAGTCAACAGACTGATGTGCTGTTTAGTGTGTAAAGGAAAACACTCACTGGGTGATAACGGTGGACCTGACAAGATCTCATCCTCTCCGTTCAAATGCTTCTGAAAGTTATCTAGTGTCATCCAGTCCAGGTTGAGGTCCATTCCCAGGCTCAAAGTGGCTTGACCCCTCTCTGTACAACACAGAACAGAAAGACCATTTGCATCCATGCAGCTTAAACTGTTGAGGTAGGGGATACGAGATCTGAGCCCGCAGAAACCAGCCTTACCAGATTTATCGTTGCCCTCTGGTGGTTCCTGGTTCTCATCACATGAAATGAAGAGTCTGGGCTCGCTGTCGTCTCTCCTCTTCCTCCTGTCGTCGGCTGAACTCTTCCTCTCCCAAGATGGACGCTGGGTCTCGTCTGCTCTCTCCTTTCGCTCTCTGGAGTCGTCTGCTGAGCGCGGCTTCCCCGTGGATTCCTCTTCCCTTTCGTCGCTGTCCAGGCTGAAGCCGTGACTCTGGCTGGCTCTGGGGGCTGCAGGTGGTGGAGGCAGAACATCAGGGGCCGGAGATAAGAAGTGAGTTTTCTTTTAAGGTAACGGTGTCAGCTGTTCCAGAAGTTTCCACAAACACTTCTACGTGTGTTTGGGATTGTAATCCTGATGGGTTCTTACTGTTGATTTTAGGTGAATCCATAGCGTTTACTTTTGCCATTTTAAAAAAATGTTATTTGTTTATTTGCATCTTTTAATACATTTCTAATATTCTAGAGTTGCAGAATGTGATTTTTTTTTTTATCCGAGTGACTGATTAATCGTGATTATAAATGAATGAAAGTGTTTTTACCCTTACCCTTCAACCAAAAGTCTGCAGCTTCACAGTTTTTTTTTTTTTTTTTTATAATTTAAAAAGAAAAACCAGATACAGGTTTGGGAAAATCTAGAAGTGTGAAAAATCCTCCTACTCCAGTTCTGTTTTTGGTTTTTTTAAGCTTTTCCCCCCATTAAGGAACATTTTTCACGTGTACATCAACACCTTTTAGAACAAAAAATCTAAATCAGCAGATCCTACACAGATCTTTGCCGGTCATAGAAAAGCCTGATCAGTGCCAGTTCTGGTCTGGCAATAAAAATAAAGTCTTTATGCTAACCCTCTAACTCCAACTTTCTGCACAAGCCTCTAGAGTTTAGATCATTCGTAAGTCCAACTTTTCAAAGCGTTGCACTGGTCATAGCCAACGTTTTACAAGAGGTTTCTGATGCATGTGCGCAGGAGCTTTACCATCTGACTGCTTCGTCCGCTCAATCTTCTCCAGCTCTGCTTTCTGAGACGGAGACTCTTTGGTCGTCTTGGGGATCTTCTCGATCTTTCCTATCAACTTATATCGACGGACAAAGAAAAGTGAAATAAATGAGTCTCTGACGAGTGTCGGAACGTTAGTAATTTGATCAGAACTTCTCGTCTGAACATGAAGGACGGTCCGGGTCTGTACCTTTGTGGGTTTGCTGCTGCTTTTCTCTGTGACTGGCGCCGGCCTGCGGGGGGCCCGATCCTTGGCTTCGCAGTTCAGCAGAAACTTTTCGAAGAGATTCGTGGAGCCGCTGGCCTCTTTCTGGCCCAGCGCCTCTTCTTTAGTCGCCTCCTCCTCTTTGACCTTACTGGTAGCCACAGCGGTGGAGGAGGAAGAGGATGAAGAAGAGGATGTAGAGGAAGAAGGGGCTTTCTGCGGTGCGGCGGGCGTGCTGTCACCCCCTTTGCTCTTGGCCTTTTTGTGCAGGCTGGAGTTGTCGCTGGAGTCTGACTGGAGAGCGCCGTCCTCCTTGCTTTTCGAACTCTGGCTCTTGGGTTTTTGGAGGCTGCTGTCTGTTTTTTTGCTCTTTTTCTCGCTAATGAGGTCCTTGATGCCCTGCAGCTTCACCTCCCACTTGCCCTTCTTTTGCTTGATCTTATCTTCCAAATTGAGCTTCTCCGCCAGCTTGGCGACGGCCTCCGTCGAGCCCGAGTCCTCCATCTGCGACTCGGACGGCCCATCGCTCAGATCCTCCTCCACCGGAGCGGCGGCCTCGTCGTCAGAGCTCTCCACTTTCCACTCTTTTTTCACCTTCTTCTTCTTCCCCTCCTCCGTCTTGATTTTTTTATGCTTCCCTCCATCCTTTCCCTTCTCCTTCTTTTGCTTTTTGGAAGACAGCGCTCCGTCCTCCTCCTCGTCAGAGTCGGCGTAGCGCTTTTTGGGTTCGACCTTCGCCTCCTTTGGGGCAAAGGGCGGGGGAGCCTCTTCCTCTTCGTCGTCCGTTTCCGGCGCAGGGAGCGGCTTTGGCTCGTCTCTGCGTTTGTCCTTCTTTTTCTTCTTCTTCTCCTTTGGAGGGGGATCCTCCTCTTCTTCCTCCCGGATCCTTTTCTTCTTCTTCTTCTTCTTGACGGGGGCCTCCGTCGGGCGATCTTTGTCACTGTCGCTCTCCGAGTCGGCGTCGAACACGTCGCTCTTTACAGGCAAAAGCTTTTGCTGAACACAAAAGGACATCTTCATCAAATCTTTTTATTCTTTTTTTTAAAAATGTATATTAATCTTAAAAGTCTTACCACAGGTTTCTTGGACTCTGCCTCTTTCTTGGCCTTCAGCTCAGCCTGGTGCCTCTTAAACGCCAGCAGGACTTCATGGCAGTCCTCTAAATGGGCTTCGGGTTCCCAGGTGTCGTCGTCAGAGCAGTAATTCTTCCAGCGGACCCTGTAAAGTACTTCGCCCTGTCAACAAGCAGTGGAGCTGTTAGATCAATTATCCCTCTTCATATCATCAGGGTGCTGAGCTTTAGCATATAGATAGGAGCATAAAGGACAGGAGAAAGGCCAGCTAAGTGGTTAAATGTAATCATTCTTTTTTTGTCTATTTGTATTGTTAAAAAAAAAACATGCTACATATAAAGCATGGATACAGCAACCCATTGATTAGTTTCCATTGTTTGTCTTTGACCAATAGTAGGCTCATCAGATACAGGGGGAAAAAAATCTGATTCAATTTAGTTAAATGCATCAAAATTAAGAACTGCCACCCTTTTCATTACATGAACGCATCAATCTACATCATGTACTTTAAGGCACCTTGAATTCATAAAAAAATTATAATAATTTAAATGTGGGACATGTGCACATTAATGCACCTTCTCTTCTGGCTTTTTCCTTCAGAGGTTACTGTGTCGATATAGACTTGTACTTTATTGATCCCTTGGGAAGACTCCCTCAGAAAATTGAAGTTATCAGCAGCTTACAGGCAAAAAATATAGCACACAGTGAGAAAAACGCAAAAGAATACAAAAATACAAATTAAATACAAAGGTACACACTAAATTTGAGTAATCAAAACCCTAAATTATGCATAAATTGGGATAGTCTTGTAATTCCTATATTTTCTTTTGGATGCTACCTGTCGTACGGTTTTTTTTCCGCAATTTAACAGGCTTTAGGCAAAAATAATGATATAAAAAAAACAAAAACAGAATTGGTCAACAATTGGAATCAGCAGATCAGGCCTCAAGTGATGAGGGGCTCAGCTGTAAGATTTAGTGTTCAATTTCAAATCATCATGTTTTAAGCAGTTTATAACAACTGCTATTCCATTTCAACCAAATTTTCTAAAGAAAAATTGATGTAAATGTTTTTTCTTCACTGTGGAATTATTTTGTCATAAAGCAAGACTTTGCAAAGACCGGTGTGAGCTGACTTATTACTTTGAATGTGCTTTTTTGGGAGGGGTATTAATTTCTCTCTCGGTTATGACCCGTTTGGTGGCTGTTTGGTTTGGCAATGCAGCCTGACCAAACACCTCCGAGGAAGCATCATTCACTGCTCACTTTTACAACCACCGAACCATTTGACCAGTTTAGTTCCTGGGACAGTAAATGTGGCAAATGCATATTTGATATTTTACTAAAATATCAAACGAAAAACTAGTTTTCAACGCCTCTGCTGCAAAAGCATCAACTGTATTTCGTTATTACTCGCGGCAAACCTGTTTATTGCGTAAATCTGCATGGCAAGCTATGCTCCGCGCTCGATTTAGGTAAAGCCCAGTTTAAGCAATAGTTTCTGCTGAAATGTTAACATGCTAGCTGGCTTTAGTACACGCGCCTGGACAGACTTCAGTAACCATTAAGGTTAGCAGAGAACCAGTGCATTTTCTGCACGGTGATTGGGGTTATTTTTCGTGTCTTTCTAAAATATATATAAATATATATTTTTTATTTTAAGGATTTAGAGTTGCGGCTGTGCAGCAGCAGCCATGATGAAAACATCTGCCTGTCCTTGGCCTCAGCAGGGGAGAAGCAAGCGGACATTATGGGAGAAGTTGTGCAGGGAATCGGTGCGACGGACTGGAGCAGCAGCGAGTCATGGTAGAAATGCACTACCAGCATACGTTTGAGAGACGTAGCCACTATTAATTGCATCGAAAATTACGTGAAGTGCATTTTGGCAAAGGGGTTTATTCTCACGAGGGCACTGCGTTGTCAAAGTGGGAAAGAAAAAAAAATAAACAGCCATGTTCGCCCGTTAGCCGGGAAGCTAGTTAGCCGTTAGCGTTACCTCTTCCACCCGCATGTCAATTATCCTTTCCACTTCGTATACATCTTCTTCTTCGTCTTGTTCGCTTTCACCCGGTTCCACCTTCTCGACCTCAGCCGCCATGGCTGCTGGGTTGGAGGCTCTTTTATGAAGAACAGCGCTGTTTCAGACTGGTGGTTCAGGCCGCCGTGCTGACGGACGGTGGCGCACCTTCGCGGCACAGTCCGCTCCGGTTGTGCTGTTGAGCTCGGACTGAGCTCAGACAATCAACCGCCGCCTGCTCACGGTGAGGCGTTCAAGTCACCCCGTCTCCCGTAGGAAAGACTGAATACTGTACGTAGCTGCCATGAGAAAGTTCCGAGTAGCGGGTAATATCTTAGCGATTTTTCTATATCACTTCAACAGAAACAACGGAGAAAAGACTTTTGTTGTATCAAACATTCTTAGACATTACATTTAAAACGTACAGTTGAAAAGGCCAACTGAATGTTACTTTGTTTCTTTTTGTAACCGCCGTTAAACGTTCGGTGCTTTTATTTTGGTATAACGTATCTATAGTAACAGAACCACAGAGCTACCCGAGAAGACAAACAAGGATGGCTTTAATAAACCATCGTTCCGGTCTTGTGCGAAATTCGGTTCCCCTGTGAAAATCTGTTCCCCCTGCGTCGGGAGCGCGCATTACAGCCAGAGAGGCGAAAGAGGCGGATCTGATCATTTTCACGTGCTTCTGATTGATTTCTCGGTAAAAAAAACAACTAATACAACCATGTCAATGTTGTAACACTCAGTTTAATTTGCAGCTGTTGTTTACAAAAATTGCAAAATAAATAAATAAACGAGGTCTTCTGACGCTGTTTTGTGTTATTGTAAACACCAAGAGAATCGCTCTTTTCTCACGTAAGTCTGGCAGAAATAAAAGTCAGTCACCAAACACAGTTTTCCCAACACGTAGTGTGTATGTAAAGGTTTTTGTGAATTTGGAAACAGTTGTTCTTTATTCCCCAAGGTTATGGAGTAAGGAGAGGAAATAATGGATGATTCAGCAGCCTGAAATATTCTGTTCCCCCTCCATAAAATGGGAACAAATTATTTTACCTGCAAATGCTTAACTTTGCCTATTCCTCTCATCATCAACAATAAATACTGTGATTTTGGTATCATTTGCTCTTATTTTGCCAGAGTTATGAGGGGGGAACCATATATTTCTGCTGGCTAAAATATTCTGTTCCCCCTCCATAAAATGGGAAACAACTGCACTTACCAGCAAGATTTATATTTATGAAGAAATTCACCATAATTAAACAGTTGACCATTCTCATTAAACAAGTGTTTTAAAGTTAGAATATCATTATCCACCCAGTTCTTAAGAAATATAGATTTATGCTTGAAGCAAATATTTGGTTATTCCAAATAAAACATTATGAGAAATATGTTTACAATTTGTCACGCTTCCTGCTCCTCCAGAGACATCACACATTCTAGAACAACTAAAACAGTCTAACTGTTCATAAGGACAATGATTAGTGTTAATGCAAGTTATTAATTCAAACCTATCACTCATGTTTCAACCGTGCTGCATCAAACTCACTGAAATCGATCCTTGTCCTCCCCTGACAGGAATGTGGTCCAATATTTGGTGTGTGTGGCCCAATTCCTCCACAACACACCCAAGAATATCCTTAAAAATCATCCACAAGCCACGATTTATCCAAGAATTATGAAACTTGGACACATTTGAAAGAGGAGTTTGATTTAAGTCAAAATCCTAGTGGCCAAAGCTACTTTAAGCAAACGAGAGGGGAGAAGACTTGGGAATAAGGTCAACTAGAAAAGCCAAGTAAACCAACGGTCATCTTTTGGGACCGAACCGGAGAGAATCCACTGATTGGAGAACATGCAAACCATGAAGGCAGAAAATAAATGTTTTAATCACACTAGACAGAATTTAGAGCCAAATTAACTAACAGTCGTAATGTCAGACTGTGGCAGGAAGCCGGAGCGCCCGGAGAGAAACCTGCAAAACAGGAAACCTGTCTAATCTTTTTAGTTCAATTTAGATAAGACCCGGTCAGATTTCTCCAGCCTCCAAATGGTCACTAATTGTATCTTTTGGAATTCCTCATAATCCGAATCAGTTAAGTTTGGCTCCTCTCCAAAACGCGCCTTGGTCGCCTTGGAGAGGAGGGGCTGGAGAACTTGAGACATCAGTGACTAGCTGATGTCTCCTTACCTTTTCGTATACGTACAAAACTCCCGTTTGATTCATGTCTTCACTGCAGAGGTCATCTGCAGAGAAGACATGATCATTTTCTGCCTTCAGAATTTGATGTTCTCCCATCAAATACGTATAAAACTGGGTCGACAATGGACCCTGACAGATCACAGAGGACAGACAGAACCGCTCCGTCCCGCAGGCAGACTGTGCGGGCACATCCATAGTCTGGTTGGCCGTCACTGGATGGATCCTGGTCCGCCTCGGGAGAAAAAAACCAGAACGTTGTTACCCGCCAACTGGTGCTTCTTCTCCAAGGCAGACTTGCAGCCTGAGCAATGGCGCCTGCCTCCCAATGCCAACCAATCGTCAAAAAGAGTAACTAAATCAGTTGGAAAAGTTGCCGCTGGCAGGGCAACCACGGGGCCATCGCTCAGGAGCTCCAGGCAGCTGGTATGACAGACAGAGCAATTGTTGGAGCAGTACAAGTCTCTGTCTGTCTCCCACCAAGTGAGTCCAACCATATTAACAAGGACTCCAGCAAACATTTTACAGCGTAATCCCTACACATGTCCAAAAACAGATTTCTCTCCATCAGCTCTACCAGAGCTGGGGAGAGGTCTGTTGCTGTAAAATGTCTGCCCGGATGGCGGACGGCTGCAAGGATTAGACTTGCGCAGCACGGAATGGATGAAGCCTCCAGAAACACCCGTTCCCGGGCAAGACACCGTCTGGTGACACCCAGGTTCAGGAGGCTCTGGAAAGTGGCATTCATCCAGCTACTGTTCAGTTCATTGGAGAACTGACAGTAGCGTTCCATGCCCGCTTGTCCGGATCCTGCAGCCTCTGTCTTCCCTCCATCTGTCATGTCTAAGCCGACCCTCTCTTCCGAATTAAGATCCTCCTCCGGTAAACAGTTAATTTCGAAAGAAATCGTGACCCTACCATTTAAAGACCTCTTTTTTGCCTCTGAGGTACCAAGTTCCCCAGCTGGGGAAACTTGGTACCTCAAAGGCACTGGTAATGGTGCCTTTCAGAGACTTCGTTGATGACCTAAGAGCTGGGACCACTGAAGCCAAGGCTTCTGCTGTGAATTCAGCAAAAGCCTTGGCTGCAAGGTCGGCCGCAGATACATCTTCCTCAGCCGGGGCAGATGCTTCTGCGGCTCGTCTCTGGCACGCAAAATACTTTGAGCAAACCTCCCCAGCCGGGTTGGTTTGCTCAAATTTAGTACCGTCAAACTCGGTACTGTCTCGTCTGTCCTGCTCCTGCCCAGCCGGGTCAGTTTGTCTGGAGACAGTACCGTTGTGTCTGCGGTACTCTCTGGTAGGGTCACGATCGGGTCTAGTTCTACAGTCCCTAAGATGTCCGCTGGTTTGGAACAAACCTCCCCAGCCGGGCTGTTTGTTTCTCCTGAAAATCCTCAAAGTCCCGCGAGTCCTTAGAATCCGGCAAGTCCTGACAACCTCCTTTGTCCTCCTCAGGAAGGCAATAATCTAATAACTTTTTCATGCCGGTGGTAACGGCGTATCCCAAGCCCCAACCCAGTGGGATAAACAAAGGTATGAGTCCGTTCAAACTAGACATCTTCACAAATTCTTCGCAAATCTTCTTCACTGAAAGCTGTCTGAATCCTGACTGAAGCACTGAGATTCCTACTTGAGAATTTCTTTGTCATTGATGACATCATCAGTGACCTCACTGGACTTCAAGGGCAAGGTATTGCCTCTGGTCATCGCTATGGAAACGATATCAGTTCTGGAAAACTCAAGCTGAAATAATGACTGAATATTATAAAAATAAGTAATATTTTATTTATTCAACAATAGATTTCTATATGATTTAATTATTGCATTTGTGGTTTTCCAAACCTGCTGTGGCATTAACAGCCTTAAGCCATTTATCCACTGATATTTTTAAACGCAATCCTATGGTAAGCTAATTGTAGCTTCGCACTCTGAGCTCAAGTCACATTATAAATATTTACATGCAATAAATTGACATATATTAAATATTTACAATATTTTGCAAGCAATATATCTACACTTTAATTACTCATCTGCTTTTATTTTGACACAGTGCAGTGTGAAAGTGAATTAAGATCTCTTCCGAATTAAGATCCTCCTCCAGTAAACAGTTAATTTCGAAAGAAATCGTGACCCTACCATTTAAAGACCTCTTTTTTGCCTCTGAGGCAAAAAAGAGGTCATCATCAACAATAAATACTGTGAATTTGGTAGCATTTGCTCCTACTTTGCCAGAGTTATGAGGGGGGAACCATATATTTCAGCTGGCTAAAATATTCCGTTCCCCCTTCATAAAATGGGAACAAATTATTTTACCTGCAAATGCTTAACTGTGCTTATTCCTCTCATCATCAACAATAAATCCTGTGATTTTGGTAGCATTTGCTCCTACTTTGCCAGAATTATGGGGGGGAACCAAATATTTTAGCTGTTTTACCTGACTGAAATTATCCGTTCCCCCTCAAAAAACATGGAAACAAATGTATTTATCAACAGTAATCATCAACCGCAAACTGGCTGTTGGCAAACAGCAAGTTTGAAAACATTTCATCACTATTTGCTCCATCACCATCTCCACCTGCTGCAGCACCTCCCCCTGCTCCAGTCCCTCCACCGACTCCATCCCCACCTCCTGCTCCATCACCGTCTTCCTCTTATTTTAATAAAAGGAATAATTTCAGTATCATTTTGTTTTAATAATATACTGAAATTATTCCTTTTATTAAAATAAGATGAAAGCATATCAATACAAAGACGTCTTCCTCTGCTCTGCCATAGACTCCTGTCCAGTCCAGAAAAAAACTCAAGCTGAGAAATGTAAATTTGATTTCCAATTCTTATAAATATATATCAATGCACATGCATTTCAGTTTTTATTATCATACATATATGTCTCACAAAGACTTTATGTCTTTGTATTGATATGGAGGGACTGGAGCAGGGGGAGGTGCTGCAGCAGGTGGAGATGGTGATGGAGCAAATAGTGATGAAATGTTTTCAAACTGGCTGTTTGCCAACAGCCAGTTTGCTGTTGATGATTACTGTTGATAAATACATTTGTCTCCATGTTTTTGAGGGGGAACGGATAATTTCAGTCAGGTAAAACAGCTGAAATATATGGTTCCCCCCGATAATTCTGGCAAAGTAGGAGCAAATGATACCAAAATCACAGGATTTATTGTTGATGATGAGAGGAATAAGCACAGTTAAGCATTTGCAGGTAAAATAATTTGTTCCCATTTTATGAAGGGGGAACGGAATATTTTAGCCAGCTGAAAATATGGTTCCCCCCTCATAACTCTGGCAAAGTAGGAGCAAATGCTACCAAATTCACAGTATTTATTGTTGATGATGACCTCTTTTTTGCCTCAGAGGCAAAAAAGAGGTCTTTAAATGGTAGGGTCACGATTTCTTTCGAAATTAACTGTTTACCGGAGGAGGATCTTAATTCGGAAGAGATCTTAATTCACTTTCACACTGCACTGTGTCAAAATAAAAGCAGATGAGTAATTAAAGTGTAGATATATTGCTTGCAAAATATTGTAAATATTTAATATATGTCAATTTATTGCATGTAAATATTTATAATGTGACTTGAGCTCAGAGTGCGAAGCTACAATTAGCTTACCATAGGATTGCGTTTAAAAATATCAGTGGATAAATGGCTTAAGGCTGTTAATGCCACAGCAGGTTTGGAAAACCACAAATGCAATAATTAAATCATATAGAAATCTATTGTTGAATAAATAAAATATTACTTATTTTTATAATATTCAGTCATTATTTCAGCTTGAGTTTTCCAGAACTGATATCGTTTCCATAGCGATGACCAGAGGCAATACCTTGCCCTTGAAGTCCAGTGAGGTCACTGATGATGTCATCAATGACAAAGAAATTCTCAAGTAGGAATCTCAGTGCTTCAGTCAGGATTCAGACAGCTTTCAGTGAAGAAGATTTGCGAAGAATTTGTGAAGATGTCTAGTTTGAACGGACTCATACCTTTGTTTATCCCACTGGGTTGGGGCTTGGGATACGCCGTTACCACCGGCATGAAAAAGTTATTAGATTATTGCCTTCCTGAGGAGGACAAAGGAGGTTGTCAGGACTTGCCGGATTCTAAGGACTCGCGGGACTTTGAGGATTTTCAGGAGAAACAAACCAGCCCGGCTGGGGAGGTTTGTTCCAAACCAGCGGACATCTTAGGGACTGTAGAACTAGACCCGATCGTGACCCTACCAGAGAGTACCGCAGACAACGGTACTGTCTCCAGACAAACTGACCCGGCTGGGCAGGAGTGTGAGACAGCAGACGGAGACCTGACGACAGGAGACAGTACCGAGTTTGACGGTACTAAATTTGAGCAAACCAACCCGGCTGGGGAGGTTTGCTCAAAGTATTTTGCGTGCCAGAGACGAGCCGCAGAAGCATCTGCCCCGGCTGAGGAAGATGTATCTGCGG
This sequence comes from Poeciliopsis prolifica, assembly GCF_027474105.1. Lineage (NCBI taxonomy): Eukaryota > Metazoa > Chordata > Actinopteri > Cyprinodontiformes > Poeciliidae > Poeciliopsis > Poeciliopsis prolifica. Next base: position 1,717,334 of record NW_026562382.1, read on the forward strand.
CCGACCTTGCAGCCAAGGCTTTTGCTGAATTCACAGCAGAAGCCTTGGCTTCAGTGGTCCCAGCTCTTAGGTCATCAACGAAGTCTCTGAAAGGCACCATTACCAGTGCCTTTGAGGTACCAAGTTCCCCAGCTGGGGAACTTGGTACCTCAGAGGCAAAAAAAAGGTCTTTAAATGGTAGGGTCACGATTTCTTTCGAAATTAACTGTTTACCGGAGGAGGATCTTAATTCGGAAGAGAGGGTCGGCTTAGACATGACAGATGGAGGGAAGACAGAGGCTGCAGGATCCGGACAAGCGGGCATGGAACGCTACTGTCAGTTCTCCAATGAACTGAACAGTAGCTGGATGAATGCCACTTTCCAGAGCCTCCTGAACCTGGGTGTCACCAGACGGTGTCTTGCCCGGGAACGGGTGTTTCTGGAGGCTTCATCCATTCCGTGCTGCGCAAGTCTAATCCTTGCAGCCGTCCGCCATCCGGGCAGACATTTTACAGCAACAGACCTCTCCCCAGCTCTGGTAGAGCTGATGGAGAGAAATCTGTTTTTGGACATGTGTAGGGATTACGCTGTAAAATGTTTGCTGGAGTCCTTGTTAATATGGTTGGACTCACTTGGTGGGGAGACAGACAGAGACTTGTACTGCTCCAACAATTGCTCTGTCTGTCATACCAGCTGCCTGGAGCTCCTGAGCGATGGCCCCGTGGTTGCCCTGCCAGCGGCAACTTTTCCAACTGATTTAGTTACTCTTTTTGACGATTGGTTGGCATTGGGAGGCAGGCGCCATTGCTCAGGCTGCAAGTCTGCCTTGGAGAAGAAGCACCAGTTGGCGGGTAACAACGTTCTGGTGTTTTTCTCCCGAGGCGGACCAGGATCCATCCAGTGACGGCCAACCAGACTATGGATGTGCCCGCACAGTCTGCCTGCGGGACGGAGCGGTTCTGTCTGTCCTCTGTGATCTGTCAGGGTCCATTGTCGACCCAGTTTTATACGTATTTGATGGGAGAACATCAAATTCTGAAGGCAGAAAATGATCATGTCTTCTCTGCAGATGACCTCTGCAGTGAAGACATGAATCAAACGGGAGTTTTGTACGTATACGAAAAGGTAAGGAGACATCAGCTAGTCACTGATGTCTCAAGTTCTCCAGCCCCTCCTCTCCAAGGCGACCAAGGCGCGTTTGGAGAGGAGCCAAACTTAACTGATTCGGATTAGAGGAAATTCCAAAAGATACAATTAGTGACCATTTGGAGGCTGGAGAAATCTGACCGGGTCTTATCTAAATTTATGAACTAAAAAGATTAGACAGGTTTCCTGTTTGCAGGTTTCTCTCCGGGCGCTCCGGCTTCCTGCCACAGTCTGACATTACGACTGTTAGTTAATTTGGCTCTAAATTCTGTCTAGTGTGATTAAAACATTTATTTTCTGCCTTCATGGTTGCATGTTCTCCAATCAGTGGATTCTCTCCGGTTCGGTCCCAAAAGATGACCGTTGGTTTACTTGGCTTTTCTAGTTGACCTTATTCCCAAGTCTTCTCCCCTCTCGTTTGCTTAAAGTAGCTTTGGCCACTAGGATTTTGACTTAAATCAAACTCCTCTTTCAAATGTGTGCCAAGTTTAATAATTCTTGGATAAATCGTGGCTTGTGGATGATTTTTAAGGATATTCTTGGGTGTGTTGTGGAGGAATTGGGCCACACACACCAAATATTGGACCACATTCCTGTCAGGGGGAGGACAAGGATCGATTTCAGTGAGTTTGATGCAGCACGGTTGAAACATGAGTGATAGGTTTGAATTAATAACTTGCATTAACACTAATCATTGTCCTTATGAACAGTTAGACTGTTTAGTTGTTCTAGAATGTGTGATGTCTCTGGAGGAGCAGGAAGCGTGACAAATTGTAAACATATTTCTCATAAATGTTTTATTTGGAATAACCAAAATATTTGCTTCAAGCATAAATCTATATTTCTTAAGAACTGGGTGGATAATGATATTCTAACTTTAAAACACTTGTTTAATGAGAATGGTCAACTGTTTAATTATGGTGAATTTCTTCATAAATATAAATCTTGCTGGTAAGTGCAGTTGTTCCCATTTTATGGAGGGGGAACAGAATATTTTAGCCAGCAGAAATATATGGTACCCCCTCATAACTCTGGCAAAATAAGAGCAAATGATACCAAAATCACAGTATTTATTGTTGATGATGAGAGGAATAAGCAAAGTTAAGCATTTGCAGGTAAAATAATTTGTTCCCATTTTATGGAGGGGGAACAGAATATTTCAGGCTGCTGAATCATCCATTATTTCCTCTCCTTACTCCATAACCTTGGGGAATAAAGAACAACTGTTTCCAAATTCACAAAAACCTTTACATACACACTACGTGTTGGGAAAACAGTGTTTGGTGACTGACTTTTATTTCTGCCAGACTTACGTGAGAAAAGAGCGATTCTCTTGGTGTTTACAATAACACAAAACAGCGTCAGAAGACCTCGTTTATTTATTTATTTTGCAATTTTTGTAAACAACAGCTGCAAATTAAACTGAGTGTTACAACATTGACATGGTTGTATTAGTTGTTTTTTTTTACCGAGAAATCAATCAGAAGCGACGTGAAAATGATCAGATCCGCCTCTTTCGCCTCTCTGGCTGTAATGCGCGCTCCCGACGCAGGGGGAACAGATTTTCACAGGGGAACCGAATTTCGCACAAGACCGGCCTTCTCCGAGTATTATACATTGCCATGTATTTCAAAGCATCGTGAAAGAAAACGCAATTATTAAGTTTATACAGCAAGCTTTTAGTTGACATAATTTGCTACGATTCTTAAGCTTGAAGAAGTGATGCGTTTTATTAGGGTGGACTTTGTTTGGAATCTACCAATTTGTTTGAAATAAAAAGTGAATTTATTAAAAAAAAAGTCTCACTTGAATTTACAAAACATGACAGACTTTACACTTTAGTGCATTAATAAAAACAAAGTACCACAATTTAGGATGCACACTGAGACGCTCAGATATTTTTATAATAGTCTATGCAATCTGTAATGGTTAAAAACGTAAATCAAAATGCAAACCATTATCTGTAGGGAGGAGTGAAGCAACCTTTCATTCAAAAATTTTAATACCTTATTATTATGTGGCTTTTTCAGGATTTTCCTGAAGGTTTGCATCATTACACACAGAAAAAGGAAAAAAATGCAAACATTTAAAAAGGATGACCTCAAGAGTTTCATCATTTCTAAACACCAAAAATGATTTTGAGATCGGCCAATGAGAGTTTAGCGACTGTGCTTCCTGTTCCGGAAAGCACATTTTCGGCCAGCTCTTTCTTCTTCGTCTGCAGTGTCGCAATCTTGTCCTCTACGGTTCCTTCACACACAAACCTGCAGCCATATAAAGTGTCAAAAGTATACTTGTACATATAAGCAAACCCAAGAAAGACTAACACAGGTACGTCTCATTGTTATACTTTTCATTTAGTCCACATTTATGTGGTAGAAACAATATTTTTAATGGTCTGATGTAATATTCTAAACTGAAATGTCATGTTTTCATCAGCTGAAAGCAGAACGTAAAGCATGTCAAAGAAAAAAAAAAAATAGATTTTGTGGTTTTGCTACCTGTGAATGGTGACGTCTTTACGTTGTCCCACTCTATAGATCCTGTCACAGGCCTGATCCTCCAAGGCTGGATTCCTGTCAGAATTTAAAGGAATGACATTTCTGTGTTAATATTTCTATACTAAATAGGGTAAATAGTGCTGCAGTGACTGTACAGAACAACAGAATTATTTTTTCTGAGATCTGGATAAATGATTCTGAATGTAGTTGATTTATTTATTGTTTTAAATTCTTTTGACTTGTAAAACGTGCAAAAGTATCACCACATACTCAAACAGTAACGGGTGTGACAGCTCTAAGCTCAATCGAATGAAAAGCATAAACAAAACAAAGACGTAAGGTTTTAGTTTTAGTGCTGTGACCTCACCAATGCATGTCAATGAGGAAGAGATGATTCCCTCCAATCAGGTTGAGTCCAACCCCACCAGCACACAGAGAAACCAGCATAACCTTTTAGAAAAAGCAAACAACGAATTCAGCAAAGGACTTCCTTACAACATTCTCCAGATAAAAACAAAATCATTTAGTTTTGGGGATCATCACATTTAGCTGAGGTGTACCTGAGGTCCTCTAGGGTTTGTGTTGAACTCTTCCACCAGGTCCATGCGCCGTTTGGGGTTCACGGTGCCGTCGATGACCCCGTAAGTCAAGCCCATTCGCCGCAGATGAACTGCTATGATGTTGAGCATACTGGTCCACTGAGACACGATCACGCTGCAGAGAAACACATGCGGCACATTATCATAACGTCATTTTAATATGTTTTGTATTAGTGTTGGAAAGTAAAAAAAACAAGTGTAATCAGTGAAGATAAGTAAGCAGATTTGTCATCTGATGAAAAAGCTAAAAATACCCCAATATAGTGGAACAGACTGTTGTAATGAGCAATTATTTAATTATGCTAAATCGTAGGTTAAATTAAAATGAGCTCAGTTATCTCCATTCTGATGGTTCATATTTTCTGAAGGGCAATTTTGTTTACGGAGACTTAATAGTCCATTTTATTGGTGGTTTCGGTTGAGATTGTGTTTATTTTTTGTTTTTGCATCTTACTTTGGATATTTAAAAATATATCTTCCAGTGTAAAGTATTCTTTAAAAATGTAAAATTTATTGGTCTTTAGGAGGGCAGATTTGCATTATTTTGCCAATATTAACATATTGCTTGAAAATGGTCTCAAGACAACTATATTATAACTTATCACAATAATTACTGCAACAATTTATTGTCCGGCGATTTATTTGTTTATGTGACAGACCTACTGCCCAGATCCAATTCTGATATTAAAATCCGGTCCGATATCAGTCAAAAGAAACCATTGGTTTACATCGGACTGGATTTAAAACGATAGAGGCACTCCACTCCGGTATTCCGCTCCAGCATTTCTACCACTGCCGGATCTGGTTATTATTTACTAATAACCAGAACAACTGGTTATTAGTAAATGAGTGAGTTGCTCTCAAACCTGTTTGTTATTGACCATTGTTCTCTGAGTAATATGACCTGACCAAGCCTTTCCTAACATTAACACATTACAAAATACGTAATAAAAGTATGTACGATTTGTACCGATATGATATCGGGTCAATATCGGTATCCGCCAATGCTCAGAGCTGCAATATCGGTATTATAGCAATAAAGTTGTATCAGGACAACCCTAATTTTGAGCTTTTGGTGACACTAATACAAGTAGAGGCAATAAACTGAGAAGTTTAATTTCAGATACACTTTAAAAGCAACATTTCTTTACTTTACCCTTATAAAATCCTAATTATTCAAAGCTTCAGTTACTTTTTTTTTTATATCGGTAGCATGTTGTTACCTTTTCTGATTGTCACTCTTCTCTTTTATCGCCATGAGTTCAGACGTGATCGCAGAAATCTAAATATACACAGGAAAGAAGTACCAACATATTTAGAAAATCAACATAGCCTTTTCCAATCATAATATGCTTCGTCACTGCTGTAATGTAAATAATTGTCTTATTGCCAATTTAAGAAGCACCTTGTAAAGTCGGTGCGCCACATTTTTGATCCAAGAGTCTAAATATAAACCAGTCACTCACCTTGGTGCTTTCACTGGTCTCCTCAAACAACTGTGAGGGGAAGTGGGTGCCGTTCAGGGCCACGGTGTCTTTGGGGTCAGGGGCCGATGGCGACGGGGTCGAGGACAGTGACAGAGCATTCAGCTGCTCCTCCAGCGACAGAACGATCCCATCACCCTGCAGCTCAGACGAGTCCAACGTCTGTGCGGGCAAGTAGAAAAGAACGATCAGGCGTGCATGGAGATTGGATTTCTTTGTTTTTGTTTAAGTCAAAGTTGGATGAGTTCTTTAAAAGCTAAAAAAAACAAAACAAAAAAAAAAACCTAAAGTACCTTTTTAAGAAGAGAGAGGTGGCAGCAGCACTGTCTGAGGCGCAGCAGCAAAGAGAGGATGTGAACGGTGCTGGATGCCTGTCGAGAGCCCGACCTGGCAGGGTCAGCCTGGGACACACCGAACTCTTGGGCCACTGGAGCGAGAAAACGCCACAAACACTGTTTTTAGTTCCTAGTTTTACATTTGCAGAACTGTTTTTTTTGTTGTTTTTTTATATGCCTTTACCACCTATCTAACCTTTATCAAACGGATTGACGCTGGACGCGTTTCCCTTGTCCAAATCTTTCTCTTCATGCCTCTTGAGATAGTTCTGCAGAGTAGACCTATGGGGAAAAATATATACTTTTTTTTACCATTTCCTACTCACAAGGAAGACATCTATACTTCCCAATACTGTGTGATAATTTTTTTTTAATTGAAAACATTTTTTCCTGCCAACTGGAATCCAAAATCATCTCTACAATTCTGCAATCAAATAGCTAAACTTCAGTCATTGAAGCTATGAATCAATACATGTCATCTCACCTAATTTCTTTCAAATAGAAGAAAAGAAAAAAACAAAAAAGGACAAAAGCATAAAAAGTTAAAATAGATGTCTGAAGTTCCAAGAGTGGGCAAGGAAAAGTACTTGTAGTTTCTCTTTCTTAATTCCGTTTCTCTTAGCATTAGGGCCAAACCGCTGGAAGGAAAACATTGAATTGCTTTGTGATTGTTAAATATTGGGACTTTCAGACAAAGTTGAAATAAAAAATAACAATTTATTAGGGTTTAATCACTAGCAAGGATTTGATTTATATTTTACAAAATCTCCATCTCAGTGGCGCACCCCAGAGAGGGGTTTAGGGGGACCATGGCTCCCTCTAAAATACTCCAAGCTTCTCAGAAACACAAAGACAAGAACATGGATATCACAGATACAATAACGCATTTTCAGTTTATAATGCATGCACTTTAATTTATGTATTTATCTTGATATTAAGAAACATATGTAGTTTTTCAAAACAATTAAATTTTTTGCTGTTTGCCTGTTGAAAATGTTTTCCCTTGAGGTTACTGACAGTCATAACAAAATACTGCTTTATTCTTTTAATGTACAGAGCACACTATTTTTCTTTGAAAACTCAACAAATCAATAAATTAACACAAAATAAATAAATACAATGATAGAAATATATGTATTTTAGCTAGCGTTGTGTGGCCACCCCATTCATGTTTTTTTCATGGGGGCGCCACTGCTCCGTCTGTTTTGAAGGCATAAAAAAGCAAAACTTCCCCATATTTTATTAAAATCTTCACCCTTACACGTTCTCAATGACACATGAACGGAAACATTATTTCATCACTTGTCAGTATCTTACCTGGACTGAGCGAACACCACATCGTACACAGCCTGCTCGTCCTCAGAGAGTTTGAGCTGATGCACTTCGCAGGTCCGCTTCGGAAGAGACACCTGAAACATCCAATGTTCTCGTTAGCCTCTTTTCAGCAGTAAGGATGAACTCCTTGTTTACATTTGATGGTGAAGGATGACGGTGTGTGTGTGTGTGTGTGTGTGTGTGTGTGAGGGGGGGGGGGGGGGGGGTCTCTCTACCAGCGGTTTTCCCCTGGAGTCCAGCTGATCTTTGGTGCGTCGCAGCAGCAGAGTTCTCGTCAGGATGTTGAGTCTCTCCCTGCCTCTGCTGGAGCCGTTGTCCACCTGAGCTTTCCACAGCTTGTACTCGTCGAACGGAGAACAACGCAGGAACCTGAATATGAAAACAATTTCTACATCAGTTTGTCATTTTGACGGAAAGGCCGATTTTCAATATTAAATTTTACAGCCAATATTGCCCGATACCAATACCACGCCGATAATATTGTGCGTCTCTAAATTTAACCATACATTATGTTTCCCAGCAGTAAACACACATCTGTCAGACTTGTTTATTCCAGCGTTGGGACAGGACAGGAGTTGAATCGACAACCAGATGGGACCTACTTCAGCAGAGAGTACATGTCCAGCAGGTTGTTCTGGATGGGGGTCCCGGTCACAGCCCAGCGGGCGCGGGCTCTCAGCTGGCAGACGGCCATGGAGGTCTGCACTTTGGGGTTTTTAATGTTGTGGGCTTCGTCCAGAATCACTCGGGCCCAGGTCACTCGCAGGAGAGGGCCTGAACATGACGGCTGCAGATATACAATATATGAGCCGAAGTGAATTTGTTCTAGTTCCTTCTTTCCTCAGCATATCAACACCATCCTAAAATAAGTCTTTTTTTTTTCTTTTTGCCAAATCCCTTTTATCAAAAAACAGTCACTATTTTAGGAAGGTGACAATATGACAACATAATTTAACGTGTTGACCAATTGTGAATCAGATTTTCCTTTTTACTGTTATTTACACATAAAACCTGACATTTTAGATTTGACTTGCTGTATTCACCACATGATCAGAATCTTTGCCGGGATTATCAGCATCTTCCTTTTTGACAGGAATCTCCTTAGAGACCAAACTGTATGTGGTCACAACGACGTCGTAATCTGCCAGTCTGGAAGAGAGACACAGTTTGGGCTAAAACTATTAATCTGATTAATCGTGATTATCGAAATAATCCTCAATATAGTGATCTACGAACTATTCTGACTCAAAAAAGGCAGTTTGCGAAAAGAACACCACACTCCAAAGCTGTACAAAAATATATTCATTTTGAACTTGTGAAAAAAAAGATGGTTGTAAATATGTGCCAAGTTTAATGAAAAATCTGCAGAACGTGACAATTGTTTTATCTGATTAAAAAAGGGTAAATCCTAAAAAAAAAAAAAATTATCATGGCATAAAATTAATCAATTAGTTGTCACAATAAATGATAGCGTCATAATTTACTGAAATAGTTGTTTATTGCAGCCCCAGATACAAAACAATCTTCGACTTTAGTTTCTTGTGCTTTAAATAATCATATGTAAAATCTGTCCTCTTTTCATTGCGCCTGCTAACACAAATTTGTCTGAAAGAATTAGCAAAGCAAATAAGTATAAGTCATTGCTGTGTTGGTTCTTACGCTCTGGCGCTTCTCTCCCGGCTGGAACCGTGGTACAGATACACAGACATCCTGCCTGTCTTGACATGCCGCTCAATCTCCTTCTTCCAGTGGTGAATGAGGGAAGCAGGACAGATGACGAGAGTGCCTTTAGAAGACACAATGCTGGAATCTGGACAGCGAAACAAGCAGTAAACACAAACCAGATAAACGACGTGTAATCTAATTGTGAACGGTTTGGAAATGGTCACAATCACCCAGCTGGATTTCTTCGAAAACGAAGGACTGACTGATAACAAATAAGGATCACCGCTTTTAGAGATCCAGGAGTCCAACTTCTTCTCTTCTTTTTTGGCCTCCATCTTTTTTGTCAGCATGAGTGCGATCATGGTCAGAGTTTTCCCCAAGCCCATGTCGTCCGCTGTAGCCACACAAAAGTAATAATGATAAAAGGTTAGAGATAAATGTTTTGCTGTATAAACATGGAAAATATGAAACTCCTCTAAATGCACTTTTTTTCTCTTTCACCTGCGTTCAAGATTAAAAATCAAATCAGAACCACTAAGTATTGGGAAACATTTGGTATCGGCCAGTAAAAAAACCCTGATTTGTCTTTAATTTGTGCCCACTTTAAAATCTGTAATGTTTTTATAGTGTCGCTAACAGTCGAGAATACACAGATGAATAAAAGTTACCCAGAATTCCTCCACATGGATTCTGAGCTTCTCTCCAGAGCAGCCAGGCTAAAGCTCTCCTCTGATGGGCCAGGAGCGGCACCTGACCGGCCAAACAAAGAAATTCAACGTCATTGACACAGTAAAGGAGAGCAGCACAAACTGTCTATTATTGAAAATTACAGCTTTAAAGAGTTTAGAATGAAGCAGAACACCAGATTTTGCAGTTGACTCGGCAGAAAAGAGTAAAGGAGAGGGGAACCTTGATGCCTCTGGGGTCTGAAGCTTCATCCTCGGGATCTGGACACGACTCCAGAGATTTATGAAGATGGTCGATGGCCTCGCAGGTGGCGTTCTTCACTGCCAGCAGGCGGTCATTCGTCATCCTGCCCCCATAATAAGGGTGCATTTGAAGATCTGCTGGGAAAAAGGAAGAAGAAGAAAAGTACTAATAAACACTTATTACTAATAAGTACTAATAAACACTTATTAGTCAACACTCACACTCCCCACACAAGATTCTAAGTATGGCTCACCTCCAAAGGTTTGAGCGTTTCCCTGGCTCAGTTGAATCCCCGTAGAGCTCCCAGAGGCTTGGTGCCGGACCAGCCCTGGTACTGGAGCGGAGGGGAGTAGGACGGTTCCGCCCGGCCTGCTGAATGGGTTGGCAACAGGTTGAGCAGAGCTCCTGGACTCCTCCACAGGTTCTGGAAGAGGTTTGACCGTCACGTTAGCAGTGAGACGACAAAAAACAGATTCAACAGATTTCAGATGAACTCTTCGAAACGATTGTTTTGTAACCACATGGCCAGGTAGCGATTTAAAAAAAGAAGTGGCAAAAGCTAGTGCGGTGGATTAGCATTGCTTGCCAACAACTGACGACATGATTTCCTTTACACCGGCTCCGCAGCGAAGATTTGCAATACTGTGTTTAGAAGGGTGAGGGGGCGGAGATATGACTCACCGGGCTGAGAAGCAGCAGCGAGGCTCAGAGACTCCAGCGCGTCCTCCAGCTCTTTAACCTGTAACCTCAGCCTCTCTCCTTTATCTGGCAGAGCCTCCACGTTCACCGAAGACAGAGTGGCCTACTCAGGAGAACACGGAAACACACAAATATGGGGCAAAAACTTAAAAAATTTTTTTTGAATGATATGCCACTGTTTTCCTGTTGAACTTTATTTTCATAGCTTGTGCATTTTAAATATCTTTATGCCGGTAAAAACCAACTATAGCGCACAAGGAAACTGAATATTCCAGAAAAATCTTCCACATGCAGATTTCCATGTGGAACTATTAATCTGGAAATTTCTTTTCCAGATGGTTGTCATGGAAAATTGCCAATTAGATGAATGTGTTTGGTGTCAAAGCATATTTTAAACCATAGAAATCACATACTTGTTTTCATCCACACTTGAAAGTTTTTTTGTTTGTCTTTTTACAGTGCAATGCTGCACTAATCCTTTACAATATCAAATAAATTAATTGTTAACGTTTGCATCAAATTGCAGCAGAGCCTTTGTTTAGTGGAACCACCAACCTTCTTCTGTTGAAGCTGGGCACTGAGCAGACAGTGCGTCCCCTTTGGGTCGCCCACCGGGGCGGCCGACTGAAACCCAGGAAAGCTGGTGATCGTCTTTTGGACTGCAGAAAGAGCCGGGGGAGTTTGGCGAGCCGCCGGTTTCACTGAAACCAAAACTACGTCGTCATCCTGCTCTTCTTGATGGGTCTCTGTTGCAATATCCGCTGAAACGGTACAATTCCCTCCTCTGGAAGACTGGCTGCTTCTGCCGGGGACAGATTTAGCAACACTCTTCTCCGCTGTGGGCTCATTTTGACTCGAGGAAGGGGTTTGACTATTAGTTGCTTCCTGTGGTATGTTTTTGTGTGCGTCGGGGCAAACTGGACTGGTTTTTCCTGACTCTCCCTCCTCTCCAGAACTTTTCCCAGCCTTGTCTTGCGTCCCAGCTGCTGTTCTATCAACGCCATCAGCTTTGGACTTGCTGCTTTCCTCGCTTGAAATCCTCTTCTTTACCTTCATTCCTGCTGGGAGCAGCTTACCTCGATACGTTTCAGGTGCGCTCACCTTTCTTTCCTCTCGCACTTCCACTCCTGTGGCTAAAGCCTCCATATTTTCCTTCTGGGAATGTTGTCTTTCTTCTGCGTTATAACTTGCTTTCTGAGTTTTCTTCTCCCCTTCTTTCTCTTCACACCCACCGCTCAGCATGCCTTTCCGCTCCGAAGTTTTGTCCGTCTTGTCGGGTGCCTTAAAGGGATTTCTGACACGTGGGAGGCACGATGGCTGCAGCTGGGAGTCAGTCAGAGGGGTTCTCCTTTCTTTTTCTTGCTGCAATTATTCATAAAATATATACTTAAATAAATATGATTGCAACAACATTAAACGTTTATGCATTCTAGGAGTTTTGAGGAAGCGAATGTCGACACAGTGAGCCTTACAGCAGTCCAGGGCACGTTTCCACACCATCTCTGACCTTCTCTTTTCCCGACAGCACATCTGTAGTAGAGCCTGGAGCAAATGAGGAACAGGTACAATGTACATAATGCCAATTTAAAGAATTACGAAAAATAATAATCAATAACTAATTGTTATTTTTCTAACTCAAATCCTTCTGCATCCTCACCGGTGGCTCTGCTGCTGTTGGCTGTAGCTGAGCGCCTGCAGCTCCACCACTGACTCTTCATGATGCAGACAGTGGGATGGAGGGACACTGGAGAAGGAGATGTGGAGGATTTAGATTGACAGCTGAATGTGACAAGTTAGTTTAAACGTGACAATTTTTAAATGTTTAAATCTCAATCGAAAAACAATTTTACAAAACTTAATGCAGTTCAATGGGCTTAAAAAACCCCAGACAATATTACAACAGATAATACAAAAAAATACAATCATGGTAATGGAGGCAGGTTTTTGATAAACTAGGCCTTTTTGTAATTAAAACAAATGTAATTAAAAACCAAAGAGTGTACTTTATTTTTTTACAGTACCTGTACTGTTATTATAACGAATTGTTAACAGAATAAGAACACATTTAAGACTTTAAAACGCTGGATACTTTCTTCATCACAAGAGCTCGCTGGTGAATTTGCTGACATACCTGGCCTGTTGGGTGAAATTACAGCCCTGCTTGTCAACGCAAATATAGAAGCTCTTGCCTTTATTTGGTCCCTCTTTCACGCCGGTTTTCAGCATACACACACTACCTGCGCGAGGACACAGACAGCGTTGTTTAGCTAATCTTACAACCGTTACCGAAAACGGAGAATAAGTTAGCAAGATAAGTATAAAATAAGTTTTTGTTGCATGACAACTTGTCACAAGTGTCTTATTAATAATAGCTCACCGTGTAAATCACATTTCACTCTTTCCATTGTCTCTGAAATCCTTCAGTTCACTTCGTAGAGTGACAACGTCTCGGAAGTTTGGTATTTTTGGATAGACCAATCACGCCACTCACATTTCACTTCCGGTTTGGACATTTAGACATAAAAGCTCACATGCGAGTTTAACATTTACTTTGTGTTTTGTTGGCTACTAAAACGCCTGAAATATTTTATTTAATGATGTAAATTCTAGCAAATAAACACACGTGTGTAAGTGCAACCGTTAATTAAATAATATCTGTATAAAAGCCATTATTTTGAAATGTGCAAATGTGGACCGTTGATGAAACCGGACATGTTAACCTTATTAAACTTCCAGAAAAACATGTTTCGTAAAATTTCTGTTGTTGAAGTGTTTCAAAATAACTCAACATACTAGAAAATATTTTTGTACATATAAATATATTTTTCAAAAGGGATTAAAACCTGCCCAAACGCATTTTTAAGACACTTGAACTACATTACCCACAATGCACCAACAGTCGTTCGCTCTCGCGGGCTTTGTTTTGATAATGGCGGCAGGATTCGAAATCTTTGTTTGCTTCATACGTATTACATATTCTTTTTCACATGCAAGACGTTCATCTTGCTTATAACAGGTAATTGCAAGTGTTCTTGGGCTGGCTAAAGGTGCCGTAAATGTGCGTGTTTGGACATTTTAGTAATAACCGTTAAAAACGTTGCGCGTGAAGTCAGACATGATACCAGCAGGTGTAAACAGGCCTTTTAACTGCTACGTCATTTCACTAAAATGTTCGCTATTCGCTTCCAGCACCGACATCAATTGTTCCCGTCACGTTCATGTTATGCCCTACTGCCTTGTATGCGATATGAGTTGAACTAACTTTTATTCATTCCACGACTTTTATACAGAAATGAATGTGCCGACTCGTTTTATCTGGAACTTGGATTCGCAGCCAGTGTGTTAGACGTCGTGTGCATTCATTATTAAATTAACCCCTAACCTGTCACCGTAATCTGTTTGTCAAATCCCGGATTAGCGAACGCTTGTTGAAGCATCCTGGTTTCGGCATGTCATCACCGTCCGAGCTTCAGTACTGCTCGGCGGACTTCCTGACCAAGTGGATGCCGAGCAGCACCAGAGCCGGGGTGATCCTCAGTCCAACCCCGGAGCTAGCGGGGTCGTTGCGGCACAACGCCGCCGCGGTGCCCGCTCCCCTGCGTCCGGATGATTCCTTCGTCTCCGATTTCGCTCCGCTGCCTGCCTCCACGGACAGCAGCTGCCTCGGTGCGGACGGATGGGGAGAGGGAACCGAGCCGGTCAGCTACCTGCGGCCTGCGCCACAGGGAGTCTCAGACGGACACGTCGAGAATTTGGGGGAGATAATGAGCAAAACCCGAGATCTACCTCTGATGATGAAGCTGGAAGAGGTGAGATCGTAAATCTGATACCGCATATTACTAGCTGTGTGGTTTAGGTGGAGGTGGAATCTCGTATCAGATTAGGATTAAACATGAAGATTCATCTTTGAATATAGAGTACATTAGAAACACATAAAACGTTCTAGTGGATGGATTCTTACTCGACAAATTCAGTGTGGATTTTCTCTCACTTAAATACAGAGAAATTTTAAATAGTTGCAGCCATTAATTACGCTTGCAAAAAAAGAGAGAGTAGGATTAGGAAAATCTAATCAATCTGGGATTACCCCTGTGTGCACACATGGGCGTTTGATGCACAGATACAGAGCTTTGAAGAAAGCGCAAGACTGGAGGTTTATGGAAATTGTCAAGTGGAAACAAAAGCTTATTTAAAATGTGATTCTTTTTGTTCCTAAAGGTAAAATAAAAAAATAAACACAGTGACATTTTGTTGTAGCGATTTTACTGACTCAAGTTAATTAACTGGATAAAATAAGTAAAGTCTACAGGAAGATCTGTATGGAGGAGCATCTGTGCTTCCAGGCAGATGAGAATGGTGAAATGATAAGAACAGCCTGAGAACCAAAGGGTTATTAATACCACATCCCCTGCTATTTTAGGCATCTCTCCCTTAAAAAGCTCTTCATGTTGACCAGGGCTTAAACTGCAAAGGAGGTGTTGAAGTAAGTAAATTCTCTTAACACGAGCTGGATTTAGTGGTGAGCCTGTGATCAAACATGTCTTGTTGAGTTCCCTCGAAACCAACTGGACAAAACCTCTTGGGAGACACGAGACGGCGTCATGATCGCTCCGCTTTCGTTTCAAACAGGAAAGCAGCCATTTCTACTTTTGCGAAAATGCCATATTTTTAGCAAAAGTATCTGATACCGATACATCGGTATAAGTCGAGTTTAGTCTATTTTTTTTATTTATTTTTTTCAAAACGTATCGGACCCATAGATAGAACTATGGGTCCGATACCATAATCCGCTGTCATGTGGCAGCGAATTGTCGAGAGAAGTAATACGCAAGGTGTGGTCAGGTTTATGCAATATTGGAAGTGTGTGGAAATATAAATAATATCGATTATTGGCCATCGCAGCAATATTGATATCGGCCAAAATTTTCATATCGGTTTGCCCTTCTCCATAACAGCTGTATTGTGATTTATAAGTTACTTATTGTTGTAAGGTGGCGTTATTTTAATAAAAGTATCGCTCCTTTCTTTTACAGGACTACCCCAAACAGCCAGTTTTGTCTTTCTCTTCATCATTGGGAAAGTATAGTATGTTTTTTTTTAAGACAGCAATAGGTGGAGGAGGGGCAGCGCTACATTTTCTATGCACCAGAACGAATGAGAACATTTTGATAAGCTGATGTTTTCTGTCGCATCTCATGAAAAGGAATTTTAGCTGTAGAAATTAGATGGCGGAGAACATTTTAAAATCTTACTTTTCCCATGATGCCTGGTCTCATGTGAGTTGTGCTGTCTGTGTAATTATGCGTGCATTCCTGCAGCTGAGAAAATGGCAGCAGCACATGCACGAGCAGCTGAAAGCCCACCAGCTGGAGGAGCTGCTGTGTTTGGAGGAGCAGCAGCACAGAGTGCTCGGGATCGGGGACGCACCTCGGATCTGCACCGAAGGTTAGAAAAAGAAGCTTCTTAAATTGCTTTGATGAATCTTTTTTATTATTTTTTTTTTACTGTAAATAAAAAATATGCATACTCTATTTTATGATCCATAGAAAATCCAGGGCTGCCAGGAGCTCAATGGAGAAAAGACACAGTCCAACGCAGCCCTGACAGGAACTGCGGCCTGCGGCCGGAGCTGCAGCTCCATGACCAGCAGGAGCATGAAGACGATGAGGGTAAAATATATTTGGTTTTAGACAGAAAATAATTTTTAAAAATCTTCTTCATGTCACTTTGAGATGAATTTTTGTAAATTATGTATGTCAGACAATTTTACTCTTCGTAATTCCTGCAGGCATGTGGGACTCCGACAAAGAGAATCCGAAGCCGAGTTTAGAGTCAGACGATGCATTCATGCAGCCGGACACCAACAGCAGGCAACAGGAAAATGACTTGCATGACAGGTAAACACATCTTATATTTGAATCAATGTTAAAAAAATGTCAATATCTCCTCAATTAAACAGGCAGCAAATACATTTCAACATGTCTCTATTATACTTGTTCTTTCAAATGAGCAGAATTTCTAATGATTATCCAACTGTTTGCCCTTCATGGCTTTTCTCCAGACCCATAAAACCAGGTATTGGGGGGCAGAAGAAAACCTTTGAGGAGCTTCTGGAGGAGCAGCTGAGGCTGGAGGAGCAGAGGTTGAAGTCTGCCCGGCAACAGCCTGTAAGAGAATAAACATCTGAAGTTTACGATGCAAATGGATGTTTAAGTAGTTTCCAGGTCTTAGTTTATTTCGTTTTACATCTGTCAATATGAAGTATTAAACTTTAGAAAAATAGAATGTTTTTAATGCAGGATTAAAAAACCTACCCATTTATTCAAAAGAATAAAAATAATTTAAAATTAACATGTTTTTTATTATATTTCAATATAACAAATAATTCTTAAAATAAGTAAATACATGTACAAAATATAAAATAATGCCCAAGAACATAAAATAAAAATACATAAGATAAAAAAATATTTATATATATTTATAATTTTTGTATTTATGTCTGAACAAAGCCTTAAAAATCAGTAATTTGAATTGAGTAAAATCTGAATTTTGACCTGGAACCATGTTTGTAGTTTTTTTCATTTTATTCAAGTGCTGATATTTTAGGCTTTAGAGTTGTTGCAGATGTTTTTTACATTCCTTCAACCTTTTGTATTCCGATCTGATCAGAAGCCAGCCAGGCCTGAAACCGCGTTTCCTCCCAAGCGGCCCTTTCTGAAACGAGGCCAGGGCCTCTCCAGATTCACCAGCAGCTCCAAGGCTTCTTCATGGCAGAAAGCCAAGGACAAGAAAGAGCAGAAACCACAGGCCATCATCCGCAGCAACTCTGCGCCCGGATCCATCCTGAAGGGCAGCTCCAGCACCGGCCCGCCACTTCCCGTCCAACGCAAAACCGCCATACTCAACAAGGAGAACCGAGGAAGGGGGCTGCGTTCGCCGCTGCAGGACGTCAAGGCTGAGGGCGGGGCCGCGCGGACAACCAGGGTCCTGGGGAGTCATCAGAGACAGAACACCAGACCTGCTACCAGTCAGAGTGCACCGGAACCCAGACCGGTAAAGCATCTGCTGGGGCCGGAGAAGGAATATAGTACAGGTGTCCCAGTCCAGGTCGTGAGGAACACCGGTCCCAATCTGCAGCCGAATCCTGTGATCAAACAGGTGGGGTTGTCAGGCGATGCCGGGAAAGAGAAGAATTGTGTTTCTAAAGCGCAGTCGGCCGGAGCGGGAGGTGGAGGCAGACTTCCTCAGGATTCCTTCGAGCTGTCGTTCCAGGAGAAGCTGCAGCGGTGGGAGTGCAACCGGCAGCTGGAGAGCATGGAGCTGGGAGAGTTTGAGCTGCTGGAGCAAGCGGCCGAGGAGCTGTCCTTCTCATCCAACTCCTCCTTCGTCATGAAGGTGAGGAATTCATGTCCAGTATCAAAATCTGACGGTAAAACCTTAACTAAGCTCTAACCTAAGGAGAAAACTTCACTTCCACTGTGATCAAAACCATCCAAAGTGAATTGAAGTGACTCTGTTCTTAATTACCCAACTAGATTTTTTTTTTCATTTGCTCTGCAGGTTCTTTGCTTGGACCAGCAGAAAAGGCACTCTGCCATTGGGCTCCACCACCAGAGGCGACTCTCCTCCACCCCAATCAAGTCGGCATCAGGAAGCGAACCTCAGAAGGGCGGCGGTGTCCGGTTCACCGACGGGTCGGAGCGTGACGGGATTTCTCTGGAGTCAGTAGCATCTGAGGGGAACATGAGAGGCAATGCGCTCGAGACTGAAGTAACCGAGCGAGGACTTGAATCTGAGGAGCCGCACAACGACAAGATTTCTGATTTTGGAGGCAAAGAAATCACTGTTTGTTTTTCAGCACCTTCTAACCCCGCTTATGACAAGAGGTCTTACCAGGACGAGGAGAGTCCCGGAGACGAAGTGGAGGAAGACGATGAAGGCGAGGAGAGCGACAGCGTCGCCAGCAACGCCGACGGTTCCACTCTGATTGAGGACGGACGCGACGGGCAGAGGGAGGTCATATTTGACGATGACGACACTTGGAATGACCTGGACGATACGGCCGTCACAGAGGAAAGCGACAGTCGGGGGATCAGTCCGGTTCCCAAGCCGACAGCCGGCACAGTTTCCCCACAGGAGAAGGCGATGCTGAGGAAAGTAGCGGTGAGCAGAGCTGTGGAGCTGGATGAAGGCCCGGAGACCGAACTCGCACCAGCTTCCCAACTCATGACCAGACTGTTCCCCTCGTTAAAGCCCAAAGCTCAGAGCGCACCTCCACCTGCTCCACCTGCTCCACCTGCTGCATCTGAGAACAGGAAACAGGACGAGACAGGTCAGACAACACTTCCATCCTTAAAGGGGCAGCATTATGTGAGATCAACATTTTTTTTAGCTGTACTTCATGTTGTAATGTTACTCCCTTATCAAAACATACGGGAGTGTTGCTTTGATCCTTCACACTAGCCAACAGCAAACAGCTGGAGGAAGTGCGAGTCTGCTGAGCTCATCATAGACGCTGCTCCTCAGTGTATAAACATCATCAAAGGGTTAATAGAGGAGATATGTGATGACTTCCTGAAGGCGGAGTTTAAGAAAGAGCAGAAGATTTTTAAAGAGACAGAGACCCAATTTCAAGGCAATAAATTACAAAGTAAAATTTCACATATACAACGACTGAAGGTAACAATTTCTTGATTGTGCTGGAAAACACATAGTACTGCCCCCTTAAGATTCTGTGATTGAACTTTTCCAGAACTCAGTTTAGGCAAAAGCTAATGAATTTCTGTGATGTGTTTTTTGATTTTTATTTTTCTGTGTGCGCTTGTTTTTATCTGCAGCCCAGCAGGTCCAATCCAGACAGCTCAGAGAGAGGCTGGCTGAGCTGGAGATGGAGATAGAGAGGTTCAAGAAAGAGAACGCTGCACTGACCAAGCTCAGGCAGGAGAACGAGAGAAGACAGGAAGACCTCAGGTGAGGCTGGAAGGAAGTAAGACTTTCAAAGGCTTTTAAAGAAAAGGCAAAATAACATTTGTTGTTTTTTTGTTTGTTTGTTTTTTTGGAGAAGAATCGTTTCGTCCTCTGGTTTCTTCAAGAGTTGCCTCTGTATGTTGCAGGAAAGAGCGTTTGATGTTCGAGCAAACAAAAGCCGAAGAGCTGGCCAATTTCGAGGAGCACAAGAGGGAGGAGAACAGGAAACTGCAGAAAGAGCGCAAACTGTTTGAGAAGCACATGTCGGCGGCCAGAGCCATCCCTGACAAAAAGGAACGGGAGGAAATCCAGGTTCATGTCCTGCATTTAAATGCTTTTGTGTCTTTACTCCTAAATATTTCACTAAATAAACTTGTGGGATTATTGTGGTAACAATGAAACTATTACTTCTTTTAGAGCGTTCATAGAGCCACAAACAAATATTGTTCTTGAAAAACATTCCCATTCATTTTTGTTGAATTCACTATTTCTTCGTGTTCTTGTGGAAAAGCAGCAAAACACCCACTGTGCTGTCGGTTTAACTTTTTTTTTTAACAGTCATTAATTGAAATTTATAATGACAACGATGAACCAAAACGTTCACGATAAATGCCCACCACCGCGCCTCCTGTGACGTTTCCTCCTTTCCCAATAGTTGCTGAAGCAGCAGCTGAGCTCCCAGCAGGAGGAGCTAAAGAGGAGGGAGAGCCGCTGGGCCTCCACACACAGCCGCCTGCGGCAGCAGATCGACTCCCTCCACCAGGAGAACGGCGCTCTGCGGGACGAGGTGCACGCCTCGCGCTTAAAGCCGACATCCGGTTTGTCTCGATAGATCCCGTAATCGGTTCATTCAACGGCCGCGCGCTTTCTGACTTCTGATCTTAAGATTCGAACGCTGGAGAAGCTGCGCCTCAGTGCCTGGAAGAAAAGCGCCGCCTCTGCAGAGAAAGGCGTCCAAACGAAGGACGGACCCAGAGCCTCGGACAGCAGCGTGGCTAAGGGAGTGACGTTTGCGGTAAGCTTGACCATTTCTGACTTTGATGTTGTTAATCTTTGCAAAAAGCCAGAGAAAATACTTTACTCACGTGGACACGTCCTGTTCAGACTCCTCTGGACTCTAGGGGAAGCAGCTCCAGCCCTCCGCTCAGCTCAGCAGGAAGGAGCCTGAAGGATAACAGCCAAGCAGCCGCAGGTAGAAACAAGAGCTTCAGAGGGTTTATAGTCTTGGAAAATATTTACACTCCAGCAGATTTAACATCCCAGGTTCTGCGACAGGATCCCAGGTACTGTCCTGATCTGTCAAACTCAGACTGTCCTGATCTGTCAAACTCAGATCAGGACAGTCAAACTCATTTTTATTTTGGGCCACATTGAGATCATGAATGTTCTCAAAGGAGCCGCTTGTTCCAGAATGTATTGATAAAACTTTTCCTAGACTGTGAAAATATGAACAGGTAGCACTCTTATTCAATAAGTACTGTTTAAAGTTAAATGATAAATAGATTTTCACTTTGATCAGTCCAGCTTGGATTTTACAATTGTTTTTTTTTTTTTTCAAAAAAAAAAAAATCATTGATTTTGTGGTGCTAATGTATTAATACTAGCAATATTAGCACTTATGTACATGTCACTTATGGTAAATGTACTCGTCGCCATATCAACGCTGACTTGACATCAAAAAAGGCTGGGGCAGCCGGGTGGAAGAAAGGAATGCTGCCACCTACAGGTGGGAGTTACCAATCACCTAAACCCAAAATCCATTTATTTATTTTTTTTGATGATCATTTTTGTGGAAAATTTGAAATAAGCTCACAATTATGCAAAGGCGTGAAAAACGGTGGCAGTCTGTTGAGTTTGCATGACTTTCTGTGAAAAAGCGCTTTGATTTAAGCGCTGAGCAATATTTTAGACAAAATCCTCTCCCCCTGGTTCTATTAGTCGTGTGTGTGTGTGTGTGTGTGTGTCATCTCTGCTGGATAACGGTATATTTTCAGTTGGCACAATCGCTCTCAGTCTGTCCTTAGCATGACTCAGCTTCACTTGAAGGTGTGTGTTCTGCAGTAGGAGAGTTTTAATCGGATTCTACAAGCTTTACAAAGTTAAAGCCCATCGTTTGCGTAACATTGCTTAAGGTGGACGGTGGAGTAATTTCGTTTGAGTGCAAAGTAAAAACCCTGGGACATTTGAAAAAGTTGTTAATATGCACAATTAAAAAGTAGGTCTTTATGAGGTTTAAACGTATAAATTAAAGCATTTTTAAATCCTGGAATATGAACAAATAGGAAGAAAAACAGTCTTCAGGGTAATTAGAAATCACAGACACAAACATATTCTCAGATGAAACATGTTCGTCTCTCGTCGATGTTTAAAGTACACAACCTCAAGCCGTTTACGGCGGCAGTCGAAATGATGTTTGTTGTTCTTCCTGCTCTGCGGTCGTCAGCAGGGATGAAAAGCAGCCTGAGGAGGTCGGTGGGTTCTCTGTCGTCCTCTTCGACGTTTTCTGGAAGAAAGACGGAAGAAAAGCCAAGACCCACAAGCAGGAGCCAGGAAAGAGCATCCAACCAGAAACCAGAGCATTCACACTCTCCAGTAAGAGCTGCCATTAGAGCTGTTAATGTGTTAGAGTGAACATCCAGATAAAACTTTACCTCTGATATCAAAATCCTTTTTGTATGTTTAAGTTTATTGAACGCTCCAAGTTACATATAGCAATACAGCAATACCTTAAGGATATTTTTGTATTTTTTCACCCGAGCCTCTGGTGTGTGTGTTTGCAGAGAATAGATCTCAAGCCAGAGCGACCAGAAAGCTGCGAGTCCCGTGATCCAGAACTGCCTGGGGAGATCATCACACACCCTGACGGCAAGGTGAGAAAACCTGCCAGGCAAAACATGATTGAAATGGAAAATGTTAGACAAAAAAACAAACAAACATGCATCCCCTGTAAAAGCTTTATGTGGTGATGAAGGGCTCCTCAACCACATCACAGGAGGTAAAGGTATGCAGACGGACATTCAATAAAGTAACTGACTGCTTCTCTAGTTGCTTCGAGACGTACTGACGGATTATGAAATTGCTGGGACAGTTTAAAGATACATAAACCATTACAGTCAGTTGATTAAATGGGTGCGTCTTTGTCCTGTGAGATTTACTGAAACGTCTCCGCGCCGCTTTCAGGTGGAGAAGGTTCTGGCCGGCGGCGATCGCGTCATCGTCTTTCCCAACGGCACGAGAAAAGAAGTTTCAGCAGACGGGCTTTCGGCCAAGGTCACCTTCTTCAACGGAGACACGAAACAAATCACAGCCGATCAGAGAGTGGTGAGAGTTTCTGAACGCGTTGAGTAAACCTGACTGACATTTAGGGAGCCCTGATGGATTCCATTTTAAATATTTAGAGGTTAACGAATGTGAAGTTTGCTATAGGGTGAACAGATGTGTTAATCGCCTCCTATCTGCTTCTTGCAACCAGATCTACTACTACGCTGAGGCTCAGACCACACACATCACGTATCCTGACGGTATGGAAGTGCTACACTTTCCCAACAACCAGACAGGTGAGAGCAGACATGCTTTTTATGTAGCCCTCTAAGTAGGAGTGGACCGATTTATCGGTCAGCTGATTTGTTACATGTGAAGCTGATCTCGTCCACCGATCTTATCTAGCTTGGGAAAGGTCCAAGTCAGCCACTGTCCTCTTTTGCTCTCCCTTCGCACATGCTCCATTCGAGCAATAATCTCAACTGAGTCACACCTGTGACATATCAGACGATCAATCAGAGGCCGTACAGCATGACGTCATGGGAAGATCCGTTCCTCTTTTCTTCTCACATGGGGTTCGCTTTGTATGGCACCGGCCTTTTGGGTTTCTGGGTCTTTTCACTGTCGACAGCCAGAGTCTCTCCCTCCTAGGGCTGCGACCGATCATTCACATTTTTATTATAATTTCAAATTATTTCCAAATTAGTACCACAACCACTTATTTCTACTGCAAAAAAAGAAAAAAAAAATTACAAAACAATTGTAAAATCCTGGAGGGACTGGAAAGATGTTCAATAATTAATTTTAAGAATTCATTGATATTTTAACTGAACAGGTTTTGTCAATACATTCTGGCACAACCTGCCCTTTAGGAGCTTTTATAATCTTGATTTGGATCAAAAGCAAAATGAGTTCAGACTTTCAGTGGACACCCTGTGTAATCTGAAGTCATTGCAACTCAAAGTGCATCACAGACAGTCATCAGATTTATTCATTTATGTCTCATTAAAACTTAGAAAATGAGAAAGAACATTTTTGTTGTAATAAGCAATAAATTGGCACCAAAAATCATTTTAAAAAACCCACAACTTATTTTCTTTATGCAGACTGTCCAAATTTATTCTCATTCCAGAGAAACATTTTCCAGACGGCCGCAAAGAAATCACCTTCCCAGATCAGACGGTGAAGAATCTGTTTCTTGATGGCAGAGAGGAAAGCGTGCTGACAGACGGGACCATCATCCAGGTCAACCCGTAAGTTCACTGATGATACTTCAAACATTGTGGTTAAAAACTGTTGTCAAACTACTGAGGTAAAAGATAGTCTGACATTTTTTAAACTTTAAACTCGATGTTTTTTCAGCATTCAATTCAGTACTAAAAAAAAAAAAAAACTTATGTGTCTCCGTCCTTAAAGAGCAACCAGCTGAAACCGTTCAGTTTGTTGGTTACAATCTCACCCAATCATAGTGATCTTGTTCCACCACTGGAGATTTCCACTAAGCTGTCGGTTCTGTTTGCATTAGAGACGGAACCAAAGAGATCCACTTCAACACAGGCCAGAAGGAAATACACACGGCTGAATACAAGAGGCGGGAGTATCCAGACGGCACAGTGAAGACCGTTTACGCCGACGGCAGGCAAGAAACTCACTACCCCACAGGGCGGCTTAGGGTCAAGGACAAAGATGGAAACGTCGTGCTGGACAACCTGGTATAACTCGCCGCACTGAACCAGCATTTGCTGTTTTAAAAGATGGAACTGAGAGCTGCTTAGTTTCATTGAGTGCCTCCTCGTCTTTAAAGCATTACAACAAAATACTAGGTAAAAGTTTAACACTTACATGGATTTTGTTTTATATATGTGTAACATTGAATATTTATTTTGTAGAAGGATGTAGCATTTTTTAAATAAATTTTATTTTTTTATTGAAGAACTTTCATGTTTCTCAAGTATGAAAACATTGATGTGTATTAAAAGAAAACTCGCAGCAGGCATCAAGTTGGCACTTGGGAACTTTTAATGTGTAGCTCAACAGAAAAAACAACCAGAAAACCCAAATGGTCATAAAAACATTGGCTGTTAAAACTCAACAGTCAAACATGAATTAAATAACTGCTCAACAGACAACAGATTGATGCAACTTATGTTTTCCTCCCAACAAGTAAAACGTAAGAGCAGTATTAATAAAACGATATCTGAAGCCCAAAACAATGGGAACAAGAACACCTGGAAAACAGAGATGCATTGTTCATGAAAGCATTAAAGAGTTCATTTTAATTGCTGAGAACTGGAAGCTCACCTGTGAGTTTTAGTCGAGCTCAGCCAATCCGCTGTTCACCAGAGGCAGGTGGACCAGCTCTCTGTCCTCGTTGTACAGCTGAACTTTGAGCTCTGGCTCTCGTGACTGAACCAAGAAAAATGAACAACTACTACCTGGATTTATTGCAGTTGACACATTTCTGCTTCCTCTTCGTTAGAGGCCGCCACGTTACTTACAACAACAGTCGCTGTGATGTTGTTGTGCAGCAAGTCTGTCATTTCCATCACAGCCTTGACGCTCCACGCAGGGCAGTACGGCAGGACGTCTCCGCGCCGCTCCACGCTCGGAGCCTTGAAGCCAGCGACTTTGACTTTTATTGCGCGTGTCGGAAACAGCAGCAGCTCAGACGGCATCTGTCGCAGCCTGGCGGGAAGACGAGATTGATCTTGGATCATTTGAATTTAGAAATGAGTTTCCCTCAGGGCAAATAATTTGTTCCACCTTTCCTCAAAAATCTGCACACCACTCAAAATGGTCACTGAATCTCATGTGGAAGATATTTTCTGCCAGGCCAAAGAAAAGGCCGACTTTAACTTCAATTACAGCACAAAGTTGCTGCGGCATTGTTTCGATGAGGTGATGTCACAAGATTCATTTGCATCCAGTGTCACACCAAATTTTTTCACTGACTTCACATGTGAAGAGAGCAGCTGGTTAAACTGGAGTTTTGCTTTGCAGTTTCAACCGAAATTTAAGACTTTTAAAGACCACTGCGCATAAAATTTAAGACCTAAATCGAGACAGAAATGGACGGGTTAGCAACAGAAGAGAGCTGATGGTTAAGGCAAACATTATTTAACCAACTGGAGATAACCTTGCACTCACCAATGATGGACGTAAAAAAGCTAGCTAGCTCTACGTTTGCTACAAGACATCTGTACTTAAACAGAAAAGTCTACAAATACACAAGATTACAACAAAACACAAGACCTAACATGAATGTATTTAGGACCTACTTTAAAAAAATTTAATTAAGACGTTTTAAATTTAGGTACATGAGTTTAAAACTCTTTAAGGATGTGTAAATGAACAGGGCTTGTTTCAATTTTGACTGATATATTTGATTCCCCTCAGTTTATGTCGTCCATATCAAATTGTTGTTGCACCACATAGAATTTTATCTTGGACTCAGAAAACTTGTTGCATTTCAGTGGAACATTTAAAAGAAATGTTATGGCACCGTGCAAAATTCATACTTGCTGGTTGGCAGAGAGTCGTCGGATCCGAAATCTACATGTTGGACCAAGATCATGAGAGGCTCTATGCTGGTGAACTTCATCAGCCGGGCCCGGTAGTACTTGCCATCGCTGTACTCTGCCAAACACGGACCACCTGAAAACCAAATGTATGTTGTATTTAAATGAAGTACAACGTGTCGGTACCAACAGGAGAGGAGTGACACCACATAGGCCACCTGTAGATGGATTTGAATGACGATCTGCTAATGCAGAAGACAAACAGATTTCAAACTATAAAAACAAACACTGCACTGCGTTCGCCTGCCTATTTACGCGTTACTGACTTGGAATGTTTCAGGCTGCAGACTGTAATTAGTCCCCAGTAGACATAATTTATTACAGGAAAAAAAAAGCATTTTTAATATACTACTAGTCCCACAAGTATAATAATATCTTTAGTGATCAACCATAACCATGTATCCTGAATGGTGACGTTATTGATTTCTCTAAATCTCTAATTTCACACAAAAACGTGCAGGGAGATAAATATTAAATGACAAGTCGGTCCTTCCACAACAGAGCCTTTCAGAAGTGGGCTGAATGCTCTACACGTTTTCAGTAAGACCGACGTTTTTATGACATAAAAATTATAGTGTTTGGGGGGAAAAGTCATGTTGCACACCCCTAAGGTAATATATTTGATCTTAACATACAAATATGATTGAAGTCCATGATTTCAAGATGGCAAGAAGAAAAAGCTTCTCCACAAAGACGCCTGATAAGAAACTTCTGATTCCTCCTCATAAACAAGTAGGGAACTCTAGAGAAACATTACCATATGGAAAGCTGGTCAGTCGTGGCAAAGAGGTGACGTTTGCATTGATTCTAGTCAAAGCATCGTCCAGAGAATCGGCCATCATCTCTGAACCAGCCGTGTCCTTCAGGGGCCACAGGAACAGCTGCAAGACGAGGAAGGTCAAACTCTTAACAAACTACTTACCAGCTTTAATCAGCAACAACCACCATATTTCTTTAAAAAGTATGCACTCTTATTAAAGGGCCGGTGTCCTGCAACTTTTATTCTTCAACACGCCGGAGTAAAATGATCATGACAGCTTACTGAGGAGCTGGTTCAACCATTTGATTGAGCTGTGTTGGACCTGAGTTGCAGCCAAAAGTTACAGAACACCAGAGTTGAAGACCCCAGATGTTCGGTATTCCTACACTTTTGATGTGACAGTGAAGCTAGCAGACAACCTCATTGGGGGTCCATAAATGTGTGACCCTGACTTCAAAGCGTTCTCCCTCTAGTGGCAGGTTGGGGCTAACAAAGGACCCCAACACTGGCTCTTCCGGGCCCAATAGACTCTGAAAGGAATCAAACGGAACAGAAAAGATTTTTCATATCCTACCAAATAATTTTATGCGATATAATTTGCCCAAAACCTTATATAAGTCTACAGCCAGGGCAAGTTAAAGGAGCTGTTGTTGTTAATTGTAGGTCCAAACCTCAGTGCTGATATCCCAGACATCCAGCAGGGCGGCAGTAGGCGTCGCTGCCACACTCTGCAGACCAGCACAAATATCGCTAGGCAACAGAAGGTGAAGTTTGCTTTCGAAAAATCAAAACACAAAGCATCATGGAGGAAGACCTTTCTTGTTGAGAGAGCGCCGTCCATGGAGGCGTGCTCGTTGTGACACAGAATCCTGCTGAGACTCATCCCATCCAGGAAGATCTCCACGGTGACGGCTCCCCGGGGCTCAGCCGGCAGCGCCTGGCGAATAAACGCACACTGGATTTGACACGCGACTCTAACGTCACCACAAAGGATGCCAGGGAGGACGGCACAATATTTCCATTACGTCATATTATAAATATTCCGCGTTTTCTTTCTCGCCGTCTTTTACTTCATCATTCATCCTTTGTGAGCGTCAGAATCGCAGCGAC
Organism: Poeciliopsis prolifica; assembly: GCF_027474105.1. Lineage (NCBI taxonomy): Eukaryota > Metazoa > Chordata > Actinopteri > Cyprinodontiformes > Poeciliidae > Poeciliopsis > Poeciliopsis prolifica. Next base: position 1,745,684 of record NW_026562382.1, read on the forward strand.
TGATATCACACGAAGCCTGTCACCACGAGCAATTTAATCAATTAAAATAAGCTCAATAATGTCCGTTCAGATGATCCATATTTTGTGAAGGGCGACTTTGCTTACAGAGACTTCATAGTCAGTTCCTTGTAGTTTTTATTTCAGGTTTATTTATTATTATTATTAGGGGTATTTCAAATATCTTCCAGGTCCAGGGTTAAATGTTCTTTATGAAATTAAAAGTTTGAGAGAGAAAAACTTAAAATGGTCTCAAAACAACAATTTATCGGCCACTAAAAATTGTAATGGTGGCAGGCCTACATACCCTAAGTTTACCCAACTAAGGCAATATACTATTGGGATTTGCAGGCACAACAAATACGGATCACAAAAAGTCCTTTTCAATTGTATCCTCAGACAAGTTGATATTATAATATTTTGCATATTATTCCAAAGTGTGACTTTACCACAACTTGCATGTTCACGGATCGGTTCAGTAACACCTCCCTCATCAAGGCCACTCCGTCCCGTTGCCATTTCCCACCGACCTAACGGTCCAAACGTGAAACGGCCGGAGTAAACAAAGTGAAACACAACAAAGCAAAAAAACAAAACGAGAGGCGTTCTTACAGGGTTGATGCCAAAGAGCTGGCAGGGCATGCAGAGCTGAGGAACCTCCACGCACAGTAGCATGGGATACACATGAACCACTGGGATGTTCTCAACCAGACCGTAGTCCACGTATTGGACCTGATGACACAACATCATGAAACTTGGTCGAACTTCACTGTAAAAAGCCGTTAAGTTAGAGAAACTCATTATAAGGGAAATGAATGGAGGTTTGATGGCTTAATGAATCCATCGGTTCCATCCACTCAGTCACATCCACACTTAAGGTTTCATCCATCTGTGTTTAGGAATGCACTGAACATTGAAGGGCATTTTCTTTTTCTGCTGATATAACAGCAGTCACTATACAACTGAAATTTATAAAACTAATGTAATTAGTTAGAAACGGCATAAAAAATAAATAAAATCCATCTGAAAACGTTTCTCTCCTAAAAGTAAGAGAAATTAGAATCCTCTAAAAATCAGTCATTTTCAACACAGTGGTGTTTTCAGTCCTGCATAGTGACATTGCTAAATACAAGGTTTGAAGTTTTGCTTATGCAGTAAATAATAAAGTTAAATAAAGTTTCTGCGCTACATCTCACTGTTGCAGGGGAGATGCAGATGTTGATTTCCAGAGACGTTTATTAAGACGATTTATGATTTTTACTACTTAAAAGAAGGCGTCACAGGGTCCTCTCACAGAGCGGGACCCTTTGCCTAAAATTGAAGTAAATCAGCCAATAGATTTGTTTGGGACATTCACTTGTTGTTCGTAATTAGAAAAAGACAATTACCTTTGCAATTGCTGTCAATTACAAAGGTTTATCCAATATTTCACTTATCTGTCGTAATTGTCCATTGTTTGTGGTTTGATGCTCAAAATAAGTTGCCGGCTATTAAAGCCACTTTAAACGGTTCATAGTAATCATCCAACTTAACTCATTCCCACAGTTCGACCTGACCTTAACGTGACCTCCCAGCAGCTCCAGCAGCTGTCCTCGGTACCACAGCATGTCGGGTCCGATGACGGCACAGCCCTGGACCGACTTCCAGGTGTAGGGCTTCTGTCTGGGTAACGTCTTGATGCTCTTCTGAATCCCTTCCTTCAGTTGTTCAAGCTGATACTCTGAGAAAAACATACACAGTCAAGATAACTAAATACAAAATGTGAGTATATTAAAGCTCCTGCTCCGTCTCATATACATGCAGTTCGGGTATTCCACACAGCTCTTTAGTTTACCTCCACTCTGTGTTCTGGCATAAATGACACCATCGTCTCCAATAGCAGAGACATTGATGAGGATGTGACCAAGACACGGCAGCTCTGGAGGGTTATACATTGAAGTCTTCACCTGCACATACAAGCACACACACACGACCGTCCCCTGCTCTTTAGCTTCTTATCTACATTTTATTCTCTACCTGGAATAAAACCTGGAAATATGAAAAACTTGAGCATAAATTAAAAGAAAATAACAGAAGCCAGCTATTGTAGAGTGAGTTTCTCACTAATTAGTCACCTTTTCAGCTGTTATAATTGAGCGAGGGAACGGCTTTGGAGGGATGGAAGCAGATTGAGTGGAAGGGAAAGGAGAAACAGATGGAAGGAAGTTGCTTTTTTCTTTTTCACAACTTTCAGGGTCTATAGCTGGAGACTCTGTGTCAGTTTCGTTGGGCTTTTGGACAGCTGCAGCCCTGCAACAACAACAAAAAGCAGGAATACCCTCAAGATTAAAACCACAGCAAAGCAGACAAGCAGTCAGGTCTTTCTAAAACTGAGATAGATGTATTTGGAATTTTGCTATTCATGACGACACACAGACTTTGACTTTCTTTCCCGGAACGCGAGGCCTTCGTCGACCAGGAAGTCGGCGATGCTGATGTACTCTCCCATTCTGTTGGAGCAGGACAACGTGACGGGCAACGGCTGCTCGTCTGCCTCCTCCTAAACGAGCACAAATGAGGCCATTACATACGACCGGACGGCGTCTGATGGAGAGACGCAAAGTCGCCCGTTTCCACAGCAAGAATTAAAAACACCTTGATTGTCATCAAAGCTGAAGCTCCTGTCAGGTAGTAGGAGATCAGGTCACAGGCTGTATCCGTCCAGGTTGATCGGCCGCCTGTTGGCCTAGAGGACAAACAGATTCAGCACGTCTCAATGTCAGGAGACAAAATACACACATTTTATTCTAAATCTCAGGAACATCTAATATTCATTAGTTCTATTGCAATTGTCAAAATTGATATAAGTGCCTTTAAAAATATAATTAAACTTTTGGTGCATGTTACACCGTATTTTGTCCAAAGGGTAAGGTATGTTTTTTATTGTCCCGGTTTTTTTCTTTACATCGGCAATATTTATCTCTCCTGCACCTTCCTTTAAAACAAACAATTGATTTTCCTCAGTTCAGGATTCAAACTCATTTTGTCTTCCTGCCACACATTCAGAGACTCCGCCTTTCAGAGTTAAATATGAATGTGGATACGGCAAAAACAGAAAAAGGAAGGGAGGAAGGATACAAGTGAGGACAACATATGTTTGGCAAGAATTAAGAAAGGAGGGAAGGTAGGAGGCCAAAAGGAAAGGAGGGAAGTAGGACACAAAAACAAGGGAAGGGAGAGGGAAGTGATATAGGACACAGAAACAAATCGAAGCAAACACACACAGAAGGATGGAATGGTCACAAGAAAGAAGAGATAGTAAGTAGGAGATAATGGAATGAAGAACAGAAAAGGTAAGAGATATAATGACAGAACACTGGAAGAAAAGAGAAAATAGTGAGAACACAGAGAAATAGGGAAGAACATGAGGAAAAGACTCATGATATACAGAGCAGAAACAATAAACTGAAGGACATGTAGTAGAATAATATGTCGCTATGATCATTTGAGATGTTAGCATAACCAACCGGATGTCATTCACAGTACACTCTATTGCCAGGGAGCCGATCAAAAAGGATGGAAGCGGGTACAGGTTACTGACGTGGATCTTCACTTTGTTGCCATGGTCACACCGTCTGACCTGGAGAGAGACAGTCGTCATCATTTAACGCCGCCACTAAAGTATTTCAAAAACTCTACTGGGGAATCCTGACACAAAGTTTAGGTCAAAAAGTCACCCATTTGTCACACTGACACCATTCTTCGATGGCAAAGAAGAAAGTAACCAACTAATTTAAATGTACTCTTTAAAATCACAGTTTGTTTCAGTTCTTGTTTTTAAAAATCCCTACCAGCTGTATGCTGCTGTGTTGGTAAAAACTTAAAATAATAAACTAAATGCTCCAAAAACGTTGCTTCTCACTGCTCCAGGAAGTGTGTAAACCTTTTAATAACAGTGTCTCCGACACTCTCCAAGTACCCTAAAAGTTTTCTGAGATGTATTCACATGTTGCTGCGACATCTTAACAAACCTGTCGACAGTTCTGCAGTGAAACAGCTGCAGTACACTGATGTCAGAGACAAAAGTTTGTAGCGTGTAAATACTTCTGCAGTGTGGTTTGATGTGACGTCGCTGCAGATCCGGCCTCTCTCCCAGACTCCGTTAATGTTGGCAGCGCAGTACATGTCCGCCTTCCACACAACGTCTTGCGGCTCCATTAGGGCACACTCTTGCTTCACCAGTTCGCATATCCTACACAAACATTACAACAAACCCACGTCATTTACTTCAACAGCAAGTTGCTTGTGACAGGTTTATGGATGTCCTGAACTTAAACATTCAGGGTTGGACAAGCAGCTGTAGCTTTGCTTTCTAAATCTGTCGTTGGGATGTTTGCTGGTGAATTGGGTTATTTTACAAACACAAAGTAATTTGGATCTTGTAGATTTAGACATCCTGTGAAACACAAGTTAGTCATGGATGGTCACCTTTTGAGCTGAGGGTCAGAATCGGTGAGTCGGACGTAGAAGCTGCTTGGTGAGTTGACGTGAGTGACCATGACTTTGAGATCTTTGCGCTGATCTGGTAGTTTCAACTGCGGCTGCAGCTCCACAGGGTCGTCGTTTTGCTCCTCTATAGTGACGCGACCCGAAGCTTCGGCTTTCACCGCAGCTGCGCCGAGCTCGAGCGGAGGATCCCAGACGGCGGAATCGGGACGAGACGGCTTTTTGTTTTTTGTGCTCGGCCTGCTGAAACAGAGGAAGCAGTGGGGTCAGTAACGGAAGAAAATTTGTCAAATATGGATATACTGTAAGAGACGAAGAGGGAAGAACAAATACAGAATACGAAAACAAGATGACAAAAAGTAAAAATATTAAGTCTCTGCACTTTACGTCTTTAATCTTCAATATTGCTCATTTATATTAAATTCAATTGAGAATATTTAACTGATCCAAAAGGGAAATTAAATGATATATAATATATTGGTCTTAGTCCTTTCAAATATGATGAGCAATGCTGCTTGCATAATAAAAAGGTAGAAAACGAGTGTAAGCAAGAATATTTAAAGGGGAAGTATTATGTTACCTTCAGTCGTTATCAAAATGCTGAGTATGTCAAATATTACTGAGAAGAATTTTAACTTTGGAATATATCACCTTGAAATTAGGTCTGTCTCTTTAAGAAACTTCTCTTTCTGAAACTCTGCCTTCAGAAAGTCATCACAAAATCACTCCTCTATTAACCCTTTAACATTTTTACCAGTGTTTCACTGAGATGAAGCTCCTATAATGAGCTCAGCTCCACCAGGTGTTTGCTAATTGCTGCCGACTAGTCTGAAGGAGCTGAGTGGGGGAGGAACACTCCGTGAGGCAGAGGTTCGGAAAGTGCAGCTCCGAGGAGGAGCTTCATCCTGGAAGGTGGAGCTACGTCCACCAGGCGTTTCACACAGCTGAGTGGTTGATATGGAGATTAAACAATTTCTCAAACATTCATGAAAGAATCGAAGAAACACTCTAGATGTGATGAGTGTCGCTCATCACATTTAGCAACTTAAAAGAAGTTTAAGTACTACCCCTTTAAAACTTTTACCAGTATGTAACCTTCCGCTTGCAGCTCATTTCTTCATTTTCCTTCTCAGTAACTGAGAAGCTTAAGTTTGTCTCTCATAACCTGATAAATATACATTATATTCAAGATGAGGCTAAAAAAAAAGTTGCTGTTTTTAAATATTTTTATCTGGCAGCCCAGCATTAGGCTGAAACATTCAAACAATGAAGAGAAGAGCTGTGGTAAAACACTGATACTAAAACATATATTCCTGCAATCTTTTAATTTTAAAAAAAATCAAACTACAATTTGTCCAGGTACGTCAGACAAGAATTACCTCTCTTTAAAGCAGACCAAATTTTCTTTCGCCAGCAGCTCAGCTATGCTGGTTTTTGGCTGGTTCACTCCACCCACAAACACTCCAAGGGGCAAAGGCTCAGTCTTAGGTACTTTTCCTGGAGGAACAGACTTAAAATCAGTGAAGAAAACTTACCCAAAAAAAGGATTTGTTACGAGAAAAGGAAAGTTTCCAGAAGAAAACCCACAGTCAGCACCTTTTGCCACAACAGTGACCAGTTGTTGGTGAGCAAGGCTGATGAATCTTTCGATGCAGGCTTCACTCCAACTCTCTCCGTCTGAAGGAGTCACGTCTGCCAAGCAGCAGTGAACTGCCTGGATTTAAGAAGAACACGTTCACTTTGACTGGAGAACGCACAAACATTCAAAATTACATTTTTGAAACCAAAAGTTAACTATATATTGTACTTTTTAAATTTACTTTTGCCTTTTCTGTTTAAAAACTTCCAAGTACTGAACCTACATTGAATTGCAACGGTAAATTCAGAATCATGTTACATTTAACTTAGAAATAAAGACATTAGGACACACACTCTTTCAAAGCAACCTGAGCATTTTATGTAGCTGCTTTGTGAGCTTTTGTTGTGCTCTTACCATGGCAGGAAGAGCAAAGAACTCATCTTTGATCTTCCTCAAGTCACTGACTGACAAAACTTGCTTATTGCCAAAGTCAACATATCGAACTTCCACCTTACGTCCACCAGGATGGCCTAAAACCACACAATGCATATTAGAAAGGCAAACATTAATCTCTCCACATGCCTTAAAAATAATTTCCGCTGGAACAGAAACTATTTTAATAACATAATTAGTTATTAAAAAAGTACCTAGAAAAACAATAACTGTTTTAATTTATTTAAAATTTGTTTGTTGCTACTGCGCCGGATCTCAGAACTAAACAGATCTAATGCAAACCTAATTCGATTGTTCTTTTGAAGGGAAGATTTGACCTAAATTGTTCCGCAAGCGTTTATGTTTATTTCTAACCTAGTCATTTGGAAATGTGCTGTATAAAGATTCTCACCGGTTGATTTTGAGCTGTAGAGATCCCATTACGTATGATTATGGATAATTCCATAAACTAAATTACAAGCCACTTACTTCAAGAATCGAAAATAAACACATTAGCTGCAGCTACTACACAGTAGGTGTAGCAAACATTACAAATGCTACAGCAGCCCTGCAAGGAATAAGGTATCCGTACTTATGACTTGAGCTCTGTACCACATCTTGTCTTCAAAACGGGCAACGTAAGCCTGTCCTATTACAGGGCAGTAGACCCGGAACTCGTCGTCTTTCAGTCCATTGTAGTAATCCTGAAGCTTGGCTGACAACAACAGGGACTCCATGTTATCAACCTGTTAACGACGAAAGGATACAGAACTGTATTAAAACAAAAATAGTACATGAGTACCGTATTATTTGGACTATAAGCCGCTACGTTTTTTCCTACGTTTTGAACCTTGCGGCTTTTTGCCCCAGCTTTTCTGTGGATTTTTATTCAACCGCCAGGGGGCGCCCTAGCGGAAAGTGAATCATTGGAAGTTAAAATTGGTAATCAAAGAAGTGCCGATTTTAATTTAAAACAAGTACATGCTAGCAGCAGGCATGACGGAGAAATGTTTTCAAACTCTTCATGGAAAAACCACACAAATAAGTTCATATGACGCAGCTTTTAAATTGACGGCTATCGATCTGGCAGTACAGGAGGAAAATAGAGCTGCGGCACGTAATCTTGCCATGAACGAGTCCACGGTTCGGCGAAGGAGACGCAGGGCTGCGTCCTTAATTAATAAATCTGCTGAGTCCCTCTGCAAAACTGAGAGCAGTGGAGATACCAGCGGCTTACAGCCCAGTGCAGCTTATATATGTACGTTTCCAGTTTTTTTTTTTTTTTAAACTTTGCAGATGCAAAGTTAAAAAAAACTTTGCATCTGCAAAGTTTAAAAAGAGAAACAAAGTTAAAAAAAACTTTGCATCTGCAAAGTTAAAAAAAAAGTTATAGTATGGTGCGCTCTATGGTCCAGAAAATACGGCATTTAAAGCTGTCCTGACTTGAACCTCCCCAAAGTGATGATTACAGGAACAGTTGTGGGAAGTTGTTTTGTTTTTCTGTCTCTGGTCTCTCGGATTCATACCAGCTGGACGTAGAAGTCAGAGAGGTTGTTGATGTGGCTGACCACAGCATCGAGCTCTGTGCTGGCTTCTGGATATACAGGCGGGTAGTACATCAGAGGCTTCCTGCCCAGTGTCACTGGGGAGTAAAACCTACAGTAGAAAACCACATGTAGTATTTGGGGACAGGTCCTGATTCCTACATCTCAAATTTATAAACAGCTTTTTAGCATGTCATACATGCTTAACGGTAAAGTACCTGGCCACCTCGATGAAAACGAGGTACTCCCTGACCGAGATGGGAACATCAGTGGATTGCTCCATGGGAGCTTTTCTTAGATCCACCAACAAAGAGTCTCTGTCCTGACCCAAAGGTCGCATCTCCACAGCAGCAGATCCGACCACACAGCAGAACTCGGCCTTCGCCTCTTCGCTCCAGCCCTCTGTCTGCACACACACACTTTCAATTTCACATCAACCTTTTGTAGCTCTAAACATTTGAATCTAGTGGCCCTACCAGGTTATATGGGACCAGGTCTTTCAGTGAACATCTTACAGCCTGAGGAGCAAAGTTATTCAGTTCGACATTCACAGATTCAGCCACTTTCCTCAGGTGGTTGTTCACAACTTTAAGTAAAGACTCGGCAGCCGCCTCCTCGCTGAGAAATAAGAGTAAATATTGCAGTCGTATTATCAAAGAGAAACAAACAAATAGAGTCGGGTCGAATTACAACGTACGACTGGATGGTGATGCTTTTAGTGAACCCATAATCTGGGAAGAAGACCCGCAAACTGGCCAGCTGGGTGACGGGACAGGCCTTCACAGCTTTAACACAGCTTTTCTGAAAGACTTCAACCACTGTGGCGCGGCACCACACCACATCCTTCCACTTCACAAAGATCATGGAGCCTGGAGACGAGCAGGGAAAACTACGATCAAACATCTCCGTAGAAATATTCACACAGACTCATGGTGGGAGAAAAATGTTTTTTTTTTTTTTGACACATCAAGACTCAAACAATTATGACTCGACTGACAAACGTCAAAACTCGTTTACTTTAATATTTGTTTACAATCAAATCTGAAGGAATGCGAAAGGCGGATCTTTTAAGGACTCAGGTTTCAGGTCATATGCAGGGACACCGAAGGGAAATCTTTTGAAATAGAACGAAAGGAACTCTATGCAGGATTTCTGCAGGTTTTACCAATTCAAATTTAAGGCTTTGAAAGACCATTTTAAAACCATTGTGAATGAAATTTAAGACCTACATCACAACATAAATGTACAAAGGAAGTGAATAAATGGCAAACATAAACTTAATCCACCCCACTGGCAACAAAGTTACACTTCCCCAAGAGAAACAAAAACACTAGCTAGCTAGCAAGAGCATATTAGCAGGTATTTAAGGGCCAAATTATAATTTTTTTTATTAATTTCAGAAATTTTAATTTAATTTTAGAGACATGGATTTAAGATTTTTTAAATACTTTCTAAGGTTGTTCAGAAGTAAAACCACACTGAAAACCTGAAGCCCTTCAAGCTACAAAGCTGTATATTCCAACAAACTTGTTTCAGGAACCATCCAGAGTCATGTGAAATCAAGTCTTCAGCCTCAAAGATGTGTGACTAAAACACAATTGCACCACCATTTAAATACACTAACAGTTACTTTAGACTAGGAGCTTGATAAAGTGCTACAAAAAGCGATAGTCTGACGGAGACATCGATACCTCTCTCCATGGTGTCTCCCAGTGTAAACAGGCAGCCTTCTCCAAAGCAGAGTTCGTTAATCTTCCTTGAAAGAACCTCACTTTCCTTCTTCTCAGCCACATAGCGGACGTAGAAGTGACTTGGATTCACCACATGGGTCACCACCACCCAGTGAGTAACTAAAGCAGAAAAAAGTTACCTCAATAACACTCAAGATCAGAGTGTTTTAAGTTATTTCAAATCTTCTATATAGTTCCTAGATTAATCTTCCACTCATATAGAATTGCATTTTTATTTGCCGCATTCAAATCTGTGTCTTTTGCGAAACAAAGATGAAATAAAGATCGGAGAGCTGCTTCCTAACCTTCCTTACACTTTTTCTCACGCAGGTGACATTTTCGTCTCTTTTGGGTTTTCCACTCGTTGTTGGCCATTTCAGGTCCAGTTGGAGTAGCTATGGAAAGACGTAATGTAAACAGTAAGAACCAAAACCTCAACTGCACCTGAATCTGACATCACGTCGAAAGTGACACATGACTGAGCTACACACCAGGCTCCGGGTTATCGTCGAAAAATTCCTCAATAATCACATCGGGGCTTCCGAGGTCTGAGAACGAGCTGTGGTGGGAAAGGCTGATCTTAGGGCCAGGTTTTGGGATCAGATGGGTCCCTGGAGCTGATGATCTACTGGCCCCTTGGTTCTCTGGCTCCCTTTTATCTGGCTTGTTACTGGGTAGATTGGAGCAGCCATTTCTGTGCTTGAAATGTTTCTTTGAACAGCTTTTGATGAAGACATCTGATTGGTGTTTTCCCACTGGCTGCTTGGTTGCACTGAAATAAAGGGAACAAAAGCAATTTGTTATTGTAAAAAGAAAAAAGTAAAGAGTAGACTGTTGGAAAACAAACAAGCAACTGGCTTTAAAGTGTCATGGCGAGCAAATAATACACAAAAAATTAAAATCAGAGCCGATGTGGTGTTTTTTCAGTCATCTTGAGCCCAGGTATGAAAGATTAGGCAATGGTACACAATTCTGAACGTCATTTATTAAAATAAAATATGTTAGACTCCAAAAAGTAGCACAAAGTTGCAGAAAAATAAGAAGAAATATTGTTAAGTATTACATAGAACAGCGGCATCAAACTCATTTTCATTTTGAGCCAAATCAAAAATCTGAATGTTGTGAAAGGGCCTGAATGTATTAATAAAACCCACTAAATTGTTCAAATATTGATAAATAGCTGGTTGTTTCAGTATTCAGTTTCTTAAAATTAATCCTGGTTAGTTCATACAGGAGTTTGTGAATGTTTTTGTGTTTTGTCTTTTTTTTTTTCAATCAAAATCTCACTGACTTGTGGTGCTAATTTAGGAATATTTGATGCTAAATGTGACTTTTTAATCACTCGCCATGTTGAGCACAGACTACAGCTTGACATCAAGTCAGGCTGAGACCAATTTTAAGAAAACTTTACAGTAAAAATCATAACAAAATGTGGGGATCTGCTGACTTTGTGTGGTTTTTGTATGAATTTCTCAGATTTGTGAAAAACTTGAGGGACTAATTTATGTAATTCGGAGTTTAAAGGGTAGTTTGACACATGTGCCATAGAATGACACTAATTTTTTTTTAAAAAAACGTTTTAAACTCACGCGTTTGAGCCGCAGGCCTCCATTTTCAGAGACAACGTCAAACACTGGCTCACGTTCTCTGACTGAAAAACACAACTGTAACAAACAGAATGAATACAAGACAAATATAAAATACAAAACTTCATATTCCGTGAACTGACACCATTACATATGTATTTAGAAACAAGTTTACATCACATTTTAAAAGCTTTTGCTTACTGGTTGTTTTTTCTGAAATTCAATCCAGACTATAGCTGGTCATCGTCTGTTTGAAAAAGCTTTATCTATGTTTTTTTTACTGAACTGTCTTTCTTCTTTTCATAACTCTATTTTGGTTCTGGTCCATAAATTTCTAAAATATCTAGCTTTAATCTCAGCTCCCTCTGAAAGTCTTGTGTTAAGTCGGGTTTGCAAGTTGCCAACTGAAATGAGGGATTTATTCAACTGAACTGTTGGCCTTCATGATGAAAATGACAAGAAATAAAGGCTTGACATTTCACGATCTGTAATGAATCTAGAAAATAAGTGACAGAAAATATGAAACTTTTTCATAATATTCTACTTCAAAGACGAACCTGACTTGTTGTTGACCCAAAATTTTATTTGATATATTTCAATTTTCTTCATTATAACACAAAAAGGACTGTCCCAAGTTTCACAAAACAGCAACATGTGTAAATACAATTAACTCAGATGTTATGAATGAGCCTATCAGAAGCTAGCAAAGCCATGACATCATCATGTGGGCTTTCCCAAATTGTTCAAAGTGATGCAAACTTCTGACTAAGTAATCTGGCTTTTAGCAACTACAAATAATGTTAATCCTAAAATATCTAAAGCAGGAAAAAAATATTAAACTTCAATTTCCTGTGTAAATATTTAATTTCATCTTTAACTTTGAGGATTTTTAAAAACAACATTTTGAAGACCCTTATCTGAAACCCAAAATTATAAGAAAGTTCTCCTTTACTGTGACTGTATTAAAACCGAATCTGCTTTCAAACCTCATTCCAGTTCCATCAGTGATGCTTTTCAAATCAATGGCCTTCTGATCCACCGGAGTCTGCAGTGTTTCTAAAACCTATTAATGAGAAACAACCAGCATGATAGTTTCATTCTGTAGAGGGCTACATCCAATGACTCAGAAATGTAAAACTGTTCAACGCTGTTAAGTTGTAAGCAGCTTACTGCGCATGTGTTAGGTGTACGGTTGTCATTCTGTTGTGAGAGGAGCACATGTTGTTAACTATGTTAATTGCGACCATTAAAGTGTGGATGCTAACATCAGTAGTGCTATTATTGAGTCAACAAATACAACAGCTGTACATTTCTGTGGGGTCTAAAAACAGACTCCAACTGTGCAGGATTTCAAACCCCATCAAATCGCCAACCTTATCCAGGATACAGTACTGCTCCAAGAAGGGGACCCGGCGTATTTCTCTGGCCATCTGCATGGCGATCTCCAAAGCTTTAATCTTCTCCTGGACATGGGACACCACCGCCTGGCTGGAGGGAAACTGCATCTCCATTTTTTTTAGCTGGTTCAACTGTGTATCTTTCCTGTTGATCGACAAACTCCAATATTATGAGGGATTACAGAGATATTTTGGGAATTAAAAAATAAAAAAATCTATTGCTTTCAGACTTTCAAACAGAAGAGGGAAAGATCAACTAACAAATACTTAGGAACTTACTTTTGAAACTGAATGTAAGATCATATTAACAAGGACACTCAAGGTTTCCCCCAGAAAACCTCATAAGCCCGGTGGTTGGGTGTTACGTCAGTCATTCATCCTGCAGTCCGTTGTGTTTTTGAGTTTAAAATGTTTGAAGTTTACAAGAAATTTGAAAATATCTCTTGATAATTATGTGTTACTGAAAGACTGACGATTAATACCTGAACACCAACTATAAAGTCTTAAAAATGCAAACATTTTAAAAAGACTTAAGTAAATAAGCAATGCTTAGCCTGGTGGTCCATCAGACTTATAATCCACTGAGGGAAACCCTGCATACTCTGTGTTATAGTTCATACCATTTCTGAATCGTGTGCACAGCTTTATTTGAGGCCTGGGTGATCTCCATCTCCAGCCGAGTTCTCTCTCTCTTCACCTGCCCTGCCAGGTTAGCTGTCAGGCTCTGCCAGATGAAGACCAGTCAATCCACACAACTGCATCCCAGTAAGAGCCTAATTTGTTTCTAGGAACTATAACAGTCATAAAAATCAGATTATTGGACACAGTGCTGCTTTTACCTCGTAGATGTTTTCCAACTGGGCAAGATTTTCTGCAGCTTGGACCAATGACTCATCCACCGCCTTCTCAATCTTCTCAATGTCTGTTGGCTACAGAAAACACAATTGTCTGTTCAAACTAGTCCGTTCTAAATACGAAATTTGAATTTAAATTTCTTTGCAGATGAAGAAAAACAGTTAAGTGTCCAAATGTTCATGCATCCTCCATCTTGAACTTGTATTATGAATACATTAATCTGTCCAGATTTTGTACCAAATATTAGGACATGAATGTAACCAAGTAAAAAAGTTTACTCTCAATATTTTTTATACTTCTCTTTTGACATAATTTATATATTATTAGAAGAGCCAATAACTTGTGACAGTCTGTAATGTTTGATTCTAAGTGGTGGTGAGAAATGGAAATAAAATACGACGTGCGCCAAGCCGTTTTCTTCAGCTAATGTAAAATCAAATCCTATTTCTTTTCATATAACATTCGCTTCTTGTTCACAATATGAAGGCAGTTCAAGATGTGCAATAGAACGAGCAACTCCTGAAGTCACAACAGGGTTAAAGGAATATGAAAAAAAGCTGTGTTTAGTCTTCCTCATATTGTAAATTTGAGAAGAAAATGTAACTGAATAAACGTTTTCAGGTATTTGTTTGAAACAGATAAAACAATGATGACTTTATTTCAAGTTCACATTTTAAGTACAAATCAAAAAAATTGAGTTCATTTCTGGATTCTGATCAAAATATTGAAAAGACCAAAGACAACATTAAGATGCAAAACAGGCTCTGCTTCATATTTCTGTGATCAGCAGCATTTCGTCATGTACATTGCCACACTTAGTAGTAATAATAGGAATACAAAATTAAAAGTTTAAATTTGTTTTTTTTCTCTTCTGATTACTCAAAGTTTTAGTTTGTAACATAATAAGTACTTCCAAGATATTAAGAAAGATAGGAACAATAATTTGCAAAGTATTTTATAGATTATATATTTTAGGACAGATTTATTGACAAAAAAAAAAAAAAAAAAAAAAAAAAAAAAAACAACAACAGGCAACTTTAAATAATTACGGCAAGAAAAGTTTAAAACTTACCTGCTTCACAACGTCACTGTTGGAAATAGTCGCTGCACGAGATGATGATCTGTTCTTCTGGCACACCTTTGATCCACTGCAGCGGAGGCTTTAAGAAAAATGGATATTAAAATTATGCATAATTTTATGAAATTAAAAGACAGAAGAAAACCAGTTGTTAAGAAAAACTGCTTTACCTTTTGATCTGGTTCATCTCAGCAGTGTAAATCAGACCTATGATTCTGCTTTCTTCCTGCAGGCCATTAACCCCCCCTTCTGGAAGGGTTGCCCAAAACTGCAAATACACAGTTCATCTTGTTCACATCATCATTAGCTTTCAAAAGATTTAAGCACACAACACTTGCACAAGCCCACAAATGTTTGACTTTTCTTAAATTGTTGGCTGTCTTATAAACGCTAAAGGTGTGCAACTATTTTCAGCAAAAAGAGAAAATGACCCTGAACATTAAGCTCAACTCAAAACAGAACAGTTTTCAACAACGTTGTGTCTGCTGACTGTTGGAGTTCATTCATTTTTGTCTCTGTGCTCCACCAGGTCCGTTTACTAGTTTCAGGACCACACCCGAACCCCTGAGTGTGAATTACCTAGAGAAATAATGAGATTTAGTAATATTTAAAAGCAGGCTTTAATGCTGAAAAATGGTCAAATGTTACAAGCCATACATGTCATGCAGGTACAGAGTCGCATTCACCGTCTAGCTCACCTTATGGATGCAACCAAGTGAGGCAAACATTGAAGTGCAAATGTAGCTTTTTATTCTTCTCTGCAATCTGTTCCCTCCTTAAAGGGTAGTCTAATCAGTTTCATTCTGTTTATATGTGACTGCCGGCAGTCACACATAAACACGGTCATTTAAGCTGCAGCGTGTGAGCAGTTAAAAGAGGCTAAAGGAGACGGCGCAAAAGACAGAATCTTCAACACGACTTTACCTCACAATCTGGACATCTTATGGCACCTTCACACTGAATGGACACAAGGCAGCTTGTGCAGAAGATGTGGCCACATGCAAGTATACGGGGCAGATTACCATCGGTTTCATCCTCTGAAAGGTGGTAAAATGGTTAGAACAGAACAAGCACCGACTACAAGAAGGTGGACCAGATCTAATTCATTCAACATAATGGGAACAAAACCGAAAACATTCATCCAAAAACATTTTTTAAAACAAAGTACAGTCTCACTTCTCTTTACAATTGACTACCAACCTATAGATAAAAATTAAGAAGATATATAGAAAGAGAAATAATAATGGGAAATCATCACTATAAGACATGTCCCGATTCACTTAAACTGAATCTATATTATGGATTAACATCGATGACTCGCTGAGATTAGCGAGAGCCCAAAGAAACGTTATTCTCATTTCACAGTGAAATCAATACGTGATCAGTTAGCCATAACAAATCCTGCTGTAGAAGAACAGACCATTTGTTCCAGTCTTATTTATTTTGATAGAACAAACCAAATGAAAGTTTCTTCCACACTCAGATTAGGGAACTCCTGCACATCGCGGCGTATTTAAGAAACGCAGAAGAAGACGCGTCGCGTCCTGTTTTGACGTAGGCGGGGACTTTAGTGACGCATGATTAGCTTCCACCTGCTAACACCAATTATTTATGTGGGTAAGACATTACAGTGGTTACCGCGACCTCTAAAAAACTGCAATCTTCAAGAGTTGCTCATAATTAATGCGCGTCTTTCCTATTTACGTTTCAAACGTCTGTGCACGCGCACTGCTAAGTACGTGGCTAACAAAAAGTTAGCCACCTGCTGGCGCCACTGCTCAGCAAACCTTACGTGAAACGCGATGCGTCGAAGATGAACAGTGTTAAAAAAATCATTGTAAAAATCCTACCCGGAAGTTTGAATGCATTTCCACATAATTTGCAAATTACAGCACTGGGACTATCTCCTTTATCCATCGTCAACGTCGTCAGAAGAGGGATTTTTCCTTTTGCTGTTCCACGCGAGATGGCGCCGCTCACTTCGTCACGTGACTGCACAGGTGCGTTCACGGACGCGCGAAAAGCTTCGTCAACACCTGAGTGAAGTTGTTGTCCCCCTTGACCTTCTTCAAATCAGACACAATAGATGCCAATCAACTCAACTACGTTTGTGCTGGTGCATGGCACAAACGTTTGACACAAATTTTGTTTGACTTCATAAAAGTGTGTGTGTGAGGGGTCTGGTTGACTTTTTGACCTTTGACCTTTAACTGATATATTCAAAGCCAAAGGAGTACAAACCCCATACATGTCTGTATATGTTTTTTTTCCAAAGGTATTTTTCTTTTCTTTTTTTCTGAAAACGACAAAATACAAAATGAACATCAAAAATATTTTTCCTTCACTTCTAAAAATATGACCTCACATTTTACACATTGATTTTGGTTGAAAATTTTGATCTTTGAACGATTACTGGCTATGACTAGTCAGAAATCTCAGAGGAATTGTGTATAATATGCAAATATTAATGTTCACAAAAACATTTGCCCAGTAAAATGCTCCAGAAAAACAAGTTGATCATGCAGTGTTTTTTACGGACACCTGAGGGCGCCAAAGACTAAGTCAGACTATGGAGGGTTTCCGCGAGATCCCTCAGAAAATTTGGACACATATTCTCTTTCACACATAAAATATGAGAACATATCACTGTAATGTCTTACCTCACATACCATCTGAATATAGCTAAATATACGTGACTGGAACCACGTTTATTGTCGATGGAAATCTTTAAGTCCTCTAGAGTTCAGTGTGATAGGCTATACGGATGTTTTATATTTTACACATGAAAACAGGTTCAAAATGACTAACAACCTTTATTATTTTCTATGTGATTTAAAAAGGTAAAACACACTGAATCCACCACTTTACCTCTAATATTTCACAGCATGCAAAGTACTCTGGTGCATTCCTTTGTCTCCTGTTGGGCCTATAGCAATGGTTCATAGCAGACCCGACGTCACTTTGTCTGTGCTTTATTCCATCTGAGCATAGCCGCCAGAAGCGCTGTCGCCTGCAGACCCTGGGCAGCTACCCAGTGAAGCAGAATTAACTGGACGTGACAACAAGTGGCGATTGGAGAGGGTCAGGCATCAGATGGTGAAGGTAAACTGTCTTGTATGTGACGCAGTTACGTTTTAAACGTCCTTCAAAGAGCGGCCATCCAGATCCTAGCAGGGAAGAAAGAAATTGCGTCCTTATTGAGGAGGTTTTCCAGTCAAAACTGACAGGATGAAGCCTCAGAGATCTGCTTGGATGCGCGGTAGTTAATTGTGCCACTATACCCCAATGACATACGTGTCCACCTGAGAAATGCTCACTGCCTTAATCTGAAGCGAAGCCACCATGGTGTGAGCTGTTGAAATGCCTCGGGGCATAAAGATCTACATGTCAGTTAATGAGAAACAGACAAAAAAAATTATCATTGTCTGATGATAGAATATGAATCATCCCCCCAAAGAAATATTTGTTAAAATATTTTAAACATGAAAAAACAGAATTTACATAGCAAAAAGCAGAAAAAGCGCATTTTATTGTTCAAGATGTGAAATGTCTTTACAGTGTTTTAAACTTTGTGTCTAGAGAAATAAAAAAGCTCAAAGTTTCACATTCCACCAGATTGAGGGATAATAAAAGGGTATGGGGGGGGGGGCTCTGAATATCCCGACTAGAGGAATCTGTACAGTAGGCAGCCAAAAAATGGGGGGTGGAGATGCCTTTTTGGTGAGTGTATGTGCCAAGGTGGGGGGTTGTATGCGAGTGTTTACCAGGGCCAATGAACCAATCAGCAGTCCGCCTGGGAGGGGGTGCCAGCAAATAGGGGAACAAGCATCACCCCCTCGTCGTCCCTCTTGCAAAATGTGGGTCACTTCCTGACCGGGGGTGATTTCCCTCCTCGTGTTTACGCAGGAAACAACGACCCCGCCTTCACCCCCGAAGATCCTTGTCAGATAGTTTGCTCATTAGAGGCTCTTAATTAAGCCGTGTATCTCATTAGCTCTCTCTTGATGTCTCTGCCCAAGCCTTGAGCGCTCATCTGTGCTTTTTTATATGCATTTCACATATCATATCATTTATATGACTTGAGATGATAACTATAGGAAGCGGTGTCTCAAAGGTCACATTGAAAACAAACAAACAATAAAAAGCCGGTTCGTGCACTCACGGGTCACGGAGAATAAAGGAGTATTGGATTTCTGCGACAGTCGGGTGGCGTGGTTGAAGTTTAACATCTGATGAACATTTTAATGTAAAACTCTAAGACGTCTGCACCAAGTCTTGGAATGTACTTGTTTTCAAGGAACATTAGATCTATCAGCTGACTTTAAATGTTAGACCACAGGTGACTGACCTACGTGAAGCTGACACCCCACCTACGTCATAAAATCCAGCAGATAGTCTGATTGGTTAGTGCTCCGTTAGTGCAGGTTTGTGCCGTTAAAATTTTCGTTTGTGCAGCTTTGGTTTCCGAGATATTAAAAATTATTTTTTTAGGTCATCAGAGTTCACCATCCCCCCATATAGCTCCAAAACAAACCAAAGTGGGCTGGTTCGTTAGTGCTCCGTTAGTGCAGGTTTGTGCCGTTAAAATTGTCGTTTGTGCAGCTTTCGTTGTTGAGATATTAAAAGTTATAATTTTGGCCGATTACGTAACCATCCCCCCATACAGCTCCAAAACAAACCAAAGTGGGCTACTTTTTTAGTGCTCGGTTAGTGCAAGTTTGTGCCGTAAAAATTTTCGTTTGTGCGGCTTTCATTGTTGAGATATTAAAAGTAATTTTTTAGGTCATCAGAGTTCACCATCCCCCCATATAGATCCAAAACAAACCAAAGTGGGCTACTTTTTTAGTGCTCGGTTAGTGCAAGTTTGTGCCGTAAAAATTTTCGTTTGTGCGGCTTTCATTGTTGAGATATTAAAAGTTATAATTTTGGCCGATTACGTAACCATCCCCCCATTACGCACCAAAACAAACCAAAGTGCGCTACTTCGTTAGTGCTCGGTTAGTGCAGGTTTGTGCTGTTAAAATTTTTGTTTGTGCAGCTTTCATTGTTGAGATATTAAAAGTTATAATTTTGGCCGATTACGTAACCATCCCCCCATACAGCTCCAAAACAAACCAAAGTGGGCTACTTTCTTAGTGCTCCGTTTGTACAGGTTTGTAACTGGAATGTTGTGTGGACCACAATGTCACCCAAGGATTATATTATGCAAATGAGAATTTGAGATGACACTATTATTGTTATTCTTACTTTTTCTAAATAAACCAACGAAATCTTATTTTACTTTATTTGGTGGTTTCAGAGTGTAATATTCACTGAGCACATTCACCTAATTAGGGGACAATTAATTTCACCTGCTGCATGCTGTACTTCCTGTTTCATTTCCTCGCCAGTTGTCTTCCAGCAAATTCCTGTTTGTGGGTAAGTTTTGTTTTCGGTGTCGTTTTTATGCAATTGAGGTTATTAATTATTATAGAAAAGGTACTGTTTGCAAGAAGTCATGGCATAATCAATACAGTTGCAGAAGAAAAATATCTCTGGTAATTTATTATATTTTTGTTATGCATGAACTTGCATACATGTGTGTTATGGTTTGCTTTTTACCCACCCAAATATCTGCATTGTGAGGCAATTGAGAAGTAGTGAACCATGGAAGTAGCTGGTTTTAAAATGCAATATAAGTTGACAGTCAAATAAGAAACTGTGTTGATTTGAACAATGAACTTTAACAATTGAAACAACAACAAACAGTGTATTGACAATTGGAAATTAATTTATCCTGTCTTGAATAGAAAACTCTTGCAAAAAAAAAAAAAAAAAAAAACTCTGATCAGAATGACAGGATGTTCCAGGAGCGACCCGGAGTGGAGTCCATGTAGCATGACACTATTTTCCTTTAGCCTAGTCTTCAAACTTTCTCCCCAAATTTTTTCTCTCACAAATTTGCTGTGTAACCCATGCCAGAAATCTTCGGAACAGAAATGTCTGGTAAAACAAATGGTACTTCCCTGTTCATTCCTTTGTTTAGGTGGCAGTATTGTGAAGAGCAGTGTTTTGACAGTGAACTATTGCACTGTGCATCGATTTGGTGGGCGCCAGACCTCAACTGTGTTTTTGTAAACATTGAACTAAGTAGATCTACCCTATGCAAGTATTTCTTCGGGGTCACACCATCTGTAGCTATGGATTTCACCAGCTGCAACAGTGGGTTGTCACTGTCATTCATGACAACATTTTGAAATGCAGAGCTGTCACAGAAAGTACAGCATAAGCACTTACAAAAGGCATCAAAGGAGCAGGTGTTTAACACAGAGAGTGACAATATCCCAACTTTAACAGGCTGATGCATGTTTCCATTTTTCAATAGTCCTATTTTCACTCTTTTGGCCCCAGATGATGAATCTGCATGGAACCATTCAGTGCAGGAACTCGGGTATGAAGTCCTATTCCTCTTTTTGGGTGGAAGAAGTTGTCCTCTCCAGTTTTCAACCGCATTTTCATCTGCGGTGGAAAGGTTTCTGGTGGCTTCCGATTCCATTACGTCACTAGAATCCATGTTTCTGCTACCTTCAGCATTGCGGGTAATTTGCGGGTAATGTGCTCAGTGAATATTACACTCTGAAACCACCAAATAAAGTAAAATAAGATTTCGTTGGGTAAATAATAAGGGCTAGCTTCTGTAACTTCTGCTGATGCAACTTGTCCCTCCTCCTGTTTTGCTTTTTCAGAGTAAATCCGCATATTTCCTTCGATGAAGGAAAAATGCCGAGAAATGAAGTGATCAACTCGAATGGGTAAGTTCTCATGTTTGAAGAGGCCATGTTTTACATTTTTGAATTATGCTTCAACATTGGCTGAGCTTGCTGTGAGGCAGGTACTTTTGAAGAGGGGAACCATGATTACTGTCCACAGTGGTAAGTAACTTGCAAGTCTTATAATGTGTGGCATAATCTCAGGGAGGAAATTGATGTTATCCCTATCCCCATTAGATGCAGAGTGTGTCCTGCTCTCCTCACAAATGTTTGACACCCAGTCTCGTAGGTCAGTCTGGAAATCCATCAACTCTGATGCCTTTGCTGACCTCCATACAGCTGGCTCCATCCTATCCTCACACAACTCCTTTGAAATTTGTGCACAAAGGGTTCCTGACATGCATCTTTTGGGCTGGCCAGTGTGCAGGAGATGTCAGCACCTTCGATGGAACACTGGAGCATTCTGTTGTCTGTTGGCTCTCTGTCGCATGTCATTGTAACATGGCCTTGACACTCTTTACAGAAGTCTTTGATATCAATGTACTTATTAGTGACAGTTGGATAAACTTTGCTCTTTGGAATACAAAAGTACATGTGTGTTTGAATTTTTTCCACACCAAATCATTGATATGAGTCCAAGTGCCAGGTTTTAAAATTGTGTAGTTCCTTTTGCCAGATGTTGAAAACTTGTTGTATTCAACTGTTTCAGGTATAAATTTAACCCATTCTTCAAATGGAACTTAAATCTGAAAGTTGTCCAGAAGAAGTGGTGCCAGTCAAACTCTGTGTCCACAGGGCTTTCAGTATCACTTTCTTGAGGATTTATTTCCAATCTTGCCCAGATGTTGTGTCTGTTCATTTTTACAATAGTGTGTAGGCCTTTTGCAGACATTTTATTTTCCAACTGCTGACTTAGCTCTGTCCAGACAGCGGCAGCTGAAGTGGCTATATTACTGTTTTTGAGGATAGCCTCTTTTGACTTGCAGAGAACTGCAAAAACAGACTCTGTCTATGGCATGGCTGCCAATGCATACATTTTATGTCAGAAATTGTATTAAATGAAACTTGTGGGATTTAAAATATATTTACTAAATATTAAGTACATTACTTGGATGAACTTTGTTGAACCAATGAAGCTGCCATGCACTTCCAGTTTTACGAGGCATAAAAATTCATTTGCTCAAGCAACTAGCATGTTAGCTATAGATTTTAAAAAAATCTTTTTTAAATGCATAATCAGCAGACATCAACAATGTCAATATAATTGTTCAGATCACGTCCGAAACCAAAGCACAGTTGAACAGTCATACAACTTATACACATTACATAATGGTCATGGCTGCATGTCCTCTATTGACAGGATTCAATTATTGTGTAGAGAGCTATAGCTACTGGTGAAAAAAATTACTATCTAAAAAAATTTCTTAAAATGAGACATTTGTTCTTTTTCTAAATTTTTATTGACGTTCAAAACAAAGGAAGGACATTGTACAACAGTTGAAAATCTGCAGAACTTAACTTACATAATGACAAAATTTATCACTGCTTGCTTTGTGGTTATGTCCAGCGAAGGCCACAGTCATCAATTGAGGTGTAGTCAGTTGTCTAAAACAAAATTATGTAATATCTCACAAGGGACAGCGGCAAAACCTAGCACTTTGTTTTGGAGCAATATGGGGGGCTGGTGACGTCATCAGCCAAAATTATAACTGGTAATATCTCAACAACGAAAGCTGCACAAACAAAAATTTTAACGGCACAAACCTGCACTAACCGAGCACTAACAAACCAGCCCACTTTGGTCTGTTTTGGTGCGTAATGGGGGGATGGTTACGTAATCGGCCAAAATTATAACTTTTAATATCTCAACAATGAAAGCTGCACAAACGAAAATTTTTACGGCACAAACCTGCACTAACCGAGCACTAAAAAAGTAGCCCACTTTGGTTTGTTTTGGAGCTGTATGGGGGGATGGTTACGTAATCGGCCAAAATTATAACTTTTAATATCTCAACAATGAAAGCTGCACAAACGAAAATTTTAACAGCACAAACCTGCACTAACCGAGCACTAAAAAAGTAGCCCACTTTGGTTTGTTTTGGAGCTATATGGGGGGATGGTGAACTCTGATGACCTAAAAAATTACTTTTAATATCTCAACAATGAAAGCCGCACAAACGACAATTTTAACGGCACAAACCTGCACTAACGGAGCACTAACGAACCAGCCCACTTTGGTTTGTTTTGGAGCTATATGGGGGGATGGTTACGTAATCGGCCAAAATTATAACTTTTAATATCTCAACAACGAAAGCTGCACAAACGACAATTTTAACGGCACAAACCTGCACTAACGGAGCACTAACGAACCAGCCCACTTTGGTTTGTTTTGGAGCTATATGGGGGGATGGTGAACTCTGATGACCTAAAAAAATTTTTAATATCTCGGAAACCAAAGCTGCACAAACGAAAATTTTAACGGCACAAACCTGCACTAACGGAGCACTAACCAATCAGACTATCTGCTGGATTTTATGACGTAGGTGGGTGTCAGCTTCACGTAGGTATTTGACCTACATAGATATCCAATTTTTATTGTCTGATCAAAGACAGACTGACGTCCTAACAAAGACAAAAGCCAACACCAAACAATATAGCACAAAGTAAGTCACGACAATTTGTTTGTTTTGTAAAGGCATGTGGAAAATTTGTATGATTTACTCATCTTCATCCCTCTCAAGTCCTTCAGAGACATACCTATTGATCGATACGTCAGCAGGTACAACAGAGAGTCCCCATGCTAACTGTGTAGGCAAGGGTTCAAATCCCGGGTCTTCTTGCTGCAAGGCAACAATGCTAGTCGCTCCATTGTGCAGCCCTGTGTCTGAAGTCAGCTTTCAGTTTTCCTTTGGCAGATATCTGCCTGCAAATGGTGCTTATGATTAACTCCAGGTCAGCAAACACAAACAGGCGCTGGACCTTTTCATGTGAAATGACCTCAACAGTTCACAAAATGCACAATGATGATGCTGATAACAGTGACTGGAAATGTTTGTCATTTGCTCTGCATTTGCTGAGAAACTGCCCATTATGTCCACATTATAGATTTCCAATACAAAGCCTTTGAGAGACTTTAACCCTGCGGCCTTTTCAGTAGACGACCTGAGATATCTTTGTCTGTCTGGCCTATTGTGACAGTCTAGAATGATAATAATGCAAAGAAGTTACTCATTGCCTTTTCATAAATGTCAAAAAATATACAATGAAATTAAATGAAGTTGTGTTTCTCTTCAAAGTTCTCTTCAGATCTTAAAGCATTATGGATTTTATAACACAATCAAGCTGAAGTTGAAGTTTATAGAACAATATACCAATCTGTGAACGCTGTTCTATGCGTCATCAGAAACCCGAATGAAATTGGCACAAAGTTATCATGGCTACCGGCCATAAGGAAGGTGCTGTAGTCAGAAGAGACAACATTTGAACACGTCGGCCCAACTAAATCAATTATTAGCATATCAGTGAGTGACAGCACAGGACGTGGTGCTGAATGTCTTACATGTAGTTAATAGTCACATTTGGAATGAACTGACATTTGTCGGCCGCACATTTCCCCAGAAGCCAGAGGGCAAATCAGGCGTGGAAACAGATGTTCAGATTTACAGAGAGTGGAGCTTTTTTTTTTTTTACTTTTGTATCAAAGTTGGTTTAATATTTAAGGTTTTTCAAGCTGAAGGCCTCTAAAAATTAAACCAATTCTTCATAGACACTAGAATTTTTATTTTTTTCCGTCATTCTGTTGACGGGAAGGAAGCAGCTTATCCAGCTTCTGTCTTTGCATCTTGTGATAAGGCAATTTAGCCGACAGCCCCAGTCTGCCAACCTCTTCACCTCTTCTGTCGCCCACCCAGCGAGACCAAGGCCTCCATCCAACCACAACAGCCGACAATTACGCACGCATAAACGCGTCCATCACGCTTATTCCTGCTTTTTTTTTCTCACCAATGGCGTAAAAAAATAAAAGAAAGAGCATCTCTTCTTCTGCAGACACACGGCAACTCGGTGCCAACCCCTGGCTCTCTCTGAGAAATGCTGCGAGTCAATGCTGAGAAAGCAGGCCAGGTGTTCTGCAAGCGTAGCAAAGCGAGACAAGAGCAATATTGCTCTCTGTTTGTCCTGTGTGTGTGTGTCTGCATTGAAGCCTTGTGGCCTGGTGCAAAAACACTCCTAGGCAGTGATGAGTTTTTTTGTTTTCTTTTCTTTTTTTAGATCACTTAAATCCTCCACCACAGACCAATTAGTCGGTCTAACGAGCTGATCTCCCATCCTCTTCTGGATCCGTGTGATTTATGCACGTGTTAGGTCACAGAACCAGCAAAGATCGGCCTTAAACGCTCCAGCTTTACTAGTCCCAGGAACTGGTACCTTGTCAGCCGCCGGGCTTCACCTCCTAATTATACCTGAGAGATAAGGGGTCGGCCGATGCCTGAAAAAGCAGAACGGGTGAACGGGTCCACGGTCATGTGCACGCCGGTGTGCACGTCCGTCTTGATCGGCAGATTGAGAAAGGGAGCAGAGGCTCTGGGTTGATAGAGAAGGGGGAAGCATTCACTGGCTGCACTCGTTCATTTGAGTTGCTTTTAATGAGCGCTTATTAAAAAGGTCATGACCCGTTGCCCTCTTTTTTGGTGGTTTGTGCCCTCGTGGCCCACCGACGGGGTTTTGCAGCCGACACTGCAGACTTTGAGGAAACAGAAACTGTACTGTGTGGCACAATAGTAACTTTGATAAATATATTTGTAGCACTTCAGTACTAACTAATATAGAATAGAATAGAATAGAATAGCATTTATTGTCATTGAACAGGATTCAACAATAAATATGTAAATGTAAGAAATATTAACATTTTTCTGAAAAACGAAGCACTGAAGCTGTAAGTGACAAAAAATACTTCACTTCTTGAGCAACGTTAGTTTCTTGAGCATTTGCAGCAATATCGTGCAAATGTTTACGTCTTCACCAGGGCATTGCAGTTTTTTTCTTTCCCCTCCCAGTTTTGGTGAGAAAGTGAGTTTTTGCTTGTGTGTGAGGCAGCGGGAATAGAAAGACTTCTTATTTCAACTTTCTTCTCATCATTTTGGCCTTTTTTCCCGCATCAGTTCGTCTCCAGTCTTAAAACGGGGACACAATTTGCGGCTACCAGTCGCTGAAAGAAATACCTTCTCATTTTTTCTTGCAGCAACCTCAGCGCTCAACCATGTTTGACAACCACGGACTGAGACGTCTCCTTCTGGGAATATCAAACTTCTCGCTAGAAATAACTTCAGTCAAACTCAGATTCTTTTTTTATGTTCAAATGCATTGTTCTCTCATCCGTTCTATTTGGCAGTAACGCTCTTTGACCTCTTCGGTTTATGGCAGCATTAGCAGCTAAACAAAGCATAAGAGAAAGCTTACTTGACAGATTCCCGTCAAAAACCCACTGAGTTGCAGAAGTAGGACACTGTTCTGGTCATTCGTCATGCCATTTGAGTTCTGTGGACCAATTCTGCTTTTTGAACATGAATTTAGAAAAAAAAAATAATTTTTTTAGTTTTGCACCTTGGCTGCTAATCTAAATGTCCCCTGAGAACTGAGCGCTGAAGTTGTTTTGGTCATTTATGCCAACAAGATTTGACAAGTCTAACAATATTCATCAGTAACTGCAGCTCCCAAAAAATGTCACACCTTCCCATTCAACCAAATCGGAAATCAACGACTTATTCATCAGCCTTTTCTGAAGAATTGGGGTAGAAACCTCACACCGGGATGTGCTGGCTTTCATTTTCGCCAAGTATTGAACTGCTCCAATTTTTTATTAAATTTTTTTTTGTACCTTTTTGGAAACGTTAAAAGTTCAATGGGTTCAGGTTGGAATAAAGTGAAAAGCAACTCTTTCTCCTACCAAAAAAAAAAGAAGCGTCAGCCTTCTACTTTACGTAGCCGTGCCTTTGCAGTAAACTCTCACACGACGTCTGGTGACTCATTCATCAAGTCCAGAGGCAGCAGTGTGACACTTTCAGCCTGGACTGAAAAGAAAAAAAAGGGACTCAAATATGAGGTGCAATGTAGAAAAAAAAAAGGATCATCAGACTCAGGAATTATGAAATGATCATTTCATTTTTTGATGTGTCTGTACAAAAAATGTTTTGGGTTGCTATCATGTCAAAATCAATGTGTATGAAACACTCTAATTTATACAGCTTGTATGCACAGATGTGCAGCTACGTTCCAATATCCAATATGCAATATTCAGTTTAGTTTTTGATAGAAGACGTCATTCTATCAAACAGGTGTTCCAGTTTTTCATCTCCAGAAGTTGCACTATTTATTCTCCTCCTTTACAGACAATGCTAAACGATCCCTTCTTCAGTTTTCATAGTTCATTATAGTACTTACATTTTTCTTTGGCATTCATTAAATTGAATTAAATGTCCATAAGTCCAAATATGTTGGAAAAAATAAAGGTTTTGAAAGGGCATCCTAATTGTTTCACTTGGTTAAATGATGTTGACATCTGAAAACTAGGGATGGGTGATGTTTTATCTGAATATTTTGTGGAATTAAACGAGTTATTAACTCATTTTTAGGTGACTGTACAGCTGTGGCTACATGTCACAACACTCATAGCCCCAGAAAAGCATAAAAAGGTCTTGAAAAACGTGTCTGTTTGTAGAGCGCTCCGACGCTCACACAAAGAAGTGTGATTTGTATCACTGAACTGCACACAGTAACTGCATTTACTCGCCTTTTGATTTTTATCGACACTCTTGATGAACAACGATTGAAGAAAAAAAATCATTTGGAGGTTTTTAAACATCATTAATCGGAATTTCACTATGACCATAAATCAAAACTCTTATCTTGATACAAGATTTATCCCAATAAATGATAAACGATAGGATAAATGCCCACCATTCATCCAAGGAATTAGTTGTTTTTTTTTTTTTTTGCGTGTGGTACAAATGACCCAAAGCCTAGCTTCAGCTGAAACGTTATGTCCTGATTTCAAGTTTTCCACCTCCAGCCCGGTATGATTTGTGTTTTTAACCTCAAAAAGACTCTTTGAAATACAAATACAGACGTGATCATCTGCCTGATCTTCTCTCGTTTGGCCTACTCTGCTCAGTCCCTCTGGCATCCAGACGGTTTCCCCTTCACTGTTCTTGTTGTTGTTGTTGTTGTTGTTGTTGTTGTTGTTGTTGTTGTTGTTGTTGTTGTTGTTGTTGTGTTGTTCTTCTTCTTCTTCTTCTTTTTCTTCTTCTTCTTCTTCTTCTTCTTCTTCTTCTTCTTCTTCTTCTTCTTCTTCTTCTTCTTCTTCTTCTTCTTCTTCTTCTTCTTCTTCTTCTTCTTCTTCTTCTTCTTTCCCCCTGCCTGTGTGTCACTTCAACAGAAACAATGACAAGGACGCCACAGGCTCCCCACAGCGGCAGCCATAATTACAGGCCTGACAGAGACAGTGCTGCCTCCTTGTCAGTCAGAGGCCCAGTAAAAACCGTGACAGTGACGGCAGCGAGACACACCTGGGCGGATGCGTCAGAGGTGACGACAGGCTAAGTGCGGCTGTGAAGTGCGGCGCCGCGCCACGGGCGCACTCACTGCCCTGTAATCTGGGCTTTGCTTTCGGAAACGAGCGCGAATAACGCTTCCTGGAGTGTCGTGTCTGTGGGAACGCAATAATAACCGGAGTTACCTTATGTTCCAGGACCGATCGGCAGGCAGAGCCCGGAACGTGACTTTACGCGAGGGTGAGGAACATAAAAAAAAAAAAAAAAAAAAACTCGTGTGCTGGTTTGGAGAGGCATGTGAGACTGTATTCCAACAAGAGCGGCTGCAGAAAAGTCTTGAGGTTGTTTTGTTTCAAACACAAACACCATGGGTGCCAATGTACACATATGAAACACGCCGACATTATTGTACCCTGTAAAAAGGCAAATCCTGCCACTAAAAATGAGGTGGAGTCGTCATTGTGAACATATTAGAGGCGATTACTCCCTACAGAAACATGTCTTTTGTTTACATAGCAAATTCTTGTGCAAACTTTAAGGTGGTACCACTTTATGACCATTAAAGTGAAGCTAAGACTTTTTCCTGTGATTTATTTTGTTGTTTTGTTTTTAATCTGTAAATAATAAAACAACCTCTTTTAATAGTGCCATAAGTAATACAGGCCATGACAGGAGCTCTTTCATGCCCAGGGTCATCACCATGACACTTTGAGAAACTTTAAATTCATATGAGTTACTATATTTAATTTCCATCTGGGATCAATGAGATAGATTTGAATTTAACTGAATCCAATACATATTGGTTGGATTCAAGTCAATGAAGTATTAAAACTTATGACTTATAGCAAAAATCTGTTAATTCAGCTTTGGTGTCCTAATTTAAACAGGATCTACGTCTCTGATACTGACAGGAGCCATTCGGGATTTAGTATTTAGGATAATAGAATCTATTTTTTAGCGCCTTTTTGTTTTTACAGCACGCTTTTGTGCACCATAGATGTAATAAAGTTGTTCGAATTGAATCACTTGTGTGACTGTAAAATGTTTACTTTAAATACTGAAAAAAGAGAAGAAGAAAAAAAGACAAAAGAAGCAAATACTTTACAGCAGTGCTGCAACATTCAGACTCAATCAAAACTGAACCAGCAGATGTTGGCGATCGTGAAAATCGTAGCAGATTGTTTTCGATTCATATCTATTCACACTTTTGTCAGGGATGTCTTTTGCTTTTACAATTCATTTTAAAGCCGTGAAACCTTACATTCCCTGCATCTCAGCAGCCTTTC
Organism: Poeciliopsis prolifica; assembly: GCF_027474105.1. Classification (NCBI taxonomy): domain Eukaryota; kingdom Metazoa; phylum Chordata; class Actinopteri; order Cyprinodontiformes; family Poeciliidae; genus Poeciliopsis; species Poeciliopsis prolifica. The sequence continues at coordinate 1,775,949 of NW_026562382.1, forward strand.
CTCACTCAAATGTCATCTCCACATCTGTTGTGCCGCTCGCTGCCAGTGACAGTGGGATTACACATCCCAGCGCCAGTGTAATCTCAAAGCGTGACTAACAGACGTCATCCATGTTGACTTCAGCCTCACGTTCTCCAGCTGCTGGCTCTCCAGGCGATGCGTCTCGCTGCTGTGCTGCCTCGCGCCGACGCACAAGCCGTCAAACATGCGCACACTTGTGTGCGTGACTCAGAGGGACGGATGTCTCTGTGTTTAAACAACAAAGACGAAGACACTCGAAGGGGGTAAACAGACACTCGAGTCTGGTGAATCAGATTCAGATCTCGTTCCGTCAATTCACCTTTTTACTGCAAGCAAAAGTGTTTGTTCACCAGGAAAGCATGTGGGAAAGTAAACACTTGCACAAATCAGAGTGAAAAAATGCAAAATAAAAATAACTTCTTCTCTGTGAACTCAACGTGTCCCAGTTGTGTCATCTTGACAACTGGGCTCATATTTCCACCCGCTGAAACAAAAGTGGTGAATACTTTTAATTTTGTCATTTGCCGTGGAGTGTCTCACCTCATTGTGGGTTTGTTTTGATACAGACACTTGTGAAAATTCACAACTCCAAAGCTGATTTCACAAACATGAAACCTATTGAGTTCACTGACATCGTCGCTACAAAAACACGTTTTACGTACCAGATTTCAGATCTCGTCTCTTGATTCCGTCAAAATCTGAAAAATTGTCAGCAGGGGACCATTTTGGATGGCGCTGGGCGAGTTTTTGAAGATGTTATGGCCTCCAAAAAGCCGCTTGAAATGGCGGAATAATAATAAGAAACCTTGCAATTGCAACAATGAACGTATCCTTGTGTGTACTCCCCATTTTAGAACAGAATAGAATAGAATTCAACTTTATTGTCATTGCACTATCACAAGTATGAAGCAACAAAATGTAGTTTGCATCTATCTAGAAGTGCTATTCAGGATATAGATGCTTATAAACAGGTGTACAAAGATATGGTGTAAAAACAGAGAACAATAGTGACGTGCTATAAAATAAAATGTTTTGTATAAATAAAAATATAAATAAGAGAGCTATGTACATGTTAAACAAATTACACAGATTATGCAGAATATACAGGTATATGTATATTCTGTATACAGGAATGTATATGTATACGTATACAGGAATATTGTATAAATATTCGTTGTTTTATAATACAGGCCACACCCACAAGATAATTAAACGTGACTAAAAGCATGATTGAAAATTGAAGCTCTTTTTGAAATTTTGACCCCGGTGGAAAAAAAGTTTCGCATCGGTTTCTGTGAAAAGCATGCAGCAGCATGATTCCTGCTGAGCAGGTATCATGTACATCCCAGTTATCAGACCAAAGTGTTGTAATGCTATGCTTTTTAGAAACCACAACTCCTCATAATCTCAGCGTCTCGGCAAACGCTGCAGCAACACGCATGTGCCCTAATTTGCACACGTGGGCTGGCATCAACAAAGGGAAAAAAAACAACTTATTGACATGGAGGTCAAGAGGTCACTTCGTCACAAAGGTTGAGCTTGTGCTGTGTGACGATTTGGTTCTCGACGTTATTTTTGGATTACTGCAGTGCAGTGAGCAGAACCAGCTGGAAATCTCGCATTGGCTAATCCACCGTGAATTTGCTCCCAATTTACCTCTGGAGCCTTCACTCCCTATTAGCCTGAGCGTTAGCATGAGGCTCTCAGAGCGGGCCTGTTTACACTGACACTAATGCCTTGTCTCCTGCACTCACACATGGAACTGATTTTGGGTGCGCAACAACCGCCGCCGTCATCCCGGTCAAACGATGAGTTACCGGGGAAACAGGTAGTGTTGCGACACCTACGCATTTGAAGCAGGGGTCGGAAGTTGACTGTGAGGTTTGATGAAGCGTTTCCAAGATGACATCAGTGCTCGCTGCCTAGAAATAAAGTGTGTGTGTTTTTCCTGGAGAGGCGGTCAAGGGACTAAAAGCTTCTGCCATGTGATGCTTTCCTGGTATCATCTGAAAAAGGGTTCGGGGAGAGACGTCAAGAGCTCCCGCTATTATTGTGTATGAAACCTTTGATTCCTGTTATACTGGAGCTGGATTAGTGTGCTTGGCCAGAGATGACTCTGGGGAAGGGGGGGGAAATAAAAAAGCAGAACAGCATTGGAAAAACACTGTGTGGCTCCTATCATAAAATCACACACTGTAAATATTTGAGCCAAGTACGGCTTTTTTCTCATGCGTCTTTGCTTTGCTTTGTAGCGAGACACAAGGGACCGCACGAACGTACTGCACGTGTCGCAAAATGTGACGGTCTGACGCCGTAACGCTGGATGTGGGTCGTAAAGACGGGCCCGCTGAACGGAACAACTATTTTCTATTGAGACGTTGCCCCCGCTCGCCGCCGGTGTGACCGCATTCTTCGGTGGCAGGACGTCTTGTTCTTCTGTTTCAACATCAAGGCAATCATAAAGCCCCAAATTAAAATTCAGCCATGCATAGGCGGGATGTTTCGCATGCCTTTCCCAAAAGACGAGACGAAGCGATTCGCGGCGGACGTTTTGCAGCATCCGTCGTTTGAGGAATCTGTTGTTTTTTTGTGTGAGACACAACAATTGCCAGTGCGTGCTTCACGTTGAGCACGCACTGAAAAAGAAGTTGACTTTGGCTTTGAGGTTTTGTCGATGGATAAACATTGATAATGCCAGACAGCACAGCCCTGCAACTACAAGCCTGACGGACGAGATCAACACCTCGAAGGACATTCCAGAGCTCAGGTCTGCAGGTTCAATACTGTTAGTGTCTTCCAATCTATTTTACACCCCTCACACTTTTCCAATTCATTACACCAGGCACGTTCACTGGGGCTTCATTCAATAGACGGTTTTCAAAGCGATTCAAATTTAAACATTTAAAAAGTGTAGCATACATCTGTGTATAGCCCTTTATAATCCAAAAACTCACATTTTATCAGGGATGTTTGGTATAGTTTCTAGTTCAAATATTTGAATACAATTAAAATGAGACAAAACTAACTTCCAAGTAACTTTTCATCAAAATATAGGAGCTCGTTCTAAGTCAATAATTCCTTAACACTGATGAAAAAGAACTTGTTCCAATGGCAGATTATCTCACATATAAAAAGATTTTATTTCTTTTTTTGTTTTGTTACCAAGTTACAAGTACAATACTCTACCAATGGAACGAGTACTTTTTAAAATCAATATTACGGAAATGTCAACTCAAAACCAGCTCCTATGTCTTGCTGAAAAGTTGTATTTGTGAAATAGCAGCATAAGGGGAAATCACAAGAAACAGCAAACATGTGGGAGAAGTTACTTTGCTCAGACGGGACCAAAATTTGTCTTTTCGCCCTCAATGCAAGATTCTGCTGTATGTATAGAGAAAAACTGAATCTGAACCTTGAACACACCGTCGCCTGAGTGAACCATGGCAGAGGAAGGAAAACTGCTTCGATTCAGCATGGCAGACTGACCCAGTCAAAGTCCAGACCTAAATTCTCTTAATAGTCTGTGGCAGGACATGAAAGCTGATGTCCAAAGAATATGACTGCACTCAAGTTATTTTGTAAAGAATAATGAGAAAATACAAAAAGAGGAAAATTTTAAGAGGCCATGAATTCTTTTGCAAGGCACTGTAAGTGTAAATGTACAGTCTGAAATATTTATTTATTTATTTATTTAATTTCAACAGTTCAGTAATGAAATTAAAAAATATCCAAATTAAAATATGAGATTATTGTGAAACAGTGATGCATAAATTATGGTATTTAATTATAAGACAGGTATAATAGGTGTTTCGCTGAATGTTTGTTGATTTTTAGTCGAAGCTGAGCAATACGAACAGGAAGTCAGTCTTTTGGGAAGAGGAGGAAGAGGAGAAGGAGGAGAAGTAGGAGGAGGAGGAGGAGGAGGAGTAGGAGGAAGAGGAGGAAGAGGAGGAAGAGGATAGAAAATCCCTGCTGGACAAGTTGTTGAACCAGCGGATCGGTCCGTTCTGAGTCCTAATGTCCAGATAATGATAAAATGGACCATATAATTGTACAATTTGACATTTTGAAAATAAGTTTGCCTAATGGAAACGCGACAATTTTGAAAAAAAGAAAAAAACTCAAATTTTTTGCTAAAACGTTTTGGTGTGTTTTTTTTTTTTTTTTTGATGTGTCAAAATTTCTTTATTTCGCAAAACTGTAACCTAAACGCTTTTTTCGCATCACAGGAGTCACATGACCAACGACCGGATGTTGCCGCTGGCGCAGACCACGAAGAAGAAAACAGGTGAGGGTGGGGGGACGAAGGCCCAGCATGTTTTTAAAGACTTATCTAGTGAACAAGTGAGATTTTAACTGAGTTTCTTATTCAATGGATCTCAAACGCGAACACTTGTGACGAAAAGACGGCTTGAGTCACATCCACACAGTTTTTCTCTATACATACAGCAGAATCTTGCATCCGCTCGTTCATCTCTCTTCTCCATTCCTTTGATGGGAAAGCCTGCTGCATGTTCATTCCTCGAGAAAGCAGGCCCTCAGCTGCTGTGCATGACTTCCTTTTTTAAACCAAATCTGACAAAGCAGCGTCTGTCCTCTGGAAGGGTCTGTGCTCACAAGACCTTCTCCAGCCTCCGGCGTCATTATGTTAGAAATAATATAAGAGTGGAGGCTCGTAATGCAACAGAGCGATAGGAAGACGTCAAGTTTTGAATACCAGAAAGGACAAAAGGTCACCCAGTACATGTCCCCGTCTTTTAAATTGCTGCTCCATAATTTTGTCATTTTCCCTTCCGCCATGTGACTTCCGCTTGTGTTGTTGTTGATTTGATTTTGTTTTGCACTTAGTATTTTTCCTTCTGTCAGCTTATTTGACAGTGTTTGATTTATTCTGTAGGGTTGATCCTTATTTCTCTTACTACTTTTAGTTATCTCCCTCCTGGTTTTGTCTTTGTTTATGCCTTAGTCACTCTGCCGTTTACTCTTCAAGCCTCGCTCGCTCTCTCGTTTTTTTTTTACAACCAACGCTGTGTCCCAATCTTATTTTATTGAAAAACAGGTCATTGCACAACAGCCTTGAAGCAATATAAACTTGTTTTAACTGCCTCTGAGCTATCACTACGACGTTTGTCTTTTTATTTCAAAAAACGAAACTTCAACAACAGATCAGAGGTCCGTTTTGAGGCTCTCACCAAAAATAAAGTGCACAGCTGTATTTTGCTTTTGCAAAATCATAAGGTTCACACTCCTTTGAGAACATACTCACAACTGCAAATGCAGCAGCTTTCTGTTCCTTTAAATGTAGAAACCATCTAAACAATGACCTGCAAAAGCTTACAATGCTGAAGCTTGTGAAAGTCAAACATTCCACCAAAAATAAAGTACAGCATGTGTAATATATCAAAAAGTCAATGGGTAATAATGTATGATGTGTTTACACCAGGGGGTGATCAGTCTTTCTAAAGTTTTCAGTCTCAATTAAACTGTTTTTCAGAGTTTCCTTCAGTATATTATAAGCCTGGCGGGCCACCGGGCTTTACTTATTCATTTAAGTCTTTTGAAAATGTTACAATGTTTCAAGGCTTTCAATTGATGTTCAAGTGTTAATCTTCAATATTCCAATATCACAGTGACATTTTCAAATTTCCTGGCAACTTTAGACATTTTTGTAACTCAAGAGCACGACGGTCTGCCGGATGAAAGTCTGTCCAGGCTCCCAACCCGTGGACTTAACAAGTTTTCTTGAAGACTGCAGTCTGAAGTTACACCGATTTTGACAAATATTGATTGAAGATGACAGGAAGTGGATCATAAACGAGTCTTAACTGGCTCCGATGGTTTGAGCAGAGATGCACGTGGATGTTTAGGATCATTAATTTTAGCAGAATGAATCTGGTTTGACGGGATGAAAATCTGAGGCCATTCACAGTGCACTCATTTCTGGAGTAATGGATTTCCATTTTTAGCTAAAGTCACATGTTTAATAAACAGAGCGATGCCTTGTGTGATATCGACACGAAACCGAGCGTTCATCCGGTTACCTCACTCGATGTGGTAGAGTTCCACTGGTTTTGTCCAGTTAATGCATTTGCAATTATCTTTATTTTAATATTATTGCTAATCTGCGATTCCCTTAAAATTTTGTCTCTCAAAGGAGGATAAATTAACTTTTGCGTTTCAAAATTGAGCCTTGAACAGCTGTCCAAATCAAATTTGTAGTTATGGCAACAGTTTTAAGCAGTGCCACCTCCAGCAGTAGTTTCCTTCCTCTTTTAAAATACTGTAATTTTGCTGCAACACAAAGAAATCTTCCACCTTGGTTGCACAAAAAGTTTCCTCCACTCCAGAGAGACCAACCCTTGTGGTACCAAATCCAAATGAAACTTTCAACATCTTGGACGTAAAACTGATCTCGAAACATTCGATACCAAAAACCATTAAAAAACCGTTAACGTATCCCGAGTTGTTTGGATCCAGGTCAGGCGGCGACATACAGAAACGCTGCATTGTCATGAAACCCATCAGCGATTTTCATGCTAACGTTTGAATTCTCTGCTTGGCTGAATTTGACGATGCGCTCGACAGAAATGCACCGAAACAGAAAGGAAGACAGATTTTCTGCTTCAAGATCTGAACAACACGCTGAAATTGATGAAACCATGAATTCTGCAAAACTCATATCACTTTGTGATCATACAGTCCACCAAGGTGATCAAGTGTCCCTCAGAACATCTCAGGAAATAAGAATGAAAAAAAATTTCTTTGATAATAAAACTTGTAATTGTAAAAACAATTACAAAAAAGCAGGAAAAGTACAAAAATAGACGGCCTTAAATCCTGTACTAGATCTCTGAAAGTCTAACCCATTTTGCTCAACAGCGTCAGGATGCTTTGTCCAAGTTTCTGTCCAGGGGAAAAAGATAAAAGACAACGTAGAGAAGATGTTGTGTATCCTTTCCCGGTGAGCTCATCCAAACACAGACAAAACCAGCTCTGTAACCATAGTGGAGCTGACAGGACGAGACGTTTAGCAGAACAATTCATTTCGAGGAAACTCAGTTTACAGATGTACTGAAAAAAAGCACCATTGGGGGGAGTTGTGAAAACAGCAGATGGACACTCTGCACCTGTGTTGGCTCTTCTAGGCAACACTGATAAGAGGCAGAGGTCAGGGATTTATGGGGCCTGTACGGAATAAAAAAAACAAAAAAAAAACAGAGGCCAACGCTCCATAATTAGTCATGAACAGAAATCACAAGCTGACTCAAAACACAGGGAGAGTATCGTGAACGGAACTGAAACTGACGTCAGAAACAAAAGCATTCGTCCTGGAGAAACGTGTGTAACGCTCACATCAACGTCACATTCTGCAGGACACGACGTGTGATTCTGCTGCTTGTCTTCCAGTTGACTTTAAAGGTTAGGTTCAGGATTTATAATCTCTACGGAGAGCAGCGGCGTCAAACTCATTTTGGTTTTGGGCCAAATCAAGAGTCATGGATGCTCTTAAAGGGCCATTTGTGCCAGAATGTATTGATAAAACTTGATCACAAACTGTTATCAATGAATTCTTAAAAATTAAATGTTTTGAACATTTTCTTAGTCTCTCCAGAATTTTGTGATACTTTTGTGATTTTTTTCCCCTAGTGTTTGTGGCACTATTTTGGAAATCTTTGCAATATTTGCTCTTATTTATGATGATAAATAAGACTTTTCATATAGACCAGGGACTGCAATCTGGCATCAGTTGGGGCTGAATCAGCTGTTTAGCACAAGTAATAAAGTTTTAGACAATTTTCAAGAAAAAGCTGCAATAAACTCCCTATTATGTATTAACGTAAAAAAAAAGTGCAGGAATTTGTTGATTCGATTGATGTAATTTGACAGTAAACAGATCAAAACTGCACCGATTTGATTGAAAACATAATAGCGCAGTCAGTGTTTAGCCTAGAATCTAGGGGGCCACATCAAAAGCTACGGAGGGCCAGATTTGGCCCACGGGCCGCGAGTTTGACACGGGTGACGCCGAGGTTGGCATCTGCACCTCTTCAGGCTTCTCGGCGCAGCTGGGACACCGTGAACACGACCAGACGTGAACAAGGACAGAACGAGGAAACTGAGTCGTCTCTTGTTTCCCCCTCCGCTGCAGCCACTTCGTTCCTCCTCTCGTTTGTAAAAGTCGTAACAGGCGCACCCCGGGTGGCATTTGAACACCGCTGACAGGATATTAAGCTTGTCAAAGCAAATGGTGAAATGCATCCTTGTAATTAACTTTGGTATTTAAGTTAAACTGGGACGCCAGCAATTTACCTCGAAGGCTCGGGCCTCGCACGTGAGGCCAGACTGTGAAACGCATCCCTGCTATTAGCCTCAAAGATGTCAGTAAAGAGAAGAAAACAGCTTCATTTGGTTCCCTCTCCACCCGTCAGGCCCTGACCGTGTCGGAGGTTTGTGTTGCAGTAAAAGGAGGCACCTGAGGCCACTTGCAGACAGATGTGCGCAGTCGCTGGAGGTCTGCCGTCGTTATTGTTCTGCAGCTTACAGAAAAAGAATGTGTGTGAGAAACACGTCAGAAGTGAGTCACGACAGGGCAGTGAAGGTGGTGAGTGGGAGGAATCCACGCTGGACGAAAAAGCTGGACACAGCTTGAGCTCATCAGAAGAAAAAGTTGTCATGATTTCCAGTTTCCAGTAGCTTCAGGTTTGTAGTTGAGAAGTTGAGTTGTCTGTACAGCTTTGGAAAAAAATATGAAGGAACCACTTAAAAGGATTGGTTTCTCTTATTTTATTTTTATAGGCGTGTGTTTGAGTAAAATGAACGTCGTCATTTCACTATGTGAACTGCTGACACGTCGCTGCAATTCCAAGAGAAATAAAAATGCAGCATTTATTAGCAGAAATGAGAAATGGTCAAAATAGCGAAAGAGATGCAAAGAAAACAAGTTCATATTCATTTAGAAAAAGAAAACCCAGCACTAATGCTTTAACTCAGGAAGAGTTCACAAATCAATGTTTGGTGGAATAGCCAATGAGGTTTTCGATGGGGTTCAGTTTCTTCCAGATCTGTAGGTGCTTCATTTTTTAAATCCGGTGCTGCAAATGTGGTGGGTGGGTTCCTCACCCACTGGCTTGTTTAATAGATTCAAAAAAAAAAACAAAAAACGGGGGCATGGCTGGAAACATTTTGTAGGTTTGAGTCGCTTGCTAAAGCTATACCTCCTTGTTACGTTTAAAAAAAACAACCAATTTTAATAAAATAAATCTTAACTACACCTTCAAAACTGGTAGCCCCACAGAGTTTTATAGCTTCACTAAAGTGGAACAATCGACACACAAAACTTTTAAGACTTTTCTTACTTCTGACATGACTAAACATATTTATCCATATCAATAAAACGGGTAGCTATGTGGTCAGGTGCGGCAAAAAGCCACGGGAAGAATCGCGTCTCTGTTCACCCCCTGACTGAAAAGCGTTAAAGGCACAGAGCGTGCTTGGAGACAGACGTATGATGGGGGAGGACCTGATGCTTTCTGACACTGTGGTCTGACAAGGCCTTAACGAAGACCTCGTCTGGACATTCAGCCCACAGCGACGACCGGCTGTCGGTGTGTTATCGCTGCTCACTGCAGGGTTACCGGGTTTAAGCCACGTCAGCTCGGGTTTCATCACAGCCACACGAGATTGACGCATGTATTCCCCACTCGACCCGACCTCCGTGGCCAAAAGAAGGTTAATTCTTAAAACGTGATTTGTGTTCTGGGTTGTTCCAAATTGTTTTTGGCTTCACGTCAGAATTTCGGCCCATTGTTTTCCCGCGGTATGAATGAACTCGACTGGATTCTCTCTGGCTCCTAATAAAGTTGTATGTGCGGATGAAGCTCGGTGCAGACAAAAGCAGCAAGAAGCAGACGCTTGTGGCTGCAGGGGGGAAACGATCAGCTCCTCCAGATGTCTGCTGGTGTGAAGTGATGGCTTTTTTTTTTTTTTTTTTTTTCCAAAAGGTGAACGGAGTGAAAGGGAGGCAGACAATTGGTAAAATGACATTTCTGCATGATGGCACATGAGTCGAAACTTGATTTAGATTTGTAAAAAAAAAATAAATAAATCTTGCACTGCTACCCACAATCCCAGCCCTCGCAGTTCTCCAGAACTTCACACAATAAGGAAAAGGTGAGCTGCTTTGCAGTTACGCAAGAGTCATGAGGTGTCTGAGCATCTCATGACTGCTGGTATGAGAGGTCAGGTGTGTCAGACGAGCTTGTTTGTTGTGGGACGAGTCCGTCCAGATCCCCCGCGCTTCCTTTCTTCCTGTTTGCGAGGAAACCAGCATGACCTGGAGCTGAAGAGGAATGGAGATGCCTCTGGAATCGAAAGGTTTGTGCAGGCTTCTCTGAAACCTCCCTCAGCAGAAGCACCTGCTTGGTGAACCAAAGGATTTCTTCCGCCATTATCGTTGTGACGAGATTGGTACGGGGAAACTCTGACGCTGGAAACTGGTGGTCTGCGCCCGAGGGCAGGCGTCCAGCGGCCCACTGTGTTTCTAGTTAAAGTTGACAGATTTGAAAATATGTCTAGGTAATTAAATGATGTGTTACTGGAAGACGTTATTGCCAATACCTAAACACCAACTGTTAAGTCTTAAAAAAAAAAGCAAACAAAAGTTGTTTCAGTTGTCTCATCCTAATTAACTTTTCCAAAATTTGTTGATCTTTTAGCCATGACGTTTCTCTTTATTTGCTGAAGTTGTTAGCATGTAGACTAGCGAAGAATGGCAGATTCTTTATAAGATTCCTTTATAAAGAACAGAAATAAAACCAATACACTGTAAATCGTTTCATGTGTGTTTTGATCCTTAAATTTCAACGTTAATATGATATTAGATGACAGAGCGTTTATAAACTTTAAAAGCTTTTCCACAAGGACTTCTTTTATTATTTTTTTTAATCCTCATTTTTTTTCTTTCGCTCTCTTGTGGAACATGAAGAAAATCGGAAACATCCCTGACCCAATTACGTCCCCCGTTCGCCATCTGGAAACATAAAAAACAAGCAGCACCCGCATCTATCTGATGCTTTATTTTCTTTTCTAAGTTTTCTGGCAGCATCTCTGAGTGCAGCTGATTCAGACGAGTGAAAACAGATTTGAATCTGCACTGAACAACAAGTCCTGGAACCTGTGAGACTGAACGAAATCTGTTTTACATAAAAGAAAGTGCTGGAGAAATCACTTAAACATGCTATGTTAAAAAAAACAAAAAATCTCATCAGTGTTGAAGTTGTTTCTAACAGACATCCGTTGCCCTAAACCTCAGTACCTTGACTCCTAAGGCAAGAGTCGAATTCGTTTTGATGACAAAGGGTGTCGGAGCGAGTTGGAGCTTCTTAAAGAGGCAGAAGCGTGGAGGACTTCCGGGGAGCGTCGAACATGTAGGACGTGTCTGCCGGAGCTCCGCGGGAATGTGACTGTTTAAACCTTTTTTAGCACGATTTATTTAAGTTTCTTTTACAGTTCTAGTTCATTACGTAATCTACATGACATTTATGCTCAACCTGTTTTGGTAACTTTATGAAACCATGGCAAATCGGAGTAAATCCGACACCTCGAAGGTAGGCCGTAGCAAATCACGCCTGTCGCCTGAGCCCGAAGTTGCTCCCGTACTCGATGCTAATGAGCGTCTGCTAAAGCGTATGGAGGAGATGCTGGAGGGTGTGCGCTCAGATCTTGTGAGTAAATTTGACGAAATTGTGTCCGGGGCTGTGAGAAGGGAGATTACGACTGCTCTTGCTCCGCTGGAAGCTAAAGTTACCTCACACGAACAAGCTATTGCGGGCCTTGAGCGCTCGGCTACTGACCACGATGACAAGCTAACAACCCTCGGAGCTACTGTTGCTTCGCTAAGGGACATGGTGGAGTCCATATCAAAGAAATGCGAGGACTTAGAAGGACGGTCGAGGCTGAATAATGTACGAGTGGTCGGTGTGCCCGAAGGATCTGAGGGAAGTCGCCCGACGGATTTTGTGGCTACTTTACTTCAGGATTTACTCGGTTTATCCTACAAGCCCGCGCTGGACAGGGCTCACCGGACCCTCCGTGCTAAACCTAAGGACGGGGAACCCCCACGTCCCTTCTTCGCCAGAGTGAATATGTTTCAACAACGTAAGGAAATCCTGCGTAAGGCCAGTGAAGCATCTCCTCTGATTTATAAGGGGAGGAGGATCTCTGTTTTCCCGGATTTCACTGCTGCTGTGGCCAAAAAACGGACTGCCTTTGCTAAAGTTAAGAAGGAGCTGCACTGCTGTCCAGGTGTCAAATTCGGTCTTTTCTATCCGGCAATATTGCGGATTACTCTTCCAAATGGACAAGTCCAGAGGTTTGAAGATCCGTCGCTCGCCATGGATTTTGTTGAGAAAAAGCTAAAAAATGCGGTGATCCCAGACACTGTTTGAATGTTGCCCAAGGCAGACATTTCCAGGACAAATATTTGCGTTTATGCATGGAGATTGCTATTACGTTATTGACACTTTTGATGTAGTATTTTGTCATGGTTAATTTTTTTTTTTTACCCCAAGGACTATTAAGGTAACTTGCACTAATGCTGTAGATTTGATAGTTGAGGTTGGCTTTCTTGCACTTTAAGTATTGTCTTTGCACACTGGTTTGCACTTTTATTTTAATTTATTTTTATTTTTTGTATTAGTTTTTAAAATTTATTTTATTTATTCTTTACCAATTTGTTTATTGTGATTATTATTACTGGCATTATTATTATTATTATGTGTGTGTGTCAAAATACAATATTGTGCACCTAGACTTTGTTTTTGTTGCATTCTATTTGGAGGGTTTTCTTTCTCTAAGAACTCTCCAAGGACCTTTTGTAGGTCGGACCATGGGCATTTGTGGGGGGAGTGGGGCGCATCCCATTTGGGGGGTGCTTCTGCGACATGTTCGGTTTGTTTGTTTACTAGGTTTTCTTTTTGTGTTGTGTACCTCCAACTCTTCCTTATCTTTTCCTCTGCTTAACCTTTGTTTTATCGATCAAGCACCCAGATTCTTTCTGCTACTTATATGTCTTATATTTTGATATGGCTCTATTACTAGGACAGGATCTCCAGTTTGCCAGTTTCAATTGCAAGGGACTGAATAATCTTGTTAAACGCAGTAAAGTACTACATCACCTCCACCAGTTGGGAGCAAGAGTCATCTTTCTACAGGAGACTCATCTTAGGAAACAAGAACATCAGAAACTGAAGAAGAACTGGGTTGGTCAGATCTATCATTCTTCTTTTTCTGGTAAGGCCAGGGGAGCAGCTATTCTTTTGCACAAATCTGTCCCTTTTACTTGTGATCAGATTACTTCTGATCACAATGGTAGATATGTTATTGTCACAGGTTCAATTAGGGGTATACGTGTTACATTAGCTAATGTCTATGCTCCCAACTGGGATGATGAAGCTTTCTATAAACGTTTTTTCTCTGAACTTCCGGATATGTCAACACATTATTTAATATTAGGCAGAGATTTCAATTGTTGGCTCAACTCAACACTCGACCATTCTTCATCCAGCCCAGCCATGCTCTCTCGATCGGCCAAAACAATTCATTCATTTATGAAGGAGTTTACAGTATCAGATGCATGGCGGTTTCTTAATCCTTTGAAAAGGGAGTACTCCTTCTTCTCACCTGTACATCGTACATTCACTCGCATTGACCTTTTTCTTATTGATAATAGGCTGTTACCATCCTTGTCCTTGTGTAGATACGATGCCATTGTTCTATCTGACCATGCCCCGCTTTTGATGAATGTTAAAATAGGCACTTTATCATCCCAACGTCCATTATGGCGACTAAACACACGTCTTCTCTCAAATACTAACTTTATTGACTACATTTCGAAACAAATAGATATTTTCCTGACAACAAATAGAGCACCAGGTATCTCTCCCTCTCTTCTTTGGGAATCATTGAAGGCTTTTATTAGGGGAGAGATCATTTCTTTTATTCATTTCGAGAATAAATTAAGGAATGAGAAGTTGAATAGCCTAAGACGACAAATTGCACAACTTGATAATATGTACGCAGCCTGTGCTTCCCCAAATGTATATAAAGAGCGTCTTTCATTACAATCCGAATTTGATATACTCATGACCCACCGCACTACCGAACTTATGTTGCGGTTCGGGGCACAGTTTTTCGAACACGGTGATAAGGCTAGCAAATTGTTGGCACACCAAATCCGCCAGGTGTCTGCATCGCGTCAGATTATCAAGATTCAAACAGACACAGGTGTGACGACAGATCCCGATTGGCCATTCTCCAGGAAGAGTCAGTACTGTGAGCAGTACTGTGAGCAGGTGAATTATTTCCATCAAATGATTTATCAACCCGCTGACATATGAAATAAATCGATTACAACATTTGTTTAGGGAATCGATTGGAGATCATCAGAAACAACGAGACAAGGCGAAGTAGCAAATACATGCAAAACTTTCGATAACAGTTTAAAGTCGACATTTAAAAGGCTTACATCCATGGATTATTTGCCGATACATCTTAATAAGTCTGACCTTGTATCACTTTTCTTTCTATCCTGTTTCTTTTTTTTTGCTCATGTCTACATTTAAACGTCAAATCTCAAAATTTCCCTCCATCACAAAGGATGCAAAATTTCTTTCTTTTTTATTTTACCACACAGTGAGACCTTCCCACTTCATACATGTGTCATAAAGGTTCAACAAAAGAGAACTGGCATTCTCTCAATCCTTGGTGTTGAGGGGAGACGTATGGAGGTATTCTCAGTACAATCTCTCCGTAAAGACGTAGTAAGACGTGAAACTTGCGCTAAGTCCTCTTCCCTGGGAGGCGAGCTTCATCCACTGAGCCGGGGCATTTAAATTTCATTTAACAAAGACGGGAAGGGTTCTGGATGCGTTTGAGCCAGGCCAACGGTTCCACACAGCTGTCCCTGCCAAACCAGAGGCTTACGCAACAGGAGGGCTGCAGGACGGACACTGGTGCGATCTCCGCTCAGTCGACCGTGGAAGGGTTACGTGGAGGACACGGGGGTTTATGTATCGTGACTGGGATGTTCAAGGACCATGGCAGGGAAATCAGACGTGTCATCTCTGGATGCTGAGACTTCAGAGACCGGGGCAGCATCAGAAAAAGTCCAGTCGAACAGATGAAGCGGGATTCAGAATCAGAAAATACTTTACTGATTACTAAGGAATAAAATGCTACTCTGTCCAAAATGTAGATGTTAGCAAAAATAAATAAAATTATATATATCTCTATATCTACATAGATATATATAAATATATAAAGATGCTTAGAACAAGTGAGACATAGCAATGTTAAAGATGATCTAAATGTAAAATAAATGAATTGAAATATGAACAATTATATACCTGAAATCTACAGTTGAGGTTTGTCTTTCTTTTAAGATTACATCATAACGGTACCGTCTGCAGTCGATGAATAAATAGGAGCGTGTGAAACAGATGCATTGTTAGCTGCAAACAACAAGAGCTGCAGCTTTTAGCTGCTGGTGTGTGCAGCAATTTATCACTGTGGAGCCCTTTGGACGCATACATTAAACATTTATATGCACCGAGCTGTAAACGTGACACGAGAGGAATGCCTGGACGTCATAGCTCAGCTAATGTTATGCTGCAATATTTGTTAAGAACTGAGGTGGCAGGAACATCTGTAGCACATAGCGAACACCCACAGCCGACGCAGAGGCAGGAACATGGAAGAAATCACAAGCAAGAAGAGAAATCCAAAATCCAAGCTCTTCTGGATGTTTCTTGGGAAATGTAGCCAGTTTCAGTTTGTCTAATGTATAATTAACTGACGCATAAACGTTTCTTCATCAAATGTGACGTAAAGTTTTTTCCACTTTCTAAATTTCCGCCTTGAAACTGGAAGTCTGTCTCTTTAAGAAGCTCCTGCTCTTTCTGAAACTCCACCTTCAGGAAGTCATCTCAACGTGGCTCTTCCATTAACACTTTAACAAAGCTTATACCGGCTTTGCACTGAGAAGTAGCACCTATAATGAGCTCAGCAGATGTTCCATCAGGTGTTTGCTAATTGCTGTTGGCTAGTCTGAAGTGGCTGAATGGGAGCGTTTCACTGGAGGGCAGCTCTGTGAGGCGGCAGCTTGGAAACTGGAACTCAGAGGAGGCCGGGCTGGGTTCAGCACAGCTGAATGGTGTCCATGGGAGACTGGCAGATTTCTCAAACATGGATGAAAGAATCAAGGTAACATTCCAGGTATGTTCTTGATGAAGGACTAACATGATAGCATGTTGTAAAGCTCAAAAAAGTCAATTTTAGACAATACTCCCCGTTTTGAGAGAATTTTCAATCAGAGGTTTCAGTGACACCTCGTTTTATCGTGGAGATTGTTACTGGCACATTAAATCACTTTTCTTTTTACAATGTACACAAACTGCAGAGCATAGAAAAAAAACTGAAATTTCACACATGAATCGAGCCGCTGTACCATTCTGCAAACTGTTCTCTATTGGTTCGCTCGCATATTGGTAGTATTGAGAAACCAGATGAAGCTTCATGATGACTTTAAAATCTTGCTGTCAGATCAGACAAATGCACTGTAGGTATTTGACATGACTCTGTCTTTTCAGAAAAAAACCCAACAAAAAAAACAGCCTCTCTTGATGGTACTTCACAGATTAGCTGCTTCTCCTTTAAAAAAAAAAAAAAAAAGCACCTTCAGCACACAAGTTTAGGAGTTATTTTTAGCATCTCTAAAAAAGAAAAAAAAGCAAGAGTAAAAAAAAAAAAAAAAAAAAAAAACAACCCAATCTCTTTCTTCTTGGACCCGCCACATGAAGGGTTTTCCTGGGAGAAGTCTGGGACTGTGGTTACCCTTGGTTGGTGGCTTGGAGACATGTGAGCCTATGTATATATACACCCTGTGGAAAAGCGACCAAAACACAAGCCGCTGCGGAGAGGAGCTGCAGGAGCTGCAGGAGCAGGGCGGAGCGCGGTGGGAACACGGGGAAGGAGGATAATGGCAGCTTCATGCCACAGATGTTTCTGCAAGTCATTTATTTTAAAAGGAACGTCAAGAAAGAAAAGAAATTACTTCATTATGTGCTTGAATAAATCAGTATGTAAGAGGTTTGATGTTGCCAAAGAAGCGTCCCGCACTGTAAACATCATATTCTTGATGGATGCTAGTTTCCAAATGTAAATTCTGAAGGAAAAAGTGGTTCAGGCTCCCGTCCCTTTAAGACGGATGTGGGTCACGATGTTACTACATTTTAAAGACTTGCTGCTTTCTCTATAAATCTGACCACCTTATTGGTAGAGTTTTGATCACGCGGCGTAATTAGTCACATAACTCCACAATTAACTTTTTATCATAAAATCGAAACCCCTTTTACCCCGGTTCGTCTTCTGTCACACGGGATTCTCCTTGCTGCCTTCGACAATGTCTAATATTTAACATTTTCTGACAGCTGCCATTGTGACGAGAAAATCGATTCGCTTCAATGGTGAAGGCCAAAGTAAAGAAATAGTTGCGAAATGAAAGCAAAGAAACGAGACACTCCCAGCGACAACAATGTTCCACTCCGTAGAAGAATAAAAATGTTGGATGTCAACTTTCCTCAGCAAACACTCGAATGAATCACTTATTAATAAAACAGAAACGGTCCTGGATCTGGAGTGTGGCCTGGCATGAAAGTTGAAGAAAGATATGCGTCAGCCATTTTTGCCCTGGCTCCTTACAATGTAGAGCAGAACCTTAGTCATTTGATTAAAAATTAGAAACAATACATTAATTAAAATACACTGTTAATATATGCACATTTAAATTATTTAAATAAATGTAGATCAAATCGTTCAATAAACAGCTAGCATGTAAAATTAGCATTGTGAGCTGGACCAGCAAAGTTTCGAAAACCGCACTAGCGCTCCCCCTGGTGGACATTTTGCTAAATTGTTTGGTGGCGCTAAAAAAAAAAAAAGAAAAGAACAGAAAATGGAGATTCAAGATGGCGGAAGGTAACACCGAACAGTTCGTGAAGTGAAGCCGATAATAATCCCAATACGTTGCGTTTCAGACAAGATTTGTTCGTAAGTATTGGTTAATTGTGAAAATAATATTGGTCTCTTTGTTTTGTGTAGCGGGGGTGTGGGTCGTTTGCAATCATTTATGTCATTTATTTTATTTTAGCTCGCAGTTAGCATGGTTAACTAGCGACGTTCGTTAGCCAGTACTACGCCTTGGAGCGTCGTTGTTTGGCTGGCTAGCTGTCGAAAAATCAAAGGCTCTTGGCGAGGACACAACAAGCATGTTTTGTGGTGAAATTGCTTTTTTTGCGGGGGTTTTAAAAGGAGAAGTAAAAAAAAACAAATAAACATTTTCAAATTTTAAAAATGAGAACACGTTTTCCAAATCGATTGTTACACATTCACAAGGAACAGGCTGATGTTTTTCTGGGGGATGGAGCCATTCAGTGAGGAACAAATCAGGGAGTTTGTCCCAAAACAGTCAGCAAGAATTTACCATTTATTTTTTATGGTATAAATGTAACATGTATTTCTAAATGGTTGTACTTGGCTTTGAAGGACCATCATTACTGTTTCTTTTTTAGTACCAGCCTCACTTTCTCTGCTTTCCCTCATCTCATTTTCTATTTTTTTTTTTTTACAATAAAATGCTCATATTTTGGCTTGATAACATCTAATCTCAGTCCCTTAATGCTAATGGTCTCTAAATGTTCTTGTGTTTAGCTTTGGGCTGTTTCAAAAACCTCTTCACTTTACTCTTTCAATATATTCAAGGGATTTAATGTCCTGTTTTTATCCTCCTGATTTCACAAAACCTGTAAGTATTTAACTTTGCTGGAAATTCAAATGAGCGCTTTCTAAATTGGGGTGGAAACCACCACCGGAGGTGACTAATATAACCATAAACACTTTGTCAGCTTTAGTCTTTTCTGTTTGTTTTGATTTTGTTGTTTTTCTTTTTGTTTTCACATCATCCCCCAAGATTCCCAAGGCATAATTTCCGACTGTATTTAACTTCCATCTTGGTCATGATTTTGTTGTTAATTTCTCCGAGATGAACACTAGAAGCGGAACCAGAATGAAACAGAAACCATATGGGAGCGTTCTCATCAACAGCTTTTCTCCACGGGAAGAGCAAACTTTGGCTCAGGACTGGAGCTGCTCCATTCCCAAAAAAGTGTTATGATTGAGAGACTTTTCAGAGGAAATGCACTGATAAAAGGGATTATGATGTCTTGCAGATTCCAGTATGTAAACACAAACATTATTAAAAAATTGCTGGAACCCCAGGCAGATTATGAGCATTTAGTTGAACTAATGGCATTTGTTGACTTTGACATTGATAAAATATGAAAAAATATAATTAGAAAGTTATAGCGCTTTGTTTCTCAATAAGGGGCCTTTTTTTTAAATTGGAAAAATGTCAGCTTCCTAATTGTTCTGCAGGAATACCGATGGATTCTGAACATCATGCTGTTGATTTCATCTGAAAATTGCAAGAACATCATTAAAGTTTCAAGTCTTAGAGGTAAGAAAAAAATTTAAGTTTTTAATTTCAACTACAGTGGTAAAAAAAAAAAATCCCCCTATCAAACTTTTTTCCTTTGCCTTTCTATTACTCGGTTTTTCAGATCATCAAATCAATGTTTTTTACCAATATTTACAGCAGTTATCCAAAAATAGAGAAGGAATGTAAGAAATGTTGCAGAGGTCTGGAATCGAACCAGGACTCATGACCTCTGCCGCTAGGGTCGTGCGTCTGTCAGTGATTAAATCCAATAATTAAATCAAATATGAAAACTGTGCGGCACTGGAAGAGAGCAAAGAGAACAACAGGGATGTTAATGATAGCTTTTTCCTTCATGACTCATCGGTTAAATAGCATCGATTGTCTCTAAGAGATGCACATCTGGACAGCTGGACTACTCTCTTGTAAATGTCATATTAACCTGATGCATCGCTTGTAAAATACATAGTTGACAGCGATTGGACATTCTTTAAGGCTTTAAAGCTCAGCATAGCCACGGTGATTTTTACTCATTCCCCCGTGTTTCCAAAGACAGAAACATATTTCTGCTGAACTAAAGCGCAGCTGATGCTCTTCTTTTGTACGTAACAGGATCTTTGAGACGTTCTAATATACATCCCAGAGTATTAGAAAGGACTATTGTTTTTCTCAACATAATGTGCCAGGGATTCCTGCTTTGCCAACCAGAGTCTTGGTTTGTTTGTGAAAAGGATGAAAAAGCAGCTGAATCTGGTGATCAGTGATCCCAAACTCCAACCCTCGGGGTTCAGAACCTGAAACTTTAAGGCGGGTTTATGCTGGAATGGTTGGAAAATGAGAACATGATAGATTCAAAAACACACAAACTTTTTGTTTGTTTTTGATGAAGTGTTGTTTTTTTGTTGTTGGTGGTTTCAAAATTGATGCAATTGATGAACTCATGGATGTTACTACTGGTGGAAAAGACAAAGAAGACAACAGGAAGTGGTAGAAGGACGATGGTGCGGCATGTTTCTTTTTTTAACGACGCATCGCATGAACAGATTTATTCAACAGAAGCACCACGATTTTGCAATTGTGCTCTTTTCGACATTAGTGGAGCTTCGTCAACATTTTGCACTTGTGAAGGAAACACACTTAATCACATGTTCATTTGATTTGTGTGTGCCGAATTGTGAACCATTTGAGCCATGTGTCATTTTGTAATTTATACTTAGGAAAAAACAGCAAAGAAATTCTTCATAGGATTTGTGAAGCCCTTGACTAATAGCTGTATCACTATAAGCTGGACATTCTCTGCAGACGTTTTCTTTTGGGAATCTCCTTGGAAGTTTATAGTATAGAAGCGTTAAGCTTTCCTGCCCTCAGTGTCCGTTTAGAGCTTTCTGTGCCAGAGGGGTTTTTGTACCCGGTGGGATTGTCTGTGGTCGTGCCGCTGCCAGTGGGATCCAACCTTCGTTCCCCACAAACGTCCTCCAGATCTGAGACTTCTGCTTCTCATTCCCTCTGTGTGAGACGCTTCACCTCTGAGACCTTGAGTAAAACAACACCGTCCTATGCTGGAGTATGTCAGTATGTGCGCACTTTGTTGCATTCCTCGAAACACTGCCGCCGAGGGTTGTGGGATGGAAAATGTGTTTACATGCTCATATTTCAAACTGCAGCCTGGTCTTGTGCTTACATTAATGCGTATCTGTAGGGTGGGGGTGGATCTAACTTCCAGAATAAAAGCTGGTTGTGTTTGAGCAACTCACATAACTAATATGTTCTCAGGTCACTCAGAGTTTAAACGGGACCTATTCACATTTTGTACATTCTTTATGCACTTCCATTTTGGTTTCTGCTGCTTCTAAAAACATCCCAAGCCTTTAAACCTTCAAGTCCTAAACGGGGCGCAGGAGATCCAGACAAATTTGCGGTACTGCAATTTGAGCTATCAAATTTTTTGAGCTATCTGAAAAATTCCAAGAGTTTCTGAAAGGGGAGACGTTGCGATTTCCAGCCAAGATCAGGTTATTACGGTACTTTCACTGCTGCCACAGCAGGCAGTGAAATTAATCTGAGGGTGCTCTTTTAATAGATGGTAAATTGCGAAAACAACTTGCTAGATTTTGAAAGTTTCTGTTGTTGTAGATAAATGGGCAAATATATTTACTCACATTTAAAGAGCTGCATTCAATTAATGCAGCAATTAAAATCCTGGCGGTGATTTTAAATTAAGGACATAAAGAGTTAAAAGAAACACCCAGTTATTTTTTGGTGTCTAGAAAATGAGTCGTTTCTAAAACCTTTGGAATGAAACATGACAAGTCAGCAGGCGCTCCCTCTCTCCTAGCAACACTAATAATTTCTGTTACTTTGCAACCCAGGCAGAGCTTCAACACGTATGCAGCTGATCAATGGCTGCTGGAAAATACGAGTGTTTTGTTGTTGACTTGCCATCCAGAAATTGCTTCTTGCATTCTTGAAGGTTGATCCAGTTCTGCTTTTCAAAAATATAAGCAATTACGGTGGTGTAATTGTGCATCTGTTTGTGGCCATTTTCACCTGCAAGTGTAAACATTGATTTGGGGGGCGTGGCCAGCAGCAGCTTATTTGGATTTAAAGTGACAAGAGCCCCTAAAACGTCTCAAAATACGCCAAACTGATGAGTCTCTCATGTCATGATAGAAGAATGATGTGCAAAAAAAAATGAAAAAAATTAATGAACATGTTTTGTAAACATATCCTGACCTGTTAAAGTAAGCATGATAAATCACCAATCTGTAACACAAAACAAGTGTACCTGGTTCACAGCACTTTCTTCTTCCCTTTAGCAGGGGTGTCAAACTGCGGTCCTGGAGGGCTGGTGTCCTGCAACGTTTTGATGCGCCTCTGCTGCACCACCTGAATAAAATAATTACGTCATTAGCAAGGCTCTGGAGAACTGATCTACACAATAAGGAGGTAATTAAGCCATTTCGTTCCAGTGTTTTGTACTTGTGGCACATCTAAAAACTGCAGGACAGCGGCCCTTGAGGACTGGAGTTTGACACCTGTGCTTTAAGGGAACAATCAAAGCCCAGGCAGCAGCGGTA
Organism: Poeciliopsis prolifica; assembly: GCF_027474105.1. Taxonomy (NCBI): domain Eukaryota; kingdom Metazoa; phylum Chordata; class Actinopteri; order Cyprinodontiformes; family Poeciliidae; genus Poeciliopsis; species Poeciliopsis prolifica. The sequence continues at coordinate 1,798,596 of NW_026562382.1, forward strand.
TTGTCCTCATGGCTCTTTCAAAGAGCTTCCCGCTGGAATGCAGGTTGTTTATGAGCGTTAACACCAGATTTTACGACGACCGGAGCTAAAAATATGAGGAATGAGGGACCAATGTAAACATTGTAGTTACAGAGATTATCCTTCTGCAGAGGAGACCTCCGCAACTGCCAGGGCTTTAAATTTTAGCAGGGAGGAAGAACATCTTGAAAACTTATAGCAACTCAAGGTCTTTTTGTGCTTAAGTACAGCTGTTGACCCACTTTATTCTCTTCTGGTGACTTTCCACTAATAGCTCTCCATCATTTAAAAAAAAAATACTTTTCAAACCCTTCTTTTGGTCCAGAGAGACCCTTAACTGAGAAAGATTTATATCAGTCTGAATATGAACCATAATGGATGGTGTTTTGGGGGCAGATTTTGATAGCGGGGAAATATTCTGTCAAAACAACAACATTAATAACCTCACCTAATTGGTTTCACTTCATCATGCCTGAGTGATGGGATTCCTCTGTTGACTTGCAGATTCGTAACACATGCGACTGTTGGTTTTGGATATTACCTGCGTCCTGAATGCACCATAATCGCTGAAAATGTCACATATCTCTTAGCGCCATTCCTCTCCTGTGGGGGAAAAGTTCACGTATTTGGAGGCGTTTGCATAACGAGCAGCCCTCATCCTCCGTGTGACTGGCTGTAAATCAGTCAAAACAGATAAAATCTCTGTGGAAGAACCCGTTTACTAGACGTTGCTTCTTTGGGCGATACGTCTGGTTCGTTTGGAGAGGTGTGAATGGACAATCGAACTTTGATTTTGGATCAAAAAAGTGAACTCTGTTCCGTCTAAAAGCCTAGGTCTCTTTTTGGTCAAAAAGCAGGGCATTCTGGGTAAATACGACCAAACTTAGGCGACAGTTTAACGCTAGCAGCAGAAATAGCTCATGCTCTTTTACCAAAGACAAAAGAAAAATCCAACGATCAACAAAATCTGAAGCCCCTCTATTTTTGTTTACACTTTCCAAAGTAGGACATTCTGCTCATGTCTTCTTTGAAGGTTTTCATGTCGTTTCTTTCAGTGGTTCTTGGTGCAGCGCCACCACAGGCTAGGAAGGGAACAGGATTTTCAGAAGTTTTCAATTGTGAAAGCAAACCTGCTGAAAATGGAACAAATTTGGTCCTCGATCGATCTGAGTCTATCAAACTATCAGGTGTGAAATATTAAGTAGTTATCCCAGAAGAAATGTTCATGTAGTGATGTATAATCTTTTTTAAAAAAGTTATTTAAATACCTAAATGTAACTGTAGAACTCACAGTGGATTCTTTGAGGTTCTGCTGCAGCAAAGCATTCCACCATCATGGTACTTATATCTCTATGCTTCACATTAGGTGTGATTATTGCACTCATTAGGTGAATGATGGATTTTTTTAGAGCTATCAGAATAAAGGAGGGTAAATGAAAATGTTTGCCACACCTTTCAGATTTAAAATTTTTTTTTCAAAAATTTTTAAAAAAACTGTTAACCTATCACATAAATTTCCAACAAAATACACTAAAGTTTGCAGTTGTAAAAACAAAGGGTGAAAACACTTTTGCATGGCATTGTTTGTGATTGACAAATGTTTCTGGAGCACTAAAGCTCTGTTAAAAAATAGCATTTTCAAGCAACATAAGTTACGAAACACACTTTGTGGAAAGTGTAAAAAGCAGCAGCCTCCCGTTGCTTATGAACAACATGAATGTGTTGCTCCATAATGTCTTTCACGTCGTACACCAGATTCTTGTTTCCTGATCGTCGTACCTGCTTGTCCTTTTCCTGCCTCTGGCATTAATCAGTCTCTCCAGGCCTTTGTTTATTTTCCGGCTCAGTTCACTTTGTCTTCCATAACTCAACTTGGTTTCTAATAAAAATCTCCTCTTCCAAACGTGTCCATCTCCTCCCTTCCCGTATGGTGGAATGTGACAGCGTTTTGATTTATCTATGAAAATTAAGAGACTGTATGCTGAACTGTACACTTTAAAAACGAGTTTTGAGGGGAGTTACACGTCACCCGGTTAAATCATGCAAATTGAATCAAGCATTTCAGTTCGTACATGTGAAGTTTGGCAATGGTTAAGCTTGACAACAATAACTACTTTATTGTGGTAATAATTTGTACAGGCATATATTAAGCTGAAGCTATGAATTGGTATAAATCCACACATTTCTCAGATGGTCAGTAAATTTAATGTTTAGTTAAAGTGACCATTAGCATCTTGATTTAAATCATTTGTACTTATTATTAGCAAAACATAGCATGTGACAGTCAACACCAAACACCATTTCAGATATCAGTATGGCTGAGGCAAAATATTTGTGATCTGTTGTGCATGGAAGGCCAGTGATGCCAAAGCTTTTAAGGACGCAATGAAAACTGACCATACTTTTGGTGGTCAAAAGGACGTTTTACATCCCACCCTGCTAAAATTATTTTAAAGGTTCATTAATATTTCACTTACAATTTATGCCTTATACCAATTGTTTTTAGTACTAATACAGAGAATGAGGTGATTTTATTCTGAGATATTGGCTAAAATCTCTCCATATAAACGGTACACCAAGTTGAGTTGTGATAATGCACAAATGAAGAAATATGCACACAGAGGCATCTGTAAACCAAGAGAGGAGATTATAATATGGGAGGCATTTCTGTCTGAGGTGCTTTGACACTTTACTGAAGGCAACACAGTGATAACTCGGCTCCTTATTCATGGAAAATGCAAGATTCCTGCACTGCTGCCAAAAACAGCTCAGGGTCTTTTTAGCTGCTGAACAGAGTTTTACTCCTAAATTATTCTACATTCTTGTTTTTAAGTGTTTATTTTTCATTTTGTCTTATGTCTCCCTCCTTCAGCTATGTCTTAAGAAGAATATAATGAAATGCTCCCATTGAAAGATAGGCAAATGGCCAAAGAAAGGCATCCCACGGCAGGCCAAACATAACTAGACTTGGAATCATGGTCTTAACACCAAACACAGAATGTGTGCGCTTCAAGTGGGAAAGACATTGTTTCATCACTGACTTTCTCTTCTCTTCGTTGATCCTAACCTGATTTACGCTCCCAACGTTTAGCCCTCTTAGCGCTCAGTGTTCTGAAACACAACATTTGGTTTTTCTTCCGTGCAGAAAAAATTGACCTCGTTAGCACACAGTTAATCCGATGCACTAATACCATGTTGGCAGCGAACCAGAGAGCCAGCTAATATGCACGGAGTCCGAGATGAAGTTTATTTTCAGGATGATGATGGCCTTAATAAATTAGATTAATGAGACTCTCCATCATCTGCCAGCTCTTTAGGCATGCTGTCCTGAGAGCAAAGCATTTCGGGCTCTAACTACGTAACCAGTGACAACGAAGCAAAATCAACTGAGGTTATTTTTATATTAGACTGAAACTGAATAAAAGAGGAGACTTGTAGTTTACAAATGATGTTCTAACGTATCTATGCCTGAATACAATGCAACCTTGATCTAAACTAAAGGAAATAGGAACGCTAAAGGTAAAATGTTAAAGGGACAGTATTATCTAAAATCGACTTTTGCTTTACATGTCATAATGTTATTCCTTCATCAAAGACATGCTTTGATTTTTTTCATGCATGTTTGAGAAATCCTTTCATTTCCATGGCAACCTTTCAGCTGTGCAAAGCGCCTATTTGGACCTAGCCCTGCTTTTGGAGCTGCAGTTTCCAACTCCCCAAGTTTCATGTTCCATCTCCTTAGCAAACACCTGGTCAAACTGCACATCTGCTGAGCTCATTATAGAAACGGCTTCACAGTGGTCAAAACGTAATTCGTCAAAACGTAATTCAAGGGTTAAAGGGGAAGCCTTGTTGTGATGACTTCCTGAAGGTGGAGCTTCAAAAGAACAGGAGTTTCTTAAAGAGACCGAGGCCCAATTTCAAGGTGTTAAATTAGGAAGTAAAATTTATTTTAAGTCATATTTCAAATACGCAGCATTTCTATAACAACTAAAGCTAAAACAGTTACTTGACTGAGCTACTATGTGTCTAGAAAAAAACAAAATTCCAGCCCTTTAAGAAGACATACAATATGAAATAATGTATGTGAATGTTGAGGTGACATGACACGTGATAATTAAACAATGTTAACTTCCTTCTGCTCTGTGTTCACAGTAAACATAGTCAACAATCTACTCTGCAACTGGAAACCAATTTTACTCCTAACATGTTGCTGTGATAACATTTTGTAATGAAGCGTTTTCTGCTGAAGTGAACAACAAGAATGGCCTCGTTTCCACTGAGCGTTACGACGCAGTTTGCTATTGTGTGATTTGGCGGATTCAGAAAATGCGATTCAGTTGTGAAATGTTGCAGGAATGTTAATAACGTTACAATCGGATTGCGACCTGCAGACTCTCTGTCTGTGCTGTCGAAGATGAACTCACTCTTATAGAGGGAATGGTTGGGACGCCTGAGGTCACAATATGACCTCATCAAAACAGGTTAGGGTTTTCATTTCTACTCTCTGGGCGCTGTCATCTCTGGGCAACTTTCTATTTCCCTCTGATTGTTATCTGTAACTGACTGAAGACACAGTTAAGTGGCCCATTCAAAGTCTCATTTCTGCTCAGTTCTCCTTTCCTGCAGTAAAACTTGAAACGGTCAAAAGAGCTGCAAGTTTTTATTTCTATCATTTTTCCTCCTGTCAGTATCAAAACACGTAGCTCCGAGATTGACTGATGAAAACTTATTTATTCAAACGCTTACCTACATTCAGAAGTGTAAATTTTTTTTTTTTAGAACAACAACAACAAAATATAGTCAAGACAAATCCAGTCTTACAAACTTAAAATTTCAATCTGTCCAGATTAGAGGTCTTTTGTTCAGACAACCCAACGGGATATTTCACCTTAATATCCTGGAGCTTTCTTTTTAGCAAAGTTACTGGAATCTTTCTTCCGTTATTGAGAAAAATACCCTTTAGATTGCTTGTAAGTAAAGGGATTTGATGCAGCAATTCAATAATGTGTGAAAGCACAGATAACTCATCTTAATGTCGACTGAGTACTGCGCGTTTCTGCCGTTTCTCGGACTGTGGACACGGAGTTAATACTTGAACTGTGAGTCACAGCCTGTTACTGCCCACCTTTAATTCAAAGCTCTCTGGAGAAGGAGCATATTTCAACTCCCTCTCTGAGTATATAATATTAGATTAGGCAGGATTGTTTGGTTGAGATAGAGGTTTTTGGGTTAGTGTGCAGGTGGGGTTTCTGCTCCGTATAAATGCACAAAGATCCTCGGACAGACAGACAAAGTTCAAAGCGTTATCGTTCTCAACCAACAATCTTTCCATCTTGCAAAAATCAGATTGTTGCATCTGCTCAGAGTTAATTTGCACAAACGTGTGTTTAAATTAATGCCACATCCAGAGTTGTCCTTGACAGAGACTTTCTGTCTCTAAAACCTGATGCATGGCCTCACCAGGCAGAGTCTTGACAACGAGATGCTGCGGTTTGAAACCTGCTCTGCCTCAGGGCGAAGGATTTTCTAGTAATTGCCTGGAGATTTATAAAAATGGAAACTGGCTTGAGATCCACATTCGTCAGACAGACCGGTGCATTTGCCTCCTGATTTACTTTGGCTGACTGTGTCATCTGGGATCTTTGCATTCGTGCCTGCTGAAGGTTCGATTTTTAATATTTGGTTTTGTTTGATTAAGGTTCCATTAATGGCGTTTGGGAGTTCTACAGGTTATTTGGGATGTCTTAAACCAAATAATGTGTTTTGTTTTATGATATTTTATTCGGAACTGATTCGAGTTATTTCAGAATAGACCCAGTCCCAGTTCAACTAAAGGAGATTTCTGTGCCATATGACATGATAAAAAATAACAGGAAACTCAAATAATCTCTTTTTTATCATCATAGATAATGAAAAGAAGCTGGATTAGAACTCCAAACCAAACGCTAACGTTTTCTTCCGTCTCGTTTTTAACTTGTATTTCAAGTTTTACCTTTTTTGGTTCCCACTCAAAACCTTTAAATAAATATATACACAACAGAATAGTGTTGTGTAAGATGTGTAATATCTGGAATTTATTTATTTATTTATTTTTTTAACAATTCACAAAAAAGCTAAAGAACTAGCTTTGAAAGTTTGACATCATTAACTATTTTTTCTTGCGCAATTGTACAAAATCCAAATTTTTATCGTTGAGGTTTGTGGTTGTTTGTGGCAGCCGTAGTTACAAGAGATTAGGGTCGAATTTTAAAAGTAAATGTGGGAAATTAGCAGCCTGAATTTATGTGTCAGATTTAGCCACGTGAGAAATGATGGATGTCACAGAAGAATAAGAAAAAGAGGAAGTGAATTAATCGTCGCCAAGTCAACAGACTTCAGATTGAACATCATGTCTCACTTTGTTCAAAATGAAAGAGTGGCTGTTCTGTAACTTTAATTTAATTTACACTGTTATATTAAAGGATGACTAAACAACTGCTGGATGTTTTATGTGTCAAGGTCACATAAAACATCCAGATCCAGCATCATCAGGCTTTTGGATACAAATGATACAAAGTAAACATTTGCCACACTGTTTTTTTAAATCCTGAAGTTTCATTTTGATCCTGTCCAACGTCTTACCTATATATAAACCTCAACAGCAAGAGGAAAATCTGCGTCATGCTGGGAAATGCATATGCTCATTCTCAAGAAACTGAGGACAGGTTCCAGGAAGCTAATTTTACTCCAGAAATGAACCAGCGCCATCAACATCAGCAGGGTAATAAAACTGATTAACATTTGCTGCAAAGCTTTTATTGCCCCATCAATAACTTGCAAAGTTATTAGTTTGCTTGGAGTAATCATAGTAGAGGGAAATACTTTCATTAATGGAGCTGGGGATGTTTATTAAATCAGCAGCAGGAACTCGTTTGGTGGAGAGAGCGAGGAATCTTTTCAAATGAGAGAATCTGGTCTCTAAACTGCATGTTAAAAATGTTCCTCTGCAACAGTTCAAAACATAAGCATGCACAGACAATGAAGCCATGTGGGTTGCCATGTTGGCGAAATTGCTCATATAGGTTTTGATTCTTTTTTTTCTCTTAATCATGTGTCTGTCTTCAAAACCTTTTAGTTTGTTTTCCCAAATCCACTTTGACCAATGCTTTTTAAAATATTACAACCAACATGTTTATATACGTCATAATTTTATGAGCCTAGACAATTTCATTATTTTAGCTGTGTTTTGTAACACTCTCTTTTGATTTCGTTCCAATAGAAAGAAGCGGAGTGCGTCTCTGCTGCTGTGTTTTCATAGGTTTCCAGTTCACCGTTGTCTTTTTTGGCCAGAACTAAGACAAGCAGAGAGATTTATTTCTTCTCTCTCCTTTGGTGTGGCTCCAAACAGAAATAACAGTGAATCAAGGGGAAAATCAGTTTAAAAAGTATTTTCAACTTTTTTTCTATGTGATTAAATTTTTTTTTATTGATTTAAAAGAAAAAAGATCACCGTCAGAACAAATAAATAGGCATTAATAGCTATTGTTGAAGCTGTTGTTATACAAGATTATTATCATAAGTATTGGCTCCAACATGAAATAATAATGCACAGATGCAGGAGATGCAGGTAAAGATGATTGGAAATCTAATTCTTATGTTCTGCGATCTGTTCAACGTCTGATTTATTATATCGAATACTCATCCAGAAAAGTTCCCTGGGTGGGCTCTCTCAATTTTTCCCATTTTTGCTGTAATCCTTCAGACAATGTAATTCATAAAATGCAATCTCCTCCATGCCATCCCCCCATTCTTCCATAATTGTTTTACTAATTTTCAAAGCGATCCTTATTGCTGCAACCAGAACCACCTCAAAAACCCGAAGTATTCTCTGGGATACATTCAAGTTTGGGATCTGTCCTCTCGTCTCATACGTACATCAGAGGATATTTACTCAAGACATGCACACATTTTACATTTACAGTGCAAAAACAACCTCTTATTGATAGTGACGCCCCTTGTTATTGTCGATATTGTCCTTCGTCAGTTTCACCCCGCGGCCTCACAGGGAAATGATCGCATCTGTGTAGGATTTTTATTGCCCAAACTTCCCTCTGGGCTTTCAAACACTTTTTTCCCCGAAAATCCCCGGCCTCTTGTCATTCCCAGATCTGTTTGCCACAACAGTGTGATACTCCAGGATTTGTCACTGCCGGTTTTTGGGAGTTTTGTTTACTTGTTAAAACGGGAAGCCGTGCAATGTTCTTGTGTTAATGTCAGAAACATGTTAGAAACATGGCCTTTGGAGCAAATATGTTTAACATTTGTCCATGTTTTCATAATAATTAGACAATCCCAGAAGTTGTTTGAATGGCCTTACTTCTTCTTAATGGTTAGTTTTGTCTTCTGCTCTTGTCAGTTTGAGTTTAAGCTTTAGTTTGGCGTTTTACGACACTGCATGTTCTCTGTATTGCTAATTTAACTTTTTAAAAAAAAAAAAATTTTTTTTAAAGTCTTTATCTGCTAAAAATCATCAATCAGAAACCAAACAGCAGAATGAAAATTGTGTTTTTGCAATAAAACGAAAGACAGGCACCTAACTTACAACCTTCCGTTTTCAAGATGGATGTACTGTGCCAATGTTTTTCAACAGTGGTCCTGCAGGTTTTAGGTGTTTCCCTGCTTCAACACACCTGATTTCAATTGATGGCTGATCAACAGGCTTTTCCTGAACTGCAGTTGTCTAAATCAAGCGTGTTAAAGCAAGGGAAACATCTAAAACATCCAGATGGTTTTGGCCTCAGTGGGCAGAAAACACTTCATTAGATCCATAGCAGACGTCAAACACCAAGTGAAGTCAAAATTATGAGCGCTTAGTCTGCAGAGTATTGCAAACATCAATAGGAGAAGCACCTGACGCTGCCAGTGAAGCGTTTGACCAGTTTACGTTTAACTGGGTAGGAAATGTGTCTGTTCATAAACAGAGGAGAATGATGTTTCTACTGGCAAGGTAAGAATTTCTTCCTTTTTATTCATTAGCAAACACGACTTGAAAAACCAGCTGTGCTCCATGTGGCAATAAGTCTAAGTTCGGCATGTACTTGTGATTAAAAGGGTTTAGAGCCATTCCTCTGAGAGTGTTGGTAAAGTTTTTCTTGTCCGTCATTCATGGTTTGCCATTTTCTACGCTCATTCATAATTCTGCTCCTGGGAAAGCGGACGCTAATTAAACATCCTGTACTGCTCCGCGAGGCTCCAAAACTCTTTGTCTCGTTGCCTTTGTCAGCTGTCCGTCTGGTATTATGAAAGCCCGAGTGAGCCGTAATCTAATTAGTCTGCGCTGGCCTTTGACCGAAGCTTTGGCAGTCTCAAAGACGCTCGGTGCGTGCAAGAAGTCTAACAGCACGACATTTAGGTGATCTGATTGGATAAACCAGCTTGGATAATTAATCTTTTTAATCACAAAAAATGATAAAGTTCCATTTAGCTCCAGAGGTTTTTACAAGCAGCATGAGTTGGTGGTAGAATGTTTACACATGCAGGTACTTTAAGTGGACAAAATACATTTAAAATATATTTTAAAAGCTTGCTATTCATCAAAGAGAACTGTTTTCATTTAAACCACTAAAGTAAAATACTATTTCTTAACAATAACTGGAACATATGAACTCTTGTCTTTGTTCCGGTTTTTAGGATAATGATTTACTTGATTTTTGTTCTCATCATACAAGGCACCGTGAATTGCCTCATTGCTGAAATGCGAAATACAAGTTAACTTACCTTGCCTTAGAAAAATTTCTCGTATACAACTCTGGAAAAATGACCAGTTTCTCTGATTTGACTTTTTATAGGTATACATTTGAGTAAAATGAACATTGCTTTTTTATTCTGTGAACTACTGACAGCAAAATAACTTGTAAATATTGTAAACAACTCTCTTTTAGTGTTCTGGAAACGTAGAGGATGACATTGGTGACATGGAAAGATTATATTCTTCTATTTGGTTACTGCCTGGCCAATTATGGCTTTTTTGACTATGAGCTGCATTTTCTATACAGGCATTTCTGTATTTCATAGGTGGTAATGCAAATGAATGAGAAATGTCATAATTTCTTATTAAATCAGTCACTCGGGAACCAGAAGTAATGAATTCAGTCGACTAGACAAAAACATAATCCAGATTAAAACAGGAAAGGCATGCACTACTTTGTCAACATCACTCAGAATTTTTTTTTTTTTTACATTATCAAAAAACTACTCAGTTTACTATTTTCACAAACACCACATTCTTGTCAGAAGCTGCGACAAATACAGAACTTCCTTAGTTCCATAAGTCTGTCGTATCGGCAACAAATCGGCTGAAGTTACGAATCTGTCTGTTTTATCCCTGCTGCATCCATGAGATTATCCAGCTGATAATCCCTCACCTGGTCAGAGATTTACAGCTATTATGATTCTACCCTGTTATTCGTACCATCTGTCTTTTTCAGAGATGTTTTTAACCTCTGGCTCGTGTGTGAGCCCATTAAGCTGTCCTGAACGCTATAATTCTCGAAAGGTGCGTCCATACAAGCAACTCCATCTAATGACATCAACTTCCAGAACAGATGGAAGGATTTAATTTTTAAGCGACTTCTTGGGTTTTGGTCTCTCCGTAGAGGAAAGAAAAACAATCTCTCCATTACCATGGTGACACTGTGGTGCTGCCAGAGATAGAGTTTCTGGCTTACGATTCGCAGACATGCCTACAGCTTTGCGATGCTCCGATTTATGGCTAAAGGCGAAGCTTTTAGTCCAGTCATACGAAGAGAACAATGGACTCTGGCGATTGAAAAGTACTTCCACATGCACAAAAAACATAGTATGGTATTAAAGTTTCTTTGTTCTGATCATATAAAACTCCAAACAAGTTTTAAACCATTGTTCTGAAATCTGAAGGATCAACTGGTGAAACCTAAACCCACACGCACAGGACATCAAACCATCCTCGAATCTGAAGGGACAGAAAATGGGAAATGATACCCAAGAATTATTTTCCTGAAAATGTTTGAGTGATTGAAATCATTTGACTGTCTGGTCCTGGATTGTTTTTGAGTTTGGGTCTGGTGTCAATATCCTGTTACTGTAGTCAGCCTTCCTTCTGCTTTGCTTTAGATTGGTGCTTTCTTAGTGATTCTAGTTAAATATGCTAATTTCTTGTGTTGAGTTATTCTTTGTAACTCTAGTTTAATTATGTTACTTTTTAATGTTTTATTTATTTTCCAGTCCATAGTGTCCTCTCTCTCCCCCCCTGTGTTACTTCCTGCAACCCATTAGCTAATCAGTCCAGGTCTTTTGTTCCAGCATTCACTCTCCCAGTATTTAAACACTTCTTCTTCTCTCACTCCTGGCTGGTTTCTCCTTTTAGATCTCGTTCCCCCCATGCTTCTATTTGTTCCTGATGTTTTTTTGTTCTCCCCTGGCTCCCTGTCAACACCATGTTATTTTTTTGGTGAGATTTTGTTAATATTTTTCATGAAATCTTCAAAATCTACACTTTGTGTCTGCTTTTGGGTCCTCTTCAAACAACACATTTATGGTTAAACCCCTTCAGTGTGAACTTTAGACACTTTGTGCTCGAGCTGTAGTAACTTATCTTCTAATTCGTTTGCACATCTAGAGATTGCTGCGGAGGTCCTGGTGCTTCTGTTTTGTTCTCATCTTCTCCCACATACTTTCTGTGCCCTTGAAATGGTTGTGGCAACCTGTAAACAGCACTGAAAAAAGTTAAGATTTGTGAACTACACTAAAAGTTGCCCTCTCAACAAATTTTCCCATCAGAGCTGTTGATCTCTGCAGGTCCTCCACAATTACCATCTGCTTCTTAGTTGCTTCTCTGATTAATGTCACCTGTCAAGACTTGATATGTTAGCAGTTATGCTGTATGTCTTTTTTAATTTATTTTTGGATGATGGACAGATAAGATGATATCGTCACCAAATAGATATTTCTGTTTGCGGTGTTCTTTGATCTGTTTCTTCACTTCTGTCCTCTTACAAACCTCTGAGGCCTTCACAGGAAGAGTGGTTTGTACTAAATTTAAACTATAATATCACCTCAGATGATTAGCAGAGTGAATGCTGTTGCTTGGACTGGATTTGATTTAGGACTTGAAATTGTAAATAGTTTTGAAGCAGAGGTGAGCGGATCAATCCAAAACATCAAAAATATCGATACCAAGTTGATATCGGTATTGAAAGGACAGCAGTGTGATACAAAAACATGTGGTATTACACATACCACATACAACTTTTAAGAACTTTTAAGATTTGAATTTATACTTTTTCCATATATTCATAAATATATGTGGATTTGTGCTGGACTGTTTTTTTAAACCCTGGTAAAATACTGTGGGAGTATGAATAGTTTTACTAGCCAATGTGAAGTGGTTCACTCATACGTGAGCTGGAACTGCTACTTTTTTTGACGTGACTCATGTGTGTACTTAAAATATTTACTATGTTTGATCTTTAAAGTCACCTGGCGATACACTAAAGCACCTGGACTTCAAACTGAAAGCAACAGCAGTGAAAATGAAACCAGAGCCAACTCTGAGCCATCTGGGTGCTTTTCATCTCAGAAGGAGCTTGCTTAGCATCTGGTGGCTGAGTAAAATCTGAACGGTCACCTCCAGCTGTCTGCACAGCAGAAACTCACGTGCAACTACATTCACACACAGCTGGAGCAGCTGCCAAAACAGCGCAGGGGAGCTAGAATTACTACACTAACAGAAGGAGACAAATTTCTGAAACACGCGTCACTTCTTCTTGTTTTTACATTGTTAGAACTGAGTCAATATAGTAAAGGTGCATAGAGTAGAATTTAGTGGCATAATGAGATGCTTGCAGCCAACTAGATTCCTGCCATGATTTGAATAATTTATCTTACTGACAGTATTGTATTAGGTCAGCTCTCAAGACTTAAAGGGGCAGTATTATGTGTTTTCAAGCCACATAGTGGAATTCTGTAGCGCAATCACGTAACCACGGTTGTAACTTTGGTTATATATCTATATGTGTGGGTGTTTGTGTGAAATTTGACTTCGTAATTCAACGACTTGAAATGAAGACAATCATGTTCTTTCTGAAGAATAAGATTTTCCTGATTTGTTCCTTCAGGAAGTCAACCCAACATGGCTTCTCTATTTACCTTTAACCATGTTTCTACCTGAAGAAGTAGCTCTTATAATAAGTTCTGCTGATGTACAGCTCCACCAGGTGTTTGCTAATTGCTGCTGGCTAGTCTGAAGGAGTTGAATGGGGGATTCATGAGGAGGAAGCTTGGAAATTGCAACTTCGAGGAGGAGCATCGTCCTCGAAGGCGGGGCAAGGTTCACCTAGGTGTTTTCTACCATGGGAGATTAAAATATTTTTCAAACAAGCATGAAAGAATCAAGGCAGCACTTCAGGTATGTTATGTTTTTAATGAGAGAATATTATAACATGAGATAAAGTTCAAAAATGTCAATTTTACAACACAGTCAGGAAGTCCAGTGGATGTCCTGTTGACTGTTTACATCCACAATTTGTTAATGAATAATTCCCCTTGGGATGTTTGTTGCATTTAAGACAAAAGAAAATGTGGAAAATGAGCTAAAATGTTGAAGCTCATCAAGAGCTACATGTCCAGGGTCGTCCAAATGGAAGATGACTTTCTTCCCCAGTCTCGGTGTTTTTGAAGCCTCTGATAGGTTTTCCTGTAGGACTTTCCTGAATTTGGCTCCATCCATTCCCTGGTCATCTCTGAGCAGCTTACATTTCCCCGGCTTATAAAAATATCTCCAGATTTCGCCATTAGTCTGAAGACCAATATGTCTGGGTTTTATATTTAATTTTAGTCTTATTTAATCTAACTTTTTTTTTTTTTCACGCTTTTGCTGTGTTCCTTGCACAGTTTTGGAGGCAAAAGTCTTGCCACTTTCTTCTCGTCACTGTCTCAAAAAGGCCAGATTGTAAAGTACACTAATAATACTTATCCTTAAAACAGATTCTCCCATCTGAGTTGAGAATCTCAGCTCCTCCAGCGTTACAAAGACCCTCTTGGGTGATTCTAAAAAAATAACGCTCCCCTTGTTCATCCACATCTTGGTATGCTGTGTTTTACTGTTTCCCTCTTCAGATTTCAGAAAACTTTCTCCCTGACCCGTCTGTTGTGTTTCTTCGTCTTCACTATGCCATTTGGTGACTGATGTTCTCTAGCAAACTTCCAGTTCCGTCCCAGGACAGCTGTATTTATACCGAGATGAAATCCATTCTATTTGCTATTGTAGTTAATATTGTGGCATGTTGTTGATTCCTTCTAACTGAATCAGTGAAGTTCAATCAGTGAGGATGTTTGTTATGTGGAAAACAGGTGGCACATACGTGGTCCGTCCTCAGGGATTTGTCTCTGGAAAACTGAGTGAAATGTTTTCTTTTCTCCCCCATCTCCCGAGAAGAACAGATTGCACTGAATAAAATTTTTATTAGCTAGGGGAAAACGTAAGTGCAGGAAGTGGCCGGTCAAGTGAAATGATCTGAAAGGCTTAACATGGAAATCAAAACCAGAAAGATAGGGAGAAAAAATGGGCCAAAACGAATCTAATAATAATAATCTCCAGGGTGCTAAAAGATAACAATAGCTACATTTGGCTGCTGTAGCCATTCGAAGCGAAGCTGTTGGCAAAAAAAGAAAAAAGGCCTTCAAAGTCTCATTATTAAATAAAAAGGAGATAAGAACTGGTCAAAGAACTGAACTGTCGGGGAGCTGTAGTAGCGCAGGGGCAAAGCACAATCCATGTATTGAGACCCTTAGTACTCATGCTGGTAGTCGCAGGTTCGATTCCTGGGCTGGTGACTGGTGATCCAGACAGATTTGCCAATACCGTAATTCCGCCACATTTTGCGCTATGTGAAAAAAGCCAACAGTTTTTGAAAGGGGAGACATTTCCCTTTCCTGTCAATATCGAGTTACTACGGTCATTTCATTTCCGCCGTGGTTTGGAGTGAAATTAATCGGAGGGACATCAATATACAGTAATTTGCGAAAATAACCTGTTATCAAAAGTTCTAGTTTCTATGGATAAATGGGCAAATATATTTTCTTACATTTAAAGAACTGCGTAAGGCGGAGATTTTGAATTCAGGACATCCAGGGTGTAGGCTAATGGAAAACTCCCATGTCAACATCATAAATTTTGTTTAAGGCGAAATCAGCATATGCAGAGGACCTGATGAACGTAGTCCAAATACCCTGAAATGCAATGTCAGTTCCAGTTTGATGGATGTGGAGCGGTTCTCAGAAATAATGCTTATATAACTAAATATTAGCTCACTTATTTACAGGACAGACCATTCTTCAAAAAATTTTCAGTTTAAACAGTACTTTTTTTCCCCAACTTTTTAAACAGCCTAATATTTATTTTCATTACTTTCTTCAGACTGAGAACAAATGAGTTCAGTTGTTTGTCCTCGGGTTGATTTGTAGCAGAATGTGCTGCGTTTCCCAACAGTCTGGCGTGTATGGAAATTTGAGTTTTTCTCACTTTTTAAACATTAATGTACAAGTTATCTCTATTCAAAGTTACTGTATGTGTGTGTGTGTGTGTGTGTGTGTGTGTGTGTGTGTGTGTGTGTGTGTGTGTGTGTGTGTGTGTGTGTGTGTGTGTGTATAACCCTCCACATGGGGGTTACCAGGCTTAACACAATGGAGCCTATTCTCATTTCAGCTCGTTGCATCTGAATAGCAGAGGCTGCTGGGTGGAGGTGAATGACAACACACACAGTGGTACAGTATCTGTCTGTGGGAGGAGGGCATCCACCATCCACACACACACACACACACACACACACACACACACACACACACACACACACACACACACACACACACACACACACACACACACACACACGCACACACGCAGTCATTGTTTGGCCCTGATTTTCTGTGTGTAATGTTTTCTTGTTTTGAATAATTTCAGCCATGGCCTTATTTTTATTCTAATCCTCTTAAGTTTCTAGATTCCTGAAAAAGGCTTAAGATGAGATCTTATTATCCCCCACCCCATTCCTCTGTTCCTTCAGACTCCTCAACTGCAATCAGGAAAATTATCACAGACACAATCTCCCAAAGATTAGAGGCTCCTTGGTCATTTCCTGTTTCTGTGACAGTTTGGAGGATGCCGTCACTCTCTTCATGAACTCCCTCCTTCACCTCGTTCCTCAGTCCCTCCCTCTGACTAGCCAATCAGACCAGACAGGCTTGTCTGGATACGAAATAAGCGGGCAGTGGGAGGGGTGTGGATGACCAACTGGACAGGACCAAAACCCCTGCCAGCCAGACCGGAGCTGAGAGGCTGAGAGAATCTCAACCAAGATTTGGCTGAAGAAAACACGGTGTCCTCGTTTGTCAGTGAATAATGTCTGAATGAATCGAATTTGTTAGTGATTCCTCAAGGACCTACATCCCTGCAGGTGTAGCGGTGGGAAGTTGAGACACAAGAGGAGGAGATAAACAGGAGTAGGAAGTGGGGGGTGAAGCTATCAGACTGAGCACATGTCAGCTTGGTTGGTTCAGACTGGCAGCTCAAACCCGCTATGCTAGCAGGGGGACGGAAGTTTTCTGACCTGGAGATGTTAGTGGGCATGGAGGACGAGTGTGTGGACAGCGCCAGGAGCCGAGCTGGGAGCTGCGTGGAGTTCCACAGCCTTAAAGTAAGTCGGCTTTTCCTCTTTTACATTGGATGAACTTCAGAATGTAGACCAACAAGTGGTTTGGGAAACATGTTCATATTTCTCATCTTTAACGAGACAAAATCTTTGGCTAACGGTGTGTTGACTCTGTTTTTTTGTTTTTTTTAAAAATTGAAATCCATACTTCTATAAAAGACAAAGTAAATGTGTTCTTTGGATAACTTATTAGCAGTATCTCAAAGTGTAATTTCTTAGTCAGTAAGACAGAATACATACGGTTTTCAGATATTTAAAAAAAATGTTGTTTTGCTTTTTTTTTTTTTTGACCAGGTAAGTTGGTTGAGAACAACTCAAACACCTGAAGACAGGGATGAGGGCCGAACTGGCAACCTTCAGCTCACGCCAACCGAAAATGGTCCAAGATGCAGCTTTTAATCCAAGCCAGAGATTTTTCTGAGAGATCTATCTCCTGGAGTCTGCTAAACAGAATGTTGTGGTTGAAAGAATCAAATACCTTAGCCAGGACAACATACACAGCCACACAGTATTCTTTTTTTTTTTTGTATCAATGGTATTCATGTTAAGTGTCACAGAGATAGACCCAAAACCCGAATGCATGGCTAGTAAGAATTTTGTTGGCTTTCAAAATGGTGGGTAATCAGTTTGTTGATTAATAATTCAATCACTTTGGAGAGACAAGGTAAAATGGAAAGAGGGCAATAGGAGTTTTGGTGTAAAGTATCATCCTCTGCATAGAACATAACTGTCAAGTCTCTTGTTTAGGCCTGGAAACTAATGTATTTTACTTCTTTTCCCCACCGTGCTCCTGTATTAGTATTTTCCCGTAAATTCAGCAATTACGATAGCAGCTAAAACTTTCCCGTAGTGTCAAATCCAAAACTTGACAAGTATGTTAAAGAGTGGGCTGACCACTGCTGATTTCAAGTCTTGGGGAAATTTACTGACTTAAAAGGAGATGTTAAACAAATGAGTAACGGGTATCGCAATAGTGTGTGCTGTTAACTTCAGAAGGAAAGGATAGAGAGGATCTAACCCAGCAGATTTGTGAGGCGTCAGCTGTAGAAGTTTGCCTTGTTCCTGTAAGAGTTGATGAGAGATGGGAGGGTTGTTTCAAGGAAGTAAATTTACTGTTGAATAACAGTGGTTGAAAGCAATGGTGGAAGTGGCAATAAAGAAGGGTTGACCAGACGCAATGAAATATTGCTTATGAATATCAATCATTGTGGTTTTGTCTGACATCAAAATTTCTTCAGGCTGTCTTGTGTTGCGAAGATTTGTGTCTATTTTCCGTATTTTTAATGGGCTCTTTGCACCTGCAGCGCTGGCGTCACAACCTCATGCGCAAACGCGGCTCTCTTTTTTTCCGCTTTCAGTTACTTTGACAATTGAAAAGACAAAGTCGTATTTCAGACACAAATAAAACTATACTATGCACCTTGTTGTCTTCCTAATATAATGGGCTTTTAAGTTTTCATGGATTTCCAAGCGGTCCTGAATTAAGAAGACGGTGGCTTGTAAATATGCGTCCCTCCCAGTTAAAGCTACCAGTTGAAGCTAACGGGCCACAGCAAAGTTTGCAGCCTTCGCTTCACTCCGGATCCGTTTCTTCAGCCTAAAGACGAAGGTAAAGGAGCCATCCTGCATTATTTCCATCGAATCGCTTCTGTATTCGGTCTGAAAGAGCGAGTGTATGGGAATGAGAGAGCAGAGCCAGACAGCCGAGCAGCTGATCTGCCTGTACACACTGCTGTAAACACCGTCCTATTGAGCACTTCACAAGAAGCATGCAAAAGTAATAAAACGAAATAACACAGAGACCTTCAGAAACACGGCCATATTTTTCTAAAAGTGACTTCTCTGAACCTGAACAGTCAGCTGAACTAGAACTCCGACACCAGAGCTGCTCTACTGTTACGCTCTGGGCTCGTTGTGCTTCGTCAGGCTTTAGAAGCAAAAAGCCTGAACGGTAATCTGCCCCCCGCCCCGCGTTTATTGTTGTTAACAATAAACACGTAATATACTTGAAAATAAGGTACAAACATTGTTTGTTAGAATGGATGAGAAATATCTAGATACTTAAATAGCAGATTTTTACAAGAAAAATGTCCGAGAATGTTGCCTACTAACATAAGCTAAAGCTAATGTTAGCCACAAAGTTTAACAAAAGTAAAACTCACCTTCGTATCTGATAATGCATAACGAGGCCAACATCTTAAAACCTTTCTCCAGCTTACTTGTTGGGGCTTCGGATTGATGTACATTATTGTTATCTTGGAAAAGCCCTGCAAATACCCAGTGCAAAGTACCATTTTCAATAGATCGGAAACGATCGAGCCGCTTTTTCCCGAATGCGGAAGCTGAGGTGCAAAGAGCCATAACTTTTGGGGGATTTTTTTTTTTTTCTTTTTTACAATATTCAGGTTCTCATTTTCTAACTACTTCTGAGTCGTCTAAAAGATTGCCGATCATATTTGATCTGATCCAGGGACTGAAGAACTTTGTTTTTTTTTAAGGAAGCTGTTTGTCCAAGATGAAAACAAACATATTTTTGAAATAACACAAAGCACTCTTGACTGAACGAGGTTAGTTTTCATCAAGATAGAGAAACGACATTGTGCTCAAACATTTACGCTGAACAGAAAATTGATAATCCAATCTGTAATGTCCCACAACAGATTGGCTTTTTGGAGTGTTACTTTACAAAATAAAAAAAATATACATATATATTATTAGTTATTAAAAATGTTTTTTAATGATCATGAGTGTTCATGAATATTTTTACTAAAAACAAAGGTGACGTGAACACTGTGTGCAAGAGAGCAATCATTGCAAAACAAGGCTGTACCATTTAAAAACAAAGACAAAAATGATTGATGGTGAGTTAACATTTTGAAACTTCCTGCAGCGTCTTAAATGAGCAAATGATGGCGGTTACGTCGCTGACTGTAAACAGCAATTTGTGTGTTCTCTAAATAATGTAGGACCATTAAGAGTCACACTGCATAAAACAGAGCTGAGCTTAAAATCTCAACTCTACAGGATAAAACAATGATTGGCTACCGACACTACTCAGTAAGAGGTGAACAATTAGACAGAGAATACACAACAGTCCTAGGGAAACTTCAAGGAAACCTTGTTTAACTAAAAAAAGAAAAGCATATGCTCGATATAACGTCATAAATAAATGATAAATGAAACATGAAGAGATAGTAAAACAAATTTTACAACAGTTTCAACTCTTGATGCTTTCTCTAACCGTTCCACTTTTGTTTCTTAGCTTTGGTAGCCAAACTACGAAAACAGATTTTTGTTAAGATTGCACATTCCTTTCCCAACAGAAGTTACATCACGCATGATTAAGCGAGAAAAATGAATGTGCCGTACCATTACGGACACATGTTGGAAAATCTCACTGAAAAGCACTTTTGTCTCATAATGTTGGACTCAAGGTGTGTTTTTTTTTAAGCTGATACGAATCTCCCCAATTCAATAAAGTGCACCTAATCTCGGCGGCATTTAGGCGAATAAGTCCTGTTGTTATTACTACCACTTCTCTGCGCTTCACTTAAATCTAGCAGACCAAGAAAGATCTACAGGTGATTGCAAAGAGTGGAGCTCGGCCATGTTGCCAGATGTTTGAGCTGTTGGTAAGGGATTGGTCTGAACTGCGCACGTTTCCCTCTTGTTCTCCCAGGAGTGATATGTTTTAATGATCTCATACCTCTAACACGGGGATCTGCTGCTGGCTGGGATGAGATAATCACACCGTTTAAGAATACGTGACGTAAAATTTGGAGAGAACATCTGTTTCTTTGTGATTTGGTTGGCATTTCAAAGATTTTCTCTCTTTCCTAACCTCTGGTTTTCACTCAATTTCTCGTGACTTTTCAATTCACTGATGATATCAAGTCATTAAAACTGAATTTGCTTAACTTTCTGTTGAGCATACCAAACAAGGGAGCTTCATAGTGAGAAATTACATCCTACTTGTCATTTTATCATCAGTAGTACAGTATGTAGCATAAATACCAAACAGTAGCTATACTACCCTACAAATGCAGTTACTGTCGTTACTGAACTACGTTCATATTAAGAAAGAATGACTTTCTATGATTTCTAAATATAGGTGGACAACTTGTGTCTGAGGGACATTTAGGGATATTTAGTTCCCTCCTAGATATTTAGTTGATATCTAAAAACACATGTCAGCTGCTGCTGATGTCAGTTTTTACAACCACTTAACTCTCTATAACAAGGGAGTTATGTGAGTTTAGAGATGTCCAATTCCAGCTAAAAGTAACATTATTCATCTTCTTGACAGATTTAGAAGTAGTACCAGTGAAACACTGCTGATCAACGTTTTGCATGTTTCCACTACCACAATTTTTAAATCATTAATAAGCTCCAAGTGTTAGAGGTTGAATGTCCTCCTTGGCATCATCCTAATGTTTTGGTTTATCCACGGATTCTCTAACGGATTCAAGTGAGGAGCAATCTTGAATCCAGAATAATTTTGAACCTATCTTTATTGTTGTGACAACACTTTGTTTGAAACAGAATGATTTTGCTTTTTACGATTTATCATTTATTCACCAGACACGTTGATGCTGGTGCACCAGAATCTCCCCAATGAGAGACAATAAAGAATATTTCTATTCTATTCTGTTATATTAATCTTTACAAAGATGCTACGCTAGCATTAGCATGATTTTTCTCCGTTTTGATATGACTTGTTGATGATTTGACTCTGAATTGCAGTTGTAGTTGACTGTAAGGACAAACGTGTAAATTTTTCTCTTTTATCGGCTGATAAGAGTTAGGAATGATGTAAATGTTTATAATTTGTGTCAAAGTAGTGTGCAGTCTTCCAAAGTTGATTGAACTTTGGAAGACTGTGCCCTTAAAATAACGTGTAAACTAGGTTTGGACCTCTGAGAATTGCTGGTTTCCGTGTGTTGTAGTTAAATACCATTTTGGATTTAAAGACCTGAAACTCACAAGCACCCGGCTCTCTGAGAAAGGAGTGCATCATACTTTAGACATGCTTGAAAACAACACAGCTGAACTTGCAGTGGAGGAGAGCAATGAAGGCAAGCTGTGTGAGTCAGAGGTCAGTGAGGGAATGAAGATCTGTTTGTGTTCAACACAGTACACGGATACCGTGAGGCATATGTCTGCTTCGATATCACACACACACACACACACACACACACACACACACGGATGCATACACGCATACAGAGCAAGCCATGAAGTTAACTGTATCATTAAAGCCATCTCGTGACTCTTTCAGGTGTATCATTATTGCGGCTTAAGTCATAACAAATCCGACCATGCTGCTGCAATGTGTATGCATTTAGGGATGTATTGTACCTGTGGCCTTCAGAGCTCAATCACTGTTTGCAGCCTTGTGAGTGAGTTCAGAGGGTTTAGCATCCATATGTATGGAAGTACAGATGAAGTGCATGTGCATGAAGCTTGCGTGGATGTCTACCTTTTATCTGTAGGTTCCCGTTTGAGGTTTTGACCAGAGAACTGAGGCCATTGGTTAAGCGTGGGCTGCTTGGGAGAGGATCTCAAACTGCATTGATTTCTAGGTCAATTTGAGGTCAATTTAATTTCAGTTTCAGACAAATGCTTGCCTCCTCTTACGTTGTAAGAGGAGGGTTCCAAAACAAATTACGTCAGCAAGGCTTCACGCAAAAACAATCAAGTCCGAGAGAAATTTTCCAGGTGGATTTGGAATATTATGTTCTAAGTCTGTCTGTGTTTAAGAAAGAATCCCACTAAAGTCCTGCAGAGGCCAAACAAATTGAGAAACTAAAAGATTGGCTCACATTCTTTGGTGGTGAGACTCGAATATTCTTGAACTAAGACTTGGTGTCATGACTGGCAGGAACCATACAATGCTTAACAAAAGAGCTCCTACCCGTCTATGTTCTTTTTAATATTTACGTAATGCATTACACAAACTGGATTAGACTGGTTTATGTTTGAATTTAGTTGTACACCAACAAATCTGATCTGTTTGCGCATAAAAGACACAAAGAATGTCATTATGACAAAGCAGCAACACTAAACATACATGCAGAGCTGCAATGGAATGGTTTACATCAAAGTATACAAATATTTAAGCTCTTGTAGACTTGTCCGTTCTTAAGACAGGTAATTGGTGGCTGCCCTGGTAGAGAAGAAACAAAACTGGGTGCCCAAATAGTTCATCAAACCTGCTAGCATCCATTTGGATTGTGGTGAAATGAAGGGATTTGTCGAGAAAACTGGAGGCAACAGCTCGGCCCCACTATGAAAACTCAACTGTCCGCAGACAGTGATTTCGCACAGTTCACAGTGTACGCCTTTAGAATGGCTTGGGGTAGGCAACCTGCGTCTCCAGAGCCGCATGCGGTTCTTCAGCGCTGCCCTAGTGGCTCTGGAGCTTTTTCAAAAAATGTTTGAAATTTGAAAAAGATGAGGGTGGGAAATATATTTTTTGTTTTAATGTGGTTTCTGTAGGACAATCATGACACAATCATTTTTAACGTTTTTCCAATGCTAAACGTTGGAAAAAAGTTAATAATGATTGTCATTAATATTTTATTATTATTAAAATTAATATTAATAAATATTAATTGTATTAACATTAATACATTTAATATTTATTAATGTTAATAAATATTAAATTTCAACATTTCTGTCAACAAAGATTTGCGACAAAGCCTGTGACGTTTCTGTCAGCTGGGCGGAGCGCGACGCAGGTGGCTGTTGTAAACAACCTGACGGGTGTGTGGAGGACCATGGAGAGCAAAGGGGAAAGGAGGAAAATAGCTGAGGAGAGATTCTACAATTCCTGGACTGAACCATTTGCCTTATTGCCAATATTTTAGGATTTGCTGTACACGGATGCCCTGCAATCCAGCATGATGACGCATGATTCTTGCTGCTAAGTATCGACTCAGGCTGAATGCAAATTGACTGCCACACTTCTCAGAATATTAAATTTTTTAAAAACTGAATGCCAATCAGAAGTGTCCTATCTTATTTTAGCTGAATCTCTGGGCTAATTGTATAGTCACAAGACTATTTAATATGAAAGGTTTTTCTGATAAACCGGTGTGAGATAGGCAAAACTGGAAAAAAAGGACAATTTTTGTGTGTGGTCACAGCTTTAGTCATACGCCTCAGGGTGCAGAGGTCACACTGGTGATATGGATTAAAGCTAGCAAAAAAAAAAAAAAGAAAAAGGCTTGAGACATGACTGGCATCTGAAAGGCGGTAAGACTCGACACGCTGAGGACTGGAGTCTCCAAAGATTTGAAACTTGAGGGGCGCAAAAACACGGCGGTGTCGCAATCTGACCCGTGAAAAACTGCAAATAATAATAAACCTGAACAGGGCTGGCACTGAGCAAGCAAACCTTGCAGCTGACTTTCATTTTGCTCTGGAACTCCTGACAATCATCTGTCTGTGACCATTCTCCGGCTGATCCGGATCTGACAGGATTCTTGTTTGGAGAAACCGGGAGACTTGCTTTTAAAAACGTCAGACATATTTGTTTTGCGACTTGACTTGTTTTTTCTCTCCCCCCCAACAGGACCTGACCTGTTGAGAGTTCCTTAGGAAACCCAACACATTGATTGTGACATGCTATGACTTATACGCAATAACTTCATAGAAACTGCTGTGGCCGTTCATCAATCTCATAAAGGAAATATGATTATTTGCAAACAATCTGAAACCCAGGATTTTACACTAAGACCGTTAAAATATAACTGAACAAAAGAACTGAAAAAAATACGGCTTATGTGGTAGAGTTACCAGAAGAGAATGTTTGTCTAAAGAGGACATTTGCAGCAGATTTGAAACAAAATAACTTCCAAAGTGTGGGCATTTGGCCATCATGCAGGAAAACATTTTGAAACGGGTTGAAAAATAAGACTTTAAAGACTTGAGAAATGTGGTAGAATTTCACTATGAGTTGTTTTGTTACCCTGGTAGATGTAATTTCCCTTCATAAATTGCAACTGTTTGTCGTTTGCTCAATCTCTGCGGTCGGTTGATCAAACGGGGGTCTCGTTGGTTTAAACTGTCTTCGCTTGGATCTGTGTGAGCCTGAGATTTCATCCGTTCCGTGATCAACCGGTATGCTTTTTTTTTTTTTTTTGCTGGAATTTCTCCCGGCTTATGGGTGGCCCTAATGCGGCTTCCTCACATGGTGTCTTCAACGCTTTGCTTCTCCAGAAACCGAAAGAGCAAAAGATTCAGTGTCAGCTTGCATTCCCTTTGACTTGGCTTCAGAAAGTCTTCGTGACACAGCAGGTCATGAAGTGTAAGACTTCAGTGTGGCGGCAGGAGGTATTATGTTGGCTGTAAGGTTTGGCTGGGGGATGTGGGGGAGGTGGGAGGATTATGTCCCTTTGATTTGGCATTCCCAAGTCAGAGAGCATGAGGAGCCAAGCAGGTGAAGGGAAACAAAAAGTGTGGTGAAGAGATAGTCA
This sequence comes from Poeciliopsis prolifica, assembly GCF_027474105.1. NCBI lineage: Eukaryota > Metazoa > Chordata > Actinopteri > Cyprinodontiformes > Poeciliidae > Poeciliopsis > Poeciliopsis prolifica. The sequence continues at coordinate 1,823,821 of NW_026562382.1, forward strand.
TAGAGGAAGGAAAGAAAAGAAGGAAAGGTTACAAGAAAAATGGGGATACTTTTTTGAAAGAGATGGCTTTGGGAGGTCTTAACCCGCTCACGCTGCCCCACTTTAAGACGTTTTCCACCTGCTGGGTGAGAGGTGGCTCCCTCTGCTGCCATGACTGCAGAGGGAGTCATGGCAAAATTCCGACCAAAATATTTGGACTGAAGCTTTACCTTTTGTTCATAGATTAAGTGGACAGATTGTTCAATAAGACTATTAAGAAGCAAAGTCATTCAGCTTTGAAAGAGACAAGAATTTAGTCTCTTTCCAGAAGGACGTTGCATTAAAGATGCGGTGTGTAACTTATTTAAAAAAAATAAAGAATATATATATATTTTACATATTTGTTAAAACTATAACCTTCCCTCTGAAGAAATGCCAACCAAAAACAACCAATCAGAGCCAGGAGGAGGGTCTTAGCGCCGTCAGTCATCCTCATGTACCCGCTGTTAAATGTGCTAGTGGTAGAGAAGCAGCAGGGAAACGACTTATCCGCCATGCTAACTAGCCTTAGCATTCAAAGCATGCTACACTTTGAAGAGCATATCGGAGAGCCAAGGGTGTGTGGGAGAAGTATTGCAACACAAAGGGTTGATTGACAGCGCTAAGACTCGCCTCCCGGCTATGATTGGTTGTTTCTAGCTTGCACTGGGAGAAGGCAGAGGAGCTTGACATTTTTTTACGGGTTATCTGTCGCATACCATACCGTCATGGTTTCAGTCTTTTTTTCTCCCTGAAACAACTCTGAACTACATCAATCAATAAATGTTGCTTTCAGCTGAAGCGCGCATGCTGTACCAATGACCAATTGATATTCTGTAAAACCAAGAAAGCAAATGAATGCGCGATAAGCTTATGTGGTTTGCAGAGTAAGGAGACAAGTGTAAAGCGCTTCTTATATGCTTTATATGTAGGAAGTGTAAAAGCTGTTTGGTTAGCGCTCCAAACGGACCACAAGATAATTGGCTTGAAGCAAACATGATACTTTGAGCGGATCAATCTGCTTTTCTTAGTAAAAGTAAGTAGACGTCTTAGAAAGATGAGGCGGTTGATTTATTTATTTTTTTGTTTGCATCAGAGTTCCACAAATGAACCGGACCTTCCAGGCAAATGAGCTGGAGTTGCTGACAGTAACATCACATAAGAACCTGGTTTCAAGAAAGCTCAGCTTTCCCTTTAAGAGGCCACACAGTGAGCAAGGAAGTTAAGCAAATGGGATGACAACAGACAAAAACAGACCAAAACAAGAAGGAAAATGAGGAGGGAGAAAGTGATTCATGTACAACTTCACATTATCAGGGAGAGGAAATCTCTGAGATGGATTGCAGAGGAAAGAATGAGGAACATAATATATTTTAATGCACGATGGAAAAAAAAGGTATTGCAGTGCAGCAGGAAAGATGCTTTTTATAGCACAGCAGGATGTAGGTCAGCTTTAGGATGGGAGGTTTTAAACCCTACAGATGCTCCTACACAACGGCACAAACACAGCTCAGCTACATTACAATAATTACACACAATTTTCAAAATGCTCGTGACGTCTATACCTATTTGTTTTGTTTTTTTTCTTTCTAAATATGGTTAATACATCCTTCAAGAGGAACGATGTCAAACTCATTTTGGTTTTGGGACAAATCAAAAATCATGGATGCTCTTAAAGGGCCGGTTGTGCCAGAATGTATTGATGAAACCTGATCACAAATCATTGAATTCTTAAAAATTAAATATTTTGAACATCTTTTTAGTCCCTCTAGGATTTTATACTTTTTGTGATTTTTTTTTCAATAGAAATCAAAGTGTTTGTGGCACTAATTTGGAAATAATTGCAAAATTTGCTCTTATTTATGACAGTAAATGCGACGTTTCATATAGACCATGGACTATAATCTGGCATCAGTTAGGGCTGAGGCAGCTGTGTAGCACAAGTAATAAAGTTTTTGACAATTTTTGAGAAAAACCTGTAATAAACTCTGTATTATGTATTAATGCAAAAAAGTGCAGAAATTTGTGAATTTTTGCGTGAATTTTTATGACAATTTGCAAGAATCTGGAGAGACTGATTGTCATTTGGCAATAAACTGATAAAAATTGCACTGATTTGATTGAAAACATAATATTTAAGCACAGTTGGTGTTTAGTCTAGAATCTAGAGGGCCACATAAAAAGCTACGGCGGGCCAGATTTGGCCCACAGGCCGGGAGTTTTACACATGTGTTCTAGAGGCCTAGTTGCTCATTATCGTGCAGGGTTTACTCCAAATCAACACATCTTGAAGCTTCAGCACATTACGCGAAGATGAGCATCTCATGTTTGCTACAGCTTCCGGTTTCAATGCTGTCTCATGACAGCATTTTTTATTTACATTTTTTTGAAACCAGATGTGTCATTAACCATCAGCAATACAATCTTGCCCAGCAGACACTTTTCTAGAAGACCGATAACGGTTTTATCGTCTCGACTCGACTTGAAAATGTCACAGACCCGATGAGAGTGGCAGCTGCAGCCGTGCAAAGATCTGTGGGCGCAGATATGAGTTGCGGTTAAGGGGTAGAGCTTGCCGCCTTCAGATTAAATCTTCTGGTTAATTGTTTGACTGACAGGAAGGAGTCGGAGAGACACGATAGCCTTTGCAGATATGCATGCCTTTTTTTTTTTTGTTGGCTGCAGAAATGACAAGAGATAACAATAAAAACAGAAACTTGCAAAGTTTTTGTGAAGATTTGCTGTTGCTTCTGAAGTCTGCAGCTTTCAAGATGTGCAACATAAGCACTTGCGAACATAATCTGAAAGAGAGAAAAAAAAAGAAAAGTTCTAACATGATAAGTTCTTTCGAAGCAGGATTTTTACGTTTAGTCTTACCGATCATGTTGCTTTTAGCTCTGCCATAAATAGCAAAACTGCTTGAATCTTTGATAACTTGACTGAACGATTCATTCCTGTTCCCTCATATTTGCACCGTGCTCCAAATTATTATGCAAGTTTTCCCAAATTTTCCAAAATGGTCAATGCAAATGATGTTTAGTATCATTTTCAAGTCATGAACTATTCCGATTTAAATCAAATTTTACTTAACAAAGCGCCCATGAGAACAGTTTTTTATTTTTATTTTTTTCAAAAATAAAAAACTCGTTGATACGGCAGCTCTTCGCTTGGAAGAAGAGCTTCATCAGATACCATTCTCAGATGCGGCTCTTCACATGCTGGTACAGAGACGGCTGAGAAACAACAAGCCAAGAGAATCGCTGAGAAAACGGCGAGTGAGAGAGGATGAAGACAGAAGCGCTCCTGGCTATTTTTAGGTCGGGGCTCATTAAGAGACAAAACTATTTCTCATCCGAGGTAGCTATGAGACTCTGCTATGGAAACAAAGGCTTTAATTGCTTCTACGAAACTCTCACATCTGCCTTTAAAGTTGTGTGTGCGTGTGTGTTCCCGTGTCCTTTGCCCTCTGGTGGACTCCGGCCAGGAAACACACCGACATGTCAATTAGTTGTTTTTTTTTCTTCTCTTCAGTGAATCGTTTCCCCTTTTTGTAACCATCCAATTACAAAAATGTCCCAATAGGTTTGACATCTATGTGTGTTTACTTGTAAAAGTCAGAGACTTTTCATTGAAGCAAAAAAGTAAAAAAAAAAGAAGAAAACACCTCCCAGTAGACTAGGAAGTCGACTCTTTCTGACTGTGACTCAGAAGAAAATGAATACATTTCTCTAGAACATCAAACCACACGGAGCAAGAAGTTAGAATCAGCGGACATTTAGTTCCCGTACGCGGCGTGCCGGGGCAGTTATTTGAGGCTCGAATGATGCGTCCAAACTACAAATCCTAGACACGAGGATTTGTTTGACAATGACAACAAGGCACATGACGTCGACAAGCTCCACGGCAAACGTCACAGTGTTTCAACTTACAAAAGAAGAGCAGAAACTTCTCAACAAGAGCCACAAAAAAAAAAGAAAAAAAGTGAGAATCTGAGCTTAGCAGAGTTCACGTAAAAATACCCCACAGCTGAGCGCCTCCTGACGAGAGCAGGTGAAGTAACAAAATGATGACTGGACTTCTTTCACTCTTCAATGCTTCAATGCTTTTCCTGGGAAATGACTTTTCTCTAAAGCGCACCTACACACACGCACACACACATGCACACACACACACACACACACACAAAATAGTGTTGTATTTTGCATCCTGTTTTTCCATCATGGTTGAAAGAGAAAAGTTAATAGTAGCAACAAAACTAAAAGAAATGCCCCCCATCCCGTCCAGCTGGGGTGAATTTGATCTTTTCCTTCACTTTCTACACACTTCCGGCTACACAGCCGTGTGCACGTCGCCGTGTGTGTGGGAAACGTAGCACAACGTGAAGCGCGCGCACCACGCCGTCGGTCTCCGTTTTTAGTGCACGTTGGGTGCTTTTCCAAGCGATGGCTATCTTGTTATTTCAGTGTCTCTTTCTGAAATGTTGCCGTTGTTGAAGCCAAGAGCCAGAATCCGTCTTTTTGGAAGGAAGCGCAAAGCTACGAGTCACAAGAACGTCAGATGAAACCTCTTCGCTTCATTCAAAAGAGTGAATCTGTGGCAGCTTGATTTCTTTCACTGGATATTGCTACTTTTTTTTTTTTTTTAAGTGTGTAGCAATATGAATTCTTCAGAATTATAACCGTGGCATTTTCATCTCTTTGAGTTTGCAAACTCATAAAAAAACACGGGTACTTTTTTGAATCTGTCCAAAAATTTTTTTTTTAGGGTTTTTGCTTTATTGTCATAATTGGATGTTTCTTACCAGACAGATTTCTATAGCAGCCATAATACCTGGGAGAATGCCATAAAGCAGCTTTTAAAAGTCATCCAGACCATCCATCCATATTGTCTCTTCACGCTTATCTGTGCAAAATCACATTGGCATGGTGCCCAATTCCACATTAATAATTAATATTAAAGATCTCACTTGATCCAAAGTAGAAATAAATAGACATGTATGCTCTCGCATTGTCTCACAGCAGTGGAAATTGGGGAAAAACAAATGTATCATCAATGTTTTGTTTTTTTTGGTTTGTGCTCTGGAGCTTAAATATACGGTTTTGTGCAAAAGTCGGAGTTATAATTAAAGGTCACCCTGGGATTGGCTGGCGGCTCCCTTCCTCTGCGGCCTCTTAATGCCCTCCTCACGTTGGACCTCGGAAACTAATCGTGACTTGCACAAAAACTAATCTTGCGGTGGATTACCATTTGCAGCATGCGCACAAAGATAAAAGAAACAACAAAGTTTATAGGGAAAGTTACAAACCCCCCCCCCCACACTCCCTCAAAAAAACCTAATTATTAATGACTTCTTCCTAAACTAACTGAATAAAGTCATTCAGATTAAGACATACTTTCTGGTAACAGCTTGTATTTGGTCATGGTTTAATAATATATGGATTGTCATCTGCAGGACGAAACGTTTCAGCTCATTTTAATGCCGTGACGATCACACTGTATTGATCACAGTACGAAAGACCATCTTGTTTAATGCTATTTTTATGGGACGTTCTAATGCTCTGCTATGATAATCTACCGCGGTTCCTCAAGGTTTATTGGACCTTATCTGAAGGAATTCGAATTAGTACGTGCAGTGAAACTAGTGTGGGAAAGAAATGTATGTCTCACCAATTATTTTTTATTTACAAACACAAGCTCGTATTATTTTCTAGTGGAGTCCAATCTGATTAAACAAATGCCATCTGTAAAGCTCAGTGGGTGTGCTGAAGAAAAAAAGTAAAAAAGTATTTTTACTGGGCGTTTTAATTGCCATTCAGGGCACAAAGTAAACATTTTGTTGCTCTTTGCATGTGCCAGGCACCGGGGCGATATTCATGTTTTCACACTGAAAAGCACGACTCTCCCCGATTTGGCTGGAAACAGTGAGAGGCTGGCTGAACCCACTTTATATTAAATCAAATAAGACCTGGTGTAGAGAGGATGTTTTTCTTTTTGTTCTCACGAATTTCTTTATGTATATAGAGGACATGTAAGAAAGTAGTCGCACTTTTTGCCCTTTTACTGCTTTTACAAATCAATCATGACCAACAAAATGTGACTTTTCTTGACAAAATAATGACAAAGAAACCTTTTATGTCAAAGTGAAATATGATTTCCACGATTAAATAAATATTTCAGTTTCTATGCACCACAAATATATAACAAACAGCCGAAACACTGAGTGCCTTTAAATCTAGATCAACCCCTCCACCTCTGATTAGAATTGCTCTTGAAACGTAATGAATGAAATATTAATACGCATTCTGATGTGTCATGACAGCGAAATGTAGCCTGATGTTTCAGTTGTTGACTACGTGTCCTGGGACTTTGTCATTTTTGATTCTTTGTGGTGTCAAGCACTTTGAAATGCCTTGTTGCTCAAAGGTGCGACAGATTAAATTTGTAGCATCTTGACTCATCGCTGGTCAACTAAACTTTTAAATATATGTTTAAGATCACAGTCAAGTTGGCTCACATTGTCAACACTGTTCTTTGCTGCACTGGATTCGATCGCAGTCAAAATACTTCCAAAAATCGAACCGTAAGATGCCGTTTGATCATTTAGTTAGGCGGAAGGCGTTGGAAGCATCATTTTGTAGCTCCGAAAAAAAGCCTCAGTAAAACGAAAATTTTCAACATTCTCAGTAAAAAAAAAAAAAAAAATCTGATGTTTGAACTTTCAATCGAAAACTTTATTCGAGGAGTGAGAATGAGGTGGTCAGGTTTACATGCGGTGAAACTTTGTGCGTGTTCAACCTCGCTGCCAGATGTTGACACAGGGCCGATGTGTTTAAGGGCATCAGGCCAGAAATCCTATCTACGTTTGGCTCTCGGCGTCACGTTTCTGCACCGCTTTGTTTTGACAGGTCACATGACTGAATGTTTGACAAAATAACGACGACAGAGTTTAGCGGATATCCCAATCTCTCGTTCTTTAGTCTGGTCGTAAATGTTTCCCCTTTTAAGCAAAACGGAAGGAGAGACGGTTTGTGATGTAAGGTATGTGTGTGTGTGTGTATGTGTAGTCATTATGTGGTTTCTGGGTTTGTATGCCACGGCATACAGTTTGTGTGTGTGTGTTCTTTTACTCTTTAACCAAGCAGGGTTAATTGTGTCCAGAAATGGGGGAGTTTGGAGCTCCACACTGGTAATTCTGGCTCAGATCCTGGTTTATTTCTGGGTCCTGTGTAACCAAGATGCACCATCCACTCTCATTACTACATGCAAACTCAACCACGCACACATGTCCATGCCTTTTAATAAAACCCAGACCGGGGCCTTGGCTGTTTTTCCAAAGTAAGTGAAACCATGGAAGAGGTTAAAAAAAGGGAGTTTTGCTCTCCAAACGGCTTTCACCAAGGCTGTCACTCTCACTCTCAAAGCTATTTCACAACCAAATGTATGGATAATTCAGATCTAAATAAGGGGATGGTTTATATTTCCAGCTCGACTTAATTATATATTTGTTAATCATTCGTCTCCTTGCATTTCTGCTGTATTTGGTAGGACGAAGTTTCACTTTTTGTCACCCAGTCTGTTTCATGACGACCTGGGCAACACGGAGATAAACAAAATCACCCAGCTTATTGGAAATCAGGTCATGATGACGCACAGGTGCAACTGGTCCAGGAGGAAACCCCAAACATCCCTTACTAATGTCCCCAGCAATTCTCAGGGGAATTTCAGGGCATTACCAGGCCAGACGAGATATAAAACCTTCCAGAATACTCTGGAGCTGCATTTATACGAGACCACTGGCTGAAAATTGACGGGGTTTTTTTAGGGAGTGAAATATATAGATGGCACCACAGAGACAAGCATGAATCTACTGCAGTTGTCTTGCCAGACCACTAGATGGAGCATCAAAATGCGCATGCGATTTTGAATATGAATATGAAGATGCATTATAGCCCATTGCTGAGATTTGTCACAGTGTCTGCTATATTGAATGTGGCTTATGTGCCAGTAAGCTAATACAAGTAAATGGACCAAACTGCAGAAAGTGGGGAAATTTTCGGAGGAAAATTCTTTCGAAATAGTTGTCGTCGTGTGGCAGAAAAGCACAAAACTTTTGATAAAACGTGTTGTTTCACTGAGACGTACTTTGAAACGTCTAGAACCTGCCGAATGTGACATTATCAGGGATAATTCATGGGTTCATCGAGTGTCACTCCGCAGTAGGTTGTAAAATGGGTATCCTGGAGCTACGTCATCATTTAAAAGGACTTAGCGATGACGACAAGTCTTGTTTGTTTGTGTGAATGAGACGCCCTCTCACACCGTCGCTCTGCCTCTGCCAAAAAGCTGCTTGGCATCAAAAGGGAACATTTTTCATGGGTGTAGCCATTCACAGCTCTGCAGCTTAACCCACAAATGATTTTTCCTAACAAATGTGCCAGCATTCAGGGGGAAATAAACAGGTTTCCAACTGTATGAGGTTTATTGCCCCAGCATAGTGGTATAAAAAGGAAAAAAACAAACAAGCAAACTCAAACTCATTGCTTTTGAAAACCTTCAAAAAGAGTTGTATACTTTATTACTATTTAGTTAATCCAATCAAAGGTGTTTTAATCTGTGCTCTGCCAAATTACATTAATAAGATATTCAGTATTATTTCATTTTAAGAACGTACTTATTGAAAGCATATTTAGTAATATTGTAGTAGTTTGTTGATGTGTTTTATCAATACATTCTGAGGAAATTCATAATTTTATTGACTGTGTATGGTTTTTTACATAAGTGCTAAAGCTAAAGAGCATGAATTTCCGACTTTTACTTTAAATGTGATATTTCTCCACATTTTCCAGAATAGTCTCCATCGAGGTCAGCTCCTCACTCATGAATGTTGCTTGTGGGAAGTGTTTATCAGAAGAGTTGTCCCTTTTTTCAAATCGAAGTTGGGTTTGAAGAATATAGTCGTGTTGCACAAATATACAATCTAAAGAAGCAAGAATCTACCTTGATTAGGTTTGTAATTATGTGCCCACTAATCTTGACCTCCAGTGGAATGCAGGCTTTGACCTTTGCACCTTCTAACCCTCCGTGATGCTGATAAGACCCGGGAGACATCAGTCCGGCGTCTTTGATTGTCAGCGCCGACGGATGTGACACACACGGAAAAGCGGCGTCTGCAGACGTAGGGCACTCCTCGCTGCTCGGCCGACAATGGGGAGAGGAGGACAGAGACACGCTCGTCCTTTTCTCTCAAAGTGCCTGATTGATTGTTTTTCCTTTTTCTTTTTTTTTTCTGTTTGACCTGCATGTCTGGCAGCTCCTGCGGAGAGCAGAAGGGCGCGCTTGTGCCCCGCTGTGCTTTTTGGACACGTTATTGACGTGACCGTCTAATGGAAGCCGGCAGCCGTCTGGGTCCTTCTGAGAAATGCTCTTTCAAACAGATCAGGTGGACGCACATCACTCTTGTGTCAGTCCCACCTCCAAAATAGAAATGAAACTGTTAACATACTGTTTGATTCCCATGCTCTTAAACCGTTATAAAATTCCAAAATAATCATAAAAACGATAAGATCCAAGCGTATATCACTTAATTTATTCATCCATTATTTTCCGAGACTTTGGTATTCCGACCCATTTCCGATTAATTGCGGGTCTGGTCTTGTTTTGGCCGACAGACTCTGATGCAATGTGACATTTTTATCACCCGAACCAGCTCAGCGTGGCCTCCCGCTAAGGAATAATACTTAATGGAGTCACATTACCACATTTTAATGATGCGGATTATGAGTAGCTTAAATAAAATTGTGCCGGATTTTCATTTTTTATTTTTTTGGTTCTCAAACTGAAACCCTCTTCAAGGCACCAGTTTGAGTCGACAAAACCTGGTACCAAGTGTCCAAAACGGGAAAACTACGAAAATACTGAAGGGCAAAGCGGAAAACATCCATAACATCCATTTTTATGTGAAAACATTGGCAGGTACTATTCACTATTAAAGTTATCTAAAGAAAAAAAAGTCTATGAGCCTAGAACAACCGATTAAAAAAAACAAAAAAACATCTGCGTTAGACTCTTTATATAGGTAACAAAGCAAATTGATGGAAATACATTTATGCATAAACATCTTTACTCTAAAAAAAAAAATTGTTTTCTTCTTACCAGCTGGTACCTTTCAAAAAGTATTATTTTTTTAATTTCTTCACCAATGTGAGAAATTCACTATAGAGCAGAAAAAGCAAAAATAAGCAAACCTAATGCCGTGACCTTTAAAATTGTGCTTTTAATTTTGACGGAGTTGCTAAACATCTAACCCTGGACAACAACAAATGACCCCCGATGACAGCAAAGGAAGTAATATTTTCTAATGAGTCTTTCTTGACAAGTTGCTGCAGGCGGGCCTGATGGGGTCACCAGTTTAAACCCCCTGCAGAGGGCTTAGCTGCTGGACCGGATATGAGCATATATTGAATAGTTTTCTGTGGCCAGCGACAATATTCCCTCGGCTTGCTGCTTTGCAGGAGACCGGATTGATTGATTGGACAATCGCCGACCAAAGATTTAGAGCAATTCGTTCCGTCAAAGCGAGCTACGACTTCCCCCTAAATAAATGTGCCGGTGAAGATAAAGGTTTGCTTAAAGCTATTCCGTCCATTTGGACTTGTTTACAGAAAGCACCAGTGCTACTGCGTGCTTTTAATTTGGTGAAAATAAAGAGGCGGCTTCGGGCAGATCTCCGGAAAGTGTTACTTCCTGTTTTGGTGCCAGCGGATTAATGGGTTGGCAGGTTTAATAAACAAAACAACAACAACAAAAAAAAACACCATTTTGAGACAAAGAGCTCCTGCACACCGTCTCTAACTGACCAAATAATCCTCTGCACAAAGGTCAGACTGCTTGAGAGAAATCCTTGCTTCCAGTTGTCACATTTCTCCGTTCCCCAGAGTCTTTTCGGCTGTAAATTCTGATAAGCGAACGGCTTCTTTGTAGATAAGAGACTGAAACAAAGCCAGTTCTTGTCTTCACCTCGGAAGGCTTTTCTGTAAAAGCCGTCGCGGGTACATCTTATGGTATCCAAAAGTTAGGTGAAACTATTGAAGCACATTTTCGTCTTCAAATGCTCAGACAGAAATAGATTTTGTCTTCTTAAGTTTCACCAACTAACCCATGACATTCATATGAAGATTTAACTCCTTGAACTGTTTACGTTGAGTTCATGTGCTGGATAAGACTATTTCCATTGAGTTACAACAGTAACTTCAGTGACAAGCATGTGATCATCTTCTTTTTTTGTTGTTAATCTAATTAAATCAGTTAGCTTTTAAAGATTTAAGCTATAAATCTTTAAAAATGTAAAGCATTTTTGTAGCATTCTGGTACAAAATACAATTTTGTAGCGTTCCAGTACAGCATTTGTACCGGAATGTTTTAAAAATGCAATATATACAAACATTTATCTTTGCATTTAATTTATAACTAGTTCTTCTGTGAGAAGATGTGACGCTTAAGATTTTTATTTTTGTAGTAAGTTTGATGAATTCATAGCATCTAAATGAAGGTATCAGCTTCTTCTGATCGTAGAACTGGAAACCGTTATGTCATTTATACATGTCGACGTGTCAACATTTCGCTAAGATAACTTTCTTAAATAACTTTCTGACGGAATGATTGCTTTCTCCCCGGAGATGAGCAGAAGTGAGCGGTTTGCCACAGTTTGCTCTTGGGGAATGAGACCGTGCAAGGACAAAACAAGAACATTTGTAGAATTTTTCAGAAAAAAAAATAAAAATCAACAAATCAGCAAATGTCCTGATGCAGAGGTCCTGGGAAAAGGGTAACATTGTGATTAAATCCTCTGCTAGACAGAAGAGCACACATTGATTCAAATAGTCAACTTATTGTTACTTTAATCTTACAACATCTCATATGCTGTTGAATTTCACACTTCAAATGTTTTTTCTGCGGAAGAAAGTTGTAGTTACAGGTAGGAGCAATAATAATAAAAAGAAACATTGTATTTTTTAGTAATGAGATGAGATCATCATCCACCTGTTGTTGACCTAAGTACTGATAAGCTCCATTTTTTTTTTGTTAATTTGTATGCAAAGCTAGGTTGCCTTTTGTAGCGTAGCCAGTTTGTACAGGAAATTAGAAAAGCAGCAATTTCAAACAATGTATTACTTGAAAATGAGTGGGACTGTTTGGTCTGTCTGAGAAGTCTGGGTGACAGCGGCTTATACAACAGTATTGTGTCTTTTCCAGGCACATGGTGTCATTTTATGACATAATCAAGGCACTACTTTACCTTATTTAACACCTTGAAATTGGGCCTCTGTCTCTTTAAGAAACTCTGGCTTGAGAAGTCCCCACAACAACACTCTTCTATAAACTTAACAATGATTTTAGCAGCGCTGCACTGAGAAGTAGCTCCTATGAGCTCAGCAGATGTGCAGCTCCACCAGGTGTTTGCTAATTGTTGCCGACTAGTCTGAAGGAGCTGACTGGGGGAGCGGAGAGTGCTGTTCTGTGAGGCGAAAGATTGGAAGCTGCATCTCTGAGGAGGAGTTTTGTCTCAAAGGCGGCGCTGGGGTCCACCCAAGCGCATTACTGTTGCCCTGAAGATTAAAGAATTTCTCAATATGCCTCCAAGAATCAAAGCAACGCGCCAGGTATGTTTCTGTTGTGGAAATAACATCATAACATGATGTAAAGATAAAAAAAGTCAATGTTACGTAAATATGCCCCTTTACGTAACTTATCCAGAAGATGTTGCTTTAATTTCTGTGATCGAAAGCTTCTATTTTCCTCCAACAAATGCTCATATGCCACCAGTATTCAGAGCAGTGGAAATACTCAAACAACAAAACAAACCCAGCAACTCTTCAGATGGATGGATAAAGGGAATATTATTTGTACGTCTCGGTTTTTGCAATCAACTTCACAAGTCACCTATTGTGAGAAAGAGTCCAACTTCATTTCACTTTGGGCATAAAACCAGCTGCTCTGTGAAGGCTTTAGACACTGACCGTTTTGGAGCAATTGTTAGAGAACAATATGGTGAAGACTAAAGGTCAGGGAGGAAGTTGTGAGGTTACAGAGGTAAAACGAGATCAAAGCTTAGAACACCTCAACTCTGTTCAATCTGTCATTTGAACATGGAAGATGGAGCCAAAACGATGCTATGAGGATGTTTTTACTCAGGGGAAGCTGGTTGGAGCTGATGAAGCTCAATGTAGGAAACGCTTATAAAACAAAAAAAAAAACAGAATGACTTGAGATTCCCTGAGGAGGTAAATGCATCAAAATGTGGAAAAATTCAAGCCGTATGATTAGTTTTGCAAGTTTTTATTGTGTCACATTGTCTCTAGATGTCAGTCAGACTGATACAGTCATAACAACCACGGTCCTCTTCAAGCTGCAGTGTGTCAGTCGAATCCTCAATGTTTAGGACCATAGCCCTAATCAGATTAGAAGGGTTAAAAGGTCTGCAAGAAAGGGGAGGAAGGGGCCTGTAAGAGTGTGGACGTATGAGTGTGTGTGTGTGTGCATGTCTAATAAGAGAGCAGATGTTACAAACCAACAGCCAAGCTTAGACCGTCTGTTTCTCTGATTTATTTCTCTGTATTTTTGACTCATTGAGTGACTGTCTGTCTGACTGTCTGTTTGTCTCAGAAAGGATAAAATCCTTTCTGAGACAACATTGACGAGACCAACTTACCTTACCTGGTGCTAATCCAAAGCCTGCATTGAACCTTTGCTTTCCTTTTACATAAAATAACTTTTTTTTTTCATTGCACATTTTCATACAGCGCCTTCCAGAAGTATTCAACTCCCTGAGCTTTTTCATATTTATAAATATAGATGTGGTTGTGATGAAGTATAAAAGGTATAAAAGTAAAGTTAGCATAATAACAAAAGTTTAAATTGAAAAATCATTCGCTTACTGAAATAAATAAACTATAGGTGGAATGTTAGCGTGTTTATAAGAACTACAACATACAGAAATGACAGAAACAACATCCTTCGATTTTGTGTTAGACTTTCAAACTGATGTGAAATTGATTTTCCCCACAAAAACCATTTACGTCAGTCATTGTGGGGGATTATATTAGACCAAACAATAAATAAATAGTGCAATGTTGAGAAGTAAAAAATTATAACCTTTTCACCATTCTTTTTTACAGCTAAAATTAAACACGACATGTATTTGTTCTCTTCTCAAACCCTTTCCGCTAGCAGGCTTTCTTCTTGAGTTTAGCTGAATCCATCTTCCCATCAGCTTCGACTATAATGTTTCACTTTAGCAAGCCACTGTTCTGTTTATCTTGTACGCCACAAAAAACTAAAACAATAAGCTCCAGTTTTGGTATTCGAGTCAAAAATGATTAAGACATTCATTGCCAAGAAGCTTTATTTACCCCCTCAAGGGAGACAAAAACACAAAAAAGAAGCAAATGGTGTAAATCTCGTTGCACATTATCTGGGTTAATGTGGTTTTAATGTGATAAAATTCACCAGACTGTCCGTGTTTACTTCAGAGGGTTTATAGCAAGCCCTTAAAACGTCACACCACTCGAGGCTGGGTTTGAAGCAGTTGCCAGCTAACCCGCAACCTCCGTCTCCAAGCGCTTCATCTTTTGGACGTCGTCCCTCTCTCCCTCCTTCCACCTGAATCCTTCCTTCCCTCCGCAGGCTGGGCATTGTTCAGCGGGGGAGCCTCCATCCGTCGTCTCCGTGGAGGCTTGACGTGCCTCGGCCACCCCACGCCACAATATTTAGACGAAGCGAGAGAAACGGAGAGAGATAGGCCAGTGGTGAAATTCCTATTATCTTATATTCACCGCGTTTGTCCTGGTGGCTTTACGAGCTGGGTCCGTAAAATCCCAGAGGAGTAAACAGATGATGGGGGCTCAGAAGCAGTGGATGTGAAAACCAGGCTTTCACTCAAATTTCCCTTTCTTTTAAGAGCGCGATTAATGTAACATTATACTCTGGAGCAGTTTTAGGTGGACAGTTTTGACCTCGTAATTACGTCCCAGAGGTTTATTCAGCATTGTGCTGAAGGTTTAAGTGATGCTTCATGTGTGTCTTGGTCAGTTGTTTTAAACACCAGATATATTATGTTCGCCCAAACACGATCTTCCTCGGTTTTGTGAACAATGAGCATTGTAACTTAGAGGTAAAGTGTTATGTAACATGGATGTGGGGAAATAATACTGGGGGTTTCATCTGCTACATGAAAGTCCATGTTCCAAAACCGTTAGAGAAAAGTCAGCAAAGAGTTTCAGAGTTTACGGTAGGCAGAAACGCCAAACAAACAGAAAAACAACCAAAATTTTGTGTGTTCAGCAGCTGGACTTTGAAGAAGTCGTCATAAATCGCTAGAAGACAATATCTGAATAAATTTTGCCAAGCAGAAACCTTACAAAAGAAAATCTTGCCTTAAATAACGAGATGTGTTGCTGAATCAGAGAATTGTTATATTTCAGTGTGAAAACTTATCAAAGATTAAAGCAGCTGTCCATGGATGTCTGTGTTTCTGCTTTCTCTGTCTGGACCGAGGGGTGAGGTAGACTGCTATAAAACTTTCCCAAAAAAAAAAAAAAAAAAAAAGTAGAGAAGTTTTGACTTGAGAATGAAAATTTCCACGATTTTTTTCTTACAAATTTTCAATTTTTCAAAGTTGGAAATAAAACAATAAAAATAAAACATTCTGAGATTAACCTTAAAAAAAAAATAAAAATTTCAAGCAAACTCAGAAATATTTTGCCTAAACAAAGAAAAACATGAATTTCAGAAAAAATTCTGTTGCCGAATTCAGTTTTTTTTTTCTTTTTTTAAAATAGTGGTTCTGTGAAACGGTCACAATTTGTCAGAACCCGAATTGCATTAGGCACCTGCCAGATCCATACATGTTTGGAGAGCCAGAAAAAGATCTCATCCCCGAGTCAGAAACTGACAAAATGAACAAATGCAACATGCAAAAGTGAGAGCGCGTAAAAATATTTTGCATTTATTTAAAATACAAATAGAACTGATGCTTAACGGCTACGAACTCTGAGGACAGAATGGAATGTTGTCACATAGTTATGTGATCCGACAGGTTCGGTCAAGTTTCAAGCACTCGGTGCAGTAGGACAGCTTGAATCGGGGACAAAGATCAGCGAGAAAATACCTTATGAAATACAAATCCTAGATGAACTGAGCCATCGTTAAGCTCCGCCCCTTTTGGTACCGAGCTGCACGCTCTGACAGGGTGCAGAACCCACGATCCCACAGGGACCACTGAGAAACAGTAAGCCGTGAAATGATTTCCAGTTAAACGGAACCAAAGAAGGATAAACTTTGAAGGATAAAAAATAAATTCTACATAGCAAGGGTCGTAGGCCAAGCAGTGTGATGTGAGTGTATCATGACTTCGAACAATTTTTAAAAATTTAAAGCAATTGCACTCTGACCCATCTGAAGTGGCCAGCATTTTTTCGCTATCCATCATAACTTTGCTCAAAGTATAATCAAACAAAACAAAAGCTGTACAGGCGTTTTTGTTCACCTATTTCTTTTTGACAGCTCAGACAAAATACCGCAACAACTTAGTCATTTTTCAGCTGTTTAATTTTACACAACCCTTATGTTTGAGAAACAGTAAAGAACAAAAATAATAATAGAAAATATAAATAACATACCAATAATCCCCTCCAGATATAATCTCGCCCATTATTTTCATGGCCATGCCTCAAACATTGTCAGCCAAAAACCTCCAAAATTATGTTTTTCAGAGGAAGAAAAACACACACACACACAGAAAAAAAAAAAGTAAAAGAAAGAAAGGGAAGCAGTGGGGTGTTTATTTTTGGCTGGCATCATGGCAGTCTGCCTTCTTAAAGTAGCAGCGGTGACGGTGGCGGCAGCTGGGGCGGTGCAGGCGTCCGAACCGCCGCGGCCGGTGCCATTTTGGGACGCAGCACCTCCCTGTCTGACTGAAACACCTCCGTCGTCAGCCGGTCATCTTCCCCTCCCTCGCTCCATCCGTCACGGGTCTGATCCCGACTCCAGAAGCACTCGTCACATCCTTGTGGCTTTCACCCCACCTCAACATGAGCGTATGTTTGTGTTCGTGCATGTTTTTTTTGTTGTTGTTTTTTTACGTAAACATACAGCCTTATGGGAAGCGTGTTTACAGTACAAAGTACAACCACAACACCCGATCTCTGCGCAAACGAGAAAGAAAGCAGCTCTTTCTGCTCGGCTGGATATTGGTGCAGAGTAGGGCTGATCTGCTGACTGATTTTAATAATAATTTTAATAAATTAATAATTTAATAATTATTAATTATTTTAATAATTAATAATAATGGCAAAAGGTGCTTAATGATTTATTCTTTTTACAGAATCTGAACCGGGTGAAGCTAAAATGAGTTTTGAGTAGTTGGTTTTATCTTTTAACACAAATTTATACATTTATTAGTTACGCTCCAAATGTTTAGTTTTTTTCAGCGAATGGCCGATTTTGAGTGCACATTCCAATTAACGATTAATCGATTAGTAAAATAGTTGGCTATTATTGTAGTGATCAACTAATCACTATTAATACGATTAACCATCTCAGCCTCAGAAGAGACAGAAGACTGCCTCCAGCTCATTTTCTCCGTCTGCAGTCGACCATTTCCAGTCCGAGTCAAGACTCTCCCTGGCTTCAGGGTGGGCTATAGCCGGCCTCCCCAAGCGTGAAGAAAGGCATTCTCTTCTAGACGCACTTCAAAGGAAACTCCAGCTGATGTTAACAAGGGCGTCATTGATTCTCCATCCTTCATTGAAGGGGGAGAATCCCAAACGAGTAGGCTTCCAGTTTCTCTTTGACCTCGAGTGACTTGACTAATCCAGATTCGGGCTCCGAGGAGAGCGGTGGAGTTCTCGGGCTGTGGCGTGACGGCGAAACGCGGCTTCGCAGACGTGTTTTAAACCCATCACGGGCAGATGTGTTGACTTTGCTATGGGAACTAGAAGAAACAAAGCCTGGCTTTTTTTTTCTCTCTTTTTTTTCTTTTTATTGTTGTTACTCAGCCACTTACAAAGTGGAACATTTAAGAGGTTGGAACAACACGGTGCAGCACGGAGTCGGCTATGGTCAGCCAGTGACGTTTTCCAACCACATTTCTGACACACCCTGGCTTTTTTTTTCTCTGCTTCGGATCTCTCCAAAGAGCATCACACACCGCAGTCACGACCTCAAAAAGCTAGTCGCAGCTGAAGACGAGTCCAGTCTGCTGGACCCGAGGCTGTTTTTGCTATAGAGGAATGCATATTTTGGTTGTTCTTCTATAATGAGAGATCAAATTCCCTCAACAGAAGCCTGGGATCTTCAGCCGTCGTCTTGGATCAAAGAGGACGGCTGAGCACTATCAGTGCTCTTATCATCCTAAGCAAACCACTTTTCAGGGGAGAGATAAGCTAAAACAATTGACGCATACCTTTGTATTTGTGAATGGGTGATTGTGGTTGTTCTTTTTGGGTTTTTTTTTTTACATTATACTGAGCTTTCCCTAACCTTGTGTTGCATGCTTGAATTTCGTTGAGCAGTTTATCCTCACAATGTTGGGGAGCATAATAGCAATATATTTATGATGGGTTGAGAGTCCCAGATGCTTCTGGCAAAGGTTAACAAAATATTCAAATCCCTTGATACTTCTGAAGTTTTCTTCTTTAAAATCACGACTTCTCCTGCATTTTATTGAGACGCAAGAAAGAGGAAGTAGAAGAAGCAAGACGACATTGTTCAACATTCCTTATGAAGAGAAATTTCAGAAAGCGTGTGCAGTTATTACTTTTGATGCAAACCTGGCTGCAGTTTATCTTTGAAAATAAGCTCAGGCCCAATTAAGTTGTTCCAGAACATAAAGAAACAGATTTTTATTTATTTTGTTTAACTTGATTTTCAGTTGAGTTTAGGTCTGGACTTTGACTAGGCCATGAATACGTTTTGGCCTAACGCCACTCCATTGTAGTTCAGTGTGGTTGTTGTGTTGGAAATTGAATTTCCACCCCCGGTTAAAAGTCTTTCGCGGTCGTCTGCAGTTTTGTTTCAGAGCTGCACTGGAATTAGTTCCCATTAAACTCCAGCAGCCCAGATCCTGATGCTCCCATCACCATGGAGATGATGGGTTCAGGGTGACGTTTGGCTCTCTTTTTGTGGCTGCTGTGGATTTCATTTGGAGGTACCAAGATAAAGAGGACTGAATACAAACTGAACTCGAAGCTGTTCAGTTTTGGTTGTAGACAACCTTTAAACCCACCTGTTAGTTTACTTCCACTTTGTGGTTGCTTGCACTATTTTGTGTTGCTCTACCAAAAAAAAAACAAAAAAAAACAATATTTGACATTGTAGCTTAAGAGGTCTGAATTCCTACGCAAAGAGATTTAAAATGTAAAAACCCGTTTAAATAAACACATGATAACTACCAGCTAGGGCTTCACTAACGTAGCTAATTGGAGTATTTTACTTTAATTGTTTTAAAAAGTGGAAAACAAAACAAAAAACATTTGTTAGCATATTCATTAATTTGTCCATCATGTCCAGCTATAGACTTAATGAAGGGCTGCGCTCTCAGATTTCCTTCCAACATCTCAGAGTAAACACTCTCCTCCTCCCAGGAAGGTTTCCTACAGTGAGGTCTACTGTTGCAGCTCTTATAACTCAAATGAGTGCGTCATGAAATGTGGAAAAAAAAAAAAAAAGAAACTACTGGCAACATTCCTCCTCATCACTCCTGTTATTCTTGGCTCAGGCAGTGCATTCTTACACCTGGACTGGACCACACTGCCATGTAGTCTAGGAACAGCTTCTATCTATATGGAACTGACTGCACACACACTCACACACACACACACACACACACACACACACACACACACACACACACACACACACACACACACACACAAAGACCTCCTCACTCAGTTGTGTCAAGTTATGTAGAATAACACAACTCTTTTTTTTTCAAAATAAAAGCAAAGAACTTGTTCAATAAATGTGCTTGAATAATACCAAAAATAATTGGAAGGTTCTGGGAAACACAAATTATATAAACATTTTTCCGCCAGTGTTTTTTCCCCACCGTCTCTCCAGCCCCAGTTGAGACCTTGCACTCAAAACAAAGCAAATCTCCCACACCTACACACACCACAAGAGGCACAGCAAGTGTAAATAAAACAACTTCTTATCCTTAAACACACATCTGTCATCTGTTTCTGCATTCAAGGTGGTTTTCATTGTCTTTCTCGACACAGAGACTCGTTTTTATTCATTTTGACAGCACGTTTAGGTCAGACATGATCAGATTTAAATGCTTGTTTTATTTACAACATATGTAGCTCACTATTTGAAGCTCTAGCGACCCTTATCGAAAGGTAAAATAGGGAGGAGAGAAAAATGCGAGGGGGGACCAAGACCGGGAATCGAACCCTCGACAACGTCACTGTCTGCACACGGTGCGCGCGCTCTACTAAACTCCCACTAGCTAGCTTGCTATCTCCCCGTTCTGCGTTTTGAAATGACGCCGTTTTCTTCCTCAAAAGAAAGTTTGCGGATACTACATGCGTCAAAGTACGCTTAGTCGCGAGCCTTTACAGCACTTTTATTTTGAAAATACCGACCGGATGTTCCCTTACTCTCCAAACCGTTTGAGTGACTTGAGCGAGACTGAGGAACGGGCGCTCAGACCAAACGTCGCTCAGGCCGAGTCAGGAGCTCCGCTGGCTCCTCGGTCACACACTCGGGCTCTTTGTTGGCTCTTCTTCGCCTTCTCTGTGATGGACCCTCCACCCACTCTCCTCTCTGGCGGGTAAACCGTGGACTTTACTGCTCGTATGATGGGAATACATGGCCGGTGCGCTCGGCTCCGTGGATGTACACAGCCTTGATGGAAAGCATGTCACCGCAGCAGGGGAGCATGGGGCAGAACAGGTCCGACTCTCTGACGGGTGACGGCAAGCCGCTGCCCGATAACAAGAAGGTAACCGAGCTCGGACTCGTTTTCGGCTGACACTCGACCTCTGTTAAGGGTCAGTCAAGGAGCATTTGTTTAGAAACACACAGAGTTTGGGTGCCAAAACTTTTACTGTAAAAACTGTATCTCATATTTGAACATGAAATAGTTATAAAATACTTGTTGTTTTCTGATTTCTTCCTAAAAATGTTGATTATCTAAATATTTGAGATGTTGGGGGGGTCATTATTTATTAATGATCTTTTTTTGAGTCTGTGTACAATAATGAGAAAAAACGTGACATAAAACCAACGCATGGGAGGCTTTTTAAAGTTGTTTTTTTTAGATTATTTGCAGATTTATATGTGGAATAAAGTGTCCAGATAGAAAAACAGAATTGAACGAAGAAAATCCCACAAAACGATTTTAGCAATAATATCAAAATGCAAAATAAATTGACAAATTATTTTTGAATTGTACTTCTAATCCTTTTTTTTTCTTTTTTTTTATTTTTGCTATAGACATTGTCATTGTAGATATATCTCCCTCAGATTTAGCAGAATCCCCTGGAAATGCTTTGAGATCTTGTTGTAAACAACGCCCCCCCTCGTTTGCGTGTTTAAAATTGGTAACTGCATCTATGCGAAGGGTGTCTTTTCCAAAAGAGCTTTTTTTAAAAAACAAAACAGGTATTTACTAAGTCTCACCTAAACAGGTTAAATGTACGCAAAAAATCTGTCACGTGCATTACGTAATTATTAGTTAGTGTAGCTTTTCTAACTGGAATGTCTTCTCTTTGCTTTGAACATAGTCCATATTAATTGGTTTTATGTTTTTGCACCCTTTGCAGTAGTGTGTGCTTTAACCACAATTTTTTGGTAGTTCATGTCTTGGCTTGGTTTGTTTTATTTTGGTTTTACTGATCAATAAATCATGAAAGAAAAGTTAAAGATTAACTTGATTCCAGAGACTCTCAAGACATCCTTTGTTGCGTTTCCTTCAAAATATTCATTTTGTGTTGCAAGATGTGTAATTGAACTGATGCTGTCTAAAATTGCATTTGCATGTCGGGTTTCCTTTTCATCCTCTCTTCCTCTCTCCATCTGCATCCCTAAAGTTAGGACGTGTGTCCTCCCAATCATTCGTTGCATTCAGAAAGAACAAGAGCTTACGTTTTAAGTGATTGTCATGCTTTCAGTTTTGATTTTTGCAAAAATAAAAGATAAAGAGTCACCTGAGGACTTTCTGAGAAAGGAAAGATGACTGGTGTCTGTGTTTAGGCTCATCTGATCGCAGCAGCAGCTTGTGGCTTACTGCTAATCTGAAACTGAATAAAGTCTAGAAATGATCTAAATGTCTGACAAGTGACCGCTAAACTATTTATCCCTGCAAGCACTCGGTCTGGTGTCCCATGATGCTCATCAATGGTGCTTTTCTTTTATGTTGGACTCCTGTGACGGCCGCCTATATGTCTCATGTAAGTCTGGTAAAATAGGAATGTCCCAGGAATGTCTTGGGTTAAAATGAGCTCCGAAGCCATGTTTAATTTATGTTGCACTGCTGGTAATTTGTTGTGATTTTGTTTATTGTCATTGGATTACCGTTTAATAGTCAATTCAGCTGAGAGAATGTCGGGCATGCCCTTGTCAGGGAGGACACCTTTTGCCATCTTAAGAACAAATTCTGAGGAATCTTAAACGTTGTGCCACAGTCTCCGCAAACTGTTTCACTCCCTGTGACTTTTATGTTTTAGTCTGTGTCATTTCCTCCTCCCCTTCTCCACTGCTGCTGGCTCTTCTGCTTTTTCTGTCAGTCACCTCCCCCCTCCTCCCTTTTCTCTTGAATCCTCAACTTCCAGCCATCAGACGGCATCGCAGAGTGCTGACTGTGGACTTTCTGTCCCCCGCCCTACCGACCTCACCGTCACAGAATGCAACCGAAAAAAAACACAGACGCAAACTTTTATCTCTGCGTGTGCTTTGACTCATGTTTTGTGTCGCTCTTTCTGTCTGCCCCCCTCAGAAGATGAAGACCCTCGCCCAGAGGCGACAGTCGGCTCCCTCGCTGGTCATCAGCAAAGCACTTACGAGATCGAGAAGCGCTTCCAGGTATCTGCAATACACACCTGTCTGTGTTCCCATCAGAAAGGGTCTGAAAGCGGTGTCGTGAAAACCGGCGACGTCCCAATTGTATCCCAGTCAACTTCATTGAGGAAACTCTGCTCCCAATATCCATTCTTATTATGTTTCTGTGACATGTTTTTAAAAGACAGCGCTGTATTTTTGCTAAGTTGGATTGTAGGCTGTGTGTTTCATTTTCTTGAAATATGGGAAACCTTGCTTTTCCCATATGGCGGCTCCCGAATATCCATGGAGAGCAGCTGAAGCACCAGTTGTTAAATGTTATGACCTTTAAAGCAAAGCTATACATTTATTAACTTTTCCCAAAAGTTTGGTAACTGATTGAAATAAACGATTACCAATAAAAGGAAAAACGAAATTACACCAAAACAGAGAAACATGGAAGTGTTTGCCTCGCTTGGCACTTCCACTAACTGCTCAACACAAAACAATCATAATGGAAGGTTATTGAAGACTGCAGCTGTTTGTGTTTGGGAAACACAATAAATCTTAACTGCATTTCAAGTAACTTGTTGTCGGGACATTAAACTTGAAGTTTTACTCACCCAGCTTAAGTCCCTATGTTTAAACATTCCATATTAAGCCTGACCTATAAAAAAAACTAATTCCAACTGGAACAAAATATCTGAAGCTGTCAGGAAGAAACGGACGTCGTTTAAATGCCAGGCAATCACAAAACTAATTCAGACCATGTGTGGTTCTCACCAAACATGGCGCTGAGGTTAATTATCAGGCCTTATTGGCAAATTCCTCGTCTTAAATGACGCCGCTCGGCGTCAGGGACAAAAGACGAAAAAAAAAAACAATCCTGATTGGGACATTCGTGGTCAAGTCCTCTGCAAAATGTGTGATGTGATGGATGAAGGTGCAGTGGAGCAACTCTAAGTTCCTTAGCGTGTATAAATGTTTACTCCCAGTATGACAGACCTTTCAAACAAATTAGAAAGTGTAACTCGTCTGAATGAGAAATCCTTTCCCCCAAACTTCGCCCCCCACGACAACACGAGCGTGTTTGACTGTGACTCCTCATGCCTTCACTAACAGTGGATTCTTTTTTAAAGATTCTGACTGGACATAAAGCTAAAGTGTGCCTTCGCCGATGTCTGCAGAGCGTTTTCGCAACTGCTGTGAAGCATTTTGCCAAGTCAGTCGCTGAGCCGATTCACAAAGCTTTCATGTTTTTGTCACTGAGTTTTCCCCAGGAAACACTAAGCGCTGATTTGAGAGACTGATAATGCATAGATTAAAGAAAAGGGGGAAAAAAATTTGAGCCTTGGAGGCTTGGGATAAAATCAACAGAGGTTTAAAACCTGGATCTCTGGTGAGTGAAAGTGGAAGCTGTTTGCTTGCTGATCTGAGTCAGATAGATTGTGGTTTTGAATGACTAAGTCTACGATTTAGATATTTGTTCAAGAGTTATGTTTTCCCTCAGTTTGAGTAAAATCTCAAAGTTTGGAGGTCAACTCACTCACTCACTGCTTACTTATCCCTGAGCTGTCGGTCTTTTCATCACCACCCCCACCCTCTCACCGTATCATTCAGATCCCTTCCTTTTCCTTTACCGGGGTCGGAAATAAGCCCTTCCAATCCCCTTTGGCCGCACTGTTTATTTACGAAGGGGTTTGTTTATCTTCTAAACTGCGGCTAACTCTCGTCGATGCCAGCTTTCAGAGGCAGGCTTACTCTCTCCATCTGCTTCCAGTCTCAGAAAACCTTTTTGCAGTCAAATGCTGTTAATGCCAGGCCGTATCTCAGGTGTGAACCATTTTTAGTGTCTGTGGATGGAGTTCAGGTTTGACTGCGCGAAGCGATGTGTGTGTGGAGAGGGAAACTCCCTGCGCTGTTAAATGGGTCGGTTCTCTTGGGGCAGGATTTGTGTGTTAAAGAGATTTGGGGAGACATATTCTGTTGGCAGGTGTGGTGAGAGGCTGAGAAAGGAACTCTATTGACTGAAAGACAAATAGTCTGCATGACAGAGCTGCTTAGTCTGTCCCAGTCTGACCGACTGTCTGCGTGTGTGTGTGTGTGTGTGTGAGAGAGAGAGAGAAATGAGAGTGGATGTGGAGCCAGGACTTGACTCTCTCCACTGTCACTCTTAACCTTTGACATTAAATTAGGAGCTGTCAGGAGGGAGGTGTTCATTTATCTCCAGTTGAGTGATGGGGAGACGGGTCAGCTTCTTGAGGTTTGTGACTATAACCGTCAGAAGGTTGAGGTCCTGGCTGTGGTTGACGCTACGCTCCAGCTGTTTGCCAAAACAGCCAATTTTTGTAATAAATTGGTTTGTTTTGTTGGGTTTGTCTAACCCTGTGCGTGCCTTGGAAAGAAAAGCACTGGAACCCTTAAGCCACATAAATGCAGTTGAAACGGATAAATAAGTGCTTCCAGCAGCTCTTGGCAGAGGCTTCAGTATCATTGCATCACCAATGTGCTCTTTATGCGAGTAAATCCCTCCGAGATGGGAGGGAGAGCAGCGAAAATGTACCATTTGCGCCATTCATACTGTAACAGTGGAGCTATTTCTGGTTTCGCTCGTCTCTGCGTTTAGAATTTTTTATTTATTTATTTTTTAAACTGGGAAGCGGGAATCCGAGAGGAAACTTAAATATATGCTGCTCCGCACATGCATTCGTTTTCACTCTTTGCCACGTACAACCGCTAACTTCAGTGTGTCGGACCAACACAAAGTGGTGCATAAAAGTAAAGCAGAAAGGAAAGGATGTTGAGGTTTTACAAATGAAAATTTGAAAAGACAAGTACGCACTTGTGTGAGTTCTTTACTCTGATGCCAATGACTGAAATCAAGTACAATCTGCTCCATATAAGGGCCAGCTGGTTAGTAACTGAAGTCCACCTGAGTGTAATTTAATATCTATAAATAAGACTGGTATGTGAAGGCCAGAAAGCTGACTTTACAAGTTTGCCTTTATGGAGGAGTGGCAAGATGAAAGCTACCATAGAAACACAAAAAAGTAGTTTGTCACAATCCTTTTACTGGATACAATAGACATATGGAAGAAGGTACTCTGGTCAAATTTGTCCCAATTTGAACTTTTTGACCTGAATGCAAAATGCTACGTGTCACATTACAAACATTTTCCCCATGGTTGTGGCTCCATCATGCTGTGGGGAAGCTGGTCAGAGTTGTCGGGGAATCTAGATGCAGCTATAAGAACACAACAATCCTGCATGAAAAGCTGCTAGAGGCTGCAAAAACCCAAAACCAGGGTGAAGGGTCAACTCTCCTCGGCAAAATAATCCAATCACGCCAGATCAGATTCGACCAATCAGACCCCAGATGTTCAAATCTGGAAGAGACAGACCTCAAAAGATTGCAAGACTCATAGAAATGTCCGGTTGGTTTTACAAAGTATTGAGTCAGGCTAGCTGAACACTAAAGCATGCCACTCTCTTCAGTTTATCTGAAAATATCCACAGTGACTCCCTCTGCTGCATCTCTGCCAACAGAGATAAAGATGCATCAAAGGCAAAATCTAATCCATCAATCTCCAGGATTTATTTATGTTTTTGTAAGAGATTATGGAAACAAACCATGGGATTACTTCCATTATCCTGAGGGAATTAAATGTACATGCCATCGGAGGAAGATAGCAGCATTGCAAGAATGTGAAAATTTATGACTTGCAGTCTGGTGCGTGCCAAAGTTTTCACTTTTTTTTATTTTTTATTTACAGCAAAGCTGAAAAACCATGTCAATATGAACAGTTTTAGGGGTTTTTAAACACCACGGGAGGAATTTATTGAGACAATGATGAATCAAACTTATCATGGTAACTTTAAACAATATGATAAAAAACACACAAGCATTATTTTCTGGTTTGAATTGTGAAACAGCAGTGGCTCATATCCTCTTGTTGCTTTGCTAATAAAAAGGGGAAGAGTTGTGTGTTACTGCGTGCGTTTCCTCAGGAGTATGGGGCGACTTTATAGTTTTTGCATTTATCTGTTACAGAGTAAGGTCAGTCAAGTAAAAATAAGAAGGAAATAATGACAGTGTTAAATCACCGCGGCTGGAATAGAGTTTGACAGTAGCCATGAGGAAAAGCAGCTACCGTGGATTTGGGTGGTACAGGGTGGTGTGTGTCTGTCTCGAATGACGTCTTTCGCAAGCAAACCGCTCTTTGTCTCCCCGAGCCCGTAAGCTGCGCCGCGAACGGCTGCTCATCTGGAGAACCTGACCGGACTACTGATGATGCAACCAGACAGTGTGAAGTTTGCTTGGAAAATTGGAAGAAAAGAAAAAGAATTGACAGCGTCCGTCATTGCATTCACTTGTTCCTTGATGCCGTTGGTCTGATGCCCAAAATAATCATATTTGTTGGAAGTTAAGGTGTCAGATTTGGCCCCGGCGGACGAGCAAATTAATCACAAGGTTTGTTTCAGGGATCTTATCAACGGGGACAGACTTTGTTTCCTCTTGAAAGGCTCAACATATTCTCTTGATGGGCTCACTATTTGACAGCTTAGGTAATGTTTTACTGTAGAGGAGGTACTGACGCATGGAAAATGGAGGGTTTCGGCATTTGCATAAAGCGGAGGCAGGCCAGCAGCGTCTTTCGTGCTTCACTTTGACTTTTATAAAATAAAAGGGCTACGATTGAGCTGGTGGTTTCCTTTTGTGTGTCTATAGACGCACTGGTTTTTCAGTTTTTGATGAAGGTCTAACCTGCTGATGCCACTTTTGATTTGTCTATTAGAACCGTAGTTAACAATGTTCAAAATATTTTCATACTAGCTATCCTAGTTAGGCTGTCAGTGTTAATAATAACAAAGGCATCAAATTATGTGCGAGTGTCAAGAAATGTAAAATGATTCTGTCTTAAGCATTGTTTATTAGCAATTAGCATTGTTAGCATCCCTTCATGTAAACATCATACTATAACAAATCTGTATATTTAACAGTGATAAACAGTAAAGTTGTGACATGAAAAAATCCGTAAGCCATAAACAATGTAAAGTTGTTGATGTGAAATGAGTTGGTGAAAACTGTCATTTTTACATTTGTACAATCATTTTAGGAAAAATACTGTTATTTTCCCTAACATAAAACATTCTCATGTTTTAACTGCAACCCCAACAAAGATGATGGGGTTGCATCTTTGTTCTTTCTTTCTAACCATGAAAGAAGAAACAATGTTGTACCCATAATTATACGGCGTAATTCTGACGTTTCACCTGCAATTTCCTTTTTTTTTTCTCCTTTTTATTTATTTATTTTTTAGCAATGCAGTTTTCTTGTAGATTCTTGAACGGCAAAGACCTAAAAAGGAGAAACTTACTCATGCTACATCCGGCTTTGCTGTTGTCCTGTGATGATTCAATCCTTTACCAGTTCAATAAGATGTCGCCAA
This sequence comes from Poeciliopsis prolifica, assembly GCF_027474105.1. Taxonomy (NCBI): domain Eukaryota; kingdom Metazoa; phylum Chordata; class Actinopteri; order Cyprinodontiformes; family Poeciliidae; genus Poeciliopsis; species Poeciliopsis prolifica. Next base: position 1,852,326 of record NW_026562382.1, read on the forward strand.
ATTTGATGCGAACTAGCACCCATGGCTCACATCGAAGAAATGAAATAACCTTTAACCCAACACAGTCTAGCTTTCTGTTGTTGCTGCCTGGATAAATGGCCAATGTGCCTCCATGGAAATAACTGTTTAGGCATACATTTTGTCCTTCTTCTGACTTCATCGGAAACTGCTGTTGATACTAAAAATAGTGAACTCTAGCAACTTCCACACTGAAGGGTGTTGCTAACTGAGCTGTGGTTACATGCAGTGCGTTCTAGATCAAGAAAGGATGATAAAGTTGGTCTACCACCAAAATTTCCTGTTTCCTGTTAAAAAATAAATAAATAAATAAAATAGCAGTATGATTTTTTTTATTGTAGCCGTTGTCTTCAGCACCTCTTAAATTTGTTGGTTCTCGTTTTGGTCAGGCTGTTCAGCATCTGAGACCTGAGCTGATTTCGGTGAATCAGATGCGTCTCAGAGTGAATGCTCTCCATTCATCACAGAAAAAGTCCATCTCTCCGCTGACAAACGCTGAGGAGGAAAGGTCCCTTCTTTTTAATCTTTCACAACTTGACAGAGTCCAACTTTGTGACTCACGCTGATAAAATCCATCAACCTTTTTATATGCGCATTTTTGCCGCTTGAATATTCATCCCGCGGGGATTAGCATGCAGCGTCGTGCGAGCTTTTGTGCGCTGACGCGCTCTTATTGTGCGTCTCTGAAAAGTCAACATTTCTTCCACACAGAGCCCGGGCTGCGGCAGAAACGAGCGTCTACGTTCAGGCGGGGCGGGAATGAAATTTATCAACATCACATGACGCACAATGGAGACATTAGCTCTTCGTCCATCAGATTCAAAGGACTGCGGCTCGGCTGTCAATCTGGCTTTTAGGAGGGAGGGATGTGTGGTGAATACGGAAGATGTTGTCTTTATTAGCAGGAGCAAAATGACGTGAAAGGGGGCTTACAAAGCGGGCCTAGCTTGTTTGTGTGTGTGTGTGCTAACTGGAGGATTTCTGAAATTTGGACTGATTACAGGAGCTGAGGTGCATCCGTTATCTCAGCCCCACTTCATAAAGAAATCAAAATTCTCCCGTTTTCTGGATGCAGTTCTTTTTGTTTTTTAACAAATAACTTCAGCTGACGTTTCCTCGGGACGACTCAGGAGTGCGTTGACCCGAGTTTTGTCATCCCTGGTTGTAATTTGGGAGATTGTAGTTTATTTCAACTGCGACTTTTCCAAAGAGCTGAGAATAATTCAAAATGCAGAATGTTGTACAACAGACAGAGTTTACGGTTGCATTCATGCCAACCACGTTTAGTCCGCTCTAACTCTAGTTTACCTGCAAAGTCCGATTTGTTTGGGGAGGTGTGAATGTGCAGTCGGCTTAAAAAGCAAAATCTTGTCCGCCTAAAAACCTTTAGTCTCAGATCAGTTGAAGTGAACTGAGGTTCAAATCAAATGCATATGTGAATGCCAAGCGGGCCGCAGACCGCTCCATAAGCAGGAAGCGAACTACAGCACTGGGCATTCTGGGTAAATACAACCAAAACGAGTGAAGCGCTATAGCAGACAGAAATAGGATGTTTTTTTTTTTTAACGACAAAAACAAAACACTAAAATTTGACGCCACTCTGTTTTTGTTTCCTTTTCGTGAAGAAGGAAGTTGCTCTTGTGTTTTCTTCAGAGGTTTTCTTGTTTCCTTCAGTAATTTGTGGTGCAGTGCCACCTCAGGCGAGGGGGTGAAGGGTTTTTTCACTGAGTTTGGTTAATTTGACAGAGTGCAGTGTGAAAGCAAAAACGTGAAAGCAAAATGATTCCCAATCAAACAGTGTCTACAAACTATCAGACATAAAAACTCCTAAATATTAGAGCTGTCTGAAGTTTGACAATGTAGTTTCAGCAGCAGTGCAGTGAATAGAACATGATCTACGGGTCATTTCCACTTGATGTTTCAGATAAAAAAGAAAATCAAAGAAAACCATGTTGCAACCACTTCCAAGCCTTGTTTTTTATTAATGTTTCCTTTTGAGCATCAGATCTGGACTCCGAGCAAGTCAGTGAAGCGCTTGGACAACCTGACCATGACGTGGTCAGGGATTAATTTGTGTATCGAGTCTTTCTCTCAAACAAAACAAATTGCCATTCAAACATTTGTTCTGGGGATAAACCTGGGGCTTAAACACATCTCCGTGGGGTTTATTTCGCAACAAACAAAAAGATAAAAAATAAATTCCATAGTTTTATTGTTTGACTGAATAGTATCAACAGTTTTTCATTCTCTAGTTTTATATCTGCACCACACGAGGGTCTGAAAATCCTGTGCTTAATTTATCACATTAATTCAATTTACCAGAAATCTCTCGGCCCCAACGTTTCGAGATTTATATTTGGAAGACGCACAAAGATGAGGAGAGAGCACTATTACCGTGCCCCCCCCCCCTATTTATTTCTCTTTGTTAATTATGTAACCAAACACTCGTCTGATGTGGCTGGAAAGACGTTTCTGTGAGGGAATCCAAGTTTCTTTGGCTCCTCAGCAAAACCTGATCCACCATTCGGTGCTTTCTTGCCAGAATACTAATAACGCATGCTTTCTTTTTCGAAGCAGCAGAGGCTTTGTTAATACGAGGGTGTGGACCTGTGGGCAGAGAACGTGTGCCCATTTGTGTACATGAAAGAAACGGAGATAGCAAATGTGGCTGGAAGGGGACAGTTTAGTGTTTTTATCAGAGAGCGATGGATAAACAGGAAAGGATGGAGCACACTAATTGCTTCCTTTCTTTTCTTCTAAAAAAAAAGTTATTTTTTCATATCCTTAACAGTGGAGTGTATTGACAGGAGAATAAAAGCCAAGTCTGAATGAAATTCAGAATGAGATTTTTGTTTTATTCATATTTATATATATATTTTTTTAAAACTATGAGCCCTTTTAATTAATAGGTGCTTTTGTAAAGTGCCAGGAACCTCAATATTTCCATCTCCAAAGCTGTTTTTATGCACGTCTAAGACATACAAACTGTGTGCAACCCATTTTCCAGTTGGCTTAGGCAGCGCAGCTTATGATTTGTGGCTTTGTTCGAGCCCCAGCATTTATTTTGCAGCAAGAAGAATCAGGAAATATTGCGGTGAAAATTCCATTCCATTAAGTTTGGAGGAGCTATTGGGACATTTAATCCCCTTTCAATCCCTTCCAGCGTTGGTTCACCGCTACACAGGGTTCGTGTTTTTAGCTGTGTGGTCGTTGCCAGATCATTATATTATACTGTCAATGAAATTGGAGGAAAAACTCGGGTGTTGATGCATGTCGTTGAAAGCAGCGGAGCTGAGGAGATTTTCTGCTTTGTTTTTGTTTTTTTTATGGATGAAGCTCACTGAGAAATGTTTCAGGGTTATTTTTGATCTGATTTATTTATTTATTTATTTTTTTGCTGGTTCACAATTTGCCAGACCTATTTCACATTTATACCTGAGTGTAGTCATTCAGATAAAAACGTATTTAAAAAATAATGGCTGCTAATTAAATTTAATTGCTAACCTTGACAAAAATTATCTTAATTCTCCTTCTAACCTGACACAAATTTAGCATTAAGTAGTGAGAGGAAACTATTGTTATTCCAAATTCTTCTTTGGTTATTGTGCGTCAACTTATTTTCTTTCATTTCAGTTTAAGAGCCTCACAAATATTATTATACCCACTGGTTATTAACCCCAACTTTTGAATATGGAGCTCTGTTCTTTTTGGGCTACATTCGAAAGTCTATAGCACAGTGAAACGTGTTGGTGGTGGCAGTATCATGCTGTGGGGATTTGGGTTGATGGGTTGTAACTAGTTACATTTCTCGTATTTTCCGGACTAGAGAGCGCACCTCACTATAAGCCACACCCATGTTTTTTTATTGTTTTTTTTTTTTTTAAACTGGGTACGTACATATATAAGCTGCTGGTATCCCAGCCCTCTGCTGTGTCCTTAATAAATTTGCTATTAAGGACGCAGCCTTCCGCCTCCAACTCCAAACCATGGATTTGTTCACACCGAGCTTGCATACAGCAGCTATCAATCTGTACAGCTCTTGGAAACCTTTTTGGACAGTTACTTTTACTTGAGTAAAAAAAACATATTAAACCAGTCCTACTCTTCTTCTGCCCACCTGACGATAAACGACACCGACTTGTGCACTCAGAATATGACCCAAAATGGAAAAAATCCCAAAGTTTATAAGAATTTTTTACAAGGAACTGTACCTCCTTAAGCAAATTTGATCATGATTTTGTGGTTGAGGGGAATTTTAGCTGAAATGCACTGTTTGTCTTCCTAAACATATCGTCTTTCATGTCTCCAAACTCATCTCGGAGCTGAGTCAGTACTTTGGTAATCGGCGGTCAATTTCACTTAAGGCCTTCTTTCTTCTTCCTTTCGTCCCTCCAGAGAAAGCTGCATGATGCTGGTCAGCCCTGAGTCGTGTCCTCTTGTCCAGGCCTTCCTGGCCGAATGCCTCGGCCGCCTGTTCCTGGGTCACGCCCAAGCGCAGCTGAAGACGGGCCTGCAGACCCAGGAGAGACACCTCTTCCTCTTCAACGATGCGCTGCTAGTCACCAAGGCCAAGTAAGATCCCCCCGTTTGTCCAAAATTACCCGTATTGTCTCTTCCTGCAGCATTTCATCTGGCAGGTTACAGAATATGGAGACAGAAAGATGCAAACAAGGGGGAGGAAAAGAAAAATCTGAATGAGAATATTTTGGAAGACCATTTACAAACTCATTGGGTGTTCCGGTTCTTCCTGATGCGTTCCTAAGATCTAGTTGCGTTTTATATCTCGTACCTTCAGATCCTCACAGATTTTTCCGTAGCGTACAATTATTTCCCAACCGATGAAACCTGTACGAAACCTAGCTGACATCAAAACGCTGTTGGCCCGCCCGCCTCACTTGCCCCGCAGTGAGGGACTCCCCACCCACAAACTAAATCACACAAGGACTCGCAAGAATAGCAACTCGAGGCACACGAAGACATTTTTGAGGTCTGCATTCAGAAATAGACTGCAGCTCTGCAGTTATTGTACACACAGACACGGCGGGACGTCTGTGGTGTGTCCTGGCAGTCATGTGCCAGAGGGGTGGAGATGACCCTTCCAGGTCGGAGACGACGCACTGTAATTGGCTTTAATTTTTTATTTATTTTTCTGTGATTGAGCGCGGGTTAAGCTAGAGGAATGTGCAACGGCAAGAGGGAAAAAGACATCCAGTGATGTATGTGTGCCTCTCCCTCTGTTGTTTCCACCAAATATGTTTAAGTGGATCATCTACCTCTATAATTAGAGACGTGGTAAATGGAGGCACATTTTACTCTGAAAATAGAAGCTTTTTCTATCTTTATTTATAGAAAGTGTGTCATAGCGTGGAGGAAATATATTGTGAAATTCCAACCTCAAACTGGATTCAGTCAAAATTCTGGCATTTAATGTGCTTCATAAAGGCAAACTGAATGTATAAACAGTCATATTCATTCATTCTCCCTGAGTCCATGATTTGTAAAATAAATAATTTGCAGAGGGATTATCGGTTTGACTCGCAACTGCAGGAAAAGAGTTTCACACTTTTCACACAAATATTTTAAACTAGCTTGAACATCATGCATCTTTTACAATCCCCAGGTAAAACCACAATAAATCTAAGCTTAATGAGGGTCTATGATGCAAAATTCACATGTATGTTTTTATTCATCCATTGGGGATTCAGCTGTTTCTAAAAACACTACCTAGCCATTTTTTTTTTTAGCATTCAGTTTGGTGTCTGTAAAACAAAAGTCCCCATTTGGTTGAGTCATGCTACACTGTTACCCAGCACCCCCAGCGAAGCCTGGTTCGTCTCCTGCGTCTGCTGTACAATGGCTACCGGAAAAGAAAAAAGTTTTGTTGTTGACTTGCCATCCAGAAACCACTTGCTGCATTCTCGTTGGTTGTGCAGGAGGCTCCACTAATGTTTTTCAAAGATGTACAGTGGTGTAATTGCGTACCCGTTTACATTTACTCATGAAAATGGCTGCAAGCATTGAGTGGCCACCATCAGCAGCTTATTTAAAGAGACAGAGCCCCTGTGCAAAAAATATGTAATGAACATGTTTTGCATAGAGTTATCTTAACTTGATTGAGGCAGCACAATGGGTCTCCTTAAGAAGTCTGCAACAGTTGGAAAGCTTTTCAGGACTTCACTTTTTATCTGGGCTAACAGTTGTTCTGTGCCTTTGCAGGTCTCCTACTCATTTCAAAGTAAAAGCTCAGGTCAGAGTGTGTGAGATGTGGACGGCGAACTGCATGGATGAGGTGTGTGAGGGAAGCACAAACCCAGAGAGGAGCTTCGTCATTGGATGGCCCACCTGTAACTTTGTGGCAACTTTCAGGTAAATATCTAGGTTTGTACGCAAAACAGAGTAAGAAAAATGACTTCCTGAGATGCCAAAGGCTGTATCGCAATGTGATTCAAATAGGAGCAGATTGATGTCGTTTGTGGTCGTCGAGGTACAGAATTTCATTCAAACACTATCTCTCCAGATGAGAGATAGTGTTTCAACATGAAACGCTCTTGTGAGTCAGCAGGCTTGTGTTTCTGAAAGAGTACGCAATGTTCTGAGATGCAGAAGCACATCACGGAGGGGGAACTACAAATCAAATGCGCGGCTATAAAATCCCTTAAACCCTCGAGCGTTTGTGGTTGTTCCCGTCTTTTTTTTTTGTTGTTGTTGTTTTTCCAAAGCGGTTCAACCGAGAGAAGACAACCTCATGTGCGCGTGACGGGCCCCGACACGTAGCACAAACAAACGCAGTCACACATGCCATGCTGTGTTTATGCACCTGCCTGTCAGCGCCACGCACACACATGAACGCACACACACATCGCATTTTATGTTAGCAGGAATCAAGCCTTCGCTTCAGGCAAAGTCTGCGGTTCGGGATTTGGAGAGAAGCTAAAGCTTTAATTATTAATTTTTTTTTTTTTTCAAACATTTTTCTTTTCTTATCTTCAGCTCTGAAGAGATCAAGGACAAGTGGTTATCACTCATCATTGGGTGAGTTGCTCCCTGGAACAAATGTAGATCACATTTTTTGATGTAGTTGAGATGTTTTCTCGTCCAGCACTGCGTGAATAAAAAGTGAAACTCAACATAAAATGAATTATGTGACAGCCGTTGAAGTTATTTCATAATGACAGTCATTCTGAATGGAGAATAATTAATTGCTCTTCTTTCTTTTTTTCTCCATGTTTAGTCAGTTAAGCGAAGGAAAAGAGAAGGACGATCCCAAAACCATTCCTCTGAAGATATTTGCCAAAGACATTGGAAATTGTGCATATGTACGCTTCCTTACACTTACTTCCCCTTTTTAGTCCTATATCACAAAGAAGTTTTTACTTATTAATAGCATTGCCAGGATTTCCTTTTATGTGTCACATAAGTAATTCCATGACGTTTCTCCAGGCCAAGACGCTCGCCGTCAACAACAATGACAGAACCGACGATGTCATTCGAATGGCTTTGCAGCAGTTTGGCATATCGGTAAGCAACAGTGCAAACAAGTTAATGTGATGCTAAAGAATCCCATCATTTGTTGGCATTGTGGATGTGAACAGAGATTAGTCTGTCGGAGTGCTGTGGAAGATTTACAATCTCTGTAAAAATTCTGTAAAACTTGGGCTCCAAACATAGATTTCAATTCACATTTTGATTTCTAGGCTTCTAGCATTTACTAGTCATTAGTTATTCACTTTAGCACCAGAGGCTTTGTCACACTGGGTGGACAGGAACTCGGATTCTGTAAAACTGTCTTTTTTAAACGTTTATTTAACCGGATAAACAGCCTTTGAAATAAAGACTTCACAACGGTCACCTGGCTACGAAAGGCAGCAGCAAACCTCACAATGACAAAAATAAAGATAGACATAAAAAATATGTAAAATGTGAAAAAAATTGGGAATAAAGTGCAGTAGCTGTGGCAATTTAAGATTTAAAACAACTAAAATATAGGCATTGTTGTTAGAATATATGTTTATTTTATTTCCTTTTATTTTGCAGAGGCGTTCAGTAAAACAAGTTCTGACAGTTATAGTTCAGCTAGCAAAAGGCCAAAGAAGCTAAAAGCTTTCTTTCCCTTTGTGTTTTGCACACAAGGAGCATAGAAATGCAAACTTTCCTCAGAGCATGAGGCTTACCTTTTTAGATGCTTCAGTTTTCCATACCTCGCTGGTAGCAAATGTGGCTAACTTTGACTTTTCTTCCTACTGGAATTGGGTTTTTCCTACTGGAATTGGGTTGTTACGTTTCTAGATCTTGATGCGTTGCTTCTTTTTCAAACAAAAGTGAATTTCTTCTTCTCTGTTTAGGGCTGTGTGAAGGACCACCGATTGTGGGTCAGTTCCTGTAAGGATGATCCTCCATATCCTCTCATTGGTGAGCATTTTGTTATCTAATATTTAGAATAAAGTTCAAGCAAACAAATAAACAATAGGAATGATTCACAGATTTAAAGTTGAAAACATCACGCAAGACTAAAAGCTAAGAAAACCTCTCAGCACGGCGTCGCTTTTGTATAAGCATCAACATCTGAGAGCGTTTCAGTCCAGATGATTTTTTTTTTCTTTTACTCGCGGTGGTATTTCCCTGACATTCCTTCACCATAATCTTTTTATTCTGTAGTTCACATTGAATTCCTCCATTTTTAAGAAGGCACTCTCGCCCTGTGCCAACTCGGCCCTAATTTCTATCACGTTTTGTCTTTTGCTTCTCCTCCTCGCGCTGCACATACCACAGCTTCTGCCTCTTAACCTCTGCACTCTGACCTTTCCATTCAGGCCACGAGTTTCCCTTTAGCATCAAGATGAGCCACATTCGGGACGGAGGGAGCAGCCCTGGTGGGCACACAGGAGGCCTAGGGAGGGAGCCCATGAGTCCGACCGACTGCCCTGAAGTTCTGCTGCTGGACCAGTGCCTTCCCCCAGACACCCAGTGCCAGTTCATCCTCAAACCCAACAAGGTGGTCCTTGAGCCTCCACAGATTATAGGTGAGTTTTGTTTTTTTAAAATCAACATTTCATCCAATCTGGAACAAACTTCCAGAAAATTGCAAAACGGCCAAAACAGAAGTAATTTAAATCAACTCAACCTTTTTACCGTTGCCTTTGAACTGTAATTAATGAAACATTGTTCAACATATACATGATGCCTATTGATGTTTTTGATGATGGTACCCAATAAAATGTAATGTTTGTTCTCAAATTGGTGACGTTTTCATAATGGAAAGCACTTTGAACGGCCCTGTTCATAAAATGTGCTGTAAAAATAAAAATAAACTTGATTGCCATCATTCTGATCAGAAACATTCCAAAAATTTCAAAATTTTGGTAAAAAAGGAACAAAATTACTCATTAAAAAACTAGTTGCAAGTTCTGATATTGGCCGTTTGGGCAGTTGTCCAGAGGGGCATTAGAAAAGTACTCTTAGTTCTGCTTTTGAATAAGTTTTCTGTTGCTTTCATGGATGTACAGTTGGTACCACTTGTTTGCTGCTAAGGATAACAAAAATCAGGGGATATTCTGCACTTTGGTTGGAATTGACAGACGGAGACTTTCGCTGCTTATGATAAAACCCTTTTACTTTACTTGCACACCTTTTACCTGACAGACAGAGAGAGCCATGAAGCTGGAGCGATGGACTGTTGCTTTAAGGCTGAGGGGTCAAACTGTAGCTTTATGCTTCTAGTCTCTAGAGGGCCACATAATTGAACTTTAAGAGAACAGTTTTGTGCTTTTTTTCATTTTTATCAGGCCAAAATACATGAATGTGAAAAGTTGTTGAACAAATAAGACATACTAATTGGATGTAGAGAAATTTGAACAGTTTGTAAAACTGGTGTTTTTTTCTCCCTTTGAGGACATTGATGATCTTTATGTGGTGCGAAATGAAAAACGAGTCTGACACGCATGACCAGATTCTGCCCGTCGGTCCGATTCTCTGTGAAACTGCATGAATAAATATGAGAGTGAAGAAGCGTTAATGCAGAACAGAAAGTGCTTCCTTACATAAGCGGCCTCACGTTTGCACTCGGTTGGCGTCGTTTGGCCTGCGGACGAAGCGACAGGTGCAGGAGAAGAAAAGAAGAACGGTGGGAAGAGATTGAAACGACAAAGGTTTACAGCAGGGGTTGGGACAGACACCGAGGCAAAACACACAAAAAAAACCCGTCAAGATGGACAGCGGCAAAGAAACCCCAGAAGGCACAGAGACGAGTGTGAGAATAGGAAGATGGAAAGCGAAAAGAGATGACACAGCTATTGAGTAAGACCGAAGGCCAGCAGAGGTGAAGGAAAAAAAACAGCCGATCTCGGATGATGGCGAGAGAGAGGAATTTGGCTAGAGGGGGGAGGATAAGAAAACTGGGGACTTCGAATATGAGCAGGATGGAGAAATGTAAGGGGGGGAGGAAGAAAAACACGACGACGGCTGCGGCGGACGGACCCGAGGACAGACTGCGGATACAAAAACCGGAATGGAAAAAAAAAAAAAAAACAGAGGGGATGACATGGGGTTTAAAGGAAAACAAGTTGTGGAGCAAAAAATTGTGTTTTCCAGTCGAGGAGGCTCCAGTTTACCAACCGCAAGCATTGCCTCGAATTCTTTAGCTTCAACCATAACAGCGTGTTACGCAATTCCTCCATGCCAGCTTCGCAGCCGTGGAGGGGTAATTGCTCACACCCTCACTGAAAGCTCCCAAGTGTTTGCATCGACCCAGTGGCTGCAGGGCAAAATCCCCCTTTTTCAGGTTGTGGAAAAAACAACAACTTTCTCCTCATGTTTCCTCTTGGTGGATCAATATGTAGAGACATGAAAAAATTTACTTGACTTGGAGGATTTTAGGAAAACCTTATATGAGTTGAAGAGATACAAATACTTTGAAAAGCACAGGAAGTAGTGACGAGAGGTAGTGGAGAACTAAAAGTATTGTACTCAAGTACTTAAATGCAATTGAAAGTAAAAGTATCCATCCAAGAAATTATTAGAGAGGTAAATAAAGAAGGTGACTCAAGTACTGATTTACTTATCAAACATCAAACAATTAATATTTAAAAATTACGCCAACAGACAGATCCAAAGTGTAAAGTTATGTGGAAATGTTGCGATTTTAAAGACCAAATTGAAAATATTTTATGGAAACAATAAAAACCTCAAAATCGGTTTCTTTAAATATGAAACGTTTGGGTAACACTTTATTTGACGGGATGTGCATAGGACTGACCCTGTTGGGAACATGGAGTCTTTATGAAGGTTTCATAAAAAGTCCTTCATGTTCATGATAGTTGATTTTTCTAGGTCAGTCTTATGCACACTCTTTCAAATAAAGTGTTACCAACTTATAAAATTTTTGCAAAAACTGCAGGTGTGTCTAATGAATCTTTGGTTAAAACTTGTTTGATCTTCATTCAGTGAAGTTACTCACAGTAGGTAGAGTATCCAGAAAGTTTGCCCAAGAGTAACAATACTTCACAATGAAGTTACTGGAGTAAAAGTAAACAGTACAATGGAGTGAAACTATTCCTAAAAGTAAATTTCCCCCCCCCCCCCTCCAAAAAAAAAAAGTTAGCCAAGTAAATGTAATTAGCTATGACAGAAATGGTTCAGTCACACCCCTCCTTCCTTGAAGTTTTAGTTTTCTATGTTTATCAAAAAGATTCACTTTCAATACAAAATATTCTGCTAAAGCACTGCAAAGTCTCGAAGATGCTCACTTAATCCAGACCTGTCAGCTTCAGGCATGGAGCGTCATCTGCCTGATGGGACTCTCCAGACCACCAAAGCCTTCGTCATTCACACATGATTATTAAGCCATTAAACCGACTAAGTGCTTCATCCTTTGGAGCTGAACATGAATCATTAGATTTGGTTTTTCTTGTGAGGTTCTTTATGGGGGGGGATTATTTTGACACAATTCCGTTTTCACTTGCGCAATGGGATTGGGAAGTGTGGCCGCCACGTCACTCCCTCTCTGAACACCAAAATAAATAAATAAAATGTTTCCAATATACCATCTCTGTCACCCAAACATGCTTTATAATTTCTCTTTAAAACGTTCCAGATGATTTGCTCCAATTGTGGTTTTTGGGGTTGAAGAAGCTTCTTGGCTGAAGTCGGAGGGAAGACTCAGAATAAAAACCACTAAATGGAGCCTGCTGTTCTTCTCAATGGAATCAGATGAAATATAATGGAAACTGTCATCATTACTTTGTTTGTGTGTTAGGTTTTGATGACCTCAGATACATCTCTACCGTTCTACTGTTGAAGCGGAGGTAGTTTGTTGTATGCAAAGACCCTGAATGTGAAGTGTAAACATACACGGATACATGATGACGTAACAACTGGGGGATGCATCGATTCAAGTTTTGGAGTCATTGTCCAATTTCTGATTTTTCTAAAGCTTTGATGCACTGATTTTAACCACTGTAAGAACTTCCCTTTTTGACCTTACGATATATTTCAGTGTTTTTTTGGCGTAAATGAAAATATGCATTTGTTCACTATGGTACGATTATGGTCGACTAGGACAATGCGATTCACCAAAACAGCCAAAGGTTGTTTCAATCAGCAGCACGGAACCTGGTTCGGGTGAGTTCAAGATGTGGTAATTAATTTTTATTTTTATTTTTTGTTGATACATTTTGGCCAACAAAATGGAAAACAATTGATGAACCCCTAAAATTTGGAAATTGTCTGTTTTTCTTGTAATAAGGCAACAACCTGAAGCCATTTTTAATGTTTTTGATCTTTAATGACATACAGATTTTATAAAAATTGAATTTTTGAGCCAGTATGACTAAATAAATGAATAAAAAAACTAACTCTTCAGTTTTTAATTTAATGCATTTTGTGGACAAACGGTTTGGACACCACCTCTCTAGTTTATGGGACAAAGGAAAAGATGGAATAAAACTCAAAAACAGTCGTACCACATCCTCTTTATAAGTCGTATTATCTCTCCTTGGCACTTTTCAAAACACAAACCAGCACCATATCAGAGGAGGACACTGATTAACAATTGTCTGACCTGATGTTTGAATCACAACAACTCATATTTACTAATAGATGAGCTAAAAAGTTTTTTATCTTGAGCATCTTACTGTACTGAAATTAGCATTGCTAAATGTGCACTGCCTCACTCTGCAAAATGTGCACTGCCTCACTCTGCAAAATGTAATGTTTGTTACTGATTTGTCTATTGGTGTCTGTTTTTCTGAGTTTATTTTAGTGGTTTTAGGATGCACAAATGAACTTGATGTGATTGTCCTTAGGATAAGTACAACCGACCTTCACTCATAGATTTGCAAACACATGCCATCATTTCATATTCAATGTCTTCTGAGGATAAAAGTGCAAAAAGAAAGAGGGAAAAAAAAGAATCTTGTTTGAATCTGTTCAGCATTCCTGTGATCTGCTGAAGTCTGACTCTCACCAGACATTCCTCTTTAGAGTATGATGTTGTCAGCTTTTTGCATTTTCCTTGACATTGAAAATGACTGAGTCTCTATGTGGCCTTTGCAAAGTTCTCAAAAGTGTTAAGTAGACAAAGTAAAGCACTAAAAGGACAGGATTTACATATTTATTTTTTGCCATTTCTCTGCCTATTCTTGAATAAAATGTTCTTGATGTACATAAAACACTTTCACAACTTTCCCAGAAAACAGAACGACACACTATGTAGAAGAAACACATTTTGTCCATTTAGAAAACTCAGAACTAAATTTTGTTGCATTTGTGACCTACTTAACTCGCACTCAGTACATTGGACCAGTGCAAAAATGTTGTTTACAAAGTGCAGGAATGCAAGGAGAAGTAGCACATCAGGTTCAGCAATTAACCTGAATTGCTCGGTGCATTTTTGCCTGCGGTGTGCGTGTGTGTATGTGTGTGTCCAAGGGTTCCAAACTGTTCCTTGATGCTATGATTACAATGTTTTTTTCTTCAGCAAAATCACTTCATTTACTTTTTCCCCTCATTCCAATTTTTTTTTCGTTGAGCTCTATTGAGACCAACTTGCTACCTCAACAAAATTAAAGCTAGTCCGCTAACAAAAGTAGCAACCACATGTAACTGAGGGGTTTCCCTCGATTAGATGTTTGTCAAATCTCATATTTTCTGTCACATTTAGGCTGTCGGGCTTCTCATAGAAGAGTCTACGAGCTTCAATGTAATAGACATTGTTTCAGCTTAAAGAAGAAGGCAAGAATTAGAACTGGCTTCTGTGTTTTAGGGTTTTAAAGACGCTATGCTCTTGAGGCTTTGGCCCACCATGTGGACAAGCAGTCTGTCTCTCTATCGCCTCCTCATTGAGTTGTAATAATTTCGCAGCAAGGTCAGAGGCTCTTTGTTGTGAGAAGCACCAGAGTGGGGCAGTAACTGTGTTGCTGTTGAACTTTTGTTGCAGAGTGTGTTCAAGCACGACTCCATGACCGACTGTTAAATCGTGAACTCTGTGAGAGGTATGTGGCGTGTTTTGGCCACCGGATCCTCCGCCCGCTTAAAGAACCTTTTGTTTTTGTTCACGTCCCCACCCTCGAATACGAATCACAATTGCCTAGTAAAACAAATGCCGTTCAATAAAAGGTTGGATTCGCAGCAGTTGTGTGCGAGGGCTGTTGCTTGTTAAAAGATTTATTACGAGGTTGAGTGTTTTTTGCCAGGTCACTTGCTATTAGCAGCACATTATGTGATACCAGTTGATATGAAATCCCTTTATATGTGGCAATAGAAGTAATTAGGGATTTGTGTAAATAAATCACACAAAGACTAGGCTAAAGTCGACTTTTAGCTCAACTTATCCCAACATGCAGGAAGCACTCTTGCCTTACAGCAGGAAGGTCATTGGTTTGAATCCTGACCTGGGGTCTTTCTGCATGTGTTGGTTCTCTGTTGCATTTTCCACATTTTATCAACAGTAACAGAAGTGTTCAAATCCGTTTCACTTTTTTTTTTTTTTTTTAAGTTGCAACTGCAAACTCTGGCCGATGCAACTGTAGTGGTTAATTCTGCACTGCAAGGAAAATATGTGATTTTCAAGTTTTAGTTCAAATAAAAAACCGCAAAGAGCATTTTTGTTCAATCTCCTTTACTGTGAGACCCCTAAATGAAATCCAGTGCAACCAGATACTAGAAGTGATCTGGTAAACCAGAACCTCTGATCATCTGAGACCAAAACTTAATTGTCTGACTCATATCTAAACTTGACCTACCATTAAATGAGACCAACTTGCTACCTCAACAAAATTATTGCGAAAAAACACTAATATTGCTGTTTTGAGACCGTTTTTATGGCATATATTGATAATTGCGTAATAATTCAGGTTTGCCGTCTTAAAACTAATAAACTAATAAATATGACAACCAAAAACTATTAAATAAAACAGAAGCAAAAACTCCACACAACAGAAACCATAAATAACATGGATTATGAAGTTTTTGTAAGCAAAATTATTCTTCAAAAAATATGAATCATCAGAATGGAAATTATTGAGCTTATTTTCTTTTACAAAGCGATTAATTGACCAAATTGCAACAGGCTTAATCTAAACTTGAACTTGATTTATCTTCCAACAGAATAGAAACCAGAAAGATGACGCCATAGCTACATTGCATTTGGTACATGTCTGCAAACCTGTAATTATTTTTATTTATTTTATATATATATGTTATTTTTTGTTTGTTTTTTTTAAACAAGTTCATAAATTTTAACACACTGTTCAGAGTGAGCAGAGCACATGCAGACACATGGCAGACCTGTGTTTGCAGAGCACAGGTACAGACTGACCTCACCGCTCGGCAGAGGGCACACAGTGACGAATACGAAGAGACAACCACAGGGCCCCATGCAAGTATGTCAGACAACATCCATGCACGGAAAAACATAACCACATCCTACTGGCACACACAATAAACGCTGTCCTCAACCACCAGCACACGTCCTCCTGCATTTTCCTCATCGACTCTTTCTGTGAGTCTGTCTTGTTTCGTTTTCATGAACCTGCACTAAAAGTATCCGTCCTGCCTGCGCACGCCTCACTTCAACTTGCCCTAAAATGTAGCTACTGGTAGACTCAAAGAAGTAAACGATAAATCAATTAATCCCATCATAAATTAAAACGAGCTCAGGAAGTTTTTCTCTTTCTCTGTTTTTTACCAAAAACTGGATGACAAAAGTTTTCAGTCTGATGCTTTGGTCTCAACTGGCCCATTTTATTTTTGTTGAGAAACTTCATAAGTCATTTTATTTGTTATTTCATACATTTAAAATAACTTCCCATTCCAGTGTCACATGTTCATTAGAATTTAATCATTTTTGCATTATTGAAAATGGTCTCAAAACAACAATATTATTGTTTATCGCAATAACTTCTGGGACGACTTATTGTCCAGCAAAATTTGTTATCACTACAGGCTGAGCTAAAGCTGCTTTGAATGACAACACAGATTAATGTCGGTTAAGATACGTTATTTGAAACCAAAACCTCCATTGTTTTGTCCTGTGCAGAGCCCGGTCAGCAGAAGACCTTCAAGAGGAAGCGATCCCTGATCAACTGGCCTTTCTGGAGGGGCTCCAGCACCCAGCTGGACAGCCTGCCTCTTTCCCCATCGCTGCTCTCTCCTAACCCGGGACGGCTGTTTGGACAGCCTCTGAACTCGGTGTGCTCTTCAGATTACGGCTTGCCCAAGCCCGTCATGGTGAGATCACTATAAGTTACTCAGATTAGAGATTTTTTGGGGAGAGGAAAAAAAACGACAGAGAGAAAAAATTTTATTTTTCTTCTTCTGTTCTTTAGGAAATGTTAGTGTTCCTCTATCAGGAAGGGCCGTACACCAAGGGTGTGTTCAGGCGCTCGGCTGGCGCTAAGGCCTGCAGGGAGCTTCGGGACAGGCTGGACAGCGGGACGGAGGAGCCGGAGATCACACACCAGTCTGTGTTCGTCATCGCCGCCGTCCTCAAGGTAACGCCACTTCCCCCGCCTCACAACACGCACCCAACTCTCTCACCCATTCGATACCAGACAACAGAGAGCAGGTTCGACTGAAGCGCGTCCAAAGTCGCCCGAGTCCAGACGGGGTGACGGTGCGTAGGCGGCCAGGCAGGAAGCCAGACTCGCTCACAAGGTGCTGCCTTGTTCAGCTTCCAGGCCAAACAAGAGCAGCTCAGGTGTTCAACTCCCTTCCCCTCAGATTCGGGAGGAGGTGGAAGAAAAACAAGTAACTTTAAATAAGAATATATGAGATATTGTCTCGTTTTTCGACATTTACCTTAAACTATTTGCAGCGTTTTCAAAATATGTCCATCTCCTTTTAAGAATTTTCCCTTTTTTTTTAGCAAAGTAGTGTTGTCTTTTTGACTGTCTCGTTAAGAACTTATTTTGTGTTTGTCCAAATACAATACAAAGAAGTTTGTGTTTGCGCAGCAACAAAATGTGGAAAAGTACAATGTGTGTGAACACAAGAAGTTATTGTAAAATTAAAGACAAAATAAAAAGTACAACATGAGCAACATGTAGCTGCAGGTTTAAGATTGACTAAACCAAAAAAATAACTAAAAAAATTGTCATTACCTTCTGTGCTTACAGGACTTCCTGCGAAACATCCCGGGCAGCATACTGTGTGTGGATCTGTACGATCAGTGGATGGATGCGATGGAAGGAGACGGAGGAGAGGAGCGGCTGCCGGGTGTTCAGAGGTAGGAGCTGGAAGTCCTGGACCGGTTCATACTCGGGCTCCAGAATCCTTCCTGTCTGCTAAGAATGTTCCCGCTCAGCCGTGTCACAGGGAGGTCATGTTTGTTTGCGATGCAGAATAAAGGGCACGACACCCAGCGACACTTTTATTCCAGAAGCAGCAAAACGAATTCCTTCTGCCGAAGGAAAAATAAATAACACGCAACATGGAAGCAAGAGTGGAATCTGCAGCCGAGCTGCTGATCTAGAGCCTCTTCTGTACATATAAAAATGTATATAAAAAACGTGGGACAGAGCATGAATCAGTCTCTTACGTCAGACTGCATGTTTCTGTCGTTGCATTTCCCGTCTGTCCATCATCCTGTTGCAGGCTGCTGCAGCTGCTGCCCAGTGAGAATCATCTCCTGCTGCGTCACGTGATGGCTGTGCTGCACCACATACAAGGCAGCGCCCACGACAACCAGATGAACGCCTTCAACCTGTCGGTCTGCATCGCTCCCAGCATGCTTTGGCCTCCGACCCCGAGCACGCCAGAGGTGGAGGGAGAGGCCACAAAAAAGGTGCGAAACCCAAGAGTTTTGTTTTTTCAGCGTTTCAGTTCATGAGGTCTGTTATCAGATGAGATTTGGTGGAAATATTTAACAAAGTGAGAGGGATATTTGGGGATATGCACTCGTTTGAGATGGCAGTGAATTTTAGCGTTTGGACAAAAAATCAAGATGGCATTTATTCTAATTAAATGTATAGGTAAGTTAATTTTGTTCAAATTTAACCCTAAAAAATGAAGAAACAATTTGTGTTAATTTTATTTGCTGTATTTTCCACAATATGTCTGTGAAAGTTTGACATATTAAAAAAAAAAGGAGCTGAAATAAAATGGCCATAATCCCAAATGTACTTGCTGAACTGATTTTGTGAATTTCAAACTAATTCTAAAGGTAATATTACTTTTGCTCTTCTAGTTTTTCCTTTCATGTAAAAAAAAACAAAGCAAAAACATTCATTATTTAGGGTTAAGGGGTTAAACATGAGTGAAATTGCAATAAACATTTAAATCTTAACAGGGTTTCATGTCAGCTGCATTCTTGACAACCAAAGCTACATTTTGCATCAGCAATGACTTCTTCAAAGTTGAGGAACTCCGCTTGCTAGCAAGATCTATTTTAGCATTAGCGCTGTTGCTAAATTAGTTCCAGCTGGATAAGAAGACCTAAATTTCTGATGTGACAGATCATAACTTTTACTAAGCTGACACAGATGTAATACACCCTGCTGGATACCATCCACTGTGAATAGAAACGCTGGCGCTAGCATCCTAAAATAAATTCTAATCTAAATGCCTATGAAGGCAAACATTGTTAAAATTTAACAGTTGTTGAATTTAACTGTCAGATGTTGATTCCAACTGTAAAATCTAAGAGATTAACCGAATTTTAAATTCCTTCTTTTGTCTTCTTACTCTGAATGTTTTTTGGGGTTTTTTTTCTATATTTAACCTACAGAAAACAATACGATGGAAATAAATTGAGCAACTTTGGAAGTTTTCTGCATAAAACAGGCCAACCGTTTCCTCGTTTCTGCATTTCATGGTAACCTAACCTCGCAGCTGCCTCTTATTGAGCTACAGCCTTATCATTCTAACTTCCAGGAATAAAGCAAGCGTATTTCCCAAAACTCTGGATAGTCTGATCTGTTTTAGTGTGTGAGTAATACAGCGAGCGAGTGTGTGTTGACAAAATGATGACTGCGTGCGTGGAGAGAGTCTCGTTCACAAGCCTTCGCATGGAAATGGTCCTAAAATGAAATCATCACATTCTTGTGTTCAAATGAGAATAAAACCTCTGAGATTACAGCACGACACTACAGAAAAACTGTAGCAGTTCCAGGTCCAAGTCTTTTTTTATTATTATTATTATTTTTACTAAACCTCTTGTAGTTAATATTTCCAATAATTTTTATATAACAAACATTCTGGTGATTTAGCAAATCAGTTAAAATGCAGCAAAAAATAAAATAAATATCATATTTCTACCCCAACTTCCACTTGTTACGAGCTAGCAAACTAGCGTTAGCCAGTGAGTTTCACTCTGGGTCAGTTTGTCTCTTTGGACCCCATTTCATAGCGTAATACTTTTATATGAACCTATTTATGCAAGTTGTGGCATATAAGGTCATTTTTGTCTGTACTTTAGAATATTTAGGGATGAAGATAAACAATTATAAAAATGCTAAAGTCCTTCGGGTAATCAAATTAATTTGCATAGTGTTGTCTGAAAACTTTATGTTACGATCCATTTTCACTTCTTTTGGTTCTGGTCCCCGTTTTGAACCTCTTGACTCTTCCCATAGCACAGGTGGCCGCTGCAGGAAGATAGAAAAGTAGCAGTTTGAAACTCCCACTTCAGAAATTCTGAGCTTATAATAATAATTAATTTTTTCAATATTTCACTGTAAATACCTACTTCTGCTGCTTCTTCCTCCAGTGTCCATCATGTAGCTTCACAACTCATTTTGATTTGTGGTCGGTTTTAAAATTTTATCACTGAGCACAACATGCGATCTCTGTGGGTGGTTGATTTGCTTATCCTTTCAAAAATGTGTGTATGTGAGAGGGAAAGCAGGCATGTGTGTGTGTGTGTGTGTGTGTGTGTGTGTGTGTGTGTGTGTGTGTGTGTGTGTGTGTGTGTGTGTGTGTGTTCCTTAGAGTGGCTGAGGTTCATTGAGAAAACATGCAAAGAATTTCCTACACAATCCCAAAGCCAAATATGTGTGCAGAAATGTCACTGCTACCCCCCACCCCTCTTTTGCCCTTCTTTCTTTCTTCACACACGCACACACACTTGTCAGCACAGAAATCCTCAACACCCTCAAATACCAGAAGATCAGTTTCACAAATACTCCCCTGGTCACATTTTCCCTGCCGCCACAATGTGTGTGTGGGTGTGTGTGTGTGTGTGTGTTGGTTCCAATAGGCAGCCTTTTCTTCTAACAAGGCAGATTTGGACGCTTCCCACCGGCTGCTAACCTTGTCGTCAGACACGTGGACACTGAGATTTAGCAGATTTTGTTTTGCCCGAGTGTCTGGTTCTCCTTCACAGCAGCATATAATTTAAATGCTTTTGGCTGAACATAGTTGTGTAGGAGCTTCTGAGGTAATTGCAGCTTTAGTTTGTGCGCACTTTGTTTTTTTCTTGACTGTGGTTAAAAATATATAAAAATGCTGGCCAGTCCTTTTACTTCTGCCTGGTTTGTTTTTTTCATTTTAAAACTGTGCTGACTTCTCTCTGTTGCTGAAACAGGAAGTTATTCCACAGCTTTGGCTGCGCAAGTAAATTTCAGACAACAAGCGTGTTGCACTAATCTACAGTACCTGGCATCCATGACTTTTTTCCAGTTTTTAACACAATCCTCTATGCATTTCATTGTATTGTGTGATATAGGCATAGCCAAAGTTGGCGGAGTTAAAGCAGTTTATTTTTATTTTGCAAATCAAACGATGAATGGAAATGGAAAGTTTTGAGTGCAACATTTTGTCAAAAGAAACTATTTCTGAACCGCGGCGTTTTATTAAATGAGAAACGCAAATAAAATCACCCTTTTATAAGTTTTTCTACTCATTGTCATTAAAAAACATCCTCCAGCCACTTCCTGTCGTGTTTTTCGCCGGTAGTAAAACCCAGTTCGGGTGGCAGCATCATTTCTGTAGGGCAGATTTCTGCTCCTGCAAATTAGATATTCGAGATTATATTATTAGCACAATCATGCATTGGAACGACCGAGGCAAAGTTCAGATATCTATCCATTTCAGAATCTGTGTCAAGACTCTAAGATTCATTTTTCACCGTTCTGACTGAGCTTGAGGGCGGACAAAGGATGTGAGGCTACGTCTCTGTAACTGCATGAAACAGTGAAGCTTTTTGCGTCAATCAAAAGCACCCCAAAATATTTACTGAAGTTTAAAGTCGTAGCATGATAAAATGTGGAAAAAGGAAATGAAAGCATTGTATGAAAGTCTCCCCATCTGGCCTGCAGGTTTATGTTTTTTTAATTAGAATTATTTGATGTGCTTCGTGTTTAAAGTGTGTTTAAAATGGTAAACGTGACATCCTACTGGAATAGTTGTGAATTTGCAAAGACTTCACTGCGGCTGAAATTATTCTAAACTTTAAGATAACATTGTAGTATTTTTTCTTTCTTTATAGCTGCTTTTTGCAATTATTTGTTGCTTCCTAATTCATCTCAGCTTTAATCAGGCCCCACAAATCTGGAATTATATGCCAGATATTTTCCTTGAAACATATTTTTCTATGTTTTTCCTTTGGATAAAGTTCACAACTTTGTCCCTTTGCCCGTTCCTTGGACTTTATTGGAGCCGTTTGTTCCCAGCTCGTTTTTGGCGTCTTTTGGCTTGTGGGTCGCCACAACACAGCCCGGAAAAATGTTGCCCCGGATTTCATTTAAGGATGTGAGAGTAAATGGAGCTGAAGACAAATGCAGGCCCTACATTTTTCAATCTTTATTTACGTATGCTTTACTTTGTGTTATTCTGTACAGCGTTAATGTTAATGTATTATCACACAGGAACAGCGATGGGAACAACAACAGCTCCTCTTGTGTAAACCCAACAGGCAGACTCAAGCGGAAACTTTGGGACTCTGGTGTTTGCGTCGGACGCCGTCTTTGGTGTTTAGTAAATTTTATCTGTTTAGTTTACAAGGCGGCGGCTTCAGACAAAGTTTGGTGATTTGTTTTAAGTTTAAGCTGATAGCAAAGCAAAGAAACTGCCGGTGTATTTTACAAAAAAAACCTGACCTCGTCGGAATGACCATTCCTTCCAGTAAACATGACTTTATAGGACCCTCCTGGCCTCAAAACATTCCGCTTTATATTACAATACGCGATGGATGATGAGTAGACGAGCGTTCTGGACTATTCTTGCTCACCAAGCGAGCAAATATCAGAGCTGGAAACTCTATGAAATCAGCAGGACATCATCCATAATGGGCAGCGTGTGAAGGAGTTCCAGAAGGATGTCTCAATGAGTCAGGGATGCTGTGGAATGCAAATACTCTTGAAGGACTCGGGAAGTTGACGTCAGTGCAGCACAAACAACTAAGATAAACTAAGAGACTAAAAAGTACCACCTAAAAAGTACCACCTTTGGTAGCTGTTTTACAAAATTATTAAGGTCATGGATCAAAACAACAAAGCTGAAAGACTCTCCAGCACCCTGAAGCAGTGTCAATATGCAACTGTATGTTCTATACATCAAATGGTTAATGGCCTTGATTTTAGCTTCCATGTTTACAGTTGTGAATATCAGCCTTATGATGAAACAGGAAGGTGTTACCAGAAATTCAGAAGTTGCTACCTGGTGAATAAAAGAGTAAATAAAGCCTTTCCAAAGGCGCGCTGTACACTTGGGGTCTCAAGCTGAACCATGTTGCTTTCAATGCTTTTTGGACATCAAACAAGCCTTCAGATATAAATGTCACACACATACACCACTCCCACAAAATGATATAAGAGTTGCTAAAGAAATATTGTTGCAAAGGCCCATTGATAGCGCACCCCCACAGTGATTAAGTAATGCTGTCTGCACTCGTGAAGACTCACTCACATCGGCATGCTGGATGCTTGGAGGGGCTGAGGTGGGAGAGGAGCTGGACTTGTTTTCTCGTAATTCAGCTAAATTCTCGCTGAATTCAGCGAGAATTGGGGCGTCAACCCAAAGACGGCCCAAAGATGACGCTTTGGGTTGATTCACAGTTTGAGTGCAAAAGCATTCAACTTTCTGATATGATGAGGCAACCAATAATGAAATGACACATTAAGAAGATGATGTTCCCTTCACTGAGACAGAATATCAGTTTTACACTTTTCATCCCAATACAGACAGTTCAATTCTTCATGATTGTCATCATGTGGTCATTAATAAAATACATGAGTAAAATCAGTAGGATGAATTTATATTTTAACAGATTTGATTTTGTCAATTCTTAAAACTAAAAACAAGATTTAGGTCACTTTTATCGAACAGCATACAGCTAAGCTTAATGACTAAATAGTTTTTTTACTTACCATTTTTTAGATGCAGATCTTGAAAGGCATGAGGGACAGTAACGTTTCCCTTTTAAAGATTTAAAGACGAACTATAGTTCAGACATTCATCTGTTAAGGCGACAAATGATTCGATATTCTTTGAGTACAGGTTTTACCTTTCTGCTCTGTGAGAAAAAGCTTTTATTTCTGATGTTTTTCCCACTCCGACTTTGTGATTTTTGCTTGCGTTTGTCCGTCCGTGCGGTTTGTGCTGACGCGGCCACTTTTTTTGAAACTGCATGTTGGCTCAGTTTCTGCTGAACTTTGGCTGCTTCCCTGAGGAACTGATTGAACAACTGAAACAATAAACAGCAGCCATCCTTCAAAAACCATCTGTAAAACAAAGAACAAAGTGTCAGCAGCTGCAGAAGAGTAAATAAAAAAAGATGCTGAAACAAGATTGATGTGTTTTTTTTTTTGTTTGCTTTTTGTGTTGCAGGTGTGTGAGCTCGTGCGCTTCCTCATAGAGAACTGCAGCAGCGTCCTGGGAGACGTCGCCTCGTTGTTCAAAGACATCAGCCAGAAGAGCAGCAGCGACCACGGATCTGGTGAGAACTCAAGAGACGGAAAAAGACGGAGCCCAAGTTTCAGTTTGATTAAGAAACTATATACTTTTCGTCTGATTTTATGAACATCGGGGGGTAAAACGGCTAGGAATGGTTGCTCTGTGCTTTTCAAACATTTGTTCCTCTTCTGAAAGCGGCGATAAAACCTCACTGTGTTGTCCCCTCAAAGTGACGCGGACTGAGACTCGCCGTCTCTGTCTGTCTAGCCGAGTCGGCTCGGCCCTCTCAGTCCTGCTGATTGTGGTCAGCAGATTGACCTCCAGTAATTTCGGTGACTGCCAGGGTCACAGGTGCTGATTGAAATGCAGCTGAATCCCCTCTTTCATACTCAGCGCTCATTTTCTCCCTCGTGTCGAAAATAACCGCCGGAGGTCAAAGAGCTCACGGCAGGATGAAGCTTTGTCCTCTGTTCTCCACATCTTGGCAGATTTTTGTTCGTTCAGCTTGGCAGGTCGAGATCATTAGTTGCTCTCAGGCCTTCACTTCACTTTTGCTGGAGCCGTTCACACTGCCAAAGATACGGCAAACGACCTGAAAGTGTCCCGCATGCGCAGTAGTTAACAACTTAACGTCATGATTGTTGTTTTTCTTCCCACTTGCGTGTGTCAGAGTGCAGAATAGTGACAGTTGTTGAGAATCAGTGACACCCAACGACCTAACATCACACTCAATGTGATGTTAGGTCGCATTTGAATCGGATACGTATCGGATTCAAGACGAATTCGACCTGTGCTGTTCATACTGTTATTAAAAGATCAGATTCAGGTCGCATTATTTCAAACAATCAGGCTGAACGCAGCCTATTTGTCCACAATGTAGCTGTTTGAAGCCTGGAACCTAAAATGTCTAACTTTTTTTTAACTAAAAGTCCAACAAAATAATTTTAAAAAGTACCTACACGCCAGATAACAGTGGAAGTTACGTCAACATTAGACACAGAGCATAGTTAAAGTAGCGCGAGGCTACGTTAGCTTAGCTGCGTGCTAAGCTAGGAGAAAGCTAGCTTAGCTAGTAGTTAGGGACTACTTCTCCTCACAGGGTCAGCAATTGTTTTCTTTGACAATGTTTACCTCTTGTCAATTCTTCAACTTCCCTTTGAAACTCAAGGTCAGGGCAAGCTTGTTGTTTTGGTCTTGAGCTCAGAAACTGGAAATAATTTGCAAACTGAGCCTTTTTTTCTATAATTCTTGAGTAAATAAATAAGAACATATAAAGTAAGACTAAACTAACTCACAAGTAACTTTAAGGCAAGATATAGCTGCTTGTTAAGTCAATAATTCTTGAATATTGATTTTTTTTTTCTTTTATTATTAGACATTTTCCTTGTGTTATATGTGAAAAATAATCAGCCAGTGGAACTACCACTTTTAATCAATATTCAAGAATTTTTGATGTAAAACAAGCTCATATATCATGTTGAGAAGTTACTTCTAAATTTGCTTTCTTATTTCAAGTGTACCGAGATATTTGCGATGGAAACTAGACCAAAATACTTTGCACTGTTGGCTACTTTTTGAGTTTGGTGTTTTTAAAAATCTTTCTCCTTTCCTATCCTCCCTAGATGTTTCGTCCTTCCAAATGAACGACTCGTCCTACGACAGTCTGGAGAACGAGCTGAACGATGACCCCGAGTCTCCCTATCAGGAACAGCTGCTGCTGCGCGAAAAAGCCAAGCCGGAAAGCCGCAGCCGGGACTCGGTCATCACCCTAAGTGACGGCGACCCGGAGCCGGACCCCGACACCGATCACCTGCTGCAGCTCCCCCCTCTGGCCAGGCCCAGGAGATTCAGCCCTGCCATACGGCAGCCCCGCCACGGCTCGTCACACGGTCCAAGGAGACTCCGGAGAAGCTCCGAGCCGGCCTTGGCTTTAGCTAATGTGCCGTCTTCCAGCATGGTGGCGGTCAACGCGGACAACCACCACTTACCCTTAAGGAAGGCCAGCTATGACGCAGCCATGGAGGGGGAAGAGGACGAGGTGTTTGTGGAGCAGGGTTTGAACAGACTGCAGCTAAATGAGGAGGTAAAGAATGGTTGTGTCCAGAGAGGAGCCAGCAGTGGGCGGAGGAAGACGAAGCACGCGCCTCCGCCTCCGCTGCGATTGGACGCCAGCTGTTCCAGCCTGTCTTCACCGGCGACTTCTCCAACAGGATCTTCCCTCAGCTCTTTAGACTCTGCCTTTTCTCAGTACTCCACTGACTATGCCACGAACGCCGCAGCTACGCAACAGTCGCCGAGAGACTCCCCGCCTCAGAGGGACGCCACGCCCCATTGGCAACCATCCGTCCATCCGCCTCGTGGGAACCAGATCTCCCAATCCCACGGACTCCACCCCAACACCTGGCTCAAGAAGGACCGCTGCTTGTCTCTGAGACAATCCGACAGCGGACCCTTGGAGGACTTAACTGTGGTGAACGGGAATTCCTACCCAACCGGCGGTGGTTGCTCTGTCGCTGTTGACGACACGGCAGCGACAGAGCCAAACGAAAACTGCCAACGACGGTCCAGCAGCCCTCCGTCCTACCAGCAGGCTCTTATCCAGCTTCAGCGTAACCGCTCCCCGTTTTACAGAGGCGCAGAGAAACCCTTGACCGTCAAAGAGCTGAGGAAGCTCCACGACCGGAGCTGCGCTTCCAAATCCTCCGGTGCAAACTCATCGGACAATCCCAAACCGGCCGCAGGAGCCCAGGTCTCGCAAAAACCGGCGCGGACAGAGAGAGTCCGACCTCCGCAGAGTGTTTTCTATGGACAGACGGCGACCACACTGGTCCTCCAGAGGCCAAAATCCCACTCCCTCACCCCTGCTGCCGAAGGCCACAAAGGAGGGAAGACCCTTCCTCGCCGAGCCTCCGAGCCTGCTAAGGTCTTGGCCAATTCGGACACCGACAAGAGCCTCACCCTAGACAGACCTTTGGGCAGTAAACCTCAGCCGAACGGCGACAGACGGCGGGCGTCGCATGTGGAGTCCGGCCACACCATGCCTCCGCTCTGCCTGTCTCCTTCCGCCACCCAGGTGGTTAGGGACTACTTCTCCTCACAGGGTCAGGCAGACCCCAACTCCTGCCTGCGAAAGAGCCAGGAGGTTGCCGTGGCAATAGCGCAGAATAAGCAGGAGTGGCAGAGCAGGCGGTGCAGCGACCCGCGACTGGAGGACTTCGAACAGCTCTTCTTTGCAGAAGAGTCGTATGTGTAACATAAGAACTGTACAGACAAATTGTAAATGGGAGAATGCGTTTTGGTTTTTTTGTTTTTTATATCAGATGTTTGTTTTATTTGTGTACAGCTGTTGCCTTTTATGGTATTATATGTTTTTCTTATGTTACAGTCCTGAGTACGCTAATGGTGCTCTGTATTTTTAAAGGTACAAATAGGCACCGCAATTAGCAAGAAATTATATTTAGCAGTGATTATCGCTCTGCCTTTATGAACAGTTAATACAACTTTCCAGTTAATTTTTTTTTACCCACATATAAGATGAATGTGTACATCTTATATGTTCTCACACAAGTGTTCTTGTTATCGGTAGCTCTGGTTTGGATCTCTGTGACCACGATGGGATGTTAAAATTACGATAAAATCCACGATAAAATTACAGATGCACTGAGCACAGATTTGTAGCCAAATTCCAAATCTTCTTGGTTTTTAAAGTTTTGATTGTACGTACTGATATTTTCCCTTCACGTGTTTAATGCATAAGCTAATGGGATAAATCTTTTGTGTTTTACTATCATTTCAAAGCACAAAACTATTAAGGAATTGACATTTTAAATAATACTGAGCATCTAGTTTAGTCTCCCACACAGAGCGTTGGTATGGTGCCTTCACTGATGGTTAAAAAAAAGATCAGATTCTTGAGTTTTCGACTAGAAGGATCAGCTTATTTTGCCGACCAGCTGATTTCTCTGCGCGCCTCTCTAGTTGAAATCTTTTTGAGGATGCTTTCATGTCACTACTATATTTTAATGAAGAAAATCAGCCAATTTAACGTGAATAAATCTTGTTTATACGCCTCTTGGAGTCTTCTACCTATCTAAAGTACTTGCCAAGATTATCTTGTTTATATTAGTTTATTTTTTAATAAATTACCTCAATTGATAAATTTCCCTTAATTACTTCAATAAAACATAATTCACTCATTTAGCTCAGTAAAAATAAAAAACAGGTTTTGAGAGTGTTGCCTGTTTTCTTTAACAAGAGAAGGATGTTATTGTCCATGTAAAGTGTTGTCTCAAAAAAAAACTCTGTTTATTATCTCCACTACCTTGAATTGTGTTCAGCCTGTATAGTTGTGAATATTTATGATACAGATATATGTATAAATATATATAAATATTATTATCTTGACTCGTTTTGGTATGGTTTGTGAAAACGAAATATGTATTTTTGTACAAGCCAATTCTGCTGCTGCTGTCCTAATAGTGTATTTGCTATAAAACGCACCATTTGTATATTGTGTAAATCCAATGCTCACAAGAACGAGGAAAAATTTGGATTTTAATAAACGTTGCTCTTGTGAAACTATTTTTGAAGCACACAGTGATTTTGTTTGTATACTGCACACCGTGGGATGAAGAGAGAATAATACAGACGTCCAATTTGCCTTTTCGTGGATTTTATTCTATTTTATTTTTCTAAAATACTCGATTGAAAATGCCCCCAGCTCCGTTCTGCTTGTACCGTTTACTTCCTAAGTGAATACATCATTCATGGCTGAAGCAATACCCAGCGTGGCTCTCACTGTGACGCGACAGAAGAAACAACTGTGGCTTTTGTCGATCTTTCCTCCAGGTTTTGTCTGCAGCCTTTTGTTGAAGACTCCGCCGCATATTTTAACAACAGTCTCACTGTTTGTGGCCCGGGTTGACTCATCTGTTTAGTTAGAAGCCAAAAGCATTGATTCGTCTATCAAAAACATTCCCATTTGGAGGCTTTCGTTTTTTTCCATCGGGGGAGAAAGTAAGATGAAATGTTGCATGCCTGGCTTTGTGGCTTCGTCGGTTGCTCGGCAGCACAGACACAACCGTGTTGCGTCGTGAAAGCGTGTCCCGGCCGTGAAAGACATTTCGTTGGACATTGTGCACGACGAACTGAATGAATACAGGAAAGAGAGAAAAGACAGGAAAGTTTTATGCTTCAGTTTTTTTAGAATGTTTTATTGGAGCTAAACTACATGTGGTCACTCTTTAGTTTGTTACCCAAAAATAAAAAGTCACTTTAGGTTGACCTCACCCAATGATGGTTGTCCTAGAGTGACCCTTCCAAGGAAACCAGTGGAAGGAGCTACAAGACCGTCAGTAAGATGCTGACATTTGTTGGCGTGACAGTTCAGAAATGGGAGAAATATGAGCCGCCCATCGTGTACAGACTGCAAATCACTGGACTAATTCTTATGCACGCACTGACAGCGTGGTGTTGGTGCAGACACGATAGGAACCGCCAACCTTTGCGCTAAGTGAATATGACATGGAACCAGCAGAGAATAAGGAAAACCAAGAAACTCGTGTTCTAGTTGTACTCAGAATTTGGAAAATTCCAACTTCCCAGTGGAAAACAAAATCAACTGGAACGCCCTCTGAAGTCGGATTTCCCACTCGGAAACTGGGAGCAACTCCGACTGCTCCCTGTCAGGACCAGCAAGGCCGCTCCTCTCATCAGCAGCAGTTAAGATGTGGTGGAAACATGTTTCCAATGCAAGACACACCAGTAAGAGTCCATCTCAGATGTAACACGTAGCGCCTCCAACTGCAAAGTGACCAAACAGAAAGTGGGATTTCAATTTGTGCTTGAAATTGTGTTTTTGTATGTGGTGCTAGAATCCTGATGTCTCAACTGTGATGTCAAACCCAGCTCCGAGTTCCCAGCAGGTACCTGGAACGCGGCAATAAATCCTGAGTAGTGAAGCCAGGTGAGTATTTAGATTTGGGTCACTGAGGGAAGGAGACTAGTGAACTCAGTGACAGCTGAACTGAGGTCATGTTGACCTCGGTGCAAAAGCAACAACTACGAACAGGAGCATTTACACAGTTTTGTGAAATGCGGGACGAAGATGGAAGTTCTCCTTGGATTCAGGGAAGATTCCAGGATGGCAGTGAGGTAAAGGTAATTTTATTTATATAGCCCATTTATAGCATCAAGGCAATACAAAGTGCTTTACAGGAATTAAAAGGAAATACAAACGAAATAACAAACCAAAGGAAAGAATAAAAGAAGGAAAAAGCTAACAATGTTGATCCAAAGTACATAAACTAGATACTAGAAAATAAGAAACAAGTAAGATACTCAACACAAAGGAATTGACTGAACAAAGAAAGTCCTTTAAGACAGTTATAAACAACCCAGAATGATCCGAACACGAAGGAAAACCAAAACACAAACTGCGGCGTATCATGAGATCCGCACCGTACGGCAGAGAAGAATGAATCAGTCTCTGTTGCCTCTTGACCAGCTTCTTATTTTACTCCCATCAGTGTCGGCTTTTATCAGAGGATGGTGTGAAAGGACACAAATGGAGGAGGTGAAAGTTTACAGATGGCCTGCTTGGACTGTCCAATTCTAGACATTTTTAGCCGCTAGTCAAAGAGTCAGCTGCACTCAGTGCTCCCATCAGTCGCATCAAGATTAGGTTGCAGATCAAGACGAGGAAAGTTTGTCACAAAGCTCAAGACAGACGGTTTTTCTTTGGGTTGTCTTGTCCAGCAACACCTAGAAAACCTTTTGACGTTCACGAGAATCTCCGCAATGCATATCAGTTTCCCGCGTTAACTTTGGACATCTGTGGTATCTTCAGGCACAACGTGTCGCGACCAGCTGAGAAAAATCCTTAGAGCAGTCAGTGAACAGAAGGTTCTGTAATCTCTTGATCGTTGGGTTGTGATCCAACCGCAAGACCTCAGCAACTTCTAAACTTACCGAACCTTCTGCTTGGAGATGAGCCTCCACTCCGGTGTCAAGTCTACTGGAGCTTGAAATGCTATGTTCCCCAATGGGGATGGTGTGTTCAAGGTGTGCAGTAGTTTCTGTACACACATAGCATTTTGTTGACAAACCCCTTACATTGAACTGTCATCTGACCCCACTTTCCTTCACATTTTCTGTGTTCCTTACATGACTAGTAACGTACAAGCATCAACATCTATTCACTCAACAATAGTGCCGCCCTTATTATCCTTTGGGCTGATTCTTTTATTGATGGTCTCCTTTCGAGCTTTTTAGCTTAACTTGAAGGCCGTGTCTTGGCATCATTCTAGTTGTGCCATATTCTGGTTTTAGATGATATGTTGACCAGAGATTCGTTCAAAGCTTGGAATACTCTTTTATGATGTAACTATTTTAGTCTTTTTTTTTTTTGTTGACCTACCTGGTGTATGATCCCATGTGTGCTCTTTAAATGAGACACCGGGGATTGATTATTTTAATAATTAATGTGACCTCTAAGGGCAGTTGGATGCTCTGAAATATGTCAGGGAATTAAGGAATCAAAATGGCGATGGAGCAACCCTCACATTAATTTCACGCCACCATGAGCAAGAAACGCGCCAACATCAGCAACGACCGGGCTAATACATCACTGTCAGCTGTGACAGCGGGTGACGGGTCTGGCTCCAGACTCATTAAAGTTGCCGGTGGGACCTATAGTGACGTGCTCACGAAGACGGGTGGACGTATTCTAGACAGATTACTGGACGTTCGGCTCGACGGTCAGACCTGCAGAGACACGAGTGGATGCCAAATGGAATATGTTCAGCTCTTGTTTACTTGTGACTTACTTACTTGTTTAAGCCAACACATACAACAGTTTTCAATTTTGCGTGAAACTCTTCAACCACCCCCTAAACGAGTCGGTGTGGGTTCTTTCAGCTGCACTTTTGGTAGATTCTGGAATTTAGAGGTCAAGAAAGGAACCTGGAAGAGTTCGACTTCAGGTAGACTCATTTTCATGTAGCAACGCCAGCTGTGCGTGTCAGGTCTGACATTCTGCATGCGGCTCAAGAATGAGAGCTGTCTGTCACGGTAGAGTTCCTGGTGTGGAAAAACAGGATTGATGCATCTGCCACCAGACAACAAAAGAGAGATGTCGGTGTTCCCCATCAATAGAAACTTTTTACTCTAATTTATCAGACTGTCCCCTCTGGCAGCGGCACCTGAAAACATCATGCAGTCAAAAGTATGCATTAACCTTTTTGAAACATCATTCATCATGTTGTGTCTATTAAGGAGGTCGTCGGAACTTTAAGAGTTTTATTGTAGGTTCCAACGAGGGTTCGTTGTTCTGCTTTCAGGGCAAGAGGAAGAACAGCTTGGGTTTGAAACTGCTCATGAGATCAGAGTGAAAACAGGACGGGGACAAAGGGTATCTGTGTCTCTTGACTCCTCTGGTGAGAGCTCCGGAGGACTGGAGGCTGCGTGATCGGCAGAGTCTGAGGATTTTGGCCGCGTCTTTTCACTGTTCTTTGTCTATTCGGAGCGGCGTGGACTCGGGCGGAAGGGCGGACAGGCATGCAAATGTTTCCCAGGAGAAAGACAAACTCCAGCTGATTTATTTATTTATTTATTTTTATTTTTTTTCAAGGAGGTGGAAGACCGGCGATGAAGCTGAGACAAGGAATGAAGACCTTGTACTGAAGGAGTTCTGAACTCCGGGAAGAAAGAGCTACGGGTCAGGAAGGAAGGAAGGGAATTTATCACTGTGACGCCACAAGCAAACTGGTGACTGTCCTTTTCCTCTGCCCTGCCTTCATGTCGCCTCCTGATGAGCCCTAACAAGATGCAGCTGTGGATAGATGCAGCAGACACACACACACATATACACACACACACACACGCGCGCACACACACACACACACACACACACACACACACACACACACACACACACACACACACACACACCTAGTTGTGTATTTCTACCCATATTACGACTTTGTTTTGACTTCCTCTCAATGTAATAACTGCTATTATGCATAGCCCAGACATTTTCACTCACCCTAACCATTACTAGTCTATTTCTAATCTCAACTCTTACAAAAGCTTGCTCCACATGTTCCTCGCTTTCCACAAATGGCCTCAGTTGGTTGGTGAAAATTTGCGAAAGTGGTCCTCTGGCGCATACAAGCACACACACACGGATTCTCCTCTCGAGAGGTTTGTGTTGCGTGACAAACACGGCACGATCTACGAGCTTATAAGGCTTCCTGAAGCCCACTTTCAAAGATGCAGCGCTCTCAAGTCCTGCATCCGTCCCACTTGCTCTGACGAAGAGCTGATGCTGGTCTTGCAGGTGCAGCTCACACCTTCATCGCCTCTTTGCGAACGCAAAGGTTGTCCTTATTTCCATGGATGGCTTTAAAGATTGTCAGTGAGATTACGCAGCTGACCCCAAGTGTACTTTGAAATGAAGTCGCACCCAATAAAACGCGGCATGCTCACACACTTCTGTGAAAGCTGTAATTAAGTGTTTTTTCTCTCATTAGGATTCCCTTGACCCAACTGTTGTTGAAATTCACACGTATTGTTTCTCCAACAGAAACGTCCCGCGGGAAACAAAAGCGTCGCAGTAAAACGTCGAGGGTTAAGTTTTTCGAAGCCGTGTTGGATTTCTTCCTTTTTTTGCTTCTGACTGATTAAGTCTTGAAAAACACTGGGACACGAAATTACGCTTTCATTACGCAGTCCCAGGCGCGGAGGCAGATCAAAACCCGGCGATGCGAGCCGGTCCCGCCAAATCCAGAACCCGCGAAATGCAATCATGTGGGTTTACGGGACTCGGCGGAGGTACACGGCTACAGAAAACATGTCAGTTTTTGTTTGACGTTTTCACATGTAAATAACACAAGTTGCTTACGTAACACAAACAGGATTTATGTCCGAGGGCAGCGACCACCGAAGGGAAACTGGCGCAGGGAGACAATACCTGTTAGACAACAAATAAGTCCGTGTGTGTACATGGAGATTAAAACTCTGTTTATTGTAGAGAAGCAGGATTAGTTTTTCCTGAGAGCCACTGTGTTTTTTCTAGCTGTACACAATGGTGCTTCAAAGTGCCACATGCCCCCAGTTCTGTGTTGGGTTTTTTTTCTCCTCTTTTTGTGAGTGTGTGTTTGACCCAGCCACAAAAGCTTCCAGTTTACATGAGGTAGCATTATGCAACCGAACAATTACAGCCAAGCACATTCATATAGAAGATCAATTCATCATTTTCACGAGACGTGCATCTGAGCCTCCTCCCTGAAACGTACGTGGCAGAGGAAGTGGGTGGAAAGGCACCGATGTGACCTTTGCTGGCATAAAGGAAAAGGATTAGGCTTCACTTTTATCTACCTCCTCGCCTCCACTGCCGGCCCGCCGATCCATGCGCCCCATGAAACAAATAAAAAGCACTTTGAAGCTCTCTTTTCTTCTACCAGGGTAACCCGCGACGGTATTCCTTTGGCGTTCACGTTGGGGCAAAGAAATTTGAATTTGTTCTTTTGTAAGTGCATGAAAGGGCCATGCGACGCGTTTGAATATTTTTACTGTTAGTATAAAACCTGTGCGTTGCTCGCATGCGGCAAGCGGCATGAAAACTTTATTGTGTTTGTGTTTACACTCGGGAAAACGCACTGTGTGAGACTGGAAAAGCCAAAACAAACGCCGCCTGGAATTGGCTCTGATGAGACGCAACAAGAACGCGTTCTCCTCAGGCGTGACATGTTTCTCCTTACGGTTCACGACATGCTTGCAGTTTTTTCACTCAACCTTTCAAATGACGTCTGTAGCTTAAAGTCTTCCTTTAAATCATTGAAAGGTCCAGCGTTATGTACTTACCAGGCACATCGTGCCATTTAAGAGCACAATCATGTAACTATATTACTTTATAAAGTTGCTATGTGACTTGAATGAAATTTGACTTTGCAATTTTATTCCTTGAAGCTCCTGCTCTTCCTTCAGCACATTCCTCTGTTAACCCCTTAACGACATTTTTACAAGCGTTTCACTCAGACGTAGCTCGTATGAAGAGCTGATTTGACAGAGCTTAGCGAGAGAGTCTCTGGGGGAAGAAACTGGGCTTGGAAACTGCAGCTCCGGGGAGGAGCTTTGTCATCAAAGGCGGGGCTAAGCCCAACCAGGTGTTTTGCACAGCTGCACGGTTGCCAGGAGAGGTCAAAGGGTTCCTCAAACATACATGAACCTCCTCTTTAACACTTGCTACTCCCACTCTGCTCCTTCCATGAGTGACACTTCTTCTGACGGAGCAGAATTTCGTGCTTTTAGGTCCTGATTGCAGATAAAAGTTTTTGCTGTGTCGCTTCATGTTCAGTGCGACGTAAAAATGGAAACATCCAAACAGCCAATCCCAGACGGTCACACAATGAAGCCGTCGAACGCACGACGTCGACACTGCAGGGGTGGGAATAAACGGCATGATTGGGAGAAAAAGAGAGATATTTTACTTTGTCGCCTTCCTGTTGACTTTTTACATCCACTCAAAGGCATCAATTCAATGAAAAATAAAAAATGAGCATAACATTTAGTGGATTCTGGAATTTTTAATTTCTGAAAGCCATTGGATTTTGTTTAGGGGTTTCCAGGCATAGAAATTAGTCTTTAAAACACAATTTGAACACAGTTTTCATCGGGGACTGTTCAACTGTTTCAGCAGTTTTATATAAATCTGCTTCATTCACTACAGCTATAGCTTTGATGGTCCTTTTAGCAAACCAACGTTTTGACCGTTTAGCTGCTGTTCTGAGGTGAAGTCAAAGAATTTGGAGCCAGTCCTCCTTTTCCCATCAGCATGATGCGGCCACCACCGTGCTCCACAGTTAGTACTTTTGCCTAAAACCCCC
The DNA here is from genome assembly GCF_027474105.1 of Poeciliopsis prolifica. Classification (NCBI taxonomy): domain Eukaryota; kingdom Metazoa; phylum Chordata; class Actinopteri; order Cyprinodontiformes; family Poeciliidae; genus Poeciliopsis; species Poeciliopsis prolifica. The sequence goes on from NW_026562382.1 coordinate 1,888,553, forward strand.
AGATCCTCTGAACATGCTTATCTTTTTGACCAAAGAGGTTCAACCTTCGTTTTTGTCCGGCCACACAACTTTCTCCGAAAGGCCCGTCGATGAGGGAAGCGTCACAATTTCAGCTGAGTTCAAAGGAGGAGTTGATTTTTGCATCCAAGCACGTCTTTCTTGGTTGGTGTCCACGCTGATGTTCCATTTCATTTCACACTCGATAACGAAACTTGTTTTGTGTTGCCAAAACAAGTGAGCAGGAACAACCCAAAACAGCCCGACTTGTTTTGGGTTGTTCCTGCTGCACTGATCTGAGGGTGACAGTTTGGGTCAGATGCCTGAAAGTTGGAGAAAACAAAACAAAACTGTTGGAATAATGATCCCAAATACACATGAAAGCTAGCTTTGGAATAGAAAAACTCAGGCGAGCATCGAGCTTTTGCAAAGACCCAACCTTAAAAAAATCTGTGGAAAATCTGTGGATTATGTTTAGAAGTTGATTAGTTGCCAGGATGCCAACAAAATGAGCCATAGAGTTATGCTGGTAGCTACAAAAGTAGTAGCATATACATTTAACCCTGTGTTTGGTTAAATGCTTTGGAAATTCTCAATAAATTTTGCACCAAATTCTTATTTTTCAATCTCTGTGTCCAGAATTGTGCGTCTCTACAGTATCTGCAGCAGTATCTGTAATCCCAATCATATATTATCAGACGAAATGATTTGAAACTGCAACAATAAAAACGGAGGCGGGAGGGGCCGGGTTTTGGTTTGGTTTTGGTTTATCTCTGCGATATAAATCCCTCAGAGGATTTGATTCACAAATACCACCAAATCTGATTAATGTCATCATTTTAAGTGGCTCTAAGAGGATTTTGGCGTCAGCGTATATCATTGCTTGAAATCTGGAGTTGAGCAATGAAGGAACGGGGAAGCCACTGACCGGGCACGCCTCAATCTCTGATGGCGGCGTAATCTGCCCGTCCTGACCCACTTTGTGCGCCACCGTTGGCTCACGGTCCGGCAGTCGCCGGGGTTACACAAAGGGTTGCCAGCTGTCACTCACCAATGTGTTCGCTGGGATGTAGTTGAGATTATCAGCACGCTTATCTTGGTAAATAAAGACGCGGGTTTTACCCGACGCGGTGTGGATGAACTTGACTGGTTTTGCGCGGCGCCCTGACCCCGACCCCGTTAAAGAGCTTTGGGATCAGCCAGGTGGACTTCCGCCGTCCACCGCTGGTGGATCAGGAGGAGGTTTTAAGGGTGACCCTGGGGTGAAAAGGCCGTTGGAGACGCAGGCGACATTTTGTGAACTGCTCTCACTAAATGTCGCATTCCTTTGTCTGACTTGACTTAGTGAGTGGATCCCTCATTCACTGAGGTGTAACTGTGAAGCTGCATTTCTGTTGCAATTGTGTGTGATGTTGTAAAAACACAATTTTCCGTAATTTAATGTTGCGCAATTCTGTGGTTAATGGAAATGCAGCTACTGATTACATCTTTGATAGCATAAGTGGTCAGACATCTTAAAACTAAACATGTGGAGGCCTTGGTCCTCGACACGGCTGTCGCTGGTTCGCTTCATGGCCTGCGACCTTTGCCTTCTCTCATTGCCCATTTTCCTCTCAATTAATTGTCAGATGGGGGCCACTAGAGTCAATAAAACCTTAAAAAAACATGCTTTTTTGCCCTTATAGACTTAAGAAACTGTGAAATGCAAAGCAAAAAACTACAATTGAAAAAGTCCAGCGTTGTGGTTTTTAACAAGCCCAAATTTTACAGTCCTTTGAAGGACAAGGGAATAGAAATATACCAACACTTGGCTCATGTTAGGCTATTCATGTTTACTAGCAGCAGGGCTTAAAGGGGCAGCATTGAGGAAAATTGACTTTTTTGATCTTTATGTCATGTTATGCTGTTATTCCCTCATCAAAGACATGTCTGTAGTTTTGCTTTGATGCTTTCATGCATGTTTGAGAAATCTCCCATGGCAACCATTCAGCGGATGCAAAACAGTTGGGTAATACCGAGCGCTGCCATCAGGGACAGTTTCCAAGCTTCTGTCTCATGTAGCTCCTCTCCCCCGCTGCTCCCTACCTCTGGCTCCTTCAGACTAGCCAGGCACGATTAGCAAACGCCTGGTGGAACTGCTCGTTATGTGAGCACATTGTCACGATACCCTGATCTAGGATTTTCTTTTTCAATATATGGACCAATATTAATATCGGATGTATGTATTGTATAAAAATCAAGTTATGAATAGAATTGTACACAAAGAAAGTTTCCCCCCCCGCAACTTTTATTGTAAGTTGCAAATTTCTTGTGCTCACTGACCAGACTTGACATTATTTACATTACAAAATGGTCATTCATTGTCATTAATGCATGCAACCACAACATGCAGAGGTTTTCTGACGACAGAGTAGAGGAGCTGGATGCTGCAGGGAGCGTTTGAGTGCATTTGTGAGACCCGTAACTGGGAAATTCCAACTTCAGAGCACAAACGAAGCGCAGCGCTGGGATTCATCTGGATTTCTCTCAAACTGTTTCTGGTCAGTGTATGAGGTTGCTTCACCATCTGAAGAGCGGATGGCTTCTGATTGATATCGACTGACCTAAATAATTTTCACTTTTGTTTAATCTTTAGAGATGAAACGCTTTGCATTAGCAGAATTTATTGCAGGTATAAACATTTGCTATAAACAGTTATCAGGCTTACAAGAAAAAAAAAATAAACTGTGTTTCTCAACAGGGTCCACACACACACACACACACACACACACACACACACACACACACACACACACACACACACACACACACACACACACACACACACACACACACACACACACACACCAAGCCTTATTGGCCGGTTTTCCGTTAATGTGTTGATTCAAATGTTGCAACATTGGAGTGCAGTTATTCTCGCTGAGTGTTATTAATCACAGCTTCTAGCCCAGACGTCGCATGACAGAATGAGGTCTAGACACGAAGGAGCCAATCAGGATCAGAGGTCAGATGCGGTGTTTCATGTCCAGTTATGCAAATCAACCAGGAAGTAGCTGCTTGCTGCTCTCCTGTTGCCTTTGGAGGCCAGACGAGGCTCTAAGTCAGTCCATGTTTAACGTCTCCCACCTGGTGTGTGATGCATGCTGTCTGCAATCCGTTCTGAAAAGAAGAGACAGAATGTAAATATCAGCTTTTTTTCCAAATGGGGCCATTCGTTTTATGCTCTGCTTATGGCCCTTACAGATAAACAAAAACAGAAACTTTTAAAGATAAAACATTTAAAAAGTCTCCAAAGTGTTTCATCTCTGGAGGCCTGCACACATGTTTTAATGAAACCAGTTTCAACGTGTAGGATAAATTTATCATTTTTAACCTTTTCAATGTAAATATTAATAATTGACATTCCTCTTTCTTTATTTTTGTTTCACAAAAGTGTTTTTTTTCTATCAAATACACTTAAACTTCGATGTTTAAACAGATTCATCAATCTTTTTAAAAATGTATTTAATATTATTCATGTGGGGAAAAATGCTCTAAGGATTACGATCAAAATGTTACAATTTTCTTTCCAACTTTTAACTGAATCTCGTTATTAGCTTCAGTTCTCAGAATGCAAAGCTGGTATTCACACGTTTAACAGTTTAATTTTATCAAGTGCATGAAAGCTGTGGGTTTTTTTGTTGTTGTTGCTCAAAGGTAAATGCTTAATGTAAAAAACTGACAAGACATGGACAATATATTTTGTCCCATAACTTCTTTACATGTCAGCGTACGTGGAAAAAATCCACTAAATCAGCAGAGTTGGACTACAAGTGTGGGTGTTTGCAGGGAGCGAGTCGACGCGTGATCTCACCTTGTAAAGTGTAAACGCTGCACTGATCTCACTGCTGGAACTTCAGAGCTCATTTCACTCCCATTACACGCCGCTCATCATTTAGAGTTCAGGCATTTTAGCGACTGCTGCTACAAATTTTGTTTTATTTTATAGAGTCGATCAACTCCAATGGGAGTAAAATCAGCTCTGACATCCCAACAGTGAGATCAGAGCCACGTTTATAACTTCTCAGGGTGGAACCGTTTGGTCGCTGGCTCTACTGGTGTCGCAACAAACCCGAATGCTTACTTTACTGTGCAAATCTCCCTCTGGATTGTTTCAAATCTAAAATACTTTGCCCGTCGTTCAATCAAAAAATAGGCACTGATTCTTATTTTTATTCAGATTTTTTAGCAAACTTGTTTAAGAAATGTCAAAAGGTTTGGATATTTTTTCTATCCCTTTGCCCATATAGGGTTTGTATTTACAGGACATAAAAATATCTGCAGCATAGAAAAACAACAACATTGTGTTTGGAGAGTTATTTTAGAACTACAGTGTTTTAAAAATGAAAGTCCAGTTAAAGTGCAATTTTATTTTAACTGCAACGTTCCAAGTACTAGAAATGTGATCTTCAATGGGAGTCCATGGAACAAACAAAGAGAAACAGATTGGTCTGAAAAAAACTAAATAAAACATATAAACTGGTGAAATGTGATGCTGTTTGGTCTAAAACAGTCAAAGTTTGGCAGAAAGTTAAATATATTTTTTTTTTAATCACAAAATATTTCCTAAAGGGTTGGTGGAAATACATCTAAATTAGGAAAAAGGTGAGCTAAAGATGTTGCAAAAAATAATTTAAAGACAATAAACGTGGAGACACAGTCAGGCTTAAAAAGAGCTCTTGCGTTTGACACACTCACAAAAAAAAAAAAACATGCTGAGTCCTGGCAGGTTTAAGTAGCAGCTGTTGGACCAGGTCAAAGGTTAAAACTTCAACTTGAAGCCTGAGTTCTTCACTTTTCGAAAACTTCCTATCATCCGAAGTCGGACAGAATTCCAGACATAGTTTCAGCTTTGTAATGGATTCCTCCGCTGTGCAGAGCCAGCTCACGATTATCACCGCATCTGCGCTTCCATCTTTTCTGACAACATGAACTCTCCAGCTGTCGGTAGGATTTGGATGGTCAACGTTATCGACTGCGTTTGAAAAGCAGAGGAGACCCACACAAAGGCAGAGCTGACAGGCGTCCAGATCTCTGTTTCTCTGCCTTTGGCGAACGAGCGTCGCTTTTCCATACCTCTGATGTTAAGACTTCACACTATTTGATCATCAGGTAAGAAAAAGCTGCCACGGGTTTTCCGGAAATGCTGAAACGTTACGCAGCACGAGCAACTATTGTATTGACATTCTGGGAGTTGAACAATGCACACTCAGAGAACCGCTCAATGGATAGATAGTCGGAAAAAACTACAGTCCTTCTTGCTGACAACTATCATCCTTTACAAGCAGAGTTCCACTTTCTGCCTTTTGGCCTCTGGCTCAGCTTTTCTGTGTGAAAAGTTGCAGCTACAGTGATTTCTCATGATAATGGAGGAAAAGACGAGTTGCATCACAGCGTTGGGATTGATTGGCTCATTTCTACATTTATTTATTCCACATATGTTGGTGCTGATGTTCGTAGTAATTGTCAGTTGATGTTGATGGTACTCTCCCTATCTTGTTGGATGTTTCTATCATCCCTCATTTTTAGAACTTCGATTGTACGTTTCTTAGTCTTTGTGTCGACTTTTTCTTTTTTTTCTTTACTTACTGTAACATCAGTTTCCACTTTGGGACTTAACCAAGCCTGAACCTTATGCTTAGGGATAGAAAGCCGTTACAACCAAGGAATGTGGATCCGTCTGTTTGACTGATTGGAAAACTCGATCAGACCTTGAAGCAGATGGGCTACAGCAGCAGATGACAACACCAACAGAAAACGGATGCTCACCAGCATCGGACAACAACAGGCTTTTGATTTGATGACTCTAGATGTCAGCAACAACGTTGCACGATAGAGTTAAAATTTGTGAACGACACAAAAGCTTAGATCCATTTTGCCTCGTAGGAGTGTAGAAGTTACATTATTGCCCAACTTAAGGGTTCCTTAGTACCAACTAAGTATCATTGAATGCCAGAGTTGATCAGAGTGTTCTCCAACCTTTATGTCCAACAGTGCACCTTCTTTTTCAGGGTGACTTCACCTCCAGCTGGCTACCCAAACACACACTTTCCCCAGCCTGAGCTGGTTGGTAAGATTATCTGGGCAGTTCAGAAAAATCCAGCCGGACTTTGCAAGTCTAAACGTGTCTCAGCAAAGGTGTTTTCAGTGAAGCTCTTCTCGGATTTGAGGTCGCAGCCGCGGTCTCTTACGGTTGTGCAAATAAAGTCGACTCTTCGAAGCCGTGTTCACCTAAACAGTTTACATTTGCTTGCAGTGAGCACACAGTAACATCCCCGCAACCAACAAATACAAATACAGATGATCTCACCAAAGGAAAGGCGACGGATTTGATCATGTAGGCGTACTTACTGCGACTGACGAAATGGTTTTATACCACAGTAATCTGGTGTAATACGTCTCAATGATTAAACACGGCGTATCTGTTCTGAAATGACACCGGATTGAACTGAAGGTGTGACGCTGCCCTACATTAGATAATCTTTTTCTGCCTTTGCTTAATATGCAACATAAAGATAAACGCAAATCCTCTCACAGCAGCAGGGCAACGGAGTCCACACAAAGTCACTTCTGGACTTTGAAAAGAAACAGTTCTCGTCTCTCTCCTCATTTGTCAGATTGAAGATTCTCAGAAAGAAAAGGGAGGGAAAAAACAGATGTTATCACTGGATGACTGAACTGCAGGCAAAGATGGGAGTGGATGGATGGAGAAAGGAAGAAAGAAAGTAAACATGGTCTGTAGTTGTGCATTCAAAATGCCTTTGGTCCAACACACATAGACGTGTAAACTTTTAAAGGTACCACTAAAGATTGAAATAAAGAATAAAGAGAGAGAACCACTCTTTGCACAAAGAATTACAACACAGTCTTACTCTAAATGATGGAGGATTTTCTAATGTGACGGCTCACAGACTGAGTTCTGGTTTCCACTACGTTGCTTAAAAGATCCCAGCAGATGCAGGAGGCCCAGTGTCGCCAACTTGTCTGGGTTAACAGGTCCAGCAGCTCTGGTAGACGCTTTTAGATCGACTGATGTAGAAAAATATAAACAGTAGATCATTACATCCAGGCTGTGCAGTTGGTAGCACTGTTGCCTCGCAGCAAGGAGGTCCTGGGTTTGATTCCCAGCCCATGGAAGTTGAAAGTTTGCATGTTCTCCGGTCCAAAAGCATGACCGTCAGGTTGTGACTGAATTCTGCTGAGTTGTGTGTGTGCATGGTTGCCTGTCTCTGTGTCCATTGCGCTGCAATGGACTGGCGACCTGCCCAGCTTTTTGCCTGAAATGTCTCGCTGGAAATGGGCACCAGAACCCCTCCAGAACCCGCAGGGGAACCAATGGTGTACAGAAAACGAATGGATCATTACGTACAAAAATGCTTAACAAATGGGTGAAATAATGGACAACAAACAAACCTGTTTGCTGATGGGTGTGTTGGTGGACCTTGTGGTTGGTTGATTAGCTGCCAGCTAGCTAATTGGACGTTTGGTTGGATGATTGACAGGCTGAATGAAAAGTGGAGTGACTGCTTAGTTGGTAGAATGAATGACTTGGTGAATGTTTGGCTGGTTTGTATGGATAGTAATTGATTAGGTGGCTGTTTGGTTAGTCGGTTGGTTTATTTCTTCGTTTATTGGGTGGATAGATGATTGATTTCACTCGTTTTAATTTACTTACTGCAACAGCCACATACTCCTTTCAGTTTGTTTCACTCTGTGTGGACTCTGAAAATCTATAAATATAATCATAACTCTCTTCTGGATTAAATTCTTCATATACTCTGACATTTGAACATGGTATCATTTTAATTCTTTTCTGTCAAATAACATTGAGAAGCAATGGCTAAGTGGTAAAAGTCACCTGGTTTGCAGACAATTTGTAGTATTTGGAGGATTTTTAAATCAGTTTAGCATAATAATAATCATTGGTTAAAAGAAGCAGAATTTTGGCAGAGGCACAAACGAGTCAAAGTGAAGTGAAAACAAAAACAACAAACAAAGAAACCCAGTGAATGCTTTGTAAAGCCGGATCTAAAATTAAAATGGTATTCATTTATTGTAATTTTGGCGGAGGAGACGAATCTCCGTCCCCGGCGGCGGGCAACCCGCTGGAGAAACACAAAACACACGCTCATGGGATCACTTTGATTTCTGTCCCTCTTTTACATCTCAAAAGGCAGCATTATGTAGCACTGAGGCGGAAATAAGAGCAACAGATTCCATAATGAGGATCTGCCTTTCGTCGGCCGCGTGCAAAAGCCACAAAACCGTGTCGGTAAGACAACGTGATCAAGAAAAGGTGAAACCCTGGAAGGAATAAAACAAATCATTGTCCCAGCTTCTGGAAGTGAGCAGAAGAAAATACAAAACAAATGAATAGGAGCGAGTTGACTTATGTAATTTCTGCGTGCACAAACATGTCTTTGTGCTGCTCAAGTATAAATAAAAACAGGCACAAGAAGTAAGCCCAGGCCACGCATTACACTGTTAAAAAATACAAATAAATAAATGAATACTTCAGATGGGCACTTTTTTTTTTGTCCAGACAAAAAAAAGTGCCAGTGCTTTAGCACCACCTAGTGTTTATCTGTGCACACCTCTGTCTACCGGGGTTGTGTTCAGGTCTTTTCGGTAATTCTGGGGAAATATTCAGTTCTGTAGAGTCTCTGTTGTCCCGTATTTTCTCCATTTATTCAAGACGGTCTCCTTTTTTTTTTTTTTTTTTTACTGCAATTAACTAACAAATGCCTCAAACTCATTTTCATTTTGGGTCACATCAAGACCATGAATGTTCCGACCAGCCGGTTGAGCCAGAGTGTATTGATAAAACCCTTCAAGCAGCTATCAAGTGCAGCTGTACTTCTGAATGTGAAATGATATTGAACACAATCCCTCTGGGATTTTGCAGTTGTTTTGTCATGTTTTGATATGAAAGTCACAAATTTTGAGTGGCTATTTTAGACGCATTTGCAAAAAATTTTGCAATCGTTACATTTTTTGTGTGTCGCTGCATTTGACTTTTTGTTCTTCTCCATATCGATCACATACTATAACTTGACATCGTTCAGCTTGACGTTCAAGTATACTTTTACCTACAGGTGAGAGTTACTTAAACCCAATGCTTTGGATCACTTTTGTGGAAAATATGCAATCAATTTACATTGATGCTTCACCACGGCGCTCCGTTGAGTTTACGTGAATTTCAGCTGTCATGGATTTGTGAAAAACTTGGGAATTTGGAGTCTGCAGTGTGGAGGACCACATAGAAAGCCACGGCGGGCCGGATTTGGTCCCCGGACCTTGAGTTTGTCACTCGCTCTGCAACTGATACTTTCACACAAGCAAAACATTTGAATTCTTTGCTCTGCAAACTGTGGCTTGAGCTAAGTAATACATATGGGGAAAATGGAAACTATAAGGAGAACGCATAAACAAAGTTAGCCAAATCTGCGTAGTGCGTAGTGAAAATAAATTAACTGGAAAGCTGAACTAGAGCTTTTCTCATGTTTTTACATTTTCCCTTCTTGCATTTCTTTTTGCTTTTTATCTGTGTTGTACACACCTATTGTAAAGTTATATGTGGGAATCTTTCAAAAAATGATTTATCATGGTTTCACTGGGACACATCACCACAATGTGAAATTTCTTTAACTTCTGCCTCTCAAGACCTAAACACAACAGAAACAGAGGACAATTGGGACACCTGTCATTCGCCCAGGAGCGTTGTGGGAAAATGGGAAAACTCCATCTGCGCTGTCTGATTGGATGAGATAATTGCGTGGGATTTTTCACGCCAATTCCATAAAGCGACGTATTTTTATTTTATTTTTTTACCTAGTCCAGATCAAATTTCTAAACAGAGAAACAAGAATGTAAATGTTAACAACTCGGAGGTTTAAAGAAGACCGTAACAAATGACTGTTATAGTTTGTGGTCGCAGAGATTTTTTTTCTCTCACAGCTCCCAGTGTAAACACAGGTCGTCGTCAACTGCGCTGTACTTTTAAGGAACTGCTAAAGAGCGGCGTTGACGCCGACGTCACCATCAACTGCACACGTGTTTGCTTGAAACTTCACGAGCTCGGTGGATGGAAAACGCCGCGAGCCAAACGCCGGGATGAAATAAAAGCTGCAGCTGCGCTTGGGTGATGGAGGAAGCGGGGGTCTGCTGCCCTCTTGTGGACACTGTAAAAACAGCTAGAAAACAACAACAGCTTTCTTTTAAGAGTTTGAATCTCCTGCTGCTGATGTTTGTTTCTGATGTAGAAACAATTATTTGAATTTCTTTCTTAGACAGGAACCCAGTTCCTCCATTATTATTATTATTATTTTTTGCAATGTAATCTAAGGCTACCCAAAGCCTAACAGTTGAACAATATAAGGAATTACTCTAAATGCAAAAATGAATTTTTAAAGGGGCCATGTTATGTGTTTTTCCAGACCATTGTTATAAATTATATATATATATATATATATATATATATATATATATATATATACATATATATAATATATTATATATATATATATATATATATATATATATATAATATATATATATATATATATATATCATACAAAGTTTCGTGTATTTTAGTATTTTCTGTGTTAGATTGACATAAAGTTGCAAAGAGATTTTTAAAAAAAATTTTTTTAATGACACACTTGTTAAGCTATAATCTTATTTCCTCTCTTTCATTTTTTTCGGTAAATACCTGGAGTCTTCGTTTCTTTCTTCCTGTTTGATGCGGATGAAACAAAGACGCGGGTTTGTCCGCCTGCCACCTCTCAGGTTGCCATGGAGACTGACAAACAAGCTGCGATACGGTGAATGACCAGAAGATGTCAGTGTTGCACAGCAGAAAACGTCTTGGTTGATTGTTTTTCCTTATCTTTTATATGTGAAAAATAAAAGAGAAAAAGTTAAAACTTCAGCTAAATATCTCAGATTTACATATTTTTTAATCACTGTGCATCTAAATTCTGACATATGTATCTGTAGATAGATAGATAGATAGATAGATAGATAGATAGATAGATAGATAGATAGATAGATAGATAATTTTGTGACCTTTGAATGCTGTTTTTGCATGAACCAATATACTTGAACAACTGAACTTATAATCTTCAAACTAATCATTAAAAAAAAAAGTTGATTTAATAGTTATAAAACAACCTCATCATATGAAAATGGTGGAATTTGTATAAAATATAAAAAATTACAATTTTAAAAATGAGTTTTTGATTACTGTGATCCCATCTAATGTACGACATCACTTCCCAAAAACTGAAGAGTGAAAAGCACACAGCAGAAAGCGAGTGGCCTTGGCAGGACAGAGAGCGTTGCGCGGGAAGAACGTCAACAGCGTCAAGAGATATTGGATGTTTTCACACAGACGGCAGGGAGGACCCGAACCAGGAAACAGAGGCCAATGCTTTCTGCTGCGTTCACTCATGTGAGCATCTGGAACCTGCGAGAGGATCAGTCCACAGGCTTGTGGAGCTGTGGACGAGTCAGAGTCGAAGGGGGCAAACACAAACACACACTGGACGTTTTTCACAACCATAAACCAGTTTGTGTTGGTTTATCACCTAACGTTACCAAAAAAATAATACCTTGCACTTTGTGGTTTTCATGTGGATCAGAGATGCAAAGAAATCAATCTTTTTTTTTTCTATACTGTAACCTGGTGTCTGAACTCGGCCAGCCGGATTTAGTTTCTTCTCACCATATGCTTGAGAGGCGCAGGATGATACAGTCCTTTGAGCAGATGTTCAAAAGAGAGAGACAGAAAAATAATGAAAAAACAAAGATTAGAAAACCTCTGGCCACATTTTAGAGACCCTGGGCTATCATCTCTGCGTTGGTGCTGGTTGTCACGGGTTCAGGTTGGGGCAGGCTGCATGCCGGTGACTCACAGCCCGCATATGATGCATCTCTCCTCTTCACAACCGCGGGCTCCGCTCCACCACACGACTGTTTTCAGAAAGCCCTCGCTAACGCGGGCGGCCATATGAATGGAGAGCTCTTTCAGGAGATGATGAGCCAGTTTTGTCGTGTGTTTATGAGACAAAATGTTGTAGTCATCATCACAGCAGCTCAGGAGGAAATTGGCGACTTGATTTGTCCAATATTTAGAATATGATCCATAACTTAACAAAACACATTTTTGGGGTAAGGGGGTTTTGAGACGGTGTATTCTTTGTGTTTATATCTTTACATTCACTTTATAGCTCTGAACTGTTTTCCGATAGCTAAAACGTAATGGTTTGAATGGAAAACATAGAAATGGTCCAGTCAAAGTTTAGGCCAGTCCTGCTGAAATGTTCAGACTCAAAACAACGAGAATTAGGGCTGCACCGGTTGCAGTTTTCTGTTCGATCACCGATCTTTTAAAAGGTCTGACCTGACCCGAGTCCGATTTTAGCTGATACCAATTTCCTTTTCTTTTTTTTTCTGATAAATTGCTCAGTATAGCTAGAAAGTTGCTGAATTGGCAACAGTGGGGTAACTATTGTTAACTGTAAATGTGCAAACATGACCTGGTGGGCCAGTCCGTCAGCCAAACTGTGGGCTGCCAGACGGGGCTGAGAGATCTCTGGGTCGATTTTTAAACGTTTGCTGAGCTGTAACCGCAGTGAAATGTGGTTCTACTAAGTACCGCCTCACAGGGCCTGAATACAAAAGCACTCCACACTTTTTAGATATTTCCCCCCCCAAAGACATCATAATCATAATAGAGTAAGCTTAAGTGACGTTACAAAATGTGAAGAACATTAAGCGTTTGCAACATAATGGTCACACTCAGATGTTTTGGAACAGTCTTTCTTTAAAGAGTCATCCTACTTCTCTATAACCTGTAGTAGGCCAATCACATAACCCACAGGATCACGCAACAAATCTTTACATGTTTCATAAAACCTCTCGAAATACAACGTGACCCAGCAAATGCACCAGAAGGGCCTGCAGGGCTGCAAGAAAGTTTGGTTTGCACCCCGCAGCCAGCAGCACTGCAGCTGGAGCCACCGGGTGAGGAGAGAGGAGGGGTGGAGAGGGGGTGAATCTGCAAGGCTCAGCTCACCACGCCTCGGCACGGTGAGTCCGTCAGCCATATTGACTGCCTCCTCTGCCGTCGTGGGAAACGGGCGAGAGGAACCGCAGCCCCTCCGTAGTGCGCTCCGCGTCCGGCAAACAAGCGCAGAGGGGTCGGCCGGGAAGGTGAGACGCTCTATTTTTACCCCGCCGTGGATATATAAAGCAGGCGCCGCCAGCGGGAGGAGGTGACAGCGCGGCGCATCCTCAGAGGAGCCGCCTGGCGTTGGAGGTGAGTTTCATCGGCTTCGTCTCCGCGCCGCCTCACCTTTAAGCCGCTAATATGACTGGGGATTTGTTTGCTGACTGAGAGCGGAGTTTTTTTTTTTTTTTTTTTATCTCGGCAGGCCGGTAACAAGTTGTTTCACAGCACGTAGCCGCCTGACGGAGGGACAGTCGGGCTTAGGGGCGGCGTGCTCGGGACGGCGGTGTCCGTCTCGCCGCGGTATCGAACCGGCTGTCTAACGGAAGGACGGGTGAGTCGGAGGCGGCTGACACCGGCTGGTGTCGCTTGTCTCTCCGGTGCCGTATGTCAGTAAACGTTACGCAACAGCGCAGCCTTGGTAATAAGATGCGGGTCCCCGAGTGACTGGGAAGAGAGACTCGCTCAGCTTCATTCACATCAAACGGAACAGGGTCGCAGCATCGGTTCCGGTCGGTCTGCGCTCCCGGTTCCTGTGCCTCTCTAAACGAGCCTGAACGAGCCGAGCTTTGAAACGGGGAACTCTGCGGTTTGCTCTGCTCGTTTCGTTGTGTGTTTTGGAGAGACGCGGTGTGTTTGTTAAGTGTGTTTGGACCGCGTCACATTCCGCTGTTAGCGGAGTAATTTGTCGGGTCGGCTCAAAGCCCAAACTTTCAAAAGTTTCCAACGTGTCGAGGCGGTGAGTCTCTCCCACACTGCGGGCCTGTTTTTTTTTTTTTCTAATAAAGCCCAGTTGTTTGCTGCCCGTCATGGAAACCTACCCGGAGACCAGTGAAGCTTCCCGGACGTAAACCTCCCGCACATGTTAGCGGTCCATCTGCGGCGCTGCGACGCTCCGCCGACGGCGCGCAGGAAATTAGCGGCCGCTGATTGGCCGCATTCGTGCGCGTGAAGCGTTCTATTGGTCCATGTCCGCGCAGCTCACGTCGTTCTCCCGCCGCCCCCCGCTGGGACCAAATTACAACTCATTTGAGAAAGAGGCTCGGAGCATGATGACATGAGATAGGCGACCTTTGACAGCTGGTTTTGGATTTCTGTCTGCTGGGCTATTAGTTTTTTGTATTTTTTTGCGTGTGTGCGTCCTGTTGAATAATCATGCAGGTTAAGAGCGGGGAAGTAGAATTTTACCCACTTTTCTCTGCACATCCATTATTATAATCTTTTTCTTATTTTGAACCCAAAACCTCAAAGTGAAGATTTCCAAGGTTTTCTAAAACCCTTTTCTGCAACATTGTCCCATAACACATAATGTAGGGCTACAACTAACTATTATTGTTATGCATAGTTGATTGATCTGAAAATAACCTTTTTTATTTGTTTTTGTTTTAAAAATCCAGTGTTAGAAATACATTAAGATATGCAAATAAATTAAAAAAATTTTTATATTAGAAAAACATTTTATTGCCTAAAGTTGCCTTCTTTCAGTGAATGCTGTATCATTTGTAGTAAAGGATGCATTTGCAGCTAAAACAATACTTTTAGCGTCGACATTTTAAAAGACTTTCTGATTGCTTGACTTTGCTTCAGTACAGTGTATCGCTGATCTGTTGACTTTATTTATTTTTTTTGGGATTAGCCTATTAATAACTGGATAGCAAAAGGAGCTTGATTTATATTGTTATTTTTAAATAGTACTTTGAATCGGATGAAGCTAAAAGTAGAATGCTCCCATTAACGATTAATCGATTGACTAAATTAGTTGACAGATATGTCAATAATTGATTGATCACGATTAATTGGATTAATCATTTCAGCCCGAAGCGTTTCAAGAAGGCCTCTTGGTTTAGAAACACAATCAGTGGTAATGGACAATGACATCAATAAAAAAATCTATCAAACCCACATTAGCATTCTGAAACCCTAATCAGGCATAACATTATGACCACTTGTCTCATTGATCCGTCGAGGCCCAGACTTCGAGACTCCTGAAAGTGGGCCCTGGTTTCCGTTCCCAGTGTGTTTGCGGCACATCGTTTAGGTTTAGTAAGTAGCGAGGCGGGGAACGGATGGATCAGACTTGCTCATATAACGAGCCTGGTTGGTTCGCATCCTTTACGACAGATGCCATTGCAGGATCTGGAAGGAAGTGATAGAATGTGTCTCAGATTGAGGATGAGAAGCTGACTGATTTTAGCCTTCACACACAAGCTGCTCCGTCTGAATCTGATCTCAGTGTCGGTTTTACTCCCAAGTGTGTGAAGGTTCGTCTCTGATCTTTCTATTGTTCTGGTGTTTCTTCATAAGTTGATCCTTCGGACAACTAAAGTGCAGTGCCTGAACACGGTGGGATAATTTTCCTCCCACGAAGCATTTCACAACTAATGATTCATGTTTTAGTTTTGAATGAGCTTCTAATTAGTTTTTGGCTGTTTCCTCTTCCTCCTTTTTCATTTTTGTTTTTGTGACTTAAAATGTGTGAAGGTGACTCAGTGAGTTATTGAGTGCCATGGAAACATAAAGGGTTACAGTGTGACATTTGCCCCAGTGTTTAAGTCTGGGCTCTTGGAGGTCCCGTCCTGTTTAGGATGTTTGTGCTGCTGAACAAACACTTTGCTCCATTCACACTGTAAGGAATTGGTGGGATCCTCAGTGCCACAACTAAAGGTGCCGAGCGTAACGGTGAGGAAGGCGTCCTGCTGCTTCAGCAGCTGTTGGATGTTGACTGTGGGCATTTGTGAATGTGCTGCCAGATGTACTTCAGAGTCCCTAAATACACGAGAAACAGTCCTGTTGGACAGATTTCTTTTTATCATTACATTATTGTTTTGTGAGCAGATGACCCGGCTCACCTTTCTGTCTGATCATGATTGTTAATACCATGAGTTAATGGTATTTACAAGTACATTTTGAAAGTAAGAATTGACAAGATAATCAAATTGGATTTATCTAAAACAGAAATCAAAAACTGACGTCGTCACAACAGTGTTTTGATCTTTTTATTTCCACAGAGCCGAGAAAAAGTGCTGCACAGTTGAGGTGGACATATTGTTTATTTGTTGTGACACATTCATTGTATCCATTATCATTCATTGTGTTACATTTATCGTATTGTTTATTCCTGATGACACATTTATCATATCATTTATTTATTGTGACACGTTTATCGTAAGAGTTTTGATTGATCGTTGACGCAATAAATTCCAATTCACGCTGATCGATTTTCCCCCTCAAACTGTTTGTATCATCAAAGTTTTCATTATTTTCTCCGCTGTTGGTTCAATAAGAGTTTCGTATAATTAAATGCAGTTAATGTTTGCAGTTTAGTGATACAAATTGCTGAACTGCAAAAGGCAAATTATACCCAGGACACGGCTATGATTTGCCGTGTCATGGTGTCACAGCTATTCAATTACCTAAAAACGAGATAATTCTTGTAATCACTTTCCTTGTCACAGTGCTACAGCAAAATATTGATTAGAATAGCTGCTAGGAGCTGATCGGGTAGAAGTTTGGGATTGCAAGGGAATCTGCAAACTAGTCGGTTAAAATGATTCCTCATATCCGTGGTATATTGAATGAGTGCATTCATACTTTGTCATAAATGCATTAATAACCCACCATTCCCACACTTCTACCGCCACATCAGCAGAAATAAGAACTCTGCACAGTTGCACAGTGCAGACGGTGGAAAAACCAGCAGGAAGCTCATTCTTGTATTAGTTTGGTGTGGGTTCCTCAGAGGGCCTCGCTCTACTCCTTCTTTTCTCGACTAAATGCCCTGCATCATCTCCTCTAAACAACATGTCGTCGTTGCTTGATCCCAATCTTGGCATTGCAGAATCTACTCTCGAGCGACGTTCATGATTTGACAATGTGAGTAACAACGCGATTAGAGTTTCGCATTAGTCATATTACACGAGGACATTCAGATCGCAGTTTCTTAAAACTTGAGATGGTTCTGTGAGAGAAGAGAGGGAGCAGAGGAGAGGAGCCTGCATGAAGTGTAAAATGTTGCAGTGTTCGCTTTTAGAAAACAGGATGAAAGGGTGTAGTGTGCTCAGGGCGCAGAGTTTCTTTCTACATGAATGGTAACCTGGAAGCTCGATCTACTGGGAATAACCTTCTGGCTTCACTGAATGAGCAAACACACACACACACACGCACACACACACACACACCCTGAGGGCTTGTATGTCCAGGTTTGTAAGAAGGTGCACTAACACAAGGACCAAGTCTGCTCTCTCTAACTTTGTCATTAGTGACCTAATGTGTGTGGTTGTCGATGGATGTTTACTTTTTTTCTCTGCAAATTGGACTAATTCTGATAGTTTTCCTGAAGATGCATAGAAGCTAAATATTATAGTTAATCTAGTAATTTATTTTTCTAGATTTTTTTTCTACTCTGTCTTGGCTCACCAGATCTCTGTGTCTTGGTTTGCATTAGAATAAGTTTGAATTCTTTCACCTTTCTGTTCCCTCCTGGCTGCAGGTATATGGGTCAAGTAAAGCTTTGAATACTTATGGCCTCCCCCACATGGTCTCTTTCGTTCGGGTAATCCATTCATTCCTCTTCCTTTCTTTCTCTCTTTGGTAACTGATGAGATGAAATAAGTAGGAAAAGGAGCATTTTGGTTATGCACTCGTAGCTGTCACACCGGCCGTTTTCAAGAAGTGTACTTTGGATTTAAGCCATTTCTTAAAGGACTTGGGGAAATATTTCACTTCCTCTGCATACAGTTGCTTTGTGTAGCTAAATGGAGATGGTCAAAATGTTTGCATTTTTATTTCCAGACACGAGTCATATTGTGCAGCTTTTAGGACTTAATAAAACATATAATTTGAATGATACAAGGCTGTAAAGTTTTTAAAAGATGACCTGCTTGATGGTACAAGGTAGAGACACACTGAGAAAGGATTTGAGATCACCTCCTGATCCACGGATCTTGTATGTTTCTGACCTACAGTCAAAAATATCCTTTTAGTAGATTTCAAATTCTTCTTAATTTGCCTCCTTGCCATTAATGGTAATAAGTTGTTTATGTTTGGAGAATAATGTTTTTAGCTATTTTTGGGGCTGAAAAAACCCCCATTCCATTTATTTTAAATGATCTCATTTGGAAACCATGTCTTTACAATACATATTCATCGTGTGTATTCCCCAGGGCGTGCAGGCCTTTCCTCGCCTTTCCACAAGGAAACTTCATTTCTAAAGGCATCATGTTCAAGGACAGACAAAGACTCAAAGTTTCAAACGGCAACAATGTTATCTGCAGAGATCAGCAGAGTGTCAAGTTGCACTTGGCCTGAATGACTTCAGGAAGACGTGTATTTGCAATACCTTTATGACTATTGTCCTTGTGGGTTTCAGCTATTGACGGACGACTGTGGGGTCCACTGTGTTGGGATTACAGTTTATAGTGTGATACATTAGGCATCTCATTGCCAGTTTGACGAAACATCCGCAAAACTGATACAACTCGAAGGTTCAGTTTCCTACCTGAACGAAATGACCAAAACTTAAAAAACAAAAATGGTGAAGGAATCAGACGACCTTGCGCTCTCTGTATCCGCCTGACGAGCTGTCATAGAAAATATGTTTTCTAATAGCTTCTTGCACATCCCTGCTTCCTCTGACTTCATTTTAAACATCTCTGGTTCTAAACACAAGCATCCTTTGAAGCTCTTTGATACCATCATCAGTGACTTCCTCTCTGAAGAGTGTTGTCAGCGTAACCTGGAATCTCTCGTGTATGCAATCAGAAAATCCTCCATGAGTTCTTGGTGAATATATTGCAAACACATTTATGCCAAATTCATCAAAATGTTTCTTTCAGCTTCTGACCAGAACAATGTGCTAGTCATGGTGGAAGCCCGTCAAGGCTGCATTGTCCCAAAACGATGGAAAGATGGCATTAATGAAAACACCTCAGTGGTAGAGATAAATAATAGTTGATTGATCGGTGGAAGGAAGAAACAATGCCCAACACATTACAGCTGTGCTCCAAAGCTCATTATTTCCACAAGCTTACACTGCAGATTGTCCATTAGCTCATGACAGAATAATTGATGGGAAGAGCACACGGTAGTTTAAGTGAACAAGTTCTACTGTATGCACCGCAAAATCAGATACAGATAGCTAATTTATTTCAATATTCTTTCTCCTTTTTGGCTTGCAATACTTGCAGCAACTAAAATGATTAGTTAAGGCCCTGGTGTGGAACATCTGGAATATTCTCCTGCAGCATCACAGGGACTACGACTGTCTCTGCAGTCAGTTTGACTGCTGCTTAACGAGTTTAGCTTATGGCCGTTAATACCGTTGTAAATGACTGAGACCAGGCCAAACCCAGTCCGCAAGGGCCTGGGGGGTTTGGACGTCCGTTTGGCAGAAGTTATCGAACATGATGTAGAGAGCTTATTCATAAGGTTCATGATGGTAAAAGTTTGTTAGCTTAAAGAATATTTAGTGCTTTTCAAATATGTGCAAAACCTGGAGCAGAATCAGGAAAACATTCAGGACAGTTGAGGGAAATGCAAAGCAACATTGAAAGCAGTGGATTTTCTGATGAGGTTAACATCAAGTTAAAGGTCTGTTTGACAGGCAGGTATGGCATAAATCTGGAAAATGCAAATATTTTTGCATTTTGCAAAATGAATAGAAGCAATAATATCCATGCTCCACCTAAATGGCCGCAAAACGATTAATCGCAATGAATCTGTTATTGGAATAATTTACTTTATTTACTTTATTCAACAGACTCATGGTCCACAAGACCGCCAACTGATCTGTTAATTGATCAGTTGTCAATTGGGACAAATACTCAGAGCAGCAATTAAGCCAAAACTGTACAAAAATATTTACATTTTGCATTTAAGATTAAATAACATCATGAAAATATGTTGTACTCAGAACTCAAGTAGTGGCTTTTTCACATAGTTCAAATTACTGTAATAAATAAATAAATAAATAGAATAAAATAAAGACTCTCCTGTTTAAAACCTTTTTGCTAACAAATAGTCCAGCATAGGACTGAACTTTTCATATGTTGATATTAGAAGTATTTATCCTTTGCAACAAACCTTCAAGCCAAAGGAATGCTAAGCTAATGCTAATATTACTTTTCTAATTTAAAAAGGACATTTTAGCTTTTTATGTATTTCTAACATTGTATAAAAAGGTTTAAATGTGCAGAATGCGCTAATCTTTTTTTTTCTCCGATTAAACAAAGGCTAAGATAAATTGGTGGCAGTTCTTCACTTAAAGTTTGCTTGAGAAGTGGGAAAACAAAACTTTTTCAAGTTTTACAGAATTTAGAAGTGATTGAAATCAAATATTTCCACTACTGAGCATCTGCTGCCCAACCAGCTGCCTTCAGAAGACGTCTAGTCAGTAAATGGAGTCCATCTGTGTCTAAATTAATACCAATAACAATCCCAGCTGTGCTGCGAAGGCCTTAGGGGGTTTCTCAGGGTGCATTAGAGAACAAACAGCATCATCAGCCAAAACACTCGTGGGAAATGGAAGATCTGCAGAGACTGAAAGCTCAGGTGGGAGAATCAGGACAACTGAACACTCTACAAATCCAGCGCGGAAATTTGTGGCAGGATGAGAAAATGTATTTTGTTGTGATGTGCCAACCTGAGGGATTTTTGCAGAGGTCAGACTCTTATTGTGTAGAAAACCTTCACAATTGTGTTGGATTATTGCATAAAATTAAGCTTGTCGCAATAATCAACGAATCGAAAGTGAGCTCATATTTTTTGAAGGGCAATTTTGTTGCAAGTGATTTTTTTATTTATTTTTTATTACTATTTCCGTTTATTGTTTTTGGTTGTTGTGTTTTATTTTGGTTCTTCCAACTCCGGTGTGGAGTTTTCTTTCCAAATTTAAAGTTTGTTGGTCTTGAGAGAGAAAACTTGCATTATCACACCATTATCAAGATGCAAACTGCAAATGGTCTCAGAACAACATCATTATAATTTATCACAAAATAATTGCTGGGACAATTTATGGTTGCATTGCTACAAAGTGTGAAAGGGTTGAAGGAGGACGACGGATTTTTCACAGAGCAGCATTTGTTTGACATCATTGCAGAGTTTCCTGCCGTCTCTGATGTTAAACTGTTCAAGCTCGTCTCCAGGCTGTATCCTGCGACTGTCCTCGAAGCTTTCACTGAGCCTGGTTTAATTCTCCGCGCTGACACTTGAGAGACGTCTATTTCTGGCCCAGCACATCACAGAGATCTGGCACCTTTGGGACACTTACCAACTCATCTCTTTATTTTACATTCCCACCATCTTGAGTGTCTCGAAGGTCGAGACAAAACTGTACTCGAAGGGAAAATCGGAGCAGAGAAGCAGAAGTTTTTCTTTCTCCCCGTGTTGCTGTGTGCTTTTTGTTGCCACAGGTGAGGATTTTGCTCAGCTGCCACTTGGCCACTTTTCTCCTGGTTTTTTTTTCCGTTGACCATTATCACAACTTTTTAGTGGCCGTGCGTCTCCGTGGCGTTCTCTGTTTGGACGTTTCCTGCTGCAGCCAGGGTAGTGGAGCTAGAGCAGCATCTGTGTGTTACGTGGATATGCTGCGAAATCTGCAGACACACACACAAAAAAAAGGCAGGTTTTGAACATCCGGGGAAATCTGACCAATTTTTGATTTTAAAAATTTCAATTAAGCAAGAAAAGTTCAGGTATATATATTTTTTAAAAGTTTGCTAAATATTTAATTTCAAGCAGTTACACGTGACCTTATAAGATCATCAAACACACACACACTTAATCCATAGGCTTAAATATGATATTGACCTTCACTTTCCAGCTCAAACTACTTTAGCTCTTCTCAGAAGGGTTTCCACAAAGTTTTTAAGGCTTTTCATAGAATTTTTGGCCATTCTCCATTTGGTCAAAAATGATGTATCATCTGAAATGGGGCTGAATGTTATTAAAGCACACAACACTTGTAGTAAAGAAACGACTTCTTTTGTGATTTCCACGCATTTGGAGTCATTGGAAAGCTTAGAATCCAAACTTTCAGAATCTGAATGACTCAGAACGCCCCAAGTTGACGTGTTCATGGTTTTGTGGTATTTACAGAACGCCACCAGCCTTCTCGAACAACATGTTGTCATATCGGGTCGTAAGACGTCGTGTTATTGTGGAGCGATTTCATGTTTGGTGATAAGTGGTGCTCAGTCATTCGATGCTACGTTTCATGAAGCTCCGTCCGGTACGGTTGATGCAAGGCCACGGAAACCCGTCCCGTTACGCTCCGTACAAGCTGTCCTCTCTACTCTGCTCACCTCAGCATCTGCTGACTGCTCTGGGATTTTGCGTGGCCTACCTCTTCACAACTCAGCTGCTGCTGTTCCCACTGGCCTCCACTAATATCTCCAACCGTTTTTTGTTAGGCGATTCAATGCATCACTGAGTCATTGCTGGAGGAATCATATCTGCTGGACCAGCAGGCTTTCAGTAAACAAGCAGGAAAAATCCTAAAAATAGACCTAATCAGAAGAAATGTAAATTAATTGATTCATTAGATTGTTTCTAAACATCTCTGGGTTTTTATTTGTTTTAGGCGGCGGTGCCCCAGAGTGCATCAGGAAGACGGAGGACGACTTCTTTCAGTTTCATCAGCAACGGGGAACGGGAGGAGAGAGAAAGATGCCCAAACCGGTTAGTACCCGATGTGCTGGCATTACAGCGCAGATTAATTGGTGTTTCACAGTTTGTCCTGTTCTCTGCCGACATGCAAAGTGCTGCTTGTGGTGCATGTTTAGCCCACCTCCACACATTGTGCTATATTAAGTCTTCTCAGGAAGGAAGTTGTTCTTCTTCGATTCCTACTAATTACAGGGAGGTTGTTCTGCCATGTGCCGCAAAAACACAGAATCACAAACCTAACTTAAGACGCTTTTTAGCAAGATATAGGAGTTTGTTTTAAGACACTAATTCCTCCAATATTGATGAACAATTCTTAGTTCCACTGGAAGGTTTTTTCATTTATAACAAAAAGGTTTTCTATGTTACAAGTGAAATAATCTGATGGTGGAACTAGTATTGTTCATCAATAGTAAGTAATTATTGACATATATCAATAAGTCAGTTACTAAAAGTAACTGAGAAATTACTTTTTAGTTTTGTCTTATTTTAAGTGTACTAAGACATCTGTGCTAGAAACTAGAACAAAAGATTTATTTTTTTGCAGTGCAGTCCTAGTCTTTAGCTTTTCATCTGTGGTCCAGAGACGTTCCAGAGCTGATATGAGGGAGGGGAGGTAACTATTGATATTTGGGATGTTTTAAAGAAGAAATCTACCATCTGTGAATTCCTGATTGCTTTCTACATCGTGAATGGAAAGCAAAGAGGAACTATCGGTACATGCAAGCTTTGCAATTCCACTTTTCAACAACAACAAAAAGCCTTGTAGGAGTGAAATTTATTGAAACGCACATTTTTAGACCTGCTTTTATGAGCTGCGTGCCGAAGATGCTCTCTTGTTTATTCCTGATCCCACATGAAGCTGTGGGGTAATTGAGACTTCTAGTTTATCTCCATTCATAACAACCATGCAGCTTTTAGTTTCATGCTGGTCTGAGCCTTTCCAGCAGGCGGGCACAAAATGTAACATGAGAGCACATCGTTTTGGGAAAACACACAGATTCACTGAGAAGTACGACAGTCGGACACTTTGTTTCTAAAGATTTTCACAAAGAGGCTTTCTCAGCTCTATTTTTACATTGAGGCACACAGGAAGCTTTCATGTTGCTGCGACAGAGCTGGATCAGCTAGGAGCTAAAGTAGGCGATACGGACTTAAAGGTTTCATCACGATGTTTTGTAATATTGTTGTGATAAAAGTGAGATGTTTGCTGTCCCAGAAATTGCAGCCCAAATTCTGCTCTTGTAAAACATTGTGGTGCACCCCTTTTTTTTTTTGAGTCCCAAAACGTGCGCATATCACCTGCACTTAATCATTTTTGCAAACTTACTAATATTTGTTGATGCTTGCTCTCGTTGAAAAAGCATTTGAGAAAACTGTAAAACTAACAATCCTGTTTCCCGACAATATGGACAATTTTATGGGGTTAAAACATCAATAATTGGACTTTGCGACAACGATAAATTAAAACTCTTGTTGCGATATATGTATCACGATAGATGACACAATAAATGTCCATCCCTGAACTAAAGAAATATTGAAACCCCAGCGGTATTTCTACTAGGGTACAAATTAATCGGTTGGCATTTTTATGTCTTTCATGCGAGACTCATTTCAAAGATAAATGTATTTTCCATTCTCCTTTCTCTCATGCAGAACAGCCTTTCTAACAGAAGATATCGACTAGACATCAGTGAAAACTGTGATCGTTGTTTATGGCTTGTTCTGACTTTTTATTTATCCTCTCGCTACATGCTGGCTCCTCATGTAGTTACAGAGTCTGTGAGTGATTGTTAGGTGAGCGGCTCATTAATCTTGGTAATGGGGAATTTGGCCAGGAACAGTTTCTGCACAGAGTCCAGTGATATGTGATCAAGATGGAACAAAGCAGCAGGGAATCAAAGGTGAAGCGTTATTCAAAATCGATACATTTGTCATTCAAAATGGGGTTTTTGCTACTTTCAATGCTCATTTTAAAATGTAGTGTTAACTGGAGTTTCTGTGGGATGTTCTTAGGCCTGGTTTTCAGTGAAACTGAAAAATTTTTTGTTGCCGCTCGTTTGCACGTCTCCAGTAATCAGAGACTTTATTTTTAAACCAGTGAAACTTTGCTGTGAAGTTCTCCACAGGCCTGGAAAAGCACATGTGCAGTGCATGTGCAGCACATGTACAGCGTGAGGTGGAGGGTTAAAGCACATCTACGTTTTGACGACATGCCAAATTGCAGTGCCACACAGTGGCCTGGCATGACAACTGCAGCTGATTTATTGTTTTGTCTTAACAGCGACAGAGAAATGCTCACTAGCAACAACACCTTAATATTCTGCTCCACGTGTATAAAACTAGTTTTTAAAGATGAGAGACCAAAAGCACACTGTGCTCTCCAATAACCTCATGTCTTGTCTCCGTTGAAAATGTTTTGACACAGAACCAACTTGCCAAACAGCCAGAACGTGCAGCGTGAACGTAACCCAAGCGGCACCGGTGCGTCTGTTATTTTGCACCGTGGTGGATTTCATGGGAGGCGATCGCCTGCTTTCTCTTCCAATGATTGTTTCGTGGAGATCCTGGAAACGACAGCGGGACTGACGAGGCTTAAAAGCGCCGAGAGCGAAAGAGAAAGTTGAAACGAAGAGCTCAGGCTTAGATCATCTAAACATAGAAAATAAAAGTGCACAAAGGGTAAAAGAGGATTTGGGAAGGACTGAGTGACAAGCACTTTGTCTGTAGCCAGTCCAGAAAAACGATACCCCTGCTGCCCTCGGGGGGGAAACCCCACTCCGGTTACATTAAGCCGCCCTTTGACATTAAACTTTACAGCAGGAAAGTAAACTCATCAGCTGCTTTTACTGTTTCATTAATGAATCTTGTTTGGTTTTTTTAGACGTCACTCTGCTCTTGCATTGTAATCAAGAACCAACTTTCCTCCATAAACTTATAGAGGACGAACGGCAAATAAGAGCTGCAGCAATTGTTGTTTTTTTATTTTATTGAGTTCTATAAAAACCTTCTGCCTGCCACATAAAACCACTAAAAAAAGAAAGTACTGGCGGGCAAGCCTTTAAAATTGAATTTGCTCTGCACCTTCACCTGCCCTGAAGCTGCGTTTTAATGGTGCTCTTGTGTGCCGCGCTCACCTCTTTCATGAGTGGGGGGTTGCACAAACCCGGTTTTATGTAAGTAACCAGGAAAGGCCTGTTTTTACAAAGAAGCGGCAATTAAATTGAATGAAGAGGACTCGGCTTAAAGTCTTTTACCTTGCATCACATTGTTGCCCCGCTTCTGTCGGTGGCTAAAAATAAACAGACGAGGCTGACGTGAGAGTAGAAGACTGACCAGTTTTTAGACAAAAAACACCCATTTATTTCAGGAAACCTTGATGAAGCCACTTGAGTCTTTTAAGCTGATTTTTTTCCTTCAACTTTTATGTTATACACGGCAGAAAACACCAGATTTTACAAAGTATTTTTGGTCTGGATTCTACCGCAAACATCTTGAAATATGAGAAAACTAACTTACAAATACATTTTCAGCAAGACATAGACTTGTTTTAAGTCAATAGTTCCTTAACTTAGATTTCAAAAAGTACTTGCTCCTCTGTCAAAGTTTGTCGCTTGTAATACGGGGAAAAAATTGTTGATACAAGTTAAATAATTGTAATAGTTTTAAGTCGCTCATCTCTTAATATTGATTTTAAAAAGTCTTACTTCCATTGCCATTCACTTGTATCGACATTTTCCCCATACTTTGTGCCTCATGAATTATGTTTAATTCAAACCTAGAATTAAAGGCCACCATTTGCATTGTTGTTGCTCTTATGAGCATCTGACTTTGTCTTTTCAGAGCCAATTTTCTGTATTAAAAATGACTTTAGACCAGATAATAAAGTCATCTGGGTCCTGCAGCAGATCAACCATTCCTGTGTTTGCGTGGTTTAAGTGTATTTGCATATTTTCTATTTATTTATTTATTTATTGTGTTGACAATCAATACAAACGTTTTCATGCAATCTGGATGACTAAAGATCTGCGTTGTGGTTGTGTGTTTATGCTAATAGCATTTATTTGACATCTTGAGTGCCTTAATTTATGCGTGTTTTGTCCAGCTTTTCTTTTGGTTGTTTTACAAGACCTTTTAAAGGCGGGTGTGAGAGGTGATGAGACTTTGTGCATTATTAATTTTATTGCTGCGTTACGCACATGCTGCCTCTGCTAGCGATGCTGTCCCCGAGAGCCAGGGCTTTGTGGAAGTGAGAGTCGGAGGGTGGGGGAGGTTTGCAGCCCTGGGGCTTTGCTGGAGGGTTTAAATATTTCAGAGGTCCATTTTCATCAATATAATAGGAATTATCCAAGTCACTAAATCCAGGGAGGGTGTGAAATTCACTGGGAAGCTTACCCGCTTTTCTAAATATCACTACACTCTCTTGTGGAATGTTTTATAGCAGCCCAATAAATTCCTCTAACGGAGTATCAGAACCTCGGCCTTTGAGATGACTTAGCTGGTTCTGTTGTGCTGCTTCACTCCATCTGACTCCAGACAGAGTCTTTGTCGAGTTTTGTGCCAACTTGAGGAGCATAAAATGACCTGCGATTTTAATTTTAACTGGAAAAATTCTTCACAATTTAAAAAAAAAATTTTAAGCTACATTTGAGGATGTTGACAACATTAATAAATTAACAAATATTTGAGTTGGCCAGTTGTAGCCGCAATGCAGTTTCACTTCTTCAGTGTTGCGTTAGATTGTAGTACTTTTATAAATGGAGGCAAGCTTCTCTATCAACAACATGACCTGCAGTCAACAATCGAGAAAACCATTACAGACGACACATTTTGACGAATGCCACCATCAAACCCACGTCAAATACGTTTGTCAATTTTCCATTTATTATGGTTCAAAAGCAACCAGTTTGGTTTTTAGCTTTGATTTAAAGGAGCTCAGTGTTTCGGCAGTTTTACAGTTCTCTGGCAGTTTGTTCCAGATTTGTGGCGCATAGAAGCTGAATGTTACTTCTTCATGTTTGGTTCTGGGGATGCAGAACCAGAAGACCTGAAATGTCTGGAACGTTAATTCAACAACAGGTTTCTAATGTATTTTCGGTTCAAGCTGTTTAGTGATTTATAAACTTACAATATTTTAAAGTCTTTTCTCTGAGCTACAGGGAGCCAATGTGGGGAAACAAAAAAATATATCCTGACTTTGCAAAATGTGCCGACAAACAAGTGTTGGAAAAGCTAATTTTTACTTCTTTTTGTCTTTTCTTTCTACTGCCTGCTGGTCATAAAGACAACACAGTGTATACATATAAACCATGCTCTCTCCTTCTCATGTGAATTACATTCGGTTTTATTGCTATGGCAACTTGTGTTTAAAAAACCCCCATCCAATTGCAGTTTTATTGAATATCTTAGTTTGTCTGTTGATGTAAAGCTGGATGTTGCTGACTTCTTTCTCCTTTTTTCAATAATTCCTTTTTATTTTTTACAAAGCTTCCAACTCTCTCTGACGTTTTGCATTTGCGTCTGGTAACGTCTGTTCAACAGACTGAACATCCTGTTGGCACTTAAAGTATTAAAGTAGCACAAATCGATGCCCTTTATCGGCAGCAGTTATATGTTTAGATATGATAGTTTACATCTTGCGCTATATATTCAAATGCTTTTTGGAGCAGAAGTTTAATTGGAGGGTAAATGTAGTCAAAATTTTTATTTTATTTAATTCAGTGTTCAAAACAAATGCATTCTCGTCCCACATTTCTGGGAGAAAAGAAATACCAGCATCGATTATGTTCTCATCACTTTTGATTTCTGCATAAAATGTGTTTTCTGCCCGTCCAGAACCGCCCACACAGCAGAGCCGTTTGCAAATTCTTTAAAATTCTTCAACTCCAGGATCGACCGATGGACCTGGCATGTTGATGGATCAGTCTCATCTCCATACATTTGTGATACTTCCTGAATCGTTCAACTTACAAACTATTGTTTGTGCACGGTTAAAGCCTCCTTCAGCACAACAAATAATATAAAACCAGGAGTTAATTAGAAAGTGGGAGTGGAAAGGTGAAATTCAAGTGTGGAAGCGTAAATAAGGGATCAAGGTGTAAAAAGCAAACATCATTGTGGAAGTGAAAATGAAAAGCCGCTAACAGACGAGGTCAAGACGACGACATGACCTGGTTTGGTCTTAAATCCTGCATAAAGCAGCTCAGCAGCTTTTAATCATGTCTTCTCTCATTCAGTCTCAAACACAGTCAACAGGTGGGCCGTGGCGCGTGGGCGGCCTCCGCCTGTACACACTGGCCTGGTATTTAGCTGTCACTACTTGTACATAACGCAGAGTTACTCAAGGACGGTGGCAAACACAGACGGCTACAAACGCACGGCCCGCTTTGTTCCGTGGCGTTAACCAGCTGCAATCTTAAACGGCAAACTGAAGGCGGGAACAATCGGTGACGACAGGCCTCCCCGCTGGGTCGCTTGGCGCTGGCGGGTTCTGAAGGACGGAGAAATTGCTCTTGATCAAACGCCCTCTCCTTACCCCCCGCCCAAAAAAGACCTCCAGCTGCTGCCTCGGATGTACAATCTGTGGCTGAATAGAAGCGCGGTCAGAACGATTTTTGTTTCCTCGTTGCAGATTCACATGTTGATTTAACTGGAAGTATCACAAGTCATATATAGACCTGGAAGACGAGAGAGAAACGGACCTTCAGTACTGTTTATGCTTTTCTTTTTGATCAGGCCACCAGGCTTTTCTTCTGCCCCCTCCAGGCTAACATTGATTATTTATTTAAGTCTTTTTAAAATGTTTGCATTTTTTAAGACTTCATAGTTGGTGTTAATCTTCCAATCTTCCAGGAACACATAACTATCAAGTGATATTTTAAATTTTCCTGTCAACTTTAAACATTTTTAACTCAAAAATATGACGGGCTGCTGGTTGAATTTCTGCTCTGGCAACCAACCACTGGGCTTAGCATGTTGTAGTAAATACTTTAATTATTTTAAACTGCTGATAGTTTAAAATGCCTCAGATTTCTGATTTTGCTCCCAGTAGAGTAACTTCTGTTATTAGCTTTTGTTTTATGATCTTGTCACTTGTTGCATCTTCAGGGAGAGTCGAGTGCAAATCTCCTGGGAAGTGGGATGAGCACTTGTCAAAGCCCATCATATTGGGACATCCCTAATCAATAATAGTATCTCCTATGGGCCCAGACAGTCAGCCTGCTTGGTTTGGACGCTAACGGTCGCCTGCTAACGGTAGCGGTACAGTTTCAATCAGGAAACCACATGGCCCAGTCACTGCAGTCAATGGTTCCTCCTGGTGTTTTCTTGTGTTTTCCATCTGTTTAGCATCGCAACACTTGTGGCGTTTAGTAGTAACAGCTTATTCACCACATTTCTGTTCAGACCTGAATGGAGTGAAAGTGCTCTTGGTTCCCGAATGACTCAGTGGTGTTGATTATTTGCATATGAGCGGAGCGCTCTGGCTCTCATTGGATCTCTGTAGTAGATCCTTAATGGTGTAACACAGTTTACTGTCTCACTTTACAAACAATATCTGCAGATAGAAATTTCTTTCACATGTGCAACAGTTGTCCTTAACCAGTTTTGAGTTAGTTTTTCTTTAAGCGTCTCCTTCTACTTTTATAGCTTGAAACATATTTCAGTGTTTGCATCACTGGCCTTTGCTTCATTTGTACGAGGAGCCAAAATAAAAGAGGTTAAATCGATGGTTTTGGCCGATATCACAGGATTTAGAGATGGACAGAATATGTCCATCTCTGACACATGAGCAGGGAAGGTTTTATCAGTAGCAGTGACATTCTGGATTGCGGTCTGTGCGAAGGCTGAAACTACCGACTTTATCTGTCAACGTATTCGGTTATCAGGGAGAAGACGTTGCTCTGCTTCCTTATCTGTCTCACAAACTCGCTCACTTACTTGCATGCTAAAACATGCAAGTATGTGAGCCTTCCTGCAGTGGCAAATTTTTCTGGACGATAAATTGTCCCAGAACGAATTGTGACAAACGACAATATTGTTGTTTTGAGAGCATTTTCAATTAGCGTAGCAGTAATAATGGGAAGAAAATATCCTCAAAGATTCATGAACTTTCTATTCTAGTGAACATTTAAACACAGGAGCCAGAAGGCGTTTGAAATATCCAAAAACATAAAAACAACAGACACGACAAATAAAATGAATTATCAACAAAATTATCTTTAAAATAAGGGTCTAGTTGAGACCAAAGCACCAGACTGAAGACTTTTATCATTTTGTTTTTGGTAGAAAGAGAAAAACGTTAAATCAACCAAATTAAAATGGAGTTTTTAAAAATTTATCATGTGATTATATGAAATGTTTGTGACAGGCCTTTTTGTGGTGAAAGCATAAAGGAAACAGCTTCCCTCTCCCTTCTGCCGTTCTGTTGTTTACTGTTGACCCCATCGTGACCTTTTAAACTCGCATTGTTCAGCCTGAGCAGTCAATCCCCTGCAGAGTGTTAAAATCCCTCTCTACGAAGCCGCAAGGCTTTTTAGAAAATTACACTAAAATCAGGCCCAAGGACGTTGCTATGGAGACGTTATCAGTCAGGCTTCAGGAGCTCGGCGTTGCGGCTGACACACACACACACACACACACACACACACACACACACACACACACACACACACACACACACACACACACACACACACACACACACACACACACACACACACACACACACACACTGCTGCTGCCACCACCATATGCTTGCGTTCCCATACTTTCCTGACAGCTGCGGCACAAACACATCCTCGTACTCATCTAGGACTGAGTAGAAGCACACACACACACCTTCATCTTCTAGAGAAAATCATCCGTTGTGCCTCCTTTCCTTTGGTGAAAGCAGGAAGTGACGGAGTGTGTGTGTCCTCTGCAACAATTTCTGCTGCTTTGTTGGTGTGCACGTCGTATCTTTGTCAGGTCACTGCACGGACCGCGCTCCTTGTGTTTTCTGGCTGCCACTTAACCTGAGATTGATGTGGCGCATTCACCACAGCCGCTATCTGTCTCCGTCCGTCTCCCTCAACAGCAGAGCGCGCATAAACCCCGTCCTGCTATCTCGGTGGGGACGGAGAGGGGGGTGTTTCCATCGCGGAGTAAATAATACCTAGCCTCGAGCTCAGGCCAAAAATAATCCCAATGCAGAGCTGAAACGAAACCCAAAACTTTATCTTAACCCTAAAACCTAACTCTCTTTCAACACGCTGTGGTTTTTGTCCTTGGAAGTATTTGAATCTTCTTGTTTTTAGACTGTTTGCGTTAAATCAAGAGCACACTTGCACACTTCCTCAGCAGTTTTATGCCCACGGCTGCTGGATTCGTCTTTGCTGCTTTGCTCAGCTCCCTTGTGTCTCTCTGGGTCTTCTGCTCTGTGCCGGGGTTACTTGAGGACGGTTCTGATCAGCCGTGCTGCAGAGGTGGGCTCGCGTACTGCAGCACAGAAAAACATGGAACAGTCCGGCGTAATATGCAACGCTCAGATGAACACGTCAAGCGTGTGATTGCATATAAATTACAGAGCTCAGTTCAACAGAGAAATCCCACAACAGAGTTGTAATACTTTTCATAACTCAGCTTTTAACTGTCAGCAGATGCTGATTTGTGGCTCTTCCCACCTGACCATGCCTCCGCCTGTGAACATTTTTGTTGTTGCAGCTGTACTCTGCCTCACTGTTGCCAGTGTCAACAAAACCCTGCTTCATAAATAATTCAGAATGAGACATCTTTTTGGGTAAAAACTGGCTGAAATAGACAGAAATTCAAAACTGAAACCTGACCTGCTATAAAAATCCTGCTGCTGTTTATTTTATACACGCCAAGCTACCAAATTATGTTTTTTTTCAATGTTTTCTCACGTGCAAAAACAGAGATTTCTCGAATCTCTGCCGTGGTCTTAGTATTTCTAAATCGTTTTTAGTGATATTAAAGAGTTTTCATGGGAACAAAAGGCCACTGTCTGTATTACCAGCTATGCTACTAAGTGTGGACTGCGCATAATTCTTATGAATTTTGAGCAAACTTGGACTACCACTCGGTGAAGTGCACTGTTCTCTTAATCTCACGAGTATTCACGGCAGCGTGCTGAATTGGTTTAGCAAACAGGAGTTTTTCTGTTACGGTCGGTGAAACGTTTTCATCTTGATTTCTTTGCACAGGATTAAGCCACCTGTGAAGTTAAATCAGATCAGACTTCTGTCTCGTTTCGGGTCACTTCAAACTGCCAGACGTCTGATTTTGAATACATTTCTCACGTTCTTCTGATTATTGCGGCATTTAGCAAATAGAAACGATTTTGGTAATTCGCTGCAATCGCGACAGTATAGTCTACATCAGTATTGCACTTTCAGGTTGTGGAGTTCTCAAACATAAACATGGACCGTGTCATACTTCTTTACTGGATCAATAAATGTGCTAAACTAATAGATTTTCACATTATTTTTTGTTTTCATTCATCTTCAAGACGATCAGTTGTAAAATTGTCTCACATTTCCAGAAGAAACATCTTTTAAAATGATATTCTTTAGCTACTGGTAACCAGGGGAAAATGACTGCAGGTGTTTCTGCCTGGAATCCTCCTAATGACTTTTCCTCATTAGAGCAAAGCGACTTCCCCTCTGCTGGCTGGCAGAGAGGAACAGCGTAAACATGCGCCTCCATTTATGGGTGCTGGCTCTGTTTGTGCACGTGTTCGCTATGGCTGGAGCATATTTATAGAAGAAGTCGGACGCGAGGACACGCACAGAAATGACTGTGGCTGCCCCACCAGCTGACACAAAGTTCGAGATTCAGTTTGTTTGTTTTTGCTTTGGATTGTAGTTTCCCTCACTTTAATGTCCCTCGTTTGTGACACACAGTTCAACCTTACACTGATTTAACCCTAAACTTTCTATTTTCACTTTAGGGGAGCCACAGTTATGCTTTTCTGAGCAAATTAAGTCAGATATAGCTCCCCTCACCATTGAGTGCAGCCAGACATAAGCCTGTCGCAATAAGCAGTGATAAATTAAAATGAATGCAATAATTTCCGTTCTGATGAAGGATCATTTTCGTTTAGACTTCATAATCGATTTTATTTGCGGTTTTGGTTGTGTGTGTTTTATTCCCTTTTTATTTGTTTGTTTTTAGTTATTATTTTATGTTGGAAGTTTACAATGTCTACCAGTACCAGTGTATGTTCATTAATATTTGAGAATACAAACTGGCCTCACAGGCTTCACGTTATCGGTGTGAACAACAGAGGGCCAAACACACAGCCCTGAGGGCCAGCAGAACTGGGCAAAATGTCGGAGATGTTGTTTTGATTGCTGGATGGCTGGACTCACATTTGGGAATTTTCAAAATCCAGAGACTTGCGGCAATGTTTAGTTCAAGCAGAAAAATGTTTTTATTAGTCAGTGTGTTGACGATATTTAACACTGCAATTTATTTATTTTTGTGACTTATTTTGTCTTCCAGATTAACGTGCGCGTCACCACCATGGACGCTGAGCTGGAGTTTGCCATCCAGCCGAACACAACAGGAAAACAGCTGTTTGACCAGGTAAGAGGGTTTTACTTTACAAAGGAAAAAAAACATTCATATCTTTGAAAGCATCAAAGAGATATGTATCTGAGTAGAATTAGACCTCTGAATAAAGTCTTAACAACAGGAAGCACAGCATTATTGTATATTATTGTGGAATAATCTGGTTTTATCAGCTGTGATAAATCCACATTTTCCACTCTTCTAATACTCTCTGTGACCTTTAGCGTCTCAGGCAATGTCAGCTTGACCTCTGCTGGCATGCAGAGTCTGAGTAATCCTTTATACTTAAAGAAATATCTCATTATCAAGTCCTTTGCCATATTGTTGCACCTCACAGATATTGTGCGGCTCTAATTGTTGGTTGTCATGTGGTTGTACCAGTCGGTGCTCGGCTGGTTTTAGATCTGTACACAAAAGATCCTTTTATTTTAATTGGGACCTTTTAGAAGACAGAGGATGGGTGGAAGTATTGTGTGTATTGTGCCCGCCTGTGTGTGTGTGCGTGTGTGTAAGTCTGGGAAGTAAAAGGGCAGCTTTCAGTGCCGTTTCATGTCAGACTGTGCAGGGTTGTTGGGGTTGTGGTGACATGGAGGAAGGAAGACAGAGAACAAGAGGCATTTCTTTGTTTTTTTTTTTTTTTTTGTTCTCTGCTCTTTTCTGAATTCTGCTTTAGTTTTTTTACGTGAAGCCAGAAACAGCGAAAATGTTTTCTTTTAATTTGTTTGATGAAAATAGGGATTTGTCTTTGTCAAACATTTTTAAGTGCCGTTGTTAATGAACTAACCTACTTTTATGAATTCTTACATCTAGAGGATGTACATTATGTTAATAAAGTTACTCTAAACTGTTTGGAAAGGTGCTGCTGTAGCAAAAACCCAAACATTTCTCATTTTTGGAGCTGAGCGTGGACAAGAGCAGAGGTTGGGCTTTCAACCTGGTTTTCCTGTCACATGGCGTGACGGTTACACTTTGAAACAAAATGTTAATCACTTTAAATGACGAGGAGGAAGTTTGTAACATTTACAGACGTCAACCTGACACGAGCGGAGCGGAAAGTGGCCTCTGTTTTTCATTCTTGTCGGTGCTTAGAGATGATTCTCTGAGTCAAAATACAGATTAATCCTGAACTGTCATTTTAAAGTTATCACCTTTGAACTGCAGAAGAGTAGCTTAAAGTAGGAGATGATTAGAAAAGTTAACCAGTAATAAATGCTTAGCACCCTGCTTCCCCACCAAAGCTGATTGGTCTTCTACACACAGGCATTTCTCTGCAGAAACTAGTACTTCCTCCATATTTTTTAAACAATATTGTACACACAGGATGTGTTTCAGAAAAGTTTTCATCCACATATACCCACACAAATTTGCTCCTGAGTGTTTTGAACATGCCAAACCCATTGGGGGCAGTGCAGTGCAGCGCAGAGCGAAAACCTGCCAGCCAATCGGATTGCTTCAAAACACCCACAACTTTTCATTAGGGAGTGATCATGGCACTAGGAGGTTGTGAACATATATATTTATAGATATATTGGTGGAACTACTTTTTAAATGGTATATTAGTATATAAAGTTAATAAGACACAATTGGGAAACGTGTCAAAGCGAGCATGTGAATATATTTGTCATCGACTATAACACTAATAACACAAACACAGTTTCCTCAAGTCTCTACTTTGGCTGCAAGTTTTACAAATAACAGTTTTTAACGGCATAAAAAGGTGATCTCATATGGATGAAAGGCCAAAGCACCAAAAAACCCCCCAAAAAGTCTTTATTTTCCCACATATCTTAACCTGACCCATTCTTTCTGTGGAGATAATGTAGGGTAAAGAAAGGAAAACTATTCCCAGAACTGAGCTTCAGTTTTGCACAGTAGCAGTGTCATATTAAAACGTTCACATGAATGAGAAGGGAGTCCGTCGACGGCAGGGTGAAATGCAAGCGGCCATGAGCTCGTGCAGACACACACTCCAAGAGACGAAAAAGGCCTTTAAGTCTAACACACCTCAGCTAAGCTGAACACAAACTCTTTAATCAGTGACAATTACACAGTGTTCTTTTCCTCCTCCCGGGTCCACGACCAGCCCGTCCTTTCTCATCCTGAATGCATTCGTTGACATTTTGAGGCGTTCCGGACGATATTTCATGCGCCGAGCTGCACGTAGGACCGAGCGAATTATTCATTCAGCAAATTACTCGTTCTCCCAGACGCCCCTGCTGAAGAGCGTTTTAATGGGCCGTTTGAGTAAATTGCGTGTTCGTGTGATCATTTGATCCACATGGGTTTTTAATTTGTTTATGTGAGCTTGCCTCTGTGACGCCTGAAGCAGAGTTAATTACAGGCAGCGAGGGCTGATGTATTGACTGTAAATTCACTTTAGCATTAGAGTGTCCAAATCCCCTCTGGGAAACGGGTTGAGGTTGAGATGCTGTGTTTTGAACATGCAGAGTGTACTCAAAAAAACATCAAAAGATAAAATAAAAGATGAAAAAGGAACGTCGGATTAGTCACCAGTGAGATCACATGTAGCGTTTCAACTCTTAAAAAACTTTATGGCGCCAGAATTTAATTTTTTCTTTTTTTTTTTCTTTTGTTGTATTTTGCATCATTCTCTCGACAGACGGGGTGTTTAATTTATATCCACAGCAATGTCTGTAACTAAAATGCGTTTGATATGAATCTGACTCCGTGGTAAACGTTAACATTTCCCATGTTTATTCATGTTGCAGCAACAATCTCGTGTATTTATTTTAGGGTTTTTTGTGACAAACACAAAGTAGCACAAGTGAAATGAGAATTCTGGCTCTTTTTAGTATTAATCAGAAGCATTTAGGGGCTCAGAGGAGATCCTGTCTGCAGTTTGCTGCACAGAGGAGCAGACGTATGACCCAATGGTCTGATCAGACCAAACTTTAACTCTTTGGTCTGCATGCAAAATGCTGTGTGGCAAAAAGCTTCACACTGCCCGTAACCTCAAACCCTCCGTCCCCACTGAGGCCAAGAAACTGTCCAAATGTCCCAGTCAAAGTCTCTGAGCCTCGCAACAACAGCTGCTGTTGCAGAAAATGGCAGTTCTACAAAATGATAACTCAAGGGGACTGAATACAATTGCATGCCACACTTTGCAGATTTAAATTTGCTAAAACATTTGAAAAATGTCCTTCTAAGCAATTGGGTGATACTCTGTATCGTCACATAAAATTACAATTAAATACATTCAGTTTTGGTTGTAATGAGACAAAGGCATATAAATATGCTGATATTAAACTACACCAGATTGAATTTGGATAGGTATGATAAATCAATTTTATTGATTTAGTCAAATTTTCTGTTTTTGAAGATTTATTTTTTGAAAATTGGGATTTTGCCCAGTGAGTGGATTGGTTGAAAAATAAACTCTTTTTTTTATATATATATAAACTTCTTTCATTGCTGATCAAGTTGCAGGAGGAATGAGTGAAATAAGACACATTTTAAAGATTTTATGTTGTTTATTTATTTTTTTTAAAGAAAAAAATTTGGAAATCAAATTTTGAATGAACAAAACAAAGATTTATCTCCCAACCCTAATTGGAGCAGAATTTTACACATCAAGTGCCTCAAGAGGGCAATTATTTTTGGACTGATTTAATCTTAATAAATATATTAAATCAAAGATATTCTTATTACTTTGAAGAAAACAACAGAAGGACTGAATGATACTTTCTGCATGCTGCATTGTTAGAATAAAGAGTCTCTCTTAGGGAAACCCATTTGGCTCGATGCCACCCGCTCCATGTGCCTGGAAGTGCAACTAAAAGCCTTTTTCTCGTTTCAGGTGGTGAAGACTGTGGGTTTGAGGGAAGTCTGGTTCTTCGGCCTGCAGTACACAGACAGCAAAGGCTACGTGACGTGGCTCAAACTCAACAAGAAGGTGAGCAAACCCTCCCAGGTACCGAAATCCACCCAGGATTTCCTCCACGTGGAACTGATAGCAGCAAAATAAAAGCCGCCACACCTTCAGAATCAAGTTTGTTTTTTGTATTCACGTTAAAACACTGTAAAGTCTATGAGATTTATACATATAGAAATATATGTGGTCTATGTTTGGACACTTATATTAACCATCATCAGAGTTTGGAATGAATTTAAACGTCACAAAAAGCTGGCTGCTGTTCGCTGCACTGCTCTCAGGAGTGAAGTAGAACTAGACAATATTCTGAAGTAGAGGGAGAGAAAAGGTGAAAGAAAGATACCTGAGGAAGGTTAAGTTGAATGTATTTTTACTGAAAGTCTGTGAGAACAACACTAATAATGATGTATTTTGCATTTAAACAACAAAGTAGCTCATTAATATAGTTTGGCTTTCAATTATGTTTAATGTTTCGCAGAGTTTCCCCCAGAAAACATGCTGAGCTCGGTGCTGCCAGGGCCGTCATCCGTCCAGATCCCGGCCATGTTTTTAAGTTAAAAAATGTTTAAAGTTGACAGAAAATGTGAAAATGTCACTTGATAGCTATGCATTATTGGAAGATAAGTTAGTACCTAAACACCAACTATAAAGTCCTAAAAAAGGCAGTCATTAAAAACAAAATAAAATAAGTTAACATTGCAAAATCTGTAAGCCTGGTGGCCCGCCAGGCTTACAGCACACTGAGGGAAACCCTGAGTTTCAGATTCTTGTTGAAGACTCCCTGATTATCAGCAGTCACTTCGTTTAGAGACTTTTTAAGAAAAAAGTCTTAAAAGAAAACCCTGCTAGCCTCATCAATCTCATTTCGAGTGAATTATATAATTGATGGGTCATCGTGTGGAATAATAACAAAAACGTTCCCCCGTCTCCCCGCTCAGGTGACCCAGCAGGACGTTAAAAAGGAGAATCCTCTCCAGTTCAAGTTCAGAGCGAAGTTCTTCCCGGAAGACGTTTCTGAGGAGCTCATCCAGGAGATCACGCAGAAGCTCTTCTTCCTTCAGGTGCGTTCGTCTCGCATGGTGACGTAACCACAAAGCAGATTTAGTCTGACTGGTTTGTTTCATAAAAGCGGCGCGCCGTGTGGAAACAGACCAGTTAATGCGGCGGCTGATCCGACGTGGAGCGATCAGGTTGTTTGGCAGCTTGTCGCCGATGGAGATCCCTAACGCAGTTAGCATGAAAGTCATTCCACTCGACCTGATTCTCTGTTTAGTAAAACAAATGTTTCATGGAATCCCACACTACTACTTAATGCGGGATGTTTGTTTTGTGTTCCTCGATTTTCCACTCGATCTTTTTAGATTTCTGCCCGAGCTGGAAATCATGAGTCTGTTTCAGATTATGTGCTTCAGGTAGCCATTTCACTTTGGAGTTAAGGTCAGCGCAGACTCAGTAGGCACAAATAAATCTATTCTTTTACAAGAGGTAGAAAGAAATTGAGTGTTTTTTGGCTTGGACGTTTCATCCTTCAAGAACAAAGCGTTAAAATGCAGTGCAGCCTTCATCGCTTGTTACGACTGCAGAGTTTTTATCTGATGGTTCTTGGATACCAGACAAGTAAAAAAAAAAAAAGAATAAAGGTTCTGCCCAGATGATCTGTACGGAGCAACTTATTCTGTAGATGAGGCCAATCTAGGTTTCCTCAAACATTTTACGACAACGTTGAACTTAAAAGAACCATAAAAACCCTGGATGTCCGGCTGCACCGTTTTCTGAAATGTCACTAAAATAAAGCTGTTTAATTCAACAAGTTAAGTTTATGAAGCACTTTAACAAGGAACAGGGAGTTTTATCAGCACGCGATTAACTGCAACCACTTGGAAATATGATTATGAGCTGGATTAGGAGCGAGCGAGTTAAACCCCGTCACCCAGAGCCGCTCTTCTGCTTCTGCTGTTTGCACAGAAAGTTGACGCAGTTGAACCTTTAACTCTCGGTAGATGTTGAATCTGTTCCCCCAAACAATCTTTTGAACAGAACGGTGAAGAAGTGATCAAAGAAGGCAGACACTTGATTTTTTATTTTTTTTATTTTAATCAGGACAATAACGGATAAAAAAATAAACTGCACATTTCTCCTTGTTATCCAATCAGAATTGACCAATATTAAAGGCCTCTTTGCACATTGCCCAAGCATTCCTGGGTAATTCTCGTTTCTCAGCAGGTAACTAGCAAAGGGCAGGTTGGTATGCATCAAATGTTTGCCTGATTTAATCTTGATGTTATTTTTCAGAACTCTTTCGGGTGAGAACTCACCCCAGTTGAGCTGAAGGGGGCACACCCAGTTTCCACATCCATTGTGTTGGCCTAAATGTCTCGCTAACGCTCTGTAGCAGTGCAGCTCTGTCATAATTCAGAATAAAATGTTACATTTTCAGAAAAACAATCTCAGAACTCCAAAATGAGGTTCTTCCAAAGCTGCTTTACAGATTTATTTTTGTTTTTCTGTATCTGCATATTCACTGTACCTCTGTGACAAACGTCACATTGCTGTGCTGAGCGATCAGAACTGCAGGTCAGTGCAACAGCTCCCTCTAGTGGGAGACGAGCGACTTGCAATCTCAGCAGATTTTCATACCGTCTCATTTGTCTTTGTTTCTCACGGATGTTTTAAAACATTGGTTAAAATCGCAACGTCTCCGCAAAGCTCAACAAACCGCATCCAGGATCTGATTCGACCTTTAAACTTGTGTTTTCCCTCTACAGGTGAAAGAGGCCATTTTGAATGACGAGAACTACTGTCCTCCGGAAACGGCCGTCTTACTGGCCTCCTATGCGGTCCAAGCCAAGTACGGGGATTACGGCAAAGACGTCCACAAGCCTGGCTACCTGGCAAACGACCGGCTGCTGCCACAGAGGTACAGCAGAGATGCCTTTTTTTTCTGCTGTTTTTTTTTTTTTCACAGCAAAACTGAACAATAGATCAGTCAGTCCTATGATCAATCAAAACAAACAAAAACAATTCCCATTTGCGTGACTTATTGTTTTTCTATTTTTCTTTCTACCAAAATCAGGATGATAAAAGTCTTCATTGTGGTGCTTTGGCCTCAACCTGCCATTCTTTTAAGGGTAGTTTTTATTTCCAGCATCTCCATAATTTGTTGCTTCTGTTTTGATCATTTATTTTGGATGCTGGATGAAATGCCTTCCAGCTTCAGTGTTAAATGTTTATTACAATGTAAAGCTCATTTGACGATGCGTTCTTGAGTTATTATGCCATTACAGGCAGAATCTGTCCTTTAGTCCTCAAAACAAACATTTAGCAGGACAAAAACAAGCGGG
This sequence comes from Poeciliopsis prolifica, assembly GCF_027474105.1. NCBI lineage: Eukaryota > Metazoa > Chordata > Actinopteri > Cyprinodontiformes > Poeciliidae > Poeciliopsis > Poeciliopsis prolifica. Next base: position 1,930,284 of record NW_026562382.1, read on the forward strand.
ACGGATATTTTGACGTATTCCTAGTTTTATTAAAGCTATTTGCTTGCAGAATGCCAAGTGTAATATGACTGTTTGTTCAGTTCTCTTGCTCTCTGGATGCTTCCTAATTTGTAACAAATAAATGTTGGCTGACGGTCTTCATGTCGTAAAAATCTGCAGAGTTTTGGAGCAACACAAGTTAACAAAGGAGCAGTGGGAGGACAGAATACAGACGTGGCACGAGGAGCACAGAGGAATGCTCAGGTGAGTCTTTTAATGTTTGTCTTTTTTTTAAAATTACCGTTGTTTATTCTAGTGCTCTTTCTACTGAATGTCAAGGTTTTAAACGTGTGTAGCGTTCACCGTGTGCTTGTGCACCTGTGCAGGGAGGACGCCATGATGGAGTACCTGAAGATCGCTCAGGACCTGGAGATGTACGGCGTCAACTACTTTGAAATCAAGAACAAAAAGGGCACAGAGCTGTGGCTGGGCGTGGACGCGCTGGGCCTCAACATATACGAGCACGAAGACAAGTAAAAAAAAAATATAAAGACAAAATCTCAAACACATCATTAGGTCTAGTCGGTCTGGCTCGCAGGTTCTTTGCTTTAAATCAAAGTTCGGCCCCTGGCTTTAGTTCAGGGATGATTCAGATTTGCAACATTTATTCAACTTAGCTAAATGTTTTCAAAGAGTTTGACCTAAATCCTGATTTTTATTACAAAAATGACTGTTTGGCTAAATTTTCTCAGACACAAAAACATTACGTTTTGTATTTATTATTTTCACATCCATCAATTCTGACTAATTTATGGGTTTAAAGTGTTAAACGCTGAGTTTATTACTCAGATTATTACTATTTCTGTCACATTTCATTTTGGCCCTCCATTCCTTTTGACTGGTTCATGTGCCCAAAGGTTTGGACATTCTTGCTTTAAACATAAAGCACCCTTACACTTTAAAAAGGCACCAGTCTTTTCTTCTTTTTTTTTGAGAAATTAAAAATGAAAATGCGCTGCTGAAGTTAAAATATGTTGAGGAAATCAAAAGTAGTTCATTTGATTCTTTCTAGAGCCTTTTGCTGCTTTTTCACTCTCTTCTTTGCAGAGGTTGTGATTATTTCCCTTTCTTCTATTGCAAAATAAGTTTTCTGTTCATGGATGTAAAATATTAACGTAAATTCACAAGAATTAGCAAAAAAAAAGCAACTTTCCATAAAAACACAAGGTGCCAAAATACCATTAAAGCAATGTGATAAATTAAAAATAAGAAATGCAGTAAAAACAAATATAAAGGGAATCCTACTTTGAGAGGCTAATATCAAAATGCTAGTGTCTTTTTAAGGTTACTGTTCCTGAACACTGTTTTAAAGTGAACTTCTCTCTTGTGGTTTCAATGAAGCTGCTTGTTCAAGAAATTTGTCCAACAAATTCCACTGAAAGCTGAGAAAAAAATGCTTTTATTTTAACCCATTTTTATATATTTGTGATCTGTTGAGGAAAAACAAACCCCTTTCCTCTCGTTACGTAACTGTGCTGGGCTGAACGTGGGAAACTGCAGAGTTTTTGTACTTTTGCACGGCCGTGTAGGAAACTGAAAGAGGAGGAGAGTGAAACCACAGCAGCTCGGTCACGCTGGATTCATTTACTCCCTTCATAATGTGGACGATGAAATCAGCTCAAATTTTGATCTTGCGTGTCAAGCTCCTGGCGTCATTGAAAGCTGGATGCTGGTGAAAACAATCAGCTGTGAAAGTGTTGAGGAAACTGACACCCAGCATTTGAAAGAGAATCACCTGTAAACGTTGTGAGCAAATCACGGTTTCCATCCTGAATGTTCGCCCCACTTCTCCTCAGATTGTCTCCCAAGATCGGCTTCCCTTGGAGCGAGATTAGAAACATTTCCTTCAACGACAAGAAGTTTGTCATCAAACCCATTGACAAGAAAGCTCCGGTAAGCCCAGCCGACTGAACGGAAATAAATATGTCCTTTTGTTGAATGCAGCAATCATTGAAGGCGTGACCCGTGCCGTGCTCCCCCTCCTCCCTGCAGGACTTTGTGTTCTACGCCCCTCGGTTGCGGATCAACAAGCGCATCCTGGCGTTGTGTATGGGAAACCACGAGTTGTACATGAGGAGGAGGAAGCCGGACACCATCGAGGTGCAGCAGATGAAGGCCCAGGCGAGAGAGGAGAAGCACCACAAGCAGATGGAGAGGTACGGTGCAGCCTCTAATCACCACTCATTTCATCCTGAAGCTCAGCTTTTACTTCCTCTGCTGGATTGATGAGTAATTATTTGTTTTCTTTCAAAACTCCCGATGGGCAGTAGGGGGCGGTGTTGTGTCAGAAAGAAAACTGAAGTCGCTGTTGTAGTTGGATGTTACAGAATAAGTCCAATAAATTACACACAAAGTAAATCATTAGCAGCAGGACCAACAACATCACATGTGCCAAACTCGAGTCTTGTGGGCTAAATGCAGCCCGCCATAACCGTTTATGTGGCCTTCGATACCCCAGCGTGGCGGTGTCAAACTCATTTTGGTTTTGGGCCAAATCAAGATCATGAATGCCCTTGAAGGGCCGGTTGTGCCAGAATGGATTGATGAAACCTGATCAGAAACTGTTAAAATATCAACAAATTCTTAAAATTAAATAATATTAGTGAACATCTTTTCAGTCCCTCCAGGATTTTGTGATACTTTTTGTCATTTTTTTGCAATGAAAATCAAAGTGTCTGTGGTTCTAATTTGAAAATATTTATTCTACTTATTTATGATGGTAAATGCGACTTTTTGTATAGATCGCAGATCAGTTAGGGCTGAGGCAGCTGTTCACTATAAGTAAGAAAGTTTTTGGCAATTTTTGAGAAAAATCAGGCTATAAGATTTGTTGATTTTTGCATGAATTTCCACGATAATTCTCAATCTTTCCTATGTTGTCGTCTTCAGGCTTTACTCAACAAAACTCAACTCAAAACAAAATACAGATGCGTGTTAAATAACTTGACAGCCAACTTGATGTGTGACTGTGATGTTTTTTTTTTTTAAACAAATTTTTTTGTTGTATTTTTCTGACAGAGCGCAGCTGGAGAACGAGAAGAAAAAGCGCGAGCTGGCAGAGAAAGAGAAGGAGCGAATAGAGAGAGAAAAGGCCGAGCTGATCGAGAGGCTGAGGCAGATCGAAGAGCAGACGCAGCGGGCCCAGAAAGGTACGAGCGGAAGCGTCCTGCTCCTCTCCATCAGTTATCGTCATGATGGTGAATAAATGACAGATTCTGAGATGATCTCAGTTTGTTCCCACAACCACTTTTCAGTAGCTCGTATAAAATATATTCATATTTACCATTTCATTGATTAATCTTCTCTAACAGCCTCTGCTTCATACTTTTATTATTAGTATAATTTTCTACATTCCTGCCATTCACATATGTGATGACATGAATGAAACTGGACATCGGGTAGACGCATTTCAATATTTATTGGCCTCAATTTGTTTTGACAATAAAAGTAAGATTTGTATCACACATATAAATGTATTTTTGTAGGAGGAATTTTTGTTTCCTATGTTAAAGTTTCGAATGGAAGAGCTAAACCTCCTTCCGTCTCCCTAAAGAACGCCGACAGCTGATTGGTTCACCTGCACAGAAACGTTCTGCCCCACATCAAGCAGAAGGCAAAACGTGCATCAGATAATTACTAAAGATTTAAACAATTAATGCTGATTAATGACATTTGTTTATAATTTATTCCTACTCATTAAAAGTTATGCAAGCATATCATCAACTAATAAAATGTCTATTTGCATACAGCAGATAAATAACGAAGCTCCTTGTTACAACTTACTTTTTTTGTTTGCTTCTTCAACTTGATTGCGATTTAAAGCAAAAAAGAAAAGGAAAAAAAAAACCTGGATGACAATTTCTCTCAGTCTATCTTTTAGAAGTAAAATGGAAAAACCAAACGAATAGAAAGTCAACGGTGCAGGAATGAAAAGCTCAGTCGATCGGCCGTTTCACTTTGAACGTCCCCACAGAGCTGGAGGAGCAGACGCGCCGGGCGCTGGAGCTGGAGCAGGAGCGAAAGCGGGCGAAGGAAGAGGCCGAGCGGCTGGACCGGGAGAGGCAGGCGGCCGAGGAGGCCAAGGCGGCGCTGGCTCAGCAGGCCGCCGACCAAATGAAGACCCAGGAGCAACTGGTGGGTTTCTATTTTTGACTCGTTGACTCTCATCTGCTGCGTCCCCCTTTTTGGTTGCTGTTCATCTCTAGCTTTCGTTTTCCCACACGTTGATGCATCATGACACGTTATGTGGAACAACAAGCAAACAACAAGACTCGTTCACTTTTGTTTTCTCAAACTTCTTGTTTTAGGTCAGTGAGAGTCACCCAGATTATTTCTGTGTCCTAACAGAAATAATCTGTTAGAAAAAATATCCTCTATAAAAGAGATATTTATTTATTTATTTATTTTAACCGCTTACAGGCCTAAGTCTTACATTTTAAAAGGCAGTTTACCATGATACTGACCAAATGTATGTACATTTTTGAATGCAACAAAAAAATAGTCTGTAAAAAAACATTCCTGCCAAGTTTTCTAGCATTTAGAAAATAGAAATAATTCAGGTAATTGTAACTAAGAATTGATTTAACTTCACACAGTGAGAAAATGATGTTTTCTTTTCATGCCATGTATATAAATATCTGGTTCAAACTTTATATATATATATCTATATATCTATATATCTATATCTATATCTATATCTATATGCATATAGATATAGATATAGATATAGATATAGATATATATAAAATTTTCCATTTTTTTTAAAGTCAGTTATTGTTATTAAACTGTCCTTGACTTGAGCAGTGACTGATGACTGGTGTCTTTCATGCAGGCTGCCGAGTTAGCAGAGTTCACTGCCAAAATCGCTCTGCTTGAGGAGGCAAAAAGGAAAAAGGAGGAGGAAGCATCAGAGTGGCAACACAAAGTAATGAAACCTGTGGTCTGTTTATGTTTATTGACTCATTAAGTGAGAGGTTGGAAATCTTCCCTTCAGATCCTAGATGGTCTTCTCTCCTTATTTGCAGCCATTTTTTTCCTTCTTTAGCATTTTTTTGTTGTTGTTTTTGTTTATATAAAGAACCTAGAATTATCCAGGGATTATTAAGAACTCCTAAATGGTGCATAAAATTAAAACCCAAGTGTGTCTTTTTATATTTTTCCTTTTGTCTTTCCCCTCCTGCGTTTCCCCCCGCCGCAACCTCCCAGGCCATTTCAGCCCAAGAAGACCTGGAGAAGACGAGGGAGGAGCTGAAGACGGCCATCACGTCTCCGCCGGCGCCCGAGCACGACGAGCACGACGAGCTGAACTCGGAGGCCGAGGCCGAGCTGGTCAGCGACGGCGTCAGCAGCCAGCGCAGCGAAGAGGAGCGCATCACCGAGGCACAGAAGAACGACCGCGTGAAGAAACAGCTGCAGGTACGCGCACACGTTCTTAAAAAGACGAAGAAGAGAATACGCCCTGAAGGTGTGCTGTGCATCAAAAGGCAAAAACACAAAATCATACCAAGTTTTTTTTTTGTCTAGTTTCTAATGCAAGTATATTAGTGCACTTAATTTAAGAAAAATCTAAAAAAACAAAAAAAAAAATGTGGACTTCTGACATCGTGACACGTTTTTCAGCCATATTGTCACATCATAAAGTCAAACGAGAGCAGATTGACTGACAAAGTGGATTTCTAGTTTGATCACAATATTTTGAAGTGCTATCGCGATAACAAGAACCAAGATAATAAAAACCCATTCAAGTTTTCTTTCTACTGTGAAGAAATTGCGCAGAAAATAGTTTTCAATGCGTAAACTCTCATCGTTTCAAAACTGACTCCGTTCACATGTGACTCCTTGCAGGCCATACGATTCCACTTTTCCTGTTTAAAAACGTCCTTTCTCAAGAGTCTTTACGCCCGGAAACTTTGACTCATTCATATGCTGTCTACAGACACGATCTCCCTCCGACCCCATCGATAGAAATTTAGCCCAAAGCTATAAGAAGTGCTGAAAGTCCCACATTTTATTTTCACAGCGGTGACTTCCCTTCCACGCTGACTTGATCTGCAAGTATATTCTGAGCAACTTATAGGAGCTTCTTTCAAGTCGATAATTCCTCAACGTTGATGGAAGAACACCGGTTTCTGTGGCAATTATTTCACTTAAAAATGGGAAAAAATGTCTCATTCCAACTGAAATAACCTGCTGCTGGAACAAGAAGTTTTTAAAAACAATATTAAGGTATTATTTACTTACAACAAGCCTCACATCTTGATGAAAAGTTACTCCTAATTTAGTTCTCGTCTTATTTCTTGAGTCTTGTGACCGAAAACACGACGCTGCTGCCAAGTTTCTCAAAGCTGCTTGTAATTGTGCATTCCTGCATCACCACCCAATATTCATAACTACAACAACCTGATTTTGATTTGTTTCTGCGACATTTCAAATGTTTGCTCAAAATTCGCTTGACACAAACGCAGCAAAATTTTTCAGATTTCTGGGCCGTTAGCACAATCCTACTTTTGTTCCTGTTATCAACCTCCAGTTGTGGCCGTCACTTAATCTGACTGGGAAATCCGCGCTCGCTCACTTCTGCTTTCAAAGTTCCCGTTTGTCCAACCTGCAAATTGTGCTTCTGTTTCGCTTTTCTGCCACTTTACAAAGAACCCAAAGAGATAATGGTCTTAAATCAGCCATGTGGTTAACATCAGGCAGATACACTTTTTTCATTTTTCTTTTAATCGTGTTGTCAAAGATTGATGTGCTTACAAATAAAACGAAACTGACCGTAGCGTCGAAAATGAATGCACATAGAAACTTTTTTTTTTTTTACATTTTTAAAATGTGACTGAATGTGATCACTGAATGGTTTATATCACTGAAATGAAGAAGTCTTTTGTAAATTTAAATGTTTTTCAAGAGCAATATTTTGTTTTTCTTTCACAATAAACGCCGAGTGACAGTTACACAGTTAGCTGAAAAACATGTCATGCATTTTTAATCGTCATTTTTATCATCACAACGGCGCCACAAAACATCATAATAAAATTCTACCAGAGCAGCACGTCTTGGCGGCAGTTTTCGATTTTATCACTAGATGGAAAGAGATTTGGAACGAATTCAAAAGACCGCAGAGTGAGGATATAGAGTGTCGGCTTAGAGTTTATTCTCTTTCTAGTTTGAAAAAATGTGAGTGAGACAAAACATAAAAGTCTGACTTGAAGGATGGAAAATTAAATTTACGCCTTGAACGCGGTGCGCTTCCTTTGACTTAATTTTTAAAAACTTTGCTGATGCAAAAAAAAAAAAAAAAAAACACCACGTCTTCATGCAATAAAAACTTCCACTCTGAAGAGTGTTAGAGCTGTCTGGTCTAATTTGCATTCGCCAGTCGAGTCGCATCTCTAGAAAATGTCAAAGCTTCATTGAATTGGAAGCAAACCCAACACATCTAAACGCGTTACTCGTCTGTGATGCTGTCTGTCTCTCTGTCTCTCTGTCTGTCTGTCTGCTTTTGGTTTATTTCTCTGAGTTTGAAATTGGCCGGTTCATGTCTGTGATGGATTGTGAGACAGTGTGTCCCTCCTTCCCTCCCTCCAGGCTCTGAGCTCAGAGTTGGCGGAGGCCCGGGACGACACCAAGAAGACCCAGAACGACATGCTGCACGCCGAGAACGTCCGGGCGGGCAGAGACAAGTACAAGACGCTGCGCCAGATCCGCCAGGGCAACACCAAGCAGCGCATCGACGAGTTCGAGTCCATGTGAACACAGCGCGACGGTCGGTCTCATTGCCATGTCAACGCCTCACTTTACTCGTTTCAAGGCCCAAAAGCCTGCTCTTGCCGCTCCGGGATCTTTTCTTTTTCCCGTTTTCTTTTTTTGTTTCTTCTCTTTGCTCGTTTCGACCCAGGAGGAAAAGCGGCAGCTGCGTGGCTTTCTCGCGAGTTCAGCCTCATTAAAGCTCTGCCTGCAGGCAGCTGGCCCATTGCACTCCTGTCTGCTGCGAGGGGCTCCGCCCTCAACCTAACAAAGCACTTTTTTTTCTCCTTTTTTTTTTTTATTCAGCTGAGAAAAAAAAAAAAAAAAAAATGTCAATCAGCAGATGTCCTCCTCTTGCACATCGCTGGTTATTTTAACGCTTGCATGTGTCGTAACTTAATTGCAAGACTCCGCCCTGGTAAAACTTGAGACTGGACTGAGAATGGATGTGTTTTTACTAAGTAAACTAAAACAAAAAGAGAAAAAGGCCATTTGTAGCTGTAGCTCGCTGACGACGGTGGTACGCTTTAATTATGTGCTTTTACTTCTTTCGTCTTTAACATAACTTGGATTTCTTTTCTTTGTTTCTTTAATTGCCTTATTTGACCGTTTCTTTTCCGGTTTCAGATTCCAGGTTCTTCGCGGACAGTCGCCTGTCTGCCATTGTTGCGTTAACGCGTTCGGAAAATAAGAGTTTGCCACCCAGATCTGCTCGTTTTTCATTTCTCTACGTCCAAAGAGACTTTTGTTCAAATATGTATTTTTGCCCCATTATAATAAAGAATAACTTTATATTTCCAAATATGCAGCAGGAGTTTAGTCCTCAACAGAAGTTCATGGAGCTGATTTATTTTTTTTTGTCTTTGTTTGTTTGGGGAGAGTGAAAGCACGACCCGGTTCTGGTGCACAGTATTGATGAAAAGTCAAAGAGATAAGCCTGGAGTAGCTGCTTTAAGCCAGTTTGTCTTTTATGTTATCTATTATTAATTTGCATACTGGTCAAATATGACGGATATAGTGCATTGTAATTTTTTTTTTTAATAAAGTGAGAAAATAATTATTGGTTATGTATGATTTTAGATGTTTAATAATGCCAGCCGCAGCAAAGAAATCTTCCGAATCCATTTCTTCAAACTCAAATCATTTTTCTTTTTTTTTTTAAATATAGATTTGGTTAAAATTGTGCTACTTAAAAAAAAAAGCCTAGAAAAATGTTATTAAAAATGGTTTAAAATCTCAGCAATGTGAAAAGTTCGTGAACATATTGAAGTGCCATCAGGTCTTTATTGGTCTCGGTTAAGTCACATGAATTCATGTTCATATCAAATCTCTCATATTAATTATCTCATATGTGGAGTTAAATACTCTATATATTTTTTCAAAGACAAAAGCAAATGCAGCCACTGTGCAAGTGAAATGAACCAACCTTTAGCACTAGAACTTCAGAAAAAGTTGACTTTTCTTTTTTTCTTCTGTTTTTTTAAACCAGTCATTTTTGGGGTTGCTGCAGACATTTTACAATTGCAACATTCGCTAATTTAATATAGTTTTTTCCATTCCTTTTATTTTGTTTTTGTATAATCTGTAAAACCGCCATTTTTATCCAGCGTCATTGATCGTTATTATGACCTACCTGTAAGCACAGAAAAACCCTTTGGAGCCTCAGGATCCAGCATTGGAGCATATTTTAAACTATAGACAGATAGTTGGGAAAAAATTGTTGGTACCCCTCAATGGTCCGTGAAGTGACTTGAAATGGACAAAAGTAATAAAAACATACAAACTTGAAGACATCTGTAATGCTAATTAGAGGATGCGCCTTAGTGGAGCAACTTGTGATGCTTTGCTAACACCTTTGTTCAGTCGGTGACGTGGCCCGTTAGGGGTTCGACTTTGCAGGAGTGTTGGACGATCATGTTTTCAACAGATTCCAGGTCCTACTAATGACATTTTCAAAACCCGTTGATAATCACATCTTCTCAAAAATATTGATTTAGCCGTATGAGTTTAGACCTGCTCTGCCCTGACTTAGCAGTGCTTCAGGTAACCTCGATATGACGAGGGAGAATAAAACGGCTCTGTGAACAACTTACGCCAACTCTTGCAGTAGAGATCATTTCTTTATTTCAAACTACATCGTATAACAATCTGCTCCCAAAAGAACATTTCTTGCACTACCGTGAAGTCGCAAGAGAAAAGGAAGGAGTAAAAATCCTTCTCCAATAAGAGCCTCGGTGCTGCAGGTGGCAAACGTCGGCCACCCCATCTAAAATATTCAGCTCGAAACCCTTTTGTTCAAACACTTTTGTATAAAACAATGACTTTGTTTTAAAAGATTTAAGGATACAATTTGTATCAACAAAGAGAGGTTTCATTCAGCTACTATAAATTATGCCGAGCAGGCATGAGTTCTTCCAGAAAGTTCCTCAAGAATTAAAGTAACCCAACTTCTGGATACATAAACCCGAATAATATTACTTTGAACAATTCCAGTTTTAAGTTACATCATACAATTTTAAGACAAACAAACAGGCCACTCAACGATGGCAACAGAGGAAGCGTATGCAACACTTAGGAGGAGACTGGGAGCCACTGTGTTGTTTTCACACCAGTTCCAGTTGAGCCCAAAAAATTCAAACCCAACGCAGATTTGGATTTACTCCGACCGACGTGTCTGTCTTCTAGTGGACGTGATAATTTGAATGTTTAGGATGAAGTTGAGGAGGCCTTCTCATCTCGAAGACTAAATTCTTCACAGTGATTCATCATTTGTTTTGCTGTAATGCCAACAAAGACAGACGTTTTTAAGACGGGGTATAAATAACTTTGCATGCAATTTCTTAATAGAATGCAAGTAAAAGTAGAAAAATCTTAAAAAGTAGAAAAAATAGACTTGGACTGTTTTTTGTTTTGTTTTTTTTGTTGTTGTTTTTTTAAATAAAAACTTTGTTAATTTTGAGTCAGTACCTGTCGGAGTGATGAATAATTTTGGGCTTAACTGTAGAATCAAGGAAGGTTGACAGGATTAATACAATTAATTAATTAATGACAGTATAATGAATTAAACAGCAGAACATTTAGAAAAATAAAAACAATGTCATCATTATTGTTTTATAAATGGTGTTGTAAGAATATATATATATATATATATATATATATATTCTTATATATATATATATGAAATTATTGTTTCCAATATAATTGTGTAGAGCTCAAACGTATGGTGACCAGTATTCCCTCTTTCATTTCTAAGGTTTAAAGGAAAGATGTCACACAAGTTTGCACAAAAAAAAAAAAATAAAAAATAAAAAATAAATGTACTTGTAGACATCAATACAATTATCCCCCAAAAGTTGGAAATTACAACGGAATCGCTGAAAAAGTTGCAGACTGAAACGCCGTGGTGGAACCTCAGTGGGCCAAGTTTCAACGAACTGAATCTGTTATGAAGAAAATTTGTGTCTAAATGCCTTCAAAACAACAAATATCACTGGAACAGCCTCATGGAAAACGGCTGCAATTTTTTTCTGTTGCTGAGTAAAATGATCCTAAAAGCTTTTCAATCGTTTTCACTTTGTTTCTTTTGAGCTCGGCTTTTCTACTTCATCTCTGGAAGTCGAAGTAGCCTGAGTCTGTTGTGTGGTTTTTGCCCTGGAGGTCAGATTGAAGTAATCATAAAACCTGGTGAGCCAAATGATTTTCATGTCATGATATGCAAAACCAAACCACTGCGACTGTTGGCTTCCATTGTCTGGAAGCTGCTTGTCTGGTCAAATCATCTGCAGGTTTTCTTCACACAGTCGATACTGAAAGTTGTCAGATGGTTAGAAGCTATTCCACCTCTCTGGTAGATTAAACAGACAGTCCTTGTGTTTTCGTTGAGTAAAAGGCAATAAATTAACATATCTTAAATAACAATAATAATAAAAAAAATCTTGATCCAGTGTGAACATTTTGGCCTACTCTTTGAAACGGTTCATTCTTCTGCTGTGAAGAAAAGAGGGAGGATGTTTTGTGGTTTTAGGAAAACAAAATCTGTGCTAAGACGTGATGAAGTAGGAAGTGAGTCGACAGGGGAGTCGGAGCAGAGGAAATGGCTTTTTCTCAGTGGTGAGAAAAACAGCTTGGGGTTTTCAAGTGGAGTTTTTGCTATCTTTTGTGGGTGCCATTACAGTTTCACTTCCCTGCGGGGGGAAATCCACAACATCTCACAACAACCGATGTGGCACCTGTCGGCGCAGGCTGACGAGCTGCATCGGCTGAAGCTGAAAGACGATTTTTTGCATTGGAACTGTGTTTCCAAAGCAAACAAGAAAGATAAGAGAAATAAATATATTATTTTGCGCAGGCTGTGTTGACGGCTCAAGAGAGACGTGATGTGATTGCCCCTATAGAAAAAGCTAAGACAAAAATAAGACACACAATAACAGAAAGTGCCAAAAACTGAATTTCAAAAATATATAAATAAAACAAATAAATACGAAGAAATATCCCCATTCAAAGGTCCCCATAAGCTGCCCATCATGAACTATTATAAAAACCGTTTTAATCCCAAACGTTTCCCGTTTTAAGTGCTGAAATAAAAGACGCATTTATTCAAAGATATGGTCGTTTTAGGACTTCTATTTGCAAAGATACCATTAGATGAACAGCTTCCCCAAAGCTATTGCAGCCTTTCATTGCTGACTTGATTTTAAGAAACAAACCTGAACAGTTTTAAGAAACATGCTGCAATTTCTCCATCAAAATTGAGGCTGCAAGCTCTTGAGCATCCGTCATGTGAGGGTTTTTGGCCATCACCTTCCTCACCAAATCTGGTGGGAAGATGGCGCATAAGTTGACGAAAACCCTCTCCCTTAGGTCCTGGTACTGACCCGAGGAAAGATGCCCTGAGTAGTGGCACTCGTTCTGCAGGTGGCTCCTGTGAGTGGCGATGGACCTGAGGGACTGCTGTGGGGCCGGTGGGACGCTTGAAGCTGATGGACCGTGGGGGGACGATGGGAGTTGCTGACCCCAGGGGGTGTGCCAACCTTTACCGTGAAGTGGGGGAAAGCTTTTATAGGAGAACAGATCATAGCAGGGCCTGGTTGATGCCTCGTGGTGGGAATCCCAGTGCGTCTTATGCTGAGGGTGTTGGGTTGACCCTGAGTAGTTTCTTCTACAATTAACTGGTGATCCTTTGTACATTGTGGGGTCCTGGAGGTCACCTTCCCACGAAGTCAACGTGTTTGGACTGAAGGGCGAGTTCTGGGAATCAGGACGAGCAGCAGATGTTTGAGGTAGATGAGGTGGTTGTTCCCCCGGATAGTTGCCTAACAGTAGATGCTGATGCTGTGGTACGATGTTTGCCGAAGGGGTCTTGCGATGGTGTGGAGATGCGTGAGAGCTAACTGAACAAGGAAGTTCCTCAGAGACAGACCCCTGAGCTCTCTGTGGTCTTTGAGTAACAGAGTAGCCATAAGGGGAATGCTGGCCCATCCCCGGGGAAACCCGGCTTGCCACATAACCATACGAGCCACTATAGTGATGATGGTAGTGAGGAAGGTGATGTTGGCACTCGGGGCTGTTGTCTGACATAGAGTCGGGGGAAAAAGAATCTGAGCTAATGCTGCCATCGATGCTGCATTCGGATGGCAGAGAACCTGCTTGCAGATCAGCAGTTAAGAGACTTTCTGTGGTCTGTGGCACCACAAGACAGAGGCTTGAATAGGCCTTTACCAGAGACCTGCAGCCCACCTCCGGAGAATCACATCTGTTGTAACTTTCTACTAAACCCAAACTGCAGGCTCCACTGCTCTCCTTGAGTTGCGCACAGCTGTCCAGATGTCCTAATGAGAAAGTCAACCCTGATGAAGTATGTCCCCTGTTGACGTGGCTTCCCTTGTACGCTTCTGGTTTGGAATAACTTTGGAGTCTGTCCTCAGCGAGGTCAGAGGGCGCACTCCGAGGACTCTGGTTTGGTAGTTTACTGCCCTGTCCCGGTTCGGCTTCAGGCGTCTCTTCTGGTTGACTGCTACTTTGGCTCTTCACCATCTTTGTATGTCCCAGCAGGCCTCTGGAAGATACAGACGAAATCCTGGCACTGGCACGGAGCTCATCGGCCACCGAGCGCTGGGGCTGACTGCCTCTTTCTGGGTGGTAAAATTTACACTTGTGGCCATATGTGCATTTCTTCCCTGGGGAACAAAGAATAGATATATTTTCCTCATTAGTTTACTAGAATCTGAAAAGTATCAGTGCTTCTTGTTAACATGCATCAAAAGTATTTGTTGTTGCTGCAGCTCTTGTAATGTTACGGCCACGTTTCTGACTGGCCACGTTTCTGACTGGCCATTTTAATCCCTTCTTTTTGATCAATAAGGGAAAATCACTTCCTATTTTTGTTTTGACCCAGTAAGTGTGGACTTTCTTCACGGCTCCCTTCCTAGCGTATCTGGAATGCTAGGAATCTTCTTGCATCATTCCCCTGATTGATACCTTTGAACAATAAAATTCTTTTTACCCTTTGTAACCTCTCTCCACACTCTGCGTTAATCACCAGCATACAAAGGCGCAAATAAAAGGCCTGAATGTCGGCGTCTAATCAACAAAGTATTAGTTTAAAGCCGTCCACCTTCGAGACTTTAGGTTATTGCATTCTTCTATTTTTCAACATTTCCCCTTGCATAATTTAGCTTTTTATTTGGTCATTTTTTTAAAACAGTTTGTGGTATTTTAACATACCATCTATGAAAGTCACGGCTGTTTGCTTTGATTGCAAGAGAAATGCTACAAGACCTGGCAACTTTTTTGGGGGGTTGTTGACTTTCTCAGTTCAATTCTAGAAGTGGACCAAACATCTGACCAACAGTCTGATGACAAAAATAACAAACAAACAAAACAAAATATGAAATCCACATATATGTATATACAATACCATAAGGACAGGGCTGCTTCCTGGGTTCAGGGGCAATAGGCCTTTTCCTCAGGAAGTTTTCCAGGCTTGGTCCATGGCGTCCAAGAGGATCATCTGGAGGCATGAATCTAGTTGCACAATTCATGAAATTAGATTGAAGTTAAAATAGTTCAAACACCTTTTTTGTTTTGCAATCAAAAGAATCAAAATCTCATTATCCAAAAGTTGAGTGCACTCTGTTGTGAACAAGTTCCTCTTGCCATCCCGTCAGTTTAATAGCCCTCACTATTCCTGCTGACATGGAAACTTTATCCAAGGAACGTCCCACATGTTGTTTTTGTTGGTTTCACTGACAGGATTTGCCAATAGATGCTTACTTGTCATTGACAAAGGAGTACATCAGCAGGCGCTCATCAATGAACTTCTTCCACTCTGGCTTCTCGTTGGCCAGGTCTCTGTAGTTGTCATTGGACACGATTATGCCATCGGATTCGTATGCCAGTTTGATGATGAATCTGTCATCATAGCAAACCACACGTCGCCCCTGCACACGCCGAGATGGAGTGAAAACCAGTATCTTGTCTTTCTCTAGTCGCCTCAGGATCTCCTGATCTACAAAAAGAGAACGGAGGACAAAGTGGTAGAGGAAGACGTTGGTGAGCACTTGCCTTTGTCTCATGGAGGGTGAAGTTTCCCTCCAGCAGTGAAGGCACATGCACTGTGCCTTCAAAGCGGGGGTTGTCGTTACCGGTGATGAGAGCATCAGGTCGCGACTGCTCCTTTCTCCAGGCGGGGACAAAGACCGTGATGTCACGGTGACCTCGATCCAAGAACCAATCAACAGCCAGCTGGATCCCTTGGCACGAGAACACTTCCTTATTTCCATGACTGCATTGGCAGAAAGAGATAAAAGGTTTATTTAGTTGTTGTCACTCTACAGTTTGACAGTTCAGCTGACTTTCAGCCATGTCTGCGTATAATAAACTATTAAACTGGAAGATTACATTTTACCATGACAGAAGGTCTGAAAAGACTGAACTTCAGTCTTTTCAGTTTAGCATAACTAGCAATCAGTCACTGACATTTTACCTCTCCCACAATGCAGTTGTGATTAACACAGGAACAGTGCCTCAGGAGTGAATTGAAAATTGGTTGTTTCTCCACTGCAATTGGCTGTGTATGAAACTATTGAAACTGAAACATCAGCCATCTGGAGTCTAAACACCAGGAAATTCCCTGAACCTATTGTCCTGAAAGAAAAACATTAAACACATACAGACAATAAGTGGTTGATTAGTCCTATGGTAAATTTTGCTTCATCCATCACTTCAACTAGCTTACACGGCATAGGGAAATTTTGGCAAAAAACACATCAAAAACGGTTATTGTAAAAAAGAATCATGGAAACTGAATGTGCATCGGAATCTTAAAGAATGTTCCCGTTGTATGAAGGAACGCTGACCTCCCACCACTTGCACGCAAAAATGTTTTCTGCTTGCTTTTCAGTAAGACTGATATAATTTGCCAAGGTTGAAAATTGACTATCCAGGTTGTCTTAAAGGTGTGACTGATGTTTCTGTTGTCAAAGTCAGTCTCCTGTTGAAAACTCAGCATGCATCATCAAGAGGAGAATAAGATGACAAGAATCTCAAGTCTTGCATTCATGTCCCAAAAGACCAACCAGAGCTGTTTGGTTTGCTTTAAACATTCCAGATTTTGTTTCCTGATATGTTTATCAGGTGTGAAAGCAAATCTGAACTCAAACAAACTCCAGTACATCTGGAAAAATGAGTCTTCCTTAGTTCACTAGCAACTGTATTATCAAGCAAACTAAAGACAGAAAGAAATACAATACATATACAAATGCATTATTTCTGAATATATCTCTGATGTCAAAGCTTGAAATCCTTCTAACGCCATGGCTCGGTGTCTCTGTGACCCCAGCAGGACGCCATGCGCTCTCCCTCTCTGCTCTATTTTCTGCAGGATTCCTCTCATGCATGCAGAACAACTTGCTGCTTCACCTGTTGCTCATCCTGACAGCACTGCTGACAAACGGCTGTTCAACTCTGTGATCTTGTTTGGTCCACTTTCAGAGCTGAGAAAATCAACAACCCTAAAAAAACTGTCAGGTTTTCTTCCAATCAAAGCAAATATATAAACAGTCATAAAACAAGAAGAGGAAAATACCTGGTTTTACATTTTTGAGCACATTTTAGCTCAGTGTGTCTTGGAGGACGCATGTTTTTGGAAATGCTAGCAGCCATCTTGGAAGACATTGACTTAAGCTATGAATCTTTACAGACTAGAAAATACAAAAAGATACTCCTGCTGCAATCAGTGTTATGCTAAAGATCTAGAAGATTTTTTGTATCATTTTTATTTTCTTGCCTTTGTGGGGATAATTTGGTGGAACCTCTGCCTTATGCTGTTTGGTTTTACTTCTCTTGTCAATGTTTTTCTGCCAAGTTTCTAGAGTGGACAGCATTCAAGAAAAATCTAATGCTGCTTGACGCAACATCGGCGCCGTTAATTTTCCTTGCTCCTGATTGGCTAAGCCTCCAACAACAGAGAGTCGTGTAGATGTTAGCTTCTGTGGTCGTCCACTGTGCATATTAATGCATATTAAAGTAGATTCAGTGTTTAAAATAGCCTGCTAGAAGCGCTACACCTTTTGGTAAAAGATTTCGGATCAGAAAATATATCCAAATATGTAGATTTAAGATCACATCACAACCCTAAAAAAATGTCAAAAGTGTTTGCCAATGTCAAAATTCAGTAGGTTCTCCTATTATGAAAAAACCTGATCATCGCCTTTTTGAAATGAATCTGTTCTGCTGTCCTCTGTTTGCGGAGAAAGAAGAGCTTTGCTCCTCACCTCATGGCTACGTTGCTGCCGTCTACGACGACGGGCCGAAAATTGTCTTTGTCTTCCAGCAGGGGCGAAGGGGACGGCAGCCGGCAGGACTCCAGGGACGAGCTGGAGGCCAAAGAAGACAAAGAGGAGGAAGGAGACTGGGACACAGCTGGACCTTTCTGCTGCTCCATCTCCGTCTTTGTCCCCAGCTTGACCAGCTCTCCCAGCATGTCGTTGATAAGTGCGTCTGGGCCCAGCTTCCTCAGGACCAGCAGCACCAGATCCTCAGCGTAGCCCAGCTTCAGAGCGAACTCGACCTTGGCGCGGCAGTCCGAAGCGAGGCCCGCAGGCGCTAGCTCTTTCGACCGCGTTAGATCTCCTGTGGACAGGTGTGGCGCCAGGTCCAGCCTGACCTGCTTCCACTGCAGAGAGGCGCTCCGAGGTAAGCCCAGCTGATCTCGGTGGGAGATGTCGAGTCCGGAGTCGGAGCCAACCTGATGCTGCTCTTCCTCATTGTCGGAAATGGCGCTCTCCTCTGAAAAATTGCTGCTGCTGCTGCTGCTGTAACTCAGATTTGTGCTGAGGCTGTTTGTGCTCCCGCCGATGCTGTAGCCGCTCCGGGTTTGGGCGCCGCCTCGGACCTGCAAGACGTCAGAGGCCTTCAGTGTGTTTGTTGGCGTCTGCTTCTCAGCACCATCCACATGGAGATAGTCCAGATCCAGCCCCAGGCTGAGCATGTGGCCAGTTCCATCCTCCAGATGGTCCTTCAGGCCCATGAAGCCTCTTCATACATCCAGCTCCTCTTCCTCTGTGAGCTCCCAGCCACCGGATCGAGTCCACACCAGTGTCTGGTATCTAGCTGCTCACAGTCAGGCCCTGCAGGGGAAGCAAGGAGGAACAAAACAAATTGTCAGTTAGTTTTAAAGAAAATGCAGGAATGTGTGACACTATCTTGCAAAAGCAAACTGTGCATGTTTAAACTGCAATGAAAAGGAGGGCAAACATTCCAGGTGATCATTTACTGGCTGTTAAATCTTCTTTATCATTGTCAAATTTGTACTGATGAGCTCTGCTACCAAAGCAAACAGATTAGCACAAAATGTAATCTGCCGGTCATAACAAGAAGTCAGCGTAAACTCAGACGGCGTATAAAACTAACATGGCAACGGAAACTTAATCTGAAGTCAAATCAGCGCAGGGAGCATGAGACGTTCTTCAAGAAGGATTTGTTTGATCCCTTTGGGTTCCTGAAGACCTGTGTCACAAACACAGACAGGTTAGTAATTATGATAATAAACCAGTCTGAACCTGTAGATGTAATTTTCTAACTATTTTTTTCAGGCATCATTGGGAACGATTAAGTAGAAAACTATGAAGTCACATAGCGAAATTAAAAGTAACGATACCAAACTCCTCCACTGTAAGGATTAGAAAAAAAGAAAAAACATGAAAATTTATCTTCCACCTCCAAATTATTCAAATAGTTTCTCTGAAAGCAAAAAACAAAAACAACTTTAAGTCACAGCTTGTTCTCGTTTTCATAAAGGACATGAAGTAATGTTCTGTGTCGACAAGTGAAACCACCAGACAGAAAGATCGACCTTTGAACTAAAGTCAAATGTGTGTCAGTGATGCAAGTAATTAAAAAAAAAAAAAAAAAGCCCACGGCAAATTTGGCTCAAGCATTTGTTTCTTTGATGTGTCAAAGCCCAGGCTCAAGTTTTCATCTTTAACTCAATAAACTGAGCACACCTTCGTCGCTTCACATTTCAATTCTTAAATCTGAAATGTATCCAGACCACAGAGCAGCCGAAGGGTTGAGCTGCATCTGACTGAAATCAAAACCGCAACTCGTAGGTTTGTTATAAGGCCCAAAACTTCAGAAGAACGTCTCTTTAATCTGTGACTGCAGACCAACTGCTTTATGCTTGGACAGGCTGTGCGCTCAGAGTCGGTTGTCCTGATGCCCTGTGGTTATTTGGGCCACTTGATATCCAGCGTTTCTCCACATCCTGCTCTGGTTGTCCCTCATCGACTGTTTTCTTCTTTTCAAACAATTCTCTGTCAACCCAAAAGGTGGCTTTGCATAAAACTCCAGACTGTTGTCCGTCGCATGTTGGATTTCACTAAAAATCCCCCGATTCCCCCGTTTGTCTCCAACACGTCACGATAATTGTGATTTTGGTTTCTTAATAAGCAACAACATATGTAAATGTTAGTTTGAGCAACTTCCATCTTGATATTGTAGTTTATTTCACTGCGTTCCTCCAACGTGGGACACAGGCAATGACAAAGTAGCAGAAAAGAAGAAGTTGACATAAATAAAAGATTTTTCTGAGTTATGATTTGATAAGTTAGTGAAGAAATGCAAGGACTCCAAGAGTTATCCTGATAGTAAGACAAGAGGATGTTTTATGAACTGCTTTTTGAGCCAACCGCTTTGTTGAACTACTTTGTAGCACTCTGGGGAAAAAAGTAGCACAGTGTTTTGTTCGCATGTGTCCAGACCACATATTTAAAAAAAAAATCCTTAAGGATTTAAATAATGGCTCTTTCTGTTACTATAATTCCCTGGATTTGGGTCAGCCTTTTATTCGCTCCACGCTTAACAAACCTGCGTCTGTTGGTCGTGATTCAGTCACAAAGAAGCTGACGGTTGCAGACGAGTCATTCGATAACTGCGCCTATTTTGACTGTGGCCCCCTTTTTTTTTCTTCTTTCTGTCGCTTTTTATACCAACAAAAAGCCTGTTTGCTGCGTAGGTTTTTGCTGCTGTTTGGAAATACCCTTGAGTTTATAGGGTACTTCCGAACCATCGCAGTGGTTTGTCTTAAAATTTCTCTGATTGTATCAGACGCTCGCGGATGTGCTCGAGACTGAAGAGACGAGAGGTGGCTGACAAAGCAAAATAAATAAAAAAAATTAAAGTAGGACTGATAAACGACTTGAAAATACCGCAAGAAGTGAAAATTTAGACTGCAAATTGCATTTTAGTCATTTTGCTCAAGGTTGAGAAAACAAATCTGGTGGTATTCACAGGCAATAAATCAGTTTTCCTCCCGAGGAGGTTCAGCCGTACCTGACCTGCTTTTCAGAACGTGGAGCAGCTCGAGTTCATTTTCAGAAAACTACCACACTTCCTCTGAAGCTTCGACGGTGAATTGTGAAGGAGCAGAAAGGAGCTGAGCAAGTAGCTATGCAAGCTAATACGAGAGTTTGCACCATTTTTATTTATTCTGAAATAACACATAATCTTACGCCACTATGTATTTCTTTCTACGGGTTTCGATTCATTGACCAGTGTCAAAAAATAGTTTATATCTGCAACATATTGGTTATGGGAGTCGAAGACCCATGTGGGAATTTTGACTTCAGGTGATATTCCTGTTGTATTTCTAACTATGAAGTAACAAATTTTTACAACCAAATATAAATAAAATGCACCATAATAAAACTATGTCTTTTATCAAAGCAATAATTATTTTATTTTTCACAATTTCAGTTTCACAGATTATATTTGAAACTAGTTTCTTGAGAAAAAGCTTGAGAAGTTTCAAGAAACGGATTATAAACCTGCAACTTTTTTATTAACCACCATGTTATACGTCAAACGGCCATCTTGGAATTTGAACTCGGGGCTCCTTGAAGATCTCCAGGTTTTCAAATCTGACTCTATAAATTATTCTTTTTGGTTTTCCGACTGAGACCGTGGGAATTCTTGCATCAAAGTGCGAACTGAATGCGCCACGCTTTCAAACTGAACTTGGTCAAATCTCTGGCTTTGTCAATACAAAGCCATGTTTGCACAAAGTAGTTCCTGAAAGACATACCATCAGTTTTACTAAGTTTATCATCAGTACAAAACCTGACATGCAGGGTCATATTTACAAATATGAAATGTTTCCATTTTTGAATGAGAGCGTTTGCTGCCATTTTCTGTGTTTTTCCTGGTTCTGTAGTTGATCAGACAGACACTGATCAGCCTCAGCGAACGCAGCTTCTGGTTGGAAGTTGTGTGGTTAAGCACTCGGCAACAAACCCGACAGCAGTGAAGAGTCTCAGTTTAAAGAAAAAAAAAGAGAAAATCAAAACTATCTCTTTTTTGCTTTTTGCCATGAGTCATATAAACACATATATATCACATTTTGTCTGCCCGCCAACCGATACGAGCCAGTTCAAAAGATCAGAAAGCGTGCCTGTGGTTCCATTTGAGCCCTAATGAGTAATACCTAAAATTGCAGACTAAGGCACCGGAAAGCAGGGGCCTCCTCGTGTCTCGACCCCGACGTCTAATCTGCCGTGGCGCTGTTTGTCATCCTGAATGCCACAAGAGAGCCGGAATAATTTAGACCGCCGACAACAAAAGGAGTACAAAGGGAAGGAGCGAGAGTGAGCCTGTGTGTGTTGGGTGGGGCGGGGGGGAGAAGTGTGTCTGGCTTGCTGTCCTTTAACAATGCAGCTGCCACCCAATCTGTCCCCCTGTGACGGCACTATTGTTCTCTCGGGCCGGAGCAGCATGCACAGACGGAGGTGGCGGTGGGGGGAGGCGGGCTTTAAACCTGATCACCCCCAACCACCCTCCACCCAAAAAAAAAAAGAAAAAACACACACACACAAACACAAATACTTGCAAAACACAGCTGGTGATGCATCAGCTGCAGATAAGATCTTTGAGGAGTCAGCAAAAATGAAAGCTGAGAAAAAGACGAAAAAACTGCTGTGACTGTGAACGTGTTGACTAACACAACCAAGACAACAAACGACTCTTATGGCTCCTAAATTTAGAAATTCTGGAAATTAATAATTATTTTATTTTTACATTAAATTTTGTACATATATGTAAAGACAACGTTTTGATTCACATGTTGCTAAAGCTCCAAAAGAGCAGGCTTTAGTGAACGCCTGTTGTTCACTAAATGGACTATTATTTAGATATAGGAAATTTGATGGTATAATTTTGTCTTGAACAAAATTGGACTCTCAAATTAGTAACTTTCCTTATTTAATCTGGTTCTCATTTTCATAACAGACCTAAAATGTCAACCTTTCTGTGCTGAGCTGTCAACGTCTGACAAATAAAAAATCTAGCAGAACTGTGTTGTGTTGCATTATATTAATGGATTTGAGTCAAAATTACTGCATGTTTTTATTAGTTGAGCAGAATGAACTTCTGGAACCTTCAAAGATTCTGATTTAAAAAATCCTTGCTCAACATCATAATCAAGAACATTTATGTTATGATGATGATACCTGATAATCGCTTTTCTTATTAAGGAATTTAATTGTTTTTTTAATATGTATTTATTTCTTATTGTTCATCTTTTGTTTGTTTTAACCTTGATTACTTGAAGCAGTGGAATGCAGTCACACTAACTAGCTAATTATTAAGCTAATTATTATTAGCATGTTAATTCATGTCCCCAATAGGACATGAATGAAGATCTGAAATAAAACATTACAACACAAACATCATATCATCACCTTCCTAAAATAATAGCCTATTTTTATTTAACCAAAAGAAGTGGTAATTTATTTATTTGACCAAAATCACTTCTAGGCCTTTACTTTAGGAAAGTGACAATACAGAAAACGTAGCTTTTCTGATCAAATTCTCTTAAGTTTCTCCACAGTGAGCAGATGCAGCAGCCTCCACCCTGCCTGCGCTGCCGGTGCCCTGCATGCTGCTCTGTGTCTGCGCTGGTCCGGGGTTAGGCCTCCCCAGGGGGGTTTGTGGGGTGGATGAGCTCCCCTGAGATCAGACCCTGACCGCTCCCTCAGGGCCCAGCGCCGCCCGGCTGCCATTTGCCGGCTAAGCCCGGCCGTGAGCCGGTCCGTCACGTCAGCGACCGGCTGGATGGAGGGACCAGGGGGGCAAGAGAGAGGGGGTATACGGGCTGGAGCTGGGGGAACAGATGCCTACTGAAGCCACAAGGGACCTCCCTAAAAGCATCCTCCTCCTTCTTCTTTTCTACCCACCTTTGCTTCTTTCCCGCAACTGGTGGTGCGCAGATTCATCTTCCATGATAAATATCACCACTGTCTGTCTGTTCTGTTGCCTCTGAGCGGGGTGGGTGTGTGGGGAGGGGTTGGGGTAAATCCTGAAGTTTTGCTGACTGAGATTGCCTCTACACTTCTAACTCAAACCAGAATCACAGATGCTGCATAAAATTTGGACGTTTAGTTTTCCTTGCTTAAAATAAGTTTTACAAAATGTGTGTGTGATATTGTCACCTTCCTAATGGGACATCCTCAAAAGTGAACCCCACATCTGATTAAGGTAAAAATTAAAAAATCCCATAAGTAATCAGATTAGCCTAAAAAACACTTTTGGCAACATTTTTTCTTTCTCTAAACATTCTAAATCATTTGATTTAAGAGGCAAAAAAATAATGACTTGACTTTTTAGGAAGGTGACAATATTTAACAAAATTTATTATGAGTGACAACAACATTAAATTACCTTAAAGTAGAATGTGACAGTAGAGAAAAAACTCATTTCAGGTTTAGAGCAGAAACTGATTTTCTCCCACATAAAGTCCTGTGAAAACCGTGCAACTGCAGTAAAACTATCAAAAAGAAATAAAATACACAGCTAAATACAACTCTTACCAATTTTTATGTACTTTAATTGTACAAAGTCTAGTTTAGACTCCCACAAATAAGTTTTTATTTAAATGTTAAGTTCAGCAAACTGTGTGTCTCTCAACAATTTCAAGGTCTATTGAATAATAGAAAATAGGGTGCAACACAACAGCGTGTTGCAATACATAGACACACATTTGTGACACGGAGTGGAAGGCATTGGTAATATAGGGAGGTTTCAGTTTGTGTGCATTGATTAAAATGCTGCAACCTGCAACAAATCATGCAAAAAACGTGCATAAAGTCAAGCCAAAAGAAAATCGGAGAAACAAACTTACCACTAAGATCCAAAACCAAACTGGAGAAAAGTTCTGTCACGAAACGCAACCTTTGGTCAATTCAGGAGCAAGGCTGACAGTCTAAAGAAGGGGACTTCCCAGTATTGATAGTGGCGAAATAAGCCCAGTATGCAAAGTTATTGGCAATTTCCTTCTTTTTTTTTTTTAAAAGAGAAAAGTGCAATGGGATCCACCTGAGAAAATGAAGCTGAGATCAACCTGTTTCATTCTCCTTTTTTTGATCAGGAAACTCAGTGCAAAATGTCCTGAAGTGGCAGGTTCATCAATGTGACTGACAACAGATGGAGTGTAACTCATCTACCGTCCCCTCCCTGCACTGAGGCTGCTCCGTCTCCCCAAACCACGACAGCTTATCTGACAACTAGCTAACATCTCTCACTCCAAGACTTGAGCAAAGCTTCCTCTCAACACTCTCCAAACATCCCCCGTCCATCTACCAATAAAAAGAGACCACTAAGATATGGTAAAATAGCTCCACCCCTTTTCGGCTCTCTCCTTTTTTAACCTCACACACACACACACAGACACACACACCATGTCTTTCTATCATCACAGGGACTTTGCATTGACTACCATTCATCTCTACAGCCCATTATATTAAACCAAACCATTACCAGTACAGGCCTAACCCTAAAACTCAATTGAAACCTTAGTCCTAAACCTAACCCTTAACCCAAAAACTGCACTTCTTGTTGTATTTCCAAAACATACAATGTAGTATGTTTTTGGAAAAATGGGTCTTACATGGTGAAAAATGCTAAAACACACACACACACACACACACACACACACACACACACACACACACACACACACACACACACACACACACACACACACACACACCGCCGGCTGAACCCATGAATGGACTAGAGGGGGTGAGTTGACAATGCTGGGGAGGGGGTGAAATGGAGAGCCCTCAGCGGGCAGCTGCACAGAGATGCACCTTATTTAGAGGCATCAAAGACGCGTGTACACAGCAGAAAGCATGAGTTGAAAAACAAAATACTGAGGACCCAGCTCAGAGCTCTGTGGAACACCTGGTCCAGTGAGGACGGCTGCTGCCTTCAACTCCTTTGTCTGTGGGACGGGGTCGACTCGGATAATGACGCAAATTATACTAAATGTGGTGTTTGATTCCAGATTAGATGCTAGGATGTGAGTCTGCGTCCAATGGAAGAAAATGGAAAAAGTATTGAAAGGGAAAAAGTTATTTATGCATAAAATGTGTACAGCTTGCTAAAGAAAAAGAAAATATGCTATCAATTTTAGAAAAGAAATAGTCAGATTGGACTAAAGCGTCAACCATATTTTCATTGTCTATGTTCCCAATACATCAATGCTCCTCGAACATTGATTTTTTTTGCTTTGGTTGCAGTATTCAGCTTCACCACTAGATGTCAGGCTATTCTCCACATTGCACCTTTAATCTGTCAAGTTAAACCAGTTTTGATGTCTGACTATCTTTGCTCTCAGTTTTTGACATACAGGTTACATGTCAACATTGGAAGAAAATTAACACTGAAAATGTTTTTACAAATTAACTAAGAAGACAATTTTTATGAAATATACTTTTAAAAATAATTGTATGATAACAATTTTTTCCCCGTCATTTTAGCAAGCACAGCGAGCCTAAAAAAGAAATAACTTTAATTTAATGTCAAAGTTATTCTATTTCACATTGTATGTTGGTTCCAGATGACCATTTATTTCTGCATCATCGGTCTCATGTAATATTGAATTTAAGATGTCATTTTTGTCTTCTTAAAGCTGCAGTATGTAATAAACCTTTTTATGTATTTGATAAACTGACACATTGTGAGCAGCTTGTACATGATGTATCGGACAACGCTATGACCCGCCTCTAGTTTCCAGTTTGCACTGGGAGAAGGAAGAGGAGCTCAATTATTAGTATTTTTTATGATTATCTGTCTCAAATCACACTGTCACAACATGACTAGTGTAACAAATATCTAAAAAAAAAAAAAAGACATGCCTCGGGGTGAAGTGCTTACAGACATGCCCAGTTAAGTCAATAATACGTTCTATAGAAAACAGTTTTTACTACATCAACAGTAATCAGGTTTAACCTTAAACTCAACATATTTCTTTCATTGCTTCCCAGTTATTTTACTCCTTTCCCTTCGATCTGCTCCACCTCTTCCATTTGAACAAAATGGTCGCACCAACACCACCTACAAGCTGCTCAGCATTTTTCACTTCCCCGTTGACGTTTTCCTCACTTGCCAGTCTGTTATTGTCTCTGCGTTCTGAAACTGTATTGTTGTGGGGCAACTTTCAGCTCTGCCAAGTGTTTCCTGCCTGGGAAGCCCGGGTTATGCAAATCAGTCACATGTAGGGCCAGGTTACAGGTTATTATTACTGTTTTCTTTTTCTTTGTGGCGGAGCACTCAAAAGTTTTCACGGTAAATGCCAGAAGGTTTACTATGCAAATCTGTTTACTATGCAAATCTGTTAACTGCATCAAGTGGCTCGACCTGCTTCTGCCTTAAACACAGCTGCAGCACGGCGATGAGCTGGGTATAACTGACAAGAGAATAAGGTGCAAATTTACAAATGTTTGTTAAATTTACACATTTATTTATGGACACAATATTTAGGCTTTCATTAAGTTTGTTTGCTTGGTATTCAAATGAACGCTGCAGAAATGCTTCACTCTCTGTCACAAACAACCAATCAGAGCTCGGAGGAGGGCCATAGCCGTGTCAGTGATGCTGGTGTGTGCGCTGCTAAATGTGCTAACAGCAACGAAACAACTTACCGTTACACAACAGCTGTTTATTCGTCGGTGGCTATGCTACCTAGGCTGAGCTGAACCAGCTGTAACTTAGCAGAGAAAGGGGGAGCTTGTGTACACGAGGATGATTGACAGCGCTAAGACCCTCGTCCTAGCTCTGATTGGTTGCTTCTGATGGACGTAAATTATCTGTCTTATAATCTCACAACATAGTTAGTTTTAAGAAATATGTAAAAACTAAACTAAAAAAAAAAAAGAAATTAAAGTTACTTTAGTTACTAAAGTTGCTTTAATAAAATTTAACTCAGTAGAACTTCTTTACTTTCCAGGTCACGGTGGTTGAATATTTTTTTGTTTGTTTTGGTCCAGAGAATTTGTTTCTCGAAAGAAAAGTCCAGCAACTCTCTGGCACGCTCGCTTGCATTTCTTTCAATGATTTCAAGCCACATCAATGGCTCAATGGAAACACCTGAGGTGTTCTGAAACCAGCGAGTGGAGTCAGGTGCACACATAAAACTGAAAGAGAAAATCAACACCAAACCAAAACGTTTCTCTAAATCCACGTCTTTCTCACATCATTTCCCAATCAGGGTAATTTCCTGCGGAGCCTCGCGTCCACCACCATCTCCACCCCCAGCTCTTCTCTGACTCGGACTCCCTAATTGGGGCTCAGCTGACAGGTTTTCCCCTTGGGGAGCCGGAGCCATGTGGACCATCTGCTTGTAGTCGCAGGATGAACAGGTGTCCCGCTCTCAGCCGCCTGCCTGCACCTTACCAGGCCAGCGCGGAGCTAGCTGCTGTTTACGCTGGATAAATAAAAGCAGCTTCCCCTTGACCTGCACAAAGTCTGTCCTTCCAACATGGCGATGAGGCAGATGGGGGAAAAAAATACCTGGTATTGTTTTTCTGCGTCACCTCAACTCCAAATTTGTTTGTCTATGTCTGCGCCAAAGAGATTTGAAAAATATTTCGCCTATTTATATATGAAACCTTTAGACTGTGTAATGACGTCGAACATTATGTAGGCAATTCAAGTTTTAACCTTTACTAAATTCAATAGTTCTGAATGGAAATGTTTTCTAACAGGTGAAGTTGAACAAAATGTCAATCCCAACTTCTTTACACTTACTTCAGCATAGTGAGTTCTCGCTAACAAATTTTCTAGCCCGCTGGCTGGCCGTCTCTTTGCGTTTTCCCTCCCGGCCACACAAAGCCTACGTCTTTAAGATTTATACCGATGTTGTCTTGTGAGGAAGAACTTTGATCTTCCTCTCACCGACAAATTGGATTTACAGTCCCAGAACTGATGCGACATCCCAGCCGATGTTTACATACATCACAGCTACAACCACAAACTTTAATATATTGCATTGGGGTTGTACGTGTTGGGCCAACACAAAGTAGAGCATAACTCTGAAATGGAAGGAAAAGCAACAAATTGTTGAGCCCCTCTGTCTTTTGCTGCAGTGTCTCCATTAGCATCTGTAGATCTCAATTTTGTGGTTCGACACAGATTCCCAAAGAGATGCAGGGCTGGACTTTGACTGGGCCATTTTTAGATATGAATATACTTTGATACAAATGATTCTCCAGCTGTCTAACACCTCATACAGTCACTAAGAACAAACACCTGATGATAAAATCAACCCTGAGTGAAACGTCAGGAGATGCAGCAGGCCTTCTTTCAGCCCACTGGATAAACACGGAGCCGATGATCAGGGATTATACCGGCCCCTTAACAAGGCCTGAGGGCTGGACACAGGGAGACCAAGAGGCAGTCCAGCTGGTGTCAGCCACACACACACACACACACACACACCCACACACACACACACACACGTCACAAAATACTATACTAACAGCCTCTACATATGCTCCTACCTATGATGAGGGAAAATAAACCAACCAGACCACAGGAGGGTGTGTGTGTGTGTGTGTGTGTGTGTGTGTGTGTGTGTGTGTGTGTGTGTGTGTGTGTGTGTGTGTGTAGAGGGGGCTGGAACGGGGTCACTTAGGACTTTGAAGGGACAAAAGTTTGGCTTTAGGGCCGGTGGCCTCGGGGTCACATAAGGAGGCAGCATGAAAACATACAAACACACGCACACACGCGCACACACACCACCTGCTGTTTCTTACAGGCTTGTGTTTGGTGTAATGGAGATGGAGTGTTTCAGCGTCTCCACAAAGAAAGACACATTGCTGGGATTTACCACATAACTCAGACCAATTAAACTCCACGGCAACGCGCTTGGAAGCCTTCAGAGTAAAAGAGCCGTAGTTCTCTCGTCTTATTTATCAGGGCAGGGAATGGGAGGAAAATAAAAATTTCCAACCCAAGATCACAGAGGGAACTCTGTTCACAACATTTTACAACATCAAATATTTAGTGTATAATATTGTACTGGAAGCAGAAATGTCCAAATTAAGATGACTGGAACATGCAGGAAGCAAAGTGTTCTTTCAGAAATCTCTGCTCATTGAGTTGGTCAAATGAAGCTACTGACCTCACAGTACAAGTTTTCACATGTACTTAAATCCAAATTTGACAATAAAAATGGAGTCCTTCAAGATCACGATGGCCTGCCAAGGAGACATTTTAGCCTTCTGGGACAGATGTCCTGCAGGACAGTGAAGATGCAGAAGAACGGAGTTTGACCCTGGTGTTGTTTAATGCAAAGGCTGAAGTTGCATACAGCTGGTATTACTTAAAAAAATTGTCGTCAGACAGGAACAAAGTTTGATGTTATTTGCAAAAACAAAAGAAAAACAAGAATGAATAACAAATTCAAAAAATTAAGGTAAGAAAAACGATTTTTTCCTATAAAATGTATTAAAAATGTTTCTGCAGATAGAAACAAACATCAGAACATCAAACCAGAATTGTAACCTTGACAATTGAACTGTAGCTGGGGGTCGGTATCTGGTGCATTTTTATTTATTTTTTTGTTAAAACACGTTTATTCTTTATTTTCTGAAGCTGCTCAGAGTAGGTAGATTATCCAGAATTTGATGATACCTTATTATTACTTGCCAAAAGTGAAATGCATTAATAAAACCGCTCCAAGAAGTATTTATTTTTTTTACTCAAGTAAATGCAACAACTGGTTACTGCTCAACTCTCCATTCATCACTTAATCCGATCTCTGATTTTACTCAGGTTTTTTCTTCTTTTCTTAAAAGTAAAGTACAGAAAACATCTTCGAAAAAATTGTTTTCATTTTGCAACTTTGCCTTCTCTCCCTTCCCTCCTGTACTTGAAGCGTACCTCGGTGCGGTGTTCTCCCAAACCGAACCCTCACACAGAGATTATATCAGTGCCCACTCACGCGGATTTGATAACTTGCTCTATAAGACCTTCTGAGTCGTTCTGGCCGGCGCTCATGAGCTACAAATACTCAGACCTGGCGCCGCGTGGACGGCGCACGGCTCAACACATCGACTGTAAAAATATATTTTAATAATAAATACAAGCAGCAAAACAAGATGGTAGGCGACGGTGAGCTGACAGCTCAGGAAAAAAAGAAAAATACCACATTTTCAAATAATTTAATATCAAGAAAATTTGATTAATCGATAAAATTGATTTATACTCCAACGTCGGAATTTTGTGCATCCTGTCAAAGCTAATTTCTCTTGTGCATCATCCTGTGTTTGGTAGCTGCTTTATTTTCTTTCAGATTCCTCGAACTGCAAGTAAGTACCAAATCAACCTGGTTAGGGTTTTTTGAAAAGGCAGATATTTTCTAAATGCAGTAAGTTCCTCACATATACCGGTAGTTGAAAAAGTAAAATCATAATTACTTATTCTTTCAGCCGGACTGATAACACCTCATCTGCATTATGCCCCGCAAGTGAGTAAAACCAGTTTTAAGCAGGATAACAATAAAACTAAGTGAAATATATTTATTTTTTGTCATCAAGAGACTTCAGTGTAGTTATGGAAAGTAATAAAATCAAGTTTTTGTCATTTTAATACCAAATTTTCTCTATTTTACATCTAATACATCAGCCTCACACACACTTACGCTCACAGCTTTCTCATTAAGTCATGATAGATGGTCGACCCTCGGCCCTCCGGCTTCCCCTCCCTGCAGGCTCATTGAACACAGAGTGCATATGTGTCTCCAGTGCACTTCAGCACAGATCCACGTTTACATATATGCTCCTGCATCCTTCTGTGTGCGTGTGTGTGCCTGCGAGGTCATGTGTCTGCCTATCTGCAGGTGTGTGAACGTGTGCGTGTGTGAGTGTCATCGGGGCGAGTGCCGGGTCAGGGGGTCAGAGGGGAACAATGGCGTGGAGCAGCTCCCAGCTGCCAGGCCAAACGTCATTCAGCCCCTTCCATCCCCCCGCCTTTTCTTTAGGAGTGTGCCATGGTGCTGCTCCTGCTGATCACTGACACACGCACACACACGCATCTCAGTCTGACCAGCAGCTTGCAAAAAAAAAAAAAAGAGAGAGAGAGAGGTAGAAGGGCACATGGGGACATGTGCAGAGCATGCACAGAGTCAAAAGGAGAAGCAGGCTGAATTTATGCCTAAGAGCAAATCATATTTGAAAAAAACAACTCACTTTATGATACTGCAAGGATTAAAAAGCTAACAAATTCATGAGTGAAGAAATCATTTTCAGCTGATTTTTTTATTATTATTAAAAAGCTGACAATATAAACAGCCACCCACGTAACCCCAGTGCTTCGACTTTTATCTTCTTTTTTCCCCCGCATTATACTGTTGCTCTGCATCTTGGGTAATGGGAAAATATCTAAATTGATAAAAAGGAAAAGAAAAAAGAATCACATGAGAATAGTAAATTTGTGACGGCCATAAACCACAAAGATCTTGTTTATTAGCAGCCAGGCAACGGTGAGAATGTGCATATCAATAGGATGAGCTTAAAAATAGAAGAGCAGTTCAGTGGGTCAGAAATCCTCCTTCACAGAAATGTGGCCCATGTGAAATACAGACCCATTCAAAACAAACAAACAAAAATATCGTTAATTGATTCCACTTGGTTCACTAAGTGAAACAAATTATGTGCAAATGTCACACAGGCTGACATTTGCCTTTCCTTTATTTTTGTTATTTTTTCGCTTACAGCTAATAAAAACCATCAGATTTAAATGCAAAAAACGACATTAGCCCAATACAATAAGATAATAATAAATATTTTGATGCAGAAATGTGACGATATCAAATAGCATGTTTGGTGCTGGTTCAAAATGTGCATATATGTTATTTTTATTGCAGATGAGGTAGAAAGAGGGACCCATTACTCTTTTTAAGGGATTTCTGTTTTTAACCTTCACTTGGTAACCAGTCGCCTGCATGTCTTCAAGCAGACACTCATTAATTACTGGTTGTTCTCCAGTTTATTATTGTGCTGTTTAGAATCTAAAAAGAAGACAATGCCAGCAGGCTCTTTTATTTTGTATTCTGGCTTTTTCCCCATTGAAGATCATGTCGGCTCTGACTGTGAAGTGACAGGAGAGGAAACTGCCCCCCTGTCAGGAAAACTTAAAACACTTTCTATGTCCTGGATGAACCTGCTAGTAACGGGTCTCCACCTACCTTCACAGGCGTCTTGACTCAACCCTCCATCATGTATTACACTTCTCCTCCATGACTGCACAGGCTGGAGTCACAACACTCAGCTGTCTCTTCATGCTGTGTCACATCTAAAATACGGCGCGCGCTGACAGAGGAGGAAGTGTCCCCTCCTGACCTCCTCACCGAGCCTGCTGTAATGTCTCCATCTAGCGGCCGCAAACGGTAACGACACGTCTGATTTGTACATTATGTTACGCTCTCCGAAACGGCCCCAAATTAGCCTAGTTAGCCTAGTTAGCACTAAGTGAATGACACTGATGTATTTTACTCATTTAGCGCACAATATCCCACGCTTCAAAATGGTAGCGTGGGATAAACTCAAGAAGTTCATCAAAGTGTAGGTTAATTTTACATGAGACTCAACTGAATTGTTACTTTTTATTAAATCTGCTGTATTTCTTTTATAGGGTTTATTTGTGGATGCAAGAGGTTTACCGCCATCTGCTGGACGCGGAGGAGGATAGCACTGCGCATGTGCGGTATTTCAGAGAAATACACCACTTTCTGGCAGCTTTGTATTCATATTATGAAGCATCTTTTAAATATATTTTTATTTTAAATAATAAAAATACACAGCTGGAATAGCTAATCCCCTTGGGGATTAATAAATTCTATTCTATTCTATTGTACTAATCAATCACACCTCTACCACAGTGGTTCCTCCACATGTACAGAATAGTTGAGCAATGGGAACAGACAGTATCGTCACAATTTTGAATTTATTTATTTTGAACATGACAGAAGTCACAGAAATCACACACATGAACAAGGAATGGAAAGACACATATTCAACAGGCTCGAAAAGGAGCAGGAACAAGTAAGAAACCGATCAACTACCCCATAAACTCGTACAACATTTTCAGATGGATCCGCATTATTAAATAGAAAAATAACAAATAAACACAGGCTGACAAATTTTCCTTTTCAATCTGGGTTTACAGATGTCTAAATATGTGCATCCATACCAACACACACTCATATGCGACAGCCTCAATTTACATAAACACATAACGCTATCTCCCACCCATGATTCTATATCTTGTATTAAAATGTGACTTTTTACCTCCTCATTTCACTTGCTCCATAATTTCACACCATGAATTGAAATACAAAAGTCTGTTTGTTCATAAACTATGAATCCTTAAGTTATATCCCCGTCCCCTTTCATGAAACGAGTTAGGTAGTGGTTTATTAGATGCCTTAAATATAATTTGAGCCATTTTAAATTCCAACAGCTCTTCAAATGTCAGAATTATTGATTTTAAGAATCAATCAAAGACTTTGTTGTCTTTCCATTGGTTGACTCCATCCAAAATGTTGACTCTGGTTGCCTTTATTCACATCTGGACTGATTTACCACAACTGTCTTCATGTGGTGCAGAATTATGACATGTATATCACTTGGTGAAAATCAGTCCCTTGTTCCACTCTTGGCTTCATACAAACGTTCTGGACGTTATCAATTTATTTATTGGAGGCGTGGAGTTTGTTGAATATGATTGGGTCTGATTCGCCGAGTTGGACTCTGCCAATGTTTCCAATGCAGGGTAAAATCAGATCCAGTCGATTCTGAGTAGAATAGGGTCCAGACCATCGTTAAGATGGTATAGCCTGTTCTAAAAGTACTGCACTATGTTTAGTATGAACGTACACCAGGTGGCACCTTTTACAGTGATTGGTTGCGAATTTCTACATCACATTCTTCATTGGTCGTTATATGCCTTTGCTCCCAGGTGTCATCTTGCTCCACAACAATGTACTGTTTATTTCAATGGTGGTAGAAGAAAAGTGCTGACATTAGAGCTCACTAAACACCAATTTTCTCATTTGAAAAAACATTATTTCGCATTGTTCATGTCTCTGAATCGTTAAATGATTGCAGCTCATTTATTTAGCCTTCCTTCTAAATTGAGAGTGACCCACGGGTTTCATCTGAGGAAGCAAAACCTTTAACATATTGTGCCTTCATTGCGTCTTCTTGGAGTGCAGTAGAGCCTCATCAAATGAGCGAACTTAGTGACAAAATGTTTCACCACCACAGCGGCGAACAAAACCAGACCCACTCCCACAACGAGGAACACGACGATGAGCGTGAAGGACTCTGGAAGACAAATACAAATGAGTTTTTGAGTAGGATTCATGACAAATGCAACAAAACTCATCTAAGAACAGCAATTTATTGTTCAGTTTAAGCCACCGGCTTCCAACGCAGAGACACCAGAATACCTCCAGTGGGTCAGCATGTCTAGGCCACCCACTAGAAATCAGAAAAGCCTTTTTTTTGTTTTTATAAAACAAAACAAAAAAGATTTTGAGAAATCAGGAAAATCTATTTGTTTACCTTTGTGCTGTTCTAACAAATGTAAATAATATCCAATTGATTTACACAATGTTAAAAAAATGTCAGCCACACCAAAGTGAGAGAACAAGATTTAGTGAAGAAAAAAAAACCTAACATATATGTCTTACAACAAAATGTGGACAAATAATAATATGGAACTTAATAGTTTTAGCATAACTCCTGTCGTTTTTACTGTTGTGTTGTGTGACCCTCCTGGGCCACTGGAGCCGGGTAGTAAAGTCATAAACAACTCAAAAGGAAAAACAAAAAAAACAAATGTTGAAGATAAGTTTCCCGTCTTTATAGTTTCTGAACTATAAAGATCTGAAACCCAAAGTACAAAACTTGGCAAAAGTTTAAAGGAAATAATATTCATGCAAGGGAAGGGAAGGCAATTTTATTTGAAATGGAGCATTTTCAGCAACAAAGTAATTCAGAAGCGTTTTTTACGTGACTAGAAATAAAATACAACAACAAACAAGCATAAAGCATTACGTTGTCGTAGCAAAGGAAGGGACAGTGATGCCAGTTTGAAACCCAGGCTACACTTTGTGATGTCCCAGGAGTTATTAAAGATACATCAAAAAGAAATATACCAAATAAAATGTCATCCTTAATTTAAAGAAACTCAGTGTTTCAGCATTTTTGCAGTTTTCTGTAACGCATCTTTAGTGTGTCTTGGACTTAGCTGTAAAGTGATTTACAAGCTAACAAAAGCGATTTTGGCTGCGTTCACACTGCAGCCTGAAGTGACCCAATTACGATTTTTTTTTTTTTGCCAGGGCCGTTCACTGCCACAAATAGACGACCTGTAAGCCTGAACAGGCAAACGACCTGAAAGTGTTTGTAGAAGTAAACGTGGTTGCTAAAGGTGCTTGTATCAGGACGCAGAACAGTGAGATTTGTTGAGTATCAGTGACGTTCAGTTCGGATATGCAATGAATTGGATATGCAAGTGGCCTGGGTCGCATTCGAAAAGAATCCGACCTGTGCTGTACAGATTTTCATGAAAAGATCGGATAAAGGTCGCACTACGTCAAAGAAATCGGAATTGGGTGACTTCAGTGTGAACAATCTGCTGTGTTCACTTCAAGGAGCCGGTGTAAGAAGTTTAGAGCTTCATCTTTCTAGCTCAAGAAAGATGAAGCTACTAATGAGAACTAAAAAGCTGTCTGAATGAATTTTAAGGCCCACATGTGAAAACCCTCCATTACAGGATGCAGATCAAAACAAAAATAAGCAAACGCAGAGGAATTAACTTATATGGTAACAACTTAACGACAGAAAAATCAACAGAATTTGCCAAGAAAAATTTAATATAAGTAACACAAGGTACGCAATCAAACATGCACAAACCAAACCAAATAAACATGGATATGCCAGGATGATGATGGTTGTTCGTTTGGGTCAGCGTAATATCGCCAGCAACATTAACAGTTGCTTCTACAAATATCACATTTGCAGAAGCAGAGGCTGTAAAGTTTAGGAACGCATCCTGACACTAACCATCGTTCTTCAGAGTCAGAGTTGAAAAGGCTGCCGTATAAAAGCCTGAACCCTGACACTTAAACTCATGCTGGAAATCTTCTGCTGAAACCTTTGCGATGGTCAGAGTCGCTGTGAAGAAGGTTTTCTTTGAAGGATCCTCTATCTCTCTGAGAAGAAAAATAAAATGTACTTCATTAAGACGTTGGAACATCACTGGTAAACAAACAGAGAAAAACGATTTGCTTTAACATTAGTGTGTTGATGTAAGCATTTGACTAAATTGTTATGCCACAAAACTGCTACGAGACCAACTTAAATGTCAATTTTCATTTTAAATAACTTCATTCAACTTTTCTAATAGATTATTACTAAATATTCCATTAGGAAATCGGACAGCGTCGGGTGGAAAAAGTTCAAATTCAGAATTATAATCTAAATTTACCTCAGAATAGTTAACATAATGTTCAGACTTACAACTTGGTGGTTTCGTTGTATCCGTTCATCTGCTTTGCTGGGCTTCCATTGATCAACCAGGTGGCCTCACACTCCCGTTCTGCATTGATCCCACAGTCAACAGTGCAGTTCAGCTTCATGCTGGAGCCTGTTGAACACATGATGGTTTGTTACATTGAAATATAGTTTCCATTCACTGTCTCTGTGTTTCATAGCAATGTTTCACTTCTACTGAAGAGTTATTTGCATTCATCTGCAGCCAGATGAATGCATTTCACACCAAAAAAAACAACTAATTTTTATATTTATAATTGTACATCAATTTATGCCATTTAACTGAAGTAAATATTCAGCTGAATCAACAGCGTTAGCAAAATTAAAACATGTTCTAATGTTCTGCCATTAGAACATGGCAGTCCAAAAGTAAAAAAGCAAAGTTAATAATGCAGGAAACACCACCAAAGCTACTCGTAACGTCAGATCAACATTTAGGACCATCTATTTTATAGATTCAGACATGGAGAACCAACATCTCATCTTATCAGATCAAGGATCTTGAGAAACCCCTGTTAGTTTATAAAATCTTATTCTTATCCATGGAGAACCAATATGTACTTTTATTTTCACTTGTTTTTCTTTTGTTTTGTTTGTATTTCCTTCTAATTCATGTGCAGCACTTTGAATTGCTTTGCTGCTGAAAATGTGCTGAACAAGTGAAATGACCTCACCTCAAATATCATGAGAAAAGTATTATTTTTAAGCAGTTCATTTTCTCTGACTATAACTTTCCTGTGATAAAAGCACAGAAACTGAGACTGAGGAGTTGTGAAGTCAATGTTTTAGGAAGTTTTCTTACCTTTCTTAACCAGCTGCTCCTTAGTGTTTGGAGAGATGATTTTCACTTTTTCATAAACAGCTTTCTCTATAAGGGAGCAAAACAGAAAGATTTTCATTGTGTGGTCCTCTGCAGAAGCTGGAGCCAATAAAACTGAATTATAGGTAATGCTCTCTCAAATATTTCCCAGTGCTTAATGAAACAAATGTAACAAAGAAGAAAAAACTGAATAAATCAGAGAAGGAGCAAACACTTTTTCACTTGGCTTTATATGTATTAATCCAAAGCACATTCCTGCCTTCGTCTGAATAGCCAACCATCTAAAGGACTCACCTAAAACAAAAAGTTTCCTGGAACCAGAAGAATTGTACACCATGTGGTTGTGAGTCCAGGTACATAAGCAGGTGTAGATGTCCTCATCATCTTTTGTTGCATCATTTATCCACAGGTTTCCTTTATGTTCACCAGGAATGAGATTCTTGCCCTGCAATAAAAATGAGAAAAACATCAGAAAGGATGGGAAAAAATCTCAAATATAATCTTCTGTTAACATTTTAGAAACCGATCGCTTTTGTGATGCGCTTCCACAAAATAAAGCGATCAGAGATTCCCTCACCTGGAACCAGGTGAATTTCCCATTAAATGTTTTGCATGTGTCTTTAACAGGCTGCGGACAAGGAATGTTTATGTTCTGCGCAGAGTTTTGGATTGAGCCATAGGTCAAATTCTCTCGACTTGCTTCATTGAAGACCTCGATCTTCAGGTGATAGTAGAAACATTCACCTGATGGCTCAATGTGCCTGTGGAGAAAGAAACGTTCACAGATGAGCTGATCTCAAACATCGAAGAAGAAAAAGGATCTGGTAGCTCAGAAATACAACAGAATTAAGATACAAAGCTGCATTAATGAATCTTCTAAAGGTCATGAGATAAATGTCCTCAGATCTGTTGCTGTGACTAAAAACTGTTCATTTAACAATAAAAGTGCAGAATACTCTGCAACACACTATCTAGTCATGGGCCAATGACCGGTACCAAGGTGTATTAACTCCTTAGAAAAGCTTTGGTTTCAAACTAATAACATTTTTCTTTATGCAAAGTGAAAACCCAGAGAGTTTCCTCTAGTAACCAGATATTCTCTGGTTGCTTAACAAACCTTACTAACTGGTCAGCCATGATCAGCTTGTGGACTAGCAGTGTTAGACCGTAAAACCATTATGACAGCAAATATTTCACTTTGTGGTCGACTAATATAACTGTACTGTCACAGATGACGCAATCTCTGAAACTGGAGGTTTCTGCACTGATCGCATCACTTCCTCCTTTGAGGCAGAGGAGGAAAAACCGTCACTTCTTTCACTTGAGTTTTTTTTTTCTCCCTTTCTTTTCATCAGTCTATTAGCAGAGGAATGTATTGCAATGTCATTCTATTTTGTTTTGGATCGGCTGTGTACATCTGAAGTTGTTTTTTATTGACTCTCACAATTACAGAATAAACTTTAGGTTCAAACTTTTGGGACTTTTGTTTTGTTTTGGTTGTGATTCAGTTTGTTCTTTAGTTTTGATATTCATGGCGTTTCATTGGGTTCTGTTTCCTGGATTTTAAAGGTGAACTAGACAATACCTCAAATCCATGACGAGGCTTCATGTTTGACAGAATTTTTTCATTTTTGCATGCTAAAATAATTTTTTTAATAAACCAAAGTGTACGGCAAAGTAACAAAACTAAGTGAACTCACCTGGCAGTATAATAACCAGCGTCGTTAGCGCTGATGTTTAAGAAAAACAGCGCTCCTCCATGGTAATGGATCCTGTGTGTCTCGTCTGTGGTGATGTTCATGACCTCTGGGCCGTTTTTGTACCACGTAATGTTTTCATCGGGCAGGTTGGGGTCGCCCATGTCGCGGGGCACATAATAAAAAGCTTCACCTTTAATGACTTTATATTTATCCTGGTCCAGGTGAAAGCAGGAAGAATCTGATGCTTCTGAAAATGAGGATAAAGACGATACTTAAATCGAGAAAGGTCAATGGAAAATGTACGACATTTAATTTGACCTTTTTGCAAAACTCTTTGTGGAGTTTATTTATTAAAATATGTCGTCTTTTACTTTTTTAAATTTAATTAAGTATTTTGGGGAGTAACCAGATTTTCCAGAATGTTTGTTTTTCTCTATCATTTGTCATTAAAGTCAGTTAAAACAAACTTTCCTTTAAATTTGCCCTCTGGTCTGCATGTTTACATGATGAACTGTGTCTCTCATCATAAACTCTGCAGTCACATAAATGATCATATTTCTTACGTCCTGCATCCCAGTCTGGCCTCATGAGTCTGACTACCTCTAAATGATGAAAACGAATAACGTTTCTCTTTTCTTTCGTCGATGCTCTTTGTGCACACACTACCTGGTCTCCCTCAGACGCTGACATCATCATGACGACGGACAGGAGAAGCTTGAAGACGTCCATTAGCTGAAAGAGACAAAGTTCTTTCTCAAACTGTTCACACACTCATTTGCATTTCTTCAAATTCCTGTCTGAATTCAATCGTATTTTTCTCCGCCTCACAGGTGGATTTGTTAGACAGCAGGGGCTCTGGAAAGTTCCTCAGAAAGCCGTCTCTGCAGACGATTACAATCTGTGCAGTTACAAAATCATTTTCTGAAGAACGTTATCAGAAATCATGTTTCACAAACTAAAAAAAAAAATCATCCTGTTTTTTTTTTTCTTTACAGTTGTCAATATAACTGCCAATATTTGATGTTCTTTCGCTATAGTGTTGCTACCACAAGCCAGTTTTCATGTTGCAGATTCAGCTTCGCTTGGAGATTTGATTGCAACAGTGACTCAAGTTTAAAACAGCTATTTTGAAAAAGTGGCAAAGTGAATAATGTAACTTTGGACAACTGAATGAACTAATGTGGCATTGCTCATTATCTCATCACAACATGGCTCCTTTATTAACACTTTAACAACGTTTTTACCAGTGTTGCACTAAGAAGTAATTCCTATAACAAGTTCAGCAGGTGTGAAGGTCCCCCAGCTAATTGATGCTGACTAGTCTGAAGGAGCTGAGTCGAGGA
Source organism: Poeciliopsis prolifica (assembly GCF_027474105.1). Taxonomy (NCBI): domain Eukaryota; kingdom Metazoa; phylum Chordata; class Actinopteri; order Cyprinodontiformes; family Poeciliidae; genus Poeciliopsis; species Poeciliopsis prolifica. The sequence continues at coordinate 1,971,325 of NW_026562382.1, forward strand.
ATCACAGTTGAAGGGTGCATGTTAATAGCAGTTCAGAGGAGGAGCTGTGCCTTGAAGGCGGAGCTAGGCCCACTCACGAGTTTTGCTCAGCCCTTTAAACACTCCAGGTTTTAAGAAAATAACATTTTGGCATGCTGTACAGTTCTAAAAAGTTTATTTTATGCAACACTGCCCCTTTAAAAAGTAAGAATGATATGAGAAAGCTGGAATTAGAGTCAGAGGACAAACTGGAGAAAGCAAAGTCTAAGCAAGAAAATCCCAGCTATCATAATTACAATAAAATGTTTTCTATCAACTCCCCATGTTTTGTAATTTATAATATTACAAATTATAGCAATAAAATACAAACATTTATGTCCAGATTTCATCTAGATTTTAGATTTTGCACAGTTTTTTGATTTTTTAAATATGCTGCTTTCTTCCTAATTCTGTTAAAATCTTCTCTTTTTTTAATTTGTCTTTTTGTTTTTTTTGGGTGAAACTGTTACATTATAGAGGAGACGCATGACATACGATGTGACATCAGAATTATCATTCACCTCGTGAGTCATGCAGGCTGTGAACTATTAATGCATCACAACTTTTACAAGTGACTCAGCCTCGCTCTTGGTGTTGTGCCGAATAATGAATGACTTTTTCAAATGTGTTCTGGCACATGCGGTGAATACTTATTTTTGGCACAGTAACATCCTCACATTACTGAGGCAGTGACTCAGTAACATGAGGTTAGTTGATGTGTCAAAAAAAAAAATATATATATATATATTAAAAGTTTTAAAAAATGGCTTTTTAAAGACTTCCTTAATAAAAAAAATGTGCAGGAGTAGGAGATTTTATGAAAATTTTATTATATATCTGTTTTATTTAGAATATTCTATTATATATTTTTATTTTGTTATTATAATATTAATATAGCATATTAATATTATTATATTATTTTAAGAAAAAGAGAAATCTTTGAACTAGAGTATTAGTGTTAATTGTACCCACAAATAATTCAAGTACACTTTTAACATACAGACTTTGGCTGTTATAAATTGTAGCCAAATTCACTAAGTTCGAGTAGGAAACTATTTCTCACAAGGAAAATGGATTGAACATAGTGACATGTTCAGCTTGATAATTGCACTTATAATTTATTTATATTTCCTTTTACGTCGCTACGTCACTCATGAATGTTTAACTTGAGACTAAATTTCGCTTCAATTCCAGCACTTTAAACACTTCAAACTGTCTCGTCTGCATCAAATAAGGAACTTTATTAATTTTTTAAAACTAGCTTTCTGATTAATCCTTTAATATTGTCCTCATAGACAGTGATAAAAAAAATCATGAATAAAGCTGTAAAGCTATGAAATATGAAATATAACAGTACTATCGGACACTTTTCTAAGAACTAAACATTTAATAACAATATTATTCAAGTAAAAGTAAAGGTTTTGTCAAATAAATAACTGATAAAATGTAACTGGTCACGAGCCACCTCTGTGGGAATAAAAGTTATTATATATAGTTAGCAGAGTTTTGACAAGAGCCAACAGTAAATTCAAGGTAACTTCCTGCTCACCTCCACTGCTCAGGCCGAGAGACTTCTGGGAAGAGCCTGCTGCCAGCGCGCGCTCCGACCTATTTATCAAGCGTCCCGCGTTGGTTTGGCAGAAGAACCAAACCACCAAACCAGAAGTGAACCAGGGGTTACCCCAGCGAGTCAGCTCAAGGAGAACCGGACGAAGGAACAAAGCTGCTTCTGTCTCCCGGTGGAAGAAGTTCCTCACAGTTTACACTCTGTGGTTTGGCTCACCGCTGCCCTCTCTTTTATAGAGCGCTGTCCTGCCTCGTAAGTGCCGAGCGACGGTCATAATGGGCTTGTTTTCCTTCCTGGAAGTGGAATTATTAAATAACAACTCTGCTTTCATCCACGCAGCATAGACTCGTCGTATATAAACAACGAACTAAACAAAGCTCGGTGTTCCCCGAAGTTCGTCTCAGTGGGATTCCGCCGAGATGCGCCATCTTTAGAATAAACACGCATTAAGGTCGGTTTTCCTGGCATCACTATCAAGCTGTTAAGAGGCAGAGGTGTATTTCTTTCTTCTTTTTTTTTTTAAATGTTTTCCTGGCGGTTTCACTTTTGGTCTGTTGATATTCCTGAGAAACCCTGTTGTGTTTCGGTGGAAGCTGTGTGTGCAGTGGTGGCCCAACTCAATGAAAACAGCCTTGAAAGAAGTTGATGTTTTATTACATTACTTTGATCACATGTATTTAAAAAGGGGGAAAGTATGTAAAAAAATGATTGGAAACTAAAAATAAACATAACTCATTTTTTTGGCTGACTTTTGACAACAGATCAGACGTCTTACGTTCAAACAGTAATCTTTGACAAAACCTTGCGTTGCAAAGGTGTTCATACAACTTTAACGTTTTCCTGTTGCTTTAATGCTGTACAACAAAAATAGAAGACAGAAAACATTAATAATAACGTAAAAACAAAGTAATGAGTCAATTAAAACTGATTTCAATTGAGTTGGGTCAGGTGAAAAACCTGAATGTGCCAGAATGTATTGATAAAACCAATAAAACTGTTTAAAATATCAATAAATAACTGTTTGTTGCAACAGTTATTGGTGTTGCAACAAAAGTTATTGCTACAGCAATAACTGCGGTTATTGCAGATTTTGCGGTGCCAATTAAGAAATGTATGTATGAAGTTAAATGCGACTTTCTATCGCTCGCCGTGTCAATTACACACTACAGCTCGATATCAAGTGAGGCTGAGGCTGAAGTTACTTAAACCCAATGGTTTTCATCAGTTTCGAGAAAATTCACAGTATTGATGTAATTTGGAGTCTGGATGGCCACATAGAAAGCTATAGTGGACAAGATTTAGCCCCCAGGCCTTGGGTTTGACACATGTTAAATGAATCATCTCATAAAACACATAAAATGTGCAGATAAATCACATTATCGTCATGCAGGATTTTGAGTGTAAGGAAGTGTCTGAGTCACTGAAGCCTTGACTTTACAGTCATACATACATTGAAACACTTCACACGTTCCACATGGGTAGGCATTTCAAAGGAGGCATTTTCCCATTTACTCACTGGATCAAGGATGAGTGGGTCAGTGACTCAAGTGACCATAATGTCCTTGCTAATGTGATCGTTACAAATTGTAGTGTGGAAACCCTGGAAATCTCCAAATGTGATCACCGTCAAGGAACGGAAAATGAAACCAGCCCATTTTTATTTTTAGTCACTTGCAACGGTCATTTCCTGCGGGACCGAGATTCTACGTCCACTCTGTGTGTCGCAGTGAGGAAATAAGAAACTGACCGATACAAAGTACAGACTTCACTCTGCACCTACCTACCTACCTACCTACCTACCTACCTACCTACCTACCTACCTACCTACCTACCTACCTACCTACCTACCTACCTACCTACCTACCTACCTACCTACCTACCTACCTACCTACCTACCTACCTACCTACCTACCTACAGAGCATTTGTTTGAAGTGAAGTGCAGATTAAAGTGGATTTGTTTCATGATGTCAGACACTTAGTGTTATAACAAACTGCATCAGGATGAAAATAAACGTCCATTTCTTTGGAAAGAGGGGAAACATGTTAGCGCCTCCCTTTGGCCTGTTGACCAAAAATTAGACGGTGGAAATGAGTCAGTCGATTTGAAAGACAAAAGCAAGTGGAAAGACAGAAGACGCAGATTGTGGTTTTCTGTGCAGTACTACGAAAGTGAATAATCATCTAGAATGTAAACGGTGTAACGTTCTGTGATGCCAAAGTCATGCTAACTGTCCATTTGTCATATGAGTCATATGGGTTAAGGGCTTGGGGTCAAAATTCGCTTCTGGCAGTTTGTGCTTATTTCAGCCTCTTTCTAAAGCCCAAGCATTGTGAATGAGCATTGTTGTTTTTCATTCATTCTTTTTTGTGTTTTCAACTAGACTTTGCTGTCAAAGCTGACTAAATGAAGGAGAGCAGAGGAATGCAATCCTCTTCTGAAATGGATCAACAAATGCTCTAGTGTCTGTCCTTAGTACTCAAAGGCTGGAGCCAAATCTCTGCATTATTTATTTAGAGTCCCACAATATGCGGGTTACCAATATTGTGCATAATACATTACACCTGAAAGCTATTTTTAAAATGCAACTGAGTGCTTTTCATTCACAGAAACTCCCATCAGCATCTGAGCGAGAGCTGAAAGCAGAGGCTCTGAGTGAATTGTTAACTTTACTCCCATAGTTCCTTCTGAAAGTCTCCAATGCGTCCTCTTTGAAGAGAGTCTTGTTCAAACCTTCGCGACACAAAAAAAATGAATAAATCCCTCCTTTGTGGTTGAAGTTGTGTCCTCTCAGTGATTCAGTTTCCTTCCAGACAACTGCATCACGTAAACTGGGTACTGTAAACTGGTTTGCCCTTCGGCAATCTGACGAACTCAGCGGCGGGCCGTCATCCAGTAAACAAAGCGTGGTAAGTCACAATAACAATGAGGACGCAAATAAGGTGAGAGGAAGCATGTCGACGCTGAGCGGCAAATCATTTAATGTAGCGCAGATTCACCATCATGACACATTTTTCCTAAACCAGTCCGGACAAGTAAGTGAGCTATAAATTGCTATCAAACCATTGCTGGAGATATATTTATATATTGGTGTGTCTAAACAGTTACAGCCAAAGCTAAAGACTTGTTGATTTATTTCAGAAAGACTCCAGAAGTAAAAGCTTTCTGGCTGCATTTTATTTTAACGGTGTCATTGGTATGAAAAGATGATGCCGTTTTAATGCTCTGGACTTCATATTTCAACAAAGAAACTTTTATTTGTTTAAGTTTAAGATTTTTCCAAGGATTGTAAGTCACTTTAATATTGACTTCATATTTTGCATTAAGTTTAAGTTATTTTGACTTGATTTGTTTTAAATGATTTTTTTTGTCTCTTGATGTTATACCTCCCCCGTGTGGTAGGTTTTGGTAAAACCCCACTCCTGTCTTGTGATATTAGTTACTGCTCAGCCGAGCTGGGCCCAAATCCTCCTTGTTTGTCATTTGATTTATTTTACAGTGGTGTTTGATTCTTTGTCACGCTTTTTTGACCCCCGCACCAATTTTGGATGGCTTTTGTTTTTTATTTTTGGCCGTCTACAATCCCAACAGTTGCTTCACATGATTCCTGCTGTGACTAAGATGAATCAAGTGGTTACTGTCACAAACTTACCACAACTCTAAATAGAAGCAAGTGGGGCAGTTTTGTTTAAACGATAACAATGTCCAACAAATACAGGAAATCAAAATTACGAGGGGTATTTCTGGGATTTTTTTCAGTCAAAACCAATACCTCAATTTCAAAAATGATTGATTTTGGTTTGAAAATTCTGGATCCACGTGGATGCGCAAAATAAATGACAAAAAAATAAAGTTGCGGATACCTGAAACAAATCTGTTGTTTATTGAGGCTGCAAGAGAGCGAGGGAGACCAAGCCTTCAAGAATAAGACATGGAGCCACTGTGGAGTAAGTAAGCAAGGATTTACCCTCTTTAGAAAGTGGAAAGACGATGCTGAATTTATTGTTGCAAGTTCACCTATGAAGTTCTTAAAGAGGAAATGAAACTTTATAAAATCTGTAGCGAAAGGTTAAGATTGTGCAAGAACATGTAAATGGAAATCAGATTGAAAAAGTTCTACTTGTTGAATCACTCATAAACTTGTCTTTGTTCTTTTTTAAGCCAAATCTTTTTTTATTTTCAGTTTCTTCCCAAGTTGGGAAGCAGTGGGAGAAAATATAGAAAAATCAATTAATTCATTTCCTCCATCTAATTTTCAATCAACAGGTGAACATCCTCCTACTTCCCAAAGGAAGGAAAGCTCATTTTCATCCCCTCGCAGTCCGTTATATTACTAAAACGCTGACAATAGATCCATTTATTAGAAAAGAATGATCAATAATTATAACTTAGTGATCAAGAATTATTTAGTGATCAAGAATTATTTTTACATTCCTCCTTCCTCAGCGCAATGTGATTTTTTTTCAATTTAAATAAGAGTTATTTATATCTGAATGCATTACTGCAATAAAAATATGTATTAATTTGAACATTTACCACAATTATGCATAACAGCTTTCCTCAAAACAAGACGGTGTTTCTCTGGAACGTCAACCTGCAGGCCAGAGGCGAAACTATGAGTGAATGGAAAATGTAGAAATAAAGTGCAGCCTCTGCATGCTGAGAGCTCGACAGCGATACCAGAAAAACCAGGCTGGATTTAATGTGCCTGTTCATTCAGAAGATGGCAAATCTGTGTAATTAGAAGGCACTCAGTCTAAAGTTAGATGCTCTTATACATTCATTGAAGGTATTCCATTAAATATTTCTTCTAGGAACTCAGCGTTCCATCGTAGATGGCCCATTTATGAGCTATATGTGTATAAGAGATTTAAAGTGCAGCCTATTTTTACCAATTCCGAGGATGTGGGCAGATCTGCTCCTACACCAGAAGTGAACTGGGGAGAAAAAGTGGCCCAGGAGATGCGTCAGCGATCGGCAATAACATCATTTCAAGGCAAAGCGAGCTAAGTAGATACTTAGGGCCCCCAGGCCTTCAAGGGAGCCCATAAAAATAAAAAATGCTTGAATTTTCACATTTGCTTACTGAGAATTGTAACAGTTTCAGCAGAGACACGTTTAAAGATTTTAACGTCAACGTCGATTTTATCAATAGCCCATTTCCAACGGCTCCTGCTGCACAAGGTGCTTCAGAAAGCACGCGCAACTACGAATAAATGAAATACATAACAGTACAAATGTTTGAAACTTTTGAAAAAGCAAAGAGACAGATATTTGGGCTGACGTGCTGAAAGCCAGGTCATAAAAGTGAATTGTTAAAAGTAATTTCAAGTTGCTTGACATTCACGTTTCAGGTAGGTTTTGTCAGAAAACGGGCATTTATTTCAAACGGCACATGTCAAGCTGGACAGAGTCGTGCAAAGATGCTGCAGTCAACCTCTTTGTGCTCATCATTTCTTCAAATGTGAGATGTACATATAATTCATCTGCAAGTAGAATATATTGTATGATAGATTAAAGCTCCTTTAGGACTCTTCTGTTACCTTCAGCATGGGACCATAATTACGAATAAATGCAGGCTTGCCCAAATTACTGTTCAATAAATAATTACAAAGTCCCAATTTGACAAGTGTCTGCCATTACATGCAACTAAATAATATATTATTTTAGTGATTGATCAATTATTCGGTAAGACTTTTATGAGCAGTAGTTGTGAAAAAGTTATGTTTATTTCAGTTTCTTTATTAAATACATTTTTTTCGGTCAGACCGCCTCATCTTAGTTTGGGTTCTACCAAACAGCATTACGACAAAGCCCTTTTTACCACCCAGAGCTACTTAAAGCATATTTTTCAAATGCTATTATTTTCTTTCATTTACTAAGTACTGAAATATTTTCTGTTCTTATACCCACATTTTTACCCATATTATTATTATTTTGCTTGCCATCCTGACAAAGCTAGAAATGTAAAAACAGAGGAAGCGGTTTTGGGCAGAGCCTTATATATAGGAAGTTGTTATCGAACTGAGAGGATGATGCCGTTTGAGCGGTGGTGAGGTTAGCTTCAGCTCTGTGGAGTCAGCCGCGTCTTGGGTTCGTTCTCTGCCTTCTCCCTCCGCCGCACAAACGGTTCCCAAACACTCGAGGAAAAGAAATTTATAGATTCCACATTTTGTGACTCTCTGACGCAAGTCAGTTCTCATAGTCTACTGCTCTGGTCAGATTGTCCAAAATCAAACTTCCAGACCTTTCCTTGAATGTTTAGAATGACTTTAAAGTTCTCCAAACTTTCAGCAGATCTGAGGTAACGAATTCCAGACCAGATCCTTTTATCATTATGGGCTTGCAAATCTGAGTATCATCTGCAAAACAATGAACTGGGATATGCATATTTCCATAAATAGACCTGAAGGAGGATATACAATAAAAACAAAGCAAGCCCCAGAACGGAGCTTTGAGGAACTCCACATTAGATGAGCTGTGACAGCCACAAGCTTCAACCTTTGACCTTTGAGATTTAGTGGACAAACCAACACAAAGTGGTGCATAACTACAAAAGGATACTCGCCAGATGTGAGACACACTATCATGTTCAGAGTTTTTTTTTTCATATTCATACACAAGTTTATTTTCCGACCTCGTGGACTGCAGCAATGTTGTGTTATCGGAGGAAATATGGAAGAAACTTCCATATGGTAGTTTCTCTGCCGAAGTGCAGAGGCAACAGACTGTGGTGAGAACTTTGCAGCAGAAAGGTTCTCACCACATGAAACTGATTCAGAGATTATTTGACTTGGTTTGTCAGCAGTCACAGCAACAGATACAGACTGTGGAGATAGAAGAGATTATTTTGAATTTTGGAAACTGCTGTGGTTTGTGATCATTACGTCAATAGTAAAATAGGACCGAGCAGATGATTACTATCTTCTTTGAAACCTCAGCACTTAACAGCAAAAAGAAATTGATCCTGAATAGGTTTTTTTTTTTTTTTATTTAACACTATAAACCATTGATTGTCATTTGGGACTACTTTTAGGCCCAAATGACCTAAAATATTACAAATGATTGAATTTGCACACATGATGGATATGATGACATTCACACCTGTTGAACTTTTTCTTTGTTTTTATTCTGATTGCATTTCACAAGAAGAATTTCTCGGTGGCAGCCCAGGGAGAGGGGCTGCCACCTTATCGTGGTGGAGGGCTTTGAGCAACCCAGTGACCGCGGGAGCTATGCTGTCTGGGCTGGAGGTCTTCATCCTGATCATCGGATAGCGGTAGCAGAGGAACCAGGGGAACATCCTCTCCTTTTGGTTGGAATTCTTGGTCTTGGAAATTTTTAAGCAGTCTGCCTCTTTGACGTAAAACCCAGACTGGTATCGCATCACTGTCATATGGCTTGAGCCGATCGTGGTGCATCACTGTGCTGCGCTTGGGACCTTGTATTTCATACAGCACAGGACCACGGCAAGCTGAAATAATTAATGGGCCTTTCCATCATTTCTGAAGCTTAGGGCTTAACCCTTTCTTCTTTGCATCGTCTTTGATAAACACCAGGTCTCCTACACTGTAGAAGTGTTCTTTGGCCCGGAAGTCATGTTGATCTTGTGCAGGACGAATATGGACTCTTGCCAGGTTTTGTGCTTCTTTAAACTTTCTTCCAGGTTGTAGAGGAAATCTGTAGCTTCTAGTGCATCAATCTTGAGTTTTGCAGTGCCAGACTGGATGTCTTGTGGTTGGTGGACTTCCTTGCCGAGCATAAGCCTATTGGGTGTGAACCCTGTCACTGTGTGTCGTGAGCTGCGATAAGCTGCTGTGAGTAGTGGCAGATGTTCGTCCCAGTTCTTTTGGTCCTGATTCACATAACATCGAAGCATCTGCAATAAGATCCTATTATACCGTTCTACTTGTCCATTGGAGGAAGGGTGGTAAGGGGTAGTTCTGGTCTTAGTGATCTGCATGAGCTTACATACATTCTGAAACAGGGAGCTATCAACATTACGACCTTGATCTGTGTGTAGCTCAAGTGGAGCTCCAAACCTGGCAATGAATTCGTAGACGAGCTTCCTTGTAGTAGTTTCGGTGTAACTCACATAAAGTGGGGATAGACCTTTAAGGAGTAGAGATTGAGTAGGTGGGGTGGTCTGCCTGGCCAATGGGAAGTTCAATCAGACACCACAAACCATTGATTGTCACTTGGGACAACTTTTAGGCCCAAATGACCTAATCAGAGAGCGGAATGCCACAGAGGCTCCACCTTCTTTCCCGTGTTGGCAGCGTTGATTGTGTGCTGGAGATCCAACCCTGATGAGACAGCTGAGACAGAGTGAGAATCTTTTGATATGTTTTTAATGTTGTTTATTGACTTTGAAGAAACTTTTCTTTTCCTTTTTTTTGTTTATAGTCCAACTTCTAAGCTAGAAAGAGTTGTAAGCTTCAGAAAAACTGAACTTCAAGGAAAAACTTCAGTTTTTCTGCTGTTAGAGCCGTTAAGATCAGTTGGAACTGTTAGCTCTTCTGGCAGTTGGTTGGCAGTTGTTCTCCGTTCAACTGAAGGTAAAGCCTAAATAATCATCTATTTTTATTTTATTCAGTTCATATTGTTGAAGTTAAAACTTGAAAAATATGCCTTTTACACTGTCTAGTGTAAACTATATAATTGTTCTGGACGTGCTGCACTGAGATCAGTGAGCATATTTTGTGCTTTTCATTTGGTTTTTGTTCTTTTCATCTTGTTGTCGAATAATAGTCTTTATTTGAACTACTTAGTTATTCAAACCTTTGCTGAGTTTGGGTAAAATGCAATGTTTTATTATTGTGCTTGGAAAAGGATTTTATGAAGGACTTCTAATAAAGTCCTTCCTCTTTATTCGTTGTCGAGAACCCGTCCGCCATTTCAATTTAATTTTCCATATTCACATTTCAAAGCTCAGCGGTTTTAGATGATGGCAGACGAATCACGTTTTCTGGCGGGTCTGGCAGGCATCAGGTATCGCACTCTCTTCCAGAAGCGCGAGTTCCACTTGGAGGCTGTCCGAGAGCCCTTCGACCACCTGATGGGGGCGCTCTGACGGATCAGGTGCTGCAGGCCTGGAGGAAGGCGCCCGTAACCTCCTGGGCCCATCTCTCCGAGCTGAATCAGAATCACACTCATGTCCCTCTGCACCAGCGCGTGGTGAAGCCCGACCTGGAGTTCACCGGTTCAGAAAAACAAAAATATTTTATAATTCTCTAAGACGTGCTTGAGCCATGACTAGACAGCAGTTCATAAAAGCAAGAAGAGACCATGGTTGTTGCAGACAACTTCACCTCAAAGGCGGCTGTTGGTATGACACACTATTTATCATGCTTATATCTTTTTCTTTGGAACGTTACATCAGTTTTGGCATTTGCACAACAGTTAGTGCAAATTTTACAGCGCCCGGTTAAGTCCCTGAACTTCACATTTTAACGGAAACAAAAAAAAAAGCTCAATGATGTAACGAATATTACAACATTACAGATACTTACTGTAAAATGTAGTGGAGTAAAAGTCGAAAGTATCCATTATTAAATCTACTTAAAGAACAAATACATGAAAATTGTACTTAAGTACAGTGACGAAGTACTTATACTCCGTTACTTCCCAACACTGCGTTTAATTCTCTGATCAGAGAAATACATCGAAGCACCAGGAAAAAACTGTAATGTGAAAATATGGAGTTGCAATGTGACTTGCTGCCTTGCCGTTAGCATTTCAAACACCCAGATTTAATTAAAACAAGAAGAATACGAACTGGATTAGTCCCTCTGTCCCCTTTAGCCCCCAGACTCTTTTACCTGCCAGTCAAATCCAATCACTGAGGTTTGGTCTGAGGTGGGATTTTCCATCATCTCTGGTCCTGATCCTGGTGTCAGGATGACCATCAGCCTCCTGCTCTGCTCGATGCAGCTCTCAACCTGCTCCACACGATCTGATGGATCACAAAAATACTTATTAGTTCAAGTGCATTTCATCCACTGATGCACAGTAATCGCATCTCTTGTTTCTCTGTACTTTCAAAAGTATTCACACCCCTTGAACTTGTTCGACGTCTTTCAGCCGCAGACAGACACTCTTTAACATCACTGACCTTCCCCGGGTATGTCGTCTCTTCCCTGGATGAAGAGTTGATATCCACACTTGTCTTCAAGCACAGAGGGCAGAGTCTTTGTGACAAAGTCGGACAGTTTGTCTTCCGTCTCCTTGTCTAAGCTCTGTGTCTGATAAACAACGTAGGCATCGTACATCTTCATGTCTGGGTCACACAAACAACAAGATGTTTAAGATTCCCATTCAGCAGGCCGTGACTTGTTCTGATAACTTAAATGAAATGTTTACCTCTCCTTTAACGCAACACACAGTAAACCCAGTTCCTCAGCCTCTCACACTCTAAACTCAAAGTTTGCCTTTTTCTTGCTCTGTTGAATCTGTGCGCTGCTCCACTACATGCTAATTTTCACTCATGTTGGATTTTAGCCCTCAGCTATCGTGTCTGATGAGAGACTGATTACAGATCATGATTTGGATGTGGTCCCATTAAACTTCTTGTTTATTTTGTTGTTTTTTTCTCATCCCCATTTTTTTTTCCATTTCAGACCAATTGTTGAAGATAAATGGGGAGATTCTGAGGCAAACCTCTGATTGTTTGTTGCTCACTCACCAGACATGAGTTGTGAAACTCCCCAGTTGGAACCATTTTGAGGTGGTCGTCTTCCTTTCGTATTCCACTCAGTTTGTTTACATTTCTATCCAGCTTGATAATGTTAATTTTTGTGTTTCTTTCTTAGATGGTATTGATGAAGAAATACCTTTAAAACATTATCGTCTTTGGGTTTTCCTTGACCATCGTAATCAACTTCATCTGAGGTGAGTAACATTTTGGGTCCGGTGGTTGAAACGTGCAGACGAGCCAAGCAATACGAATTAAGTTTGCATTTTCGGGCAAATGTGTCACATATTCAAACTTGAGCACTACATTTTTGTTTCTCAAATTTGTTCAGATTGTTGTGTCATCACTCCATCCCAAAGAAGAATGGCTCAAATTAACCACGAAACACCCAATACGAATGTGATATTAACAGAACGTCTTAGCACAATTATATAAAAAGCAGTTATTTAGCATTGTTCATTTTTGTGACTGGTCAAAATACTTGTATGTGACTTAATTTCAGCTTATTTATTTGGAGCCTTTTGCTCCAATTGATAGAAATCTCCAGGATCAATGTTTTGAAAAACTAAAACTCTGTCGTACCTTCACTGCGTCTTCCTGGAAGGAAATAGGGCCTGAACAACAGAGCGAGGTCGATGGCAAAATACTTCACCAGCACAGCGGCGAGCGCAGCAATCAGCAACACACACATCCATGAAATGATGAGGGGGATGATGGACTCTGGAAGACAAGCGCAAATATGTTTCAACAAGATTCACAACAAACCCAACGAAGACCAAGTGTTGATTAAACCAAATGCTCCAAGAGACATCAGAATACCAACGTTTAGGCCAAGCACTGGGTTAGGAAAATCAGAAAAAATTATTGAAACATTTGTCTATTTAAGTGGTCTTCTAATAAATGTAATGCATGAGTGTGACGGGCAAAATGCAAAAGCGTCAATGCAACAGCAAAAGGTTACAGAAGTCATGCTAAACGCTAAAGTATGCTAAAATAGAAGCTAACTAAATCAGAAACTATGATGCACTTTACTTGCATGACTTTCGTTAACATTGCTTCGGTTGCAGCTTTTTCTTGTTGGTTTGTGCCTTTTCCTGTTGTGTTGCTGCTTTTTGCGTTCTGTTGACCCTCTGTGGCCACCGTAGTAGAGCAGTGAAGTGACAAGAGATCCAAAGGATCAGAATGAAAGAGAATCACACAGAAACCGAGGAAGCAGTCTAATTAAGACAGAAGCTTAACTGAGACTAAAGTGATCTAAAACAAACCTGGGAAAAAATCTAAAGAAAATAACATAAAGAAAACTGAAGACAAAAATAAACTAAAATAGAGAAATGAACTAATCTGGTGACATCTAGAGAAATTGGCAGATTTTGACAAGAACGTTGAAAGATGAATAAAGAAAAACCAGCCATGGATAAGACAGAATGCTGATTATTGGTTCTACATGAATTATTTTTATATCTGATTTAGGCTTTTTGTTTAGTTTTGTTTTGGTTTTTTTTTTTTTTTGCAACATTAGCATAATATCTCCAGTGACATTAAAGACTATAAGCTCCTGTAACTCATATCTCATACCAGAAGTTGAAAAGTTTAGGGCAACATGAGAAGGAAGGTGTGGTGACACTAACCTCTTTGCTTCAGAGTCAGAGTTGAAGAGTTCGTCTTATAAAAGTTTGAGCCCTGACATTTAAACTTATACTGGAAATCTTCTGCTGAAACCCTGAAGATGGTCAGGATCGCTGTGCAGAAGGTTCTCTTTGAAGCATCCTCTATCTCTCTGAGAAGTAAAATGTTTCATTAAAAGTTATATAAATGTGTATTAATGCTTACTGAGCATTGACTTAATTACTAGGAAATCAATTTATGCCAATTTTCTTAATGGATATTTAACTTTCCTCCATTTTTCTAATACATTATCATAAAATACTCTACTGGCATACTGGTTCCCCCTCAGGACAATTTTAAAATTCAGAATTATAATCTAAAGCATTTGACTAAATCGTTATGCCACAAAACTGCTACAAGACCAACTTAAACGTCAATTTTCTGAATGGACATTTTAAATAACTTCATTCAACTTTTCTAATAGATTATTACTAAATACTCCATTAGGAAATCGGACGGCGTCGGGTGGAAAAAGTTCAAATTCAGAATTATAATCTAAATTTACCTCAGAATAGTTAACATAATGTTCAGACTTACAACTTGGTGGTTTCGTTGTATCCGTCCTTCTGCTTTGCTGGTTTTCCATTGATCAACCAGGTGGCCTCACACTCCCGTTCTGCATTGATCCCACAGTAAACAGTGCAGTTCAGCTTCATGCTGGAACCTGTTGAACACATGATGGTTTGTTACATTGAAATATAGTTTCCATTCACTGTGTTTCATAGCAATGTTTCACTTCTACTGAAACTTGAATCAGTGAAAACTTCTGAGTTTGACTTTATTGAACATTGTGTAATAAAAGAATAAACAAACTTACAGTGTAGAAATTATAGTAATCTGACTCTTTGTATAAAATGTGTCCATAGTTTCAGATGAAAAAAGGTTAAAGGTAACATATTATTTTATGAAACCTATTTATTCAATAAAATATTCACAGCTAGACTAAAACTAATGTTGTGTGGAATAAACAGTATCAGATGCCATTAAAAGTTACATGTTTTTGGTGCCAACAAAATTGTATTTGGTTATTTATTTTTGTTTTGTAATTTATGCTAATCTGTGTTACTGAACAGATAAAGATTACTTGAACATGGCAGCATAAAATAAACGTCTGTTAACAACACAAGAAAAGAGTAAATATTTTTTATAGCCCCATTATGGTGGAAAGCATCTCGGACCAGAACTCACCAGCAGTCGGGACGCAAACTTTAAGTCTTTCTAGCGTTTTAAGCCGTTTTCTTACCTTCATCAGCAAACAGCTCCTTGCTGGTGGGAGAGACAATTGTTGCATTTGGAAAGATGGATAATTCTGTAAGGAAGCAGAGTTGAAAAGTTTTCACTGTGTTGTGTTTTCTTGTTAGGAAAAAAAGCTACATACAAACTGAAACCAACTAAAGTGAAAATCTGATATCAGTTTGATGAAACAAATGTGACAAAGAAGCAAAAACTGAATAAATCAGAGAAGGAGCAAACACTTTTTCATTTGGCTTTATATTTATTAATGCAAAACACATTCCTGCCTTCATCTGAATACCCAACCATCTAAAAGGACTCACTTAAAGCAAAAAGTCTCCTGGAACCAGAAGAATTGTACACCATGTGGTTGTGAGTCCAGGTACATAAGCAGGTGTAGATGTCCTCATCATCTTTTGTTGCATCATTTATCCACAGGTTTTTTTTGTGTTCACCAGGAATGAGATTCTTGCCCTGCAATAAAAATGAGAAAAACGTCAGAAGGGATGGAAAAAAATGTAATCTTTTAACGTATCGGAAACTAACCACTCTTATGATGTTTCCACACTACGATAAATACTCACTAGGTACACATCTCTTGCAAACAGAAAACAAAATCCACTAAAAAATATCTTCACATGCTTTACAATAGTTCTGCAGGGATGCCACTAGAGCATAGCTGCATATGCTGATACAGCTGTAAGTGTTGTTGTCATCAGAGATTCCCTCACCTTGAACCAGGTGAATTTCCCATTAAATGTTTTGCATGTGTCTTTAACAGGCTGCGGACAAGGAATGTTTATGTTCTGCGCAGAGTTTTGGATTGAGCCATAGGTCATATTCTCTCGACTTGCTTCATTGAAGACCTCGATCTTCAGGTGATAGTAGAAACATTCACCTGATGGCTCAATGTGCCTGTGGAGAAAGAAACGTTCACAGATGAGCTGATCTCAAAGGCCAATGAACAATTTTAAATTAACTGTTTATAAACAATTTATGCTAGTTTGTGCACTGATTTGAAGTCATGAAAATAAGTGTTGATGATGACTGTCGATCATAAAACTGAAATGGAAACAGCAGACTAGATCGTCAGCACGTTTGGCTCTAGTTCCACTTTTTGTATTTCAACAGTACAGTTTGTCTAATAGCGCCCTCTGGTGACCAGGGATATGGGATATGTTGTACCAGTTCATTCTAAATAAGACCCAGTTCCAAGTGAATTTCATCATTTAAACGAACACCAAATTTGGCTGCTTAAAACCATCTCTGGTTGTTTAAAACACAGACTAAAATGACATGGAAGCAAGAAGAGCCCCGCCCGTCACTTCACAGTGCTCTCAACAGCTGGTAAGTCAGGGGCAGTGTGTCAACTAAGCCAATGACTTGCAGACCAGCTACAGGAGCAGACTGTCTTGCTAACCTCACCAACCATCAGCTATCAGATTGTGGACTAACAATGTTATGCTGTTTAACAGCATGATAGCAAAATGGTTAAAAATGTTGCTTTTTGGTCTACACAATGTTATTGTCACTAATAACACAATCTCTGGAAATCCCCTCATATGTGGGAAGTTCCTGTACTAAAACCATCACTTCCTGCCTTGTGGAAGAGGGAAAACTCATTTTCTTCCGCAGAGAGACTAGGTGCAATGTCTCTCTGCTGATGTTGCTGTGGTTGCTGAAGCATTATCTGTGTGTATGACAAATTGAGCAGTTTTGAAATGTCCAGTAATAAGTGAGTAATAACAGTGATGTACTGTGTGACCATTGTAAGCGGTACTTTAAAAATCTTAACAATGGAGGACTTGTACGAAGTGAAAATAGAAAGACATTTATCTATGTTCTTGGCTTGTTGTTCGGACTGCCACATCGCAGTCAAACAGAACCAACAGCGTCGTCAGAAGCACACCTGCAGGTGAAAAACTAGCTTTGTCTGTTTTCTGACCTGTTTGTCTTCCACACAATTTGTGTCGCTGATCATTTCTCCCTTGTTGATGCACTTAAGTCAGTTAAATGTGTTGCAGAGAAAAGGTTTTGCTTTTCTCTGCAAATCTGTGTTACTGGACAGATAAAGATAAATATTGAACTAAGAAAGTTCAATATTGTGGTCTCAAATAAAGACCAACTCAGGGATTGTTGATCAAAGACGGCTGCATCCGCAACCTTGATAAAGGACGTCAAACTCTTCATTATGTTGGTGATGAACAAGGCAGAATAACAGATTAGTTATTTTTACTGACTCACAGGAAGTGCAGCTATTGTTGTTGAGCTCATCATTTCTCAGTTCTTTAGATAAATGTAATCTTGCCACCGATCACACACGGTTGGTGTGTAGGTGTGCAGAAAAATATGCACTCAGAAAGAATACAGAAACATTTTTTATGTTATTGAGTATCAATATCTTACTGTAAATCTTCAGTTTTAGAACCTGTGAATTTTGGTTTTGTCACTCACTCTGTAGTCAGTTCATTCCTTTGCTTCCATATTCATAGTGTTTGCTCAAATGTTGTTTTATGATTGTTTAGTCATCCCTGTGTTTCTCTGTTGTCATTTTGTTCAGACGTTTCCTCTGGATTTCTTTTTTAGTATTTTACATCATTTGTCGTTTTGTCAGTGTTTTACCTATGCTGGCCCTGCAGGCGTTACTTGTCAGTCTACATCAGCTGCCCCAGATTATATTCCTAAACCACTGCAACGAATCAGCTTATTGGACTCACCTGATCAGACAGATTCAACTGTAGGTATTTGACATTATTTGTAATGTCAAATATGAATTGACTTTTTTGTTCTGTTGATGAAACTATTAAAATACATAAACAAGAGCAGCTGTTTTGGGAAGTAAGCCACCATAAAGATGCTTTAAATAAAAGGACAAGAGTAGAAACCAAAGGATTATCCATATTTGTGTGATTTGTGAATGATTTCAAGACTTGTATAGTCTCAGAAACTTTATTTCAGACAAATTATGATCAAGAAATAAAATCTAGTACAAGTTAGAGCTGTTCAAAATAGGTTGGCGATGAACTATGGAAGCATGTCAGTTCTTTCTGATTAGGTTCTTTTTGAACGAAGGTAAAAACGAGGTTAATAAGGGCGATACTTCAAACACATGATCGGGGTTCAGGGTTGACATAATCCATTAATTTCCTCATATTTAAATCAATGTAACATTCATTTTTTGACATATCACCACATGAGACCAAGCAGCAGTGTCACAGCAGCTCCAGAGCTCAACATAAACAAATGTTTTTACCTGGCAGTATAATAACCAGCGTCGTTAGCGCTGATGTTTAAGAAAAACAGCGCTCCTCCATGGTAATGGATCCTGTGTGTCTCGTCTGTGGTGATGTTCATGACCTCTGGGCCGTTTTTGTACCACGTAATGTTTTCATCGGGCAGGTTGGGGTCGCCCATGTCGCGGGGCACATAATAAAAAGCTTCACCTTTAATGACTTTATATTTATCCTGGGGAAGGCAGGAAGAATCTGATGCTTCTGAAAATGAGGATAAAGACGATACTTAAAACAAGAAAGGTCAATGTTTCATGGAAATATACGACATTTAATTTGACCTTTTTGCAAAGCTTTTTGTGGAGTTTATCTATTAAAATATGTCGTCTTTTACTTTTTTAAATTTAATTAAGTATTTTGGGGAGTAACCAGATTTCCCAGAATGTTTTTCTCTATCATTTGTCATTAAAGTCAGTTAAAACAAACTTTCCTTTAAATTTGCCCTCTGGTCTGCATGTTTACATGATGAACTGTGTCTCTCATCATAAACTCTGCAGTCACATAAATGATCATATTTCTTACGTCCTGCATCCCAGTCTGGCCTCATGAGTCTGACTACCTCTAAATGATGAAAACGAATAACGTTTCTCTTTTCTTTCGTCGATGCTCTTTGTGCACACACTACCTGGTCTCCCCTCAGACGCTGACATCATCATGACGACGGACAGGAGAAGCTTGAAGACGTCCATTAGCTGAAAGAGACAAAGTTCTTTCTCAAACTGTTCACACACTCATTTGCATTTCTTTAAATTCCTGTCTGAAGAAATTCAATCGTATTTTTCTCCACCTCACAGGTGGATTTGTTAGACAGCAGGGGCTCTGGAAAGTTCCTCAGAAAGCCGTCTCTGCAGACGATTACAATCTGTGCAGTTACAAAATCATTTTCTGAAGAACGTTATCAGAAATCATGTTTCATAACTAAAAAAAAAATCATCCTGTTTTTTTTTTTTTGTTCTTTACAGCTACAAATACAATAAACCAGAAACTGTTGTCAATAAAAACCCGGACATTTTTATGAGCTTTCACTGCAGTGCTACCACAGAAAACAGCAGTGTGAATTCACAGGTCTTAGATTGTGCAGGCTGATTCTCATACTGTCATATTTCAATTTCCCCTGGATTTGACTGACAGCAGTTCAAATTTACAGCAGCTATTTTGAAAAAGGGACAGGGTGATGTAACTTTATACCACTGAATGAGTTTCTGCTCATTTCCTTTGTGAGTGGGTTGAGTCAAATGTGGTTTCACCGTTACGGCTGAATGATCGCTCTGCATGATCACTGTATTTCAAACTGTTTTTCATTTGAACTTCCCATTCTCAATAATCACATACAGCCACACGACTATAATTTGGATCCACACACAGGTGACCTCTACACTTATCAAGACGCCGCTCGTTGCTGCGGTTCTCCAATGGTGAGATTTGGGGATTTTTGTGACCTTTGGGCTGACGAGGTGATCTCGAGATACAGTCTTGCTTGTCACACTTTCAGATGTTCACTGCTTAGCATGAAACCATTTCCTTGCATCCATTTCCTGAGTCATGAAGATCAACAACCGTCTTTCCTGCTGAAAAGAATCCCGAACGGCCTGCACTCATACGCAGCGAAAATATTGCGATGAATAACTAGTGTTGGACCAAAAGCATCACGGTGACTTTCCCTCTCAACACTAAACTAACTGTCACACACAAAAAGATGCCTTGTCACGGTTACAGAATAGTGCGGCGTTTGTTTTCAACACAAGCCACAATGTTTCTGTGAGTTGATGTTGCTGCTCGGCCATTGCCAGAAACACCAGGTCAGAGATCTGACCAAGACTTAATGCCATGTCTTCAACATGGCGTTCAATTGCTCTGAAACATTTTGATGTTTTGTCACACAGATTATGTCCCTGAGATCATCAACACAGGCAGTGATTGCAAGCCGTCAACTCGTGTCAAAATGCCATTTGGAGAGAATTGAAATTACCCACCATTGATCTATGAACATCTTCTAATGCTCAAGTTTTACTGATGCTCTTGTGTCAAGATGTTTTGTTTTGGTTTTCTTAGCATGTGAAAACACATTCTAATAATTCAGGTTTTATGTTAGCGTTCACGATTAGTTATCCAAAGAATTACTCACTCTTTGAAAACACCAAACAATGGCTGACGTATCACTTTCTGAGGAAGGCTCTCAAGAACATAAAGTTATGAACAAAGTCACGTAGTTTAAAGACTGAGATGAAAACATTTCGAGTAAATTTCACGACAACTAAGAAGAAAATTTTTTTCAAATGTTTTTCTTTTTCAATATAAAACTTGTGAAACTAGTAAAAATGGCAGGTCAAAAATTGACATCAGAACAATGATGCTTGTGTAAAATAAATTTCACTTTAACATAAACTTTAGGTGTGTTTATGTACAGAGAGCCATTTCAGCCAAACTGGAAGGCAAGGAAAATAGGAAAATGAGAAAAGGCCAGGCAGAAATAAATCCTGGAATAAATAAGTGTATAAATATAAATGGGAATAAAGGTGCCGATTACTAATCATTTTATTTATTTTACACATTTATTTATTTTCCCTGCGTATTTATTTATTTATTTAATTTTGGCTGAATAGGCTCTCCATATTTTTGTGTCTGGTGCATTTTTTGGGGGGAGGTGGTTAAAATGTGTCCAGTGTGTCTCACATCGGTTGATGTTTCCAGAAATTTTACTCAAAAGAAGCAATGCAGTACGATCATGTGACTCAAGTCAAATGAAAAACTACGGTGATACTTAGAGGTTGTTTTTTTTTCCGCAAACAGTAACCGATTAAATGTAACTAGTACTCGCCTTTCTTGAAATAAGCGAGTATCTTTAGACAAAAGTTTTATTTGCATCTAGAGTCTATTAGTTACTAAATCTACTTGAGTACTATTTTTTAAAAAATTACTTTTAGGATCAAAATATGCTTTTTACTTTTACTAGAGTGATTCAACCATGAAGTTTAGCCGATCTTACTACAGTGATATTTCTGGATTCTCAAGCCGCAGAATGAAAACCTAAACGAAAAATAATAATTCACCAGACACAGATGCACACCTGCAGTTTTTGTTAAAGAAATTTATTTTGTTGTTGTTTTTTTTAAGAATTTTTACTGAAAGAAACTGATTTGGAGACGTCAATTATTTGTCTAATTTTGTCATTTTTCATTCTTACTCAAGAATTGTCACTTTGATCCTTCAAATACCAAAAATTTCCACTTGACTTCAGATTTTGCTCAGTCTGATGACGTCATTGCTAAATATTAATGACAATCATCACTTACTCAAGAGTATGCTTCTTTTTTTTTGTAACCAGGTAACTGTTTTCCTCTAAAACATGTCGAAGTGATGCTTCTCCTCCTGGAGGGCAGTTAGCTGGTTCTCTACCCACCTGTTTGCCCCTCAGTCGTCACAATAGACAGACTTTTACGACAGAGTCAAAGTCCAAATGACATGAAGAGGAAACCAAACGCGATAAAAGAATAAAAAGTACAATAAAAAAGAAACTCCTAGCCATTGAGGAGGGAGTCTTACCAGCGGCTCCAGAGCGCAGGTGAGTCGTATTTTGTTCGCCAAACTCACTGATTAAATGAAGAGTCTGATGAGTCCAGCGGCGCGCGAAGTTTCTGCTTACCTCGAGCGCGCAGGTTGAATGGCTTCTAAGAAAAAGTTTGCCGCTAGCATGAGCTCTCTCTCATCTTTTCCATCGACCCTCCCCTACTGCTCGAAAAAAAAAAAAAAAAAACAGCAACGAAGAAACTGAAATTAGTGAAGCTTATGCGCGCGCGCGCCGCCGCAGCTCCCTCCCTCCCTGCGGGGAGCCAGAGGAAGAGGAGCAGGAGGTCAGACACACCTGCTGCCTTCACCTCTTTGAGGAAGAGGCTCTTCTCGGTTCTCTGCTCTTTACGGAGCGCCGTCCTGCCTCAGGTGATTCTACTGGGCTTGTTTTCCTTTCCTGGATGTGAATTAATGAATCTATTTGAATCTGAATAGGCAATGTGCTAAAAGAAAAGAACAAAAACAACAAAACAAGTGCCTTTAACTACACTCTGAAAAGTTAATCTATGAACTTTTTTTACATTATTCTAACTTAATTCATTTGGTTGATGTGTTTTATTAAATAAAAATAAAGAAATCTAACTAACTTAAATTGACTCAAAGAGTGTTTTTGCTGCACAGTGGTACAGTGGGTAGCACCGCTGCCTTGCAGCAAGAAGGTCATGGGTTCGATTCCCGGCCCGGGAGTCTTTCTGTTTGTTTCCATTCAGATGGAGGATGCTTCAATCTGTTCATGCTTTTAAGTGTTTTTGTGTGATTTATCTTTATGGGCATGCAAATCTGAATGAGATGGGAGATTAATACGCTTTCAGCAAACCGACATGTAAAACACAACACAAGATTTTATGAGCTCTGTGCTGCGTCTCGCCTTATTTATTCAATATTCCTCAAAGTGGAGTGTGAATGCGTAGAGAAAAGCTTTATCTGTTCGGAGGGAGTTGCGTCACTTCCTTCTGGTTGCTTCAGCGCAGAAAATAAGACAGAAACCAGATTTTCTGATTAGACTAAACTGAATCCGTGGGTTTGGGTGACAAAAAATAAAATAAAATAAATGAAGAAATCAATCAAGGTCAAGCCGTCAGTTTTCCACTGGTGCTGACATTTGGTTTAGAGTGCCCTGATTTCGTTGAACCTTGATTCCAGAATTTAACATTTTGCTTGAATGGGCCTTCAAATCAGAGAGACAAATTGTGGACAGAGTTAAAGATAGGTCGAACGCAAAAAAAGGTGTCTTTCAAGGGGTGTGAGTGGTGCAACACCGAAAAAACAAACAACAAAAGAGATGCCTCCATTCAGACGCTTTGTGTCGACTCACATCATCCGTTAAGGTTTGAGCAAAGCAGAGCTTTGCTTGTAATAAATAAATAAGTAAAAAGTCCTTCACTCATAACCTTGACAAGCAAAGTGGGTCTCATCATTTCTCTCCACTGGTGGAGGCGACGCCTTTTTGACGTTCGACTAAAACATTTCTTCTGGAAATGCAGATCGTCCTCCAAATGCTTGATGTGTTTTCACTTCATTTGCGTTCTGTCGTTGCTATTTGCGTCTCAGTGAAACTAAGATCTTGGGCCAGATGTGGCTGATGCCAAAAACCAGTCACTGATGCCATTAATTAATCGGGCGGCAACGGTAGCTAAGAACTCGGTGGAAGTAAATGAGGGAAGCGTCGCTTTGAAGAGCATCTCTATTCGACCTTTGACCCGAGTGCTTTTTGTTGGCAGAGTTCGTCAGCGTGCCAGCGAAAGCCAGTCCACTGAGTGGATTGTTGCAAACCACGGCTCGGCGAGAGTCCGCTCCTTCCGTTAGTGCAACTCTGTTCCAAAAATAACAAAATTCTGCTAAAGCAAGAGTTTGCGGTGACTTTTCTGTTAAAGAGTCTTCGGAAAAAAACGCCCGGCTTCACTGAAACAATATTCCTCGTTCAGATCACGATGAGTAAACTCCTCCTTTTGGGAGAGAACTGGTGCTTTCCTCAGTGATTCAGTTTCCTTCCAGACGACCGCATCATGAAAACTGGCTGCTGCAAACTGGTTGCAGGTGGGATCGTCTTAGACGGAGCGGTCGGCTCAGGAGAGGGCTTTTAATCCGCCTGGCAAAGACGGGGATTACCGTCGCGTTTCGGGGCATTCGAGCATCTTCTCGCACTTTGCCACGCCGCGGTCGCGGCTTTGATTTTGTCTTCAGCTGCAAGTGGAAACAGTCCACTCAGGAATTATCCAGAAAAATAAAATCCCCTAGTAATGTTTGGAAAGAGAGGAAAAAAAGAGAGTAAAGAACGGTGAAGTCAGACAAATAGATGACGTAGGTTTAAAAAAGAAAGAGAAAACAGAGGCTCTTTAAAGTCACCCACAGTGATGCTTAACTCTTACATTACAAAACTGAACTTACATTCAAAGACACAGATATTACATCCATCAAACCCACCAGTGGTTTGAATGTTTTTTCATTTAAAGTCAAATATCGGTAATAATACTGACGCGAAGGAGTCTTTTAATCTGTCGTCATGAAGTGTCATTCGGTAAACATCGACACTTTTAATGCAGAGTTGCTCGAAAAGTTGCATTGGAAGTCCATGGAAAGCCCCAACTTTTGCATTAAAGTCAATATTTACGACATAATGAGCTCAGTCCAGTTGAAAGTGTGATGAAGGCTGCCTGGACAAAATCACTTTGGAAAATAGTGTTCCACATGTTTCCCGCATCAGCAAAAAGAAACAAAACAAAAAACAATGCAGCCAACAATCAGCCAAAGTTTTCTCGCAAAACTTTTTCTTCTCATTGTGTAGAATATTGTAATTAACCCACATCAGCTTAATGTTAAAAAGATAGGTGAAATATCATTACTTTTAGTCCCACATTTTTTTATTATTGCTATTATTATTTCTGTTACTTGAAAAGAGATCAGATTTGTTTTCAAAGTTGTGCAAGTTGTGTGTAATGTGGACAACTTGGTGCAATCCGTTGACAACAAAAAATGTCTGAAAACCCTCCAATGTAGCTGAAATAAAAAAAAAAAACTGCAAAGAAGAGTGGGTCAGATTCCCCTCGTATTGATGTTAAGACTCATTGTTCGCTATCAGAAATGGCACTTATCACCACCACTTTAGTGCTTGGTTCGAACTGCTATTTTTCATAAAAAAAATAGAATGGATCTTTTAAAATGCGTCAACAATTAAGCGTAACAGAAAGCTGCCTAAAAACTGTACAGTAGCTGGTAGTTTGACTCGGCTCGGCTCAGAAAACGTCTTTTACTTTATGAAAGCATACGTTGTTTGACATAAATAATCCATGCGACGACAACAACGTCTCAAACGTTTAGTCCCCGCGCGTGGACGGCTTCTGGAGACCGGAGATTCCGATGGATGCCATCTTTAAACCCTCCGGGTAAATGGAAGCCCGTCCGCCGCTTCAAGCGATGCTCTGCAACCTTCGCGCAGGCGCAGCCGGCATGCGGCAGCGCAGGCTCTTCCAAAAGTTTCTCCTCAAGTAAATCTGAGTCAGTTTGTCGGTTTCGGCAAACGAGTTTTTCCACTCCAGAGCTCCTTGTGTCCGTTTGACGTAGCGCAGCGACTCCGGCAGCTGACTGTAATCCACCGGACCGTCTGGGAGGAGAGAACAGAGAGGCGTGAGAGCTGGCGTGTTCAAATGTTTCATGCACCTTTAAAAATGCTTCCCTTTTCCTTTTGGTTTAGATTTGACCTCCAACTAGGAAGGTTTGGGAAAAATTCATGCTGACTCGGTACAATCTGCATGAAGAAGCTCAGAACTCTCTGAAAACATGAAGCGTGTGTTGTCAGTCGCTTCATTCGTTATCACAGCACCTCAACACAGGAACTAGAGATGCTCGGTATCAGGCACTAAGAGAAGTTATCTGACTCTCAAGCTGAGAGATAAAGCAGCAGTTTCTTAATTTGAGAACATTTTGGCCTTATGAAGTTTGCTGAAAGAGATTTGCGTCCGTTTGAGCCTGCGCTCTCAGGCTCAAATCACTTGCAAAGACTAGCTAAGTAGCACTGAGCTGTTGCAAATCTGCAACATCTGCCTGGAGAGGGTTAAAAGACCAGGTAAGACATGACTCCCAGTTAATCTGCTAAAAGCACCGACAATGAAATCTTTACTGATCACTAATGTAATGATAAGCCAGTGATTTAACAGAAAATGCTCCTTCTTTGTTTTCCGATGTGAACGGTTATTGACAGCGCTTAGACCCTCCTCCTGGCTCTGACTGGTTGGTTTTGGTGCATTTCTTCAGATAGTTTGAATTACTGTCTGATGCTCAGGAAGGAGGTGAAGATGGAGGTTTTCACAGATCATCAGTCTCCTGTCCGACTGACACAACATAGTGACAGTTTTACCAAAAATGTAAAAACAAACAAACATATTTTTAATAACTGTTACATGCTGCAGATTTATCGTTCACAAAAGTCAGCCGAGAAGACTCTTGGCCCTTACCGACTTCCACCAGAATAACTTTGGGATCATTTCGCATCAAAGCGTCATGAAGGCCAACTTTCTGCTCATACGCCAGCTGGTTGTGATTCTCCTTCAGTTTACCAGCAGACGACAAGATGATAAGCAGTCGGCGGCACTGGCGCACCGCAGCACAGACGGCGTCGTGGACAGCTGAAAGACATGAAAGACGAGAAGCGTGACTAAGCGGTTACACACGGCGAACGGAAAACCGTTCGTGTGCCCTCCTGCCGCAGTTTTGTGGCTGCGATCGCACAAAACGGGAGATTTTGGACGAGGCTGCACTTTTAAAACGAAGCATCCTGCTGAATTACATCTGTGATATTTTCGTAGCTCCTGACCTTCTCCGGGGCGGTCGTCCCGTCCTCTGATGTACAGGGAGTAGCCGTGTTTCTGCTCCAGCTCTTCTGGAAGGAGCCGCAGGGCAAAGTGGGCCACGCCGTCCAAACTCGGCATGGCCGACTGACCGACGCTCACGTAGGCGTCGTAAAGTTTCCCATCCGGAGCTGTTGGAACAGCGAGAGGGGTAGGGATTAGTCCAACAGTGAGAGAAGATGGCTACATGTCTTTTTAAACACTGTATGTAAAAAACTTGGATGATACAAGAAGAAGAGCTCACCTTGTTTAGAAAACAATGTTTTAAGTGCCCTGTATGCTAAGAAGAGGTTGACTTTACAGATGAGGAAGAAGGCCGTCAGGATCAGGATGGTAAAGAGGGCAGAGAGCCAGAGAGACACAATCATGTAGAACCTGTTGTGTTCAGTTGGGTCAGCTGAGGAAACGAGGCAGACAAACACAAATGGTTACTCAGTGGGAAGCATGTAAACAAGCGTCAACGTGTCTTCTGGTTGGACCGGACACGGAGCGATCCCTTTGCGTAACCGAGACGCTTGGAGCAAAATACCTTCCTGGAGCCGGACCTCCCCGACCTTCGCTTCAGCCGGGCTTGAGATGTGACAATTGATGGGGATGTTCAGGAACTCGTTTCGGACTACAGCAATGGACAGAGTGGACTGACCGAATACTTTGCCTCTTTCGTGGATACTAGAAAAGACATTTAAAACAAAAATCAGTCATTTAAAAATTTGAACCGTAACAGACGCCGACTACAGAGCTGTTTCTTAAACTGCCGCGTACAGGAGCACACTCAAAGCATGTTTTGTGCAGCAAGTTTTGTCTTTTCTGTGTGTAGTTTTTATTCACCCCTGGTGTGTATATTGTGTTTATTTGGGAATGCAAAAGGTCACATTGGATATATTTTCAGGAGGCAGAGAGACTCACAATTCCCAGGACTCAACAAGCCCGCTGATGTCACTCGCGTACGTCCCGTCAATGGTCCAGAACATGACGATCTCTTCGTCCTCACTGAAGCCGGTGTAGGCCTTACAGTGCAGCTCTGCTCTCTTACCTGTCGGGGAAAGTGGCAAACAAACCAAGCAAGAGATGAATGACAAATCTGCTCTCCCACCAACTCACGGAAGCCAAGACTCAACGAAACAAGGGACACACGGAACAAAGACCAATAAAAACAATAGAGACAGAAAGCAGAATGCATTGGGGTCACTGTTGTTTGTTTACTTACCCACTTCAACTATGACCACCTCGTTTTTGGGCCTCACAACATGAATCTCTGGAAAGAGGTCCAGAGTATCTACAACCACATACATTTGAAAATGAAATCAGGGAACAGAGAAAAAGAAATGAAAAAAAAAAAAGAGGACAACACTATATATTAAAATACATATCTATACATATCAGGATTTGGTGAAAACATGAGGGAGTTGCGATATTACCGAAGCAAATCAAAAACTGGAAATGCTACAAGAGCTGCTGGGATTTGTGCCAACCCTTTGCGGGTCCTACATGGAACAATGGCCGCCTCTGTCTGTGTCAGCAGTCCGTTTCTCCGGAGTCAGGTGACATGTCTGAAATCGTCTCGTCCTTAGGAGAAACCCAAACTGGAACTGTGTGTCTGGCCCAAAATCAGCCTCAAAATGAACGCTGAAGAAACACGGCGGCTCCTTCCTTTTCTTTGGAGCCAGAGTTTATGTTGACATGGCGGAAATTAACCAGCCCCAAACACTAGTTAGTTACTTTGGCCGTTTGATTTTGATACCAAAGTGTTGGCTCACGTTAATAAAGCAATGGATTGTTGCTAAGCAAAATTCCTGTTTTGAAGGCCTTCAGGTCTCAGTCTGAAGGATCATCTGTGGGGTCATTTGGGAACAAAAATCTGTTCTGAGTCTAATCAATTTGAAGAATCTATTAGGTGTCGTCAAGTCAAAATGTGGGGTACAAATAGATCTTTTACAAAATAAGATTGAATTCTGAAATTCATTTAAAAAAAAAAAGCTATTTTTATATCACAAAGATCCTTCATTTTAACTGGCGTGTGTCCAAATTTGAGATGTACCGTTTTTGACAGTCAATTGGACGCTGCGTGCTGCAGTGTAATTCCAGCCGTCGACGGTGACGTCTACGTGGCACGTGTATTTTCCTGCATCTGCCCCCGAAACCTTCGCCAGCGTCATGAGGCCGTTTGCGCTCAGATAGACGGACTCTCTATCCGGCTGCACCTGCTGACAGTCCTGTGTGCAGACAAGCAAAATGCATCCTATTCTCTTTTTTGTTTCTTTTCTGGGAGGATGATGAAACATTCAATCATTTCTTTGATCCTTTTACTGTTTGACGACTCATCCAGGAGGTTCAAAAAGAAACCTCCTGAATCATCTACCTGATTCTGCCCATTCAGGTAAGTATTTCTGACAGCAATACTTACCATAACTGAGGCAAATGAGAAAGAGACCGGGAAGAAACATGAGACGTGTTAGTTACGCCCTCTGGCAAGCTGCTCTTACTGGAAGAGTGGCAGGACGAAGGCTATTAATGACCTGAAGAAGTTCTGTTTTCAGACTGCTGCGAGCCATGAAGGGAACATGGCAAATATCTTATGGGGAATTATGACAAAAAGAGATAAATAATAAATACGACTACTAAAGACTTGAGAGAGGATCACCCTGCATCAAGATAAAAAGCCCTAATCGTTGCTAAATATTGGAGACACTTGTAAATTTTGTGGCTAACATAACATAGCAGTTATGTTAGGTTTACTACATAACTGTACTGCTTGTTCAGGCAGATGCATTGTACGAGGTACGTCAACAGGGGGCAGTGTTGCACTGGTTAAGTCAGAACCCATCAGTCATGATGGGGAGGGAAAAAAAGCCACAAATCACAGCTGTGACCGTTTTATAACAGGAGAACTAGTAACATGACAAATAATAAATAAAAACCTTCGTCCATCGTATTTTCCTCGGGAGGTTCAGTCTGAAGACCTCGGTCTGTTTGCACTGAAGACCTTCACTTGTTTCCTCTGTCGCCAAAATCTCCTCGCTTGGATCCGGGCAGCTCGACCCGGACACCAGAACTCTGAACCGTCTTTTTGATGGTTTCGTTTTATTCCTACAGAAAAAAATACACAAGAATGTGGGTGACAAAAAAACACTCCAGAGAAAAGCTTGATACAGTCAGCAGACAGTCCAGGACAAACTTATTAGCGGGGTGTTCGTCTGACCTGTTTTCACAGACGTAGCTTCCGCTGTGCGTCTCCTGCACGGGCAGAAACCACAGCGTCCCGCCTCTGACCTCCACCCCGCCGGGGAGCCGCTCGCCGCCCCGCGCCCCTCTGCTCCACTCCACCTCGGAGTGAACACCGGCAATCTGGCAACTCAGCAGAAACAAGTGGCCAGCGCTCACGTGGTAGGTGTCTGCCTCCCTCTGGTGGTCTGGATGAGGCAGTGCACAAAAAAAAAAAAGAAGAAAGAAACAAGTCTTAGGTCACCGAGGACTGCCTGAATAAAATAATAATAATAATAATAATAATAATAATAATAATAATAATAATAATAATAAGAATAATAATAATAATAATAATAAATGATTTATTTATTGCAAATATGACATCAACTGCAGCCCAAAACACTTTATATATATATATATATATATATATATATATATATATATATATATATATATATATATATATATATATATATATATATATATATATATATATATATATATATATATACACAATGAAGATGTCACTGGACACTTTAACAACACATGCAGAGAGCCTCCAGGTACAGGTTTAAGTGTAAACCTGCCAAAAAATGTCTGTGTGCTTTAACGCAAAATGTCATGTTTCCAAAATGGATGAACAATTGCCAAATGACATACAGAGGAAAAACAAACACGTACTATTATCCATGGCCACTTTTCTATGGGGAACTTTATTGTTTTTGCTGCCCAGGAATGATAGCAAAGAAATGCCAGAATGTCCAAACCTGACAAACGCATAAGGAACAAAAGCAAAAACAACAAAAAAGCACATCTTGTCAAACGTGTACAAAAAAGAAAGAGAAAAGGACCAAACAACCCACAAGACACGCAGATGACCCATATTAAAGAAGAAATTGCGCAACAAGTCACTGAATGATGTAAAAGTGTTTTTTTTTTAGGTTTTTTTTACCATCGACGTTTGGGTTTTATGCTTACTGTGAATCTCTTCTGGAAGTTGCAGAATCACAGAGCCTGACTAGTGACCAAAACAAACACTAAAAAACTACAATCAGACAAAAGCAATTTGAATCCTACATTTATCCGATACGTTGAACTTTAAGTCTAACTGTCATTGTTTAAAATGAGACCCGGGGAAATATGTTTTTAATGCAACATGCATCCTGAAATGCAGCTGCCAAATGCAGGAGAAAATGTGAGAAACAAGCAGACTTTGATGATCTGCCGTGCACTCTCCAGCTAACATGATCTCGTTTGAGCAGCTGCTCCTCTACGCCACGCAATACACTGAAAGTGCTTTCAAAGTGACACATTAATCCACCTGACAGCACACTGGTTGACTAAGAGTGCAAGAGAGTGAGCTGGAATCGAACTCACAACTTTCTCCTCATGCCACTAAGCCACAATCGCCTCCGACCTTGTGGTTAGATTGATGGTTTATTTGTGTGTTCAATCGTTAATAGTAATGTGTAACACCCGAGTCTCTCCAATTACGTGTTAACACCTCTAAGTTCATTTTGTTTGCACACACCTACACATGCCCTCATGTGCACCTTAAACTTCTGATATGACTGATTGTAACCTTTCTATTGCATGCCGTGATTTTTTTTTATAGAAGATTTAAAACAATAAATCTAAAATGATTTCTTTGTGCAATTTTGACTCTGTAAATCATCAGTAAACCGCACAAGGTGCTGCCAAAATCCCCTCTCTTTGTATAATAAAGGCTGTTTGCTTCGCTCGTGTTTCTCCCCTTGATTGGACAACTCTGTACATGACCTGCTCTCGAAACAAGAAAGAAAAAACCCTTTTATAACAGCGACAACATGTTGTACTGCAGCAACCGACTGCTGACATCAAACAGACGTCGCGTATAAAGAGTGTGCATTACTCAGACATAATCATAATATTTATATGAACTGATAATGTCACGTTCTGTTGAAGTTGACCTCTTTGCAGAGAGGCAGACGTCGAGTGGATGCTGCAGGTTTCAGTCGTAAAGTGATGATTGAACAAAACTTGCAAGCAGCCAGATGAGCCGCAAGCAGAAAGAAAACAGGAAGCGGGAAAACGAGGCGCAAATCAGAGGAATTTAAAGGAAGAATCCAGCAAGGAGTGACTGAGAATGATTCTCGAATAAATATAAAAACAGGTTGCAGGTGTAAGAGGAGAAAGAGAAAAAGTGGCACAGGGGCTGAGGGAGAGCCCACAAACTGGGTCATCAGGAAAATGAATGGAATCACATAAAAAAAAAGAAATGAAGAACATAGAAAAACTAAAGCAACTAAAGGACTGAGCTAAGGCAAATCAGAAGCTGATCTAGAATAACTAAACATGAAAACATAGTTAAACTGGAGTAACTAAGAAAGGTGGGCAGCAAAGGATCCGATGAAAGAATAGAAACTAAATAAAACTGAAATAATGAACAAACCCAAAACCAAGTCAGACCCTCACGAATGATTTCTTAAATTGTCCTGCAATCCCGTCCTCTTTTATGAAAGCAAGTCAAACATGTTTTATTCTGGATTTTTTATTTTATCTTGTTTGTTTTTCTTACATTACGTTACTGTCTAATAATGTCTACCAGCTGAGTGATTGCTTGTCTTAATTAGTCACGTTGTAAATTAGAAATCATATGTAATGAACATAGTGCGTCATAGCTGTCCACTTATTCTTTGCATTTTGCTCAAACTCATGAACTTCCATCGTTGTATTATTTCTTTTTCTGTTTGTTATGTGTTGGATTATATTGTTACGATTATTATTTTTCCTTGACTAGGAAATGTTTCTTCATTTTCACCATTTTTGGCTGTGACCTACAGCGAGCTCTGCTCACCTGACAGTCTTAGTCAGAACCGTTTGTTTGTTTGGGAAAATGTTGTTTTTTGTTGTTGGTTTTTGCACAACTTATGCAAAACTGCCTTTTGTCACAGCGCCGTCTTCCTGTGTGAACAATTTCCACTTTTTCTTGCTGGTCTGACGTCTTTCGTGCTTCCTGTAGAGCTCCAGGAGCTCCATTCTGAAGTCTGCGCCTCGTTTGCTCATCGGGGGAGGCAGCATGAGAGAACCGGTTGATTCGGTGAGGATTTTGATTTACGATGAGTTCAAGACAGAGAGAAAAGGAGAAGTCACTTGAAGGCGGGTGGAATATTCGCACCACGGTTTATGAGTGAAGCCTCAATGTGCTTTAGATGCGGGAAAGCGTCGTTTCTGATGGACTGAGAGTTCGGCTGCAGGTGCAACACTTGTGTGGGTGGGTGTGGGGCCAAGTGATGCAAGAAGCGATATTACACCAGTGGAAGTTACACAAAGAAAACGATGTGGCTTTAACACCTCACAAAAGAACGCAATCTGCCTTTTTAAAAAAAAAAAAAAAAAAGCTCAGGGATTTAATCTGTAGCAGTCGCTTCCTGAATGTCACCTCGCTGGTCCGCAGCTCCTCAACAAACACAACAAAACACCCACATCCTCAACACAGGCTGTATAACCCACTGCATAAGAAACATGAGCCTATCACAAATATCACCGTTGATCTAGTTAGACGGGTTGATGTATCGATTTGTTTTGAAGCATCTGTCGTGACTGAAAAATTACCAAGTTAGGGTTTGAACGGCTTTACGATTGCCCTAGGATACGGATGTTTCTAACTCCAAGAAAAGGGGTTAAAAATGTTTTTTTTTGTTTGTTTTATTTTAAGAGCTACAGCAAAGGTCTTCATATAGCCCATTATGTGTTTTAATTAAATTCAAATCTGAGATCATCCAGCTAACGTCTAAACAACCACTTGGACGTAAAATTCTGAACTCGAGGTGGTAAAACTGATCTCTGAGTTCAGGGTCACTTTCCATCAAGGTGGGGCAATAAAGAAAAAAAAAAAAAAAGGTGGTCCACCTCAAGCCATCCCTCCCTCCCAATTTGACCATATCAAGAACCCACCAATGTTCAACACATTTTGTTTTGTTTCGTGTGCATCTCCTCCGAAACACCGCAGCAATGTCAGAAACTTGTCGAAAACCTCAAAGAAATGTGCAGTGGGGATCTTTTATTGCAACTTGATATACTACAGTATATTGTTGCACACACTTCATTTTTCGCATGAAAGTGTCCCACAATATTTAACTGAAAAACAAGCCGGATGGAAAAAAAGAAGAAGATAAATGAACAAAGCGCAACAACTTGTTAGCTAATCTGCACACCAATAAATCACACACTTCAATAAAGACTCGTCGAGTTTCGGCTTTGGTTTTTGCACTCTGGTCACGCCACGACTGTCATTTTCCTCTTGTGAGATGAGACTTTTGTTGACCTTTGTCTTGATCTCACAGCATGTCTTTACAACTGAATCGCTCCCCTGGCAGAAGCCTGAAGGCTTTCCAGTTGAAACACCTTTCTGAAGTGCGTTTTTTTTTATTTTTTATATTCCATGTGCAGAGAAAACGAACTGTAAGCGAACGGATCATCATCGGAGAGTAGTAGGAGAAGGTAGCAGAGTGACAAAACGTGCTCAACAAGTCCTGCAGCGGCCCGAGCCTTTAGCAGCTTAGCTCCAGAGACAAATCAGGATGAAGTATAGTCTCGAGCCTTGTCTGAAGAGCACGGACGGAAACATCGAGCTGTTTACATTGCGGAGGAATCAGATAAATCTAATTCCGCTTTTTGAAAGTCCTAGGACAACCTGCAGTCTAAAAGTGATGGGCTCCGCCATCAGAATCGACTTCATCTGCCAAATCTGTGCACACAAACAAATAATTAGACTTTGGCTCCACTTTACTCTGAATGTTCACGTCTAGTGGGAAATAAAAAAATATTATTTGAATATCCACTGGAGGAGCAAACGTGTTAATATCTAACCAGGGCTGATGATTCTCGGCGCTCCACAAAGAGATGGAAAAAAAAAAGAAACATATTTTGTTCTCTTCAAAAGCGTGAAAGTCGGGGGTAAAAGTTCATTTGTTTGAAACTACATTTTTCTGATGAACTCACTTGCTGAAGATCCGATTATTGAAATCATATGAAAAATGTAAATTGATGAAGAGATTTGTGAATGGCCTGTTTGACTGGCTCAGAGGAAACCACAGATGTTGCTTTTCTCACATGATGCCTTTCTGTCTTCTTAAGACTCTTCATGATTAAAACTTGTACTGCTGGTTTATTATTCAGCAAACAAAGCCATCTTCAAGACTTTAAATCTTTTGACATTTAGCTCTTTGTAAATGTCTCTGAAAGAAAAAAAAATGTTTATTTTTGTTTGTTTTTCAACCTCTACTGAAACTGAAATCAGTTGGATTTCACAGAGTCAGCAAGTTCTTTGACCCAAACAACTGCGTTACATTTTGCCACGTCTCAGCTCCACGGAGACAGAGCCTGGCTCTACAAGTCACCCCTGCGTCAAAAGCCGCCGATCCCCCCCGCCCGTGTGGTGATCAGCACTCACCGTGACCCACAGCCCAAGCCAGAGACAGGAGTCCAGTCAGGAAGCGGATCCAGCCTCCGGGTGTCATGGTCCTCGCCTGCGGGATCTTAACGGGTCAGATTCCTTAAACCCCTGGTCGTCTCCTCTGACGGGGTTCATTTTCTGAGCCGAGCTGTCGCTCCACTCTGCAATTGGACGGCGCTTCTTAACACATTTCCTGGCAAAGTCATTCAAACACCCGACCGCTGCTGTTAGGGAAGTGAGAGATCGCACGAGGAAGTCAGAGCTGAAGCACGCCCGGTGAAAAATAACAAAAGTCCAAGGAAGTTCCACGCGCTGGCTTATTTATTTGGAAAAGTTATTTTTAAAAAAAAAGGAAAAAAAACCTGTCATTCAAAAAACATTACCGAATTCGAATGAGCAGCAGAATGTGAAAGAAGTTCCACTTTTAAGTCCTAACTTACCAATTTATGTGTAGACAAACTTCTGGTTGCTTGCCCCGGCGCTCATCTCTGGGTTTGTTGGGTTTTCCGTCCTGCTGCATCTGGTGTTTCGTCTCATAACCCCTACTTGAAATTTCCACTCAGCTTTGGAAAAAAAAAAAAAAAAGCACCATGTACTCTGCAGTACAGGTGATGCGCAATGATTCACTGAGAGCCAAACAGGGTTTTGGTTGTGTGCAAATTTAAATGTAGGTCACTTGACCTCAGAAAGTTCACATGAATTTTGAGAAAGTGCACGTCATGACAAATGAGAATTGATGAACCAGTAGGTTCACAAGGAAAGTCGACTCTCAAACGTCTGATTTGTCGGTCTGAACATGAGCTCTTTGAACCGCCTCGTTTTTTGATGTACAATCTAATTGTCTTTATCTGTCAGTGAATCACAGATAAAAAAGCATCTTGGTAAGTCGTCTCCTATACACATTTTTGCTACATTGAGAAAATGCTTACTTCCTTCACATAGGCACAACCTCTTCCTGTCTTCCCTTTGTACTCATCCTCCTCGCTACTTTCAAAATAGTCTTCAGCTTTACTTTCTGCTCTTCCATCATCCTCTTTCCTCTTTTTTGTCTTGCTTTGCAAGAAAGTGAACAGACCAAACACACATGAAATCGACATGGGATCCATCGAACCTGATTTTGGCCCTGCATAGAATGAAAAAGCTACTTCATGGAAGTGTCATGAAAGATCTGGTTCAGTCTGATTTGCTTCAGCTGTTACTTGCTAATGCTCATATAGTAAAATGCTTCATTGCCAAATCCTCATTGGCTGCTTCCACTGAGGAAGACCTGGTGCCAAGGTCACCAAGGCTCCTGGTTGAAGGAGATCCACCTGGAGTTCCTTTAGGCCTTGGATGCTATGGGTTGTTGGTTGATACAGCTCTGTAATATTGCGTGAACAATGGCTGCGGTTCTCTTGGATTGGAAGACCCGGGTAGGATCCCCCTCATCCAACTGCAGAGGGTCACAGGGTCGGTCAGACAGTGGAAGCTCAGATTCAAGAGGAGCTTTTCTGTACCAGCTCCACACCCTCAGCAGGTTTCTGGGAGTTCACTCAACCAGTCTCCATGTGCCTTGTGGACTTGCGGAAGATGTTTGACCGTGTTTGTCTGGGAATCCCGTGGAGGATTCTCTGGGAGTATGGGGTACCAGGCCCTTTGATACAGGATGTTAGGTCCCAGTACGATCAGTGTCAAAACTTTGGACTGCTTTGCTGGTAGTAAGTCGGGCTAATTTCCGGTAAGAGCCAGACTTGGTCTAGGTTGTCTTTTGTCTCTGATTTTGCTCATAACCTTTTCGGTCAAACTTTCTAGGCACAGCCGTGGTTTTGAGGGGACCTGGTTTGGTGTCTCTGATATTTACAGGTCATGAGATTGTGATCTGTAGCTTTTGCTGGAGCAGTTTGAAGCTGATTGAGGAGGCTGGGACGAGGATCAGCACCTCCAAACCTGAGACGATGGTTTTGTTCCGGGATCAGGGACGGGGTCTGCTGTCCCATGTCCCTCCGCTGGCCTGGGAACGTCTTGGGAAGCCTCCCCACGAAAGGAGCAAAGCTGGCTTTGATCAATATATCCATAAACAGGTTGATAATTCATTTTTGATAAACCTCTTTTATTTCAAAGCTTAAAACCATGTATAACACCAATAAATATAAAATGTTACATGGAAAATTATGTTTATGCTGGAAATGTTTTTTTATGAACATTTCCAGTGATCAAAAACAGCAGGAACAAAAAGCTTCCATATCCTTTATGTGACCATAGAAACATGGAAAATATGTACAAATACTTTAATAACTTTCACAATTCACATTTACATTTTTCTTTCTTTCCACAAACACTTAGAGAACAACAACAAATGCTGGACAGCTGGCTGGTTTTACAGCTTCTTCACGTTTCTTTGACTTCATTACATGTCAAACAGTTTTGGACTCGACTAAAGCGAAGTATTCTTCTAACACTACAAAAGAACAAAGAAAAATGTTTGGGTTTTTTTTTCAACTTTTTATTGTACCAATTCACTCAAATATTTACATCTAACATCATAAGTTCAACAAGGCAGTTTTCTCTGGATAAACTGCCCTCTTGCCTCTAACTGGCATATGATACCTAATTTCTTTCCAAAACC
This sequence comes from Poeciliopsis prolifica, assembly GCF_027474105.1. Taxonomy (NCBI): domain Eukaryota; kingdom Metazoa; phylum Chordata; class Actinopteri; order Cyprinodontiformes; family Poeciliidae; genus Poeciliopsis; species Poeciliopsis prolifica. Next base: position 2,009,447 of record NW_026562382.1, read on the forward strand.
TGGAGGAAGGAGAGAGGGACGGAGACACTTGTGAGTCCTTTCCCTCGTTCTCTCCTCGTCCTCTGTTTTTGCCTCGTTTGAAGAGCCTTCCACCAGCACACGGCGCCCTGTTTCTTCCTCAGGTGGCGAACCGACTCGGGGAAGACGGCCAGCTGGGCCGGGGTGATCTCCTCTAGTTCCACAGAATGACCTGAGAGGACAGAACTCCATTAGAGCCTCTTTGTTGAGGACACTGGGAGACTTCGGTATGAGTAGGAGTTGCTTGTTGGCTGAATTGTGACTTTCTGTGGCTACATTATAAGATCACCTTTAAGGAGCCCTCCAGCAGCGCTCTGTTCAGGGATGCCACACATTCCAGATGCTGCCTTGTGTCCGAAAACGTTTTGTCGTCACCACCAAAACCCAGGCTGCTGTCGCCCTCACTGGTCCTACTTTGGATTTGGTCGACCTCCTCGCCAGTCTTGGTGATGTTGTTGTTGTTGCTGCCGGTGCCGCTCGTGTGCCTCTCTTTGATGAAAGTGGAAGCGGTGTAGAGCAGGAGAACACGACGACTCGCCTGGAGGTTCTCATCCACAGAGTCCACGATGGCTGCAGGAAGACAGAAAGCACAGAGAGGGATGAAAAACCGTGAGGGGAAAGTGTAGAGCAGGATATTCATGTCAACCATTCCTCTATGTAGCACCAGCTGTATTTTTGGCATCAATGTACTGCCGTGCGTCGAATCCATGTCCTAGTCTAACATTTACTTTAATACTGCCTTTTATTTAGCCCTATCCAAAGACAACGCCATTATGTTTCACTGTAGACCAAAGAGTTTAAATTTGGCCTCTTCTGACCTCCTGACCTTCATTCTTCAACACAACATAATGTTTGTTTAGGACCCAAAATTCAAACATGAAAGAGGCAGGTGCTTCCATTTTATACTATACACAAGCTTTTTCCCCATGGCAGACTCACCTTGCCCCGGCAGGCCGTCACGGCCCGCTATGAACAGTTTGTAGCCACAGGCCTGTTCCAACACTTCAGGCAGCGTCTGCAGGGCGAACTTCTCCACTGCGTCGCTGAACCCGGAGGCGCCAGGATTGGGGTACGCCACATAGGCATCGTACAGCTTCCCATCGAGATCTAAAAGCAAAAAGTTCTCATTAGACGTACAACAAGGTCGCCGTCTGAGCGCAGACAACACGAAGGTCACTTCCATATTTGTTTACAGAAAACAATAAACCAGGTAGACAACCAGCTAGACAACCAGCTAGCAATAGTTAAAAAAATAAAGCATCATGAATCCAGTTTGAGTGAAGACCGTCTCGTGGATGTTTTGCCGTGAGTCATTTTTGCATCCAGGAGTTTTTCAGGTCGGACGTGATTTGCATAGCGCTGACGTTGTGTCAGTGAAAGAAGCCCCTGCGGGACCTTTGAATGAGAGGCGGGTGACATTTTATCTGAAACAGAGCAGGCAGGCCCTGTGGTTTGTGTGCTTCCTCCGTCTCTCGCACTGTATGAAGATGTGGTGAAATGCGAGATAAAACTTTGAGATTCTGCAACTTTGGAATGATGTGTGGGTAAACCGTATGCTGCAGCTACTATATCGGTTATTTTTATATATTTTTTTAAGATTGGTTGGTCGGGTGTTTCCATTTTATTCCAATTTGCGATGGCTTTTCAAGCGCCTATCGTCCACAGCACATTCTAGCTCTGCCTCTGATGTAAAGGGTCACCTTTGTTTGTATAAAGGACTGGAAATGCCCTCCTGAAGCTCAGCACAATGTCTATCCCAAAGAAGTGGTAGATGGTGACGATGATGATGAAGAGAACAATCACTCCACCAAACACTAATCCGATGGGAAGGATGATGTTCGGATCTGTGGGAACAAGAAATGACAGAGAAAAATTAATTTACAGTGGGAATATTTAGTTTTAGACAGATTTTTCTTATAAATGCTCCTCCGAATCAAACTCAATTAAAAGCTACAAAACAAAAATTGTCCACCATTTTAGTCCATCAATTTTTTTTTAAGCAGCAATCTTTTGATTCTACGTCATCATTGCCTCCAAGGCTGAGGAATCGAGCTGGATAAAGTTTTATCATAACGAGCTTCAATAGTGCAAAGCCATTTCTAACTTGAGACACCAGAACAGGAAGTCAGAGCTAAAGAAGGGGAAGTCCATTGGGGACACAAAGGTGACTTGAATTAACGTTAACGTCAACGTTTTGGTTTTTTCTGTCAGCGTTTTTGTCATGCTGAAAACTTGAGAGGACATAAGTCTCAGGTCACAACAACGAGGCCGTCGGAACGACATGGTTATGACCCATAATTGTGAAAATGAGGGTGATATCGTGGTTGGAACATAAGGTGATCATTTCGACAGATCTCTTTCTGTCACAGATGAACTTCTAAACGTTGTTAGCGGCGCTAACGTCTGTCCATCCATCGTTCGCCGCTTGTCCAGGGATAAATATAAACAGGGGATTTTCTTCTATTGTGTATTTGTAATCCAGTCAGTGGAGAGCAGGCGTTTGTCTATCTGCTGATTCAGACACCTGAAGGGCTTTTTCTCTGCTCCGATGTGTCTGGGTTGTCTGTCTCTGGTCCAAAATCTAAAACACCTCACATCTGGTCAAATCCAAATCTCAAACGGAGCAAGCGCTCAAGATTTACCTGCTGGCAGTAAAGTGAAACATCCCTTGTCTTTGCCTTTGACAGTGGTGACCATGCAGGTGTAGTTGAGGTAGAAATCCTCCTCCCTCACTTCTGAGAAGAGAAGCAGCCGTTCAAACCACATGCCCTTTGGTTCGGCTTGGGTCCACGATCTGTTGAAGGTGAAATAGTCGAGAGCGTGCACTTTAGCAGCTCGCGTCATTTTTCCACCAGCAGAAGTTGATTTAAATGTACCAACCTGCGGTTCAATGTGTAGATGCGTTCAGACGGCCGAGAATAAAACTCGACCTTGTTTTCGACCAACCATTTGATGCCAACATGATCTTTCACAGTACCAGGCACAAACACCAGACACCTCTTGGTGAAATTCGACCCTGAGAGTAAAAAAAGAAAAGAAGAAATTACAGCACGAGTGTACTTGCTGAGACGAACCAGACGAATTAGACGCAACCGAGAGCAACTCAACATGCATGCATGCTTTTCTTATGATGTGCTGAAATGCTGGAGCATGGATAGTCATCAATAAAACTGTGTAGTAAAAATTACGCAGATTAAAAAAAAAACACGGCTTATTTGCGCTGAGCCACCCAGTTTTTAAGACTGCGTCAGCAATAAATACTAACTATTTCAAACTGAGAGACTTTTTCTTTTTTTTTTTTTGCTGAAAAAGAAAGTCTAAAAGGAGACCTCACCTTTCGCTGCCTTTACCATCTCATTGTGCGGTTCATAGATTTGTGGAGGCAGGAAGTGATCCGCTGTTGGAAAAACAAATAAATATATACTTTTATGTGTCATTTTCTGGTGTTACTTGTTGGTTTTGCTGTTCTAGGTTTAGTCAAAGACTTCTCCAGCGGTTTATTCTCTGAGTTTGCCTGCTGTTTTGATACAAACTACACCAGAACCGTCACGAGTAAAGAAAAGAAGTGGAAGATACAATTTTGCTGGCCTTTTATTTATGTTTACTTAACCAACGCTTGCGGCTTTCGCATTGGTTTTTCCTTCAACAGTCAAATCGAACAAAGCGACCGAAACAAATGATGAACTAACTCTATAGCTCAACCTCTATAGCTCAACCTCAGACTGGATGGAGAATGGCTTTATTTAGTTATTTGGGTGAGCCGATACACACTTTCACGTTGCAGTGCTACTTTTCTGCAGCACATGGCTGCAGTTGCCCCTGCTTTTTAAAATGTCTATCAGAAAAAGTCCCTGCATAAATTTTTAACTCCACTTTTTCCCTTTTTTTGTGAATAATTAAAAAAAAAGACAAAAAAACTGTAGATGTTTCCAAAGTTGGTTGCATAAAACATTTTTGCTGTTGAATCTGAACTGACCTGTGACTGTTGCACTAATGGTCTCTGACAGGGATCTTGTTGCACCATCCAGGTCAAAGGTCAGAGTGCAGGTGAATGCGCCACTGCGTTCAACTTCTACCATGTGGGACCTGCGGTCCCTGACGGTCTGACTGCCTGATGTCCGTAACGGGACACACCCCTGAGATGGAAGACAAAAATATACATATTCACAAAGATTAAGCGCCAATTTGATTGAATCTTTTGACAATTATTGAAAAAAAAAAAAAGACAAAAGGCCATGATCATTTGTGTTTTAAAGGAGGGATAAATCCTCATCCAATCTTAACTGGTCAATTTTATGTTCTAACAGTCAGGGATTCGAGCAGAACAGACTTTTAAAGTTTCGGTCAGTTGAGCAAAAACCAGCTGAACATGTTCCGGTTTTGTCCGTAGCGCCATCTACCGTTGCAAATAAGAACTGCAGCTCTTCGATCGCTGAACTCTCCGCAAAGACAAAAACACACCTGAAGATGGAGGATGCAAAATGAAAGGCCAAATTTCCTGCCACTCACGTTGTACCAGTTGACAGAGACGTTGATGCCGAAGCTCTCCAGTTTGCGAGTGTAATCTCCCAGAGGGCACTGCAGGTCTCCCTTCACATCAAGTTCTCGAGAACGTTTTCTTGGCCTTCCGCACTCTCCAGCTGCTGGCCGCTCCATCACCAGCTTCGCGGCCTGCATGTGGCACTGAGAGGGAGTCCTGCATGGAAAGACAAACCAATGAGTTTGGCACGGCGTCTCTAGCGCAACCGAAATGGGTTTGTCCGTCTAAAAATTGAATTTCTAGATCTTCATGAGCCTGATTGATCATTTCTCCACAAAGACAAGGTTTTACTTTATGTGTATTCTTTTTAGATAGCGGTTAGAGGCCTGTTTTACTGTAAGTCAGGCAACAGTGCTAGAAAACACAAAGTAGGTCAAACAGGAAGCTGTGGTTAGAAAGATGCTGAGGTTCAGATCCCCAATGAGCCCTTCTTCCGATAATTTGGGGGGAAAAGTGACAGACTTTGATGTCGCGTTGTGGCCAATTCTGGCTTCCCAGTTCTGGCTTCCCAAACGAGGAGAAACGGCCGTGGAGTGCTGAACCACAAGTCAAGCGAGCAAAACGACTCAACGTGGCGTTGATCTCGTGGAGTCAAAACTTTGTAACTCATACAAAACCCAGCTGCTGGTGTGACGCATGTTTACCCTTCTGAAGCATTTTTTAGTCTTAATTTCGTGACATTGCATCCCAACATAAACACATTTTGGCATCTTTGTTGATACCAAGCTGCCTTGCTTTCTATAGGGCACCGCTTTGCAAATGGTGTTTAGAGTTGACATGAACTCAACTCTAAACACTTAATACATTATTATGCATTGTTTATTATGTATTAAGGTTGAGAAGGAGACTAGATCCACCGGTTTCTTGCCAAATAGTGAGGCAAATGTGCATTTTATTAAGAGTTATGATACTAGACTACCTTGTAAACACAACAAGCATTTGTAGGCAGAAACTTTTAGCATGTAGTCTCCTTCTCACCCTTAATTAATGAACAATAAACAGTTATTAATCATTCATAAAGCGTTTATGGATGAATTGATAGCATGTTATTTATTATCCATCTATAAGGGCAGCCTCGTCGTAAAATGGCACCAAGATCAGTTTTCTGACAACACATGGAATAAATAAAGTTATTATGACTTTGCCTTCAGACAGTTTCTCACCGCACTACAGCGAAGTATTCCCCATCGTCATCCATGGTGGTGTTGAGGAACCAAAGCGTCCTGGAGCACCAGAATCCGACCCGTCTCGTTTCTCATCTCCTGTCCCGTCTTTGTGCTGAACCAGGTGATGTTGAAGGGGACGGCGGTGAAGTCAAAGACGTCCGGAGACAGCAGGGTGCTGTTCAGCATGGCCGCGTCCCCGGGGACAGAGAACACCCGCTCAAACACGAGCTGGTAGTTGGTGCAGTTATCTGCAATGCATGTCACACTATTTATGTCCAGTAGGTGTTCAGATCTCAACTTTCTGTCAGATTTAGCTGCTAAGATTCGCTGTCCCTTCATCAGAAAGCTCATGCTGTGAACTTACATGTGTGACGTCACTTTGGGTGTCCCTGTTAAAGTTCATTTTTAGCTGTCAGGTATGAGTCAAACTTCATCAACTTTAAACGCGCTCGTTTTTGTGAGCAACAGAGCACATGCATCCTTTCTGTCAACTTTATCTGAAAGCAATGCTGCAGGTGTTTGATTAGGTGCATATTTTAAAACTGTTCCAGTCAGAGTCCCGACTTTAATCTGATAAATAATATCTGAAGGGATCAAAAGATTATGGTGATGGTAAGGAGACCTTCCAGCCTCAAATATCGATCACCAAAGATGAATTATCAAAATACCAGTGGAGCCCTGCAAAAAGCTCAAACTATTACACTGCTGTAATGGAAATAAAGAGTTTTCCCGTATTATTTGAAAAAGATAAATTTTCGAGATTCTTCAATAAAAACGTTGAACTGATCTATCATTTTATTGGCTCTTGTAAGTCGGGTGGGTCATTTTTCTCCACAAGAGGGCAGTAAAATACTTGCACATGACGAGTGGAGGCTGTTGACTAAGCAAAACCATGTGAAATATACTTGTAATTTAATAAGCGACATTGCAAAACAACAGCAACAGAGCAAAAAAAATTTTTTTGTACATCTATGTCAAGACAGAAAACAAAACCAACCTTTTTTCATGAGCTGAGCCTGGGCCAGTCCACCACAGATCCCTGAAATCCAGAGGAACAGCAGAAAGCTTTCCGGCGATGAACTCGGGCCCATTGCTGAAAATAAACGCAAAAACATAAATGACATAAATGACTGTGTCTTATGGATTAGAGCAGCAGTCTGAACATGTTGTGCCACCCGGTGGGTCTCTGACACAAACCTCCAGTTACATTGACAAAAGCTTAAACTGTGGTGGAGCTTTTGATGACAAATATTGTAAATTATAATTGTGGGCGACCAAAATCAGGAGATTGGCGTTCACGTTTTTTTGTCATTTGCTGACAGACCATGCCATGGCGATTCACAAAGGAACAGACGGCACTAAAGAGGTGAAGAAAGAAACTAAAGCTGCGATGGGAATGTAGGACAATGTCCTTGGTGAAGCCTCAGCAGACATTACTCTCTGTTGATGCAGCATGGAGACAGTCTTTTCAGAATGAGGAACGGATTGAGAGGAGCTCCATTGGCGTCCTGTGAAAGCCATTGCCTGATGATGTGAGAGTGATGGGAACTGAAATTTGTCTCCAGCCTCGCTCCTCTTCCTCTGTCTCGCCTCCTAACTCCTCGGCTGCAGCCTCACTCCTCCTCTTCTTCTTCTGTCTGGCTGTTGACTCCATTCAAATCGTTGTCCTCACCAAAAATGTAACATGTTGTTATATATATATATATATATATATATATATATATATATATATATATATATATATATATATATATATATATATATATATATATTATATATATATATATATATATATATATGAGGTGGACCTTTGGACTGATTTAATGTCTCACACATTTACCTACTTTGTCGAAAGTCAAGATTTGCCTGGGAGCAATCTACCAATTCATTAAGAAAGATAATGTCTGATGGAAATTTCTAGACCAGAGCCAGACATGAACGTTTCGCACGTTAGGACTTACAATTGATGTTTAAACATTGTGGAGGGTGCGACTATTCAATAGACTACAGTTCATTTTGACCAATATGACTTAAGCAACTGAAAATGTAGGAAAAAGCAGAGAATTGTACAAGTGACACAGTGATTTGAAGACTGAACTCGTCGTTTAGGGAATTTCAATTCTTGGCTTAGAAATGCACCAAAGCGGCTGAGGAAAATGTGCAAAGAGACTTTTTGGGGGGGGAAAAAAATCAAAACAAAGTAAGTAAAATGTTAAAAATCACATGAAATTATCCCGTGAAAGCAAACGTGAGAATTGGATCTATGATGAAGCCCAAAGTTCATGAAGTTGACATTCAACACAGTTTCTGAACAGGTGGGAACGAAGTAAGGAGAAGATTTTTAGCTAAAGATGAACTTTTATCAGGTTAGAACTACGGTGGAGGGCAGCAGTGAGGGTTTGAGGACACAAATGAGATTTTCAATTTTTTTTCTTAGCAGTTTTGCCTCTCTGGGAACTTCAGGAGAAATTGATTTTTCAATGCAACCTTACAGAAATGTTGGCAAGAAATATAGTAGGCCAAAAGACGTGAAACTGTAAAAGCGTGGAAAGGTTGGCAAGAGTCAGTCAAACTGAAGCTGACACGAAGAAGAAGAAAAAAAACACTGAAACAGAAAGCTGTGTAAAACCGCCGCTGAGAGAGTACAGAGGGGGGGGGATTAATGTAACCACGGTACGCGCTGCGCTCAAATTTCAGGAGAGTCCACAGTTAGAGAGGCAGGTGGAAAATACGTGTGGTGAAGCTGTGCTGCATCCGGTAGCTCCTGTGGTTTCACCCTCACGTGGTTTCTCTTTCTCCAGACGCTTGGGTTCTAAAGAACCATCTTTTTTTTATTTTTATTATTATTTTAAAGAGCTCCTTTAAGACATTGCAGGAGCCACGTCTTAAAAGCCAGCCCTTCTAAAAAGATGGTATGCCAGTCTCAAATGTAGAAGAGAGAGAGCATGGACAACGACGCGCTGCAAACTGTGACACACACCCAGCAAACGACGAGAGGCGACGTTCACCCTGGACAGGTACACAGGGTGAAACTAGACACGTCCATCCATTCAATGTCACCAGTTAATTTGGTGACAATGAATTGGGCATTTCTTTTTTCTTTCTTCTTCTTCTTCTTCTTTCTCAGACCAATTTGTGGTAGGAAACAGAAGCACCTGGGGGAAATCCGCAGATGTACGGGAAAAACATGCAGATCTCGACCAAAGCGTCATCAGGGCTTGATGTGGTTTCCTCTTTCTTCAGAGCCCTGGGCAGGTTTACACGCACGTGGAATGTGACACGAACTTTATGAGAAGCAAGGATCAACGCGAACACCCAAAGCTTCAACCCTCAGTCCCCAGCTGAACCCCAGAGAGCGCCTCTCGCCCCGTCAGACTAGCGGCAGCAGCACTTGGCAAATACGTCTGCTGAGCTTGTTGTAGAAACTGCTTCTTCGGCGACTGCTGTGAGCGGCATCGTGGAGAAGCATTGTGGTGTTGACGCACAGAACTGCGAGTTTCGGAAAGTGTTAGTCAACGTCAAGGCATACTATACGGTATGTACAAGTCAAATTACATTTAAGTTCATTTGGATAAACACACCCTTTTCCAAGCAACTGAAGGCAACACATTTACTTGACTGCGCAATAAAAGGACACTATGTCCCCAGAAATTACACGATGCCTCCTACTCAAATTGCTGCTTAAACTGCGGCTGCTCGGAAGTGTGGAAAATGTGTTTTTATTAAACTGATTACTAATTATCTCTCAGATCAACTTTACACCTCATAACAAAAACACACTTCTAACTCGCCCTCTTTGAACTGCGCACATCCTGAACAAAAGATAAAACTCCCCCAGCAAGTCTGATAATGAACTGTGGAGATCGATATCGGCCAACGCCAGAAATGCCTGCAGATCTTTTCGAGTTCTGCCTAAACAAGAGAAGTATTGTTCACCTGCAGCAGACGATAAAGACAAAAAGATTTCTATGCCTGACAGAAATGTCAGGTATAGAATATTTCTGACAGGCATAGAGAGACCTCTATGTTTTTGTCAAGAGATTGGTCGGTCTTTGTCTTTGTTTAGTGCAGAAAAATACGTGAAACCCCTCACGCCTCCCCCTCTTTATTTCTGTCTGCTTCCTTTCGGTCCTCTGAGGTTAGAAAGCGACAGAACCACAAAACGTGTTGAAAAGAAAACAAAGACACGCTCGAGTGGGCAGTTCGATCAACCCCAACGACTTCCTATAACCACAACCCTGAGGACATACAATCGTGCCTTCATGCTGACTTGGTCAACTAAATTGCTCAACGCCGTTTCACTGGAAGGTCTCTAACTTTGACTCTTGTCCTGGTCCTCGGATGGGACCCAGCTTCCTCCCAAAGACCAAAACACGATTGTTAAGTCGTTAAACTCTGAGTTCAACGACCGTTTAGTGGTTGATAAGCTAACAACAGCATTTTAAAGGCAATTAAACAAGATGCAACTCTTTTAGATCTATTTTACAGTCATGCAGTTAAAGCAGTTCGTCACAAAAAGCCCAACATCATAACAGAGTGGAGGCCATCAACACGCTTCTGACGCTGAATAAGTCACCAGCCGCTTTATTTAATTGCCGTCACTTTGTACAAATCAGTCTGACATTTCCTTTTTTGGAAAAAAAAATATATATATAATTTTGTTGATTATGTACGATTTGTAAAAGCCATAAAAAAAATGTAAACACCCAAAGGGGGTGAATTCCTTTGATAGGGACTGAATAAAAACCTTGATGAGGTCACGACACTTTGGCTCTTCAAGAAATTAATTATAAGAAAGCAGTAATAACAATAAGAATAATAATGATGAACAGAAACACTTTATGTGAAGGGGTGGTCAGAAGACTGATATGACACTGTCATAAATATGACGCTGCCTTTGTTATGAACACGAAGGAGTTTTTTATAAACGTCTATGACTGTCATCACTTTTAGTGCAAAGTTGCTTTAAAAATTGCATTGAAACTGCCAACTTTGCATTATTTGCTAAATATATACAATTTAAAGGAAAATTGTCACTTTTAAAGCAACTTTTTGCATTAAAAGTGTCATCAATGCAACTGTGGTGGCGACGCACGGCCAAGGTATTGAGGCCTTATTCCTGGCGGCGGTCGCAGGTTTGATTCCCAGTCTGCCGACAGTTGCCGCATGTCTTCCCCTTTCTCTCATTACCCACTTTTCTGTCAGACCGCTTTCAAATAAAGACCACTAGGGCCAATAAAACCTTTTTTAAAAGAAAAGTGTCATTATTTATCCTAAGGCAACAGTCATAAATATTCATAAAGACTCCTCCATGTTCATAGAAAGTGTTATGTCATATTTATGACAACATCATGACAGTCTGATGCACAGCCCTTCGAATAAAGAGTCACTTTTACTTTAACTGAATGAGGGATTATGCATGGCTGGGAAAACCTGTGATATTCAGGAGATTGTCTCCCGCTGTTTGGTGGCGGCGCATTTATCACTAATACTCTCATCTTTAGATCTTCCTGTTTTCAAAAGCCATCTTCTGCTCATGGCTCCTTTGGTACAGAGCTATGCAGTCTGACAAACCGCAGCGTGCTGTGGTGAGATGCTGTGAGAGATTTCAGCCAGCCTGGTTACAACTGAGCAACCTGCGCTCTGGCAAAGCTAGATCACAACGCGGCGAATCAAGATCAAAGAAGGACCCTGATTTAAGAAAAAGGGTGATGTGCAAGCATGCGGGACTTGTTCTAGCACTTTCCTCTGAGTGGAGAGTCATAGATGAAACCCATTAGCTGGTTCATTGAACATCAACAACCTGTCTTGCACCTGCTAAGACGTCCACACCAGCTGCAGACAGATGCATTTTAAGGTGTTGCATCACCAAGCCTTACTATACATGCTTTGTGATACATTGCTTAAGAATAGTGACTCTTTCTGCAGTTTCTCCATCTGCGACAGAAATAGAAAGGAAGTGAGCCTCCTTTTGAAGTTGGACTTAAAAAGCTCTTCAGTTGGATATTCAACACTGAGCCCTGAGTGCTGTGTGTTTGTTTGCTTCCTCTTAATGTAAATGAAAGTGTGCGGGTGATGTTAGAGGGATCAAAAAAAAAAACAAAATAAATATATATACATATAAATACCAATATATATACCAATTCTATATATATATATATATCGGAAATAAAATTTAAAAAATGTGTACCCTCAGGTAAAAACAAACATGCAAAGTGCATTGACTCACCTGAGATTAAGCAACGTGCAATGCGGCGAGAGACACAGGAAGGATTAGAGAGTTCACACGGGACGCCAGAGCAAAGAGAGGAAACCTCACCTCTGACCCTTGCGTGTAAAGTGGCGTCTCCACCATGCAGCTCAGTTGGTTCGCCACCAGCTTGGTTCCACCTCCACGAAACAACACAAGAAAAAAGGAAGAGTGTGAAGCCAAGATGTGAGGTTGTTCACATTGTGGTTCCTTGGCCACTCCCTGCGAATCTGGAGATTTCACTGAGCAAAGACAACAATGATGCTCCCTTCACTTTAATTATGTCAGTGTCAAGCATATGTGTTGGATTTTTGCCTTTCGACTTTGAAAGACAGAAATGTGTGAATTTAAAAAGAACAAAATGTATATTTAGTGTAAGTAAAGATTTTTGTTTCTCTTTAAGTTTACCTGTAAGTCTGTTTTTATGTTTTTTATTGAACATTTTTTTCCTTGATCTTTGTTTGAGAAGTTTCACCCATAAAGAAAACCAGATGAACACAAATATTAACCATGTCAGCCTTGGAAATGTGCAGGGGAAGCCCCAAACACCAGCACATTGCTTCAAGGTTTCAAAGCCAGGCGCAGCAAGAAAATATTCACACACACGCGCGCACACACACTCATCTTTGTACTTCTATCAGTCCAAAATATTTATTTTGACATACATTCATTTCAGTGAAACCCACACACACCCACTCACCTGCTTTGAAAACCAAACAGCTTACAAAGTTTAATTACTGCCTACATGAAAAATCTTCTCTTCACTGAAATCACAAATTCACAACTAACCGCTATTTAACAAGTGTTAAAGGAAAAGATTGCTGGATTTGACTTTCACAAAAACAAAAAAACAAAAACAAAAGAGAGGATACCAAGTCATACAGCTACTGTTATTGGCAGGAAAATATAGTGTCAGGTCCTGAAATCAAATGAAATGAGTCGCTTCACAATCTGGGTTCAAAATGTGAGTTTTCGTTTCACATTTGTGGTCATGTGGAAAAAATGTTTCCAAAATTCCTCTACGGGGAAAATTGTGGTTCAGATTTGACCGGTTTGTGGTTTGTCCCCCTCACTGGATAAACCACCATGTATGTTGCTGTTTATATTTTCAAACTAGCCATATTTGATTCACCCGTTTTTTATTTCTTGGCCAAACTTCGAGTTACGTTTCGATTCCTGAGTTCTGTGGTTCAACGTCGTCACCAGTCGACGGCCTCTTGTTCGCCTTCGAATTGACTTTTTCCTTTACCTCTCAAATTAAGGGATGGAGCAACACACAACCCAGGTAAGAAGGTAAAGGCTTAAAAAGAAGCGATGTGTCCCAGTCGGCTCAAAAGACAACAGTTTTCAAAGGTCCACGGACATTTCAGTGACTTTAAGTGCCGCACAAATCGGAAAACGTAAATCCAGAATTGCAGGTGGAGAAGTACATTGTGCTGCTTTCCAGAAATGCTGAGTCATGGGTTTTCTCACTGAGCTGAAGGTTTCTCAGCGAACCTGCATCTGTATTCAGTTATGAGTCAGTCCTCATCATTACCTGTCCACAGGCAAACGGCCCGAAACCCCTTTCACCTCTAAAGTCGGTTGGTAATTCACAACTGCCAATTCTCACATTTACAGACGAAAGTGTTTTTTTTGTCATTTTTGATTTTGGCTTTGCTCAGCCTGAACAACCCATCCTGCATTGTTCAGGCTCTCGGATCTGGATTTCTACAGTTGTTTTTGTTCCATGACTGAAACAAAGACAAACAATAAGAATTCACATCCATTCAGACTTCCTGCCCTGGATTGGTCGCAAAAACCGTCTAAGCCTTAAAACCATGTATTTCCAATGTTATTATGAACGCAATACAAAGTAGAGAATAATGACCGATTCAAATGGGGGAACAAAGGCAAATCCAAATCCTCGTGTGGTGAGTATTTGTCACCATCAAATATTCCCCAGTCAGCTGCTGTTGACATTATGACGAGATGAAAGCGATCGGCAGCAAACGCGACTCATCCTCAAAGTGGTCGGCCGCGGAAAAACCAAAGCGTGGAAAATGAAGTGCACAGGGTTCAAACCCCTCCGTGCGCGCCATGAACGACGACATGGCGGCAGACAGCGACGAGGTGTCGTTCAAAGACGGCGACGTCATCATCAACGTGCAGTTCATCAACGAGGGCCGGATGTACGGCACCGTGCAGCGCACCGGCAAGACCGGCATGCTGCCCGCCAACTACGTGGAAGCCATCTGAGAGACAAAGCCCGCCCATCGTCCCTCCAGAGTAGGCGAGACCCATCCGCTATCAACTTGACCAGGGAATAATTGTTGAGTGTATTTTTGATGAACTTCTCTTTTATTTAAAAGTCTTTGAAACTATGTTTAATGCCAGAATATTTTCAAAAACGTTTGAGGGAGAGTCATTTCACTGTTTTGCCAACGGCTTATATTTATATTTTTAGTGTACAAAAAACTCACAGCTTTCATTTTCTCTATACAACCTTATAAACAAGACCAAATATGTACAAATACTTTCAGAACTTTTACAATTGTATTTACAATTATTTACATAAACACTTAGAAAATAATTCCAACTCTTGTCTTCAGGAATAGCTGTCATGCTACACACATCAAATGGTTTTGAGGTTTCTTCGATTTCTGTACATGTTGCGCAGCACTGGACCCTTAACTGACAAGAAGTGGCAAAAATGTCCTCTGACCATTTGGGTCATAAGTTCAACAAGGCAGTTTTCTCTGGATAAACTGCCCTCTTGCCTCTAACTGGCATATGATACCTAATTTCTTTCCAAAACCTGGAGGAAGGAGAGAGGGACGGAGACACTTGTGAGTCCTTTCCCTCGTCTTCTCTCCTCGTCCTCCGTTTTTGCCTCGTTTGGAGAGCCTTCCACCAGCACACGGCGCCCTGTTTCTTCCTCAGGTGGCGAACCGACTCGGGGAAGACGGCCAGCTGGGCCGGGGTGATCTCCTCCAGTTCCACCAGAATGACCTGAGAGGACAGAACTCCATTAGAACCTCTTTGTTGAGGACACTGGGAGACTTTGGTATGAGTAGGAGTTGCTTGTTGGCTGAATTGTGACTTTCTGTGGCTACATTATAAGATCACCTTTAAGGAGCCCTCCAGCAGCGCTCTGTTCAGGGATGCCACACATTCCAGATGCTGCCTTGTGTCCGAAAACGTTTTGTCGTCACCACCAAAACCCAGGCTGCCGTCGCCCTCACTGGTCCTACTTTGGATTTGGTCGACCTCCTCGCCAGTCTTGGTGATGTTGTTGTTGTTGCTGCCGGTGCCGCTCGTGTGCCTCTCTTTGATGAAAGTGGAAGCGGTGTAGAGCAGGAGAACACGACGACTCGCCTGGAGGTTCTCATCCACAGAGTCCACGATGGCTGCAGGAAGACAGAAAGCACAGAGAGGGATGAAAAACCGTGAGGGGAAAGTGTAGAGCAGGATATTCATGTCAACTATCCCAAACCACCCCAGGAGTGACAAGGAAATTAAAATGTTGAAATTATTTTTACAGGCCACTCAGACATTTCAGTCGCTGTTTTTTTTCTCTTTTGACTACAAACCCCACAAGCAAATTATATAAAATGTACGATTTATTCTTAACTCAATGAAAACCGATTTTCTGACAATAAGTTTACCGTACATATGTACATACACAGACTGATTCAACATAAGGCATGGACACCTTAACGGAGCTGTAAAGCAATAAGTTCACTTGAAGTAATAACAGCAAACCCAATATCCATCAATAAAATCAACCAATGGGTTATCGGCGTCAATAAAAATTATACTTTTTTTTGTTAAATAATGACAGCGCAGTACCGTCCCATATACAGTATGTGCAGTAGTTTGTCCCCCTGGACAGAAGTTCAAACTGAATACAGCTTCTTTTTTTTTTTGCAGTTCAAATTGTGGAGGGTGAGTTGGTCCAATGTACACGCCACTTCATACTTTTACCCACATTTGGCCAGTGGCGGGTGCAGAGCGGACCAGCAGGTGGCACTGCTGGTCCGCTTCACTTGGCTTCACTGTTGCCATTTCACTTGGCATCTGGTTTGCCAAGTGAAATGGCAAACCAGATGAGTGGACTTCAGTCTGCTGAGTGAGGACTTGGACGAGCTAAAGGGGAAAATGGGAATGCCGTCCTGTTGGACATTACTGCAGATATATTTCCGCTTAAGATTGCGGAAATATACCGTCATGTACGAAAGAAATAATTTTGTAACATTGTTTCTGCGCAAGATGTAGCCCACCGATGCGTTATTTGAAAGAGCTCTTTTTGCTTGGGAAAGCACCCGTGATTTGTGAGGTTGTTCAAGATGGCGTCTCTAGTGTACGTTGTCGCATATAGACGTATTTAGGGTGTTAAATCAGCAGAAATTATGTTTAAAAGTACATGTCATATCCATGTCTTTGTTATATTGTCTTTTTTTTTTGCCACTCTTCCATAAGTCCCGGACTTACAGCACAGTTTGCCTTCAGACTGGGGTTTCACGCCAGTGCGAAATGAGCTTAAGAAGCTAACTTTCCCACATGGCAGACTCACCTTGCCCCGGCAGGCCGTCACGGCCCGCTATGAACAGTTTGTAGCCACAGGCCTGTTCTAACACTTCAGGCAGCGTCTGCAGGGCGAACTTCTCCACTGCGTCGCTGAACCCGGAGGCGCCAGGATTGGGGTACGCCACATAGGCATCGTACAGCTTCCCATCGAGATCTGGAAATAAATTTGAATTAGTTGCATAAAAAGCTTGCTTTCAGAAAACAGACAAAATTGCACAAAGTCAAACAACGATGGCTCCAGAAAATGAAAAAGAACAACAACAACAACAAAAAAAAAAACATGAATGCACAAATGAAATTTGCAGGGACCTGTCAACCTAAAATGAATGATTCAAATTAAGGGAGGACATGAATGAGAAGAACATGCACACTCCGATCAGAAAAAACCCGCTCCACCTCCTCGGTACAGGGAAACAGCGCCACCTTCTGGTCCGCTCTGCAGCCCGCAACAAAAACACAATTTATTCCTTTTATATTGTGGTAATTATTAGGCATTAAGTTTTTTTTTTTCTTAAAAAAAAAAAACCTGGACAAAGTGAGAAAAAAAGCTATTTTGTGTACTCAATTGTGAGTATGTTTTAGTCAAAATCATGCGAATGTTCCAAGTTACACAGAATATATCAAACAAAGGCCATTTTTAAATTCTTGCTTCAAATCCTTTCCACTTTATTTCCAGTCATGGTGTTGTAATACATATTAGCTCTGCCTCTGATGTTAAGTGGTACCTTTGTTTGTATAAAGGACTGGAAATGCTCTCCTGAAGCTCAGCACAATGTCTATCCTGAAGACGTGGTAGACGGTGACGCTGATGACGAAGAGAACAGTCACTCCACCAAAGACTAATCCGATGGGAAGGATGATGTTCGGATCTGTGGGAACAAGAAATGACAGAGAAAAATCAATTTACATTGGGAATATTGAGTTTTTAGCTATGTAGTTATAAATTTGTTCTGGAAGTTTTCCAATTATTGAATTGAGGAAAAAAAAAAGATTTCCCCAACTAAAATTTTCTCAAAAACAATTGTTTTTTTTTTCTGAAAAATGTTCAAATCTGCTGCGAAATCTCAATATTGATGATGCTGCTCACGTTCTGACTAAAACCAGGAAAATGGAGCACGTCAACCCAGTTCTACAGTCCTAACACTGGCTTCCTAAAGCTCAGAGAGCAGACTTTAAAAAATAATGTTAGTTTATAAATCACTGAATGGCTCAGCGCCACGATGCATTCAAGATCTGCTGCTGTCCATCCAGACACTTCAGGTCTTCTAGTTCTGTTCTGCATCCCCAGAACCAAACATGGAGAAGCAGCATTTAGCTTCAATGCACCACAAATCTGAAACAAACTTCCAGAAAACTGCAAAACAGCCGAAACACTGAGCTCCTTTAAATCAAGACTGGAAACGGACCTGTTTATAGTTGCTTTTGTACCACATTTAATGAACCTTGAACAAACATTTTGATGTGTCATGGCTGCACCAAGAAAAATGCAATGTTTCAGTTGTTGCATTTTGTGTTTTTGTAAAATGAAGCACTTTGAACTGCCTTGTTGCTGAAATTTGATTGGAAGTGATGTAGAAAAACCAGTTTGATTTTCATTGTAAAGAGCACAGAGGCGAACTCTTTGTTTTCCACCTTTAGAAATGCTCAGAGTTGAAGGCAATTACTCTTACTCTTTTTTTCAGTTTTATGGGAATCTGCATGCTTTCATTGCTGCTGAGACGCCATGATTTCCCCAGCGAGGGACAATTAACGTTATTCTCTTGCAAGTCATCAATACAATCTCTGTCATTTTCAGCCGTGACCTATAGGTTCTTGATCACATGACTATTTCTACTGGCGGTTTGCAAAATATACAAATTTTGATACTGCCAAAACCCCCCACTCCCACTTCATCCTCGCGCAAAAAAACTTTTTATCAAAAAGCATGTTTTTATTAAAAATAAATTTAAAAATAGTGTTTTCAATAAGCTAATTTATTTCTATAATTCCAATTTGTGCACAGCTTATGTCATAATGCACAGTGGACCAGATTTCCAAGACTAAACCTGGGGACATTTCTTGCTCAGCGATAAAGAAAAAGCAAATTCATCAAAATAAAATGAAGAAACTGGGACAGTTACAGTTGACGTATTTATTAACATTTAAACATTGAAAATCAAATATAAAAGCAGGAGTGTGTCTCTCCACACAGTAACTACGTTACTTGTAACTTTACTAGTAACTTGAAACTGACGAAAGTAGTAAAAAATGTTTACTGACAAACTGATTTAGATTGTGGCTCAATTAAAATGATGGTAGTTAAAACTTATTAGTATTTTTGTGTCTGTGATCATAGAGCTGATGGACATTTTGTCTCATCTGTCCAAAGGTCTCTGTGGTAAATTCCAGCCTCACTTTGTAATGATTTGCTTTCCTCCTTGGTCATCTCTCATGAAGTTTTTACAGGTGAACTGTAAAGTTCTGGACTCTTAGTAACCATTCATATCATAATTCTCTTGAATTGGTCATTGATTTTCCTCCTGTGGCCACAGCCAGGGAGGCTGGCTCCAGTCCAGGAGCAACT
This sequence comes from Poeciliopsis prolifica, assembly GCF_027474105.1. Taxonomy (NCBI): domain Eukaryota; kingdom Metazoa; phylum Chordata; class Actinopteri; order Cyprinodontiformes; family Poeciliidae; genus Poeciliopsis; species Poeciliopsis prolifica. The sequence continues at coordinate 2,028,553 of NW_026562382.1, forward strand.
GTAGTCATTTTCTTATTCTGTTAAACCTTAATTTCAGTAAATCTTCATTTATCACTTTTGTCAGTTTCAAGTTGTTTCAGTGACACTGTGGGTTTCTCAGTCTTTAACAGAAGACACCAACAACTTTGTCCACAAGTGAGTGTTGTGCATGAATGGACACGAAAGCGTCCATAAATACACGAGGTGTGTGTGTAACGTTATGTAGTTGATATGTGAGGACACTGTGTGTGTTTGAGGTGAGTGAACTCTGGTCAGGAAGTCCACCGACATGAGCTCATCTCTTCATGTCTGGATCTGAAAACCCTCTTCTGTGTGAAGAGCCATCAGCCTCGTGACCATCAGGAGACATCTGGATAGAATAGGGGCAGACAAGATTATGTGAAAAACTGAGAAACATCACAAGAATATTAGAGAAACACTTAAAATGCAAGATGTTTAATATATTACATATTAAATAATAACATGATTATATTTCATCTTCCTCACTCATTCAGTTTGTCAGAATATTTTCCTCCTGTCAGCTTCTTAGACAGACGCATATCACAATCTCCTCCAAAATCATTAGCATGTATATGACATACTGAAAATGTACAATTTAATAAATGCAATTAGATTAGTTCTCTTTTAGAATTTGTTCATGTTGAGATGAGGAGCTGGATTCTTCCTAGAAAAATCTTAGTATAAATATAAAAAAAATTTTCATCAGCTGATGAAATCTCAAAAATGCCACATTTAGCAAAAAAAAGTTTGAACTAAACGAACAGAAGAGACGATCTCTCCATCCTCATCAGTTTCAGTTAATGCTCTTCTTCAATCAGTTATATTTTCACTGAGTGAGCCAATTTTTGTGAGAATCTTCATATGTATAAAATCATATCTAGCTTTGAAAATACCGCTTAATTCCAATATATTTTCCTCTACAGTGATTTATTTTTGACATTCCTGTTACTAGTTCTCTCCCTCTGGCTAATTCTGTAGCTGCTTATGTGCTCTTGTTTTGTGGTGTTTGTTAATAAAAGCTTAGTTTTATTTTACCGTGAACCAAATCTTTATAACGCCAAAGATTAGCCCAGTTCAAACCAAACACGTTGTTTCACACGTACCATTTCAGATCAGCTCCCCTTCGTAGCTCCCATTTCTGGCAGCGCGGGCTGCTCTTCTTCATTTTTATTGGCGGTTGCCTACGATGCTCTTCTTCTTCTCTGTAACGTTAACGGTAGCACGATCAGCTACCGTAACTGCTGTTGTTGCGCGCAACTCCCTCACTCACGCTTTCTGTTCCCTGCCGAGTCGAGCCGGTGGAAAAGATTGTTACAGCTACCGTAATAACGATCTATAGGAAACTTTTTTTCCCTCTGTCATAAATGCTAAAATCTGGGACTTTTCCGGGGACGGCTTCAGCCAGTGACAGGTCACCAATAAGAGGGACTGTCCCCGGAAATCAGGGACGTCTGGTCACCCTAATGCAGTGGCTTTTCCGGGATTTGCTGTCTGAAATGTGAATGTCGGTGAGAGGAATCGGTTGGTGTGTGTGGTGTGTTGCTCTTGCCGTGTAGCTAGACACACTGCACGTTCGAACCCGATTGAACCAGTTACACTTACGGTGTTTTATCTGCTAGTTTGTGGTCTCTCAGGTTTTGTGAAAGGGCGACGATCGACATGGAGCGTTAACTGGGCAATAAGGAAATGACAAAGGGACGGGTGTGTGGAGAGCACCGGAGTTGAGCCTTTTTCCATCCAGTGTCAACAGAAAGAGAAAACGGCCGGAAGAAACGATAAAGCCGATAAATTAAAAATAGTCGATAACTTTCATTTATTGTGCCATTAATTGATTTATTGTTTATTGCGACAGGCAAAACATCCACGGCTAACTCCGGGAGCCAAGGTAGAAAAGCCTTTTCCCTAGAGTCCAAAAGACTTTCTTTACTCCAAAATGCAGCTTCAGTATGTCCAAAAGAACAACATCAGTGCCATCATTTGCATACTGACAGTCTAGACTCTAGAGGCTGATAATCTCCCCACTGAGCTCCTGGATCATTGTTGAAACTTTGACTTTTACATCAAATCCACATGAATTAAATGACAGAAGCTAACTTTCTCACTGCACCTTTGATTCATTTTGTCCAGCTGTAGACTGTTAGACTCTGTCCAATCAGAGTCGGGTATTGTGTAGTCGGTGCTTTTAACAGTTTTCAGTTAATTGAATCCAAGTCTTTGGAACACAAAATGTCGCTAAAATCGCTCTGTCCTTCTAAAATCTTTCACAAAGTCGTAAAAGTGCATCAAATCGTATCGAATTGTATCAAATTGTTTGCCAAATATTGTGATGTATTGTGATCAGAATATTGTATATTGTACCGTGAGATTATTGTATTGCTAGAGCCCATAATGCCCACAGGCCTTACCTGTTGGTAACAAAGTAAAATATTCATCCGGATAGCCTCGGGAACTGAAAACCCTGCAGGTGTAGTTTATGTAGAAATCCTCCTTCTTCAGTTTGGCGAAGATAAGCAGCCGTTCGAGCCACACACCCTTCGGTTTATCTTGGGTCCACAAACTGTTAAATATATCAAGTCATTGAACGTGTCGCCCTTAAAAGGTGGCATCGTTTTCCCACCAGCAGACGTTGACTGAAATGTACCAACCGCAGATCTGACGTGTAGATGCGTTCAGACGGCCGAGAATCAAACATGACCGTTCTATCAACCAACCAAATGACGTCAACGAACGGTATCCCAACACCGGGCACAAACACCAGACACCGCTTTGTGAACCTTGACCCTAAAAGCAAAAAGGAGAAAATTCTTCAGCTGAGATAAATCACTGATTTATTTGAATTTTGTCTTTTTTTAAATTTGATATTATTTGGCATGTCTTGCTCGGTATGTTGAAGTCTTTAAAGACGAAGGGCAGACCAGTTAAATGAACTGTACTAAACAAATCTGCATGTATTTATGCTTTTGTAAAATAAACTAGATATGTTCGAGAAAACTTTGTGCATCGGATAAGAACGTTGCATGGACGTTTGAAACACAGAAGGCTGTAGTGATTAAAAACTGGAAACATTTCAAACAGGCAGGCATATTTATAAAAGCAAAACATGTTCATTGGGAGACCTCACCTATTGCCTCCTTGATTATTTCTTTTTGCGGCTCATGAACTTGTGGAGCGAGGGAGTAGTTATCTGAAAAGAGAGAAAAAAATAAAGTATGATTTTGTTTAATACTATTTGATCATCTCTTTTGTTTTACCATTTATTTATTTTTTTGCAATTTAATTCTGCCATCCTTGGCATAATGGCGTAATTTAAAAAAATAGAATTGAATGGTAGTGTTGCTACACACTCATGCACAGTAGGTGGCGGTGTGCACATTAAAGTTGCTTCCGATCGCCATAAAAGAGAAGAAGAAGAGAGAACGACATTGGAGGGAAACCTGAACAGAAACGCTCACAAAGTAAACCCAACACCTGAAAAAAGAATCCAAACGAACAGAAAGAATGAACTGGAACAAGGTCATACAAAAGCAAACAAGTCCAAAACCTGTTTTTGAAATATTTAACCGGACACTTCGAAAGTAGGTCATACGAGTCATTTTTGCCATTATGTATAAATATAGTCTGATCTGAACTGACCATTGACCGTTGCTTCGGTGGTCTCCGACACGGTTACCGTCACCCCATCGAGGGTAAAGGTCAGAGTGCAGGTATAATTGCCGTTGTCTTGAGTGTTCACCTTGTAGAAAGCCAGCTTGTTCTTGTCATAGTAGATTTGGCTGCTTGGGTCCTTCGGTATGGGATCACAGCCCTGAGTTGGGTGAACAAAAAAAAACCGATGTTTAACTTTACAGAAGATGCACTCTATAAGGACTCAGTATGATTTAATAACTTAATAATAATAATAATAAAAAGGCTATGATTATCCTCTTTTGAAGGGTGGAGGACAAGTTTTTTATCTCGTTTTGTACTTTGTTCCTAAAGGGACAGGCGTGACTTTCCTGAACTGCGGTTCTATTGAGAGGAAACTGTTGCAGAAAACTCAGCAGCATGAAACCAGATGCAGAAAGTTGAAGTTAGACATATTTAGGAAGGCATTCATCTCATCTTCATAAGAACGGAAGCTTTTTACTCCACCAAGTCTTGTAGAAATTCTCTTGACTGACTGTATAGAAAATGGTTTCACAACAATAATGGAATAATAGAAAACAAGTTGTGGTCCACTGATTTTGCCGGGTTCATGTAGACCAGGCCTATGAAGGATTGTTCGTTACTCACTTTGTACCACATAACAGAGGAGCTGATGCCGTAGCTGTCCAGTTTCTCAACATAATCCCCCAGAAGGCAGTTCACTCTATCAGCCACGCCATTTGTGAGAGTGTCATGTGCTTTCTGTGGCCTTCCACACTCTCCGGCCTCTGGCAGATTTATCACCAGCCTAGTGGACTGCATGTAGCACTGAGAAGGAGTTCTGCATGGAAAGACAATGTAATGAGGTTTGAAGTTCACATTCAGAATGATTACCGTCTCTTTATTCAGTAGAGGAAAGCCCAGATGATGATGATGATGATGATGATAATGTCATGGCTTTGGAAACTTCTGATAGGCTAACATGTTTGAGTTAATTGGATGGTGGCAGAATCGCAGTGTGAAGCGGTTTTTGCTGCAGGAGGGACTGGTGCGCTTCAGAAAGTAGAGGAAAGAACATTATGCAGAAACACTGAAGCAACATCTAAAGACATGAGCCGGGAGGTTAAAGTTTGGTCTTCCAAATGGACAATGACCCTAAGCATAACCAATGTGGTTACAAAATGGCTTAAAGACAACCAAGTCTTTAACCAAGTCTTTGCGGTGTGGCCGTCACAAAGCCTTGATCGCAGTCCTTTGGAGAAGTTGTGGGCAGATCTGGACAGGCCTGACTCAGTTCCTGTCGGGAGGAATGGGCCAGAACTCCAGCAAACTATTGTTAGAAGCTTGTGGAAGGAAACCCAAACAGTTTGACCCAAGTTGTAACTTTCAAAGGCAATGCCACCAAATACTAAGAAAACGTGCGAGAGCTTCTGACTGTGTGGCATTTAGCAAGTAGAAACAATTTTGCTAATAGTAACTAATCTAAAACAAGAGCGATTTTGTTATATTTCACTTCAAACAGTGAGGTAAAAAAAAAAGATGCAAATATCTTCACTTGGTACAGTTAATGTAGAAAGACCCTGCAATGGATATCAGTTTTCTAACAAGTAGTAGCCTAAATAGAAGCCTTCACAAAAGCCTTGGCTTTGTTATTATGACTTTGGCTTCAGACAGTTTCTCACCGCACTACAGCGAAGTATTCCCCATCGTCATCCATGGTGGTGTTGAGGAACCAAAGCGTCTCCTGGAGCACCAGAATCCGACCCGTCTCGTTTCTCATCTCCTGTCCCGTCTTTGTGCTGAACCAGGTGATGTTGAAGGGGACGGCGGTGAAGTCAAAGACGTCCGGAGACAGCAGGGTGCTGTTCAGCATGGCCGCGTCCCCGGGGACAGAGAACACCCGCTCAAACACGAGCTGGTAGTTGGTGCAGTTATCTGCAATGCATGTCACACTATTTATGTCCAGTAGGTGTTCAGATCTCAATTTTCTGTCAGATTTAGCTGCTAAGATTCGCTGTCCCTTCATCAGAAAGCTCATGCTGTGAACTTACACAGCATGACGTCACTTTGGGTGTCCCTGTTAAAGTTCATTTTTAGCTGTCAGGTATGAGTCAAACTTCATCAACTTTAAACGCGCTCGTTTTTGTGAGCAACAGAGCACATGCATCCTTTCTGTCAACTTTATCTGATAGCAATGCTGCAGGTGTTTGATTAGGTGCATATTTTAAAACTGTTCCAGTCAGAGTCCCGACTTTAATCTGATAAATAATATCTGAAGGGATCAAAAGATTATGGTGATGGTAAGGAGACCTTCCAGCCTCAAATATCGATCACCAAAGATAAATTATCAAAATACCAGTGGAGCCCTGCAAAAAGCTCAAACTATTACACTGCTGTAATGGAAATAAAGAGTTTTTCCATATTATTTGAAAAAAATTAATTTTCGAGATTCTTCAATAAAAACGTTGAACTGATCTATCATTTTATTGGCTCTTGTAAGTCGGGTGGGTCATTTTTCTCCACAAGAGGGCAGTAAAATACTTGCACATGACGAGTGGAGGCTGTTGACTAAGCAAAACCATGTGAAATATACTTGTAATTTAATAAGCGACATTGCAAAACAACAGCAACAGAGCAAAAAAATTTTTTTTGTACATCTGTGTCAAGACAGAAAACATAACCAACCTTTTTTCATGAGCTGAGCCTGGGCCAGTCCACCACAGATCCCTGAAATCCAGAGGAACAGCAGAAAGTTTTCCGGCGATGAACTCGGGCCCATTGCTGAAAATAAACGCAAAAACATAAATGACATAAATGACTGTGTCTTATGGATTAGAGCAGCAGTCTGAACATGTTGTGCCACCCGGTGGGTCTCTGACACAAACCTCCAGTGTAAAGATTTTCATAACATGTGTTTCTCTTCCTCTCTCTGCTCCTTCCTTCCCCATTCTCCCACCCCCTGCACCTCAACCACAGATATCGGAGTCACTGCAGAACCTGCTGGAAAACGCTGAGTAATGCTTTCAAAGCGGGAGCACTGAGACGCCATTCTCACTATCTGATGACTAAATGAACCCAAAAACAGAGAGAAAAAAAAAAGAAAAAAGGTGTTGTATTCTGTGCTTAGGATTGTATTTCCTTAAAACCTAAAGAGCTAATGCTGAAGTCAGACAGTCAAAACTAAAAACAAGGATAAATTTAATACCAAGAACGGTTCTTCCTGCTGGGGTTTATCTTCAAGAATGTAATGACTTTTATTTCTCTCCACACCTTCGTTTGATCTCCTCAGCCAAATGAAACTGTGCAAATACACACGAGTTCATGAAGTTTTCATGACCATGCAGAGTGGGAAAGCATTTTAGGAGTAAAATGGCAGAAAATTCTGCTATGTTTTCTACTTAAAGTGTGTTTTGCAGCTGCTAAGCAAGTTAAGTACATTCTGGTTGTTACATTAGTTGTTTTGGCAGGATTTCCTTCCTTTATGATGGCCAGGAAATAACCCATCAACATCTATTTTTGGCAATCTTTTTTAAAAAAATTTAAAAATCTGGATTATGTTGACCCATAGACTTCCTTTCATTCTTTTTCTTTCTTCAGAGAAGTACATTTATGTTTACCTGAATACAATACAATTTATTTGTTCTAAGGTGATGGAGATGAGAATAACTTTTAAGTGGAACATAAAGGCTGTTTTGGAAAATGCGGCCGGTCGAGTGAAGCGTCAGAAACAAGTGTGACTTCCTGTTCCTGCCCAGATTAAACAGCAATACCTCGACATCACGCCGTAGATTATTTACACCTCCACGTTCACACGGAGCGCGTTCAGCTTCAAATAGGAAACGTTTGCGTTTCTGTTTTTGACCGGCTCCAAAGCGACGCCCGTGCTGGTTACCATGGATAGACTTTTTTTTCTTTCTTTCACAGCGCTTCATGCTGCTTGCGCGTCAACAGTTGCGACAGGTGCAGCTTGACCCGCATCTGGAGACAGATGCGGCTTCATCGTCGTTCTCTGGATTCAAAGGAGGAGAAAAAAAAAAAAAAAGAGCAAAGAATCGATATAAAAAATCAAATCGTCGTCGGTTACATGCGTTTCTAACGCCACAGATTTTTCCACGGAGAGCGATTTATTTATTTTTTTCCATCTAACCGCATCTTTCACCAAACGTGTGACTGACTGCAGCGGCAGACAGGAGAGCTTTGCTCTTCCGTTTCCAAAGCAATGACTGGGCTTCAGTTTTGACTAACAGCGATGAATCAGTTGACAAAAGGGGGTTTCAGGTACAATTGTGTGTCTGTATTATGACCGGGCCTTTGGCACTATTTCAACTCTCAACTGTAGTTTCACAACAATATTGCAGAGATCTAATGTTACTGAAAGAGATGTGTGTGATACACGTCCTCCTGATGTTCCTGTTGAATTAAAAGCTAGGAAAGCAAAAAAAAAAAAAAACAACTAAAAACTAAAAAATAAAATCCTTGACCGGCTTGTAACAAGTTGGAATTAAGATCTCCTTTTAAATACAGATTAGATTTGGAGAATTGCATTCTTTTGTTTTTTCTGACCTTTACTTCTGATCATGCTGCATTTGTTGTTCTTTAGACACAGAAGTCCAAATTAATCATGTAATAAACTTATAATGCAGTTGTACATTATAAAACCAGGACGACTAGTGGCTGCAGCAGTAAATGAACAAATATCTAAAATTCAGGTCCTTCTCTTTTGCTGAATGCCACAAAGGCAATAAAATAAAAATGTTTTATTTGTCACTGAAGAGACTTTTAGAAAAAAAACAAACTACTAAAAATAAACGGTTATCAACATACATAAAGCGCACTCCAAAAATAAATTTGCAAGATCCGTGATGCAGCCCGAGAGCTTATAAAGTTGAAATTTACCTGAGATGCTAAGCTTTTTTCCCAAAAAACAGACTGTAAGGGGAGAACATGCAAACTCCACGCTGAAAGCCGTGACCTTCCTGCTGCCAGGCAACAGCTCTACCGGCCGCACCAATAAACCTCACGATTTAACACCAATTTCAGACACGACTCGTCTGGAGCCGACTCGGTTCAAAAAGTCGGACGCTAATTTTCAGCTCCGATGGCGAGTCAAGAGTCATAGATCTCAGTGGAGTAGAAGTCCAGCCAATCTCTGTTCAAGCACCTGGGATTGCTGAATGACTGAGAACCAGCATAACCATCCAGAGTCGTAGAGTCAAAGCATGTTGGATATAGTTTAAATCTGGGACAAGCTTAGACAGAGCAACTGGGGGGTATAACAATGACATATTTTCCTCAGCATTCTAACTTTTTATTGTTATTCGAGGGACTTATTTAATCTTCTGAGAACAAACGAAATAATTCTGAGGGGGAAAAAAAGCCAGAATTCAGAATTTCTGATTTTCCCCCCCCCCCTCAGAATTCAGACTTTTTTTTTATTAGATTTTTTTTACTTAAATCTTCTGAGATCAAAAGTCTGAACTGTGAGAAAACAAGTTACAACTTTCGTTTCCTCTTCCACTGTGTCGGTAACTGGCTGTGGAACAAATCGAAGTTTTGAAAGATTAACAACAACAAAAAAAATTCACTGAAATTCATTTTTAAACTGTAAAGTAGATTTTCTGGACGTTGGGTTAAAATAGAGCCAGGCTTTTTTTAATTTTTTTTTTTATCAGGATCCACTTAATCTCTCAAGCAAACAAAGATAAATGTTACAATCGCTTGTGGAGGCGGCAGAGAGGTTGAGAGAGCAATAAAGTGGTTACTTTGTTTGTCCTTGTCAAAGAAGAACTGGAAAATTCATCTTTATTTCATTGAAGCGATAACACAAAGCTCTCACTGCTTCCCGGACAGACTTTTCTGCTCCCAACAAAACAAACTCATTCATTCTCCGGAGCAAAGCACGCTGTTGGGTAATGGGGCCTCTCGGACGCAGTAGATTTGTGCAACGTGATTTCACGACAGCAAACCGACGGAAAGGTGTTTATTTCTGTTTGCCTTCGGTCAATGGCGAGCAGGACGAGCCGTCCTGCTCAGTCACGCGAACTTTGTCCATCTGTTTGTGGGACGGCCGTTTCAACACTCAGGCACAGGAGGGAACACGGGTCCAAGGTCCCTGATGACATGTCGGGAACCGATAGGCTTGTAAACATGGGACGTCAAGAGCTTTGCAGTCAGCACTGCGTCATGTTCACAAGCTGAGACATCAAATCTGAAGTTAGGAATGAGTTTAGTGTTACTCATAATGCAACAGAGATGTGGTTGATGTGATGTAACGAAGCACTTCAGATTCCAGACAAGTCAGAAGGGAACAAAGAGAAGATGGCAAAGACACAGACTAAATTTTTACTGGCTAATTAAATATGAACGCTGCAAATGCCGGTGGTTTTTGTCTGCGTTTTCTCAGTCATCCCTTTAATTTCTGCAAATTAAAGGGATGACTCTACATTTTTGAACGGAGCTTTTTTTATTTTTACAAGAAGGTAACATGTTGCATGTAGTAGTTACATTTCCTGCGTCTTTGTTCAGTATAAACCCAGATTAGTTGGCTGAGGCTACAGTCTTACTGTCTGAAAACAAATGCAGTTTCATGACAGGTGACAGAAACGCTAATTTATGAACCTTCAAACCGTCATCACGTTTGCATTAGACGGTTATTTGCAAAGAAGCCGATTGGCACACAGAAGTGACGTTGGAGGTGGTGATTGAGGCCAAACATGCAAATCATTTCTACTACGAGTGTCAGACAATAAATTTGTATACAAACCAAAAATGTAGGTGTTTTAAGTTACGTTGCTTTTCTGCCATACAGTTTGTCCCACTGGAAATGCTTCATGCCATGTCTTCATGCCTCCACAGGTATGTTGGCGATGCTCTGCTTCCGACCTCAGTTTCACCTGCAAATCAATTTCTCTGAATGTAACTCTGAATATAAGGTGCAGTAATATGTCTTTTCTTAACATGGTTGCTTGAAAGTTCTTGTGGTTTGCAACGTCGCTCCATTTCCATTCATTTCCTATGGAACTTGCACGATGAGGTGCAATCGCCAAACACCCAACAAAATCTGTGCGTGTGAAATGTCGAGGTCGCACGCGCTGGCTCGCGTCGCGACACGGGAAAAAGATCTAGAAAGGTCAGCTTGGGACAATGAGTTTTTTTGGGTGAGGTTCACATCAGCTAAGTTAGTTCCCATTCCTTATATCACTAGGAAGAAATGGTAAGCAAAAATGTCAAATTTTTGTTAAAGGGAGAATGATTTGATTTCGAATGACATAGGGGAATTGAGGAATTGAAACCTCGATCCTTGGTTCGTGCACTGAGCCTGCAAGGCAAGTCCCAATCTGCTCCGTGGACTGACACGCCCTGGATGAGTGTAGAGCTTCGGCTGCCATTCATCCCTGACCAGAGAGATAACATCTGCTAATACCTGAAATTACTGCAGACGCCTATACAAGAAGGTCAATTCGCTGCCACTCCACCTGCTGTCATGGACTGCCTGAAAGAGAGGAGTTCACCTGTAGCCGCTAATAAAGATGAAGGAGTAAAAATCAAATAAAATGAACAACATATCCATTCCAGTTAGAGGTACTTTTTAGCCAGTGTCATCTAAATTAGACTAAGGTAGCCGGGGCTGCATGTAGTTGTTTTAGTCTCCAACGCGATCCTTCCAGGGTGCCATTCCTGACTTTTGGGAACAGCGTATCCATCCCCGCCCGCCCTTTTTCTTTTTCCTTGCCTGCTCCCTGTAGAATTTGTGTCCTTACCGGCCTGCAGCACCACAACGTCATAAGCCTTGAAAAAGAAACAGACAGTCTTGAGTGGGCTGTTTGATTAACCTCAACAACCTTTCAGCCACCTTGAGGTATCAATAGACAAATTTCTTCAAACTTCTGCAAATCTTTTTTCTTTAAAAAAAAGAAAAGAAAAATGCATTGTTCTTGTAAGAGTTTGAATGTTTGTGAGGTTTTTTGCAACCAGTCACTCGTCCCTTGCAGCAACGAAGGTCCTGAGTGCGATTTGTGGTCTGGGCTATTTCTTGATGGAGTTTGCTTGTGCCTGGGTAGATTCTCTCTGGGTACTTCAGCATCCTGTAAAGCACGACTCGTTGCTATCTAAATTGAGAGAGTCTGCACATGGTTCTCCTGTTTGTCTCAGTTGCCCTAAAGACTGATGAACTGCACAGGGTGTTGCCCAATGACCACTGGAGAAAGGCACTGCCTTGCAAGGACAGCGGGTATAAAAAAATTGATGGATGGATTCATCTTTCCTGTAGGTTATGAAACTGTTTAAAAAAAAGGTCCACTTGCAAGTTTTTGAAATGTTTTTAGTTGGTCTAGAAGTTCCTAAAAGTGAAGAGTTCTCCAATCATCCATTAAGGAGGAAATAGTGGTCAATAGCTGAGGCAGGTTGCCAACTCATTACAAGGCAACACAGACTCTGTACTCACCCTTCCACTGTAAATGGATGAGGGATTATATTTGGTAATATTTACCATGTTTAGGAAGTTTTTATTTCTTGTAAAAATGCTTGATTTCTCTCTTACTGGTAGACAGATATCACACATGCTCCATGAAAATGTTCTTGGTTGTTAAAAATGTCCCCGGTCCCCTCATCTGCCGGTTGCGGTCTGGTGGTGTCGGGTTTGTCGCTTCTGTTCGCATCTTCGAGTTTCTCACATTTGGGTTCGTTTTCTGTTCTGGAAAGTCTTGCGTTCTCAGGATCAGAACTGGACGTGCTTTCTCTTTTGTCAAAGAGCGAGGTCTGAACCCCGTCCTATTTTTAGCCAAGCCTGAGAAAAGATCTCTCAACCAACGATGCAGACTTGGGGTAGAAGGAAGGAGCAGCAAATCTCAGGGGCGTCAAAATAAATCGTTCCAGCGAAAGAAAAAAAAAAAACATAAGAATGAAACGAACTGTAATGACTTTTCAAAGTGTAATTACTGTAATCTCTGTAACTGAGATTAATGTGGGAGGCTGTCAAAATCCATGACTCATTTTGCACTAAAGAAGCAACACAACGGGAGTTCAGCGTGCCACGACAACTGGGGATCAACATAGGGCAAGACGGACGGAGAGAAACATTCTGCAAAGTGAAAGCGCATCTCGTATTCTTGTAGCGTAGATTTTTTTCCTGCTTTGGTTTGTGGTGAGACGCTCTGAGAGATTTCTGGCAGCCTGATTTATCACACCTCTTTCAACAGTAGCTGCGATGCAACAGAACAAAATGCACTGGCAAGGCTGCGTGTTAACAGAGCAAACAGCATCAAGAAGAAACGATGTTCAAGTCAAGATACACTAAGCTCCATGGCTTGGGGGACGGAAGGGGTAGGTGCCAATCTAGACTGGTTTTGACCTCAGCTCAGAGTTTAGACTTACATAAAACCCACTGGCGGTTTACTGAACAACAACTTGACTTGTTCCATGCATAAAGTGGTTAACCATGTCCAAACCAGAAGCAGTGATTGTTGTTAAAAACACATGTAGCTGCAACTGTAGAAATAAATGTAGACAGAAGAGCAAACAGGGAGGACAATAAAATCCCAACGCTGTTAATTAGTAATCCCAAAACCAATCTCGGGTAAGCACAGCATTAAGGTGTTGCATCACCAAGCCTTTCTATACATGCTTTGTGATACATTGCTTAAGAATAGTTACTCTTTCTGCAGTTTCTCCATCTGCGACAGGAAGAGAAAGGAAGTGAGCCTCCTTTTGAAGTTGGACTTAAAAAGCTCTTCAGTCGGATATTCAACACTAAAAGTGTTTTCTTGACGTCCTATTTATACAAATGAGACTACGCGGGCAATATTAGGTGATTCAGTTCCTACAAGAGCATTCAAAAAAATAATAAAAAAATCTAAAATGAAATAAAAAATCTGTACCCTAAGCTCAGAGCAAACATGTAAAGTGCATTGACTCACCTAAGATCAAGCAACGCGCGAGGCGGCGAGAGACACAGGAAGGATTAGAGAGTTTACACGGGATGCCAGAGCAAAGAGAGGAAACCTCACCTCTGACCCTTGCGTGCAAAGTGGAGTCTCCACCATGCAGCTCAGCCGGTTAGTCACTAGCTTGGTTCCACCTCCACGGGACGAAACAACACAAGAGAGAAGGAAGAGTGTGTTTGGATTGCGGCTGGACGCTCTCCGCTCACCTTCCTTTGGCATTTCAGCACACTGACAAAGTCGTTCTGACGCCCATCCCCAGGTGACTAACTGACCGTAAGCTCACCTAGAAACAGCTAAATGATAGCAGCCACTGTGTCATGACTGCAACTGGAAATAATTTCATGGACTCAATAGTTACAACAAAAAAAATAAAATAAAAAATGATGAAAGAGTATTAATTTTTGCAGTATTACTTTTGCACATAAAAATAACTCCCCTCATTATGATCCCTTCAAGTTCCAAAAATTGAAAACTTGCCTTTCAATAATCCAGGCTGAAAATACGACTTCCCATTGTGAATAAATTACGGCTGATAATTTAGAAAGCAAAGAGGACTCACTCACCACAACATTGTTTTCCTCTAATAACATGACACAACCCGAAGTTGAGCAATGAGGACACGCCAGTCGTTATGCCATGGCAACAGAACAAAACCTCTAGCAGAGTCAGCAAACAAACCTTTAAGGTGACTCCCGAGTGTTGTTTGTGAGCATAAACTTTCTCAAAGAAGGACAGCTTTTTATAGAATTGGCTTTCTTTTCCTTGTTTCAATAAACAAAGCTTGCCGACATCCACAAACTTGATTATAAATCAATAAATGTTTATCCTTTGTCTTTATCAGATAAATGACAAATGCATTTTTACTAGTTACATTATTACAGGATGAAATTCTCATTATATTTGTAGTAAAGGAAGACTTTCTGCAGCTTCCATTCACTAGTTTCATAAAACCACTGAATGCTCCACTGATATAAAGAAGCATACCCTCGGCTGCTTGGAGGGACTGGATACAACAATTTAGAGAAAAAATGCTGGTCAGAACTGGAGTCAAAATTTAGTCTTTGTGAATGCAAAAAAAAAAAAAAAAAAAAAAAAAAAAAAAAAAAAAATATATATATATATATATATATATATATATATATATATATGTGTGTGTGTGTTTTCTTCAGAGTCACATTGTGCATCAGAAGCATCATTTTTTTTAGCAGCTATATTCCCAGGCGCTTCTTTCATATTGCTCTGCAGGACTTGCAAAAATGTACATTTACGACGAGAGGAAAAGAGTACGGTTTCCCATAAAACAAACATCTTGCTGTCTCCCAGAAGTGTTTAGGGCCACGGGTTTCCCCATTGGATTACGAACTTCACAGTAGTCATACATTAGCATTTAGTTATGAGTCAGTCTCAATCAGTCACAGCCCACCGCAAAAACGTCACACTGTTCAAAGAAAGCGTGAAACAACTACGACCCACAAAGTGACAGCAAGCAAAAGCCTGGACTTCTTTATTTCCCCCTGTGTCATCTAACAATAAATCTACAGGATTTTTTCCCCCCTCCAGTACACTTTCTTCAGTTCAATAGAAGATTACAACACATCACTACAAACACATTTGAGCAAATAAATAAAATCATCTGGAGAACGCTACACAACATTCAGCAGTGAAAGTACAACCATTTCCATGTGCACAGATTAAAAAAAACAATGCATCATCAACAAAAGTTATTTATTTGGGAACAAATGTGATCCAAATATCCCGACAATATTCTAGAAAGATCTGCCCAGTCTTTATATACGGTCATAAATTAACTCAACTGGTTTTTTTTTCATTCCATCTTTGGAAAAAGTGATATATATATATATATATATATATATATATATATATATATATATATATATATATATATATATATATATATATATATATATATATATATATATGTATATATATATATATATATATATATATATATATATATATATATATATATATATATATATATATATATATATATAAAACGTCTCTGACAGCTGGGATGAACTCCAGATCACCTTTAAAATGACCTTGAACTTTTCCACATTCTGTTTTTTGTTGTTGTCATGAATTCAAAACATAATCGTGCATAATTACCAATCTGAGAATTTACGATTACCTCACTTCGATCAATACTTTGGAGAATTACATTTCACTCAAAGTACATCAGCAAATCCTTCAGTGTAAGCCGATATCAGTTTTGCATATCCAGAAACTCACAATTTTGCTAATTCTTCTTTTCAAAAATATCTCCAGCTTATTTTTGCTCTGCTAAAGAGCGCCTCTGAACGCCGATTTTCAAATCTTGCCTCCAATTTGGGACAGCTTTCTTCTCGACACCCTTTCACAAGATTTGTGTCAAAGTCAAGTTGAAGCTCGCAAACCATGCCGGCCGGACCGCAGCGTTGTTCGGCAGAGCGGCGCAAACCAAGAGAAAGGCATCACTAAGACGGCAAAATAAGAAGCCAGACGGGTGAGTATATGAATAAGAAATCATGAGCCAGGACGCATATTTCAGTGGATAGTCGTGTCTTGGCAGGTCAGCTGCCGTGCTGCGCCGTCTCCACAGTCGGAAGATGGATTGAACCGAGC
The DNA here is from genome assembly GCF_027474105.1 of Poeciliopsis prolifica. NCBI lineage: Eukaryota > Metazoa > Chordata > Actinopteri > Cyprinodontiformes > Poeciliidae > Poeciliopsis > Poeciliopsis prolifica. The sequence continues at coordinate 2,044,743 of NW_026562382.1, forward strand.
AATCCATCAACACCCCCAGAGCGTGGGGTGTTGATCTAGAGCCTGACCCTGCTGTAAACTTCACGACCTTCCCCCTGCTGAACTGAAAGAACAAACACGGAGCTTCAGTTCTGATGTGCAATAAAATGAAGCTTCGCAAACTTGCTTTACTTACGTTTGTTTAACATGACAGTTTTATGTATTTAGTTGGATAAACTTTATTTGATTGTAACAAATTAACAGATTTTTTTTCTGTTTACGGTATTTGACGCTGATGTTCGTTAACGAACCTCTAAGGCCTTCATTGAACATCTGTATTTATACTGACACACAGCTGGATGTCTTTTGTTGTTGTTGTTTTTTTTTACTGACAACGTGACTCGTTTTATTCAAGTTTCTTTCAGTCCACATCCATCAAGTGTTTTTTTGTAAAACTGTTTTAAAACTCCTTATTGTTTTTCTCCCACTTTCCCCGTTTGTTTTGGTCCGTCACTTAAAATCTGGTTGAAATGTATCAGATATTTTAGTTGTCGTTCTACAGATCCACATATTTCCATGTACATACTTGCTCTTATTTCTATTTATTTATTTATGTTTATTAATGTAAACATGCAATTGTCACTTCTATTATACATCTCATGTACTATTGCTACATTTGCTAATATGTAACACTGAAAAGCAGCTTGTCAAAAAAGAAAAAAAAAAGAAGCAATTTCCCCATTGGGATCAGTAAATATGTTTTTATGATTTCACCATGTGAAGCACTTTGAACCGCCTTGCTGCTGAAATGTGACGCAAATCAAATTCGATTGACTGTTTGGTTGATCGATCGACCAAATCGCACATTGTGATTTTTCGGATTGTGACGCTGGATCGTGACAAAACGTGTAAACCATTACTGAAGCGTTTGCAGATTGTCCTCAGAGTTTGGATTTTTCTTTTCAAGTGTTTTTCTTTCCTGTTTTATGTTGTGTTTGGAGAAAAAAAACCCTCCACCTCAGTTCATCAGACGTGCTAAATGTCAAGAATGTTGAGTTTTACAAAATAAAAATAAACAAACAAAATAAAAACAAGCAAGCATTGTTGGGGATAAATGTGGTGCTTTGTGAGCAAAGGGGAATCTAACCTCAGATGTGTATTAGCTCCGGAAGCAGTGAACAGATGCAAAGGAACGACCCACCAGGTCGGTTCTGATGTAAGAGGTTCTGACTCCTCGTGCTAATGTCGTTTGAAACGTAGAACTCACCAGCCTGGTGTTACGCTAGTCCCTCTGTAAAGACACTCTCCTCCTCAGGTTCCATAGGAAGCCTCTATAAACATCTTTATAGAGGGAAGAAGAAGAAGAAGAAAAAAAGAAACAGAAAAAAAAGTAAGCTGAGTCGTCGCGTTCTTCCCGGCTCTTACTTCCTCTTCTGTGGAGACTGAAGCAATTTCCTTTTCAGTAATCTTCTGAACGCCAGCAGATGTGCTAACATGTTGAGCAACAGCTGGGAGGAGAGCAGGCAGGCAGGCTGGGATTCCGCTCTTCATGCTTCACGCCGGGCTCTGCTGTCACACGGCAGGCATTACACCTTGTTTTTCTCTCTGTTTTTGTGCGGTTTAACTCATGACACTGCAGCCAGAATCACCGGCGTGTGTCGTTTTCCCAGCCTGCTGGACAAGGAGAACTGCTTTTTCCCAGCGTTTCTGAGAACAGGTCTTGTGCGAAATTCGGTTCCCCTGTGAAAATCTGTTCCCCCTGCGTCGGGAGCGCGCATTACAGCCAGAGAGGCGAAAGAGGCGGATCTGATCATTTTCACGTCGCTTCTGATCGATTTCTCGGTAAAAAAACAACTAATACAACCATGTCAATGTTGTAACACTCAGTTTAATTTGCAGCTGTTGTTTAAAAAAAATTGTAAAATAAATAAATAAACGAGGTCTTCTGACGCTGTTTTGTGTTATTGTAAACACCAAGAGAATCGCTCTTTTCTCACGTAAGTCTGGCAGAAATAAAAGTCAGTCACCAAACACAGTTTTCCCAACACGTAGTGTGTATCTAAAGGTTTTTGTGAATTTGGAAACAGTTGTTCTTTATTCCCCAAGGTTATGGAGTAAGGAGAGGAAATAATGGATGATTCAGCAGCCTGAAATATTCCGTTCCCCCTTCATAAAATGGGAACAAATTATTTTACCTGCAAATGCTTAACTTTGCCTATTCCTCTCATCATCAACAATAAATACTGTGATTTTGGTATCATTTGCTCCTTGTTTGTCAGAGTTATGAGGGGGGAACCAAATATTTTAGCTGTTTTACCTGACTGAAATTATCCGTTCCCCCTCAAAAACATGGAAACAAATGTATTTATCAACAGTAATCATCAACAGCAAACTGGCTGTTGGCAAACAGCAAGTTTGAAAACATTTCATCACTATTTGCTCCATCACCATCTCCACCTGCTGCAGCACCTCCCCCTGCTCCAGTCCCTCCACCGACTCCATCCCCACCTCCTGCTCCATCACCGTCTTCCTCTTATTTTAATAAAAGGAATAATTTCAGTATCATTTTGTTTTAATAATATACTGAAATTATTCCTTTTATTAAAATAAGATGAAAGCAAAGACGTCTTCCTCTGCTCTGCCATTGACTCCTGTCCAGTCCAGAAAAAAACTCAAGCTGAGAAATGTAAATTTGATTTCCAATTCTTATAAATATATATCAATGCACATGCATTTCAGTTTTTATTATCATACATATATGTCTCACAAAGACTTTATGTCTTTGTACTGATATGCTTTCATCTTATTTTAATAAAAGGAATAATTTCAGTATATTATTAAAACAAAATGATACTGAAATTATTCCTTTTATTAAAATAAGAGGAAGACGGTGATGGAGCAGGAGGTGGGGATGGAGTCGGTGGAGGGACTGGAGCAGGGGAGGTGCTGCAGCAGGTGGAGATGGTGATGGAGCAAATAGTGATGAAATGTTTTCAAACTTGCTGTTTGCCAACAGCCAGTTTGCTGTTGATGATTACTGTTGATAAATACATTTGTTTCCATGTTTTTGAGGGGAACGGATAATTTCAGTCAGGTAAAACAGCTAAAATATTTGGTTCCCCCCCATAATTCTGGCAAAGTAGGAGCAAATGCTACCAAAATCACAGTATTTATTGTTGATGATGAGAGGAATAGGCAAAGTTAAGCATTTGCAGGTAAAATAATTTGTTCCCATTTTATGAAGGGGAACGGAATATTTTAGCCAGCTGAAATATATGGTTCCCCCCTCATAACTCTGGCAAAGTAGGAGCAAATGCTACCAAATTCACAGTATTTATTGTTGATGATGACCTCTTTTTTGCCTCAGAGGCAAAAAAGAGGTCTTTAAATGGTAGGGTCACAATTTCTTTCGAAATTAACTGTTTACCGGAGGAGGATCTTAATTCGGAAGAGATCTTAATTCACTTTCACACTGCACTGTGTCAAAATAAAAGCAGATGAGTAATTAAAGTGTAGATATATTGCTTGCAAAATATTGTAAATATTTAATATATGTCAATTTATTGCATGTAAATATTTATAATGTGACTTGAGCTCAGAGTGCGAAGCTACAATTAGCTTACCATAGGATTGCGTTTAAAAATATCAGTGGATAAATGGCTTAAGGCTGTTAATGCCACAGCAGGTTTGGAAAACCACAAATGCAATAATTAAATCATATAGAAATCTATTGTTGAATAAATAAAATATTACTTATTTTTAAAATATTCAGTCATTATTTCAGCTTGAGTTTTCCAGAACTGATATCGTTTCCATAGTGATGACCAGAGGCAATACCTTGCCCTTGAAGTCCAGTGAGGTCACTGATGATGTCATCAATGACAAAGAAATTCTCAAGTAGGAATCTCAGTGCTTCAGTCAGGATTCAGACAGCTTTCAGTGAAGAAGATTTGCGAAGAATTTGTGAAGATGTCTAGTTTGAACGGACTCATACCTTTGTTTATCCCACTGGGTTGGGGCTTGGGATACGCCGTTACCACCGGCATGAAAAAGTTATTAGATTATTGCCTTCCTGAGGAGGACAAAGGAGGTTGTCAGGACTTGCCGGATTCTAAGGACTCGCGGGACTTTGAGGATTTTCAGGAGAAACAAACCAGCCCGGCTGGGGAGGTTTGTTCCAAACCAGCGGACATCTTAGGGACTGTAGAACTAGACCCGATCGTGACCCTACCAGAGAGTACCGCAGACAACGGTACTGTCTCCAGACAAACTGACCCGGCTGGGCAGGAGTGTGAGACAGCAGACGGAGACCTGACGACAGGAGACAGTACCGAGTTTGACGGTACTAAATTTGAGCAAACCAACCCGGCTGGGGAGGTTTGCTCAAAGTATTTTGCGTGCCAGAGACGAGCCGCAGAAGCATCTGCCCCGGCTGAGGAAGATGTATCTGCGGCCGACCTTGCAGCCAAGGCTTTTGCTGAATTCACAGCAGAAGCCTTGGCTTCAGTGGTCCCAGCTCTTAGGTCATCAACGAAGTCTCTGAAAGGCACCATTACCAGTGCCTTTGAGGTACCAAGTTCCCCAGCTGGGGAACTTGGTACCTCAGAGGCAAAAAAGAGGTCTTTAAATGGTAGGGTCACGATTTCTTTCGAAATTAACTGTTTACCGGAGGAGGATCTTAATTCGGAAGAGAGGGTCGGCTTAGACATGACAGATGGAGGGAAGACAGAGGCTGCAGGATCCGGACAAGCGGGCATGGAACGCTACTGTCAGTTCTCCAATGAACTGAACAGTAGCTGGATGAATGCCACTTTCCAGAGCCTCCTGAACCTGGGTGTCACCAGACGGTGTCTTGCCCGGGAACGGGTGTTTCTGGAGGCTTCATCCATTCCGTGCTGCGCAAGTCTAATCCTTGCAGCCGTCCGCCATCCGGGCAGACATTTTACAGCAACAGACCTCTCCCCAGCTCTGGTAGAGCTGATGGAGAGAAATCTGTTTTTGGACATGTGTAGGGATTACGCTGTAAAATGTTTGCTGGAGTCCTTGTTAATATGGTTGGACTCACTTGGTGGGGAGACAGACAGAGACTTGTACTGCTCCAACAATTGCTCTGTCTGTCATACCAGCTGCCTGGAGCTCCTGAGCGATGGCCCCGTGGTTGCCCTGCCAGCGGCAACTTTTCCAACTGATTTAGTTACTCTTTTTGACGATTGGTTGGCATTGGGAGGCAGGCGCCATTGCTCAGGCTGCAAGTCTGCCTTGGAGAAGAAGCACCAGTTGGGGTAACAACGTTCTGGTGTTTTTTCTCCCGAGGCGGACCAGGATCCATCCAGTGACGGCCAACCAGACTATGGATGTGCCCGCACAGTCTGCCTGCGGGACGGAGCGGTTCTGTCTGTCCTCTGTGATCTGTCAGGGTCCATTGTCGACCCAGTTTTATACGTATTTGATGGGAGAACATCAAATTCTGAAGGCAGAAAATGATCATGTCTTCTCTGCAGATGACCTCTGCAGTGAAGACATGAATCAAACGGGAGTTTTGTTTGTACGTAACGAAAAGGTAAGGAGACATCAGCTAGTCACTGATGTCTCAAGTTCTCCAGCCCCTCCTCTCCAAGGCGACCAAGGCGCGTTTGGAGAGGAGCCAAACTTAACTGATTTGGATTATGAGGAAATTCCAAAAGATACAATTAGTGACCATTTGGAGGCTGGAGAAATCTGACCGGGTCTTATCTAAATTTATGAACTAAAAAGATTAGACAGGTTTCCTGTTTGCAGGTTTCTCTCCGGGCGCTCCGGCTTCCTGCCACAGTCTGACATTACGACTGTTAGTTAATTTGGCTCTAAATTCTGTCTAGTGTGATTAAAACATTTATTTTCTGCCTTCATGGTTTGCATGTTCTCCAATCAGTGGATTCTCTCCGGTTCGGTCCCAAAAGATGACCGTTGGTTTACTTGGCTTTTCTAGTTGACCTTATTCCCAAGTCTTCTCCCCTCTCGTTTGCTTAAAGTAGCTTTGGCCACTAGGATTTTGACTTAAATCAAACTCCTCTTTCAAATGTGTGCCAAGTTTCATAATTCTTGGATAAATCGTGGCTTGTGGATGATTTTTAAGGATATTCTTGGGTGTGTTGTGGAGGAATTGGGCCACACACACCAAATATTGGACCACATTCCTGTCAGGGGGAGGACAAGGATCGATTTCAGTGAGTTTGATGCAGCACGGTTGAAACATGAGTGATAGGTTTGAATTAACTTGCATTAACACTAATCATTGTCCTTATGAACAGTTAGACTGTTTAGTTGTTCTAGAATGTGTGATGTCTCTGGAGGAGCAGGAAGCGTGACAAATTGTAAACATATTTCTCATAAATGTTTTATTTGGAATAACCAAAATATTTGCTTCAAGCATAAATCTATATTTCTTAAGAACTGGGTGGATAATGATATTCTAACTTTAAAACACTTGTTTAATGAGAATGGTCAACTGTTTAATTATGGTGAATTTCTTCATAAATATAAATCTTGCTGGTAAGTGCAGTTGTTCCCATTTTATGGAGGGGGAACAGAATATTTTAGCCAGCAGAAATATATGGTTCCCCCCTCATAACTCTGGCAAAATAAGAGCAAATGATACCAAAATCACAGTATTTATTGTTGATGATGAGAGGAATAGGCAAAGTTAAGCATTTGCAGGTAAAATAATTTGTTCCCATTTTATGGAGGGGGAACAGAATATTTCAGGCTGCTGAATCATCCATTATTTCCTCTCCTTACTCCATAACCTTGGGGAATAAAGAACAACTGTTTCCAAATTCACAAAAACCTTTACATACACACTACGTGTTGGGAAAACTGTGTTTGGTGACTGACTTTTATTTCTGTCTGTCTCACTTTCGTGAGAAAAGAGCGATTCTCTTGGTGTTTACAATAACACAAAACAGCGTCAGAAGACCTCGTTTATTTATTTATTTTGCAATTTTTGTAAACAACAGCTGCAAATTAAACTGAGTGTTACAACATTGACATGGTTGTATTAGTTGTTTTTTTTTTTACCGAGAAATCAATCAGAAGCGACGTGAAAATGACCAGATCCGCCTCTTTCGCCTCTCTGGCTGTAATGCGCGCTCCCGACGCAGGGGAACCGAATTTCGCACAAGACCGGTTTCCCTCGGGCCTGTCCTCGTTCTCACGTGCGTTTGGTTTGTATTAGAGCGTGCAGAGACCTCTTGTGGTTGAAATGAGACATTACACAATATTTAAAGAAAGCGCACACTTTCCTAAATATTGTAAATCTTTACATTCACTATTTATGTTTCTATGTTTGAGGTGCAGATTAGTTTATAATGGAGCACAAAACGCATTTGTGTAAATGATAGTTTCTGCTTCTTATCTAAGTGGAGGCTTTTCTGTTTTTTACGGTAGTTATTGAACGTGCGCGTTAGAATAATAGCGTTAAATGTTCAAAGTGTCATTTTTGTTCCTATTTGCTCCCGTCTTTTAGCAACAGAAGAATAAAATCTATGGTCAAAATGTTACATGAAGATCAATAATCTTTGGAAAATTAAAAAAAAAACTGGGTTTGTCTATTTGCTTCCTTCTCCTCTGACTTGTTTTGGACACAGCTGAGAGGATACCACGGGAAGCGCGTGGGTGGTTTCAATCTAATTTTATAGTTTAGAGTCGTTAATCTGGATTGCGTCATGTGGAGCTTCCCATCAAATCTGCAGTATGTTGTTTTTATTTTTAAAAAATTATCTATTTTACATATTTGTTAACACTATTAACGCACCGTGACAGGACAATGAGACCAAAAACAACCAATTGGAGCCAGAATTGGTTAGTGTAGCTAAATGTGCTAACGGCGATGCTAATGCCGCCGTTGGCTAGTTAGCATGGGCTCGCCGTCGTCGGCGCTCATGCTAACTAGCCTTAGCATTTACGACAGGCTCTGTTGTCATGAAGCCACAGCTTAGCGGAAAACAAGGAGGCCAAAAGGAAGATATCGAACTGCTAGCCGTTAGCATGAGGCCAGGGAAGTTTTCAAGCGTCATCGTGATAACTCTCCATGTTGCCGTCACTGTTACTGACAGAAATGACCCGCAGAACCACTGGAAATATTTATGCGCATTGAGGCTAAAAATAACACCAGAATATTCACGTAGGAGACATTTAATTCATTTGGTTGATTTCTATGTAAGATACAACAGCAGGAGTGTTACATTCAATTACAATAATCATCATCATAATAATAAAAAACACGTTCAAAGTTTTCTTTTATTTCTGTCCTTTAAATGTTTGACATTAAAAAAAATAATCAAAAAACTAAACGGGTTAATATTCAATTTCTCCCTGAGAACATTTGCGAGTCATACCAATATATCCGTTATACTTGATGCATACTACAGCAAATGAGCAGAAAAAATACATATGTTTAACATCTGGTAACTGAGGTAGTCACTTCATTTTACTTAGCAAAAAAAAAAAAAAAACTTAATTAAACTGATGGAGGTTGATATGGTTTAAATTACAGAAGTGTAAAACCACAGCAAACAATCTCATCAATTAGTGGTGCTGATGAAAACGGTTGTCATCGTGACATCCTCCTTCTTCCTCTCCAGTGGCTGGTCCGTTCATGAACGAAAAGTTTTGGTGCCACCTGAACTCCAAGTACCAGATCCATCAAAACGGAGGTCACGTTTTTACAGTTTACCCAGATCTTGTTTAGAGGAGCATTTCTTGTTTGCTAGAGGGAGTGCGTGAAACAAAAGCTAAATTGAAAAGGTGCTGCTCTGGCGAGCGAGAATGTAATCCATTTTCTTCTTGGTCTTTGGCTTGAAGAGAACGTAGAGGAAGACGCAGACCACCGTCAGGAAGCAGGACGCTGTCACCACGCCCACAACCAGCCATGTGAAGGTATCATCTGGAAAAAACAAAGACAGGAGGTTAAGATTGTTATTATGATGTGACAACACCGTTGATTCTGATGTTTCCAGTGTGTTTTCTACGGGGCTCCAGACAGGCCACAACGCAACACCAAAAAGCCACAAGCGCTATGAAAATCGGAAGTTGTGAAAAACTTCCGATTTGGCATAACTTCTGTTGTGGATTCTGTTGTTGCATTGTGTGTTTTTGCATTTCGTCGACGATCGTGTGACATTGTTGGTTTTAGCTATTTTGCCTACAGTTTTTCCAACACGGGAAATATTACTTTAGCTCCATATTACCTCCCTGGACAGCAGTTTGGAGAGTTCACAAGGTCACTCACCTTCTAGGCGAAGCATTGTGACGACTTCCTGTTTCCCTCCCGCGTTCTGAGTGACACACTTCATCTCCGTCTTCTCATCTTCCTCAGTCATGGCGGAGATGACGAACCTCACTTCGATCTGACACCTTTCAGGGACCCGAGTTACCCTAAAAGCAACAAGGCAAACACAGATTTAGTGGATATTCGAATTTATTGTCAGTGCCTTTGATAGTTGTTTATGACAATGGTCAGCACAAAGAAGAAGACCAGGAAGTGACGTGGGGTGGGCTAAAAGCAGACAGAGTTCAGACAAAATGCCAGGATGTATTCCTGAGGAGACGGTTGAGTTGTTGAGTGGTTGTAATTAAACATTGGAACGAAATATTTGACGAAACGAACAGGAGCCTTCACGTTATTTAACAGGCGGCCATTTTGAACCACTTGACCAGAGTTTGCTAAACTTCTTCAACGGGACAAAATAAGAAACAGCAAGATGGTAAATTACATTGTCTCATGCTGTTAATGTCACATACCTGTTTATTGATCTCAACTACACACTGGAGAACAAGTTTTCTTTTTCATTTGAGATGATGGAGTTTTAATCTGGTGATTTAACAATCGCCAAAGAACTGATCATGAGGCATAAGGCCTTACAGGCAATGATTTTTGATTTAGATTTTTTTTTAAATTATTATTAAATACTAATATTATTTGGTGGTAATAATCCTTTTCAACCCACTCTTTATTCACTGCAAACAGTTATTCAGGTTGCACAGCAAAAGAACCACAAGTGATGCATTATTTTTTGTGCGTTTCATTTTTAAGAAGGCACGTTTTGCAGTAATAACTCCTTTTTTTTTCCTTCTTCAGATTTTCAGATTGTCTCTTGTGTTTGTGGTTAAATATTTTTGCAGTTAGGGTCATCTTTTCACAACCCCAACCACTGTTGGAGTCCACAAACATAATTTCTTCTATGGATTATCTCTACAATCATTTTTAAGTCAGGTCTTGTTATTTTTTCCCCTCACTTTGGTTTACGCATAGTGTTACCTTCTTCCTCCCTGCAGAGCCCGCCTGTCGAGGTACGTCGACTCCACTGATTGGCCGTTCACCAGCCATGTGACCACAGTGGAGTCTACCTGTTGGCATTCAGTGACCACCAGACAGAACAGCTCCAGTCCTGAACCTGGTTGGTGAAAAATATAAGGACATCGGTCAAGTATTTAGTTAAACATCCTTGACTGTGAGCAAAAAGCAGGAGACACGACGACACATGACCACGTACCATGAGAGCTTTCGAAGACGGTCCCATTGACTGGTGAGACAATCATTGGTGGTTTCACAACTGCAGGATGTGAAACACAGATATTCATCAGTTAAATCTAATTGACTCTTTTCCCAGAGGACACTGGATCAGTCCAGGAACCAAACAAAACTCACCGCTGACGGCACTGAGGGTGCTGCTGCTGGGCTGACCCGGACCGGAGGGCGTGGTGACAACGGGCCTGGAGGCAGTGACTGCAGGGTCTGAACCTGGCGGACAGCGCATCCAGAATGAGAAACTCAAATGACAGGCGTTCCCCTACCTGGTGACCCTTTAAACCTGGTAATGTTCCCTTTTGTATAACAGCTTCTTTTGTTCTTAGCGGGACAGATTACTCACTGTCCAGGGACAACGGAAGAAAAACAGCCTTCTGGCTCATTTTGGCGCGTTTACAGAAACATGAACTGATGTGCATTGTCCATGCTGACTAATTAATACATTTCAAATGTTTAAGTGAACACGTTTAGGCTCTGTTTACTAAATAGATGAGTTTTGGAAGGTGATTGGTTGCATTACACTAGAAAAAAACAACAACAAAAACGAGGAAAGATATTTTATTTTGGCTTTACGGATTGTAATTTGTATTATCACTGCTAATTTTTATGTTTTGTAAGGACGTCTTTGAAAATTAGATGATACGTCTCGAGAGGTTATCCCCGAAACAGAGTCATTAATAAATAAATAGATAAATAAATAAATATATACATATTTTTTCCCCTCTGTTTAGTCAGCAGAGGGCAGTGAAACATTTTTTAAAATCATAGATTAACAATAGATTGTTGCTTTCCCTTAACAGCTGCACATGAACTAGTCAGTGAGATTTTTTTTTCTATTTTTAAACCTCATATTTAGTGTTATGTAAGTGAAGCATATTCGTAATATGGATGATTAGTTAATCGTGCATTCGGGGAACATCTAAACAAAACCAACCTTCCACATGGAGCAGGTAGGCCCTGCTGACTGTGTACGGCAGGTTGTTGATGAGCACCGTCAGCCGGCAGGTGTAGACTCCGGCATGGGAGTGTTTCACTGCCGGGATGGTGAGGGTATCTCTGACCTTCAGCCGGGCAGTGAAGTCTGCGCCCTGTCAGAAAAAAAAATACAACAAAAAAACAAAAAGATGCTGTCACTTTTAGTTCAGGCTTTAAGAGACAAGATCCCGGCTGGAGGGTTGGTTCCCTCACCCTGTGCCACTCTATTGGCCGGCCTGTCTTGTTGAAGCGCTCCAGAGCCGGACAGTAAAATTCCACTCTCTCGCCAACCGTGGCCGACCAGCCGTAGGAGATGGTCTTTATGTCCGCAGAGTAGGACTCGTACATGTGCAGCGTCACCCTCCCCGAGACGCAGTACGTTTCATTCCTGCACAGAGACGAATGAATGTTTATGTTCCTTTAAAAGAAAACAAAACTTGGTCTGCAGTTGATAAGAGGTGTGATTTCATTATGATTGAGAGTAAAATCCGTCCATCAAATTTAATTTGCACAGCACATTTCAGCAGCAAAGTGCTTCACGTCATAACAAACACAATAATATTAATAATAACAATAATGATAACAATAATAATAATGATAAAGTACTGCCTGCTTCTGTAGCTACTAAATCTGATGCAAAACAAAACTATGACGGAGAAAATGATATATGAAAGGAAATGCATATTTTGCATAAATGAATCAATCATATTAGAAACTTTTAATTTCTTAAGTCTTTTAGGTACTAATAGTCAATAAGTAAAAAACAAAAAAACTAAAAATAAATCAAGGCTAAAAGCTCACAAGTTCAGTTACTTTCAGACCACATAAATGAAGCTCTGACCAACGTTTCCGATGTGTGTCGGAAACGTTTCGTTGGTCAAAATATCAACACTTGTTTCTGCATTCTCAACTCTTGTCCTTTACAAATTTTTACTCTTGTGTTTTTGCGACGTAAAGCACTTTGAACTGCCTGGCCGCTGAAAATGTGCCGTGCGAATAAACTCGACCGGTTGACTGGAAACTCCTCTTCGTTTGAAGGAGCGAGCAGCACCTGTAGGTGCAGGTGTATTCCCCAGCATCGGAAGGCCGAGCCGGGAGGAGCCACAGCTCTCCGCCGTGCTGCTGGATCCGGCCCTCGTTCCCGTACGTCCCGTTGTTCCCGCTGATGACGTATTGGCCGGGTGGCGGGGCGATGCCGCGGAGTTCCAGGGTCTGCATGAAGATGGGGAACTCGAGGATCACGGCCTCGCCCTCCACTCGGAAAAAGTCCAACTCTGGAGTCGCCTGGTGACAGCCGTCTGCGTGGGAAACGGCACCACAAAAACTGAAACCAAACCCAAATCCTTTTTCATGTGACTAATTTGGTCATTCGTAGGCCTGTCACAATGAACAATACATCTATTAGTTGCATGATAAATTGAAACAAGTACAATAATTTCCCTTTGCACGATTTATCGTTTTTCTCTCGTCTCTCTGCTTTGGTCTCAACTTGTCCTTTTTATGAAGGGCAATTTGTTTGAAAAAGACCAAATTATTCACTTTATTATTATTATTCATTAGATTATCCAAAAATACCCTCAAAGCAACAACATCACCGGGTATCGCAATAACCGCTGGGACAATTTATTATCCCTAAAATTTGTTATTGTGACAGGTCTAGATATTGAAGTTCTTAGTGCATCTATTTGTTTAATTTTCTATTTTCATGCAGCACATCTACTGGGACCCTAACCCCCAATCAAATTGACAACAGGGTAGTTTTTATTGCACAAAAAAAAAAAAATTACTCACTTTCCACTGGCAGAGGAGGAAGCCAACGTCTCCCATGAACACCGGCGGCAAAGATCATGGCGCACGTCAACGCGAAGTAGACCATGGCGGCAGTCTGCAGGAACAACAGAGATCAGTCCCCGTTTGCGTCCGAGGGGTCGCTCAAACGCGCTCCGTCTTTTGCGTCCGTAACAACAAAGCGAAAGAATAAATACGAGGGTGGAGAGCTGCGGACGCTGGCCTTGACCCCGAGTTGGTCCGGGATTTCTGACAGAAGGATTTATTTCAACTGTTTTTATGGGCCGTAAACGGTGACATCACAGGCTTGTCACCATCACACCTCTGGCCCTCCCACACTTCCATTGAACCACAAGACTTTACCAACAAAACCACATGATTAGTCATATCAGCGACAGAGTGACTGTGTCAAAGGTCGGCGAAATTTAGCAGAAATGACAGATTAAAAACACACATTTATTAAGGGAAACAAGTTTGTCTTCGCTTAGATTCAAACTTGATCTGGCTCATTTAGCCCACTTTTTGTTGTTTTTTCATTTTGAACTTGTAATCCGAAGATTTTGATCTTGACGGAAGTCCATACGTTTAAATTCCTACATATACGCCTACTTTTGTAATATTGTTTTAAAAAACCGTTTCCATTTGTTCAGACGGGTGGAGGATTTGGACGTTTTAACATATCAGAAGCTAAAGAAAAAAAATATCCTGAAATACGTGCTTAGATAAACACGGATAGTTTTAGACATGAGAGAAACACGCACCACACTGCCTCATGTGTTTCTATTTGACTGTGATCGTAAATATTGATCACAATAGTCGCTGCCTATTTATATGTTCACCATCTTTCAAACAGTTGCATTTTGTCGTGTGAAATGTCTTTACAGAGATGCGTGTAACAGAAAGCAGCTGAAACGCTAGTCCTTAAAATTCACCGCTGAGATTATGAAGCAGTGATGAAAACATCCTTGTCACATGACTGATTGCATCACTGGAGACGCGGTAAAGTTGTGCGTTTCAGGTGTGTATTCAGGCGATGACCTGTCTGCAGGTCGAGCCTCGTTTTCATGGAAACCTGCCGACTTTCACTTCAGTTTTCCTCCCGGGGACGACAGCGGGCGGCCGAGAGCCGTCACCGCTTTCCCACGTGTCACACCGAGGGAAGTGATGCGCGTTTTCCTCAGCGAACTCCCGGCCGGGCCGTCACAGTGCGGCCCATTCTCAGAACGCTGCGGGAGTGTCGTCACCGCGTCGAGCCATTCACAGAACGCTGCGGGAGTTTCGATGTTGTAACCGAGTTTGCATGACTCATGCGACATGAAATGGAAACTTCGCCATGATGTGCTGGGTCTGATGCCGAGACTGCATCTGATGAGCAACGAACCTATTTTAAATGTCATTTCATCGTTTTCTCATTAAAATATTCCCCGAAAACATTTAGATGATGAGTATCGGTTCACGAATCAAGCAAATTATTATAATACTGGACATTTTCAGATGTTTTAGAATGCAAATAAATTATATAAATACATTATTCAACAAGTCGTATGTTCATAAATCACTGAAGCATGAATGCAGATGTACAGACCTGATTGCTGCAAATATTGCTTTAAGACTCAAGGATAAATAACTAAAGTATATAAATGCTTTACATGTTATGATTTAAGATATTTGACTTTTTGTTTTGGATAAATCAGTTTGAATTTTTTTGTATTTGAATTTTATTTACTGACAAAGTACATGTACTATTTTTTCTTTTTACAAACAATTGAATATTTCTAAAATAAACATTTGCAAAACAAATAAGAAAAAAAAAACACATTTGGGTATTTTGAATTATTTTTAAACTAGACCAAAAAATCAACAAAAAAAAAATCAGAATAAACATGGATTAAAATACTAAAGAAAGTACCTAAATGTAATAACTGAACAGCAGTTAATATACATTATCTGGTTAGATACAAAATCAATTTGTGCACATCATGTATAAAAACAATGACAATAAATCTTATTTTAAACCAGGAATGTCTGGAGCTGGTTCTGAGAGCAAAGGTACCACACACACACACACACAGCTGATTAAGCACAGATTAAAGAGTACTCACAGTCGGCTGGTGGTTCTGGAAGCGTTCTGGTTCTGGTTCATGGACCTCAGACTGAAGTGATCGGTGTCCTTTTTCCTTTGGCCTCATGGGGAACCTCAGCTCTGCTTTTTAAGGTTCCCACCCCTCATGAGATGGAAATTTCTCAGGTTTCCCAATGTAACACAGTGTACTGCACAGCTCTACACACTGGTGTGCTGACTCCTCCACACACACACACACACACACACACACACACACACACACACACACACACACACACACACACACACACACACACACACACACACACACACACACACACACACACACAAACTCTTTACAGCCAGCACACATTGTGTGGAAAGACCTGCAGGTTTCCTTCAGGTTAGTTCATGGAAGTAAACATGTCTGCTTGAGTCTCCAATCTGTTTACCGCCGCTGCTCCCTGGCAGGAACTTCCTCATGATGTTGGCGGCGGACATCTTTATTTGTTTTAGCACAAAAACACACACTTGCATGTACACACCT
The DNA here is from genome assembly GCF_027474105.1 of Poeciliopsis prolifica. Taxonomy (NCBI): domain Eukaryota; kingdom Metazoa; phylum Chordata; class Actinopteri; order Cyprinodontiformes; family Poeciliidae; genus Poeciliopsis; species Poeciliopsis prolifica. The sequence continues at coordinate 2,060,640 of NW_026562382.1, forward strand.
GCGAGTGGAGAGGGGGAGTTACAAAAAAAAAAAAAAAAAAAAAAAAACAAGTGACATCCAAGGAGAAAATTAATTTCTTGTTATTAATAATAAAGCTGAAATTAAAAGTGCTCTGAATGGACATTTATGGCTCTGCTCTGTCAAACCTTGTGTTCATTTTCTGAACTGAAATTGATCTTTATTCTCTTCCATGTATTTACAAACATAACAAAGCTGATTCTTAATTGTTTTATTTGTGTGTTTTTTTTTCCAACTTTGATAGGTAAAACAAATAACTTGATCTTTGGACTCACAGTACATCCTATGCTGTTTAGTAAGCTAAAGGTCTAAAAACTAACAAGAAATGGAGTCTCAACCGGAGCGGTTCAGTCAACTGCTCTGTGCAAATCGACTGGAAAGTGAAAATCTTTTCTTTTTGAAGGTTTTATAGCTCTAGCAGTGTTTATTTATTAGCAGCTTGACTGGAAGGCGAACTGTTGCTCAGTGTTGGAAATCCAACTGTGAAACGCTGCCTTGTTGTCTTTCACACACTGTGTGACATCACCTCTGGTCATAATGTAAATGATCAGACGGCTTGACATGCCTGCATGAGCTGAACAGTTTCACATGTAACAATAAATCTGTCCTTTTCCACTCAGTAATAAAGTTTAAAAAAAGGTTTTACAGGAGAAAGAAACTAAATATGAGATGCCTCACTTCTACGTTTTAGTAGTGGATGTAAAGGAAAAAAGTTGTAGATTTTCAGCGGTGCAGACTGAGAATGCTGCAAGTTGAGCGGATTGATAATTTAATGCCACTTTCGGATCAATGAAGTACTGTTGGATTGTTTGTGACATAAAAACATTGTGGTTAAGATTGTTTGATTTCACTTATTGGCCAGTGTTGACATTTTTTGTGCTATTGTAGATCTCAAGGGAAAATCCTGGCTGGTTTTTAGCAAAAGTTTCACAAACTTGGCGATTGGAAATCGGCCGCCACATTTCAGACCGGTGCACCTCTAACTCTCATCTTTGAGCTTTTGCTTTGTAAGGACAATCGTACGTCATGGAGTCTTAAAACAGCCGCGATGACTCGGCATTTTTGCTTTCAGGGCCCTGCTGAGTCACCTCAAGCAGGGCCCTGAGGATTTGTTGTGGTGGACCTGGACAACAGGCTCCTGCGGCTCCCGCTCTATGAATCCCAAGGATTCATACCTTGTGACTAACGCACAACAAATCAGCCAGGCTGTCATAAACCTTGACGCTCCCCGTTTTGTTTGTTTTGGGTTTTTTTTCCTCCTATGTGTGACGTGACACTGACACGAGGACAGGAATCCATCAGCCAGGCGGTGTGAAGCGTTCTGACATTTTGAACCGTCTTTCGTTGTGCAACGCTCACTGGACGTAGGGAGTGTTGCCAGTTTGTTGCAAAGCTTTCCATGCCAACACACTTTTTTTGTTTTGTTTTATTTCAAACTGAGGTGACGATAGAAAGGAAATCTAATCCCAAATAAAGCCTCGCTCACAACCTTTGTATACAAACCGTCCGTGAAACAGTTGAGTAACAGCATGACTCACTGCTCTGTCATCTCCCTGCAGAGCAAAAGAGGTTTCCACCAGAACGCTCTGGGCTGCGCTCGTCTTTTGGAGCGACGTAGGAAGTCCTGACTGGACATTCTCCTGTGTGGACATTGTCCCGTTTGACACGGCGGTGATGCAAGCTGTGGGCCGCCATTATTGCTGTTTGAACAGCTCTGCCGCGGCGCGGGCCTCTGTCTAGAGCAAGCTACGTCTATAACGCCAATCTGATCTTCAGCCTCTCTACGGGAGGTCTGAACGTCTTCACTCGAAAAGAGGTTCTGGAAAGGATCCAGTAGCGACCACACATTGATCTATGCTGAAGATTTTACAATCAGCAACATGGCGGATACCATATATATAGATATATATCTATATATATAGATATATATATGCAACAATTTGTTATTGATGATGCAATTTTGTTATTGGTCGACTGAGACTATGTGACACCAAAACCTACAGCTGAACTTATTCAGGGCCTAAAGTATGACAGCATCTACTTTTTACACATCTCATAAATGATAAAAACATGCATGAAATATAACATATTTGCTTTATTTGGTTAGTTATGAAAAGACAGAACTCTGTCCACAGACAAACTTTTAAACTGTCAGCAGACAGTTTAAAAGCTCGCTGGCTTCATATTAATGTTTTTGTTGTTCCATTGACCATCTATCTGCCACAGGAGATGTCAGCAGCATTTATGGCAATTAAAGTATTGTCACTTTTATTAATTATGTTGGTATTGTTCTTAGTGTCCAGTTTTACACTTCAGATGTGTAGAAAAATATTCTGTGGTTCAGATTTTACAAATTTAAAACAAGAATGTAAAAATAAACAATAATGCTGCTCATCCTAACTCATGTAATTTCAGACGTGTGCAACGACAAACCAGCATCACTGTCTGTATGTGCTTTAGTTTAATCATAACAGGCTTTAGGACATGGCCCAAAACAACGCAAAATGTTTAAGTAAAATCCTTCCAGATAAAAAAAAATGTTACTGGTAGATTCAATTCAATTCAGATATTGAAATTTTATCCACTTATTCTCTTTCCACACTGGATCATCCTTCCTAAACGAGTGAAGGCTCACCTGGACGTAAACGGACCTTTGACGAGAACAAAGCGTTCTAATTTACCATTTGTTAACAGAGGTTGAAAGATCAGCACAGTGTTCTTTCAACTCACGTCTGGCCGTTGAGAAATCAGAAGATGTTGCATGTTTTGGGAATTATTCCGAGCACCTTGGCATCCGAGGCCCTGATACTCGACAGGTCAGATGACTACAGCTTGACAAACCCGTTTTGTTTATTCCCCCCAGCAGAGGATTCATCCAAGCAGCACGAACGAGCTTTGACTTTTACAGTTCAGACAGTCGTCGTGTTGAAACCTTGAAACAAACCTCACTGCAAAAAAAGGAGATGGATTGATTGAAAGATTTGCTTTTGTTCTTCCCTTTGGAGATCAGGCCTCACACGTACTCCAATTCTTCTTTTTTTTAGCTTCACCTTGGTAACCTTACACTTTAAAGTTTCCCCAACCTATTTATATACCTTTGCACAAGATGTCTCTGAAACCTTGATTTGCGAATACTTCTCCTTTTTGAGCTGAGTCGAGACACACAGTCAACCTGAAATCAGACACGCGACTTCTCCCACAAGTTCTGATTTACGACACGGTCGAGCCGCCTGAATACGAACGCCGTGCGTCGTTGTTGTTATTGTACTAAACTGTGTTGGTTTGAAAAGGATGAAAACAGAACAAAGTGGGTCGAGTTGGCAAACATGTGACGCAAGATCTCCTCCTCTTCTTCTTCACGTTTGTGTTTGGGGAACAAACAAGCAGCACCACACCACCGACGGACGACGCACTCTGAAACGTACTTTTAAAGTTTATTCAAAGAAAACAAAAAAAAAAACAAATCAGGAAACTACACGACTTCCTGCCATACACAGAGAGGACATAAGTTAGAGAAGCATGGCAGAAACAGAGGAAAACACATCCGAGCCTGCAGGGAGCGTCGCTGCGACGTCACCGTGGGCGCGAAGCGTCGCGCGAATACCTGAAGAGAACGACAACGTGGTCGTTGTCGCTTCCGCCGTAGGTGGTTGAGTGGGGAGATGATGGATAGAAAACAATAAATATCCAATTAGAAAGACAAAAAAAATAAACAGGCTCAAGAACCATAACCAAAGTATAAGGAACTGAGATGTGTTAAACACAAATACCATGATGCACACATTGGTGTAACGAAACATTGCCTCTGTAAACATTTTTTTTTCCCCACCTAGGGTGAGTGCAATAATATTCAACCACCGCAGTCGCATATTTACGTGTACATAGACTTACAGAAACAACAGAAAACTAGTAAGTTTCTTAACTACCTCTAAAACTTAAGAATACACAATGCTTCAAGTGACTTTTTTTTTGTTTTAGTTTTTTTGTGTGTGTTTGTGTTTGTTTGAATTTTTAAAAAGAATATCCAAGAAGTGGTTTTCAATAACAATAGTTTCACACGCTTTAAATGTTGCCCTCTTGGCACTTGTTCCAACTTCAACCTGCAGGCGGATTGCTTTTGCTTCCCCCGAATCACATCATTCGCCTTTAATTTAATCCATTATCAATAGTCATAATAGTCACATTATTTTCACAAAGTCATCCACAAAGTGTGTGTGGCTCACAGAGTCAGCCACACGCCGATGGCCTTTAATGCAGTAAAGCAAACATGGCGGATACCACTGCAGACAACAGCATTGGGGATCGAACAGCGTCTCCGTTAACTTTTGGAGCAAAGGATTTGGGACATGAGCTACGTGACTGACAAGAGCCTGTAGGTGCGCATGTGTGTGTGTGTGTGTGTGTAATTGTTGTGAGGAGTGGAGAGGGAAACACACGCAAGAGAATCTTGTTCATATCCTGATGAAAACATGTTTGGACATGAAGTCAGAGCACAAATGGGATTCTCTTCGGTTCTCCCCTGTTTGTTTGGGTTTTTTTTTTAACAGAAATGTGCACCAGTAATAAAAAACTAAAAAAGTCTGTGGAAATGGAGGAACGTCCAGTAGGACCGGATGAAGGAGATCTGATGTCTGAAATCTAAGCAGGTTTAGGGTGAAAGAAAAGAGGAGCATCTCCACTGATCAGAATATTCATTTAATTCAACATTTATAGAGAACAATTCAACTTGTATGTTGATCGAATCAGATTAATTCAGGAATTTTGATGGTGGCGCCTTGCAGTCAATGAAAACCCAGAACTCAGCCTCTCAGTAAAAGGGACCTTTCTTTTGTTTTTTGACACATCCACATAGGAAATATTCAAAAAGGTTAAAGAAGATTCATCCAAAGATAACAACGGATTGGAAATGTGTGTTAGGAAACAAAACGGACAAGTGGCATGAATAGAGGATGGTGTACCAAAGCCCTTCAAGGATGGTGTACCAAAGCCCTTCAAGAGTCTGGGGCAGATTAAGGGGTAGCAAACTTGGACGTCACTTCTGAGACAGAAGTTCCTTGTCTGGATTAGTGAGAAAAATGACTGGGCTGACAAAGTCCGCTTCTCGAATGGCATTAAGTTTTGCATTTCATTTGGAAACCAAGGTCTTAAGGGTCTGGTGGAAAAGCAACAGAATCTAATCTGCTTGAGGTCTAATGAGAAGTTTCCATATTCAGCAGCTGCGTTTCTGTTACAAAACTTTGCTGATATATTCCGCTAATGTCAAATGAAGACAATTTTGCCATTGCTGCATTTCCATTGAACAAGAAGCGCAATTAAAATCACAAGAGCAAGAGTCAACAAAAAAACATCGTCCTCCAACCACTTCCTGTCGGCTTCTTTGTGTTTTCCGTCAGTAGTAACATCTGGTTGTTGGATCAAAATAAGTGATGGCGTTGCACTTTTTCAACTTACACTAATTTCAATACAGCCAGCAGGCAGGAGGGGAAACAACTTGATCCTTGTGCAAAAACCTTTTCAGCTAATTTCTTTTGGTAATGCCAATTTGTGCAATTTTAAGGTCAATGGTAACGTTTGGGGAGCCGCGTCATCAGTTGGCTGGTTTTAGGTTTTCATTTGCAGCAACGATCTAAAATTAAAGAGATGGACGCCTTGAAACATTGCTCTGCTTATCGGGGTTATGAAAACGGCTAAAACTTTGGATGATGTTCTGATTTGTGGCGAATGCACAGAAAACATCGTGTGTTGTTGAAACGAGTAGGAAAAGAAGCAGCTCTGCTCCGCGTTGCCAGGTTGGGGACACTTCATCACGGCACAAACTGAAGTCCAAAGTGTTAGTTTGAGAACGACAAAAGTTTTTCAGTCCTCACGTGAAAGCAAGCAGGGCTCTCAGGACGGCAGGAGACGCTCCTCGGCTCCCAAACACTGGGTCGGGGTTTCGGGGGTGTAGCCACGGTTTGGGAAAACAAAGACGTCTCCACACTTGAAGCCGAGGCTCTGCTGCTGCCGCTGCAGCTTTTATTCACTTAAAACTTGAAATCAAAACACCTAGAACCGACCACTTGTGACAAAGAAGCGAAACATCATCTCATGCCTTGGACCACCACACAGCAAAAAGTCTCTCTACATTCTGGACACTGAGTGCATGGCGCACACATAAATAATAAGAATAATCGATGGAAGGTGAATCGAGCCGAAGAAACGGGGTGTAGGGATTGGAAGATCGAAGTCCGCCTCCCGCTCTGAAACAAAACCTGCTGAATCCTCTCCGCCGCCGTGGAAACTCAACTCGCCGACAACACATCCTGGCACACACATGCTGACCGTCCTTCTGACCTGGTCAGTTCATAAACACCCCACCGTTTTTCATTTTATTTCTCAAAGTTACTCGTGGAATAGCTATTCACAGCAGTTCAAGTTCCCCGTGTGGCGTTCAGGCTGTAAAATAAAAGCTTAAAGACGCGTTTGACTCCACTCTGTCACATCTCTCTAGAAGAATTCAGAAAATACTAATTTGAAACCCGCCTGCCTGACTGGTCCTTTCTCTTTCCGTCATCCTGTTGTGTTTTTTTTTTCTTTAAAGCAACATCATCACACATGCGTCCCCCGTTAAAAACACCTGATCCCACCCAAGACCTGCTTCTACACACACACCGCCGTCGCGTAAATAAGACGAACTCCCTTCCGAGAGGCAGAGCTGCGGACAGTAGTAGAAGAGAGAGTAGCGTTCGCCGAGCTCCTGGTTTAAACGACATCGATGTTACTGAACCAACTCGAGAGCACGGAAACAAAGCGGGAGTTCAACGTCGACCCCATCGCAACGTGACGAGCACCGAGACAGGCTGAGAGGAAAAACACACGTCGTCTGTCCTCTTTTATTAAATTCACATTTGTTTTAATTTCTACCTCCTTAAGCATGTAAGCTATTGGTTTTACTTCTGGAAGCAAGTCGTCACTTCCGGTATTTCTGAGGAAAGCGGGCGACCTTTTTGTTTCTCGGGGTCGTCGCCGCGTCGCCAGGTCGAGGCCCCGGCGCCCACCAGCAGAAGAAAACGGGGTGAGGTCGACGCCGTGGACCGCGCTGATGGGGTCTCGAGCCGGCGGCTGTTTTCGTTGTCCTAGCGTCGACAGAAACACGGTAGGTGGGTTCTGAGATCCAGTGTTAGCGAGGTGTGAGAGGGGGACGATGCGAAGGACGAGGAGGAGAACAAACAGGAGGGCAGGGCGTGGACCTCTACCAGCTGAGAAGGTTGCTTCGGCCCAGAGTCATGAAGTAGACCTGGCTGGAGCCTCCGGGCCGAACGGAGGCGAAGAACACCTAGACAGGAAACATGAAACAGTGGGAATTTTATCTGGGGCTTTTGCTTGACAAATTACCGACATGTTTCCTGAAATAAATAATTCCCCTAAGTTCAAGTATCATTTCCCTCGTAGCTTGTCAAAACTTGGGGTGCACAAAGAGGGGAAAAAAAAAAAAACAGACCAAAAACAAATCCAAGGTCTAATTTTCATTAGGCTTTTTTCTCTGGACAAAAGGGAAGTAAATTCAGAAAAGAGAGAAGAGAAACTTGGGCAATTCAGACACAGCTGAGCCAACACTGGAGAAAAATGTAGAAAATCATTTCAGTTTCACACGTGCCATCCTCTGCAGAACAGGTTCAATATTAGTATTTGTGTGCGACTTCTCTCTGTGATTTTTGTTTTTTGTAGCGCAGGTTGAAATGTGGAGCCAATTTCTGCAGCAGACAGTTTCAGAGAGCAAGTTTCGGAGCAACTCTGGGATGTCCTGCAGTCATGTCAGCACAGCCATGCAGCCAAAGCAAGAAAATGTGTTGCAATCTGGAATCGGACCCATTCACATCCGCCACTCAAACCTCATTAACTTCCTTGCATTTGGTTGTTTTACAAACACAAATGTCAAATTGGGATTTTATTTGATAGAGCAACACAAAGTGGTGCATGATTGTGAAACAGAGGGCAGATAATTCATACTTCTGAATGTCTTGACAAGTAAAAATCTGAAAGATGTTGTGGCCATTTCTATTCAGCCCCTTCTTACTCTGATGCCTCCTACATAAAATTCACTTATGTGTAATTTGATCCCAGTCCAACTCAGACAATTAAATTAAAATGAGCTTTATAATTTCCATTCTCATGATTGATAATTTTTTGAAGGGCAATTTTGTTTACGGAAACTTTTATTCATGGTTTTGGTTGCTGTTTCATTTGGGATTGAATTATCTTCCAATTCCAGTGTTAAGAATGTGTACAATTACAGTTTATCTGTCTTTTAGAGGCAATCTTGAATTATTATGCCATATATTACTTTAAACTTGGTCTTAAATAGTCTAAAACATAATATCAATCATTGCAATAATTAATTTTGCATATGGAGGCTCAGCAATGAGCTTTAAAATCTGTATTTGTAAAACATGAGCGAAGCATTTTCCTTCAGCTTTCCAATCAACATCAACTTTGTTGCAGTTTATCACATAATACCTCAACACAACGCCTCCAAGTTTGTAGTTGTAATGAAACAAAAGGCGAAAAGGTTTTGTAGGATATGAAGTGTTTTTTTTTTCTTTTCTTGCACTTTTCCACCATTCGTTCTCACCTTATCATTTCTTTCACAGAGGAACTTGAGTCTCTGGGCTCTCTTATGCATAAAGACTCCGTCCAGGTGACCGGTCTCCACCGAGCGGATCTCTATGGCCTTCTCGCCCCAGCCCATGATCTGGTTGGAGCGAATGTAGGCTGAGGAGAGATTTACAAGTCAATGCACTAAAGTCACTAGGAGTATAGGCTTAAAGTGAACAAGTACTCAGTGGTACCAACAGCTAAAAACTGACGCAGGTAGATAAAAATGTAGATAAATCTACATACATGCTTGTTTGTTGTGTAGCAGTAGCGGGCAACTAAAAACAGTCAGTTGCGCTAACCCTGAAGTATTAGTAAACGCGAGTTATACAAACACGGTATTTAGCAGAAGCTATTGCTAAGCTGCTAAGTACAACCAACAAAAATACCCATGTGTCAATGACACAACACGTGTCGCAACACACGATACAGGTTCAACTTTGTTTTTATGCGCCCACATGTACGGTTACGCTTTAGCAAGTGGTCATACTTTTATAGCTTCATCTAGTTTTATAGTTGTTGAGATTTGCTGATTCTGTTGCCAAACTGACCGCAGCAGGGATTTGGTCAGAAAGCACAATGGACACGAGTAAAACTGTTCACTCAAGGACCGGGTGTGGATCTACAGGGATGCATTCTGGGTACAAAACAATAATAACAAACATCATTTGTTGCACCGCATGGTGGCTGGAGGGTGAGTCTTCATCCACTTCAAAATAAGCATAAATTTAAACGTCTAGCTCCTCGAAGCATTCTCATCAGTCGATGACCAAAACTTCAACACAGACGTCGAACTTTAACTGGAAGTTTACAAAACAGCCAAATAAATTAATGCTTTACAATTTGATTCAGCGGAAACTAAATGTTTTCAAAGTTGGCAAACATGCTCGAGCGTCGAGTGAAAAGCGAGCTCAGCTATTAGCGCCTTGGCGGAGGCGCGCCCGCCACTGTTGGGGAGTCGTTTCCATAGCGACTCACCCACTGAGGTGGGCATCTCCCCCCACTGCAGCACCACGTCCTTGGTGATGCGTCCGTAGGTGTTGACGTAAACCCCCTCGTCCTCGTAGCACACCAGCAGCTCGATGCCGTCGGTGTTGGGGAGGATGATGATGGCGTGAGACTGAATATTGTTCTGGATCTGAAGGCACAGAAATCGGAAGATGTCGGCCTTTGACCTCCGGTCTCAGCAGCTTTGTTGTCCAGCGTTAAGCAAAGGAGTGAGAAACAGCACGGTGTCTGTGCCGTTCACCGTGGCGGGGCGTTTCTTACGTGGGTCGGCAGGTAGATGTCATAGACCGCGCCGGAGTCCACGTCGACGGCGTGGAAGCCTGAGCAGGAGCCGTAGATGACCTTTAACCTTTGCCCTTCCTCCACAGTGAGGTCAACCAGCAGGGGCTTGTGCACCAGGTCACCGAAAGACTGTTGAAGACAGTAACTTGAGTTCAGACAAACAAACTAGCGGCTCAGCTGCTAGCGATAGCTATCCCAATCGGTCCTGTACCTTGAAGGCCATGAACTTGTGGTAGGGTTTGGGCGCCCAGGCGTAGACCTCCACCGAGTTCTTCAGAGCCAGAACCAAGAACTTGATCCGCTCGTATTTTACTGGGAAAATAAACATTGAAATGAACCAGCAGGTCGGCACCAAGAAGCAAGAGGACAATATTTTAGTCCAGTTCATGTTGCTTGGTTAAAGCTGCTCAGATCGTTCATAATCTTGTAAAACTAACTAGGTTGTAATTCACATGCAATCAGATTCATGATGCTTGAATGCAATCAACTGAAAGTTTACAAAACAGTCCTTCAGTCTTCTACATTTTGAAGCTATTTGAAAGTTTTCAAAGTTAGCTTAAGGGCTCAGCGAGATGTTAGCTCTGCTATTAGCACATTGGCGGCAAATCCTCAAAGGTATTTGTTTTGTAAAACCTGAGTTTCCACGCCTTCCTGTCTCTGACATTGGTCAAAAAAGATAAATCTGCTCCTGAAAAATCTGCACTGATGCTGCCGGCGCACATTTAAGTGAGATTTTTAATCTATCAAACCTCTCAGTAAACTATTTAGGAGAAATGAAGAATACTTAATACTTTGTGTTGTGAAATATCCAATAAATAATCCCCTTCTTTCCACATGTGTTAATTCAAGAAATGCATAAACTGGCATCAACTCGAGATCTCTGATGGGAAATGTATTTGTCGACAGCTCCAGAAGAGAGAGTGGAGTTTCCAACAGGAAGTGCTCAGTGGCACTAAAATCACCAAGGACATTCTGCATTTTAGACAGGACTGAATTGGCTGCGTGCCCTCTCGGATGCCACTGACATAAAATTTCCTAATCGAGGTTTTCCCTCCTGTTATTTATCGGTGACATGCCCGTCTCGGACACATAAACCCGCTCTGTATCATCGGGTGAGTTTATAAAGCTGGAGTCTCCCGATTGAACCCCACAGATGGTCAGATTAACGTCAGTATTTCATAAGGTAGGGGTGAGGATGAAATAATTTGTCAGTGTCTTAGATCACTGTTTGTCTGGGAAAATGTGTTGGTGACATGTTGGCAATTCACAAATTAGGAATCTTAACCTAATCCTGTGCATCAACGAGCTTTAACCAAGGACTGGGAGCGTGTGCGTCCCTTAAAGACTAAACAAGTGAACTTAATGCAACTTAGAGCATCGGAAATGATCTTTGGCTCAGACTAAGCTACAGAGGGAAAACCATATAATCCCTATGGAGAAGAAAATATTTACGGACACTCCTAGAGGTGACATTCTTAACATTCCTCGTATAATCTCACATACCAACTTTGTAGTGAACACAGCCTTCCAGATCCCCTACGGTGGTCCAGCCCTGTTTTTTCTCCACCTCAGGGTCGTTGTGAAGGATCTTGTTCCTCAGCCAGGACAGGTAGTAGACACGCAGCTTGTTCTTTTTACCTGGCATGGAGCAAGAATGCAGGAAGGAAGGAAGAAAAGATTTTCATTACTGTAATCTAAGCATCTATAATGCATGATGTGTGTTGATGTCAGAGTGTCAATGTGTGTAAAATCAGTACAGCAAACAAATCGGCTGAGATGACCGGATCAAAAACTTAAGATCGACTGTTTTCCCCTTCATCTTCCCATTCTGTAAAATCTCAGTCTAAAAAAATATTTCTTTCTGTACATAAAACACATCAACAGTGTAAACATATCCGCCGACAACACCCTGTGTTTTCACTTGAGCTAAAAATCAGATGAAGGTTGCTTCAGTTACAAACCTGATTGAGATAATTCAGTTTGCTTCAATTTCCATGGGATTGTAACGTTATGGGAACCTCTGACATCCCGTTTCGTGGGATGCAAAGAAAAAGCATTTCCATTGCAGTTCTGCAAAAATACTCTCATTTTGATTCAAACAGCCGCCTCTTCCTGGTGCCAAAACTTCCTATTCAAAAATGAGTTGTTGTTTTCAGATTGGCTCGTTTCCAGTAAGCAAATTTATTCTTGAAACGTCAAATTGCTTAGTCACATGGTCAATGGGAATAAAGCTAGAGAGGCAGTAGGTATTCAGGCAGGTTGCCAGTTTTATAGCCTTGGACGATTTTGTTCAGGGTAGCAACAAGTGTTTAAAACTGTTGCAAAACTGCACTGCCATCACAGCTGCAAAATACAGTGAACCACATTTGTTGTCACAAAATCATTGTATGCAAAATCTGCAACTGCACAGGACAGGTTTGATGCAATTCTTGCTGGGCTGTGTCGTTCCAGTGTCGTGCATTAAAATTCTGCTTTCCAAAAATGTATTTGGTGACTTTAAATGTTCACAGAAGTTGTTAGGATCTTTGTCATCAAGGTCCTGCAATTCAGAAAGTTGAGACAAGAGGCATTTCCTGGCTTGCAGGTTGGATGGTCAAAGCATTTTAATGTGTGGCTGTCTGGCATGACATTATATCTCAATGACTCAAAAATATGTGAAATGGAAATATTTTTGTTGTTTGGCTGTGTCTTTTGGACACTCTAAAGACGCCATGTGCCTCTCTTTTAATTTAAGAATGTCCTGGTGACGTTGCAGAATTACAGAATATCTGATTTTCGTGATCAGAAACGTCCAAATTGCATTAAATCCCGTTCCCTTAAAATGTATGGCCTTTATTTACGTTGTATCCTGGCAATCTTCTTACATCAGTTCGTCAGGATGTGGTCTAACTCTTATTTCACACGTTCCGACGAGCCGAGAACCGACCATGACGCGTCAATTATTTTTACATGTCGGAAATGCAAACGGGTTTCACAGGAGGACATGGACGTGTGTGTGCAACCCTGCCGCGTTTCCTTCCATCATGGAAAAGCTCGGTCGTGTGTCAGAATCACAAAGCGTGTACGCACACAACATGCTCCTCACGCAACATCCGCTGAGCTCAAAATGTATGTTGTGACACTGCGTGTGGGCTGTTGAGAAAGAGGAGAAGTACAGATGCGGATCCACTTTCAGTCTGAGAAAATTGGGCTTAAATTGGCCCGAACCTCACGGCCATCTTTGTTATGTTTGCGAACGCTTTGTTTCCTCAGGAGAACGCTTTTGTCATGAAGGAATACAGAATGCTGCACGTTTTGCTTGCACTTGCAGGAGTGTGTGCTACGGTGTGGGGAAATAGTTCAAAGAGAGAAGCAGACTGGACAAAAAGAGACGGAGAGAAGGAAGTGAAACTAGTTTTATGTCTCAAAGTCAATTATAGCTTCTCTGCATTTTCAGGCTGCAAGCATCAGTCTGTTGTCCTGGTCTTCAACTTAACCCAGGGTTTCTGCGAGTTTCACCTACTCAAATGTATGACTTTTAAGGACCTCTAGCTGAAGCCCTACGTTGACAGAAATGGGCAAAGTTCATCCAGTCAGCTGCAGATAAATGTGCAGTGAGAAATGGACTCAAAAAAAGCGAGCCTGCAGCTACTAGACAGCAGCCTCAACCGTCTCAAGGAGTCTGAGACACAAACCTTCCCAGGAAAATGAAAAATAAAAAGAGAACAAAATACATGATCTTGAATAGTATTTAAGAATAGACCATTCTTAAAAACATGATATTTAAGAATAGTCTTAAATTTTGTCTTATATTTCAGAGCAACTTACTTTTTAAAACGAATGTGAGACATTTTAAGGCTTTAATTTTTTGTGATTTTTAGACTTCTTAAGCGTGTGTGGCACCTGCACAGACTTTGCCGTCTGAAATGCAAAACCTTTCCTCTTTCTTTTGGTACCTTCTGTGAAGGACGTTCACCTGATATAGTGACGAGGACGTTGAGTCCCTCCAGGACGTCCATCTGCTGGAAGCGCCGCCGGTTGATCAGAGGGTAAACTTTCCCCTGACCGCTGCGATCCAGCAGCATCAGGCCGCTCTCTGTTCCCACCAACAGGTTGACGCCTGAAACACGCAGACAGAAATGTACGTCAAGGAGAATATCCTGAACTGAATCACAGCTGTGGTACCGAACCAAACGTTGATGCAGGTTTTGTGAACTGCAGGCTTCACTGCAGGGTCGCAGTAAGACAGATGGTTTTAGGTGACAGACCAACATAAAGGCGACTTTTCCGCATTGCTTCTTTTTTTCTTTGTTAAATAAAAATCTGAAAGGTGTGGATTTTTCTCTGATGAGCCTCAGTGCTTTGAGGATGCCTTTAGTGGCACATCTCTGCCAGGTTTGAGCAAAATAAATCTGTATTTTGGTCTTGGTATAAATTCTGAATTGGGTTATAGTCAGGTGAGGTACAGCATCCACACAGCATGATGCTGCCACCACCATGTTTTACAGCGGTGTGTTCAGGGTGGTGGGCCGTGTTAAAAAGGTTTTGCCTCTTTCACATTTTTACTGCGTCACCATTGACTTTCTTTTTGCCGCTCAGATGAGTGGAATGCACAACTACTAGTTGACAAAATAGACGACACACCATTTAGAATGTTTTTATAATATAATGCAAATACCATACATCATTTTTCCTCCAAATCGTAATAAAATACATTTAAGTTTGTTGGTGAATGAATAAGAGTTCAAGGCTTATGGATATTCTTGAAAAGTACAGAACATTTTGGTTTTTTTAATTCTTCTAAAATTGAAAATGATCCAAAATGACTTCACTGCCGTTCTTGTAAATCTGTAATTGTTGCCAAGCATCAGCAGCGATTACTGGACTCTCCATGTGAGAAACACAGCAGCCCTTCCCATCAGGGCGTTGCTGACACCCTGTGGTGACGATGTAAACATGATTTCTGCATTTTTTAACTCACAACGTTCCTCTCTTCTACAGAACCATCAGGAAACTCATCCCCCATCCGAAACAGACGACCTTTACCCCAAAGTGCGGCACACAGGATCTCGGAGTTGAACCTCTTCTTGTACTTGCGGATCTCCGGCGTGTCGCTCTGGGGGCGGGTGTTGACCGGGTTGACGTTGACGACGGAGCCTTTCCGGGACGGGTCGGCCCTGAGCGCCTCCGCCAGCCGGGCGTCGTTCGCGTAGCCTGAAAGGTCAAAGGGTAGGGCTCAGGTAGGATGGTGAAGGGATTCACCAGAAGGGGTGAGGATCGGTTAGAAAAGCTTTTTCTTCAAGTGGAAAGAAACTGAGGGCCACAGAATTTTCTAAATTTTTTATTTTTATTTTTTCTCTTTCACCTGGACAAATTATAAACAAAACCAATTTTTCAAATAAAACAAAGAAGTGTGATTTCTGTAGAAAAGATGCTGCCAATCGATGTAGAGTGAACCCTCGTTTAGCGAGCGATCTTGCAAAGATAGTGGCAGACTGGTAGCCGCAATGGCTTTCAGTCACAGAATGCACTGAAAATATCTGAGCGATTCACAAAACAGTACAAGAAAACAGAAAACTACAAAGAATATATGTAGTTTATTAATCAGTCCTGCCACGGCAAAGTTTAAGACCCATGATTAACAAATTTAGTGTTTTACAATCAATTTGAAACATTTGAAGGCTTTATGTTTACAAATTTAAGACTTTCTATGGATACGCAGTCAGCATGACAAGATATCTGTCGCTCGTTCTTCGAAAAACATCTTGCTTTATTTAGCCAATTTACCAAATGGGTGCAGCAAAATCTGCTGTTGAGTAAAAACCATATGATGTTTGATGTGTTGTGCCTTCCACTTCTGGAAGACATGCATTTTGCTTTTGAAAGGCACTGACATTTTGCGAGATCATTTTTCCTTTGAAACTCCATCCTTGAGTTTGAGCATTTCTTTTTGTGGTCAAGGATCGCACAAAACCATTTTGAGTGCAAATGTTTGCACTTTGGACATCCTCGCGATACGGTGAACTAAAGGCGACTAAAGAAAAACGTTCTCGTAAAACAGCATCTGGAAAACTGATATGATCAGAGGAATGAGTTCGATACGGAACATGCTGAGAGTGCCTTCAGTGATTACAGACAGGATCAACCCTTGTTTCACTGCTGCTTTCTAGAAATGTTTAGAGATCTGAACAATTAACTCAACGTAGAGCAGAGGTCACTGGCTGGTCACCAGTCACATTAGAGGACTCAGCATAGTTGGCCTTGATTACAGCAGCATGACGGCGATGGAAACATGAGGGCTGCTGCGATAAGAGTGTTTTGTTTGTAAACTGGGGTGAATTTTAACCCCAATGAACTCGGCAGAGTCCAAATTACCAAGCCGAGTCTGTACGGATTATTTCTGGGAAGGTTTCACACGCTCAGCTTCTAACCTTTGGAGTTCAAAGCGTCTGGTTCTGATTTTGGTTTCCAACCGGAGACCATACGTGCAGCTGGATGCGGCGAGTAACTCAGGAGAGAAGCTGACTGGTCAGAAACCAAATGAAGGAGGATCTGTTTGATCAGAGAACAGAGGAAACTCTCTGTTTGACCTCAGATAAAACTAAAGCAGAGGGACGGACCGCGGGGATCAAAATCTTCCCCGACGCTCATCAGACTTTGAAGTAACGTGTATGTGTGCATAATGCTTTAAATCCATTTTTGAAGGCACATTTCTCTTTGGGTACAATAGCAGAGCAAAATAACGGTTTCCCCCAGCAGAAGTCTTAATACGTTACAATGGCAACGTTTTAAAACCTGGTATCTGCAGGTTTGAGCACATAAAATTTAAGACTTTTAAAGACCTTATTAATGCCACCTTGAATAAAATTTAAGACAAAAAACTGTAAATATCAAGAGATTGTTGGGGGAACTTGCTGCCTCACCATGAAGTATAGCAAAAACTGTTAACCCGGCTTTATGCTTCTCTTCCATAGTACCAGGCATCATGTATTTGTTTTGCTCCTAACCTTGTGAGGGAGTAAAGCTGAACACTGTCTGGCCATGACAGAAATAAAAGAGCTAGCTGACTAGCCAGAATATTTTAGCAGCTAGTTACCGGTAGCCTCAAAAAACACAATGAAGATGTTTCTGTGCAACTCAAGCTTTTGTCTGACAGCAAAGTCCAGGAGACAAAAATAACATTAAATACTCCTGGCCTGACATTTAAAGCTTATGATTAACGCCTTTAAAGCCACCTTACATTTTTAAAAAGGAATTTCAGACATTTTAAGGCCTTATTTTAGAATCGAAGATTTTTTAAGGTTAAACAGAGGTGGCTTATGTCAGTCTGTAGCAGATCGTATCCGCGGTCCAACATCACTGCAAAAACACTAAATCTAACCAAGTATTTTTCATCTACTTTCTCGTGCAAATATCTCAGTGCACTTGAAATAAGACAAATGAACTTTTCAACAAGATATAAAGGCTTGTTTTGGGTAAATATTGACCAAAAAAAAGCCCCAGTTCCATCAGCCGATTATTTCACTTATAACATGAGAAAAAGATCTTGTTATATCTGCTAATGAAAGTAGGACTTTTTCCATCAATATTAAGGTATTATTTACTTAAAACAAGCCTCTACGTCCTCCTGAAAAGTTACATGCGAAGTTAGTTTTGTTTTATTTGCACTAAAAACCAGATCAAAAATACTTGGTAGCATTTTGTGTTTAGATAATCACCTCCTGAAGTGTTCACTAAGCGATAGAGGAAACCAGTTTGTTTGAATCGGTTTTTAATCAGCGTGCCGTGTGAAAGTGATCCGGACACCTACCGACATTGTTGAGGGCGCTGCCGGTCGACGGAGACACTTGGAGGAGGCGCGGGTCGATGAACGGAGTGAAAGACGAAGAGGACTTGTGTTTCTGCATGTTGTTACTCGACTGGCTCTATTCAGGGAATAAGGAGGTATTGAAAATGATCAATCACTGATTAATCGTGGATATGTTGAAGTTTTTTAAGGACCAAAAGTAATACTGCATTCATGAAGACTAGCCAACATGACTCGCGTTTCTGTATGTTGCATGCAAACATAATGGGCAATGCAATCCAGGGGTACAAAAATAAAACAATAAAAGGTAAAAAAAGGGAGGAAAAAAACCCCACATGAATGTGGTCGACTAAGTGAAAAACACAAAAGGGAAACAAATGTAGATTTTTTTTTTTGTGGATTGAAAGCATACTTGCCGTTGTACTGTTTACTGGCCTGTGTGCTATGAGCTACTGTCTGGGGAATATAAGAGCGAACCCTGTTTGCTGAAAACAGGCAACATTAAGAAAGATGATGAGACACACAGTAGAAGTTCCTAGACATATTTCCATCAAAAGCACACAATCTGTCTCAGGAGGAACTGTAATCAATAATCCATTGATGATAGATCTTTGAAAAAATAATGCATTCAACCCTATTCGCAAATTTCCCTCAGAGGAGTGCGCAAGTAGTGGCCAGTAGAGGGCACTGTTCTGATAAATACTCTGTAATTATTAGTTTTTCTCGCTCTGTTTGCAATCTAAAGCCCGAACATGTTGGCCTCCTGGCGAATATGTGTGAAAATGAATCCAGCAGCAAGAATCCAAACTTTAATCTTTGTCCACGCTTATTTGGTGGGAAAGAATGTCAACATTTGTAGCAAAACATCTAACAAACTTATTAATGAGTGACAGTTATTGGGAAAACAATCAATGTACGCTAAGCTGTTCTATAGTTTATAAAGCCAATCATAATTTTTAGTAACTTCTAATTGGTAATCCGATAACTACTGTTTACTTTTAGAGCGGATGTGACATGATCACGTCTTGACGTCACAGCGCAAAGAAAGAGTTTACATAAAATCAAGAGAATTTTACTGTCATGAACACAGTACAGCTGGATGTCATAGAAAAACAAAGTGTCTTCCATCAGAGGCTTCTTCAAATTCGCTGGAATACAGACTGCTACAGGAGATCCAACAACTCTTTGAAGAATTTGAGGCCCAACATTTAATTTCCCTTTGGGATCAATAAAGGGATAAAGTAGTTTTGAATTTTGAATCAAACTGAATTTTGAATATAGGTGGAAGATAAAGGATCATTTTACAAACATACTAGTTGTTCAGCAGTGATTCTAGAACAAGTATCAATAAATGTGCCAATAATTATTGCTTAAAATCATCTTTTTTTTTCTCCACAAATGAGGTAATGTACTGACATTAAAGTTATTGTTTTGTTTTTTTCTAAATTTGTCTGTCAGATTATGCAGCCGCAGTAATAGCCAAATTCATCTGAAGGCTTTTCACGCATCTTCACCACGAGGCCCAACAAGCCGTTCGTGTCTGGACTACGCCGCTGTCTGTCCGGCTCTGCTGGCGCCGGGGCCGGGTGACGTACCTCTGCCAGAATGCCGAGCTTCTCCAGCGGGCTCTGGGGGGACATGGTGGAGGGACTGGCAAGGCTGGAAGAAGAAGGGGAGCTGGATGCAGAGGAGGAGGGGGAGGAGTGGTGGCTCTGCTGGATCAGGTCTGGGAGGTGATGGATGCGGCCGGCAAAGCCGTTCCGGTCAGGGTGCTGCGTGGGGTGATGGTGGTGGTGGTGATGGTGGTGGTGGTGTTGGTGTGGGGGGCTGGGGGTGTGGAGGATGAGTCCCTGCGCCGGCGCCGAGCCAGGGCTCGGAGGGAAGCCCACGAGCAGGCTAAGGGTCTGCGTTTGGCCCGACGCGGGGGCCGCGCGCTTTCTGTTGTCACCTGCGCTCTGGAAGTAGAAAGAGGGGTAGACAACTGTGGGTCTATGTGTGTTCCTGATGAGCTCAGGGAACGGGAACGTGTTAGCTGGAGCGAAGGGCAAGCTACAGTGGCTAATCTACAGGTGAAAAGAAAAACTCTGGTTAGTAGCTTGTTATTGGGTTAGACTCTGAAGTTATCTCTGCTCTTCCTTTGAACTATTTAAAACTACAGCAGTCGTCTTCGGGTTGACGGATTGACATTTACGGTGCATGAAAATGGTAAGTTGAACTTTTTCACATGTCATGTTACAACCACAGACCTTAGAAGCTGCGTTTCCATTACAAATGTGGGTAAATCTTTGTCAACACTCTCCTGATGTTAAAAAAAAAAAAAAGACAATTTTGCTACTGCGGTGGTTCCATTTAATAAAAAACTTAATGAAAAATCACGCATGAACACGGTTATTGATGCAACTCCAGACAATTCGGTAGGTTAAATCAGAGCTCATGCTAGAACGGTCCAGTTAAAGTCCAGACCGCAATCCACTCGAGAATTTGTGGCAAAACGTGAAACTTGAAATTCAAGATCTTATTTCAATCTGACTGGCATTTAAAAAGAAAAACGCAATAAAAATGGAGGCTCTTGGTCAAAACTGGTAGAAACATCATTGTCTTGACCTTGAACTGAAAACACATGGATGCCACAGTTTAATATGTTAAAATGAAAAAGAAGAAAGAAAAAAACTACAACTTGTGGTTGGAACATGAAGAAATGTGAAAAATGTTAAAGGGATGTTTACATCCCTTGAAAAGGTAATGTCAGCTTTACCTATATTACATAAAGAATTTATTTTGTAACAAGATTTTTTTGTTAGTTTCATTTTAAATGAAATAAAAATAAAAATATGTAACTGGCTTTAAATGTTAGGCTTTTACTGTCATCACAACTGCAAAATATGCAGGAACAGAAAATAATCAAACACATACAAACAAGATGAAAGGACACTGGGGATATGAATAAAAACAACAGCATGATGGTGAAAACAGGAGGCGTGCAGTAAATAAATGTTTCAGTTTTCTTTCTTTTCCCTCCTCACTCGGCCGGTACCTGTCTGACAACCAGCGTGCTGTCTTTGCACCGAGTCGTTCCTGCTTCGTTCTCGCCCTCGTCGTGGACTATCATGGTTTTCACCGACTCCGTCTCGCCGTTGCTCAGCTTGGAAGAGCTGCGGGAGAGAAGGCAGCATAAAGCGCTGGTGCTTTTTAGGCTGGTTTGTTCGGTCTGTGGCTACGTACACAGCTTTGGAATCCTCCGGGCCAGACGTCGATTCTTCGCCTGCCTCCTGGTCCACCTCTTCGTCGTCGTCTTCGTCGGTGGTGTCTGAGTCTTCGCTGGAGGACGAATAATCCGTCACCTTGTTCTGAGGACGAACATCGTCCACTGCACGCAACTCCTTGGCCAGAGCCGTCAGGTCCTGCAAGATCGGGAAGGTGGGAAAGTTCTTCACTTCAAAGGATTTTCTGTTTGCTTATGCGAGTTTTGCCCCATTTTGACGCCGGTTGTTAGTGGAGATGACAGCATGTCGTATTATTGATTGTCTTTAAGTGAAGCAGGAAACAGAAAGCTGCTGGAGAGGAAGAAGTTATAGAGGAAAAACCAACCAATGAGAAGCCAAACAGATGCGAGGAGAGAAATGACTGTAAAGCGGATGCTCTCCAAGCTGCTGGAGGGAAGGTTAGTGGATTAATTTGAATGATTAAACCATAACAAAGAGCTGTAAAGATGGAAAAGGTGAATCATTTTATCAATGTTACAGAAAGCGTGGGTTAAAATGGCAGCCAAGAGAGTCCGGCGGGGAAAGGAGTCAAACAAGAAGTGGAGCAAGGAGGCTCGGTCCAACAACGAACATCTGATTGGATCGCTCAAGGATGGAGAGCAGAAAGAGCGGGGAAAAAACCCCAAAAACTACACACACACACTTCAGATGTCAAACAAACCCCCAAAGCTCCAGGTTCTAGTTCTAAGGCAGCTAGAGCGCTACACGGTTCTGGTTCTGATCTCACCGCTGGTTTGTTTGGTCTGACCAAGTCCCTCCTCTCCTCCGGCTTTTTCCCAGCATTCTCTGGTCGCTGGAGGGGCGAGCCCTCCGATTTGGAAGAAGCTGAAGAGGGTGGAGGAGGCGGTAATGTCAGATTGATAAATAAATAAATGTATCTACAACTTAAAAATGTGCCCGGGTTGTTTTGGTGGAGCTTCTTCGCTACAGCGGGATTATCTACGGCTTCCGCTTCGGCCTGCCGTGTGTCTGGTGTCGAAAGTGCGTGGGAACTCACAGCGGGCCCTGAACCTCTCTCCAGAGTCGCACTGAGAGCTGGAGTTACTGGAGCTGCTGGAGGAACTGGAGCCTCCGCTGCCGCTACTACCGCTCGCTTTGGGAACCAGTTTCTCCACGCGTTCCCACAGGAGCCGCGGCTCTGCCGAACTGCAGAGGCAAGAGAGGCAGCGTGAAACGACCACACGGGGAGGAAGACCCTCAACCGGGGAGACACTGTGGCTGCGTGATGCTTAAAACTACAAAAAATGCTAAAGAAAAGAATTCAAGTTTTCTACGATTTTTTTGATACTTCGGTTTTTCTTTTAAACGCACCTATAAGTCTCTAATTACTAGAATTAGTCATAAAAGTAAGGCTCTTTAAGTGGCAAGCTGCTTCATTTCTTGATGCAGAAAAGTATAAAACGGTGCAGACAATAACTAAAATGACCAATAGAGAGCAAAAATCATAAGTAATTGGAGGGAGTTCAGATTCCTGACATTAGAAAGTTTGTATTTATATAAGTATATATTTTTCAGTTTCAATAAAGAAATAATCCAATTTAAGAAACTTTTTAACTACACAGCCAGAAGGAGAATCCTGCTGAACATCCAAACTCATTTCCTGGAAGCGTTTTACAAGGAAACATCTTTAAGATCTAATTTTGCTTGCTTAATTCTACTAACAAGTATATTCTCCACAAGAATTGATGTGAGAAACAAAAGCCTTGAGATAAATGTTAACGAAGCACAATGTCCACAGAAAGCACTTCATTTTCTTCCCCCTCCTGATCAAGTTTTAGAATTGATCCTAAATTATTGTCATTTTCATTTTGTAAAGAATACATGAACCTAAATAAAAGTTGTTTGGT
This sequence comes from Poeciliopsis prolifica, assembly GCF_027474105.1. Classification (NCBI taxonomy): domain Eukaryota; kingdom Metazoa; phylum Chordata; class Actinopteri; order Cyprinodontiformes; family Poeciliidae; genus Poeciliopsis; species Poeciliopsis prolifica. The sequence goes on from NW_026562382.1 coordinate 2,083,478, forward strand.
ACATAGGTCATGTAAAAAATAAAAAGTTTAGATTTATTCTTAATGCTCTTGGGATGACGATAGTTATGGTGAGAACTGTTCAGATATTTTGTTCTTTAATATATTTGCAGGAAAGTCTTACTCCTATAACTCATAGACAGTCAGACTCCACTAGAAGGTTTTACATTGAATTTACAAGCTTGTTCAGTGGTTTTAGATATGAATGTAGATTATGTCAATTTGTTTTTGTTTTCACTTTACATCAATCCCACTAGAATGCAGTATATTGTACATCCACAAATAATATAATATTCTAAAGGCTCCATAACAATAACACAACCAAAAGCTAAAAAAAAAGAAAAAAGTTCCCATAGTGTTGAAAAACTAAACAGAAACAATCCTCCACCTCTTGGTGTTTACCTGCCAGCGTTTCGGAGCACGTCCCTGCTCTGTGGGGCACTGCTATGGTGATGAGGCGAGTCTCGCCTCGACAACACCGGAGACCTTGACGTTGTCCTGACAGGAACCTTTTGTGATAAAAACAGTGACCGGCTTACACATCAACGCGTCATTAGCAGAACACAGTCTGTGGAGATCCAACAGCAGCAGCCTGGTCAGGCGGAGTCCTGATCAAAAATATACATCTTTCACACACTCGTCGGTAAACTACACACACCAGTTCTCATCGCATCATCTAAGCCGCTCTTCAAACTTCACACAAAAGCATGATCGGTGGGAAACAGCAGGGTCAAAGCAGACATGATGCTGATATGTTACTAAGGAGTCATTTAAAGCCTAAAGGCTGAAATAACTGAATTATCCTAACGACAGGAACATGGCTGGGTGATGATTTTGTTCATGACAGGTTTTTATATCTGCGGGTGAAGAGCTAACTTTGGCTCTGCAGGCTGGATTTAGGTCTTCGTGGGCTGAGCAGTAAGTGTTCTGCCTATACTTAGCCGTCTGGGTTCACTGGTGGAGAAACAGGAACGTTTTTCTACAGCGTAGCAAGGTAGACGTCATGGTGTGTAGCTTCACCATGTCTTAGTGGTCAGGCAGCCAAGTATAGTCAGAAAGAAAGTGGTGAGACGGACTTTCTTTGAGCTAATGCTAATTCAGATATGTTCTCCCTCTTTCCAAGAGTATCTACATAAATAGGGGGAATGAAATTTCTCACATCTGCTCAATCAACCCATAAAAAAGTCAAAAACATTTTTCTTCAATAAATAAGATGATGAAATACTGTCGCCAACACTAAAATGTTTGAGACCAGAATTGCCATCTCATTGGTTTAAAAAAAACAAACATACAAATTGCAATCAAGTCACCCAGCAACATTCCACCACTCCATACGAGGCCCGATCTTACCCTGGGCGGGCCGTCCTCTGACGGGACCTTTTCGTGGGGCATGGGTCGGGACTGGGGATGGGTTTGTGGCTCAGTGCGTGCAGGCGTTGATGGTAAGAATGACGGTGATGATGAGGAGGATGCAGGATGACGGTGTTGGTGGGGTTCATGGCTTTTGTGCGGGCGGTGGTTTTCAAAGCTAGGCGTTAGCGGCTCGGTGAAGGAGTGCGACCGGGACATGACGGGTGGGGTTGAAGCAGATGAGTTTGGTGAGGCCACACTGCTGCTGCTCTTGAGAGCAGCCAGATGGGAACGGACCTTTTAGAGGACAAGACAGAACACAGTGGGGAGCACGGATCAGTCTGCATGCAGATAACCCAAACAAGGAAGGGGTATTCATTCATTCTTAGGGTCTTGTAAGGTTGGAGCATCTTGTAGCTGAGGAACTATGACATGAACTGAAATTATAGTTCACCGGAAAAGCATCATTACCCTCAATGTAATTTATTAGGTAGTAGACACAAACTAAATGCTTTCTATTGTTTTTACAATAAAATGTCTAAAAGTAAGGCACACATGGGTATTTGGACTTTCTAATCAATGTTTTGTAGAACCACCTTTCACTTTTGGCCCTTTGGTTTCTCTGCTGCTTATGTTTGCATCAGTGAACATTAATTTTCTAGGTTTGTCACGGATTCTTAATCGTACTGAGGCCTGAAATTTGACTGGCTCATCCAAACACAAGAATGTATTTTGAGTAAACCCAATCCATTGTCCTGTAGCTCTGGCTGTTGGTTCAGTTCGTTGGAAGGTAGACTCACATCTTTGGCTCCATTTGTCCCTCTTACCCACTCTGGCCAACTTCCTCGTCTTTCCTGAAGAAACTCATGCCCACGACATGATGATGTGTTTACGGTAAGGGGGTAGTGTTCAATTTCTGAGACACGCAGAATCACCGACTTCCCCTCGCTTACCTACGTAGATCTCTAACGGTGACTTATGCTGGACTTTCCTTTCTTTGTCCATAAAGACTGTGCTATATCTTTGCTCAATGCACAATGCCTGCATCTTGATAGGTCTGCAGGTGTGCCTTGTTCTTTTCGTTCTCAGATGATGAACTGAGAACGACTTTGAAGCTTGGACTATTGCTTTTAACCTGCTTTAACCTTTTCAATAACCTTTTCACTGCCCTTTATGCTGTGATTCATCGTCTTCGTGGTTCTGCTTGTTCTGAGGCCTTCGAATTGTACTTGGGGTTACTAGAGTAAACGGGTTAAACTTAAAGGCATGGCACACTCATTGTGATTTGTAAATTATCTACTTCTTACGGTTTAATCTGTTTACTAAAATTTCCAAAAAAATACATGGTAGTTTTAAAATGATTTATAGTTTAAAATGATTTACTTTATCTAAAGCTGCTTGCCTGAAAAGGCTCCAGAGGCACAGCTTCAGCACAGCAGAGAGGACCGCTTACTGATGTTCAGCCTCCTGCCAAGGTTACAGGCCTTCATGCGAGAGGCTTTTCTGCCTTTTACAACACAGCTGCTAGTCTTTCACTTTGACGCTATGAAACTGGTAGCAATAATGAAGAAGGATGTTGTATAATTAATATTTAAATGATTGTATAAAAGACATTACACTGGAGCTGTAATATTAGCTGCAATCCTTCATGTGACAGGCCTTACTTTATATTCATAAACTCCCTTTTGCAGCTGGTAAGGATTAAAATCTGGTAGTATAATTAAATGACATAATGCAGAAGCAAAAGGAAAGCACTATAGTTAAACTTCTCACACACTCATTAAATTCGGGACGGGCTACAAGGATGCTACATTGGACACTTTGAGCTGGGGTCAAATCTCCTTCTTCTTGTTAATCTTGTCAGTGTGTCAGAAACCTTTGAAAAACAAAAAGTAAGAAAATGCAACTGGCAGTCTCACTCCCTAAATGTAAGGGTTTAGATTAAGAATAACTAATGTTTCCAAAACAAAAAAAAAAAAAAACAGGTATCTGCTACATTTATGAAACAGAGCGCAATATCTGTTGCAGAAGTGTGTTATGTAACATTAATACCCAAAGATATAAGTATGTTTTAGCAAAGCAGTGACTAACAAAGCTCCAAACCTTTACAGAGCCCCTTCAAAACGGAGAACAAAAAATAAACTGGCAAGAGACTTGCATGCAAGACAGGTTTTGAGAGGTTACCAGCAAAAATACTGAAGTTTAAAACCTCCAACCGTAGCTCCCTAACTCTTACGTATTACAAGGTTTTTCTATATTTATTGACATGGTGATGCAGACATGTTGCAGCTTCTTCCTCACCGTCGCAGGCGTGTCGTTTGAGGCAGCAATGGCAAGTCTGCACCCAGGAGAACTTTTTATTGTACTTACTTACACTCACAGTTTGGAAAAGATGCACATCTCCGAAGCTAAATGCTTAACCCTTAGGACCTGTGTGACATTTTGACGCAAATATTTGAGTGTAATTTCTATGAACTTCAGTGTTGTTCTTGCTCTGTACCTTTGTTCCAACACTGCAAATTTATGCATTTAATTGTGAACATCTGTAGTGTTTTTCAAGCTAACTTATGACCTTTCAATGTCAGAGAATTTCCAGGATTTTCCTTGTAAATGTGAGAAGTTCATCTCAAAATTTCTGATTTGATTGCCAAAAAAACCCTCCTCTAATGCCATGGTTTTTTTTTCTTTTAATCGACAGTGGAATTACAAAAATCAAAATTTAACCACATTATTAGACTCTTGCACATGCCGCAACGTGCAGAAATATTGTCATGAATGTGGTTTTGCAAACGGCTGAATGAAAACAAGTCTTCAAACTCCTGCTTGCTGCCGTCAGTAGCTACTCCTGCATCTCTGCTGCTGTGCAAAGACACCAGAATGTATTTTTAATCAATTTCTGTCGTGACTCTCGACACACGTTGACAGAAACGCCACTTCACTTTGATTAACAGATAATTAGGCTTGCAGCTGTAAAAAAAGCTGAAGCTTCAGCTAAGTACATTAATTGTATTAGTCTCTCCACAACTAATGTTGTAAAAAAGAACAAAGATAAAGTCGTACAATTAAAACACAGGCTGGCATGCAAACATGCATTTAAAGACAAACACTCTGCATGCACACAAACCCTCCACCGGGCAGCAAAACCTCTAAAACCAACCTCTTGTTGTAAAGTTCGAATCCTATATTTCACCTGAATCGTGAGATATAACTACCTCCTCTATTTTCTAGTAATGTCATAAATGGGGATTATGGGAGTATAAGTGAGGAAAAAAAGTTTCAAAAAGGTTTTCAATCCGCTAAAGTAAAAAAATAATAATTTCAATCAATTATCTTAAATATTTATATGAATGAAAAGAGAGGCAATGTTAGGCCACAAACCCACATCGGAGCTCACTGACAACCATCTAAGAGGAGAAAGCAGATTGCTCTGCTTTACTGTTATGTTCTTTGGGCACTCTCTAATTATTATTTTCTTAAATAATTTTGTATTGATTTAAGTTGAGTGGTTTTGTGTTTAATATATTTTTAGTGTAGTGATTCTTTTTGTAATTAGTTTGGCTTTAATTGGTGGGCGAGGACGGCCTATATATATAGGCTGGGTTGTAATGGTTGGCCCGCCCAGCCGCTCTCTCTCTAGCTCGCTCATCCACCTCCATCTCCACCTCCAAGAGGGATGCGCCCGGAGGAGGCTCCTCCAACTTTGTCGGCCTTTGGACCCATGTGACGCCTCCTGCCTGCCATGGGGATTTTTTGGGTTGTTTTTTGGTTTGTTTTGGCCTGGTGAGTCCGGTTGTCCTGTTTTCGGTCATTTGTGTTAATAGCTTATATTATTTTTCTATTTTCTTTAATCTGGTACTAGCAGGGGCTTCGACGGCCCTGTATAGGGTTGGCCCCCTGCTGTACCTTTTTGTTTCTTTGGACCGGCTCACCAGGTCCACCTTTCTGTTGAACTTTTTTCTCTTACTTTTTTTGTTACGTTTTGGGACACGGGAAGAGGGGTTCTTTCCTTCCTTTACAGAAGAAAAAACAAGTAGAAAAGGACAAGGAAGTTTAAAAGAAAAGAAAAAAAAATGAATAAAGGAATATTTTTCTTGGAATCCTTTTGTCTGCGTGTCCTTTTAAATATGGCGTCCTGGCGGACGTAACATTTACATTAAAAATGAAAGTCTAATAACACGCACGTGATTTATATAATTACCCCGATTGCACAACGCGGCGGCACCGCTTTCTCCGCTTCATTTAATCTGTGTGGCACGTTCATGCCGATTGACTTTAATGAGCCGCAGTTATTCATGCAAAGCTGCTTCAGCCCCTCGCTGGGAAGAGACTATCGCAGCCCGAGTCACTCCGATGAGGAATCTGGAGGCCTGTAAATTATAGATGCTGTTGAATACCAGCAGCGCAATGACGAGAAGCAGAACATGAAGCGGAGATGCCAAATACAGAGCAGAGATGTAAATATTACAGATGACTTTACCCAGGAGCCTTCCACTCCCAGCGCAAACATTTGGAAGCTGATGCTGGAGGACTTGTTCACAGCACAACCAGGACATTTCCCATAAAATAAAACTCTGACGTGAGCTTTTTCATTCAAAAGTAAAACAGATATATATATATATATATTTTTTTTTTTCTGAATCAGTTTAACAAGTTTAAATTCAATCGTGGGGAAAGAAGGACAGGAAATATAAAACGCGCAAACAGTTCCCGGCATGTCGTGTCATATGAACAAAGCAAATGAATAAAGTATTAGTTTGGAGATTTAAAGACTTTCCTCAGAGCACTGCAGTCATTTTGGGAGGGGACTGAAAAGGAAGGTGATGACGAGACTCAAAATGGAGAAGCACACAAAAAAAATGCTTTATCCGTGGATCCAGAAGAAACGACCAAAACATGGTTAGTTAAAATTCCTGATCTGCAAAGAGTAAATACTGAAGAAAAAAAAGTGCCATTAGTCAAAATATTATTGATCAATGTTTTACGGCAACAAGCAAACAATGGAGTGCTTTTGAAGTCACCTGAAAATGAGAGGGTTAGTGAAAAACTAGGTCTCAAAGGTCAGATAGTCATATTTTATAAGCAGAAAACCTAAAAATATGTAAAGTGAGAAACACAAATAAGTGAATATTAGCATTTTAAAACTCTTCAAAAGTAAAATGTGCATCTAAATTGTCATGAGAAGAAATTGGACTGACTATGTGCAAAAAAGTGAGACTTTTACCTCAGATCAGATCCAGGAAATGTGCATTGCTCAGAGTTAAAAAAAAAAAAAAGTACTTTGCACTTTGGAGATGTTCACATGACGAGCAAACAATTATCTCTGCGCCTCTATGACCAGTAAAGCTGAGCAGGAGACGTTGTCGTTACCTGCGGCTCCACAGGTCGGAGCATCGCGGGCGCCTCCGATGCGGCGTTCCCGTTAGCGTGCGAAGACTCGGAGCGCGGCGGCACCGGGGGCTGCTGGGGTTTGGTCTGAGCCGACTGCGGGGAACCCTGAATGTTCTTCCTGTACCGCTCGTCGGCCTGCGGAGCGACACACAAGAGGCTTCAGAAAACCCGCAGTCTGGACGAGACGGAACTGCGACGAGGACAGAAGTCATCAGACGGCACGGTTGGTTAGTTAATTCCCCACAGAGAAAAAAGGGTTATTCGGACGAGCAGAAAACAAAAGACTCTTTACCAGGCCGGCAGTGTTACTGTCCCTGCATTATACCCACAAGTCAGCGAGGACGAGAGCAACATGACCAGTAAAAGTGACATGCTGTTTCTCAAAGGAAGAGAGGAGAAGTTAAGACACGTACATCAGGCTCTAAACTCCCAGAAGAAGTAACAGAGATGAGTTATGAAAACATGAGGGCTCCTTTTTCAATGGCCAGAAGTTTAAAGCAAGATTTGTTCTTTCGATCAAGACATCAGCTACACTCGTCTGATTCTTGATTGTAATAAAGACAGCTTATGACTGGAAAATGTTGAATGCTAATAAACATAGTTGTTAAAGATTTTGTTTTTCAAACCCCCTTTTCTTCATTGTAAGACTTGACCAGTTGGATGTAACATTTTGTGTATAGAATAGACTGATTACAGTCCCAAAGATTTACCTATTTATAAGTCATATGACCACTGTAAGAATATTACCTTACAGTGAATCTGAGGCAGTAATAGTCAGTGATTAAGCTCCAAGTCCATCACCAATAAGTTATTGGGAAATGAATGGAAGGCGTTCAGTTCACAGGCCTCCATAAACAGAGTATGACATTAACAAGCACTTCTGTATCGACAGTGCATGGAAAGCACAATGACTTTAACTTTAACACAGGTCACTACTAGAAATTAAACTAGACATTCAGGCATTGCCCTGGGATTTGCTTTGGTTATGTAAACTGTTAGACTAAATCGGTCAAGTCGTGATCACAAAACAAAATTATTTGCTTTCCGTTGACAGGGTTCCTGCAGGCCTCACCGACTCAAACTTCAGTCCTTTCTAAGATCATTTTGAATAAAATTTAAGATCACAACAGAAATGTGTAAAAAAAAAAAAAAAAAAAGAAAAAAAAAGCATGTTTTGTATTGAAGCAGTGCACAAAATGCAACGCTGCATGGGTTGGCAACAGAAGTGAGCTGGTGCCAAATGCACACTTTCCCAAGATAGATGCAAAAAATGCTATCTTGCGACAGAACAGACTTAAAATGTGTACAAACGACTCAAATGTTTACTTGACAGGAAAAAAACATAATATAAGATAAAATTGTGCTGCCACGACAAAATGTAAGACCTGTGAGAAACAAATTAAAGTCAACTTACATCTTTAAGCAAATTTCAGACATTTTAAGGCTTTAATATTACATAGATAAATTTAAGACATTTTAAGGACGTGCAGATCATCATTGAGTGTTGAGCATTAATCTGTAAATATATACAATGTTAGGATGTATATGAATTTCTTCTTGCATCTGACTGAGGTTTACGTTTACAGATCAAATTTTAGCCACATTGATCTGGTTGCATTGACCCGTCAGTGACAAATTTGGTCAGTACAAAGAAGAGAACTGCAAATATTATTTATTTTAATTATAAAGAATTGATACTTGAAATAAGCCGAGTACATTCATCATTTTGCCAGGGGTATTTGCGTTTGGATTGAACCAAAAGAAAAGCCGACAGAGACTCTCGTGAATGTAACGGTTGTCTTTAGTTGGTTCAGCTTTACCGTTATTAAGAGTGTGAGAACCGAGTTTCATCATGCGGGTTGTGAGTTGTAGGAAAGGACGGCATCTACCAAGCACCCACCCATTCAGCAGCAGGAGGAAAACACGACAGACCCAAAGCAAGTAAGTTCACACAAGCAAAGCCAATACTGTTGCTGCAGTCGAAGGGAAGGCGTTCAGTGAGGACGTTCACCTCTCTGACCGGCTCAGAGTCAGGTGCGGGGCCTTGTCGCTCAGCCGCAGGAAGCCTGGGTTCTGACGTTTTCTCCGGGCCGGGCCGCGTCTTCTCATTGCTAATGCCCTGCGGTTGTTTGGGTGGATCCGAGTCAGGCGTCTGCGGGGGCTTTACCCTGTCTGCTTCGAGGCTCTGCGGGGGTTTGGCGCTCTGCTGCTGGCTTGTTTTGCTACCGTCCGGGTTCTGGTTCTGGTTCTGCTGCAGTGACAGCAGGTAGACCTGCTCCTGCTGCAGCTGCCTCTGGAGCTTCTGAGCCTGCCGCTGCTCCTCAAGCTCCCGCCATTTATACTCCTGAGTACAGGGAGGCCGGAGTTCAATTTAAAAAAAACAAGAGAAGAACAGTCACCATAAGGGGCTGGGTTTGAACGGGCCTCACCGACTATTCTGCTGATTTTATAGAGGACAATAAAACAGCTTTTACTTCCTCTGGGACCCCAAACATTCACCAACAATTTATGACTAGGATTTATTAGCAAGTTATTCTTCTGAGTGCCAACTCAGTCTCAGTTTGAGGGAAACTAAAATGCTACTACCATCCACCATTTTGTGCCGTTTTGGGTAATTCATAAATATTTGACTTGTTGAAATAAGCTAATGAGGAAGCTCATTTTTATTATGGGCTCATAAACTGACTCTCAAGGAAGTGTTGGCCGCTGACAATGATGTAGAGGTGATGACAGTCACTTCCTTACATTAAAGGAGTATTCACTGTCAAACCCAAAGGGACGAAATCCTTAAAAAACAAAGCAACCCAACGTCTACAGAAGACAAACGGGGGCAGGGCGAGGGGGAAACCCTCTCTTCCTGCTGGATGACTGGTTTTCTGGTGACGGCATCTCCATCACTGAGGGCCCTGTAAACATCCCGACTTCCCCTTTCAAACCCTGAGAAAACTCGTTATGTTTTGACCTCAGGTTTTAACGGCTCCCCGTGGATCTCTGAAACCCAGAAAATGAAGAAAAGAAAAAAAAAAAAAGATAAACTAAACATCGGCACTCGGTTGGCCGGCGAGGTAAATGGAAACAGAAACCATCTGCACAGAGGGACTCCTGCCGTCCAACTTACCAGCCTAATGAAACGTGACACTCGGAGGATTACACTTGGGATGCAAAAACAGACGGAAGAGTGTGACTAATAAGACAATAGAGCAAATAAACAGCGGAGCCAAGAGGAGACGGCTGTGCCAGCGGCGCTGCGATGGAACGATACGGCTAAAACTCACAAGAAGCATGGCCTGTTCGTGGAGGAGCTGCTGCTGCAGGATCTCCAGGTGCCTCTGCTCCTCCTCTAGCTGCCGCCGGATGTACTCCTGTCAATCAAACGCAACAGTTACACACCTGAAAAACTATAACAAGACAAAGGAAAACATGCAAGGTTCCTATGAGAGGTAAAGTTAGCTTAGATTACTCATTCAGGCGGGTAGGAAGTAGGACTTTGGGAGTTTGTCGGGATTCGTTTTCATTTTCCGATACATTTTTAAAGAGATACTCACAACTGGTAAGGACAAGCCAGTCTGAAACGATATGTTCATATTTCTCATTTTATCTATGTGAATATCTACCATCCTCTGCTCTGGTACCTGCTCTCGGTCGGCCCTCCTCTTCTCCTCCTCCGCCCTCCTTCGCTCCTCCTCCTCTTTGCGACGGCGCTCCATCTCCTCGATGCGCCTCTTCTCCTCCTGCTCCCGTCGGCGCTGCTCGCGCTCCTGCTGCCTCCTCATCTCGCGCTCGCGCCGTTGTTGCTGTGGGCGAACAGGAGTAACGAGGTGGAAGATTTGGTAAGACCATAAAGCATGTAGGGTTTCGAATTTATACGATCAACCGAGTCTTAAAACTTTCTCCTGGGACACACTGTCACAAAGGCAGTGTGGGTTATTTCAGATGACACTTTACGTCTTCTTTTAGGATTAGGTTGCTGTTTTTCACTCTTTATTGATCCAAAATGTTTTAATCAATCTATTTTCTTCCACTGTGCAGCCCGCCTAGTTTTTCTTTGCCTCTTTTGCAAAGTAAAATCTGCAAACATTCAGTCTCTGGATGTTTAAAGCTGATAGAAACAACATTTTTGAGTTAAATAATAAAAATCCTTGGAAATTGATGTATTTTCCTAACTAGACTGCATGTTTTCAGAAAACAGTTTTGAAGAAAGCAACGGTAAAGGTTTACTGCAACATTCTAGTTAATCTCGAAGAAAACCTCTCATGATTATGTTTCGTTTGAGATGGATTTATGCAAATTTAAAGAGCTTCACTTGCTGATTGAAAATGTTTTGCTGGTTTGATTTCTGCACAGTAAAATGTAGCCTTTCTTGTATCTATTTCTTAATTTTTGGGACACTTACTGTTAAAGAAAAAAAAAACCTGGATGAATTGCGAGACAGAGAACATTTGAACAGTTTGCCTAAAGCACAACAAGACGTTTGGGTTTTCGACTCGTCACCTCCTCCAGCCGCCTGCGCTGCTCCTTCTGCTGCTCGATTCGTTTCTGCCTCTCGGCCAGCAGCTGGCGCTTGTACTCCTCCTGCTCGCGGAGCTGCTGCTCCTGGAGGAGCTGCTGGCGGCGCAGGGCCTCGGAGCGCTCCTTGTTCTCCTGCTGCAGCCTGATGAAGTCGCGGCGCAACGTCGACTCGCCCGGAACGTTGACTATGGAGCTGCACGGCAGCAGACACGACAGGAATAATAAGCGTTTAACACGGAAACAAATAGGGACGCTGTTTGAAAATGATGCACAGGATATAAACCCAGGTTCTCTGACAATAGGATAGGATGTGTGACGTTTAGCTCCTTACAGTGGCGTCTACACCAAATATTAATGCTGCAGTGAAAGTACCTTCACATTTTCATTTGGGATCTAGCAACTTTGGTGATCTTGGCGCTACATCCACCTCTAAAATATATAAAAATGACACTTTTTGCTTCAAGACAGGACATCTAAGTTGTGTGACTTGTATATTTTTAAAAGTGTGTCACTTAAATTGAACTATTGATGAACAGCGGAGGCTTTCAATCAATCAAACACATGAAACAAATTTAAGCAGTCCCCCCACACTTCCAGCTAGAAACAGTCAAATGTTAAACAGGTCATAAGATATTGGAAAATTACCAAACATCGCAGTATTTCATTATGTTTTGCAGTTTTTATTAGATTGTTTATCGAACTGATTTGCTGATTTTCCAGCTTCCAGTCAGTCTGGTTGGATTTCAGATTCTCCAGCGGTTTTCAGCCATATTAAATTTTAAGAAATTAAGTGTATTCTCTATTTTGTGTCATTTGCTGAATGAAATGGTTTGATTAAACTTTATGTTTTGCCCCCCAAACATATCCATATTTCTTGTGCTAAACTTGTCGAAGTAGTTATTCTTCTTTTCCCGTTGACGTTTTGTACTGTCCAAAAATGTGTTTTCTCTTAGGCTGATCTTGTTTACGTGATGTAAACGTGACGTATGCATTTTTCTCTGTTCTTCAGGTCATGCTTACTTAAGTACAGAAAGAGCGTGAATTCAGTATTTTTAACTTTTCGAGTCCTACTAAATCTTTTAGTGCGTTTACCTTGGCTCTCCTTCTTGCTCAGAAGCTTCTTCCTCCTCTTCTTCACTCCCACTGTATTCATACTCTGTCTCATCTGTGAATTGAAAAAACAAAAACAAATAGTAAGGATCTAAAATTTGACCTCAAATCAGCTGCAAACGGTACAACTCACCTTTCTCGCCCCTCTTCTTCTTGGTTCTGTCGATGTGATCCTTGAGCTGGATGCGGACCTGCCTCTCGTTGGGCTGGTCCCGGATGAAGGGGTGCTTCAGCAGCTGCTCAGTGGGGGGCCGCTGGGTGTAGTTCTTCACCAGGCAGCCCTCAATGAAGCTGAAGAACTTCTTCGACCTGTAACGCCGTTTAAACGTCAAAGTTTGGAATATTTTGCCTCTACGTATTCGCAAGAGAGGTCGGTTGCTTCATTTTTATCTCACCATTTTTTGGACTTCAGTCGAGGAGGAGGGTTCCTGGGGATGAGGAAGAGGGCTCTCATCGGATGCATGTCACACAGAGCTGCAGCGAAGGACACCAAAAAACAGAGACGTTGTGAACAAAACCACGTGTTCCGATTTTTTTAAAAAGTGTTTACTTCGATGCCCCTCGCTAACCGTTTGTTTCACACAATCTAACATTAGCATGTATTAGGATGGCTAAACTGTCAGCTGCAGAAACATGTGGCTGTTTCTGTTTTAAGGAAATCTGACAAATCCAACATTTCAAAGTATTTTCACCAGGTTGTCAGAAACACACAAGTAGAAACTCACCAAGTGTTTTTCTTTTAATATAAATAAAATTAATCAAATTAATTGCAGGGCCTGTAAATAAATCCAGAATCAAAACTAATCAAAGCATAAACATTTCAAATTCAATAACCCTCTTTAATGCTAAATTATTGCATAAATAAACATATGTACTCAACAACAAATATATTGATTGTTTCTAATTTGTTAATTAGGTAACTTAGCCATCAGTAAGGTGACACTACACCCAAGAACCCCTGATCATTCACAAAACCTTCATTAAAGATGTGAGAGCTAATATTAGCATTGGGGACGTATTGATTTGCATTGAGATGCTATTTTCGCCTTGAGCAGGCTAACTTCTGATAGCACAACAAGAGTCTTTTCCTGCATCTCATCAGATTGTGGTTTTGAACTAAAATTTAAACACGATCGGATGAGCCTAGAGAAGCAGCTTTGTTTGCAGATACAGCTTGTGCGGCAGATTTACGGCCGTACCAGAAACACGCAAAAAATAAATAAAAACAAACAAATAAATGCAATCATTTACAAGAATACTTTTAAACACGTTAAGATCTATGTAGCTAATTAATCAAAATTAACGCATTAAAGTGCCACACCTTAAAAAAATCAAAGAGGAAACCCTGAATAAATCCCCGGCTAAATCCCCAGCAAAACGTAGATGTACTTACGGGGCGCTCCCTCCGCCATCTCTATGGCAGTGATGCCGCAGGACCAAAGGTCGCTCTGGAAGACAGGGTCAGGGTCAGTGAGGCATTTCTACAAAAACCCACACGTTTTCTTTATAATAATAAAAGGAGATGTTGTTTCATACATCCTGGATAATGTCATGTGTTGTAAATACAAATACTGCAGGTGTTTTGCTTCATAGGGCCTTGTTACCCCAGCTCTTCTGCTCGTCCTTACCCTGTAGTCGTAGGTGGCGTCGGGGTTTTCGTCGCAGGCGATGACCTCCGGAGCCATCCAGTAGGGCGTCCCGATGAAGGTGTTCCTTCGGCCCACCGTCCGGTCCAGCTGAGCGCTCACACCAAAATCCACTGTTAAGAAAAAAAAAAAAAAAAACATACAGTTGTAATCCATCATATTCCAGCCGAACGCTGACCTCAGTTACGGTTAGAAAAGTGCAATCATGGGTGGCATTTTTTTCTTCTTGTTTTTCTTTTTTTTTGGAAAGCTGCGACAGAGAAATGCTGTTTTTTCTGAAAATTGACTTTGCAGTGGTTTGAAAAATGAAAGACATAGTCATAGTGTGAATAATGTTTTCTATGAACACTTCAGACTTATTTCACTTTCTGAGAACAGGTGAGAATTAAACAGGTGGAAGAAAATCCTACATGATCATTTAATATTTTAATTGTCGCTTTTCTAACTTTACTTGATAAAACATATGAACAAGCAAGTTTATCCTCTCAGTTTCTGTGCTGAATTGTGAAAATAAAAGAATTCAGTTTTGATGTGAAAACTGCACATAAAATTAGATTTTATTCCAGTTTTACTTAACACACAGCTGGAGTTTTATCTCTCTTTATATCTGTAAGACATAAACAGATTTTATCTGACTTATATTTACAAAATATTGTATATTTTAAAACACAAGATAAATTCCAGTGTTTTATCGCAGCTGCAGTGGAAACACATGGCCTCCACTTTGTGTCACAGGACAGAAATCAGAGAGTTCACAGAGAGTACCTCTGATCATACACTGTAATCTTATTGAAAACAATTAGAGAAATGAAGATAAGATGGACTACTGGAAGATTACCAACAATGTTAAAAGACCAAAATAGGATTTTTTTTTTAATGAAATAAAAAAATTGGTTACCATTTAACCAATGAGCCAAAATCGATCATTTAGTGCCTGGTCAGATGGTGTCATCTTAAAGCGTTTTTACCCAGTTTGACTTCAGCGTTTTCAGTCAGCAGCACGTTTTGTCCCTTGATGTCCCGGTGGATCACATGATGAGCATGTAAGTGAGCTAATCCCTGCACAAACACAGAATTTAAATGACAAAACATGAGCGTATCTCAAAGAACATTTTCCACTGCATACTCGCTATTTGTTCAAATGCAAATCTAGTGCAAAATCAAAAGGAGATATGATTTTTGTTTTTTTTTGTTTTTGTAATATACAAATGATGATGTGGAAAGCCTATGACAGAGAACAATGCAGTGAAAGTGTTGGTAGCGCACCCTGAGGATCTCTCTGGAGATGTAGGCGATCCAGTCCTCCTTCAGTGAGTTGCCCTTGGTGTTTTTCACCAGATCGGTGATGGAGCCGGCGCCACAGAACTCCATGACAAGCTGAAGGGCAGAACGTACAGATAACAAGTTAGAGATGATCCTTCGTTATCTGACACTTCTCAAATGACCTAAAGTTAAATGTTGATTTGTTTCCCCCAAAACAAACATGTCAAGAAATAAGGCAAAACCACCCAACTTATTTGCCTTTCACTAAACTAATAATATAGCCTAGTTCAGCTGAAAAACAATGCAAATCTCTAAATAAGCACTCTCCTTTCTCCACCTTTGGTCCTTTCATCGGCCATCACCTAAAAACTTTGCATTTGAATAGAAACCAGTGGGTTTTAAAGAGTAAGCAAACTGATTGTGGTGGGTGCTATCTGTAGCTGAGGTGCACCAAGCGAGATTACTGTTCAAATTATGTCGACCGCTAATAGATGCGAGCTAAAAACGTGAACTCCTTAATCATTTGCACAGTTAGTTGCTAGGCGTGCTAACCGTACAAACTGCTAGTAGAAGATGCTAAAGTTAACTAAAAACATAAACTTGATGATGGTGTTGCCTCTGCTCCTAATCCCAGTTGGCCAAAATCTGGATCTTAAGGTCAAAATTAGCTAAATTCAGACTGGAGCTCTTGTGCTAATAAGAAAACTAGCATGAAAGAAGGAGAAACAAATTTACCATTTTAACACCATGTTGAGTCTTAGTACAGTTTATTTTATAGGGATTCCAGAAACGCCGTGTTTATGTTTTGTTAATATCTACAACTTTCCTAGAATTTGTGGACAGCCTAACACAGTCGTCTCAAACAGCTGCTGTCCCGCAACTTTTAAATGTCTCTCTGCTTCAACACACCTGGCTCCAATACCGGCTCGTTAGCAGAGCTCTCTACAGCCTGACTGGATGCTAGTGAGGCAGTTTAGTCGTTTAATTTGTTCAATGTAGGACGAAATAAGGCACATCTCCTTAAGTACTGGAGTTTGAGACCACTGGTCTAACACCATAAAGATCCAACACTTTAAGGTTATTCTCTTCTTCTGATTCAGTTTTCCAGCAACAAATCAAAGCCTCCTTTTAATATTCTTTCAAGATAGAGTTCTTTTTTTTTTGTAGCAGAGGAATAAAGCATGACAAATTAAGAAATTACTGTCAAAACTTCAGGCTTGAACCCGTCAGAACTGTTGTCACCTATAAACTCTAAAATACTCAAGAAATGCTGACGTGCCAGGTAGCAGCCCTTCTTATCTGGAGCACTTCATTATGAATCCAAGCAGAGTTTCCTTTTAATTGCCTCCTCTGTAAAATCTGGGTCGTTTACTGGAGTTGTTTGTCCTGGTGAGAGTTGCTGCTTCATACATTTTTTTTGGTTATTTTTCCTGTTGAGAGAAATGCTACCTTAGAGCCCTCAACATACTTTCAGATGCTTTGACATTCACTTTACTCCTGGCTTTGTTTTTATCCTACAACTTTCACACATTCAGCTATGAGAGAACAAATCCAGCAAATTTCTGTTGAAATCCTTTGCAATCACCTCATACATGTTCGGATAAAAAAAATCAGGATCTTTAAATATGCTTGAAATACTTTGTTTCAGCTACTTCTTCATTTTATCCCTTACATTTTTGCACAGACCCAAAAGTTATATGTGACTTAAAAGCCTGTGGTGCTTTTCTGCATCTCCACACGTCAACCTGAAGATGCCTCACAAGGACGCTAAGTGCTTCCACTCAGAAGAGGAAGCCGCATCTTCAGAGATGCTCACTTAACAACATAATCATCATAAAACTCGGGGCTTTGTGCCTCCTATGCACACACAGTGGACAGCATGGTGATGTACGAGTGGAAACCGTTAAAGGAGGTTAAAGGAGCAGCTGTGAAAACAAACACATGGCTGTGCTGTGGGGTAACGGAAATATTGCTCCCACTGGTCATAGAACAAGCAACTCCGTTAATCGGTTTTTCTCGTTAGCATTCACATGTGAAGGACACTAACTGATCTTAAATTCAGAAATGATCAGCAATACGAACCCGTCAGACCTCGCTATTTAACTGCTGTCACTGTTTGCTAGCATATCAAAAAAGACAGCATGTGATTCTCAGTATGAATAAAAAGTGAAGGAGAATTTGGAGAGTATTAGGTTCTGTCATGTCTCTTAAGTGTGACAGAACCTTAAAAGACGTTTTGATTTTTTGACATTTTAAAGAATCAAGAATCTGTCTTGATTTATAAAACATTTCATGGCTGTTCCCCTTCTCTACTACAACAGTTTAATTTAAATTATATTAAAACCCCTTTTTTTAAATAAATAAATAAGCAAATCTGTTTTTTGGGAATTATTACTGTCATATAAACTGAGCTAACATTGTTCGGCTGTTGTCTGGTTTAACTGATTAGCTCATTAAAACCAGACTTGAATGCAACCCTTTTTCCAGATGGGGGATTTTATCATTTCATTATTAAAGGCTTCACCAATCTGTTCAAGCAACACGATTTGACTATTAAACCGCTGCTCATTTATTTCTCATTATTGTGAGAGTAATCTATCACTAGAGTTCAAATGACACCACCACTCTACATTACGACTAATAAAACACAGCTGAAGTGAATAAAAACAGCTGAAAATATCCCAAATGAACATTTTGATGCTCATTATTCTTATTCAGCTGCTGTGCCACAATAATGATTTAAGTTCCTTTATACAACCAGTTCTTTTCATAACAGCCTATTGTTTTACTGCGGTTATTCATTACACCAGGTTCCCGTCAAATAAAGCGTGCAGCTTTGTGTTAAAATGCAACTTCCTGAAAGATGAAGGGAACATGTTTTAGGTAGCTTAGATAATGTTGACTCTCGTCCTGCGAATAAATGACCCAGTTATGCTGTCACTGCTCATAAACTAAGAAAGGGGAAGCGTCATCTGACAGCACGGTGGTGTCATTTATTCACCTGATCATGCAGCCTGTATTTACTGAACACCTGAGCCGAAACCAGATTAACTAGAAACCGCCGCCTGTCTTTGCCAACTCAGGTTGACTCCACCAGTTCCTACTTGCGGGCCCTGATAGAAATGCACATGTTTACGATAAACTTGAGCTAACATGCAGAATTAAATTTTTACAGAGAATCTCCTCTCTATTTTTTCTTCTTTTTTTGCTCACTAGCGCAGACAGAGCCTCTGTGCAGCACGGCATGAGTTTAATCATTTTATTACAGCATCACTGCGGCAGCATCTGTGGAGTCTGTATGCAAATTAGCGTGACCCAGGATATAACACCAATGGAGATATATATGCTTATGGTACAGAACTTTTAGTGTTACTAACGAGGTCAACTCACCCAGAGTTGGTCATCGTGGCCCGGTGGACTTTTCTTGATGAAAGCTCCATAGTATGTGGCTATATTTCTGTGGTGTGAATACTTCTTCAGCATGTTGATTTCCAGCTTAATTTCCTCCTCTTCATCCTATGGAAGAATAACAGATGCAGTCATGTCACGTTGAAAGTACATCACTATAATTCCCTGTTTTACGCATCAATCTCAGAAGTTATTTCCATTCTTGTGGTTAAAGTAACAAAAACTTTCTTCGAGAACCAAAAAAACCCAAAAATAAAAACTAAAAACTGAACTGGGTGACATTTTTAACATAATTTTGTCTTTTGTCTTGTCTTTTCAAATCAACTTTAATATCCTCTTGAAATTTGTCTTTTTGAGGGAACAGAAAGGCATGAAACACTCCCTTGTACTCCATCTCTGCTGGTTTTGTGTCTTTAAAATAAGTTCAAGATAAAGAAATGGTTATGTTGTCCTTTACTGAAGCACACAAAGCCCAAATTTGAGAAAAATAATAATTGACTAGAAATTTTTTTTTTCTCTCAAATTCAGGCTTGTTCCTCATTGATTAGCGAGAAACCGTCATTTATATAGAAAAAGGTCTTCCTCCTCTTCACTGAAAACTTAAAAAAAAAATGTATTTATTTTTTCCCATAACTTGTTTTCCAGTGTGTTTATGGAAAACCGGTCCACACAGGGAACCGAACTATGTCCCTCCATTCCAAACAAACAGCTGAAACTCATAACAGACCCAAACAGAACCATCGTCTCTCTGGGTTTTACATACAACATAATAAGATCCAGTGGTTATTTCTCCATCGCTCCCTCGTCACTGAAGCCCGGCGACAGTTTTCGGTGCTGCCCTGCGGCCGAGCTTGATCAACCGAACTGACAAACAAGACTTGACATTTTTACCGTGGCAAGCGCATTTCGATTTACAAATGATCGGTACATGCTTCGACATCCAAAAACTCAGAGGATTTGAAGAAGAAAAACATTTGGATTTTCACACCATGGCTTGGGACTTTATGACATTTATCACTACTGATGTTCCTTCTCTGTTGAACTTGCAGATCATTGAGTACAAAACAACCTTTCCCTGTACAAGCGACAGCATCGTCAGCTCAGACCCCATCAAAGTGAAGAAACAATCACTTAAATCATCTGTGCTGTACTGTTTGACCAAGACACTGTAAGTAAAAAAGGCAGCATCAGTTCTAAGTGTTTAGTTTTAAAATGGTTTATTTTTCAAACAGATAGTGGGAAAAACTAACTTGCTAATTTCAGAAGCCATAATATTCTCTGCAATAAGCACCTTGAAAACTAATACAAAATTTAGAGGGTTCTTCCTTTACATCTGTGTAGCAATATCAGAATATGTTAGCAACACATTAAAAAATGGAAAAAAACAAGTAATTCAACTAATTTTTAAATAAGAAAATAAACATTTTATTTTACAGTCAGTTGTATTTTTCACACCAAGTGGTCTTTTTATTTATAGCTTGTATTCTCTGGTGAACGATTAATTGATTTCTGAAGTGGTTGACGATCATTTCAAAAATCAATGTTGTATTTTAGCAAAAGTGATCGGTTGACGCGTTTTAGTCTTGAATGAATGCAATTCGATCATGTCATATGTTGTGGTTTCAAACTATAGGTTTAAACACTCAGACTGGTATTTTTCGTAATTACTACAATAATTCATATGGTCATTTATTTCTGCAGTTTCATTTTCTGTTCATTGAAGTGCCCTACATGTACATTCTGTACACCAACAACATCTTTGTAAGTAAAAAGAATTTGAAATGGCAAATCTCACATGGAGGGATGAAGGGAAAGAGACAGTCAGGAAAATGAGAGTAATTTGTAGTCAGCATCAACACTGCAGCAGCTTTTACTCAAGTTTTTAAAACCACGAGAATCCCATTCTTGCCAATGTGTATTAATTACCCAGTCTTTGGCCTCTCTGTGCAGTTTGTGCCATGCAAATATGCAGGAAGAAACCCAAGAAGAAGAAGCACAAGCAGAGCTCTGTGTTCAATTAAGTAACATCAACACATGCTTTGAGGTGGGGTTTCTTTTCTTTTTCGCAGAAACAAAGACTCCGTATCAACCAATGTGACTGAAAACTATTGCATAAGGTTGTTAACAACAACCTACTGGGGAGTCAAAACAACAACAACAAAAAAAGTCGTCTGGCTGCTGCGTTACTTTGGAGTAGTTTCTACCCGAGGGCGGTTAGGCTAGCCACCGCATGCAAGTAAAGTTGGCTCATTTCTACTGCAGGTTGCCATCTGCTTGTTAGGATGTGTGACGTTTTCTTTCCTTAGCAGGATTTTTATTGAACAAAGCTGCAATGCCATTTTAGAACAAGGCTAAAGGGCAATGCGGCCAAACTCCAGCGTTTAAAAATAAGAGTTTTCATATCTCTAAAATAAAGAACATCCAGTAGACCTTATGCCAAGTCGTCTGAAAGCTGTTTTTTTTATATCCTGGCTGTCATTTTCAGAGCATTACTGCCTAAGTCTTCTTGTTTTATCAAACCACTCCCTATTTTTATAAATCTTAAGCTGCTAATATGTTAAGCTGATCTAAAAATGCCGTATTTTCAGCTCAGTTTTGCAGCTAAAAATGAATCTAAGTTTACTGTTTCCCTGGATTTAAAAGTTCAACAACCTAAACAGCTTTGAGTAGATTTGTTCTATAAATATTCAGTTTTATTCAGCTGCTAGCTGTAGCAGGCAAACATTACAACATGTAAGCTTGTTGTTGTTGCCTTAGCAGTCTGGAGAGAGTCAGATTTGACTCTCATAGAGAGGACAGAGTGAGTGAGTCAGTGAGTCAGTCAGTCAGTCAGTCAGTGAGTCAGTGAGACAGTCAGTCAGTCAATCAATTAGTCAGTGAGTGAGTCAGTCAGTCAATTAGTCAGTGAGTCAGTGAGACAGTCAGTCAGTCATTCAATCAATTAGTCAGTGAGTCAGTCAGTCAGTCAAATAGTCAGTCAGTCAGTCAATTAGTCAGTGAGTAAGTCAGTCAATTAGTCAGTCAGTCAGTCAGTCAATTAGTCAGTGAGTAAGTCAGTCAGTCAATTAGTCAGTGAGTCAGTCAGTCAATTAGTCAGTGAGTAAGTCAGTCAGTCAATTAGTCAGTGAGACAGTCAGTCAGTGAATCAGTCAGTCAATCAATTAGTCAGGTAGTAAGTCAGTCAGTGAGTCAGTCAGTCAGTGAGACAGTCAGTCAATCAGTCAGCTCCTCAAGTCACTGTCAAGCAGCTGGTCAGCTGGTTTCTGCTTCAGAAATCCAACAGGCAGCCAGATATTTCAGAAGGCGGGTTGCCAACCAGTCAGTCAGGGATCCAGTGGGGATAGACCTCCAGCCAGCTAGTTCGTCTGTTAATCCACTCATCAGCAGCAGACCACCAGGAGATACCCACCCGGCCACCATCAGTCAACTGACTCATCAGATATGGGCCGATGAAAACAAAGGACGACCCGGTCAAAAAAATAAAAACTATCGTCTCTTCCTCATCAGCTTATTTGGACCCTGCACCTTTATTTTGTGCATTGGTCTCCGTCCTTCTTGTCCTTGCAGCATCACTTTCCGTTATTGCCTCCCATAATGACTTCAGTGCCACAGTCATTTATTAATTATTACAACGTAGCTGCTTCCCTTTTCTCCTTCGTCATCCTGTTCCCCTTACTTTCCTTTAAGTGCAGTCATTCGTTCAAAACAAAGCGCCCTGAAGCCTCTCATTATCATTCCTGGGTATGACAGATGCGGGGAGACTCGGTGGCAGCCATATTGTTGCTATAATATTACAGCACACAATGGGAGCCGAGCTAAGAGAACCACGACACCAGGGGAGTGGACAGCCACAAGGCAGAAATGTGATGGAGAAATCAAGGTTTTGGCCTCAAGGGACCAACAGGCGTTGACATGTCTAGCAAACACCGAGTCGTTCTGAAGGAGTTGGACAATCTTTTTAAATACCCCGTCCCTCTTCATTTCTAAAGCATTTTTTTCTCATATCTAAAAAATAAAAAAAAGGACATGTCTGAAAACCCCTCCTTGTTACTCAGCAACACAAGAAATTGATAGCAGGAGGTTTGATCTGAACACGACACACACGGGTAATTATTTGTTTTAGTAGCAGACAGTGTGTGGATACATGTAGATTTATAAACCTTAGATATTTTGTATGTCTGAAAATAAAATGTGTGATAAGCCATATCTTTGATCACATAATGACATTTTACCTGCCGATGAACTCGCCTACCGACGTTTCAATCAAACAAATTCCTTTTTATTCCATTTGCAAGTGTTTAATTTGCCAAATTTTTACACCATTAGGCCAAAATGGTCCATCATCCTAAATATTTGAATTAGCTTCTGCTGAAATACTGAAAGGATTTTTGTGAATACAAAACGCAAAGTACAGACCCCATGAAGCTGCTGAGTCAATAAGTGAAATATGGCATTAGCTAACCCTCATTCAAAGTAAGAATTTGCAGAGTATGTGTCCTCTTATGTGTATCTAAAATAGAAAAGTACGATGTGTTTAGGATTTATAAAATTATAATTAAGACCAGACACTTTGTGTGGATTTTTTTTTATTTTTACTGAAGTAACTTCATTCCTTTCAAGATTTGAAGATGCTGATATGTTCCAATGTGGAGGAAGAGACAAAGTTCCTTCTTACAGTATATTTGTATCTTTAAATGCTTAAAACACTTCAAGCATTCAGTATTCTGAGGTAAGTAAATCTGCATCAGGCAGCATGAGATGAAATATTATTTATGCCTGACTCACTAATCATTGAGAACAACTGAACTAAACAAGTACTTCCTAACACAAACACAAATTTGATGAATTTAGGAATCTAGGTTGCAAAAGGTTCCCTGGTCTGATGAGTGATGATTCCTGCTGCAATATTCAGAATTAGCAATACAATCACCTTTATTGACCGTTTTCTACCCATCTATCTGAGATAGCTAGCGAGCTATCTTTGGAAACAGGCGTCCTCAAACATTGGTTTTTGTTTCACCCTTCTGCAGCAAGTGGTGGAAAGGGGTGGGAGGTGACAGAGTGCTCATTTCATCCTACAAGCAAAATACTCCCAGAGAGACGAAAAGGTAAAGGAGAACAAAAATGTGAAGAAAAGCAGACAAATCCCCCAGAGGAGCTGAGAGAAATTTCTCGTTTCTCACTAATCAAGAACAATGTCTTTCCACCTGAACCCTGGTCAATTACGTCAAGCCACCAGCTGCAGCTGGAGACACAGCATACAGATGCTGCAGTCACATCTGTCTCCTGTCCTCCTGTGTTATTTCTGTCACGTTTTCTCTCTCGTGAGCCCAACAAAGATGGCGGCTCGTAACAGAAACAACAAACGGGGTTTAGAGTAAAAAGAGCAGAGAAGTAGAACGAGATCAACTGTAATAATACTAATAATAAAAAAACTAAATGAATGGTCTTGACCAGTGTTGTATAGTAACTAAGTAAAAATACTTCACTTTACTCAAGTATATTTTGGAGTACTTCATACTTTCCTCGAGTATGAAAATTTTTGATAACTTTCACTTTTACTTCACTATATTTCCGAACTTAATTGCATACTTTTACTCCGATACATTTTCAATGTGTGGTTTAGTTACTCGTTACAAAAAAGTGAGCGAGAGAAACGCAAGTGTTTTGACCCAACCTACTGATTGACTGAAACAAAGTCGGTAGCTGACTTTGATGCCTGGGCTTGTTCATCACCACCAATAGGATGCACCTGTTTCTATGTGCTAATGCTAATATCTCCCGATTTACAGATTAATAAATGGAGATCGCCTCCAAACCCAGACTTGGTGCTTTGTGGTTTGTCCGATCACCACACACACAACGCAGAAGTACACCGGTCACACTGACTCCTGTTTGTTTGTCCTCCAGGTTGTATCATTACTGTTACAGTAGTCCTGACACCCGGGACTTACAACAGAAGCAATAGTCAATGTTATGGTCAGTGATTTAAAAAAAAAAAAAAACAAGTTTAACCTTTTGTATGGTTAAATCTGATAATGGTATTCCCTGACTGCAGATGAACTGCTTCACATCCAGTATCTGAATGTGAATCTGTGTTAGTGAGTGCTGTCACTAACACAGATTGTCGGTGTTTTATTCTAAATATCAATTCTCCCATTCTACTTTTTCAATTTCATAAGAGCTCTACGTAAGATAATTACTAATCTAATCTATTACTAAAGAGGTGGACATATTATTATTTGGAACTTTTAAAAAGTCTTTGGAAAATAAACATCTAATAAAGAGGCAATGATTTTAAAAGATGAATTTATTTTGAAACATGACCCATAATTATAAAACATTTTTCAACGTGGAATAACGTACTTTCATGTTTACACGTCGCTTTCATTCAAAGATAGCTTATCAAAAGGTTGGGCATACATGAGAATACAAATAACAGTACGTTTAACACATATTTCTTCAGTATGTAGAATTATTCAAAGTGCAAGGTGGAAAAAGTATCGCATGCAATTCATGTAATAAGATATAGTAGATTTTCTTTTTAACACATGCAGATTGCTGGATATTACCAGGTTGGCAGAACAGACCAACCTGGTATTCAGTAAGTTTCTACTGAATGTCTAATAAGAGTTAGTGTTACGCAGGGTTAAATGTCTAACTAAGGTACTAAAGAGTTAAAATTAACACTAATCCCTTTCCTGTTTCGCAGGGTGTAAGAACTAACCAGTTAGAGGCTGGCTAGATTATCATTTCTGCCTTTACCTCTTTCTACATCTATCTTTGTAGATGCAGGTTCTAGCACAGTCTGAAGAAGAGGGTTCGTTGACAAGTCCAGCCACATGAGACGAAAAAGAAAAGTATTAGTGCCATGGCCTCTTTTCTTAAAGACGTAGTCTTCAAAAAAAGAGGCCCCTCGAGTGGCAAACTCAAACCACGTCTTTTTTTAAAGACTAAGTCTCTAAAAAAAAGGGCCGAGGCACTAATACTTTTCTTTTTCGTCTCATGTGGCTGGACTTGTCAACGAACCCTGGTCCTCAGTCTGTGATAGCACCTGCATCTAAAAAGATGGAGGGACAGATGCAGAGGGAGGTAAAGGCAGAGATGATAATCTCGCCTTCCTCTAGCTGGTTCGTTCTCACAAACAGCCCGCAAGAGAGAAAAAAGATTAGTGACCAAATGGTGGCAGAGGGCCGACATTCAAAGACTCTGGTTCATACGTCATGACGTCATTCTGTGACGTATGATTAGGGCTTTGAATATGCAACAGGATCACGTGACAAGATGAGCCAATCAGGTGGAGGTGACATCACAGTACTATTTACTTACGGCATTTGCATGCGGGCCCTTTTACTTTTTCATCCATCCTGACGACTGAAGTGAAGTTCATTTTGACATACAGGAAATGTTCATTTGCATGAAAGGTGACCAGATTTCCAAGACTAAATCTTTGGACATTTCTCACTCAGCAATAGAGAAAGAGCAAATGTATCAAGATAAAATGAAGAAACTGGGACAATTATGGTTTACATATTTATTAATACTTAAACATTAAAAATCAAATATACTGCTCAAAAAAATAAATAAAGGGAACACTCGACACTCAAATAACAGTTGAGTGTTCCCTTTATTTTTTTAAGCAGTGTATAACAGCAGGAATGCTGTTATACACTGCAAAAGGTTCAAACTTATTAGAGGTTTGGTGTCTGTGACCTTAGAGCTGATGGACCTTTTGTCTCTTCTGTCCAAAGGTCTCTGATAAATTCCAGTCTCACTTTTTAATTGTTTGCTTTCCTCCTTGGTCATCTCACATGAAGCCCACCTTGACCTTGGACTTTTACTTTCTGGACTTGGTTGTTCTGGACTCTTTCTTAGTAACCATTCATATCACAATTCTCTTGAGTTTGTCATTAATGTTCTTCCTGCGGCTATTCGTTGTGGGGAGACTTTGGCGCATTTATTTCGTCCACCTTACAGGCAGTAAACACACCGTCAGCATTCAATCGTTTTCCTTTCACAAAATAATCAAACATCACCAGCTCATTATATTAATGTAATGTATATCTTACACCGGGCTAACAGAGCCGCTGCTTACCTTACAGGCGGTAAACACACCGTAAGGAATACGGCAGCTCGCGCACAAAAATCTCCGGCACTACGGTGTCCCCGACAGGACAACATGTCAGAATTGCGGTAGTGCCAGCATTTAGAGAAAACAACAGCACCCTCTGTTGGAACACTTAAGCACTGCTTTACACTTGGAAAATACGACCCGACGATGACCATTTGTTAATTGCAAAACATCTTCCTTTGCGATGATTTATCACCCTGTTGCGATTTCTCTCTCTGGCTAATTCTGTAGCTGTTCGTCGTCTTGATGTGTTTGTTTATTGATCCAAATCTTTATGACGGCAAAGATTAGCCCCGTTCAGACAAAACACGTTGTACCGAATCAGGTCAGCAGGTGAAAACTCGAGCTCTCTTCTTCCAGCTTGTTGTCTTTTCTGGCAGCGCGCGCTGCTTTTCTTGATGTTTATTGGCTGTTGGCTGCGATGCTCGTCTTCTCTGTAACGTTAACAGGAGCGAGCAGCTACCGTAAGTGCTATGGTTGCGCGCAACACGCTTTTTACCACTCCCTGCCGAGCAGGTGGAAAAGGGGCAATGAAGTTTCCGGCCACCGTAATAAAGGGAACTTTTTTTTTTCTTCCCCTCATTCATAAAATGCTAAAATCGGGGACTTTTCCGGAAAATCAGGGACGTCTGGTCACCCATAAAGGGCCTACATTAAAATACTGTGACGTCACAGATTGTATGTAAATAGAACTGTGACGTCACGGACTGACGTCAATGACCGGCTGAACCAGAGTCTTTGAATGTAGGCCTTTTGCGACCTTTACTGATCCTTTTTCTGTCTTGCAGGCTCACTGTAAGAACGAACCTCTTGGAGGAAGGCCAGATTATCATTTCTGCCTTTACCCTCTCTCTACATCTACTTTTGTAGATGTAGGCTTTAGCATAGACTGAAGAAGAGGGTTCGTTGACAATGCAGCCACAAAGAGATGGAAAAGGGAAGTATTAGTGACATGGCCTCTTTTTTAAAGACTTTTGTCTTTTTTAAAAAAGGCCCCTCGAGTGGCAAGGTCAAGCCTTGTCGCTTTTTTTTAAAGACTACGTCTTTAAAAAAAAGCACTAATACTTTTCTTTTTCGTCTCATGTGGCTGGACTTGTCAATGAACCCTCGTCTTCAGTCTATGATGAAACCTACATCTAAAAAGATGGAGGGATAGATGTAGAGGGGTAAAGGCAGAAATGATAATCTAACCTTGCAGACTGTTCTTACAGTCTGCAAGACAGAAAAGGGATTGGTGACCAAATTACAAACAGCCTCCATTCAAAGACTTTGGTTCAGACGGTCATGACGTCAATCTGTGGCGTCAGATTCGGGGTTTGAATTTGACAAGTTTACCAAAATATAAAAAATGTCATTCAAACTGCATTTGCCTTGTTTTACTTTTTACTTACACTTTTCATTACATTACTTGAGTACATCCATTTTTACAGTAATTTCCATACTTAAGTACAAGACATTTCAGATACTTTAAGACTTTAACTCAAGTAACATTTCATTCAGTGACTTGGACTTTTACCAAAGTCATATTTTGGAGAGTTACCTATACTTTTACTTGATTCTGA
The DNA here is from genome assembly GCF_027474105.1 of Poeciliopsis prolifica. Classification (NCBI taxonomy): domain Eukaryota; kingdom Metazoa; phylum Chordata; class Actinopteri; order Cyprinodontiformes; family Poeciliidae; genus Poeciliopsis; species Poeciliopsis prolifica. Next base: position 2,111,842 of record NW_026562382.1, read on the forward strand.
GATTTCAGTACTTTATACAACACTGGTCTTGACAGGGTGGATGTACAGAGATGTAAGCAGGAGAGCTGAGGAAATAAAAATTAGGCAGGCAGCAGCAGGCGCCCGTCCCACTGCACTTTAGATGAACCTTCTTAGTGGAGTAAAGCAGAGGGGAAACTCGCCCATTTCTTCTCCTTATCTCAGCTCTTAGACTCTTTCTTACCATGATTTCTCTCACTCTGTTCCCTCCCTTCAATTTTGTCCTCTTACAACCCATCAGCGCTCATTGATTGGGATAACATCCATTTAGACAAACTCCTGCTTTGGAGGAGCAATCGCTTCAAAACAGAATGCATATTCACAACATGTGATGGGCGGTGTAGTTTTGAAGCACAAGAGAGTTCGTAGTGTGCCTGAGTAATTTTCCAGCAACCTAAAACAGATGAACTAAGCAGGCCACTGAATTAACTTGACGCATGTGCTACAGACATGAGTTCGAACCTGAAGCGGCTGCAGCCTATCCATCTGAAACAGAAGCTCCTGAAGCCGTCCCACTGCAAGCGGTGACCCACAACATTCCAGTCTTCTCGTCCCAGCACTGCACTGACATCAGTCTTCTCTAAACATGGGAGAAGGTTGCTACTGAACCATCGCTCAACAGACAGGCCGCGGCATAAAACTCTTATGAAATAGACCAATTCGGTTAGATCTATACCGTAGTCAACGTTACGGTGTAGCTATTGGTGTGACGTTGATTTTTAATGCATGAAAGAGGTTAACTGACTCTGGTGCTTAACCCAGTTCTGAAGTGGTTATGTGAAACAACCAGTTTGCTTATTTGTCTCCTGAAAGCCAAGTCAAAGCCACGTGATCATCAACGTCTCATTTCTTAATTTTGCTTCATCCTCTTCAATGCTGTTGTGAAGGATTGCACAGTTCCAGCTTCGGCTATCCGCACTTCAGCATTTTCTGTGGAATGAGACGGCAAATTTTTGGAGGAAAATCCAATTACTCAAAAGTATCTACAATATTCAAAAGAAAACGCAGTTTGGGAAGCTGAAATACTGGCGTAATGTGTCTTGACTACTATAGGCTGGTGTTTACAAAGCAGCCAATCCGGAAGCACCATTTATTTCCCACTGGCTGTACCAAAAAGAGCGGAAATAAGGGAGACAGTAGATCTGCAGTAGTGCCAAGATGTGCATAATAATTGGATTGTGGTGTTCGAACCATTAAAATGTGCAGTTGTACAAATTTTAGAGGGGATCTCTAAAATTTCTAAAATTGTTACGGTGTTGTCCCGTACAACACCGTAACAATACTGGTATGTCGCAGCCAGTGGAGTGGGCAGAATGTGGGCTATGAAGATGCATGTGAGGAAGTTGGCCTACAAACCTGACCAAGTTGCAGCAACTGTCTGAAGGAACCATCCAAACTATCCTTTTTTTGTTCGTCTGACATTTATAACAAGGAGGAATAACTTTGTTCTTTCTCATATAGAACAGAAAAAAGTTAGTCTATCTTGGGTTGCACAGTGAGAAAGAAGGTTAGGTGTGCTTCTATAAAGTACAGCAAACCTTAAGAAGACTAGAACATTTATATGTTACAACCCCACAACTTACAGAGTCTGTTTACCCCAACTGCAAATGTTTTATAACACATAAACCATGTGAACCTAATTTTAGTCTACATCCTCTCTCCTCTCCTAGCTGGTCATCTTTCGTCCAGCCCTGCTTTCTTCTGCCAAACAATATGTAGAACAGGAAGCTGTATGTGGGTCAGACCACTTATGTGTATTATACACAGGGAGTTGAAGGTGGACACCTATGCGTCTAGAAGAAATAAGTCATGGGATTTTGTGGATCCTTGACATTTGAACACTCCTTTCTTTACGTCCAAAGAAATGTGGAACAGAAGTGCTTAGTGTTTCCCCAGAACTGCCGATTCAATCCGTCCCAGTGCCACCAACTTCCTCCATCCAGCTGTCGTTCTTGGCGGGCGTCCAGAATGGAACTGTACATTTATTTTAGATAACAGCTGGAGCGAGAGGGAAAAAAAGACTAATCCAAACATTCGACTGGAATAGAGTTAAAAAGGTCCTGCCATGTCCTGATTCCCCAACACTTGCATTTCTCCTCGGCGATGCGGCTCACATGAATCCATAAACATCGCTGATCTATCCCCCTGCTTGCCGCTCTTTGATCTCAATGGTTAGAAATGCAGATTTGCTGCTGACGGCCACAGCGAGGCTCTCGCTCAAAATGTCATGGCGGGATTTTGAAACAGCTTCCCAATAAGTGGATTTCTCTGCACGGCTTCAACAAATCTGCTGAGTAACTTTTAAGATTGGTCAAAGAAGCGGATTTTGTCCGACAGGAATGGGATGGAGACCACGAACTAGAACAGACCGTTCTATTTGGACAGAATGACTGAGATAACGTCATTCTTTATTTCTTTATCTATATTTCCATTTTGTTAGGTCTTCGAATAAATATTTATATTTATATATAAAAAGCTCCAGAAGAAGCAAATATTCATGCTTTGATGATCAAAATTCTGCAGAGGAACACAAAACTAATATTTTTGCAATCTAAAGGGAAAAACATTCTATTGTACTCATCTATAATGAATTATTCTAATTTTTAAGGGCTCCACCTGGTCAAAAACTCAAAGTAAAAGCCAAGTTTTAACTTCATTGAGAACATCTGTATATTTTCGTTTATTAAAATAAATCGTTCAAGTGTAATTTTACAGCTTTCAGTTGGACAACATGCGCTTCCCCAAATATTTTAACCATTCAAATCTGCATAAATTATTTCACTTCCACCACCAATATACACCAGCATGGTTTGTATGCCAACTTGTTGGAATTTACAATCCCATCTGACGGTAATAAAAGATGAAGTGATCTCACTGACCTCTGTGACGTCCATGACCTTAATGGCCGCCAGCTGTCCCGTCTTGACATGTCGACCCTGGAAAACAAACAGAAAGAGATGAGAAAACCACAAACCAGTGATTCTGGGTAATTACTCAATATATGTGCCTATTTTTTGTGTGAATAGTTCTGCTATAAGGCAACCCTTTGCACACATAGACAATGATGACACTCTGACTTCCTCCATTTTGTTTACAAAAGCACAAAATGACCAATTTCCTCTGTGGACCAGCTTTGCAAAGTGATGCTAGGAATCAAAAAAGCCTTCGAAATGACAGTTTTATAGGCTGCGAAAGCATTCGGGGTGATTCATTTGGTCATAAAACCAAAAACCGCATTGGAAGCATGTTATTTTCTGCCACAATGGCATAGAGAATCACAGACGAACATCCAAACATTCGGCATTCTTTAACAGACTTAACTCAGTGTGCATTCAGGCAAGGAGGGAAAAAAAAGAAACACAACCCTCCACCAACAGAGCACAAACATACTCTTGTTATACCCAGTACAGCTGGACAGAAAGAGCCTCCAGTAATTAGTGAGTTAAAAAGCCTTTAAAAGACAGAAAAGCAATAACCAAATAACACCGCAGCTGGACTGTTGGACCTTGTCATGTCATACACGTCTGCACTGCCACATGATCCCACTTTCTTTTGTGAGAAAACGGGAGCTTTGACACCCAAAACCTTCGGCCCTCTGGGGGCTAAAACGAATGGGTGAAGTCCGCAAACTCAACGATGAGAGATTAACCCATTTGGGCTTGGCCACTGGAGACATGTGGGAATGTGTGTACGATACGTGTGAGGGCGGGGTTAGCAAATAAAGGTCAGGGCTGGTTGAGAGTGACAGGAGGACAAATGTGAGCTGGTGTTAACCTGTAAGTGCTACAGCACCAGAGACACGTTGGGTAAAGAGAAGGCAACCTAACAAACGGACAGAAAGAAAGAGTCCCCTGTTCACCGAGTCGTCTTGAAATAGAAACATCAAACTTTCATTCAACCAACATTATGAATGATGTCTAAAAGTGGACAAAACTAAATACTTTTTCTAACTAAAGCTAAAGCAAGTGGTGTTGGAGAAAAGCATACAACAGGACAGTGATTTGTTGAACCCCCAACTATAAAGAAAATTTGAAGATGAACACAACAGAGTCAAAACTAACAGGGAACCTCTTAACAAAAACCACTCTCCAAGAAGGCAACTTGTCTGTAACATAGCCTTTGAGGTTGCAGAAGATCATTTTAATTGTGACTATAATAAAATGACTAACTACTGAATGTGTTTAATGAATTTATCTGAGTTGTGTCCCTCAGACACCAACATCAGAGTGTTGAAGAACGATCAAATCTGATTTTGGCTCTATCCATACATTCCAGTCCTCGATTAACTCTTGCGTTTATTTCTTGCTTGTCTCATCTCTTCCCAAATGACGGCACATAGACACTCTTCAAGTCAAATCTCAACCATGACAGACCAGCTGAATAGATCAGACTTTGTTCCCAGTCTCACAAACTGTTCAATTTAAGCGCCGCATGAGGAACATCGCATGTGACCCCCGACGACCTGAACATACATTCACTCGCTGACAAATGAGCTCAGGTGGACACACACCACACATCAACACACACTCAAGACAGCAGCTGGTATCATGCAGATTACATCATGACAGACACTGATGAAGAAACGTGATTTTTTCCTTCCTGGGGTTGAGTTACACTGAGTCTCTGAAGTGAAAAAGAACCCCACATTTATAACTGTGTTCACACACACACTGTGTGTGGGGGGGAAAATATGATGTGTCACTGAACTAATCACCCAAAAGATGTTGTTTCAACTGTGAACATGTTTCTGTAGCTGAGCCGATTCTTTGTGTTTGAGAAAGGTGACCTCAGTATGGAGCCCCCCTCCACACTCGCCACCATCCCCTTCTGTAGTCCCGACGCACAAAACAGACCCACAACGGCTAGAAGATGACATCACCCTCTCTGGTTCCTTTGTTCGACACCGAGACGCAGACCCAGGCACACACCTGGCCGGCCCAGAGAGAGAAATCCCATCTGTCTGCCATTAAAACGGCTCTCAATCTGCTGATGACAGATATAGACCTAATCAGATTTCTACAGAAAGTTGGTGTCAGTGTGACGCTAAAACAGAAATTGGCTCTCAGTTGTGTTACATCTGCGAAGGCGCTTACACGCAGATTTGTTTCTAGGCCGGCTTTAGTCACGAATAGATATAGATGTTTCCTCAAAGGACGATTATTCTGGAACGACATTGTCAGTCACAAACGAAAAGTGAAATAAAGAAATGAGGTAAGTGTTTTGATGGGGAGAGCTGGAGGAAAGGAAACGTGCTTCATCCGGAACCAATCAGGAAACAAAAATTGCTAAATTAAAAAACAAAAAAAAAGACAGAGAGAGCGAGTTGGACCAGACGCAACTGGAGCCGGTTGTGGCTTCCTGATTAACAAAAATTAGTAGCAGACCTCATGAAGCAGACTATGACCATTTGTTTTGTTGCACTTAGCAAATGGAGAAGTGGAGAACAAGAAACGATTGCCAAATAAATGTAAGTACCTTCACATGACGCTATCTTGTTAAAATGTTTATAGCCATCTGAGGCCAAAGGCTCAATTCCTTACTATACTATTGTACTATAATACTATTGTACACTCATTTCCTGTCTGTGTCAAGCAGGAGGTTCAGATCATCTCTCCCGATGACTGCAAAAGGCAAAGATTACATTCCCTACTCCAACATCTCTGTGCTTGGCTTTCTAACCGTATGGCGAGACAAGAGATTTAAAGAGGAGCAGTAAAAGCAAACGGGTGGGTGGACAGTCAGGACCAAGAAGGTCCAAAATAAAATGCACATCATTGGAAACAAATGACCCCAAATGACGTGAAAAAATGACTGTGAAAGGAGGAATAAAAGAAACTAAACACAGTTTTTGCCAACTCTTTCATTTGACTTTGTTTGAGCTTTCGTAAGACAGCATGTTAAAGATAAAGCACTCATTGAAGCTTCCCGTTAACACCTCCCAGCTGACTCCACACTCCATGCCAGTATGATATAATCCGCTGGTCATCTGCTCTCCCATGACTACTACCTTTATCGGCGCTCGGCGTGGTTCCACAGTTCTCAGACGTCTGGATCACAATTTTATCTTTCATGGAAAAAAAAAAAAAAACCCGCAAGGACTCGGGGAAGTGAGAGGAAATCCCTGTTTGGTTCCATTTACTGAGATTTTAAAATAAATGGTGTGTCTTGTATTATTTTTGGAAATAAAAAGAGAAGAGTATGTAAGCGTCTTTTTACAAAGACGAAGTGATGGAGACGGTAACAGGTTGGCTCTCCTCAGGTGTAATAAGTGAGAACGCAGAAAGTGAGAACCTTTCGATGGATCAGATTGGCTCGCGACGGTGAGTTCATGACCAGCAGCCTGTCAGTTGATGATTTCTCTTTTTGCATCCGTTCTAGATCGACTCACATCTACCGTATTGCAGACAGTTGATTTAAATATTGCTGATGTTCAACATTAATCTGCAGGCAAAGTTTAAGAAGATGACCAAACCTGCAGCTCTCCAATGATGGCTCAAGCTGAAGAGCTTGTGTCTGTATTTTGCTTCAAGTCTGTTTTTCTACACCAGAACGGCAATAAATTATGGGTCTACAACGTTCATTTCCTTTTGCCAACTCTTCGTACTTCCTCCACCAGCTCTCATGGAAAACCATTAAAACCATTAACTATTCATACTGAGTGCAAAGCAGCTGTTTACCATTTCATGATGCCTTGTAGTAGAAATTCACCCATGATGTGCAATATGACGTAAAATGAAAAATGTGTTTATATTTCTAGTATTTACATAAGTATTCTATCAGCATTATTTTGTTCTTAATATTATTATTATTGTATATTAGTAGGAGAAAATTCTATATTAAACACTTTTTATTGAGATTAGAACTCTTAAATGCTACAGACAAGAGTTTTTTTCCTCTTCCAGAGTAATTTAAGAATAGATTATTGCCAATACCAAATCCTAATCTGACACTACATTGATAAAAAAAAACAACAAACCTCATATAAGCGCACGCGGGGTCCAAATGACCCCGACTCTTAAGACTTCGGGAGGACTAACACATGATCCAAAGTATGAGGCATCATGGAGTTATTTTTCTAAACGACGAGGCGTTTTATTAAAATGTGATCAAATGTCCAGATTTTCTTGAACGCAAGCTCAATATTTTTTTTTATTTTATTTAAGACGTCTTTGAGAAATCTTTTAACATTAATTTCTCGTGAAGTACAACATGATGTGGCCTCTATGATCAGATGGTGTCTCTTTATCTTCAAAAAAATCAAAGCCCAAAAAATCTTTCAGATTAAATTTTTGCTTACAGAAACTTTTTGATGCTAAAAACCCCAAAAAACAAACAACTTAAAATCTATTTCCATGCCTTTTTAGACTGAGAGGAACAACCACAAGGACTTGGAGGAGAGAGAAAATTTACTTGTGAAGAGGAGCTGGAGAAGAAAGGAGGGGCTAGTGGTAAAGTGTCACACGGTTTAATGCAGAAAAACAAAAAAGAAGCTGGGATGACAACGAGTGTGTGCGAGTGTGAATGAAGACCTTGAATCATTTCGAGCTAAAATGTACACACTTCAAAATAACTTGTCTGATTAGATGAAACTGGAGCATACATCTGACTTTGCTGAGGCTCAACTCGTCCTGGTTGCGGGTTTTGAGGACAACGACCTCTTTATTTCATCTCTGAGGTTTCTGGGAGCCTGGACGAGGAGGCCAGGTGCAAGCTTTGTGACGGACACACTTTTACAAAAGCATGCAGAAAAAAATCACACACACGCACACTTTTAATTTGTGCAGCTCAGCAAATGTGAAAGCCAACAACAAGTTCTTATTGATCGAACCGCCGGTGCGTGTGGTGAGCTAGATGCTCGTCATCATTTTTAGATATTTCCAATAAGCGAGAAGTCAGAATAGTTCCTTTTTTTCATGAATGGTTCCACACAGCAGCTGCCAAAAGATTTCCAACCTTTCATCTACAATGCTGTAATGATGATCATTTTTAGCAGAGTAGAGTGAAACTGCTTGGGTCAAGGTAAAGTCAAGGCTCCTAATTTTCCTCTAGAGCTGCAGTTTTCACCACTTTTCCTCAACTGGAAATGTAAAAACACAAACTTCCAACACAGGATTTCAATCAAGATTCACAGCATATTTCATTGGATAGCTTTTAGGGAAAGTGAGAGAGAACGGCATAAATAGAGTGAAATACTTTTATGGTGAAACGTAAATATAAGATGCATCAAAGAATTTCATTTACATTTAAGGCCAGTGTATTATGCTCTTACTGGAACTGATCATCCAGTGTTTGGATAAAGTTTATCTTAGCATATTTTTTCCTTAATCAGATTTCTTTCAGTCACTTAGACTCACAATGACAGAAGAGTCAGACAGGCTGGTTCCTTATAAGTTGTTTTACAGCAGACTTTTCGCGGTTCAGTTTTTGAATTTACACCTAGTCGTATATTTTTGATTTTGATTTTTTGTGGAACATAACTCAAAAATATTTGTAAAATCTTTGCATATTCTGGAACGTTTTCATAGAGCATCTCTAATGTATGTATGTATGTGTGTCTGTATGTGCGTACGTACGTACAGGCAGGCAGGCAGACAGACAGACAGATATTAAAAAATGCAACTTGGAAAGTTCAAATTCATAGACAACACGACTTGACACACTACTGGCCAATCCATGATCGGTCAGTCCTTGGCATTGACTGGTCATACCCTCAAGAGTGTAAATAAGAAAAATTGTGCATTGTATCCAGGTGATTTTCTCTGTGCATATTAAAGTGTGTTTGGCTTTTTAGTTACTAAAATCGGCAGCTCTGATCAATTTCAGAGGTTCTAAATCCTACCAATTTTGGAGGACCACTTTACTGAATCTTCTTATGGTTTAATGCTGGATAGAGAGATTGTTTGTCACGTTCAAGATCATTACTGATGAAAACCTTATTCAGTTACTTTTTAGTGTTCTAATTCGCTCGATGCATTTACTCATTCCCACCGGAAGGAGGACATAAAATTCAAGATATTTTTTCAGTTATTGTTACAGATGATGCGTTTGGACAGGATTTGACTCCTCAGGATTTTGACAGGATTTGACTGTCGACGATGACTTCCCCTCCGGTCTTCAGCCTCTAGAGAGGTTAAGTTTTCGCTGATCATTTAGTTCAGGTTCTGGCGCTGCTTTGCTCCGTCGCAGTGTTCAAACAGGCAACGCGGTTTAAGTAGGCCAAGAAAACAGTGTCTCTCTGGGGAACAGCCCAGAGGCTGGTCAGTTACAAATCTCTACTGAGGGCTGCGATGGAGATTAAAAAAACCCAAACTAGACTGCCTTTTTATTCCAAGAAAACCTTCAAGTGCCTGTTGTTGAGTTTACTTGCAAGTGTACTTTTTGGGAAAAACTTTGGGTTAAATACAGTACGAACTGAAACGCAAACACACAAAGTGACACAGCGGATAAATTCAGAGAGAAAGGAAGCAGTCGAGAGGCATGTCGCACTGGATACCGTCCATAATTAGATCTCATTGTAGTAAAAGGGGTTAAATTCTGGGCATGGGGATAAATTTCCATAACGTAATGAGCGATCACCCCATTTTTAGACACGCATGCAACACCGACGTGTCATTGAAATGGATACGGCTCGTAACCAAGCCAGCAAACCGCAGCCTGAGGGCTTTTCCAGAGCTGAACATGGAAAGCTGGGGGAAAAAAAACAAAAAACAACAGAAAAACAAATGCTGAGTTCGGCAATCCATTTAAAGTGAGTTCACACTGTGATTTACACTGAAACGCCAACACAATGACTTTGATCAAAAGAAGCATCGACTGTTTCCGATTACTGAAAAACTAAAAACACCAAAAGTAAACGAGCCACATTTCTTTTAAATTACTTTTAAGCCACATTAAAACGATAACGATTAATTGCACCTTCACTCGAGAGATTCATAAACATCTTTTTAAGACAGCAGCAAACCTCTTGTTAGTCACACAAGACTAAAGAAATTTCAGAAGATAAATAATTGGTCAAAGTTTAGTTGGATAGTAAAGTTAGTTTCGCTTTCAATTTCTACTAGACATACTTATTTTTTAATCTACCCTTTTCTAATCTGTATAAACTTCAGTTGCTATACAGCAGACAAAGACACCCTGCAGAGGATAGAGAGGGGAGAGGAAGGGTCCACCGAAATACCTCTAACCCCTCTGTGTCCTTGACCTTTTCCATGACCTTTCTGGACTGCTGCCAATGAGAAACACCAGATTGCCACTAAAGCTCATTTAGTCAAGATCACATATTTCACGTCATTGCATTTAATCTTTGTTTTTATATCTGATCAATGATCGGAAATCTGCTGTTGGACAGAACCAAGTGATTCCAAGCTTGACTGGCCCCGACTGGTGATCCAGTCAGAAAGCTAAAAAACATCCTTTCTGATCAGCGAACCAAGAACAACCACATCATGCTAAAATAACACTCTGCTGGTGTAGAAGTTGGTACAGAATAAAAAGAAGCTCTTTTTGGTGTTAGTCGGGCTCCCACATGCTGGAGAAACCTGCAGGTAATGGGAACAAAAATGTTCAGTTTTATCCAGAACATCAAGAGGAGGTGCTGCTGTACCGCTATTGTAAAGGGGGAAAATAAATAAATAAAAGCGTCCTCCCACTGTTCCATTCATCATGACATTCCTCCATCACCCATCTGAGCTCGGAGGATCGGCAGAGAAAACACATCGATACGGCACAGACAAAGGCAGAGAGAGAGGCGTGAAGGACGGGAGAGAGGCGGATTTGGAAAGAAAACATGGAAGACAGAAGAGATGAGTGGTTTAAAGCAGAATCCGTGTGACATTATTTTTTCAGGCTGCTTGCATGGATTGAGTAAAGCAAAAGCAGAAAAGAAAAAACAAACACAGAAACGTGGAGCGATTACAAAAAGGTTACTGTACTTAAAAGTGGAAATTCAACCAAATAAAAAAAGTTTAACTGTGTAATAGAGTGAAAAACCCCACATGTGTGCACGTTTCTGTACAAATACAACCTTGGAGATTCCTCAGTGGAACAACTAAACGTGTTAACCCATTAAAACCTTCATCGTCCAAGTCGAAATGCGATAGTGTGAGTCTGGTTAAAGTGACTGAGTGCACTGGAGGAATTATCTCGCTGTCTGACGCTATCACCACTGTTATTACTGTGACTCCGCCCCTTTTTGATGCCTCCCTAGCTCCCCGTTGGTTCAAAGAGAGCACAATGGACCAGAGCGCTCATTAGAGTTGATCTCGGCTGACGAGGGTTTGCTCAGATATGAATAGGGGAAATCGCACAAATCCGTTTATAGAGGCCCAGTGGCAGATTCAGGATCAGGTTTAATAAACTGACAAAACAATGTTACTGAGGACGGAAGATAATCCGTCTTCCTGCTGGAGGGTAATTGAATTCTGCCTCAAGTCGGCCTTGCTGTGGGTTTTGGCTGAGCAACACTTTAGCAGTTTGGTTTTGATGTTTCCACTGCAGCATCGCAACCGTTCACGCTCGTCCCGCAGAGGCCACGTTCAAACAGGCACCATGAACGTCTCGAGGTTACACAACCAGCAATGCAACAAGGCGGGCAACACACCTGAACGCAGCTTTGCAGCATCCCTATAAGCGACAACAAACTGCTGTCATGATGCTACCTCTTTGGCTGCTTCACATTCTCAAAAATCACTTTTTATGATGCTGTTACTTGAATCTTTGATTTGGAAAAACCTTCAGAATGTGTTACTTTTGATCCTTTTATGTAATTCCTGTTAGGAGGCAATTGGGCCACGAGTATGCTCTTAGTGCTTGGCAGGCTGGTTTTTCACTCCTGCATATTCCATTTATCCAAAGACAATAATATTTTCACATCTGGACTAGGAGATTGCAAAACTGACATCATTTGCTTCTGTACGGCGGAGGTTTATGCGACTCCACCGTCAGTTTCAACCTTGATCCACATGACCTCTCCCCTCCAGAGACTGTTGATGCTCTGCATGATTTTTAATACTGAGGTTCCATCTTTGTTGAGTGTAAAAAAGACATTGTTTAAACTGAAAGAATTAAGAAAAAGAGGATAAAAGACTCTACCCACATTCTTAACATTTTAAAAAAAACTAAGCTAGGCAAAACTACAAACTTTTCACTGTTGGTGAGCATTCCTCATAAATCGATCTTTTGTAGTAAGGAAAACAATAATCAGGGAAACTGTATCCATGCAACCAGGCTCATTAGTCTTGAAATATTAATTTCTCCATTTAGGTGTCTTTTAATCCCCCTGCGTCCACCATCTACTCCCAGATTAATTTTTGAAAGCAAAAATGATGCAAAACGATCTGAGTTAAAAAAAAAAAAAGAAAAGAAAAAAAAAAGGAGCACTGAAGCACGAAGAAAATAAGTCGACCGTGTTAAAGAGAGGCCAACTAATCCACGGGGGCCAGAAGCTGCTTAATTTCAACCAGGAAACCAGTGAGGAGATTAATCAGAGCGGGGCCGAGCCAGACTAAAATGTTAACTTCATTTGCCTGATAGTCAAAGAACAGCATGTTTTTAGCCCCTCTTAACGACTGAAGAGGTGGGGGTAACGACATTGTTTAAATTGAGCTTTTTAACTCAAAATGTCAAACAGGACGCGTTCTGTTCTCTATCTGAACATGTCTGAAACAAAACCAACAAAAACATCACAGCAAAGCAACAGGAACAACGACATCTGAAGAAACCTCTTTCTTGTTAATTCATTCTCCACGTGGAAACACACACACACACACACACACACACGCACACACACTCACAGAGGAATAAAAAGTTAGCATTTATGCTGAGCAGCACTCACTGACTGCCTAAATCAAGGAGCATGTGTGTGCTCACTCAGCTCCATCCGATGGGGGAGGAAAAGAGCGCGAGTGTAAGGGCGGCGCGTGCGTCAGACCAGGCTCGTTTGATGACGCCACGCGTACAGCGCCGCGGTGATCAGCTGTGTCCCTGTTTGTGTGCGCCGGTGGCCTACTTCCACTCTGCTACCAATCCAGTCCTGCATCACTATGGATACACACCCAACGAGTGGCTTTGACCAGGCCTGTCGCAATAAACATGGAGTCGCATCATAAATTAAAACAATCATTTCCACATGCTCGTTTTAACGTTTTCTCGTTTCTCTCTCTCTTTCTACCAGCCTTTCTCAGCCTCTTTTTTTGAAGGGCAATTTTGTTTTTGGAGACTTCATACTTTGCTTTGTTAACTTATTGTGGATATGTTCGATGCCTTCCAGTTCAAGTATGAAATGTCCATTTGCATTTAAAGTTATTGATCTCTGAGGATGTGTTCTTTCACTATAATGTTGTTGCCTTTATATTACATGAGAATGGTCTCAAAACGATGATTTTTCACATTAACTTCTGGGACAAATTACCACCTAGCAAAATGTGTTATTGTTTTTTTGCTTAAATGAATTGCCTGTTTTTTTTGTGAGGACTAAAACATATTAACCTGGATCTAAAATGATATGTTGGGTATTTTAGTTATTGATGGCTGACTGGGTGAATGAAAGATAGAAATCAGGAGTTTTTCTCTGCGAACCTGTTTGTGTTAATCAGAAAAAATGCTTTGAATCATTTTTAACACATCTGTTAAACTGTATATATGAGTATATACTCATATACTTGTGTGTGTGTGTGTGCGTGCGTGCGTGTGTGTGTGTGTAAGTGTTTACTCGTTCCCATGATGTATTACCGCCTGCAACAAGCACAGAGTGACATGTCAATGCGCACAGGAAAGAAAGTGATTGAAACTGATTTTGACCAATTGCTTCTTTTTGTTGTTGCTTGTTTGCTTGTTTCGGCCCCTAACCCTTATCAGATTAATTTTTTCTGAAACTCTTTTTTATTGGTCCATCAGGGAATATGCTGTTGGCTTGTTTGCTTAAAGACATAAAAAGTGGGAGTTCTGTGGTTGGATGAACTAGACGAAAACAAATTTATCTGATTCTTGTCTCTGTCCGGTTGACTGGTGGATGTCCAGTAAGTGGCTCTGGGTCAGGTCTCCTGCCAAACCAAACTGAGGAGGACACAATCTGCACTACAAAGAGAGATTACCAGCTTATCAGTCTATGATTAGATCAGTAAAGATTCTTGCAGGAATTGCAGCCCTTTTTTGTTAAATTGGATCCAACTGGCATGGCAAATGAAGAAAAATCTGTTTCTTTTATGTGTTCATTAAATGCACCAAAACTCACAGGGAAGGGCTCCTCTGTGAGGCAGAAGCTAGGGAAGCTTGGAAACTACAGCTCTGAGGAGTAGGTGTGTGTCTTGAAGGCGGGGCTAGACCCAACCAGGCATTTTTGCACAGCTGAATGGTTACCCTGGAGATTCCAGGTTTTCTCCGGCATGCACTGACGAATCAAACGTAAAAATCACGGTATGTTTTTGATCAAGAAATAGCACTATAACATGATGTAAAGCTCAAAAAAGTCAATTTTGCAGAACACTTCCCCTTTAAAGTATAGTGGAAGAAAAAACACCTGTGGTTTCCATATTTCTTAAGCAAATTAAAACCAGAAAAATGAGCCATACTTCATCATCCCACAGCATGATTCTGCCACCTCCATATTTCACAGTGGGTTTTGGTGCCTTATATAGTGTTAGTGCAGTGCATGTTGATCAAAAAGTCTGCTACATGCTTATTGCATCCCCTATGCAGTTGGAGCTACTAATAACTTCTTTTAAACTTTGACTTCCTGTATAATTATTTCTATCAATATTACCTTGAAGCTTAACAAGCTAAAGCTCTGCTCTAAACATCCAATTAGGATGTAGAGAGACTCAAAGACGTGATAAGGACAGAAAGGCTGGGCTAAACCCCTGCAGTGGGAATTATATATAGATTCTTCTGACTGAGCAAAATTAAAAAGGAAAAAAAAAAAAGTCCCGTCCCAGTTTCCAGCCAAACCCCAAGCTCTCTCAATGATTCGGTCCTTTGATAGATGGTGCATTGGGCACTGCAGCGCGCTGGGAAACCTGGCAGACAAACAAAATCCTCCGAACGTACAAGCGGGAGGAAGGAAGAAGAAGAAGAAAGGAAGCAGCGCGTCTTCAAAGGGCCGAGGAAACTGATCGCTTTTCTTCATGAAGTCTCCTACTTCTCTGTCATTAAAAGTCAGGATCCAGACCGTGTGTGTCCCCCCCTCCCCACTTTCCAGCAGTGACATGTTTAGCTAAGACAGGAAGCTGCTGCCAGATGAAGAGACGCAAAAAACAAAAAAAAAAAAACACAAAATCACAGGAAGGCAGCGGTCTGGAGTCTGATGCCGGCATGACAGGAATTTTCTTGTCCGCAGAATAGAGATGTGGCGGTTCTTGAGATTATTTCCTCGAGATCACAGCCAATGATCTCTCAGGCACGGGCAGGGTGATATCCAAA
The DNA here is from genome assembly GCF_027474105.1 of Poeciliopsis prolifica. Taxonomy (NCBI): domain Eukaryota; kingdom Metazoa; phylum Chordata; class Actinopteri; order Cyprinodontiformes; family Poeciliidae; genus Poeciliopsis; species Poeciliopsis prolifica. The sequence continues at coordinate 2,127,274 of NW_026562382.1, forward strand.
CCGCTGGAACTATTTAAACTGGCATTTTTATCACCTCTTCAAAGGCCTGGGAGGGTAATGAAGGGGTTTCTTTTGAGGGGTTTGGAGGGGGGCGGCTCTTGCTCTGGTTCGGGTAAATATAGAAAGCTGCAAAGGCGAGCGGTGAGGCCCGAAAAGAAGAAGGTTTCATATTCACAGAAGGCCGTAATAACAGACGGTGACTCCTTTCTTTTTTCCCAGCATAGCGAAGGGTGAGGCGCACTTAATTAAGACAGAGATGTTTTAAAGGGCCACCAAAAACATGCAGTATTGAAAAAAAAAAAAAAAGAGAAAGAAAGAAAAAAAAAAAGACAGCTTGAGTGTTGGGTGGCGTGGCAGGGAGAGGAAACTATACCCTGGCTTATCCGACACTGGCTCTCTGTTACAGGACAGAGATGTTCCCTCCCTGATCGACGCTCATTCAGAATTAGACAAAACGCACACGACGTAAAACTGTGAAAGGGCTCAAAGAAGCAGGTCATTTTTCTCCCCTGACAGAAAAACAGAAATTCGTCTGATGATAGATAACACTATTACAGCTATATGTTATTAAAATCCGAATAGGGGCAATTGTGACGCAATATTTTTGTAGTGATGACAATCTGCCTGTTTAATGTGAGACAAATGTTGATTGTGGTTACTAAAAGAAACTGGAACTGGCTAAAACCTGCACCGGCTGGTCATCGATCAGAAGCTCAACGTCATTTCAAACTGATTTAAAGCATCACTTTTCAATCCTCTGACTATGGGAACTTGCTTGAATGAAAAACAAATCACAATTCAAAACTGTGCAAAGGGAGCTGTTTGGGGCAACAATAAAAATTAAGTGCTCAGATTTGTGGTTAAAAAAACAAACAAAAAAACAACAACCTTCCTTTATGTCACTGTAGATGTGCGGAGAGAAGCGGGATAAAGAGCAACTCAGTCAGAGTCTAAAGTCAACAGTCAGTCTCCCAGCGCCGCCTGGCTCCTGGGTGATCTGAGAAGCCGACAGAGGGAAGTGGATCTGGCTCAAACTCGTTGTTGGCATCGGACTCACGTAGGACGCAACATGTCAAAAGGAACTGCGAGACTTGGAGAGTGGCGGCACATGCGGAAGATGACACGCAATCAGACAAAACCCTCAGTCGACGTCAAATCAAAGTGGACGACGCTGGAAGAGACGCCATAGAAACACAGAGTCTGGACGCTACAAAATGTACACAACGGCCCATGTTTACATGACTAAAATGTACCGGCGTGCTTTGCTAATATTAGCCCGTAGCCCTGCTGATCTCCACCCAACAATTTCCCTCTGACGGAACAAAACGGGCCAATGTGACAGGGGGGAAGTGAGTTACTGTTTAAATAGGTTATAAAGCAAAAATGTTGAGACAGAAAGTCATGAGAAACACTTCGGGGCTGATTTTATTTCGTCTTTGAAGATGCTGAAGAAAAACGAAGACATTATTGGGATTTTCAGTTGTCTGCCTGTCCAGCCGCTGTTAAAACACCGGCACATATAATGTGGGCTTTTCAAAATTACTAATAAAAGGCTCAATGCAGTTTCATTCGACCCCTTTTACTCTGGTAAGACAAAATAAAACACAGTGCGACCAATTGCCTTGACAAGTCACCTGATTGACAACCTGAACAATATATCTCTAGCTCATAATGTTGGCTTAATAAGAGCATCAATAAATTGGAAAATCTGATTGATGCAGTTACTTTGTGCATTGTGATGATAAAAAAAAAAAACCTTTCCTTTATGAAACTAGTGTTTAGAAGTAGCACATCTCCAAATAGTTATGTTTTCTAAGATCAGTGGTGTATTTGTGGCCATGCAGTCAGTTAAACCAAACAAAGAAAATGCAGCAAAGAAAACCTAATTTTATGTTTGAACAATAAACATTTTTGTGATGAAATTTTAAGTGAAAATGTCAAAATGGTGTCAAATTGCTTTGAATGCCTAAATTAAATTCAGAATTTGCTGACTTAAAAGATTTTCATAACTTATATATTTTATTGTTTATTTGATAAGGACAGATACAAAAACATAGATCTAACGCCTGCATCCCAGTGATTTTATAGAAGCTAATTCACAACACTCGTCTCTAGAACGACCTTCATCAGTTGAATGAAACTGAAAGCTTGACAGTAAATACAACAAAATGACAAAAAGGAGATATAAATCAATATCAAACAAGTGAAACAAAAACAATTACAATATTTTAAAGTTCAATGCTTTTTAATCAGTCTTATAGATTGACATTTTTAGCAAAGAATGGGCAAAATGTCTGGAGTTTCTAGAGACTTAACGTTGTTAGAAAAATACACCAACGGGTCTCAAACTATACTTACAACGTTCAAAGAATTATTTACAGAGGAGGATCGAATACAAAATTTCAGATTTTATCAGTGTCCTTTTCCTGCCACTTCTTGCACTATTTAGTGTTGGTCTATCCCATAAAATTCCAGTGAAAAACACCGACGTTTGTAGCTATAACATGAAAAGGCGTGAAAAAGTTCAAGAGGTGTGAACAGTTTTAAAGAGCACTGTATGTCTTTTTTTTTTCTTTCCCTTTGGCATGTTTTTGAGCATGATTTGATGTTTTTGGAAAGCGGGGCCCCTCCTCCCTCTCAACACACTGACCTACAATCCAGCTCCGCCGCCGCTCTCTAAAAATAGAGCGGGATTTAACCTACAGCGAGCCGAGGAGGGAGCGAGCGAATGAAGAGGTGTGATGGCAGACGAACAGGGATTTTGTTCCTGTTGCTGATGTAATTCACTGCTGACAATTGCATGAGGTGTAATGGGGGGCTTTTTTGTTGTTGTTTTTTTAGCTTCTGAAATGTAGAGAAGTGATAAAATGATTTATAAGCTAAACATTACCATTAATCGAGAAGCAGCTTACGGTCTGGATGGTGTACATGAGAATTCAAGGACGCTTGTGGTGAGAGCAGCCAGATTTAGGGGTTACAGCGTATCCAGCCAGTGACGATCAGAACCGTCCTTGGTTCTGCTCCGACAGATAATCCCCCCTCGGCCTTGCTCCTCTCCTCTGCCAAGGCAAACCCGCCGCCGCTCTGAAACTTCAAATGATTTGCACAAGTGAAGTGGAGTTCGGGATTACGGCAGAAAGCGCCTGAATCCTCCACTGAACAAGAAAAAAAAACAACTAATAATAATAATAATAATAATTTTCCTTCAGGTGTTGTCCTAGGAAGAGTTGGCTGCAGGCTTACATCATATTTTTTTGTTTCTGCCTCTGGTTTATTTTTAAATCCGAAAGTGTGAAGTCACAGGATTCAAACACGCTGCTGCCAAGGCATCCGAGATGTTCGGCAAGCGCGGCGAGTGTAAGAGCGCATTCACAGCAGCCCTGCTTAGTCTCGCTTCAATCGAACTCCAGTACGTTTGCCTACAAAGGACAGTGAACTCTGGTCCGAATACATATCTGAATGCCAAGCAGTCTGAAGACCGCTCCAGGAACTGGACAAGAGCGCTGGGCATTGTGGGTAAATGCAACCAAAACAAGCTTGTGAGTCTGGCGCTAGCGGGAGAAATGACTCGTTGTCAAAAGAGGAGTCCTACAACCGCTGGAATCTGATGCCGCACCATTTTTGTTTACATTTTATGAAGAAGGAAGCTGCGCTCATGTCTTCTTCAGAGGTTATTGTGTCTGTGCTTTTTGGTGCAGCACCACAGACGAGGAGGGGAACGGGTTGTTAAAAGAGTTTGTTTGGTTTGACAAAATGTACCAGCTGAACCATCGCAAACGTGGAAATCTTGATCCCCAATCTAGTCGAGTCTACCGGGGCGTTTCTTACCTTTATGTAAGAAACACCCCAAAATACCAGTGTTGTAATTACATCATAGAATTAAGTTTAGATTCCTGATCCCATCCTCACTGAAGAGACATTATATATAAAACGGCGGAAATTTGAACAAAGAGAAATTAATGAAACGTTGCAGAGCCAAAAAAATTAACATCAACAATACAAGTTTTACAGACCCAAAGGTCAAGGGGTAAAGAGGGAATTCTTAACGTGTGCCATCGTTTACTCCTACTGACCCACAGCATCGCTGTGCGTTCTTTCATCACCTCCAAAGTGTGGGCACTTCCTGTCTGAGGGGCCTGCGCAGCTCATCAGCTGAGGGGCCAAAAATAACCGTCAATCCCAGCATGCCTCACAAGTTGCCATGGGATCAAACAATATGGGAGGCGGCGGGACACCGAGGGTTTTTTAATCACCGGGTGGAGAACGCGGAGGAGGAGACATGACAAGCGACAGCAGGGGGAACTGAGGACGGTCGGGGCGATTACACAGCGGTTTCGCTGCAGAGCAATGGCATGATGGGAAAAGATCAACAATGAGTCCTTCGCTTGGCTTAAGAAATATATCTTGTGAGAATCTGGCATATTTACTATTTTTGTCCTTTATATTTATACAAAGCAAGTCTCACTCCCGGTGGAAGAAATACCATCGCTCCACATCCGGAAGCTGCCACCTTAGCACCGGCGGATTGTTTCAGGGAACGTTTATCTACCTTTTTATGTGTTAATAATCCTTGTGGTGTGTGACAGAATCAGGTCAAGTAACACGGAGCAGACTGCATGCGGCAGAGTCCTTGACAGCAATCAGCACTTTGCACCAATGCCACTCTCCCCTGAGAGGGAGCTACAAGTGTGTGACATGGAGAGGAGAGGAGAGGGGGAAGAACATGGTGTGAGAAAGCAGAGGAAATGAATGGCTTGATGTGTTAATTATATCTCCGACTGAAAGGGAAACCATGAGAGATTTAGTAGACAAAAGCCCAGTGATGTTACTGTGTGCCGAGTAATTACTATTTACACATTTTCCTCTTGATTTAACTTGAGGCAATTTTTAAGCATACATTTCTGATGATCTCCTGTGTTGATTTAATGCAGTTTGGTTTTATAAGGCTATCCACACACCACGGTTTTCCCCAGAAGAGAGCAGGGCTCGTCAGTCGTTTAGCGACTTAGCGTGTTGGCGAGTTTGAAACAAATGTTTCAAGTTGACAGGAAATGTGAAAATATGTTAGTGGAAGACATTATGAACAAAACCTACATACGAACTACAAAGAAAAGCCAAGCGTAAAACAAATACAATTGAAATAAATAGAGATTTTGTGTCTAACAGTTTTTTTTAATCCTTTATCCGTGACTTGTCACTTTATTTGCTTAAGTTGTTAGTCTTTGTTGTTGGCAACAAGTTGCCAATACTTCATTGCCATTGTTCTGCCAACCGTTTCACCAAAGAGACGCTTTAGCACGTCTGTTATTGTTGTATTAAAAAAAAAAAACATATATTAAATGAAAAAAACAAACTCTTCACCTGGTGAGGGTGCAAGTAAAGTCTGGCGGCCCGCCAGGCTTAAAATACACTGGGGGGAACAGCCTGAAACACTTTTTGCATGCGTTTGTTCCTGCAGTAACGATGACAGCTGATTTATGCTTGACGTGATTGTCCTGTGGTACGTTTAACATGGGCACTCTACACTGCCCCCTAGAGTCTAGCAGAAAATGGCCTACAATGGAAAAATAAACCAAACCTTCTGCTCTTCAAGTTGCATATTCATGCATGTTGCTCTAATCTTTAGTACAGATAACAAAAATATAGGAGGTAATTCTAATACAAAGAGATAAACTCATTATTTCACTCCAAAGTATAAAATCAGAGTGGACAGAAAAATATTGCAAACCACCCACATTCACACACACTCAAGTGCAGCAGCCAGAGTGGTCCACCAACATGTCCAGACTTGTTCCCGGGGGTAAGAAGTACGCCAGCAATATTTAAAGAGACAGAAAACAGTTAGTTGTGGATCATGTGTTTCTTTGAATCTGAGGCCAATCCTGCACAGTTCACTGAACATCCAACACACACCTGCAGCAACACAGGTAATGGAAAAAAACAACAACAAAAAGAAACCCAACAGCGTTCCTTGTCCCACTCAGGATCTTTGGAAGTTGTAAATGACAATGGATCATTGCAGGACACAACGGTCCTGTCCTCCAGATAAGATCCTCTTTTTAACTCCGTGAATAGTAACAGGAAATACGAACTCCATTTGCATTTTCGCTCAGCACGTCCCCGCTGTCATTGATATCTTGCAGCTCTTTTCTTTGATTTTTTTTTTCTTGAAATTTGAGCTTTTGGTGAAAGAACTTTCTATTTATTTTAAAACACACAGATTTGACAGGGTTGTTGAATTGTTTTCAGCTGGATTCTTGTGGTCAACCAATGGCAAAACAATAGAGTCACAACCTTCTCATGTGGATCTGAACAAGATAAAAGACTGAGAAGGCATACAAAAGGACATCAAAAAAATAACATCAGGTAAAACATTTGTTGTTCTGGATGAATCTCTGGTTTTGATTTGTCGGTTGTGAACGACCTGCCCCTTAGTGACCATCCAAAACATTGCTAGACATGGCAAAAAAGATCATATCCAACCAGTGTTTTATGTTTTATGTTTTTTTTTTTTGCTTCAACACACCTAATCACAGCTGATGGCTAATTCACAGGGCTTTGCTGACCAGCATTCATCTGAATCACGCTTTTAAAGCAGGAAAACATCTGAAACGTTTGTCTCTCTCTCCCTCTCGACATAAATCCTGTCGCTTAGCAATTGTGAGGGAATTAAACAAAGCCGGTTCAAGATGGAGCTCAAAATTTTGCAGAACTTATTTATTTTTTTATTTTTATTCAAATGGGATTCATCCACTCTGGAATCTGGCTTCTGAAATTAGCATTTCTAGTTTCCCAAGTCTCCATATTTGTGTGGACGCGCAGCCTGAACAACAAGAACCTTTTGCGAATACGCCTGGAATCATCACAATTGATGATTGTGATGTTCTTCTTCTATGTTGAATGTAGTTTTTTTTTGTTTTCTTGACTGCCATCTACTGGATTGGCATGGGTACTTCAGGACATTTTCTCAAAAAAGGCAAAAGAATCCTTTCAGAGTAGCATAGTCTGGTTTGATACAAAACTTTTGACTCCTTTAGCTTTAGATGCTAAATTACTACCACATGTATACTGTCATATAAACACGCACATCCAGGATAACACACACCAGTAAAAATCAAGCTTTACAGCATAAAACCCTTATTAGTGCTTAATTGTATCCCTTTAAAACATTAGGGACTCCTACCTACTGCATCACCCACAGACTACACTTATTTTGAAGCTTAGCTTCTGCCTACTAAGCACTTTCCAAATCAGTCTCTACAGCAACCTGCTAAAGCCTGGGGAGAAATGGCAGGGGGGCAGGGGTCTGACCCCGCAGTGACCCATCTACCAGCTGCTGTCAGCATGATCAGAACACAGCCAAACACATCCAAAAGCCACACACACACACAACACAGAAATGATTCTCCAGAGGTAAATCTGAGCTAGAAGATAACAGACACAAACACAGTTAGCTAGCATCGTTATGCTAGCTAACTGCATGAAAGTGTTTACATGTAAATAGCACTTTTAATCAAATGATTGCTTTTTAGGCCCAAATACACACTTCCTGGGATTTGCAAAAATATTTATTTGACTTTCTTTTTTGTTTAAGTTTTGTTGGCTCTAGTGACCTTTATTTGAAAGTAGTTTGACAGGAAACAGGGTAATGAGAAAGGGGGAAGACATGCAGCAAATGTTGCCAGGTCGGGAATCGAGCCTGCGACCACCAACACGAGGACTAAGACTTCAGTATGTGGGTCGTTCTTTGCCCCTGCACCGCCAGAGCACCCTATTGCCATTTCTAATAAGACAACGCCACAGCTCCCTGTTTTGTTTGACGTGATGCCGTCAGAATGACTGATTTTTTTATTAGGCGCTGTTAAAGCAGTATGTGCCCCTGCAAGCGCAGTGGGTGGGTCTCTCTGCTTCCTGCTCCTCTCGTACTCTTTTTCTCGTGTCAAGACACGGCTGCAAAGCTCAAACGCTCTCATAACTGTGGCCCCACAAAAGCAAATATAGATGCAATCATGGGGAAAAAGTTTGACACCTCCAAAGACAACTGACTTGGAAAACACGATACTCCAAAGAGACAATATTTACATGGAAATGTAACTTTCAACCAGTTAGTGAGACAAACGGCAACTGCGCCGCACATTGGACATCCCTGTTGGAGGCTGACGGCCATATCTTGTTAAGTTTGTAGTCGTGCCATACTCTTTTCATATTTATGTAGAGCTATTGACTCATTTTATCTAGTAGGGTTTTTATCTGCCTGTCTGATAAAAAGGAATTTAATGCAAATGCATTCGACACTCTTTATTTGGGGGGAGGGACATGATAAAGCATGAATCGTATTCTTTCCACCTTCCACATAAAAATATCCACATTTATGAATGTGATTTGTAACATGTGGAAAACTTTGAGAGCTACAAATACATTTGGCCCTGCATCCAGGAGCTAGATTAATAATCACTAAAGAAAACAAAATATCATTACAGAAGGTGAAACTGCTTCTTCAACTCCTTAAAATGTCTTGTTTATCATCCTTCGTCCTTTAAATGTGCTGGGTTTTTTCGAAACAGTCACAACAGCATCTGCTGCATTCATCCCATTATTGTTTTTGTTTGTTTTTTTTTTTCTACCCAGATTTAATGAGGGTGAGGAGCAAAGGGAAGAATTTGCGGCATGCTTCAGAAAACCTCCTCTTTCACAGAGTCCCTTCAACCAAACGACAACACCGATTAAGACACTATTTTCGCTACACAATCACAAATGCAGATTGATTCAACCTGTTCATGATTTTTATATATATATATTTATTGCCTGACAAAAATGGACCCTTATGTTTCCCCCACAGCCTGCTTTTATAACAAAAACAGATGATTCCTGCGCAAAAATGTACTTCAGGCCACAACTGCCTCTCTCTCTCATGGTTTCATCCTATCCATGAGTGTGTGTGTGTGTGTGTGTGTGTGTGTGTGTGTGTGTGTGTGTGTGTGTGTGTGTGTGTGTGTGTGTGTGTGTGTGTGTGTGTGTGTGTGTGTGTGTGTGTGTGTGTTTCCGAACCCTCCTCTGTCCTCATGGGAGTGTGTGCAGTCTGCCCGGCTACAGGAGGAAGTGCTTTGAGGAACTCCTAGCCAATCGCAGCCGACGCTCGCGGTCAGCTGACCCAGCCGTCCAATGGAACGGCTCGGAGTGCGGTCAGGTGACGGGCTCAGACCGGCTCAGTGTTTTTGAAGCAGATGAAAACAAAAAGCTAATAATAATGAGGCCGTCAGTTGGGCCCGCCAGCTGCCTTCGCCGCATGCAGGGCTGAACGAAGCCGCGGAGCTCCAGGACAACAGAATAGGATTTATTATGACCACAGCAACAAGTGTGTGTGTGTGTAGAGAAAGAGGAGGGGGACAGTCAGAAGGGGATGAAAGGAGACTGCTCTTTATGCTCTGAAAGGTGATCCCTGAGTGTGGAAAAATCTATTAATTCCCAAACAGTTAAACAGCACAAATTAAGGGATTTTAAGGCGGCAGCTGGAAAGGCGCAGGTTTCAGACCATTAACACTGTGTGCTGACACGCAAACCGAGACAATAATCCAACTAGATGGTCTGGTTTCACCTCAGCACCCACCAAATACAGACCTCAGGTGGTTGGTTTTTTATACTTTAAACAAGTCAAAGCGAATCCGAACCCAACTCCTGTCCCCAAAACAAAGATGCCGTCTAACCATGACTTCTCTCTCAGCTGTCTGTTCCCCAAGACTTCCCTTAAGCTTGCACTCAGCACAAACAGACCCCCCTCCCACCCTTCGTCCTCTCCAGATGGCCACCCATACAGTAACCCGTCCCACGAAGGAACTTCACACACACTCACAGCAATCGCCCACCGTGTCCAGCCAGCCCACAGGAGCTCAGACAGGCTGACAGCCGTCATTAAGAGACTTGGCCAGACGCTAGGAGTGAGCCGGCGTGCAGGCGTCCAGGGGGGACTGCAATAAGCCAAAACTTTGGACACCAGTCAGGTTTTTATCTGGTACACCACTTTTTTTTTGTTGGTTTTTTTAAGCCTAGGCACAGAAGAACCAGCTTCAAACGAGAGCCAACAGTCCTGGATGGTCGTCGATGTTCTTTACTGTAAAGCCCTCATTAAGCCATTTCGTTTAGTTTTTGTTTGAGGTTAGGAGAGACACAAGGTTAGGTTAAGAGACCTTCCTCCAGATATCCGAAGGAAGTCATATTAAATCCCTTCACACTTTGACCAAAGAGTTTCGTTTATGAGCCACGATTGGCCTCTGTTGGCTCATTACGTACTGCAAACAACAAGCATGGATGTAAAATTCAATTGGCTGCTTTTAAGTGAAAATAGAGAAAACTTCCCTACACCTTGCTCACACACGTAGTTTATAGTTCATTGTTTTAAATCACTGAAGTTTAAATGTGACCAAGCTCTTCATGGCAGTTTGTTTTTTAAAGTTCAACAGACGACGTATCAATGGTAACTGCACTGAAAACAAGTCGCTTCAAGGTGGGGAAGTACAGTAAAACTTGTGGCCTTAAAAATAGCGTCGCACTGAGAAACCTAACCTAATCTCTATCAGGCGGTGCTAACAGCAACACGCTTCGGTGTGGATGCCATTACTGAGAAAAGAAAACACAAGGCTAGCTATTTTCAAGCATCAGTGGGGTATTTTTTAAAAACGAAGCCAGAGGAAGCTAAGTGAAAGTTAAATGTCCTTCTTAGGCACCGACCTTTTCTAAAATGTGTTTATCTGTTTAAAAAGAAAAAAATTGGGGTGGGAAGGTATCCTGAGAACCTATTTATAAATCCTTTTATAAGCCCTTTTTTTATAGTGACTCATCTCCTTTACACAGACTGATGTAGCATCTGACTCTCTCATAATATAAATATTTTATTTAAAAGCCAAGAAAAGCGCTTCAAAATATTCCTCTGAAAGCAAGCTTGGTATCAAAGCTTTACAAAAACGCAGGTTGGAAAATCAGCCACAAAACTTCAGATCTTTGCACCAACATTGAAAGGTACAAGACTTTTTCAAAGTGATAAAATTCTATTTATTTCACTCAAAAAAGAGTAAAGAAATATTATGACTCATAGAGCTTCCAGTCTATTGAAATCCTTAAAATTATTTTAAGCCATATTGCATGCACTACCCTTCAGAAAACCTCAAAGCTTTGATGCACATTGGTATGCATATACCAATGATTTCTTAACACTGATCAACATACCAAGAGGCTGTTGAACACATACTGGTATACATCCCGTTCATGCAAAATATACAAGGCAGAAAGAGTATGCAAGTTTGCCAGTGAAAATAACCTTCTGACTGCCACCCAGCCAAAGTGGCGGCCATGTTGGATCTAAACAGAGAGGCTTTTAGTTAGTTTATCAGGCAGCAGGAGGTCACAGATAAGAGCATGAAGAGGCTTTTATACAAGATGTGAGCGGCTGCTGTGGAAAATCAATACATGATGAGCGCTGGGAAGAATCAGAAAGAAAGGCTTGAAACCCGTCTAGAACTGCTGGAAACACGTGACCGATTATCCAACCCTGGAAATATGAGTGTTTGGACGAGTCTTCAGCAGTTATGTACATTCACATGGAAAAAGAAATTATGAGATTTCCTGTGTTCAGAAAAAAAAAAACCCAAAAAAACAAAGACTTTTGAACGTGCCCTGAAAAGCAACACTGACTCCGCGAAAAAAAAAAAAAAAAAAGGCTGGGTAATTTTGTTCAGTGACTCTGGTGGATTTAAATAATTCCTACTAGGGACGTAATGAGATTATGTGGAATGAGATCTTGCAATATTAAATTGCCATGATATCTCTTGTCAAAGTGAAGCCTGACTCAGAGGCTGTCAACACGAGTAAAATAAAAGAAGCCCAAGACATCAAGATGAATAATTTGAACATAGCTCTAGAAATGTATTGCTTCATTGCAGTGGTCAAAGAAGTCAGTGTTTGAATCTGGAAATGAAATTGGCCTTCAAATTTCAGAACATCCAACATTGCTATTAAAAATTCTGCTGTGTTTCACATGACCAACTTAAAATTCAGACACTACAAAAAGAAATGGACTGAGATTATTATGTTGATGTAAAACAGAAAGATGTTCTTGGGTCAGCTAATACGTAGCAACAAAGTTTTCGTGCTAGCATCAGAGAAATCACCACTATCAAATAGTTTAAATAGAGTCATTTTGACGATTTAATCAAGGAAAAAACAAATATAACGACAGGAGAGATTCAAACGATTTGTAACACTGATCAACAAAATTTAGTATTTAGGTATGACACTAAAACAAAGAGCTTTAGACAGGTTTATACGAGTCTGGACTTTATTCGATCACCCGTAATGATCGAATAAAATCCAGATCAAAATCTCCAGTCTATGTTTTGGAGAAATAGATTAATACTTTTAAATTATTTGTGTATTGAAGTCAGACCATTGTACCAACTTCCCTGAATATTGCATATCTTAATAAGACACAGTTGGAGATTCATAAAACCTTTCAGTGAAAGCAAGTATTTACTAATCCATGCATGGAAAACCAATTATGTACATTAGTGAAATGGGACTGGAAGGTTCTACACTGATGGCACTTTAAAAAAAAAATAAAATAAGGTTGTTTTGTGAAATATTTACTCTATTTGTGAAAAAGCTTTACAATCGTCCCAAATAATGTTTAAAAATTCTGTCTTGTCCTCGTTCTCGTAAACAAATGATCATGCATTTGGGCTAACTGTATCACCACAAATGTTGACACGGCGACATTTCTGCTAAAGTTAATGAAAACAAGAAACATTTCTGATCAGGCCAACCCGTGCATCCACTTTTCTGCGGACAGTAAGCAGAAGGAAGATGATGAACGACAAGACAAAAAGAACTAGGAAATTATTTGTTCAGCAGAGTGGTGCATCAAACTGAAACTTACAAGCTGGAGTGATTGCTGTGTGGGGGTTGGGGTGGGGAAGGATATTGATAAAAATGTTGATTTAGAATAACTCAACCAGTCAATGCTGCTTCGTCCACATTTTGTGAACCCCACCTAAATCCGACTGCGTTTGTTCTGCGGCCTTCTTGCACTGCCTCAACACACAAAGACGCAGCTAATACGCTCAACAAGCCATCTGGTCACACTGTCCGCAAGCGTCCATCCCTCCACCATGTTACCACTCTGTATTATATAACCATCTCTACAGGAGCCAGCAGGCACGAAACGAAAAGGAGCGGTAGGTTTATGAACCGAGGGGCATGGATTCACAGTCACATGTCGGCGGGGGACAAAGACCGTCTCACATTTTCAGATCAAATCTGAAGCATTTGACTGAGAATCTACAAACTTTAGCATGTTAGTGTTGCTGGAAAGACAGTCCGAGCATGAAGATTGTCAACATAAATAAAACATAAAGGACGCGTGTACTTTATATTCCTTTCAGATCAGATGGAATGTAGTTCTCCCTTAGACAGAAGCGTGATGTAAGATTTATAGCTACTACTTAAAGACTGTACTGACTGATTACTCCTAGCAGGTCCATCCATTAGTAAAAACCAATTATATAAGAAGTCTGTTTTTCAGCAAAACATAAACTTTAGGGAGACGCTTTAAAGATTAAATGAGTTAAACATCTTGATATGCAAACCTTGTAGAAAATCAGATCGAATCAAACTGGCTTCTTCTTTGTATTTGTATTAAAGGGAAACAATAGGATTGGGTTCTGTATTGCTTTTATTTCAATTATTAATTTTAGCAAATCCTCACAAATCAACATGGAAGCAGTAAAGCTTTTACACTGGCCCTAATTAATGCTACTTTAGACATCACTAATTAGTAACGCTTCATTTAACTGCTTCCTGTCAAAAACGTTCATAAATAACTAACTGGCTTGAATACATGGAGAAAATAAAAGATCTTGTTTGTAATACAAGTAATAGTTGTGTAACAAGAGCTGGTAATAAGAAATGTTGCGATATTAAAAGTTCACAGTTTAGGAAGTCCCTTGAGGTGACTGCTAGCTCACGAGCACTAGCTAGTTGCAGTTAGCATGGCTTCATCTCATTCTGAAGGATTACGGTCACCATGGTGGACTGGCTTCCATCATAGCGCACTCCCTCCGATTTTCACCCAGCCTCCCTTTATCCTCATCCCAGCAACACATGACCAGGGCTGAGAGGGAACGATGCTCAGTCTCCAATGACCTTCCTCTGCGCTTCTCCTCTAATTCTCGTTTCTCTTTCCACCAAAATCTGGACAACAAACATCTTCAGTCTGGTGCTTTGCTCTCAACTAGCCCCTTTTTTCAAAGGGCACCTTTCTTTACAGAGATTTCATAATTCAGTATATTTGTTGTTTTGTTTATTTGTTGTGAGTATTTAAAAGGGTTTCCGGTTCCAGTGTTAAAATTTTATTGATCTTTGAGAATGTGCTCTTCCATTATTATGCCGTTTCCATTATATTACTGTAAAATGGTCTCAAAACAACAATATTATTGTTTATCGCAATAACGTCTGAGACTATTTGTAACCGTGACAGGCCTCAGGCAAACAGAAATCATTTTGAAATGGACAGAAATCTGACAAAGAGGGGGGGGGGGAAGTACCTTTTTTGCAATATAATGATTGTAAATATCCTGTTCCATCTATATTTTCTTCCATTCATGAAATTTTTTATACACTGAAACAATTTCTTGTACAAATCGTTTCCATCTCCTTAAATGAGGTTTATATATGAAATATTATGTACATGCAGTAATTGTGACATAAAATAATTTTTGTATTTTTGTAAATTCCGTCTGCATGTAGATAAGCCAACAGCTACATGTGGATAAAATCAAGTGAGATTTTATAAAGCAACAGCTCAACTGCTTCATCTGTTATTATCCTAATAAGCAGTTTGACACTTCAAACTGTAGTGTTGTATTATGTGTAAAATCTTCAGCAATAACTTCCATATTAGCATTGAATCATTATTATTTATTTATTACTGAAATAAATATGTCAATTATGAGTCAATAAGCAAGTTGCATAGCAAGTCTTCTCAATTTGACAGATATCTTCTCTTTTTGACCATTATAATTGACCATAAAAGCATCCTGCATTTTATAAATCAAATTGAAAAAATGTATATAACATGCTTAGAAAAGAGCGAGAGAAAAATAAAAAACATCTTCAATGAAATGTGATCTGTGACGAAAACAAGAGGAAATAAATCACAGAAGTCTTCCAGCTGATGTGCAAATATTTCCAGAGAGCAGCAGCAGTCCATGCAGTGAGCATTATAGGACGTGACCCAGATAATGTCAGAGGCTCGGTCTTATTTTTAGATGAACTATAGCCAGCAGGCAGAATTTGTCATTCCAAATAAACTCATTAACAACAGTGCAAAGATTTACCTTGTTAGAAAAAGAAAGAAAATCATGCAGTAGATTGCACTAAAAAAACAAAAAAACGACCCTCTTATTCTGACAAAAGACAATCTAGAACCCAACGTTACGCTAAGTTCTGAATCAGCTCATAAACAACTTTCCAGCCACAAATCAAGGCAGAGTTGACTTCCTGCAGCTGCTATCAGTTGCGGAGCTTCCTCTTCCTCCGTTTGGAAAGGTCACAGTAATAACTGCATGTCGGACTGTGACGAAAAGTCCGGAGTGGAGACACCGCTCGCTCTACTGCTGCGGCTGTCGCGGTCGGCCGCGGCCGTGCTTCACTTCCTGCGCCGTGAAAGGTCACGGCAGGCACGGCTAACATTCCAGTTTGAATAGCCGGAAGGCCGGTGAGCCAGCTTTGCATGAGTCCATTCCTCCTGACAGCTTTGTAGTTCCTCCACGTTAAGGAATCGGGGCCACGCTATCAAGAGCCTCCGTCTTAAGACTCAGAGAAAGAAAATCTGTTTCCGATAAAATTTCTCCTTTGTGCAACTAATTGACAACCGTGTAAATTTTGTTTTCACAAATTTACTTGATTAAAGTTTTTTTTTTAACTCAACATACTTAAATAAAAGCTAAATAGTGCGCAGGAAAACTGATACAGCTGAAAAAGGGTCACACACTCAAGGGGGCGAATACTTTTTACAGACAATGTTTCAGCTACTGTTACAAAAGAAAAACATTCTGAATACTTTGAACAAATGTTTAGCAGAGATTAGGAGCTGGCTATTTTAATCCAGCTAAAATCATAATGGAAGATTTTTGCTGTTGAGGGAATTCCCAGTGATATTGTCTAATCTCTTCAAGCTTTAGTTAAGAATATCAAGCCATCTGATAAAAAACCTGGATTTCAACTTTTACAATCAAATTAAATATGAAGAACAAATTACAGCTGCAGTTCTGTCTGGATACTTTCACACACACAAAAAAAAAAAAGCAAAAAAACAAAGTCTCCCGCTACCTTTTGAGGAGCTGGAAACTGGAGCAAACATGGCTTTGTTTTGACCTGCCTCCGTTTATTCCTGCCTAAACTGTGGCTCCGAGTCCAGCCTACAAAAGGTCCAGAACTCAGCTGAGAGACCCCTTTCCAAGACCCCATGTCCTGCTTACATTTCCCTGGTTATCATGGACCTTCCCCATCGTTCACTTAAAATCCAGATTCAGAGCCAAAATCACACAACTGGTTTGGTTCTGAACAAAGTGTCCATGAAAACCTACCTCTCCTCTGTTCGACTGAACTAGCTGTAAGGGTTGCTTTTCTCTTTTTATGTGTGTGTTGGTATATTTTAATGTGATGTTCTACTTATTGGTGTATTTTATCTTGGTTTTATTGTGGATTTTCTGAAAAGCATACATTGCAAAACAGGTATAACATAGAGAAAAAAAAGAAGCATTAGCTACCTGAGAAGATAGAACTGCTAGCTGGTCGTGCCAACATTGGTTTCCTATACCTGCTTCCCATTGAATAGCAGAAATTTAATATCTTTCACAAAAACAACTTACAATCTATTTGTGAATTTATGTTTACTCTGTTCAATGTTTACTCTGTTCACTACAAGAATGTTGTAGTGAGAAATAAAAAGGAGTAAATTCCTGCCAAAAAACTCAAATTTTGAGCACAATCTCAAAAATGTTCTAGAGAAAAGAAAAAAAAAACAGAAAATTTCTGAGCTGTGAAAGTCAAAAACTTGCACAAAAAACTCATAAATTTGGAAATTAATTGCAAAGATGTTATAGAGAAAAAAAATATGGACATTTAAAAAAACAAAACAAAAATAATTGTAAAACATTTTCACATTTTTAAATGTCCACGTATTTTTGAGAAAAATTCTGAAATGAAGCTCAAAAATGTCCACGTTTTATCCCAAAATTCCTGCATTTTTTGGCTGAAATCTACTCCTCTGTTTTCCTTCCATCCACAATCACCCTAATACTTTGAAGACAATGTGACCATAATATTTGAACATAAGGAACTGCAGCGACAAAGTGAACCTATAGCAACGACTGCTGCTTTGGATTCTGCATTTCAAGGGCCCCACATCCCCCCTCTGCGTGCAGAAAGCCTTTTCAATCAGCTGGATGAACTTACCCTGATGTCAACACTTAGAATAGATTTTAGTGACCAGGAGAGGTATGGGAGGATTGTGATAAAAGAGCAGAAAGAAAACGATGAGGAAAAATGGGCTCGACGCAAATGTAAAAAATATTTTGTGTTCAGTAAACATGGATATAAATTCAAGAGTTACCATTTCAATTTTCAACAAATATAACAGCCTGCGCTTATTGGCAATATGGGGCTTCTTCTTCCTTACTCTGTTTTAAATGAAAGGAAATAATTACTATTCGATGGTTTTGCTAGTTTTGTAGCCATGACAATAGATGTACCGTAATCAATAGAAGGCCTAGCTTAGATCAAGACAGGATAATAACACTTCAGATTACATTTATTTCTCTTTTTAAATACTGGAACTAACAGGCCTAATCTAGGGAGAATCCTACATGATTCATGAAGGTGGCATAAATCTGGCGAGATATCGAGTGAAAGCATTTAACACATTAAAAATACAGAAGAACTAAACTCCATGTGAGGCTCTAAATGGAGTCCCTGGAGGCTAAAAACACCAACCCTCCGAGCATGAACACTCAGACGGGTGATCCTGTGTGCAGGATCGCCTGTGCACTTGGTGCCTGCACATTAACGGGGCTCTGCTTGGCTGGAGGAAAGCCACACCCAGATTCACTTTATCAGCGAAGCAGAGCGGAGAAACGAGCATCCTTCCAGTGCGAAGGTCAGACAAATGGGGTGCAGAGGAAGTGAAACCGACTCGAGAGGCTGCGCGTCTTCTGTACCAAAACCGTAAATAAAATTCACTCCTCCCACTTCCAGTTGCTCCAATTGCTGTTTCATATCTAGTTTGACTTGTTTTGGCGTCCTCGGCTTAAGTTGTAGGCCAGTGAATCGTTGCATTCGCATGTCTGCAGCTCCTGCCACAGATGTTCAGCGCACAAGAACCTTTCACCTGCGATGCATAACGTCTGACGACGGAGTTTCCCTGATGTGGTGAAGCGCGCCACATCAGGGATGCTTGAGTTACGAATATCATAGTATCAGAGACTTCTACATTGCAAATCACAGCCCTGATATGGACAGTTTATCCTTGTAATGACTAAAGTTAAGAGTTTTATTGTACATTCCTGCAGATGAAATTTATTAAGACCGGCTTGTTTTAAATCAGTGCACTGTGCTTCGAAAACGATGACATGTGATGGACAAGCCTCTATTTTCTTTATTTTAAAGATTGCCTTTAACATATTAGACATAAAATGAGATCTCAATATTTATGCTTTCAGCAGACAAACTGATCCCACAGAGAGGGGAAGAAAGGATTGAACTTAAAGATGCTATCGAGTGGTGTATCGTTTTAACCGTCACATGTTTACTAAGATCAAAATGCAGGCGGGTAATTAGGTGTGGATTTTAGTTGCATTGTTTTGACAGATGGTGACAATAACAGTAACCATGCTTCCATCAAAGTTTAGTTTTTTTTTCTTTTAGGTGTACGTTGAAGTATCATGTTAGAAAAGGTTGATGGAACCAGCAGAATTTGAAATAATTTGCTCACGATTTTGGCTTTTCCGCTAAAGGTCGAGAAAGAAACACATTTGCCAGATGAGTTCTGAACATTTAAGTCACTTGAGAACGCTCTTGGCGCGCGTTTGAGTTGCATTTCTTTCTCTCCAGCATGTAGAGTCACCAGTATCCAGGTAACAAGACCGAGCAACTACAACATGCCTGGCAGCAACACATTCCTGAGAGGCTCCCTGCGTTTTTCTGACATGTTTGTAAATTGTACAGTTCTGCTGGTATCCAGCCTCCATTCTCTATTTATTACAGCCATGCTGACGTAACGCAACATCTGTCAAAATGACGTTTTGAGTAGCTTGGCTGATTCGCTCTGAACTAGTAGATGCGAACACGTCTAATTCGCATCTTCTTCTTTTTTCCTTACAATATTTTCAAAGTTCTCTTAAAGTTTGCATAACATAGCTACAAATCATCTTCTGAATTTTCACCTATACAAATCCGTTGGTGCCTCTTTGCAAACTTGTCACGTTGTTTTTTGTTTTTTTTTCACTTTTACTTGTATAACTCCTAATTAGTTACGCTGTTTATTTCACCTCTAAATTGCCTTTACACTCAAATTTAAGTGTATTGAAAATACAACAAGAAGAAGCTCAGCAATTACACTATTGCACATAACATTGCTGGACATAATCACTTGTATTAAGTGTTAATGTTCTAACTACATTAAGCGGAAATAAGCTGATTTTAGTCTCTGTTGTTGCAGTTATACCCATGTTTTTCATATTATCTATTTATAAAGAAATATAATCCTTCCAGTCTATATTTACAAATCAATTCCATGTGTTCTGATAAACATGCATGTACACACGTACAAGTAATTACTTTTAAAGTGTATTTTTGAATAAAAAGCAAATGGAGACGGAAAACTGACAAAAAGACTTCCAAATGGTTACTTTATGCCTTTTGTGATGTCATCAGAAGTATGGGTGCGTTTGTAGATTTTCTCTTGATAAAATAATAATCTTCAGCTAAATCAGAAAAGGAATTGGAAAAACTGACAATAAAATATCATTCTGTAGGTGATTGAATATATCGCAAGTGAGTTTGATTGATTTTACCAAAATGTCCGGCAAGTAGCTTTAATATATGCAAACTATATCATTCAGAAAGCTTACAACAGACCCTTTTTGTATGTTTGTCTATGTTCATTAGTTCAAACGAAAACTTTGGGAGTTTTGTTGGACAAACTGACGGAGTGGATCTGTACCGACACCAAAACGTCTCAGCATTCCCACCAACTTTTTATTTAAATTCCAAATCTCAGCTGGACTTCTCGAGGTTTTCACAAACGCAGCGGTTATTTATGCTGCGACATGACAGGGGCGACAGGAACAGGGCTGTGGTTTTCTAATCCAACCATCGCACCAAAGCCACCGGCTTCTCCTGGCTGCGCTGATGACTTCCTCCGTTTCACTGCTTCCCCCGCAGACATCCACACACTCACTGCAACGAGCTCCGGTCCTCTGGCCCACTTTTCATGGGGGAAGAAAAACAAAATAGTTGGAATCCGTTTGCGCTTCCTCTACCTTTTGAGAACTTGAAGAAAATATGGCGAGCTTGAAACGATTAGAGGAGCAGCAATTTTGGGGGGGGAGGGAAGAAAAAAAAAAAACAGAGGCAGAGTACGTCTTTAATTCAGCCGGTTCTAAATGGGTTAAACCATTTCCTCAGAAAGGGGGATTTCCAGACCCACCAGCTGAGTGTGGTCTTTCCCCCAGAGGCTTTTTAAAATCCAGTTTCTCTCTTTTAGGTGATTTACTTCAAAACAAAAACATGAAATATCTCACCTCCGCACTCGCTTGTAATGCCATTTAAATCATCATTTCTTGTTGGATTCCTGTTCTGTAATGGTAAAGTTCTCTACACTGTGGACAAACTCGCACATTGTGCACATATTTACACTCGCTGTGCTTTTTTTTTATTTTTATTTTTTTATAAAAACACATTTCTTATCATAGTGGGGGGAGTTTACGTGACAGAGGGGAAGGAAGTATTACCCAGAGGTTCTCAGTTGGATTTCGATCTGAACTTTGATTGGGCTTGAGCACAAACAGCAGATTCTGCTGTATTAAGCTCCATCTGTCTTCCAATCAACTCCGCCGACCTGCTGGAGAACAGCATCCCCACACCATGATGCTGCCACCATGGTGTGAACGAACACATTTGTTACTTTTCCCCTGCAGCTATTGTTTGCATATCAGAAGAAAAATGTTTGCATATCAGAAGAAAAAAGAGTCTACTTTGACACCTTCCACCTTCTACAACACCTTGGTTTTTATTTGTGTAATATTTATTGTTTTTAATTGTTGTGTTTTATTTTGGATGATTATAATGTCTTCCAGTGCGGAGTGTTCAGTTCAAGTTTACTAGTCTTGGAGAGAATTAACGTGCATCGCTAGAGTACTATCAGTTGAAAAATGTCTAAAAACAACAATATCATCTTTCATCGCAATAATTTCTCGGGCGATTTATCGTCCAGCACAATTTTGTTCCTGTGACGGGGCTGAGTGTGAATATGTCTGCAAGGCACTGTATTTATTGACCAAATACCCCTTTGCAAGAGACCAATACAAACGGTGCAAAAACACACTCATCAATGCTTTTTCCAGTCTTTTTTTTTCCCCCACATAGCTAACTTGAGAGCTCCTCTTTCTGGTGTGTTGCTCCCTCCTCCCCTAACGTCACGTTCTGTGTTATGTTTCTATCCCAACAGCTGCAGCTGGCGCACACAGCTGCAAAACCTCCGTCGGTCACCCTCCTCAGCCATTCGCTGGTCAAGAAAGCGCAGCAAATTGCCAAGTGTTGGGCATCGAGCGCACTTCTGCAAACCAAAACGCACATGAAGACGCACACTCACGTGCGAGTCACTGGGTCAGATTCAGTCAGGACCCACGCGGCAGGCGTGGGTATGATTCACTAAATCCTGGGGAACTAGACCTGAAATGTCACGTTTAGTTTGTGTTCCAGTGCGTCTGAGCATTTCCACAAACACTCGGTTTTAATGAAACGTTTACTGCCGCCGCCAGGCCCCCGCCCCCAGTCTCAAGAAGGGGTAAACAACTCCACGGAGCAGGTCAACGTCTGCTTCTCGGGGAGGGTATGAGAGAGGAGGGGAATGCTGGCTCCCAAAGCAACAAAAAAATTATAACCCAGTGAATCCACTGTGCCTAATTAGGAGGAGGGCTTCATTGTTCAAATTATGGTGCAACAGCAGAGCGGGCAACCACAAGAACTCGCCTCGGGGCCGGCTTCACCGTCCACAAACGCGCCAAATTGAAGTCGGACTCAAAGCGGAGACCCGACCGACCTCGGGATCGTTCCGCGGCCGCTGACGCCGTACGGTCCGGGTGCTGCGCTCGAGGCGCGTGCCCAGAGCTGCCCCGCAGGCAGCGGTTTCAGAAAGAGTCCAGCATATTTATTCCGCTGAGTAACAAAACAATTTTAATTGGGTTGGAAGATCCCACATTTTCCGACCCAGTTCTGCTGCAGCAGCTCCAGTTTTTCCACCAGCAGCCTGGGCTGTGTGTGCATTGTAGAGTCAGGCAAGAGACACAGAGAGGTCCCCATAAATGTAACTGTAGGGCTGGGCGATGTGGACTTAAAAGTTTTATCGCGATAATTATCACGATATTTTGTGGTAGCGTTGTAATAATGATAAAACCGTCTTTAATACGATTACTTAGTTTTTTTGTAACTGTATGGCTGTGACCGCTTTTGTATGTGTGTTACTAACATCATCTGATACCAATGTTAATGCATTGTCCAATCATAATATAAATAAATACATTTCGTAACAACTTACTGAAAATTCCTTACTATTCGTTCTGAATCATTTGCCCAAATGTCATTTTTTTCCCAAGGCAATTAACATGTAGCTTGTACCACACCAAATATCGTGTGCTTTACAACATAATCAACCGAGTGAATCATAACGGTTGCAAAATCGCTATCAAAGAGAACCGTTTGGAATGCAATATTTGTTGAATACTGCATGCCAGATGTTATAGCTGACATTCACACAACAAACAAATATCCAACTTTTTCATGGCGCTCTGAAAGAACTGCAATCTTTTCACCCAAAGAAACATCTACGTATCCGATACTTTTCAAAGCGTCGCACTTTATCCAACTGTTTCGTCGCGAACGCAGTGGATCCAAGCAAACAGTCGCCGAAGCAGGCGGTTCAACAACTTTAAAAATTGACCTGTAGACGGCGCTATCCGTTATTACTTCTGTAAACTGTGCGCTGCTGTGCGCTGCTGTACGCTGCTGTGCGACGTCTATGTTCTTCTTTTGTGCATGCGTGTCGTGGACGTTTGCACAGAAGTTCCATTTAATAGTACTATAAACAACCACACAAAACATAAAAATAAAAAGTTGGACTTCAAGAGAAAAAAAAGGGGGGGAACTGAACATCAAAACCTGCTGTTTGTGGTCACACACTGCTGTGTGACCACAAACTTCCACATTTTGCAAGCCTTATGATAAAAGAAAGTGTTTATGCCAGCTGACCAGTTCCCCACATAAACGCTAGACACTTACATATATAACAACATAACTGGGAGCTGCTTCGATGATGACATCAGCTGTGATAAACCCACAATTCTCTAATAATTTATTTAATTCATAGAGCTCAGACATATAGCCTGTCAAATAAATCACAGGTTTGTTTTTTGTGAATGCTGTAGGTATAATCTCTTGACATCTTTCCCGATATTTCAAAAAACTAGACAGTCCCTCTGTAGCTATTATTGTTAAATAAAACACAGAAATCACTCAACTGCATTCAGAAGAGTACAGCAGATTTCTTTAAGCAACCAGCTCTCCAACAGGCCTTTATAATCAACAGAAACTCAGTCAGATCTGACTTCTTTCCCCTCATTTCTATCAGCCGACCATAGAATCCTGATGCTGCTCCTCCCTGATGGGGATCTGGGATGCAGGAGCACCAGGTTCCCCCCATCGCATGCCTTCTCTGCTACATGGATGTGAGTGGATGTGCAGGCCTACATCCCCGTTAATGCAGCGCAGAGCCACTCCAGCGAATGGCCTGCTGGGCAATGGTGTGCACAAATGCGCAATGAAACACCGCCCACCCAATGGCGCACAAGTCGGTCAGCGTGGTAAAGGCCTGTCATTGCACGGATGGGGTTGGCCCGATCAGCCCAGCTCCAAGCATGGCCTGTGGAGGGGATATTTAACTGGGGCGTGGATGAGAGGAGCAGCGAGAGGGGCAGGAGGGGCGGGTGGATGAGGAACTCCTAATGGAATAAAAATATACTAAATAGTGTGCATTTCTCTTAACTGTCTGCATCGCTGAATGCATCAAATAATACGGGCTGGAAGAGAAGCAGCTGAGAGGCCAAAAACGCTATCAGAGAGATAATCCAGGCCAGACCGCTCCGGTCCCAGAGGAAGCAGCGAGCGGGCGGGGAGGGGCATGGTGGGCTATAATAAACGTTTTCCTGAGACTGAGAGAGGAAAAAATACATCGCTGCATGTTTGTGCTTCAGTTTCCGCCGGTTTGTTCTCAGCTGAATCACTGTGACACACACACACACACACACACACACACACACACACACACACACTGATGGAGGTTTTCACCAACCTTATACACTTGTCCATAGGTGCCATTTCCCACCACTTCCACCAACTCGAAAATCCCAGCTGGATCCTGGACATAAAACACACATAAAGAGAGGCGCGTTTAATTGATCTCGTGCTGGTAATTGCGTTCGGGTTTGTTTGGTGTGTCAAGCCGGCAGCGCCCGGCTCGCCTCTCCTGCCAGCGGATATTAAGACAAAGAAAAGCCACCGCGGGGCTGTGTCACCGCGGCGCAGCGCGCTCATCTCCCTCATTAAAAAAAAAACACACAACGACTGCGAGGAAAGGTGCAGCCAGGACGAACTCACCCTCAGTGATGCCAGGTCTATGTCCACCAGGCTCTTAGCCGGAGAGTCGTTCGCCATTTTCGCAGAAAAGAAGAAAAGAAGCGGTGATAAATCAGAGGAGCGACGGCGCGTTTTCGGTCTCCTTCAAGTGGACGAATTGCGTCTCATTTTCGTGTTAAATCCCACGGCCGTTTTGGGTCTGCTCACAGCGTTTCCCTCTGCTCCTGTAGTCCCAGACAGACAGACAGCTCCCTCCGCTGCTACATACCGACCGTGGAGCCTGCGCTGCTGACGGCCTGCCGGACTCCGAGTCCTGCCTGTCCTGCGCTCTCTCTCTCTCTCTCTCTGTCTGTGTGCAGGTCTCTCTATCGGGATTCTCCGCCCTCCCTCCCTCCCACTCGGTCCATAAGTCTCTCTGTCCCTCTGTCTTCCATCGCCGCCCCACACAGGGACAGCGTAGCCTTGTGGAAGCCCAGAGACCGAGAGAGAGATAGAGAGACGGAGAATGAGCTCTCTGCCAGAGCCGAGCCAAAAATGTCTGGGAGCCGGAGCACAGTTTGATTTGGGGGCTCTGCGGCTACCGTAGATTCATTCATATCACCTTTAAATGATCCATATCAAAAACTGTTATTATTACTATTATTATTGTTGTTACATTTTTAATTTTACATTGATAATAATAATAATAATAATGTTAATAATGATAACAACAACAACGGCTTTCTCTTACTCTACAGTTATTATTTCCCATGACCAACCTTTAGTTTCTACCAAAACCTTTGGTTGTTGATGTCGGCCTGCTATTATTTTAAACCCATCTGTACATAGCAACACTTTCACACATTTTCTTTTTACACCTGACAGGAAATGCTTTATCTCATGTTGAGAAGGAAGATAAATAAAGCTGCGCCGCTGCCTGTTTTGGATGTCGCGTCCCAGGTGCACAAAGGGCCGCCACGGCAGATCCTTTCTCCCACGAGCTGTTACATTTTACAACCGTCGCTGCTCCCAAAAAACAAGTTGTTTATTTGTTGCAGAACAATATTCACGTTGTTAGTTTTATGGACAGGCTGCTGGATGTGTTGTGTTCTGTGCAGTGACTAACTCTTCTACTTTCCCACACCCACGTCACTGAAAGAAGAAGAAAACGAGACATTTTTCCCAGCCGGATAAAATGTTATTGCAGTCAAATTGCAGAAGTAGTGCTGGTTAAAAACACAGAACTAAATGTAGACCCGTCTCGCCAAGACAGATGTTTCAGCTGCCGCAGTGATGCTGCTGACATAAAGCATTTTCACTTGGATAAATCTACAATGGAGTGGAAAATGTGTTGTCCTGTTTTTTTTTTTTTTTTTTGCATGTTTTTCCCACTTACATTTTACAGACTATAAAACCATTTTTTTATACATCAGTCACATACAACACAAGTAAATGCGAAAGGCAGTTTTTAAATTATGCTTATCCTTATCGGAGAAAAGAAAAGTTAACAGTCAAGCATTTGTGACAACTTCTGGTGAGTTTTTATTTATTTATTTACAGTGCTATGGAGGTATTTTGGCCAGTTTTGTTGTCAAAATGAACTATCTTTGGGTTGTGTGTGGAGACAAAAAAAGGATCTTGCTGCTTGTTTGGGTGAGGCCCTTGAGATGCAACTATGGTATAAAGACACTGGGTGCAGCTTACTGCTTTTATGTGCCATCATTAGTTGGAATATGGTTAGAATTTCAGGCTGGACAGACGTCTCAATTACAGAGTGCTCTCCAGACCTATAAACTCACCCTCGGCTAATTTGTCAGTTGGCTCAGACTAGCTCAGGCAATTCTGTTCCTGTTAGCATTTGAAAGTTAGCTTCAAAGCTTTGTAACCTTTTTCCAGATTTAGAACATTTAATTTCTTTATGAAAAATAAAAAAAAGGTATTTTGATTTTCTCTAATTAAACAGCAGTGACCACTGCTCCAAAGAACTCACCGTCCACTCAGTTCGCGGCACAAGTTAGCAAACACTGCCCTCTCGCGTGGAAGACCGGAACAAGCGTAGCGGAAGTCAATTCTAAGCGGAAGTAAGTTCTAGCAATCATCTAGCAACGGCCTGGCAGTGCGGATCAGGTCAGCGCTCGTTTACCATGAAGCTCTCGGGAGAATTTGATCCAGAAACAATATTTCTACACTTTCTGAATTCTTCTCAGGAGCTAACATCCAAGGAGCTGCCGGGGAAAAGGGTCCGGAAAAAAAAAAACGCTCTCTTTATGACGGCATTTGTAAATGAAATAACCACAAACGCAAGATGTGATGAGTTTCTTTTTATTTGAAATAAAAATAGGTACAAGAGCGCCCTTTACAAATATACTGGAGAGTCACAGCACGCTGTGAAAACCGCAGGAGCCTCAAGCTTCTCGAAGGAACAGAATAACGTAGAGAAAAAATGCACAAGAATAATGCAACCGCCTCGCGAGATGGATCAGCGTGGGCACGTGCCACCTGATCGGTTTCCTCACTGGTCTGCTATTCAACGCCATAGTGCTTACGTAGGCCAGGAGCCCCCTTGTATTCACGAGTAAATATGTTGCTCAAGACGAGCATGTCCACATGTTGCCATCCACAGAAATGTCACGCAAACTGTTATTGAAACGTCCCCCGCTCACATTCATCTTGGACCCCATTCTGCATACATACGGGCTTTTTTTTTTTTTCCGGAGAGTGACTTTACAAAATCAGTTCAAATTAAGGCGCTGACTTGATTTTTTAAATGTATTTTGCAAAAAGCTCTCCGCAGCTTTACTTTGAACTGAATCGTTATGCTTTTCGTTGTTGTTTTCATCAATGTGTAAGATTCTGTGGAAATTGCACGACTGCTTAATAAAAAAAGATGCATTTTAGGTTCACATAAAAAAAAAAAAACTAAGGTAGAAGTTGGCCATAAATGGTGTTTTGGGGTTTATTTTTCAAAGCAAATGTCTGAAGAAGCAAAAAAAATTAAATGATGCAGAATTATAAATAATAATAATAAAAAAGTTTTCAAGGTTGCTTAAATATGTCTTACTGTTTATAAGGAAACCCCCATGGGGCGGGAATTGCATTATTATTGTGTGCAAGTTAATATTACAGACAGTGAAAGAGAAAGAAGATGAAGTTGTTCCTTGAAGACATTAAAAAAGGCCTCTGAATTACACTGATACATATAATTCACCCAAATTATACACACTGACACCCAGCTACAGGCAGAGCAGAGAGACACAAACAGAAGAGTGCATGGACAACCTAAAACTACGTCTGTTCTGTCCCGGCGGTCTGCTACAATAGGACACCATGTGCCACTTCGGCAACATCTGGATGAGTTTCTATCAGTCTTTCCGTTACTGTGACCAGAGTTTGCGCAACGCAAGTTCTTGGATCCGTCCAAGCCAGGATTAAACACGCGTTTGCACGCTGTAGTCGAAAGGTTGCGCTGAATCACGTCCTCGCCCACGACAGCTGCCATGACAAGAGACGCACCGAGGAATTGCTGAATTTTATTACATTTTTTTATCTTATTGGTCCTGGTTGGTAGAAAACTCAGAAATCTGTTTTTTTTTTTTTTTGTCCCGATCTCTGAACGCACCTTGCATAAAGCCCAACATACCAGGTAGCACTACCGTCAATGCTCTTTGGTGTGGACGTTGTCACAGAGGGAAGAAGTCTCAAGTAGATTGCAGTAAAGTAAAAAAAAGACATTTGAAAAAACAAAAATAAAATTAAGTCAAAATTGTCAGAAAATATTTAATAGTGAACTGAAGATTCCACGACAGTATTGTCTTTGGTTCAATGGTTTTCAATAAAATTGGAGCACTGAAAGGCGTATTGTGACCTCATAACACCTGACAGCATCAGTTCAATTAAAAAAAAAAAAAAAAAAATTGGTACTGGCCAAAATCGTGATCGGTGCATCCTTAGTTTTGTTATTCAGAGCTTTTGCCCTCTGACTTGAAACAAGTGGGATTTGGAATCCATTTTGGAAATTCTGTTTCCAGGCAACTGTGCACACTTTCTCTTACACACACATGCGTGCGCACACACACTCACAGTGTAACGCTGCTTCCCGATCACATATCATTTTAACGCTGTTAGTTCTATGTCAGAGTCTGTAAAAACAGAATAAGAAGTTTTACCAAAAGTGGAAATTGGCAACAAAATTTGGCTCGGTGCGTCTGTCGTTATGACATCGTCCTCAGCTACACGCCAAACACCTGGCCTGGTTTTGGCTCGGTCAGGAATACTTAAAGTGAGGCAGCATTTGCTAGTTCTTCTACAAGGAAATTTGTTGAACATATTTCGGTAAAGTTAGTAAGGCAAGGGAGGGGAGGAGAAACAAAAAAGGAAGAAAACATTCAGTACATTCATTATATATGTCGCTATGCAAAAAAACCTTTTGTTTTTGCATAATTTTTCAGCAGATTTCTGTAGTGGGCCATCTCCCGTTCCCCTCTCCGGTGAATACTGCTTAGTGTGTGACAGGAGGGGAATTGTTATTCATCCTGAAGCTGCTTTGCTTTCGATGTTTCTGCAAGTTGTTCCTTCAATGAAAAAGTCTGGCACATCTTTACAAAATGATGTGATGATGACTCAAGTTCTGTTTTGTTTTGTTTTTTCCCCCACGACCAACCTGATGCCATCTGCAGAAAGACGTGCTCTGAAGGGCTACATGTTCATCAACATCTCAGAGCGGACCGACACGGGGCGAAAAGGAGCAAACCGAAAAGTAAACGGGTGGAGTCAAACGGCGGCAAGGGAAATCAGGCTTCTGAACTGCATAGACACCCGAGCTGGTCGAAACGAGGCTGAATCACCGCGGCCTCTTGCGGGTGACGAAGATGAGGACCCTTCGGATGGCGATGAGGCGGTCCTTGAGGGAGTTCATGGCCAGTATGGTGAGCTGGGCTCGGTTCTCCAGGGGAAGGACGGCCAGGAGCCACCAGCACCAGGCCGGGCCTTCAGGAACCGCCTGCAAGGGGAACAAAACCAAACACAGACACCGTTAAATGCTGGGGACGCGCCGATCCGCTTCCGATATTGGAGGTTCAGCATCGGCCGATTCGATACTGAAGACTGACTGTAGCAAACCTTTCAAATGTTTCAGAAAGTGCAATCAGGAATTCTTAATGTACTGTCAAATTAATAATTAAGCATGATGTCGCCCAGAGCACAAAGCGTAGAATTAGACTGACTAGATCTACTCTTATGGATCAGGCACTTTGTCACCAATATCTAATCTAGAATTTTTTCAATATCGAAAGCGATATTGAAAAAGAATATTGGTCCAATATACTTATATTGAATTGGTGCCTGTTTATTAAATACCTCAGTTCTCAACAAGTATGTGGTATGAGCAGAAGTATTCAAACCCCTTTAATTTTTATTATGCATTTTTGGGGAGGTTTCAATCAAAAAGTAGTGCCTAAGTGTATAAAATAAAATGGAGGCATGTTTTTCTATTTTTGAAATAATCCAAAAAAATCTGAGAAGAATAGTTTGCATTCCAACATATCAAGCAGAGTTTTATTTTTTGATCAGTGAAACACTGAGTCGGCTACTTTAAAGCTAGTTTGGTCGTTTAAGCGTTTGTACCAGAAACTAGACCAAAATGACTTGCTAAGGCCTTGTGTTTTTGCAGTGTAGTGCATTAAAGCAGGTAACATGCAGCTTTGTTTGAGTGGAAAAGGCATAATTAGAAGGTTTTCCCAACCTGTGGGTCTGGATCTTTACTGGGAAGATGTCCAAAGTGGCTGAGGATCTGACTCTTCATGTTGTCCTTCAGCGACGTGAACCAGTTGTTGGCCTGATCGTACACAGAGTCGTGCAGCTTCAGGAGCTCCACCATCTCCTCCCCCTCAACCTGATTATGAAGACAGTTTTTTATTTTCATTCAGAACGACAGAAGACAATTACTGATCAAATACAATTGTGGATTTATTTAAATGTAAACCGATCTACAGGTCATCTATAAAGGCGACGGGGCGAGTTTTCTCGACTTAAAGAAAAGCTTCTATTGAGACTTCGAAGTGTGAGATCAGAACTACTCCAGAAATGATCAGAGAGCTCACCTTCCTGTCCTCCAGGTACTCTATCTTAGCGGTGTGGTAGCCGTCTCTCTGTCCGTGGCTGAGGACCTTGAACCGAGAAACTCCGATAGTGTCGACCACCGAGCGGCCGTCGGGAAAGAACTTGACATCACGCACCTGCAAAATAATCCAATCAATCAAGTCTGAAGTATGAGGAGAATCTGCGAAGTGAATAGAACTTTGAAGGTGGATTTTTCTGGAGAAGCTGGCCACCAACCTCCAGCATGCAGCCGTAGTTGGCAAAGCCTCTGAGCTCGTCGGCGATGCACATGCCGAACTGCTTGGTGCCCGTCTCCATGGAGCGGCGAATCATGAGGCGGTAGCGCGGCTCAAAGACGTGAAGCGGGCAGGGGATGGTGGGGAAGGCCATGGTGCACACGAAGATGGGCACTTCCTGGTTCAAACTGCAAAACACAGAGACAAGAAATGATAATTACCACTAAATGCAGGTTTTTGTTTTTAGTCCCAAAGTTTAAAAATTTTGCAAAAGCTCCATTTAAAACCAAAGCACATTGCAGAGAATCAGCAACTATGGATGTTTATTTTTAGGGAGCTCATGTAGCTCAAAAAACAAAATGAAGAAAAAGTTTCTAATATTCTTCCTTTGTAATTTCTGGCAGGACGAATATTGTTTACTAACTGGAAAGTTTCCAACCTATAGTGTGTGCTTTGGTTGCCAGGATGCAATGCTTAGATCAATATCAATATCAGAACCGCTGTTCTGATATCGAATTAACTACACATATAAACCCTTTAACACTTTCAAGAATTTGTGATTTGTGGAAAACTAACTTGGACAGCTCCTTCATTTCCTCCTCATGGATTTTCTTCCGCTCTGCCAGCTCGTCTCCAAGGTAACGCTGTAGGACTTCCTCCATCAGAAAGGTCTTATTGTAACCTCTGCTAGCGAGAAACTGTAACAGAACACATAGAACATGTTACTCCTTCCATACCAAGATCATAGTTTCATTCTTTAGTCCTTAAACAAGATGGCTGCAAAGGTTTTCAAATACAAAATATTGAGGTTCACTAGAGATGTATGAGTGAGAAGGAAGAAAAAAAGAGAAAAAAATACAATAAAGTGAAGAGAAAGTAGAAAGAGGGAAAGAGAAAAAAGAAGCAGAAAAGGAAAGAAATGACAAATAAGCAAGAGTGGAAAAAAAGAACAAAAGAAAAAAAAAAGAGTAAAATGACAAAACGAATTGAAAGAAAAACGATGGAAAGAAGAAAAAAGAGAAAAAGTTAGGAAAGGCAAAAAAGAGCGAAAGAAAAAAGCAAAAGACTGAGAGTGAAAAAAGTGAAAGAAAAAATGAGTGAAAAACAGAGTTAGCAAAAAAATAGCAAAATAAAGAAAGAGGGAAAAACAAAGGAGGAGAAAAGAAAGACACAAAGAGCAAAAAAAATAAAAAAATAAAAAAAAAACACAGTGAAAGAAAGAAAAAATTAGTTCTGGAAAGACAGGGTTTTTTCAAAATTACAAATTTTTCCAAGCTGCACAGAACCACCCGTAGCTGAACTAGCGTCCGTAGCTGAACTAGCGTCCGTAGCTGAACTAGCGTCTGTAGCTACTGCCAGTTTTTCATTCAGCTCTCTGCAGCGTAGCTCAGCTGTGTACCTCAGACAGATTCTCCTTGCACAAAGGACAGTTGGGGTTGTGGTCCAAGCAGCGCTCCAGACATTTGAGGCAGAAGGTGTGACCACAGGGAGTAGCCACAGGCTCGTAGAACAATCTGCAGCACAATGCAGAGAAAAAGCAAAAAAAAAAAAGCAGTTAGCCTTCAACTGGCAACACTGTCCACTCTATTTGCCTGTTTGAAGCTATACAATCTTTGCATCTCTTTGTTAAATTTGCAGCATATGATGAAAAATAAACTACATTAACCTCATGCAGAGTGAACACTCCAGGTCTCCACTGTCCAGCAAATCAACAGGAACCACTCTGCCTCCACAAACTGAAGCCGTCTGAAACGCCTTTACATCATCTGGAGAAAAACAAAAATAATGTTTTTTTAAAGACAGTATGTCCTCTGGTGATTTAGTGCTCCGTAATGCATGTGCAACAGTTTTTCATAGCAGTGCTCCTGCTTGGTTCTCTAAAATGTGAAGCGTTTTCTCCACTTATTCACATTCAAGCTCAAAATGCTGGATCTGACAAAAGGAAACACGGCATTTCCAAGCCGCAAAATGCAGCATGTTTTATCTGAAGATCCAATGAATGGAGTTCATAAAAGAAGCCACAAGAGGGCGCTCCGACATAACAGTATCTCTGTTTTGGGGGGAGGGGCTTCTTTGCACCTTGAGATGACCAAACTGGACGGCATTAATAAAAACACCTAATAAATACTTATTAGTTGAATTATTTAGTTATTTTATTAAAAACTTCTAAATAAATCCCATCCTTATGAAGCAGAATGTGTGTGTAAAATGATGCTGCATCAGGTTGAAAATGTCACAATAAGAAATTAATCAAATAATAATTTTCCTCCTCATAGTTAATATTTTTTGGAGGGCAGTTTTGTTGATTCATTTTATTTATGGTTTTGGTTGTGTATTTATTTATTTTTTTCCTCTTTTTTGGTTGTTATGATTTATTTTGAATGTTTTAAATATCTTCCCATTCCAGAATTAAGCTTTCTTTACTAAATTAATATGCACTGGTCTTTTTAGAGGATGAACTAACATTAATATATCACTTGAAATTAGTCTCAAAACATTATCATTTATCAACAATAATAAGACAATTTATCGCCCAGTAAAACTTGTTATGGTGACAGACATCAGGTTGCCATGGGATTTTCTCCTACCAGGTTTGGAGAGTTTGGACGGAGGTTTGAACGGTGCGGCGGCTCCGTCACCACTGTGCTTCCTTTTCATGCCACCGTGGGGCGCCGGCAGTGAAGCCAGAACGTTGGCCAGACTTTTGGAGCTGCCTTCCCCTGCAGCCACAGGGGAAGGCACGTCTGACTTAGCGGGAGACATGGGAGAAAGTTCGGAAGATGGTCCGTCCACAGGGGAGCTTTTTGCTACGTTGAACTCTGAATCCTGCAAATGAGACAGAATGAGAAGCTGCAGAGTGAGTTTAAGTGTCCTCGTGTCAAACAGACGTAGATGTGCGGGATTTTAAAAGAAACAGAATCGTGTCGACGGCTGCACTGTGTGTGCGTTAACCTGCGAGGAGCAGCCCGGTTTCTGTGTCAGCGGCCTCAGCGACTGGAGCAGGGCGGGGGGTTTGATCAGGCGTGTGGCCAGCCCGCCCTGCAGGGGGTGAGGCGGCGTGGGCATGTCCTCGTTCTCGAACACGGAGGAGAACGCCGCGCTGAGCACCTGCAAACAAAACCGGAGCGGCTCAATCGGTTATGTGGGATGAGATGGAACGGCGACCAGCTGCTTTGTTGCCATTGAGTTGTTTGTCTGACCTTCTGAGCCTCAAGCTTCACTTTGGTCCAGTCCGGTTTCAGCGCCAGACAAAGGAGGTATTCCTGCAAGGCCTCGTCGTTTCGGTCGGCTTTACTCAGCGCCGTGGCTTTGAGGCAGTGAGCCTGAAACGCGCAAGAAAAATTCAGCAACTTCAACACTGCGTTCCCACCAAACTCATTATTTCAAACAATCAAAGGCTGACTAACCTAACTTCACCAAACCTACTGCGTTTGCTAACTAGTATATAAATGCCTTATGTGGATTTATAAGCTAGTCCATACAAGGCATATATTTGAAAAAATAAAAACTGTTTGACATTACAATTAATGTGAAAGGTGTAAAGTTCCAGGCATTTGGACGAACCAAAAAAATTATTCATGATTAATCGATTACGAAAATAATCATCAATTTAGTAATTGGTTAATTGCTGGCTGTACACAGACTCAAAAAAGGCAATTTGGTGAAAAAAAGCCTCCACATTCAGAGCAGTAATTCAACCCAAACTGTCAAAAACATGTGTTTAAGATTTAAAAAAATAAAACACGTTTGTCTGCAAATGTGTCTTAGTCAAAACTCATCAAGTGGTACAGGTTTAGGAATGCAACTGTACTGCATTAGGCAGTAAAATTTTCATTTTATTTAACAAAGGAAACAAAATTATTTGTGTATTTGCATCTTTTAATGTATTTGTATATCTTTGATGTACAAATACCATTTAACCAGAATTGGCAGGTGAGACCTCAAAGCCTGAATATGTGTCAGCCATTCGCTGCATCTCATGTTTAAGGCTCAGGTTTTGGACTATTGATACCTCACTTTTATAAAATTATAAAAGTTAAATCAAAAATATTGATTTCATTTTTATAAAATTTAAAATCTAGTCTTTTCTTTGAGACCTGACAGAACTTAATGAAATCTGAAGGATATTGACTCTAGTTTAAAAAATATACAAGTCTAGCAGCAAATTTGCTGGAATAAATACAATTTAAAATCAGTGTCAAAAACAAACATTTTTCCAAATTAAAATGCAACTTTTCATACTTTTCCACACCTGGAGAAAAAAGCTCTTCATACATCCAACTGTGTCATCTACATTCATTACAAAACGGAAACTCACCTTTGTCCATAGCGGCTTTATCCTGCACAGACTGTTAGCATCCTCCACCGCCTGGTTGAAGTTCCTCATCTCCATGTGCAGTTCAGCCCGTTGATATAGCAGGTTGCCTGAAGAGGGCGCTGTAGACGCAGGAGTGAAAGAACAAAACACAGAGCAAGGTCAGACAGTCTTCTATGGGATCAACCTTTTTTCTAGGTCAGACAAGTGAGGCAATAAAGCAACAAAGTGGCGCGTCACCAGCTTGGGACATTGTGTACAGACCATTACAATATCTGAGTCAAAGTAAATAACGTTTGCCTGAAATTGACGGAATAAAATCAACCTATTATGTAGGATCAAACAGATTATGGTACCGCTTTAAGAGCTGAATTCATCTGTCACAAATGTGAACAGATTGTGTTGTGAACCATCTGTGCTCAGACGCAGGACTGACACAGGTTCTTCTAAAACCAGAATAGCTGGCAAACAACTGGCTCGGCCTGTCATGACTCTGCTGAATTAGTTTATGACGTCTGCAGATGGAAGAATTTACGTGTCCCAAATAAAAAGTGGCTGCACACGTTTTGGAACAACAAACAACATCTGATTGATACGTGCCGACTGTACTTCCTCTTGTATCCAGCTGAAAGCAGAGAGGCTGTATACCGGTGTGCATAAACGCTTCCTTCAAAGTGTTAAGAGTCATTCAGTTGCCCTAGTTTGAACTGTACGACTCGTGTCAATGGTTTGGATATTCTTTGACAAACATCTCAATTTCCAGGAATTTTTGCCCGTCCCTCCCCCCCAAACACAACTGGTGTGAGTGAGTCGGGCTTGGAGGCCGCCTTGTACTCAAAAACCTTATTTTATCTCTGCCAATGAATTTGGGACAAAGGTCAAAGCTTTAGAGGCCTCTCTAAAGCGCTGACTTGTTTTTCTTGTATTGGTCATTTTGTAGCCAATTAGCTAACCTGCTCAGCGTTTAGCTTTCCATCTGACGTCTTAAGATGTCGCTTCAATATTCCTGTGTCATACTTTCCTCATGAAGGTGTTCATTATGTGAAGCGCACCAGTCCCTCGTACAGCAAAACCCCTACAATAGAAGTGTAATAGCTGAATAGTTTTTTGGGGTTTTTTTCACCACATTTTCTTAGATTCTGTCCAATATAATCGAAATGCATCATAATCCTAGTATACGTCTGACTTTCCACAAGGTAGTAAGAGGAATCTCTAACGACTCTTGCATTTAGCAAATAGAAATAATTCTTCCCATCCTAACAGGAAAAGGTTAGTCTAATTCAGCATCAGAAAGTGAAGAAAATAAGCAGAGTATTTTTGTGCTGTACATTTAGGCTCCAAAATACTTTTAATCGTACTTTGGAGCGACCTAGCCGAAATTCTGAGAATCTTTTTGGAGGGAACTGAAGATAAAATCTGCAACAAACTTATCGTCTGAATAAAAAAATTTTTTAATCAAAATATTCCGAGCCTTACAAATAATTTTATACTGAAGAGTATGTCAAATTAGATCCTAGAATTAGGAAACTAAGTGTAGTGATATGCCGAGGTGTGTTATTTTGT
The DNA here is from genome assembly GCF_027474105.1 of Poeciliopsis prolifica. Classification (NCBI taxonomy): domain Eukaryota; kingdom Metazoa; phylum Chordata; class Actinopteri; order Cyprinodontiformes; family Poeciliidae; genus Poeciliopsis; species Poeciliopsis prolifica. The sequence continues at coordinate 2,164,420 of NW_026562382.1, forward strand.
TCCAATTTATTTTTATACATAGATTTGTAAACTCATTATTCAGTCAAACGTTGGCACGTCTAAAACACATTTATTTTCTTCATAAAAAAAAAAAAAAAATCTGACTAACGGGAAACTGCTGAACACATCCTTTTGTTATTATCCATTGGATGGAAACAAAATAGTCACAATTTCCCAAAAATAATTGTACAACATTATTTTAGTGATTAAATTATCCCTTTTTATGGAACTCAGCCTACATTAAAAAGCTGTTTTCGCATCTCATCAATTATACGAAGTATAAAACAATCATTTTTACCCTTGGGTAAGATCTGTATTAGTATTTATGACAGTTCCACCCATACTACACGTGACACCGAAAGGCCTCCTGCTGCCTGTACCGGGGAAACAGAGGCTTAAGGTGGCAAAGCTTCCTTCTGTCACCCAAAGCAGACAGAAGGAATGAATCAATATTGATACCCGAACTAAAATATCTACATCCCTGCCATCTGGATGCTCAAATGGCTCCAATTTTAGGCTTAAACCAATTACTCTCCAACAGCCGATGCCAGCATAAGATGGCGGCCACTGGAAACAAATCATGGACTCTAGAGTAACCTAGATATTCAGCCAAGAGCTGCTGGGAGTGGAACGCATCGCGTTACAATTGTGACCCATTCGGTGTCGAGTTCAATGATCAGATGGCACAGGTCAGCAGAATCCAGCGGCACATTGGTGGTGTAAAAAACAAACTTTATCTTGCCAGCATTTCAAGTTCAGTTTGGTGTGCTTGTTGTTCTACTGAGTGATTCCTTTTTATCAACAGTACAGCACTTTAAGGTTTCCTTGACATAGCAGCGATTTGTGGGCTGCTCTCACAACGCCTCCACGGGACAATGCGGCGACGACACAATGGACTTCGCTTCTAAAAATAAAACCCATGTTGATACAGCTAGAATTTTATTAGCACCAGGAACAAGGATTCATTTACTTTTTTTTTAAGCCATAAATTCTTTCTATGATCACTAACAAATGGATGTGCTCACCCCTTCTAAGTGATAAATCCTTATCTATGACTCAGAGTACATTACATTATCACGTTCTTCAGGGGGAAGTCCATTTCCTGTTTGCACAAGCATCACTTTTTATGGATAAAATTGCAATCAAATTTTTTTTAATGCTACATAGACTAAAGAGAAGACCTGAAGCTTCTTAATAGCGATGCTTGGGATAAAATTACACCTCAGAAGTCCTTTATTACAAGAGGTCTGACGTCTTGGACTACAAGCTGCTGACTCACTGAGGCAGTCACAGGTTCAAAGGGCATTATTTAAAGAGAAGCAAGCGCAACAGGACGACGGAAATATAAAACAATCTGTAAACATGGTAAGAAGGGTTGAAAAAGAATAATGTAGAAACAGAAAGCCATCTTCTTCTGTACAATCTCTTTTTAAGATTTTTAAGGCCAAATTGATCTTTATTACTAAACAGAAAACGGGAAGAGAGACAAGGACTGTATCGCAAGGTTTCCCCCCAGAAAACTTTTTGAAAATATCACCTGATAATTGTGTTAATGAAAGGTTTGAAGAATAACACCAACTATAAAGTCTTGAAATATGCAAACATTTTAAAAAGACCTAAGCCATGCTTAGCCTGGTGGAGGCACAAGAGAAGCCTGGTGGCCTGCCAGGCTTATAATACACCTAAATAGCCTAAATAAAAGGAATACTTTAGGCAAAAGATGCATTTTTATTTATGGCACAGTTACACCCATGCTGTATGAGACAGCAGAAGGCCTCCTGCTGTCTGTATTAGGAAAACAGAAGCTGGCAGTGACAACACTGTGAATGCACTCCATCCTTCTGTCACCCAGAGGTCTTCACAACACAGAAGGCATGAATCAATATTGACACAGAGAGGAAAATATCTACAGTAGTGCCAACAGAGCGCTGGAAGACATTCATTTTGGGATTCAACTCCAGGCACCAAAAGGGAAAACTGTTTGGAAAAAAAAAAAATCAATAATTTTAAACATAAATATATAGGCCAGATGTGGGGAGGGTCTCAGCTCAGATTTTTTTCTGGCAATTCAAATTGTGCAACGTGAGCCCCGCCCGGGCCTGTGGCTACTGAGGCGTGCTGGCACTCTTTATATAATGCCAGAACATAGGAGAACATTCTGCATTTTGGCTCAGCAGCATTACAAATTATTTAAAAAAGCAACAGCACAACAACAATGCTGAAAATGAACAGCAGACAGATTATATTTGTAAGGTTATTTCAATAAGAAGGTGCAGCATTTCCATGTTATGAAAGCTGTTATCCAACAGCTTGTGAAACACTCCTGCTAGAGAGCAGTGAGGCTGACTTTTTTGTCTCTCGGAACCAAAAATAAAGTCACAGCAGAAGGGCGCCGACTATCGTTGACACGAGGTAGTTGCACTAAAAGTAGGTCACTTCAGCTTTTATTAAAAGGTATACATGCAACAAAACAAAACAAAAAAGTTACACACACTTACCTAGATCTACTGCTGCGTTATATCGCTCCAAAGCCTCCGCCAGGTTCTGTTTACGCCACAGAACTTCCCCCTCGATCCACATCTTCCTGGCTTTGCTCTCAGATTCAAACAGTTTGTCCAGCAGTCCGCTGAGAACCACGTTAACTCTCCGGTCGCTTTTGCTCGGTTTCTGTTTGCAGCTCACGCAATGTTTGACGGCGTCGTCCTCCACGCATCGCTTACAGAAAGTGTGCCCGCACTCCAGAGTTGCGGGCTCTTGCAGCAGACACTTGCAGAGGCGGCAGGAAAACAAATCCAGGGCTTCGTCGTCTTCGCACTCCCCGTCGTTGCGAGCCCCGTCCTGTCCGCCGTCGCTTTTTTTCGTCTGGCCGGTCAGGGTCACGGGAAGGCCCAGCTCCTTCCCGCGGAGCGTCCGGGCGACGGAGTCCACCAGGACGGGCAGCTCCTCCGGGCGCAGCTTGCCCAGGCTGGCCGCGGTGCAGTACGCCTCCAGCGCTTCCGAAATCCGCCCGGCGCGGGCCAGAGAGTCGCCCTTCCGCAGACACAAGCCCCGGTCCGGCTGCTGGAGGTCTGCGAGCTGGGAGCTGTAGATCTCTACGGCCAGGTTGAAGTCCCCGGCCCGGCTGGCCTCCTCGGCCACCTCGAGCATTTCGGGGCAGAGCCCCGCGGCTCCAGGGCAGGAGAGCGGGTGGAGGAGCAGGTCGCCCTGGTGAGGCAGAACCCCCGTCTCCATCTTCTCTCTTCACAGTGACTTAAATGTATATTATCGGAGGCTCAATGTTGGTCTGACCAGCGCAGATAAAGTTCTCTGCTGTTATATTTCACCTCGTTTCCAAAATGTTCATTTGAAAGTTTTGATCCTAAAACAGACCAGCGCTCTGACTGCCTCCCAACCGCGGCCATTGGAACAAGACTGAGGCTTTTTCCAAACTATGTGACATAAAAGAATAAAATCCAACCCCCACCCCAACATATGACGATGAATCAGAGTTTATCTAAAAGGTTTCACAGAAAATGCAATCTTCAACCACTCCATGTCAATCTGCTACCCACTACTAAATCATAGGAGACGAGTAAAAACAAAATAGAAAAATGGCACTTTTAAGGGGCATTTAACTGCCCCAGAGGTGTTCCGTTACACCAATACTAAATCCTTTAAGCTGAACAGGGGTGGAAAAAAAACTTATTTTATTAGTAACTTATACTAATATTTGGGTATCAAACTCATGTCCGATAATTGAATTACCTGAGCAAAATCAGTTCGACTTCAATGAGCATTAGCTACAGCCGGGTTTATATAAGCTTTAGCTAACACAGATTAGCTAACGCCGACTGCTCCTTTACCGCTCGCCGAACTCCTCAAACGAACTCTTACACACGCAATATTCCCAAATCCTTGTCCGTTCACGACTCCGGTAATCATAGCTCCCGGCGAAAAACCGAAAAAACACGAGTTAGAGGAAAGCTTCCGCCGAGGAGAAACATCTTGTCCGCTCGCTGACTGTGTCCGGCTGCTAAAGCTGCTTTGGATTTCATATACAATTCGCCGAAGCAGGCGCGAGACACCACGTGACGCGCGAGAAGCGTTGCTATTGGCTCGTTATGTGGCTCACTTATATAACTTAATAATATTGTATAACCCTCTCGCTGACAGCAGGGAATGGATTGTTTTGGGGTTTGGCAGAATAAGTTCGCAGTTATTTTGTCGCGCAGAGGTTCCACGCGTGACCGCACAGCCCGACTTTCTCCTGGGCAAACCAGGAGAAAGCGTCGTGTTTGTCTGTGGGTCACACAGTTCGCCCCTTGAGTCCGGTTGTGGGCCTGATTCGTTGTTTTATGTAATGTTTTATGTAAGCGCGGCGTCGGTTCTTGTTTTGTTGTGAAAAAGCTGAACACATATCGTGGTTCTGGCTTAAAAAAAAAAGATCAAAAGATCAAGGACCCTTGATCAAGTTGTGACCCATGTGTGGAGTACAAAAAATGCCACAATTCAATACATGCCAAGTAAAGCATAAATGAGTATTACATTTATGCTTTAGATAAATAAATAAATGCTTCCAAGAGAATGTATTATTTGTCAGTTTATAAAACACAGTTAAATTATTTAATTTAAGAGTTAAATTTTTTACAGTCCAGCACTGTGATGGACCAAGTTAAAACAGGAGGAGTCACAGGATATATTTAGAAAAAATAGGGTTTTTATTTTAACACAAAAATCATAAATGACAAAAGAAAAACTGACCTCATAAAAGAGGTCAAAGTGTAACCAAACCAGCTGCACAAACTAGATAGATTAAATTACCACATTATTTTAATTTTGGGGTTATTTTCAGCCTGCTGTAAAATATCTGACTGGTAAATATAATCTGCTCATTGTGATTTGACTACATATTTAAAGAGTCCATAAATTTTAAACTTCTATCCATTAGCCATTTTTGAAGAGTCCAGATGGTTAAATAGACAGAATCAGAACATCAGACAACCTTTATATATAAAGTCCTTATAAGGGACTTGTCCCAATTCCTCAAAATAGCCTAAAGTTGTCACTGAATATGTACAGTGGCCCAGTTTTTGTGATCTGCTGTGAAGTAAAACATTTGCCATTCCTCCCAGAGTTAGAAATCATTTCCACAACAGGCTACACACGATGTCCTGAGTTCGTTCTTATATTAAACTTTGCACATGCAAAACTCTAGTTTTAGCTGACTGTGCAGTCAAAGAGTTTCTAGAAATATCTTTATTCTTCAGCCTTGACTCTGAAGCAGAGTTTTCCAACCCTGGTTCTCGGGTGTTGTCCAGCTTTAACACACCTGAGTCAGGTGGCTGCTGTTCGGTCAAAGCCTGTTGATCAGCCTACAATTGAAAATCAGGTGTGCTGAAGCAGGGGAACGTCTGAAACATGCAGAGCAATGCGCCTTGAGGAGCAGGGATGGGAAACGCTGGTCTAAAGGGTCGGACAGTCCAAAGGAGAGTGATGGAGAATACTTCATTTTAGGGTGGGTAACATTTAAAAAAACATCTCTTTAGATGTAAAAAACCCCCACATGTGTTCACCAGTGTGGTGTTCACCCTCACTCCTCATGTGTCCTTGAACACTGAGAGATCTTATCTTTAACTACAAGAACTCCTTTTAGCCTCTTTGAAATGCCCTCATTAGATTTTAACAGAAGTCCTCCACTTTTTTTTTAATTTACTTGTCATAAGAATGACTCAAAAATTGAAGAATCTGTCATTTTTTAGACTAACATTTATTCCTTTATTTTGACATCTTGTGAGATGAATTGGTTGATAGACCTTGTTGTAGTTTAGCATAGCTTAATCACAGCAGTACTGGACCTACAATCAGCTCGTTCCATTGGTTATGTGACTTTGCATGTCATGCTGTAAGGCATAAAAATTTCATAAAATCATTGAACGGCTGGTGCTTATCTCTCAGTGCTTGAATCAATGTTTTGGGAATTGTCGCTAATGGACATTTGTTTCTCAATTTAAGCTTTTCATTTCAAATTACACAAGCATAACCCAAACCCAAACCCTGACCCTAAACTCTGCAGGTCAGCCTTAAACAAGCAAACGCTCATATTTGCTCAAGTCATAGAAACACTATAACGCATACATCTTTTGTCCTTCTGTAACATAACATTTTGTTATTCATAATGTAAATCTGATTTTTCCACTTGCTCCCGTTGTACCTTTAGATAAAGAACGGTTCAGTAACATGCTCGACTGTAAGAAATAGGACACGCTGTTAAAACATAAAGCTCTGAACCCAATATTTCATAACCAGCAGTCAAACACATTACATGTACCACAATTAAGCCATGAAGTTATGTAGTCGGGACAGGAGAAACCTTACATATTGTTAGTTTTTATATTCTTCATGACCCTCCTTTCTGTCCGGTCTCTCCTCCCCAGCAGGTTTAATAAGTGCAAAGTTGCATAATGATTGCAAAAACGCCCGTGAGTCATTCTCTGCCGTGTTGTAAAACCACCGTTTTGCCCTATATGTTCTCTGCCGGTGGGGTGTCTATGCGTGGTTTGATAAGTGTTTGAACAAAATGCCCCCAAACAGAAATTCATATGCAGATCTGAGTGATGTCTGATGATAGTGAAGTTGTGTTTTTGTTTGCTTTTCTTTTTCTTTCACCCCCCCCCCTATGAAACTACCTGCAGCGACTTACACAAACATTCAACCCTGTTGCACAATTTCTTTAGTCTTAACATTAAAATGCAGCAGAGCGTCTTCAGTGTGGGCATAAGATTTCAGCGAGGGATCATTTCTCAGCCGTCGTGTCGAGTGGTCTGGAGAAGAACAGCAAAGGACATTTTCTGCTTTCATCAGGAGTGAGAGAAATGTCCCGAAACATCATAGAAAACACGTTTTGCTATTTTGATGAGGCAAATACCAATCAGATTAGATAACTATGAATAATATTACAAAGGGTGCAAAGAAAGCCTTCGTGTTCACGCTATTCAGATGTTGTGACTCATGCATTCTATATTTGATAAGTAGCTCACTGGTAATCTACTTACAGTCCAGACTCATCATAGGAAACAATCCCTCCACCTTCCAGAATGGATCACAGAGCTGGACTGAGTCAGGAGCAAAGTGCAGTTCATTGTGCTCCATGCTGCCAGAATTGAATCAAAATAAGGAAAATTATCTTTCCGTTGCGCTGCAGGAAAAAGACAGGAACGTGCTCCGAGAAGGGCTAACGTCCAGTCCCTTTGTATTGATAGGAATTTAAAATATATACATTTCAAAGAAGATGCTGTCTGAGACTTGCACTTGCTGAGGCATTTAAACCAGATTTTATCCAATGGTTTTGTGTCAGCCATGGGTAAATAAATTGAAATTCAACTACTTGTTGAAATAGCTCCAGCTCCAAGGCTTGTAAGAAGCGTGGGAAAGTCTCACCTTTCTGATGATCTATTCCTCTTCAGGTCCAAAAATGATTGTTTCACTTTGGAGGACATTTTGACACGTCCCTCACGTTGATTTGTCCTAAGGGTCCATTCGGTTCTTGGATGGGTTCATGTAGCTGCCTGGTGCAGGGCCTGCCCAAGGTATAAGAAAACTAAGCAGCTGCTTAGGGCCCCAGGGCCACTTAGGGGCCCCCCGACCTATTTTACTTTTTGTTTGTTTGTTTTTTTAGTAAAAATTTCTGTCATTATAATATCAAAGACACACAATTTCACTATGAAGTGATTTGATTTTACAATAATATATATTTGATAATGTATGTAGAAATTATTATTTTATTGACAAATATAAATAAATTGCTCGTGGGGGGCCCCTGGTGGCCGCGGCAGGTACCGCATGCTTCGTCGGTATCATGAGCTGCAGTGAGCATCCAAACGTCCAAAGCTCCTGTCAGCAGATAAATAAGCAAAACAATGTCTAAAAAAAAAAGGACTCATCCTTCAGGGAGGGAGTAAAAAAAGAGGAAGAATAGGAAAAAAGCGCAGATGAAGGTTTGTTTTAATGTGCCTTGGTCAGGCAACGCGATGTAAAAGAGCAGCTTTGATTTCCTATTAAAGCTGCTAATAGGAAACAAACTCGATAAAGCGGTCCAGTTCCACTGACAGACATCAAGCCGAGGCCTTTAGGTTTGTGTGAAACGGAGCTTAAACTTGAAACGAGTTGATTCTCGTGGTTGGCTCTGAATATTAAAATATTAAAAATATGTGTTTCTGACCTCTTTTGTGTGAACCGTGTGTCGGGTTTGACACTCGAGCCCTCGCCACCCCAGATCGCTTCATGGCGTGTTCATCTCCCGAGTGATTCTCCTCGGACATCACACAGCAGGTACAGTTGTGCAACCGCTGCAGGTTCACTCGTCTCCGCTGTGGCGTTCACGTGGCTCCGGTGCCACGCAGCATCAACACATGTGCGGAGGCCCCTGAACGTCACCTGTCGTCCGCTCTTTGTGTGTGTTGAAGCAGCTGCGTGTGTGTGTGTGTGTGTGTGTGTGTGTGTGTGTGTGTGTGTGTGTGTGTGTGTGTGTGTGTGTGTGTGTGTGTGTGTGTGTGTGTGTGTGTGTGTGTGTGTGGAGTCGGTGGGAGTTAATAATGAGAGCGTGCGGCGGGTAACACGTGAAGCCGGATAAAGGAGATGCTGTGGTGACCATGGCAACATGTTCAGTTCAAGTTTACATAAAGAAAACAACACAGATCCTATTTGCATGCAATTATTCGGTTTCATCTGTTTACCTTTTTGTTGCAACGACAACTGAATCCACACCTGCTAGAATACTGGACGTGGACTTTTCTGTGACGCTCGCGGACGAGTGTGCTCAATTTTATTTTGGGACATCAGAGTGACGGGGACCTAACACAAACACTTTTGAGACTTTCATTAAAAATATAATAATGTTCTCGAAGAAAATTGGTTATTGTGCATGTTCTCATGCAGCCTTGCTTGATCTTACCTTTCTCTTCTCAGTCATGTTTAAGTCTCCGTTGGTTTTTGAAACAATCCATTCCCGCCTGGAGATCCGAATGAACTCAGATCAAGAATGTTAAGGACATGTTTATGAATGAAGCACAGTTTTGAATAAAGAAATCACACTGGTTTAGTTTTTAAAACCTCATGCTGTGACCTCATTTAAAAACAGAAAAGGATTAAGGCAGGCAGCAGAACAGATTGAACCACTAGATGGCAGTCTAAAGACTTCTAAAGATGTGCTTTACACACTGCCAAAGTCTTACCTTTCTTTTACTTTCTTTCTTCTTTAAACTTTTTACGAATCGGTTTTATGAACAGGAACAAGGCTCAAGAGAGAGAGGAGGAGGAGGAGAAGACGTGGAGCAACTGAAACGGCTGGTAGCCGGGTTTCAAACAGGGGACGCCTGCGTTGAGGCCCATGTTGCCTCTGCGCCTGCTCTTCACACTGAGTGATGAGGCAACCCCACATTAATGAACCTGTTAGACAGCCGCATAGAAATTACAAGCTCTTCATCTGTTGCTCTGACTGCTTTCAGGCGTATAATTTGGACTGTGCAAACAATTTCACTCCAAATCAGAATTTGGAAAGAAACACCCCACTTGTGATGTAGGATTGAGAAAATCTCACATTTTGCATCTTCACTAAACTCCCTCTATGTGCAATGCTCCTTCCTCCAAGCCAACAAAATTCCTGAACAACATTGCACTTGGTTCTGCTGCCCCATGAGTCACTGAATGACTGAATGAGTGAGCAGATCGCAGCCAGGAAGAACAGAATGCGTTTCTTCATGCCTGAGAAGCTCTTAGCTTCTCGGGCCATGAAGCCAGCTGGAGCTGCACGGTGCAGTCAGGCATGATTAACGGGAAAACAAACTTATTACCAGCCTCAAGCCAGCACACCCACTCCCCAACCCCCGCAGCCCGAGGAGTGACTTCAGTCATCACATCCAGCGTACATTTCTCACGCCAGCCACTTCCACGGGGAGGAGAGGAGCAATGCATTGCCGCAACCAGAAGGGCAGCATTAATTGATCCCCTTCGAGACACCGTTCTACTGATGTGTTGGTAGCAAAACGGAAATGCTTTGGGGAGGCCACCTTGAGAGACGGCGGTGCTCCACCACCGGTGAAGCTCAAAGTGAAAACATACATGACATGCAGAGGGCAAGTTTTATTAAAGATCTCCGGATCGTAAACAAACCACCCCATGAAATACAGAAAGAAGACGGGGAAGGGAAACATGTCACTGAGAGGTCAAGCAGTACATTTCTAGGTGTTTAAATTAAGTTTCTGCTTCCTCTGCATGAGGCATTAAAATGTGTAGATAGGACAAAAACAGCACAGCCTTAAATATTCATATTTTCACATAATAAGAGCAGATAAGGTGAATAACATTTCGTGCAGCCTAAGTAGCTTATCATTTGCATAATATAGGAACTTTTAATGGCAATACAGCTATTCAAAAGCAAATGGAAAAAAAGGAAACGTTTTTTTATTTTAGCAGACTAATGGATAGAAATGAAATATGCATGTGCATGTGTGCATTTGTGGACCCTGTGAATCCATGAGCAAATGTGGAGCAGAGACAGTTTTGGGTTGCGGTCAACACAAATTTTATTTTGCAGATTACAACTGATTCAGGATTAAATACGTTTTCCAGCCTCGTGCACTTCGAGCTGCAGTTCATGCAACATAATATTTGAGTTTCTCATTCCTAAAAAGCTCCTCACATCACTTCTTAAAGAAAAAAAAATAGTACACTGAAAAGCATAGCGGCTACGCCAGACCTATATTCAGCCACTAATATTCACTCTCTGTCTGTCTTTGTGAGGACAACGAGCAGCAAATAGGATCCCACACACATCCTCCCTGACTAACCCGTCAACACCGCTGGGGACGGGTGTGAACGTTTGGCCGAGTCATCAGGAGTGTGCTGCTTGGTGACACGTCGCAGGTCGCCTAATGCTCCTGCCGTGTGCCACCAATCAACAGCCCCCTTCAGAGGCTGCAGCACCCACACCTTCCTCACCTTAATTACAGCTTGCATGCGACAGCGACAACACCTCTGACTCACCTCGGAGTGAGCCTCGCGAGGCCAGATTAGCCACCTTGAAGTGATGTGGACTTTAGGTTGTCCAACACATTGTTTTATTTATTATTATTATTATTATTATTGCTTTTATACGTCTACTTTTCCTCCTGAAAGTCACCAATGCTAAACTTCCGTCGTCGTCTCACCTTCACTCATCTTCATCAATGTCCAAGTTCGAGAAGGTGGCAGCGACCGACTGTCCAGCTCATGCCCACCACCCTGAGAAACGAAAACGTTTGGACAAACTCAACTGAACTGCTTCAGTTGGTGACGAGTGATTCAATTAAGTTATTAAGTTGGTTTAAGTTGACAAATTTAAGTCAGTCTTAATCAAATCATTGAGTTTACTTCAGAAACAACCAATCAGAGCCAGGAGGAGGGTCCTAGCGCTGTCAATTGTAGTTATGCGCATGCTAGTTGATGTTCTAATGGCTGAGAAACAATTTATTATTATGGGACGTCCATTTATCCGCCGTCATCGGTGTCTATGCTAACTAGGCTGAGCGTTCCTGGCAGGCTCTGCCGTGAGGAAGAAGCTGTAGCGTAGCAGAGAGCAATAGGGGAGATGTGGACAGTACACAAGGATGATTGACTACATACATTTTTTTTTTTAAAGAACTCATTAAAGCTCCAGAATTGTCATACAAGAGTCTCTAAAATCTCAACGTGTGTGCTACACCGAACTTAAAAAGCAGCCATAAAAGAACCGAGTGAATGATTTGGGCACCGACTATCACCTGGTGCGGCTTGGCATGTCCGCCTGTTGCTTTTAAACGGAGCTGCTGGAGAACGGCACCCAGGTTTTATTTATCTGAATTATTCATCAAGCTTCAGTTGTGTTTTGCAAAAACAATCTCTTTATTGAGGCTGTGAAGGGGGACTTTCATCACCTGAGCCGACGTTATGTTCACGCGGGATGCTTTACGGCTCATCTCGGCGGACTCGGAATTATTGAACGTGCAAATCATGCAGAGCACGTTTGGGATTTTATGATTTTCTCACAAACGACTCTAACCAAGGCGAGGCTTTTCCTCCCGTGCTCGGAGGTCGCAGGAATCTGGCCAGGAAACAACAGACGGGTTGGGGAAATAATGAGAAACTCGGCACCACTCTGCTGCTGTGCTACTACAAAAAAGAAAAAGACAAAGTAATCGGTTAATTTGGGGTCACAAACATCAAACTGTAATTCAAGTGAGCTGGTTCGCGCTAAAATCACTGAAATCTAATCTTAGATTTGAAAACAAAACACAGCTTCCAAACGACCAATACGTTTTTATTACAATAAAATCAAGAAGGTTTGTGTGGAGAAACCTTTTACTGACTGGGGTCAAACCTGAAATGTCCGACAGTCCACTCCGGGTTGTTCTTCTAAATAGATACTCTTGATGTGTAAGTTCTGTGACCCATTCGTCAAAGTATTTTGAGAAAGTTTTAGGAGGATCTATTTCTTTTTGTTCTGAGAGTCTTTGGCGGGCGCTGGAGAGGTAGGGGCGCCAGAGTTCACACCGACAACGAGTCGAACCGGGTTCCTCCGGCTTTCGTTCTGTTTATGAGCTAACACACTGACCCGCAGTCGACAGTAAGTGTTTATCTCTGACAAAGTGACGTTGCAGAGCTTGACTCATGACTCACATCCCACTTTCTACTGACTCCCAGATGATGGGAACAGTGTTGACTCACAAGTAAGACTGATTTAAAAACGAGTCCTTCTCCCAGAGTGAGAGCCTCTGCTTTTGATGCCCGGATGAAACTTCACAATCTTCGTCAAAATTTCAGTCAGTAAAATTGCTTCCCTCATTAGGAAAACTGTTCAATTAAAATGTTTCGACCACACTCGGGCGTTTCATCGGCTTTCCGTTCCAGTCCCCTCGTTTCATTGAAGGCGTCTTCGGTTCCTTCGGTCCTGTAACAAGGGCTTGTTATGGCCCTTGGATGCAAATCACAGCTGTCAGCTGCCTTGTTTTCACCTCGTTTCCGCCTGCGGAGGGTGTTGCTGTCTTGTTACACCGGTCGTCTGGCGTTGCCACTGTTTATCACCTGTGGACTGGATGTGGAGATGTGCTGAACACGTCGCACCGCACCGCCATGAAACACAGTAATGGTGACGCTTCTCATGCCTCACAACCAAAGTCAATAAGATCATAAATGGAGAATTCACATCCTTGAAGCACCTTCATTTGAAAACTATCTCTAACAATATCTCACCGCTTGACCAACGCCATTACGTAAAAAATATCTGAAAGCAGGCAGGAAGAAATGTATTTTTGCTTTCTCAATCGATCGTTTTGGTATCTGCGAAGACGTGAAGTGTACGGAAAAACGTCACACGGTTGTACAAATGTTGCACATATTCAAATCCAAAATGTATTCAGTGCTCTTAATTTTGACAACCAGAAGTCACCAAACTGGTAAGTAGAGCTGTTCGATGAAGGCCTCAATGGGATTGTTGGGGAATATTATTGAGCAAACATCATGAAAACACATGAGACAAGTCAGGGACAAAGTTGTGGAGAAGAACGCCGTTCTAAAACAACCAAGCCTTCAACATCTCACAGGTTATTGCTCGGTTACTGTGGAAGATAGATGTCTCTAAATACAGGGTAGGAGACCCTGTGAAGAGGTTTGGAAAAACGGGAAAAGTATTGGACAAAAAACCGAGTTGAGAATCTCTGTCGATGCTCAAAAACTGAGGTTGAGAGACTCTCTGCTCTGACTGAGCGAGCCGCACGTCTCGCTCGGAGAAATTGTTAAAAATGTCAACTGGTGACATTGTTTATTTATTAACAAAGCACATATTATAAGCATATACATGCTTTTGCGCCTTTTCATTTGTTTTTGTTAGTTGTGTTTATTGTTGGGTGAACGACATGAACACTGAAATGAAATGTTCCTAAAGTGTCCCGAATACAAACGCACACCTCCAGCTTTTTGTGTGCGAACGACGACAAAAACTGCGGACGTCATTTCCCGTCCACTTCACAATGACGCGCCACTTTGTGTCAGATTCGGTGAACTTGAATATCCGTCACGATGAGTTTCGCTCCACAGATTGAAAGTATTGTTTGAAAAAAAACGATAACATTTAAACAAACCGCTGAGCACGCTTTTTATCGTTAACATTTTTGTGTTAAAAATATTTTTTTTTATTGTCTGGTGCGAGACTAATTTTAAAAGTCACGTCTTCACTTAATGTAAAGCTTTCAAGTATACATTTGTGTGTACTCAATCTGCATAGATCCATGTGATTTTTTTTTTTTTTTGTCTTTGTAAAATATGTTTATTTTTTTCAATTTTTCATCCCACGATCCACAGCAAAATAACTCACTGTGAAAACAACATGTGTGTATTTTCGTCGACGCTTTGATTTGAACATTTTGGACCATGAAAGCGGTATAGCCAGTCCTTGACGGGGAAAGCGATCAAAGTTTGACACTTTGATTCCAATCCGTTCAAACCCGACAGGACCGGCTGAGGACGTGAGGATGAACATCCTCCAGTGGACTCCGGAGGTGCGACCTCTCTCCCGTCACGTAAAAGTAATTCGATCGCGGTGCTGAGCAATGTCGTCGGAGCCGAAAGCGGTCTTGTGTTCCCTGAGCAGCCCTCGGGCCGCATCGACCGGGTCGGATGTTCCACGGCGGCCCATTTTAAAGGTAAGGTCAGCTCGCAGGGAAAAGCTGAGTTATGGGGCTAATAAGGGAAGGAACATCGATGTGTCTCTGCGACAAGCGATGTCGGAGCCGTTCATTAACGCAGGGGGTGTGATAAACGGCCAAACAAGTGGAGCCAAACAAATGAAGCCAAACAAATGAAACACTGCGATCGTCGTGTTTCTTGTTAGGTCGGATGAAACGTTTTCTCAGTGTTTGCCTGGAAATCTTTCAATCCAATCTCAATCTGTTCTTCTGAAACCCCCCACTTTCAACATTTCACTGTTTTTAATTAAGTTTTGAAGAGTTCAGAAATTAGGACCCACCATCCAAAGCAAATCCCACTTGATAAATACGTTAGTATTGACCTTTTGGGGGTCTACTCCTCTTGTAGATGCAAACTATGATCATTGTATTTGAAAAAGTCGACTTTTCAGTGTTTTTTTTTTTTTTTTTTTTGAGATGCCCCCGTATTTTTATCACCATCAAGTACATTTTACCCAATGGTGCTGATGTCACGCTTAAACTTCCTGCGCCATTTATATCTGATTAACCTTTTCAAAACAGAAGTGATTTAATAAAACCCCTAAGTTAAGTTAGTACCGGAAGTTCAAAATTAATCTGCAGAATAAAGATTGAATTTTTTTTTTTAAAGTGACATTGGTGTAAAATGACACTGCATGACAATTCAACATTTTGAGAAATGATTGCGTAACCTCTTCAAAAGGCTTCAAGTAGCGACAAAGTTCGGCCAGTTCAGATGATTTTACAGACGTAAACAGACGTAACAAAGAGAAACTGAAACGACAAGTAGTGCTCATCTCAAAGTCCCAGGGAAAAGAAACATTGTGCTCTTCCAACACCTACGGCTCCAAACCACAAGTGGGAGTCAGCAGTCGAGGACCATCCATGCGTCTGAACACTCCAGCACACTTGCGGAGATGAGGCAGCTGCAGCAGCCAACCAATCACTCTAAAAGGTGATTGCGCTGAAAACCACCAAACTGCAGGACGCTTCCCCCAACGCAGCGCATCGCTGACGAGTCTATCCCGAGCAGCTGTGCGGGCGGAGCGCGTTTGTCAGGCGATGGGACCCACAGGGGCATGCAGCAGGAGTGGCTGGGAAACTTAATGGGCAATATTTGTGGTGGATTGCATTGTGCTCCATATTGTCTGGAGACGCCGACGACAGCACGAGTGTCCCAGATGCCATCAGATTTATAGGAAACAGGCATCTGTCCTGTGGATTTGGAGGTGTAAAGAGGCTCCAAGCACTGAAGGTGCAGCTGAAGACTAAACCGTGTTCCTGCATCTATATCAAATGCACCGTTTCCCCCTTACACACATTATGCAATGTAAATTATTTGCTCTTACAGACTGTTTGCTCTTTCTTTCCTTTGCCAGGCAGATGGGCGACTTTCTACTACTGAGTTGATGATAATAATACATCAAACTTATACAGTGAATTTTTTATTTATTTACTTTTGGACACTAAAAGACACTTCACAAGGAAATACAGAAATACACACAACGTAAAACAAGTGGCTGAGAATTAAGAAGAGGTGTATAGGCCAGGTCAACATTCGGGTGCAGAGTCCGATATCTTGATGTTTTCCAGAGGGGTTGGGCAGAGAAGGTCCGATCCCACAGGGTCTGGTTCTGACGGGGGTCGTTACTCATTATCAGACTATTGATAATGAGTAACGAAGGTGGTGAGAGTCACAGTGAAGGAAGTCAGTGAGAAACGAGGGGCTGAGGTTATTGAGGGCTTTCCAGGTGGCGAGGAATATTTTTGTTGAATGGGGAGCCAGTGGAGATTTTTAAGAGCTGCAGTTAAAATTACAGTAATTCTACTGTAATTTTTTTTTTACAGTAGAATTACTGTGATTTTAATTTCATTCCAGTTTTACTGTATTTCTATTATACTCTTATTAAAACTTTATTAGAGTTTTCTCTTTCAGATCCAACAAGAACAAATCATTTCAGCTACAAAAAAAAAAATCTCTCTAAAACAACCGACTCACAATGACTCTGCATGTCGGTAATTTATGATGGGCAAAGATTTATCACGGTTGCGTTAAGGGTCACCAGGGTCAAGCGAGTTTTGCAATGGCATGTTGAGATTTAAATAATGTTATTAGGGATCAAATTGTCGTTCTTTTAGTAAAAAAAACTTTTACAGTATATAAAAACGACTGCATTTGTAATTTTCCATCAACCAGGAAGACGTTTGTTTGCTGAGGAAGAAAAGAAAAACAGTTTGTTAGGCCCTGAGGACGCTTATGCAACTCAGGAAATAAATATATGGATCAATTTTCAATAAGATGGAAATTCCCCAAGACATTTTTGACTTCCTGGGGGGGGGAAAAAAGGTGTTCCACATTACCGGTCATCCGTTAACATTCGTTTCCAGTAAACAGGTTTCCAGTAAACAGGTTTCCTCGGTTCCAAGGGATCTAACTGTAAAAGTAAGACATCTTATGTCATCATAATAATCATAGGTGTTACGGCAAAACCGGAGCTGATTATTTTGTTCAGAGTTTGTATTAAATGAAGTGAAAACTGTTGTTTGAAGTGTTGTTTTCGTCTCCTGCAAACTTTGCTTTAATTATACTTCTTTTTTCTATCTAATCGTAAGAAATCATAGTCAGACAGGAAGAGCAGGTTTTCTGGAAAAAGAGGAAGTAAGTTTCCAGCTTGCAGGTTTATAAAAATAGTTGAGATTTCTTATTTCAAAGCATAAAAGTTACACAAAAAAAAATAAGAAAACTAAACATTCTGAGTAATTTGAAAACGTTTAAAGTAAAGTACTTATATTAATATTGGTTTACTTGCAAGAATACTTACAAGTAAAACAAGTAACTATAATTACGAAAATAATTACAATGATAGATTATTCTTGGTTTCTTTTCAGAACATCTGTAATAACTCACATTACGATTATAATAAGAGTAATAAGTTATGCTTATCATAATATTATAAATGCATCCTACATCAAAGAAACCAAAAGGGTTATAGATGTGATTTTGACATTGAACTTGAATTGGTGTAAATCATGTAACTGCAATTAAAGATCACTGATGATGTGTTGGAGGTAGATAGTAGGTGAAAGGTTAGGGGTGAAAGAGGAACTAACAGGAGGGCAGAGATGATCAATGCCTTATTTGGAAACAGATTGTTGAACAACTTAAACATTGCAAACAAAAGGTTGTGCAGGCAACAGACGTAGGAGGACAGTTGAGCAATCCTGAGACATTAGCACAGACATCAGGACATAACGTCCCTAAGTCAGTGATGGATAAGAGACCATCTGTCCAAGCAGACAGACAATGAAACGAGCACAGCAACAGTGCTGCTCCTGCTACAACACCTTCTTCATCATCAGGTCTCAACTGGCCTTCATCATCGAAACGGCTACTCCATCCGTCTCTCTCAAAGGGTCTCTATTTAGTTCTCAGTGTCAGTGTTAGGGACAGATAGACAAGATGATTGATTTTACTTATTTGATTATTTCTGCTACTGAATTAAGCTGTACTGACCCTTGAAAAAATGCCTTACCAATAAAATACTTAGCATAAAGAAAACCTAATAGATGTTGTGGACATTCAATTAACGAGTCACCTCAAAGTTATTTGATGGTCATAAAATAGATATGATGTTTGATTCTGGGGAGACACTAAAACCAACCTGGTTCGGTAACAAATGCAAGTTGTGATAAAGAGAAAGACTTGCATTTGTGTGCCCTGTGACACTAGTTGGCTGCAGGCTGCACAGTCTGGCTAATTTACAGCGGGAAGAAGGGTGGGATATCGGGATGGTGGCTGTCAGAAACCAGATCTCACCATCTCTCAACACCAGCTGAAACGGAGTTCACCTCAGTTCTGGACAGGGTGAATCCCAGCAGATTTAGGAAACTCAATTCACCCGTGAGACGGCGAGCTGGTTGCACACCACCCCTCTCAGAAAGGGAAGTAGAGAGTGAGACAGGAGAGAGAGAGGAGGGGAGAGGTGGTGTAGCGCAATCACAAACGATAGTTACTTATCAACAGCGCTGTTAGAACTTCAGGAAAACAAACCACATCTCGTCCATCCCTTTGGCTTACACGGTACAGAAAAGACCTGTTTTATCATATGTCACGTCATAGATGTTTTTCTTTGACTTATTTACATGTTTGAAAACACTACAACCACTGAAAAGTGCCTGTGATATTTTTTGTAAATATCTACATTTCACAGAATAGCTTGTCCAGAATGTGTGGGTTGTACGTTGAGATTACCTCTTGAATTCTGAAATCAGTACTGTGTTGTACCAATGTACAGAGGCAAAAAATGTGCTTGTAAGACCAAAGTATGGAGTGTTAAATATTAACTATGAACACTGACAAAGGTAGCTGACAGAGACAGACAGAGCCCAAACCAGTTGGGGAACGTCACGAGAAAGGAACACTTATTTTCCAGCAGTGGTATCCGGAGTCTTTGTCGCTGAAGTGATTTTCAGTCTGAAATCGTTTGATCGAGGAAATGCAGGCTGTCTCTCAAAGATCTTGAGTTGTTGTAGCCAGACTTGTGCATCAAGAAGTGATTTTGAACTTTTCCAGACGATGAGTTCTCGACCGCAGCTCTACAATTTCCACGGAGTCGCGATGACTCACTGTGTCACCGACAACTGGGAGAAGGTGAAAAACTTTCAGGCCAGACCAGACGACATACTCGTTGCGACATACCCGAAAGCAGGTCAGTCGAATAGCAAGTGCAAACAGATCTTACAGTTTGTAGCGCTTTGAGGAAACAAAGAGTTTCATTTTCCTCCCTCTTGCTTCCTAGGAACTACGTGGGTCTCCTACATCCTTGACCTGCTGTATTTTGGGCACCTACCTCCAGAACGTCAGACGTCCATCCCCGTCTTTGAACGAGTTCCTTTTTTGGAGATAGCGGTCTCTTCTGTGGTTTCAGGTTGACAATCAAACTTTACTATTCTGCCAACTATTCCTAAAAATCACACCTCATCGTTCGATGCTTCTGTCTGTCCGTCCACAGGAACAGAGCTGGCAGACAAGCTGCCCACCTCCCCTCGGCTCATTAAGACTCACCTCCCGGTTCAGTTGGTGCCTCAGTCGTTTTGGGAGCACAATTGTCGGGTAAAGTTTAAAGAGCTTGGTTTGCACATGCTTTCAAAATAAAGTTGCAAGATTATTTGTCACAGCTCCAAAAGTGCTCCAAAACAAGAATAGGGCTAGTTTCTTGACCACACTTCTGACTTGATTGTTCAAAAAATACATGTTGGTTCTTTCCAACAAAGTTTTCTTGTAACTCCGATGCTATAGAGGATTTTAATAAAATCCTTGTTGGTGCTATAAGCACCAACAAGTACTTTCAGAAGAAGCTTGGACCATAATAGTTACGATTGTGCAGTTGTTTACTGTTGTTTTGCTACCAAGGACTGCAAACCAAGAATTTAGTTTTAAGCTGTTTGGTCATATGTTCATTCCACCGTAATGGTTGATGTTCGTTTTAGGTGGTGTATGTGGCGCGCAACGCAAAGGACAACATGGTATCATTTTACCACTTTGATCGCATGAATCAGTTGCAACCGGAGCCGGGAGAATGGAGCAACTACTTCCAGAGGTTCCTGGATGGACAGAGTGAGGACAGATTATGTCTCAAAATGTTTTGGTTTGGTGCTTTTTCTATTTTGGCACAGGCTTCTTACTTTTCCGTGTTGTCCTGTGGCCTCAGTGTTGTATGGGTCGTGGTATGACCATGTGGGAAACTGGTGGAATAAGACAAAGACCTATCCCAAACTTCATTATATGTTCTATGAAGATATAGCAGAGGTAATTTATTTGGTTGAATCTTTACGTTCTGGCTGCTTTTCTGACAGTTTTTACCACAAAGTCGACATCTGACCTTGTGTTTCCAGGACACTGAGAGGGAAATAGACAAACTTTGCTCCTTCCTCGGGTTATCTCCGTCAGCTGAAGATAAGAAGACCATCATTGAACTGGTGCACTTTGACAATATGAAGAACAATGAGATGACCAACTGTTCCAAACGCCCGTTCTTTGATTTCTCAATTTCTCCCTTCTTGAGGAAAGGTAAACGCTACTTAATGAAGTGGAAAAAGTGGCAGCTAGCATTTGGGAGGAAGACATGAATGATGTGTCTGTGGCTTTTCCAGGAAAAGTTGGTGACTGGAAGACCCACTTCACTGTTGCCCAGAATGAAGCGTTCGACAAGGACTACGAGAGCAAGATGAAGGATCTGACACTCCGGTTTCGCACCGAAATTTAAACTGGGCCTGGTGTATTGTAGGTCTCTTATGATGAAGGGGATGTTTTGAAATTCAAAGCAATGGAATCTGAAATGTAAAAGCAGCAGAGTGATTTTAACTTTTTGTTGCCCCTTTTTAACACCACTCTGGGCAACCGCCCAAATTGCCCAACGCAAAAACAAATATTGTGAGAGCATGTGACCCCTTGGAGAGTTTGTGCTGTGAAATCAGGGGTCAGGATCGGAAAAGGCCGCCTCCAGGTTCTGCCCGATCGGAGCAGTTAATCCCCACGCATGAAAACATGCCGAACGGCGTCCACAACCGAGCAACACCTGGCAGAAGGCCTGCCATCTGATCAGATAAATAAAAACAAGAACATGCTCAGGCCAGCCGGTCAAATTCACATGCAGCAGGAGAGCGAGCCGTTTTTGACCTGCCACAACAAAAACATCACGGGTTACATAAAGAAAACGCAAAGGCTGTTCGCATATTAATCAGTCTCAATTGTATGTTTTGGAAGGTGAATGATAATCCTGAGTCAGTGCATCTTTTGTTGATGCCATTTGAATCAGGATTTGGAGAACGTTTGCGCTTTGCCTGGAAAGACAAGCAAAGATGGTTTCTGGTGCCAGAACTTCAATCTGCAGAGATGAAAAAATATATAGTTACCAGTGTAAGAGATGGCTGCGGAAATAGAGCTTAGCATAAACGTAAAAAAATATATACACGCAGGCCTCCATAAAATTAAATGCGTCCTCCGTGTGAAGAGATCATGTGGTGACCCAAGTTTTAGGTTGAAAGTTGAAAAACAACCAGACGTATCATTTTAAGTTTGATTGTGCTAACTTTCACTTTTAAATACACTTAAATATCCCAGCGGTGTTTCAGCATCATGAAAGACTCTTCTTTTTTAATGAACCAGAAGTTTTATTTCCCACTGTCTCAGGCTAAACCAGACAAGCATCTCCGGTTTCAGGTCGGCTCGGACCACCCAAATCATTTCTATTTTCGAAATGCCACAAATAATAAGAGGCGGGTTTCACTGTGGCACAGTTCCAGACGACCACCGTCTCGAACGGACACGTATTCATGTCCAGACCTCGGTTTTCTGAGGAGGAAGAAAAAACAGCTCACCGGAGATTGCGCTGCAATTTGCTGGCTATCTGAGACAATTATGGCAATGATTGCAAGTTATCTCCTCGTGTTACAAAATCAAAACGTGTTTCCCGTACAACAACACTCAAAGAGCATGATAAGAAAACAACAGTCTAGTGCCTGAAATGATCTTTTCTGGTTCTTCTTGTCGGGTGGTGCCACGAGCTGAAACCAGACCCTGGTGTGAACCGTTTGCGTCAAATGAAGACAATATGGGTTCGTCTGAATCGTCTGCAGATAATTAGTTTTTAGCCACAGGACTCTACTCTCCACAGACAGCATATGTTGAGTGGATCCCAATAAAAACAGGCAGTTGTAGCGTGACATGCAACAGCATATTTTGATCCCTTGTCGCGTCTCCGACTCTTATTTCTTCTGTTTCAAACGGATTCATTGAGACGAATAGCCCTGGTTTATCATTTCCGACGTGGAATACAACTGTGAAAGTGTAATTTTACTGAATTCATTTGAAACACCTGTCATTAAAATGACTGGTTGTGATGTAATCGTCTGCTCACAATGTCGGAGAAAACGTTTTTTGGGAATGTTCTTGGACTCCTTCCACGTTTATTGGCACTCCTGGTACAGATGCATTGTCTTTAGTCTACAGCGGGTCATGAGTCATCTTTAAAGCTCTTTTCTCTCCGTCTCGCTCCACAAGTTTTCTTTTAAGATGGTCGTTAGATCAAGACCCAACAATAACCCACTTTCCATTTACTTACAGAGTCCAAGACAAGGTCGCTGTCTTTGCATTTAAAACTGTATGATGCTGTGTCGCTTCAGCTGCTCTTCCAAGTATCCATCCTGTTATTCACATAAATAACAGTGTTTGCTGCTGAAAAAGCTCAAATTATCAATCCATCTGGTTCTGATCAGCAAGCTCCCTCCCATGTTCGACTCTGTGAGCCCAGTTTCACTGAGAGGTGTGCGGATTGATCCAAAGTATACATGATATCGATGTCAATGTGGTATCGGTATTGGTTTGGAACTGGGACGTCAAGATCGATACTCTAGTTTCAGATTCCCGCTTGAAATGTTTGTTTATTTTTGTGCCGTAATTTCTCAATCGCACCTCTAAAAATATTTTATATTGATTTGCTCTCAAATTATCCATTTGGGGGAGGGGGGACATTTTATTTAGGAAAAATGCTCGCAAAATACAAAATACAAAACACAAAAATACTTCCATGTCTTATTAAAGTATTTTATAGACATGTATAAACTTTGAGTTATTTTTGTTCAAACCCAGAACAGAATTTACACAAAGAAACCCCCCCCCCACAAAAACACTTAATTGTCAGAAGTTTGCGACATATCAAACTTAGATACAAAGTATCAGTATCGGTGATACTGATACTTATACTTTGCAACAAATCAATACCAAAATAATGCAGTATTGCACACCTCCACCAGAAAGTGCTTGTTAAACATTCCTTTGCAATTTTTAGAAGGAGCAACTTTAAAGCAAACCTGAAATCACTTGACACTACGCATTAGTATTGTTAACTTAAATTACACATGGCAGAAAAAAGTTGCTTTTTGTGCGTGTTCATGACTAACGAAGCGCAAATTCATTGTTTCTCAAAATGTTAGTGCATAGCAAATACACCTGGGTATCTAGAAATGATGCAAACAAATAAACTCTTGGTTCTTGGGGAAAATTTCTCAATCAGAGAAAGAGAAGTAGTTGTCGTGACAAAAACTATGGTGATGCACCTGTGGCCCACCTTCCTCCTATTTTCCACTTATTCCAGCTCAACTTTGGTCTAATATTTGGATTAATTGATCTTTTAAAAACTGCGACCATCCTCAAGCCGAACAGCAATCGCATCCCTGCCGTGACGTAAGCAAGCACAGGTTGACATCAGCCCAGAAATCCCAGTGAGTGCACTGCTGATGCGCGCGCGGAGGTGTGACTGTGGAGAGCTGCGCACGCGGCCGATTATCGGATCGGCCTGTGATTGGTCCACGGCGAGGTTGCCCGAGAGCGTGCAAAGAGTTTAAAGTAGCTGCACGAGAGCACGAAGTGGTCACAGCCGGCACGAACCGAGCCGAGCCAAGCGGGTCAGAGAATCATAAACGGAACCACAAATAGAGAGGAGAAGAAGAAGAAGCGCGAGGAAACGAGAGAGATGACTCTACCGACGGTGCGACAACTTTTCCTGCTGTGTTTGTTGGGGATTTTTGGATGTTTGAGCGCAACAGGTGAGTTCAGAGCGACTGGGTTTTAGAAAGTGGTGATTTTTAATTCAATTGCAATTTGTGTGCAGTGTCAAAACCTGCCCGAGGTGTAAAACTGTTTAATTACAGTAACCTGGTAGTTGGTGGGGGCAAATGGATAACAATGCGCTTTTATGAAGGCCATACATAACAATACTAAGGAATGAATGAAAGCAAATCATAATAGTGATAATAAATTTCTGTTTTCCAGCTCTGTAAATATGTTTATTCATCAACGAGGGAGGAAAATATTGCTAATATTAGCAGGGCTCTGCTAGCTTAACAGGGGTTTAATATTTTGTTTTGTTTTTTTCTCTCTAAATGTTTTAAATAACACACCTGGACTGCGACTTGAGGCAGTATTTTCCAAAAATAAAAATATTCAGCAACACAACATGTTATATACAAATGTATATATACAAATGTATATATATATATATATATATATATATATATATATATATATATATATATATATATATATATATATATGTATATATATATATATATATGTATGTATGTATGTATGTATGTATGTATGTATGTATATATATATTATATATATATATATATATTTATATATAAATATTTTTCCCAATTTGTGTATATATAATATACTGATATTAAAATATTAAACCAGACCGAAAAAGTGGGATTAATGAGAACCTTATGCAATGCCCACTTCAAGGTTGTTGTTTTCTAAAGGTGCTTTTAATCTGACAAGCAAGCCTCATCCGAATGCATGTATTGACTGATTATGGCTGAACTAGCATTGAGGTTACATAAGAAAGCTGTAAGCAATACACATGGTTTATATTAAAAGTAAAACTTGATACTAACTAAAGTGTATTCATTAAGATTCTACAGTGTATAATTCAAAGCTGTGCAGCATGCAGACATCTCCAAACTATTCAAAAGTTGTTTGACGTAAAAAAAAAAAAAAAAAAAAAACACCCAGAGGTAAATGTGTGTTTAACAAAAGTAAAGGTGCAAATCTATGACAGGGGCAGAAGTAAGGAGTATAAAAAGTTATATTGACAGGCAAAATATTTAATACAGGTGGTGAAGGAATGTCAAATGATATTTGATTGTCTATAAAATGTGATTATCTTTCCAACTTGGTGTGCCTTTTTAGTGCATTTATAATACGAATCAAACATGTTTAAAAACAGAACTGCACATTTCATGCCGTGAGAAATTTGGTGAAACTTAACCAACTGCATAAGTAACACTTTTTATTTAAAAAAAATAATTAAAATGTTGGACACTCCAGACCAGGCTATAAAGTATATGATTGATCTCAATGAGGTTAGACAGATGCTAAATAATAATAAAAAAAATGATGTCCACGATGTCCAGGGTCGCAGTTTTAGCATTTTACATGTGCTTGTTTAATTCTTAATTTAAATATAGCTTGAATGAATTTGTGTTCAAATCTTACAGACGTCTAATAGAGAGCACTACAGCTAATCACAGACTCTGCACCACGTTTTGTTCTCCTCCTTCCCTCTCACAGCTCCCCTCATAGTAAGGGGCGAACTTTGCTGGAGCAACAAGTCAGCGTTATTGTGACATTAAGCCGTTTAGCCACTGGGGGTCAGCTGGAGCCAATTTTTAGCTGATGTTCTGTTAGTCACTAATGATTAGATTCTCCGTAAGAGTCCTAATGATCCTGTGGATTTTTTAGTTGGATTGGATTTGAAACCGCTGCTTAAAAGTCCCCTCATTTCGCCTGAAGCCGCACACAATTACCCAGTCTTTGATTCTCCAGGAAAGTGTGCAAATCTCATTTAAAAATGACTCAAATTAAAGCTTTGGAGCTAATTGCTACGGGATGGATTAACAGTGCGCTCCAAAGGGCTGGAGATGCAGTGATAGTTTTGTTTCTCACACAACATGATTAGAGAATGCTAACGTTCTGTGTCCTGTTTGTCCAGATGCCAGTCTTTTTGGACAATGGCGGGATGACACCGTATTAACAAAGGTAGCAATCTCGTTTAATTATCACAAATTAAAAGACCAATTAAATACAATAGGTCACACTGATGTGCAGCAGCCAGACCCAGAAGAAGCAGTAATGATGCTGAGCTGTAATCAAACCTATGGATTTTGCTCTATGTCTCCAAAAGCAAACAGTTATTTTGAATACTATATTGTATTATTGTAATACGTTATTAAATCCTAAAACCTTTGTTGTTTGTCCGAAGGTGCGAGGCGTCCAGAGCGACGATATGAGTAATGTGTTGTGGAGAGACCAAGATGAGGTGAGTCGACATCACAATCGCTTTGGACTCCCTGAGCGACTGGGCTGCCATGATAACATTAAACATTTAAGATTAAAGAGAAGAAGAAAAGATTGAGCACCGCATTTCCCGTCAGCCTCAGTTCCCGAAAGAGCAATGATGCGTTTTCCTCTCAGAGATAATGTGTGTCGATGATGCCATTGTTCACCAAACTCAGAGGACATTTTCTGCAAATGCTTGCCGGGATCAGCTGAGGCGTTTCAATTAGTGTGGGTTTCACAAGGGCGTCCTTCATTTAAAAAAAAAAAATGTGGTGCAGATTTTATTCTCAGAAAAAGAAACCGAAGGAAGACAAAGAAGCGTCTCGTAAATGCATCGTCGGTTTTGGGTTTCTTTCAGTTTAAGGATGCCAGACGAGTTTCGAGAGGATGCTCTTTTGTGACTTTACAAACAGAATAAAGGCTTTAAGGAACAGAAATGGTCAAAACTCAACCTGAGTTTTAGTGAATCTGATGAGCATAGTCTTCAACTCAAGACTTGATCAGCGTAGCTATTTTAGGCTTTAGCTATAACAGTTCCCAATATCTCTTGACCAGAAACAGGGATAAGTAATAGAAATGCTTTTGTGATCAAACTGACAAATAAACTTTTTATTTTTTATTTTTTTTGACACAATCGCACCTTGGGCGGTGAGCTGCATCTCCAACACCAAACATCGCTACCATGACAGAGTAGAAAATAACTAGTTTGCTGTAAGCTAGTTTAGAGGGATTGGATGCTGTCGTTTTTTGCAGATAATCTGCAGTTTAATTCCTGGTGAAAACAACTTCTTTTTTTTTCTTCTTTTCTTAACTACCACTTCTCTTGTTTCACCTTTTGTGCTGATTTTCTGAACCCAGCTAAATTCATTTTAAGCATAAGCGCTATTTCTACCAGTAATTCAGCTCTCCTCCCCCACTAACTCAAGTAATCGTGTTAAAATTAAACAGCTTTTATTTCCAAATCAAATGAAGTGGACTCAACCAGCTTTGACATAAAGTAGCAATTATCTGAATTTTTTATCTTTAGTTTGCTAGGTTCAAAAAAAGTAAAAGAAATGTTATAATCCTGGGCTTTTTCAGGGTCAAAGCTATATCTGGTTTGTCTTTATTTGATTAGTGTAGCCACTTCGGGTTTGCTTTTGTTACATTGTGCATCTGTGTTCGGCTTGCCTATTTTTTTGTTACATAGTGGCCATTTTGGGCTTGCTTTTTGTTACATTGTGCACCCATGTTCAGCTTACCTCATTGAGTGTTTCACCCGTGCTGACTTTGTACTTTTTCACTACGACCACTATAGTGCTCATAGTGCTCCTTGCAGCTTTTTCTGCTGCTGAGGAACCCCTGGTTTTCTGCTTGACCAGAAAACCAGGGTTCCTCAGCAGGAACAAGAGTGGCGATTTCAGCTCGACCTGACCTAGTACTATGAGCGTGAGATGCATGCTGCAGAGCTTGTTTGGCCACTTTCCGGTTGGGTGGTGGGCATGATCTTTGTCCCTCTTGTTTGGGGCCGGATCTCTGATGCTGTCTGCCCTAATTGTTCTGTCCTGCCCTTGTCCCTGCGTACTGCTTGCTTGGCTGACTTTCAAGATGCCAGCCAGCCTGTGAAGCATATGGATCCTGAGGCTGAGGCACTGGTCTGACTGGGGACCCTGACCCAGGGCAGAGCATGGATTCAAGACTCTCTGCTTTTGCCCTGGCAGCATCTGGCACTGATCATCAAGATCAGTTTGACTCTGGCTCACATCTGTCGGCAACCAGTTTGCGTATCCGACCAGTTGGTCGGAAGAGGATAGTTTGATACTGGGCACTTGGGGAACTGTTCTTGCTCGGTTGCAGCTGGATGCTGCACAGAACCAAATTGCTGCTTCCAGTGCTTTCTTTTGATGTCCTACTACTAGGTCAACCTTTATGGTTCTCCCATCTGCTGGATATGTGAAGGAGGTCCATGCATGTTGGGCAGACACTAACGCCTTCTCACAGCCGACCTCTGATGGCAGGGCCCTGGCGGCCATGCAAGATGCGCCCAAGTTCGGCTTGGGCCATATACCTTCTGTCGAGCCTGCCATAGCATCACTCACTGTGGCGCCAGATGAGGCGTTGAGAGCTAATGCCAGGTGTCATGGCCAGTGGGTCGGTCTCCATCCACTCTGAAAGTTTATGTTGCTGCCATCTCTTGCTGGCATACGGTGGTAGGTGGAGAGACAATAGGCCGTAACAAGGATGCTTCCTTGTGTCTGATGCGTACAAATGCATTCAACATTTGTGGTAAAAGAAAATAAACAACAAAAAATAATTGGCAGATAATCAAAGACAGGCTTCACAGATGGCACAGTGCAGAGGTAAAACACATAAAGCTGGTAAAATATGCAGAACAATTGCTGGAAGGTGTCATAAAACACAGAAAACTATAGAGATGGAACATGCAGAAGTACAACGTGGATAAGCAGATAACACCTCTGAATTCCTCTCTGTTCCTCTTGTATATTTGTTTTCTAGAGTTATGACAGGTTGTATTATAACACATTTTTTAATGTGTATTTTTGATGTTTATGTTTATTTTCTTCCACAGGAGCAAGTCCAGAATATTTTCAAAAGGGTGAGATTTTCTTTGTAAATTTTATCATATTTAACTTATAATTTGAATGGTAAACAACTTTTTCTTTTCTTTCTACCCCACAGTTCCTGTTTCATTACTCCAAAGCACGCAACTCTGTCGGAGCTGTTCAAAAAACGGTGAGCAAGACGATGTCCGGAAATGTCTTTGACTCTTTAGCTGTCGATGCGCCGTTTCTCATCCCACCGCGTGCATTGTCCAGTAAAGCGTCTCTCACTTGGGTCCAAACGTGAAGATGTGAGGGCGGCACAGTTTGTGAAATCAAGTCCCATCACACATGAAGCATATGTTCATTATATATCATATTCTGATGTAAATTTCCTTCTAGATGTTCACTTAATCATTTAAAAATGTAAAGAAAACTGGAATCCAAGCACAAATCCTGGTCACACAAATCGCTGACTAATGCAAATTAAATTGTTTTATTCTACAAAAACAATAGTCGGCAATAATTTAGCCCTTTTATTCCGTCTAACCACGATGAATAATCTAATTTTCTGTTTCTCGTTTAGTCCCACGCAGTTCACCCTTTGCTGCGACTTGTGCCTAAACTAACCGAGAGAAAGAAGAAGGTGCTTTCTGCTGGTAAGAAACGTTTTCACTCATGCAGCTCTGGAAAAAAACTCAAAGCCCACTGCACTGAACCTCATTGAAAACCTCCTGCTTATTCCACCACATACTGATCTCTGAACTCTTCCTGAGTTCAAACATAATGCTGCTGCTTCTAAATCGATATCAACTTGTTTTCTTTGCATCGTTTGAGGTCTGGAAGCGCTGCGTCTTTTTTTGCTCGTTATTTTGACCATTTCTCATCTTCCGCCAATAAATACATTTTTTGCTTGTGATTTTAGAGACATGTTAGTAGGTCATAGAATAAAAGAACAATGTTCATCTCACTTAAACGTATAACTGTGAAGAGTAAAATCAGAGAATGGAGCAGCACATCTTTTTAACTCAACTCAGAAGCCACATTTCTGCTCATATGAAGTCATTTTATTAAAATTCTGAGTTGTTCCTTCAATATGAACAAAAAACAAAGAGAAAAAACATCGTCTGCAATAATTTATCACTCTGCAGGCCAGTGGATGTTAAAGTCCAGACGCCGTCAGAGAAAAGGAGTCATTCCATTATTTCTCCTCTGCTTTTAAAGACTTATCCTTTCAGGCAGAGAAGAAGAAGAAGTGATTAGGACGGAGCCCGAACAAATGCCATCGACTTCATCACTGTTCTTGTTCATTACCTGCTCTCACTGACATTTCTCTGCCTCTCATTACTTGCTGCTAATTGAACAGAAACTCCGAGACCTGCCAGAGGGAACGTTGTAAAGGAGGAGGAATTTGAGAAAGTCAGGGAAGGAAATGACACGCAATGAGGAAGAGGAGCAGCTGGAAGCTCCGGCCTGGATGGAGAATCTACCGATAACGGGCAGCGAGCAGCGTCTCTTGCTCCGGACGGAAACTGCTTTTTTTTTTTTTCCTGAAAAGAAAATTACTTTTAAAGATGAAAAAAACAAACAAGCGTTTTGAGATGACGCATCGGCGTCTCGACGCTTCCAAATGTTACAGAGTTTCTCTCTAAAAGATATAAACACTTCAAAAATCATTAGCAGTGACTTTTTTTAATTTCAAAAGAGAACTTTGGAAACTAAATGCGGCAAAGAGGAAACGTCTAACTAAAGGAGGATGAAATGTATATGTACATTTTGTGACAAAATTACCATGTAATAATAAAAAAACAATTCAAATTTGTGTGTAAGGTTACAAAAAAACCAAAGGTGTGTTGTTCCAGAAGAGTGGCCTGCCCACGTGCCTTTAAGCAGGACGGAGCTCTGTAGAAATAAAAAAAGATTATAATATATGATCAAAGAGGTCCTGCTCGGTTCTTTAATGTTCTGTCTCCAAAGGCGTTTTCCTCTGTTGGGAGTGTTTTTTGTTTTGGTGTTTCTTTAATCGTCCTCGTCCTCAGAGCCGCTGTCCTTCCGCGTCGGAAGCGAACTTCTGATCGACGACATCAGCTTGTCTTCGATTTGTTTCCTGGGGTTTTCTTCCAGGTCAGTCTTCACTGCACCGGTTTCCGATAACCTCCATTCCAGCTCTGCACAATTAGGAAAAAAAAACAACAAACAGAAACACGCAAACAATGAAAAAAATACAGAGGAAAAATTTCACAAAGTTTCTAAAACAAAAAAATTTAATACAAAACAAGGGGAGTGAAATTTTCAAAACTGCACAAGATTCCCAAAGTCAGGAGTTTATTTCCACTTCAGATACAATAATTCACAGGAGAGCATCGGGTGCAGTTACAGTGAGCAGAGTCAAAATATTGTGCTTCTGTTCCCTAACAACCCTTAGAAAGTCTTGATGGAGTCGGAAGTTTATGCGCAAATTTATGCATACTTCCGACCTCGGCTACAACCAAAATAGAAAAAACTAAAACGTCGCCTCACCTTCGACCTTGAGGTTCATGCCCCCGAAGACGAGTGGGCCGATGAACTGGGCCTTCATCTCTCCCTCGAAGTAGACGAAGATGGTCGGCAGGTTGCGGTCGGGGTAGTTGGGGATGCAGGTGGTGGAGATGGAGCGGAGGAACTTGGTCTGAGGAAATTTCCTGGCCAGGCCGCTCAGGTGCTGGTTGATGAGGGTGCACAGAGGGATGCTGGGCCGAGACCAAACAGACAGAGAGGTCAGCTCTGAACTATGAACTTTGTAAGGAAACGATTCGTGTTAGGACAGTCTGAAGAAGCAGTAAACAAAAAGAAGTCGGGTTAACTTTAGCTACCGTAAGAACATCGACTTGTTTTAAGCTCATCTTATCATCTATAAAACTTTGGTTTTAGGTTTGTTTTCTAGTCTTTTCCTAATAATTAAAGTCATCGTAAAAAAGCTTCTCCGGTAATGTCTATGATTACATTTTAAAGACATTGTCAACCTAAATATTTTGATATAGGCTGAATTCAGAGACTTACAAAATAAAATGTTCCAACATGGATCAAAAATAGGGAGACGAGGTGTTTAAATTATTTTTAGCTGATCACCGGTCTTTAAAAATCCAAAATCAGATTTCCTGAATTTACTGATGTCAAATTTATTTATATAGCACTTCTAAAAACGGGTTTAATTCTGCACTAAATTACTGTACAAAAGTGACAACACTAGAATAAGTTGATAAAAAGAGAGGAAAAAAATAATACAAAATAATAATAATGACAGGTGAATAAAATAAAAAAACAAATGTTACTCATTTATTGATGCTCTGGTGGCAAAAAACAGGAGAAAATGGTTGAAAAAAATAACATTTTAGTCTAGCCTTTGTCTTTTAACTAACTGAAATTTATTGTGACAACGATAAATCAAAATTCTTATCACGATGAGGAATTTTTCACAATAAACGATACAACAATCCCCACCTTCAGCGGCTTGGTCTGTCAGTCCTCTCTTAAGGGAGAGAAGACGGAGACAGAGGCTGATTTTCAGACCTTTGCAGAGGTAAATAATATCAGCGGATAGGAACGGTTTGTCATGCAGGTATCAGAAGATCCGATCACCCAAAAATTCAAGAAATCGGGGCAGATTTATCGGCAGGTTGACCTACCCCTGCTTGTAGAGGTGCAGCACCACCCAGATGCCCTCTCCGGCCTTGTTGACCTCCTTCACGTAATCCTGCCCGGAGATTTCACCCAACTCTCCGAACACGTTCTTCATCTGGGCCGCCTTCCACTCGGCAAGACGTTTCTGTCTGGAAGGAGATCCGGTACGTCAGCGGAGAAATCCCTCACGCCAACAAGTAAACACGACTGGATAAACCAGCATCCGGACCAAATGCGATGAAAGTCGACATTTTTCAAACGTCTCCAGTTTTCCGGGTCTCCTCACGCAACGCGAGAAGGCGAAACTCATTTTTACTCACTTGTACATCTCGATGGCGGCCTCGTCGTCTTCTCCAAACTCGTCCTCGTTCTCCTCCAGCTCTTCCAGCGTCATGCTCTCGTAGGTTTTCACTGCGGAGGAAAACAGCGAGCCTTACACCATCTGACTTATGAGTTGAAGATAAGTCAAATTACAAAGCTTTGATCGCTTAAGATGTCTGATGAACTCATGGTGGCAAATGTGTGTATGATACTGAACAATAACTAATGACACTCATACCAACAGACTGCTGCTGAAGGGCCACTTCCTCCTCTTCATCATCTTTAGGGATCTCTTTAGGAGGAAGGATGCCTTTCTTCCTCAGGATGTCATTCCACTCCGTGTCTTCGTTCGGGTCCTTCAGGTAGAAAAAAAGGCGCATCAATTTATTTTGATTGTTAGTTATTTTTTTGACAAAATAAGCTGAAATTCACCTTATTTTGAGCTGAGTATGGAACTTTTCGTTCCATACTAGCTGAAAAACACACACATTATTGTTCATGCATATTATTTGTTTAGCTGTGAATAAGATTCAAGGAGATAACTGTCATTTCAGTTAATTAATCATTCATAATCTGCTCGTTCTTAAAAGTTCCTAAAGCTGAGTAGCCGCTATGCTAGCTGGGTGTCACCGCTTCGATCTGAAATGTCGTAAATTTCAGACCCAGAGCCACGACAGCTAGTCGCAGCGAATCGCCGCGTTTTCACAACAAGTCGGTCGGATTCATTATGGAGCCATAAAACGTTGCGCTGACCTGCATTTCGCCGGGGAAAGAGAGACTCTTGAAATCACACCGCCGCTCTTCTCCCTGGAGCGGAAACAGAAGGAGCTCACGGCGGGTGACTCCGGAAGAAACCACAAAACCGAAAACTTCTCCAATTAACGCCACGTGTGCTTTTCAATCCTAAAGTTCGGCTAATTTCTATAACCATTTCCGTAGTACGTTTGGTTATTTTTTTCAACCGCTGGGCAGTTCTGTGTTTTTCAGTCGACCGTACCTGGAACTGTTACTTTGATGGTACGACAAAAATAAAGGTGACACCGACTTCCTTCGGAGCTCAATATGACCAAATAAGGTGTGCGAGCGCAACGTTCCATGTGACGTGCGCTGACAGCGACACCAAACAGGTGTTACCCACTCTGACAAACCGACTCGCTTTTTAATGGCTCGTCTGGTTCAGTCACTCTGTGCACAACTGAGGAAGATTAAACATTGTATTAGTTTGATGTTATTTGGGGGACAAGTTGAATAAGTGATTGAATTTCTTATAATTTCTTATAACGTAAACCTAAATAATAATTAAGGTCAAAGACAAAATCATAAGAGTTATATGTGGAAGGTTAGCGCCACTTGCTAGCTTAAATGTCCAATGAAGGATGGGTTTAAAAAAAATCAATCAATCAATCAATTCACATCAAATCTGCAGGGACTGCAAGGCTAAGTGAGCGTTCAGATCATGTCACAGAGATTGTGGAATAAAATGGGCGTGGCTTACGACACCTGGATGATTTCTATAGGTAGATGTCAAGCTTGGATGGTGTGGTGCAGTCCTGCACAGCAACACGCACAACACACACTCATACTTAAGGTCAACTTAAGAGACTAATCAACACAACTTGAATGTTTTTGGACTGTGGGAGGAAGATGGAGTAACAGGAGAGAACCCAAAGATGGACAAGGAGAACACCCTAACTCCACTCAGAAAAAAGATATTTTGAACCTTTTCCCTGCAAGGCAACAGTGTTAGCCACACAAAAAGGTACCCTTATACTAGAAAATGTATAAGTTTTAATTAAAAAAAAAAAACTCAAGTAAATAATTGGATATTTGAACATTAAAGCCACACAAAGATGCAATGAGTTTTAAAGACTAAAAATAACCCACTAGTTTGTCGCTTTTACATTTTAAAAAAGTGGTATTATTTGTTTTTGCAAGTAATGTTTTTTTCCTCAAAGAAGCAATCGTTTTTGGACATGTATACAAAATGTATATATATATATATATATATATATATATATATATATATATATATATATATATATATATTGATGTTATTTGGGGGGGGGGGGGAATAGGACAAGTTGAATAAGTGATTGAATTTCTTATAACGTAAACCTAAATAATAATAATTAAGGTCAAAGACAAAATCATAAGAGTTATATGTGGAAGGTTAGCACCACTTGCTAGCATAAATGTCCAATGAAGGATGGGTTTAAAAAAAATCAATCAATCAATCAATTCACATCAAATCTGCAGGGACTGCAAGGCTAAGTGAGCGTTCAGATCATGTCACAGAGATTGTGGAATAAATTTTTTTTTTTAATTGACCTTTTTATTTTGAAAATGATAGGTGGAACGTTCATGACTTAAGATACAATCAGTATTTTTTGTTTTTATTTACCAACTTACTGCTACATAGAATTAAAAATGTCCATGCACAAATCAGTAACTAAATTGATGATTTTAATTAGCTCAACAGACGACCTTTGGGTTTTCCTGCAGTGCTTTATAATCAATGTGAAAGTCTTATTAATGTGATTACAATCAGAGTTCAGAAAATCCTAACAGGATGTCGTGGCTTAACACACGTTTCACCGTTCTTAGAATACGTTTCCAGACTGAAACATTTCTACCTCCTGTGGTTATTATAGTTTCTGGTTTTATTTTCGTCTATATTATGCAGCAACTCACAAAACGCTACATTGTCAGCTGCGCTTTAGGGCTGATCTGCTTCTAACTATCCAAATATTTTTCAGGTGCGTTGTTGAGCTTAAATTGTACAGTGACGTTTGTGTGACAGCGAGCAAAATAAACTAGTGAAAATCCAGTGACAGAAGATGAATCTGCAGCGGAACTGGCGAAAGGGAAAGTCGGTGGAATTAAAACGATAGGACAAGAGGATGAAGACCTGTCACTCTGACTGTTTTTCAGAAGCCAAACATGAATCAACCTACAAAAAAATTGGCATTTCCAACTTTTCAAAGATAGCATTGGTTTTCATTTATCAAATTAAGATTTTTAATATTATCATTATTATTTTCTGCATTCCCCTCTTCTTTTGCCTGTGCTATTGGACTGTTTGCTCTCGTTCGTTTTAAAACTATCCCAACCCCAAATACAATTAACTATGACATTCATAATCATGGATTGTTAGACAAACTGCTCTGATGATAATAGTGTTTTATTTCAATCGCCTGTTGTAGAGGCGTTTTAAAATAAAAATCAGAAATCTTTTTTCTGCCATCGGCTTTTGCGCGCAAAGCAGAAATATAGTGTTTTTTTTAAGTTGAGTAAAAAAAAACCATTTATTGAACTTGAAACCTGTCAAACTGAGCTTCTGTAGGACACGATTGTGCTTAAAATTATTACAAAAACATTACAGTGACATGTTCGTGGAATGAAGCTGAGAGAAAGATGTTTAAAATGCAAGGCGGCCATATTGGAGTTTTATCAAATAATAATAAAAAATCGTTAAAAAAAATCGTTGCATTGATTTTGAAAATATTAACATTCAGGAAAAACACCGGGCTCTTTTGGTATTATTCACAGAGGCTCTGCTGAGAAACAACAGAAAAACCTCACTTGACATAGTAGCCGGGTACGTGGTTGCGTCACAGAGACGATCTTCGGACCGTGTGTACAGCTGCTGCAAGTCGTGGGGGTGAGGCTCCATAGCAGAGCGGACGCGTCTCAGGCGAGGAAGTCCGAAAACCCCGCCGTAGCCAGGCGAGCGGGGATAGCCATGGACGGACCCCGAAACCCGCCGCTCTAGCGCCAGGAAGGGTCGCTGCCGGAGCCGGAGGACGGGCGGAAACCTTCACGCTCCTCCGCGGCACCGACGGACACAGCGGAGGGCTTCCCCCGGTCCCTCCCCGCTGGGAGAAATGTGGCTGAACCCGGAGGAAGTTCTGCTGAAAAACGCTCTGAAGCTCTGGGTGACGGCCAGGAGCAACGACTTCTTCCTGCTGCAGAAGAGGAGAGGCCACGGAGAGCACGCAAATAAGATAACAGGTAAACAGACAAACGCACAGAAAAGGGAAAAAAAAAAACCGAGGAGAAGCAACAGAGGGGAGCAGGCTGGTGCTGTAGGGTGGGAACAGAGGGGGTGGAGGCCGGAGGGACGCAGGTGGGAAACAATACAAGTGGAAGGAAAGAAGGAAGGAAGGCTTCCAGGTAGACTAGAGGCTCACGCGCTACACAGTTTACAGCGATTATTAAAATCAAAGTTCAGCAAAGCTCTGAGGATTATCAGAGCTGACCTTTTGACATCAGCTTAACGCACAACCTGACAAAGACGAGGTTTGTAACCAGACGTGTACTTCTCTCCTACTCTGTTGAAATGCCCCCACGCCAAAAACAAACAAAAACAAACAATTAGTCAGGTCAAAACGCACCATCGAGGACCCACAAACGCGTCCTTATTTGTGTCAAAGTTGCAACACCAAAAGCAGAAGTCCCTGAAGCACCTGCTTTTCAAACGGGTTTGTCTACTGCTGCCTGTTTACATCATCATCTAGATAAGCATCAGCATGTCAGCTGTGCCTCTGATTAATTTTTTATCTTTTGCGTTCCTTGAGGAAGGAGTGATCCTCACATTCCTTGAGTTATGATGTCTCGGCCAGCTTTGCGCAACCAGAGACTTTTTTTGCTCACTCTTCCTATCAGGGTACGTCCAGCTCAGTAAGAATGGGTGAAGAGCGCTGGTGGACACCAATATTTCTAATTCTGCCACAAAGTTTGTTTTTTTTCTTTGTGCTTTATTTTGCTCAGTTGGATCAATTCCGGCCTTTGACTGGAGCCTTTCAACCATTTCATTGCATTTCTCTCTGTAGGTTTCGGCCCTGTTCTCTTCCTGAAATCCCCAAATGCACAAGGGAGTTTTCAGATTTTTATTTACTTATTTTTTTGCTGTTAAAAAATGTATAAAATCATGTCGAATTTTCCTTTTATTTCAAAAGTATGTGCTGCTTTCCCCCCCCCCCCGCTCTGTCAGATAAAATCGTAATGAAACACATTAAAGCGTGGATATGAAAAGTTGAAGGCGTGTGCAAGGCAAGCGCAAACTATGAATTCACAATAACGTCCAGACACACTGTCTTTACCGGAACTTCTTTGCGGTCTCGGTGAAAAATCCGCCCGTGGAAAGTGACTTCCAGCTGCGATTTACGATCAGACAACAGGGTTTGGGAATTTTTATGGCACTTGGCCGTACGGCGGTGAAAACGCTGCTTTCCTTAAACCAGGTGTTGGTTACAGACGCAGCCTGTCCGGCTGCGCGTCACAATGCGGCCTGTTCGCCGTTTCCTCTGACTGGTTTCCTTTCTGTAATTGGTTTCTGTGCATCGGGCTGAACTTGACCCGCTGGAAGTTGGTCCCTACAGTCACATGAGGGGCACACACACTTCACACACACTACCGTCTTTATGCGCCGTCTTCCTCCTTGTGCAGAATGCCATTCAGAGTTTCTCTCTTTCTTTCTCTCTCTCTCTCATAAAACAGAATAGTGGGAACTTCCTGGTCGGGCTTCACTAAATATGTTTGTTCCTGCTGTTCTCATGGCAAAAGGGGTGAAAGGTCAAGCGCTGCTGTCTTGTAGTGATGAGCAGGATGAGCTGTTTCAATGTCCTCCGGTTTGGTTTTTCCGTTCCAGTAGCAAGGAAACCTACGGTACAGGGTGTAAAAATGAGCTTACTTTTAAAAAAACGACTTTTAGTTTTACACTCATTCTTGCATTAAAATCACACGTTTCAGAGGATTTTATTTGACAAATACAAAATAATGCGTTATTGACAAGAGGAAGGAACATCCTACACAGTTTTAAAGTTTGGGGAAAAAAAATATCTGAAAAGTGTGGACTGTGTGTGCTTAGCTGCTTTTTACTCTTCCTTTGATTGAATTACAGTGCAACCAATTTTTTTATAGATCACTTTTTTCCTGTTTTTGTTTTTTAAACAACCCACCTTTGTGTTGTCTGATCTCAGTATAAATCCAGTTTCTCTGTGAAGGCCTCTGAGGTTTCTTAGAGAGCATTAGTGAAGCTAAACCCAGAGTTGGATGATAAAACGACATCCAAAGTCAGGAAAGCTTGTTGTCGGGGCGACGCTCTCAAAGTTTCCACAGAAAACTGACTAAGCCTGGCGGTTGGGTGCCGGGGCAGTCATTCGTCCAGCGGCGCGTCGTGTTTTTGGGTAAGAAAAATTTTCAAAGTTGACAGGAAATTTGAAAACATCACTTGATAATTATGTATTATTGAAGGTTTGGAAGCTTAATACCTGAACACCAACTATAAAGTCTCGAAAAATGCAAACATTTTAAAAAAACTTAAATAAGTAAGCAATGCTTAGCCTGCAAGTAAAGCCTGGTGGCCTGCCAGGCTTATAAAACACTGGTAATATCTGCTGTAATATTACCAAAATAAAGTCATAATTTGATGACTTTCTTCTGCTAATACAACTTTATCTTTGTAATTTAATAATTTTTTATGTGTGTGGCCCTCCGTTGCAGCAAACAAACGGCAATAGAACGGGTTAGATTATTATCGGGAAATAAATTTACATTTTTGACGAAACCTGAAAAACTTGAATGTTTCCTGGTGTTTTCTGTAAAACACGTTTGATCTGTTTTACAGAGAAGATTGGAGAAGAATTTTGTTTTCTAGATCTGCGACGCTGGTTGAAGGGGCACGAATGCTGAAATTGAGGCGCTTCTCTCTCAAAGCTGTGAAATCAAACTTGGTGCCACTGCATCACACACACCCAGCAGAGCTGCTGAGAAGAGCTGGGAAACGAAACATCTGCAGCTTTTCAGCCTGTTGATCTCAAACAACCCCTGTTTTCCTCCCCCCTTAAAGTCAAGGTTACTCCATCTGGTCTAATTCTCAGATATGAGACAAGTAAAAGCTTATATTTAGCTTCTTAGAGGTGCGATAGTCAACGTTCTGGTTTCAGTTGTCACAGCAGCGCTTTCAGGCGGCGTTGGTGCATGCAGGGAAGCATCAGGGTCAATGGGTTTCCTTTTTTTTTTTTGTTTCAGCAGAGTAAAAGCTTTTCTGGGGTTGTGGTGGCAAACATGGTTTCGTGTTGGTTTCTGCAGCTTCAGAAACTAAAGATGGGGTTTAAATTTGCCTGAGAGCCTTAAGTTTCTACTGGCAAAGACGTCTGCAGCCATGGTACTCGATTAAAGTTGTCCAATCTGTTTCTGTTCCAATGAGGTGTTTTTTTTTTGTTTTTTTGTTTAATGGTTAAAGCAAAGATGGAGATCTGTTCACCTTCATTGTGTGCCGTCGTCAGAGCTTTGAAATGCAGCTGCTGCAGCTCTGGGTACAGCAGTGCCGCCTCAAGATGCTCGTAGATTAAAGTCGAGCTGGACCGGGGCTTAAAACGTAGCACTGTGGTTTGTTTCAGAGATCGCTAAGCAAACCCTCGCACAGAGACGGCCTCGTATGCAGCAGTTTGTTGGTTTAAATCATTGTGACACTTCACTGCTGGCTGAAGTGTCACCATGGTGCAAGAAGAGGCCTGCAGTGAAGACACACACTGAAGAAGCCGACAGTTTACATCTGAGACTAACAATGTTGTGACATCAAGTAGCACTTGAGTTTTTTTTATTTATTTCTGATTGTTTTTGTTTGACATTTGTCCATTTTATTTGGGTTTTATGTAAGAGAGACACCTGCGTCACATGTAATTACAAAGTGGAGGGAAATGTTACTGAATTTGCATGTTTTTCCTTTTTTTTCCCTTTTTTTTTTTTTGCAAATGCAAATCTAAAAAGTACGGCATGCATTTACATTCACCCCCTTCTGAGTCAAAACTAAGACGCATGTTTGTCTGCAAGCCTTTCAGCATGCGTCTCTGCCAGCTTTGTACGGCTAGAGGAAAGCATTTTACCTTTTGTTTATTTTATTTTATTCATTTTTCAAAGTAGCCCAGTTAGACTGGACGGAGAGGATCTGTGAACATGAAGCTCACAGATTCTCAATCAGAGTTGGGTCTGAGCGGTTCTAAAACCTAAACATTTTGATGCCATGTTCACCAGTATCGTCCTTCAGAGATCAGCCTGTTGATCTCTGAACAGGCTGATCAATAGGCTGATCGTATTCGTCCCCATCCATCTTTTTATCAACTCTGACCAGGTTCTCTGCTCTCGCAGGAGAATAACACATGCTACTTGTTTTCTTAACATGCTTAGCAATAAACTAAACGTGCAAGAGTTTAGTGGCACGAACAGAACAGTCTGGCTTTTTGTGACAAAATAAAAGGATAAGTAAACATAGAAAATAATATCCTGAATTGTTGGGTGAATGGTTTTCTATTCTTGTCTAGAAACTATTTTCAGCAGATCTAGCAACAATAACTGTATGTGAGTCACTTTATTTATTTTTTCAGAAAACTCATTGTGTGTAGCCAGGATTAATGAGTGTGCATGCCTCGTCTGTTTTTGCGTTAATGTTGCCAAATCTTTGTTGTTGTCCCTACTATGAAAAAACAAAGTGTTCTGTTCTGAACTGTGCGTAATATGTTTGGCAAATTTCATGCATCATCTTGTTTGATAATGCTTGAAAATTTCACCCTAAGATGTTTAACAGTTTCTTTCTGTGTCAACTATTTGCAAACGTACTGCAAAAAAAAAAAAAAAAAAAAAAAAAAAAATCATTCCCAGGGCCAAAAATGGCTCAGGGGCCGCACTTTGGACACCTTTGGTTTGCATCCGTTTTAAAACAGACGCAATTTCAAAAGGCTAAAAATAAAGACCTACTTTACAGAATCCATTTCAGTCAGCGTTATTTAAGATGACAATTTCAGTGACTGATGTGATAAAAAAAAAAAAAATCAATGTAAGTTTCATATTCTCGTGTGTCAATATCCTGCGTCTCATAGGTGGACAGGATGTCTGGCTCATGGACAAACTGAGGGCTGGTTTTGCAGGAGAGGAGCCTGAAACCGAACAACCTGCCTCTCATCCTGTTTTCAGAGTCGCCAGTAAACCTGCAGTGCAGAGCGAATCCCTCCGCTGGAAGAGGGAGCAATCAGTCGAGAGCAATCAATCGACAAATGGTTTCGAACCATTTGTCGATTAACTGCTGCACTGCGTTGATGCGTTAACGATAGTGGCCTTTCGAGGTACTAAAGAGGCTCTTTAGTTTAATCTTTTGACCATCTGTTGATGATGTGAAGATTTTTTTTACAACTTTTATTTGGAGATGCTACTAAACAATTGGAACCTGGTAACCAACATGGGTTCGGTCTTCATTTAGCAAATGTATTTAATTTACAAATCCATGACAAACATAAATAGCTCATCTTTTACTCATTTTTTATTTTTTTTATCCATAACAAGCTATGAAAATCATCAAATCAAACACAAACCTGAAATTAAGCTGCATTGTGAGGCTGAGACTAAACACGTGCAACATTTCCATCAGCATGCGTTTGTACTGTTATTTAGTCAGGCAATCAGATTCTCTATTTTCTTGCATTAGTTAATATCCGGTGTGGGAAACAGACATGAAACGTGATGTTTCTGGTGACTGTATGAATCTGATCTCTGCACCAGATTAGAGACTTTTTTCGCATGTCCGTCCCAACAGCAAAGCTGAATCTCTGTAGTGGTTTCCTGCTGTGAAATTGTTTCTTCTACTGAATTTTTGTTGATCAGGTTCATGAGCAGACCCTTACAGCACCTGCATTTTATTTAATTTAATTTTTTTTTTTTTGCTGTTTGGCTTTTAACAACAGGTTGAGTCATGCATTTTGCACAAGTTTGTGGATAAATATTCTTGCATGATTAGATTTGGTACAATGATAAT
The DNA here is from genome assembly GCF_027474105.1 of Poeciliopsis prolifica. Taxonomy (NCBI): domain Eukaryota; kingdom Metazoa; phylum Chordata; class Actinopteri; order Cyprinodontiformes; family Poeciliidae; genus Poeciliopsis; species Poeciliopsis prolifica. Next base: position 2,207,365 of record NW_026562382.1, read on the forward strand.
CATTTTTGCTGCTCTGTTCTTCACAGAGCAGCAACGTGAAGCAGGAAGTATAACTAGATTAGTTGGGCTATCTGCTCATGTAGTGACCTCACTACCAGTGGCTTAACATGCCACAATTGGCTCACCCATCATGGGTGGCACTATTTAGTTTCCACACCTTCATTTTTGTGACGCGAAATATTCCCAAAAGCTCAATTGTTTTAAATTCTTTTCTTCAAGAGGAAAAAGTGAAACTGGTTGTGTGTAGCAACAGATGTGGGAGGGGCAGTCCTGTATTACTTTTCGCTTCTAACACCTGGAGAAAATTCTGGTTCGTCCGGCTCTTTCTGCTGACTCATCGACTGTGAGAAAAGTTTAGCAGGTTCAAAACCACAACTTTATTAATCTTGTTGCCTGATTTGGCTCCTAAATAGAAAAACAAGGGCTTAAATTCATTATTTTGATGTTTTCTCAATGAAAGACATTTTTTTTGGTGTTTACTTCTTATGGGTCGTCTGTTACAATCCCAGAATGAGTTTTTCATATGAACATCTCAGCCTCCTGAAACCTTCCAGTCCACAAAGCTAATTCTTCTTTTTCCGACGTCGGCAGGTCTCCTGGTTGGGGCGCTGGACACGGTGCTGGACTCCAATGCCAGGGTCACGCCGTTCCGCATCCTGCTGCAGGTTCCCGGCTCCCAAATCAGCTGGGTCATCGCCAGCGGCGAGTAGAACCACAAGTTTCCCACCGTTTCCTGTCTGTCGTCACCACGCGGAAACATTTGACAATTCTTTGTGCCGCTTCATTCAACAGGAGCCACCATAGAGGAGGTGAACAAGCACTGGGACTGGCTGGTCCACAACCTGCTCCAGTCTCTGTCTGTGTTTGAGAACAAAGAGGATGCTGCCAGCTTCGTCAAAGGAAAAGTCAAGGTTTGAACCGTGTTTGTATTAGAAACCACTCCAAGCGTAAGCTTCGGGTAATGAGCACAGGTGATGTCCGGTGCAGGGCCTCATCGCAGAGGAGGTTCGGGGGCGTCAGGCCGCCCAGGAGGAGGATCCAGAAAAGTTCAGAGAGGCGCTTCTGAAGTTTGAGCTGCACTTCGGCCTCCCTTCGTCAGAGAAGCTGGTGACCTACTACTCCTGCTGCTGCTGGAAGGGCCGGGTGCCTCGGCAGGGCTTCCTCTACCTCAGCGTCAACCACATGGCCTTTTACTCGTTTCTGCTGGGAAAAGAAGGTCTGAACACCAAATGGATTCACACCAATGCATTCACACCAACCCTGTTTAGTCTTCTTTAATCAAACTTTAGTTCGATGACCTAGAAAGACTGCAGCACTTTTTCAATCGACTGTAAAAGTGAACTCTGGTACACCTGCAAAGTCTAGGACTAGCGGGAGAAATGATTTGTGGTCTTTTACCAACAACAAAATAGAAATCCTGCCACTGCTAAAATCTGATGCTGCTCCGTTTTTGCTCATATTTCACAAAGAAGAAAGTTATTCTCACTGCCTTCTTCAAAGGTTCTTGGAGCAGTGCCACCACAGGCGTGGAGGGGAACAACGTTTTCAGAAGGTTTTGTTTGTTTGACTCAGTACTGGGTGACAGTGAACCACACAAAGCTGAAAACATGACAAATTGCAATTTTATTTACCGAATTATTGACTGCAAAAAAACTATAAATATTCTAAATGCTAACGGCGCTGCTTGACCTCGTGCTCGTCTGCCTTCCCCAGTGAAGCTTGTGATTCCCTGGGCGGAGGTGACGCGGCTGGAGCGGGTCTCCACCGCTCTGATGACCGAAGCCATCCGGGTCACCACCCGAAAGCGGCAGAGGGAGTTCTCCATGTTCCTCAACCTGGACGAGGCCTTCGGGGTCATGGGTCAGCTGGCTGACATCACCCTCAGGCGGCTGCTGGACAGCGTGGGCCTGGAGCTGGACCGAGTGCTGCAGCAGACGGCACGCATCACCAAGAGGTCAGAGCTGCTGAAGGACCTCCGCTTAAAAAGCTCCTGGAACGACTGACGCAAAATAAAACAGATTTAGAAGTTTAATGGCGGGTTTCGTGTTTTTGGCTTTTCAAAACTTTCTGCCTGACTTTTTAGAGGGAAGAATTGTATTATCCCTTTTTTTTTCACAAAAAAAATCAAAATTTTTTCCTTTTATTGGTTTAAAATTATTTATTTGCATCAGTTATGCCTTCAAAATATCAACTAAAACTTGCACAGAATCAAATCACACCCCATCAGGTTAAAGTGAACAAATGACTTTTGAAGCAAGTGCAAAGTGCAAATTGTTATTAGGGTTTAATTATTTCTGTTTCAGCATAAGATCAAAACTGAAAGAAGGAAGAAAAAGAAAACGGATTGCACACAGTGACCACAAAGACACCAAACTGGAAGAAAAGAGGAAGCAGGAACTTAACATGCTGCAAAAATGTTAAAGATAACAGTGAGGTGGCTACACATAGCACTTACACGTAGTTAGAAATTGTAATATTTTATTATTTCAAACTGCAATCAATCTATTTTTTTTCATAAAATTATAAAAAATAACTAAAGGTGTATTTCTTCCTATTTTTTTGACTGCATTTTTTCTTTTTCTTGCACAAGAGTAATCTCAATCTTTCAAAACGTGACTTTTTAATGCACAAATACGTTTTCTTCTGTTCCCTAAACTCAAAGACAAGAAAATTTAACCCAAAACATGAAAATGCCCTGCTTCCAAGATTAAAAATGTGAGATAGTCAAAGATCATAACATATCGGTTTGATAAGATTGTGATGCTTTCAGGAAGTTTCATAATCTAAAAGTAGTTGAGACACTTCTGACACAGTTGACGTAAACTTTTTTCAGGATTGTTTGAGACGTCTGCTGCAGTGGATAAAACCCGATAAAAAGAATGTTTATGTGTGAAAAATGTCGCTAAAACTTTTAAGGTAAAAAGCAAAAGGTGCTGACGTTCTGCCTGGCAAGCATACCAATAATAAACCACAAATTTAATTGCGACAATAAAAAAGCTCAAGCTCCGTCTGACAGAAGGGGGAGCTTATGTTGACGTTTACAGATTCTCAGTAAGATTTCGGCTTGAACTTTGACTGGGCCACCGTCTGAAATCTTTTACAGCTTCTGACATGTTTTCTTCCAGGATTATATAGTCTGGAGCTCCATCCACATTCCCCTAAATACTTTAATCACATTCAGTTTTGCTGCAGGAATGCCGTAATTCATTTTTCTCGAGGTACTTTTCTGTTAGATAAAAGCTTCAATCGGACTCAAAAGTTTTTGTTCTTTAAATGGAAGCGATCGAGGCTACCGCTAACTTGCTTCAAATAAACACTTGCTAGTTAACCTTTGGTGTCTAAATTTGGTAATGAAATTATTGCCAGCTGTCTGAATGATGTTAGCCATTGTTGCCAAACAATATGACAATATGAATTTGAAATGTTCTTTTGCACACTTCTATTGTGACATAACAGAAGTATAAAGACAGTGAACAGAAGTGCAACTGTTCACTGTCTTTTTCAGAAGTGTCTTAAATTTAATTCATAGTGATCTTAAAAAGGTTTATTCCTTTTATCTTCAAGACCGTTTCTAACATCCCAAAACTTTAAATCTAAGCTGATTCTCAGGTTCACCTCTCTGTGACCTTCTTCCCCTCCAGGATCTTGGAGGAACAGGCCATCAGAGAGTACGTCCTTGCCTTGTTCCGGCTCCCGCGCTCAGAGAAGCTGTACGAGGTGGCGTCGTGCTCGGCGTGGACGCCGCACAGCCGCTCCCATACGGCCGGGACGCTCTACACCACCGACGCCTATCTGTGTTTCTCCAGCAGAGAGGAGGGCAGCTGCACTTTGCTCATCCCCCTCTCTGAGGTACAGGACACTAACTTGTTTCTTCTATTTCTAACATCAATGTATCAACACTTCCCCTGAAAAAAAGACATCTGTACAAAGGTGTCTGCATTTTTTTCCACATTATTGCATGTAAAAGTGAACGATTATTTATGCAAACAAGTTTGTTCTTGTGTTACTTTTTTCTATCTCCTGAACCTGCTGTGCCATTCGTAGGTCGAGTTAATATGCAGTGTTGATGTTAGCTGGACCAGTTAGCTTCAGTGGTGTTTGCGGATCATCAGAAAACCAGACTTTTGAGTTTCCAGGTGATAGATGGGCCGTTTCCGGTCATCACCTGTTCACCCGCAAGTTGAGGCTTTACAATGCAAACGCCTTCATGTGACTGTTGGGTCACGACTGAACTGAATCAGTATTGAGGAATTTTTTTTCTGGTTTTGCAGGATTTCCTTTGTTTGAGCTCATCTCTTCCCACCAGCTGCACCTCTGTGGGCAGAGATTTTCATCTAAACAAAATCTTATTTATGTGAGCAGTTTATTTTCAGAAGACTTTGTGTTTACTTTGCCGGGTTCTGGTTAAAGAGTAACGCGCAGATCCTACATGCTGTTGATAATGATTGCCAACTCACGCTTTCCACTATTTCACAGAAGGTAAAGTTTATGATGTAAATCATCTAAAAGGAAACGTACAAGCAGTGAAATCTAAACGCTCATCCACTTTTAAACTGGACGCTGGTAAATCCCGTATCTTTATTTTACATCGGTAATGATTAAATTTATGCTTGGTTTGTTACGGTGTCAGTGGATTTAGTGTAAGCAAATCTTCCAGTTAAACATTTCCCATCAGCCTTGTAGCTTCCAAATAGGGTTTTCGTTTTGTTTCAAACAAATCCAAACCAATAAGTCCCAATCCTGCCTTGCAAAACGCAACTGTTCACTGTCTTTTTATATCGTCCTGCTTTCTTTTCTCCCATCTATGTGGTTTAATTAATCATAAACCTTAGGCCTGTGACAATAACCCATAAATCAATTAATCGGGATAAAATAAATAGAAATATATAGATACGGCTCGGCATGGGCTCTATTACTTCTGTGGGCATTTCGAGTAACCAGTGAAAAACGAGCCAAATTCAAATCAAAACAAACTCAACCCAACACAGTTTTGTGTCAGACTCGAACAGTGAGAGCGTTCTGTCTCCCCCTCTGCGTCTGGCTCACACATGACTGTTTTTCCATGTTTTCCAGTGGAAAGTGTTACCCTCGTAACAGAACACTGAGGAGGGCAGATGTGTAGAGAACTACAAAGATGGCAGAAAACTCGGTTCCAACAGGGGAGGGCAGAGCTTCCTGTTAGAGCGACTGAGACGCCACCATGGTGGAAGACTTGCTACGAGACAAGCGTTTTATAATGTATTCAGCACCATAAAAATAGTGTGAGCTGGTGTAGTATTTCAAAAGAGCAGAAGAACTCTTATGATTTTTGAACAACAACAATATTTGTTATTAATCTGTTGCTAAGAGTGCGTTTTCTGGTAACCAAGTGCCATGTAGAAAATATCTATTTACTTTTGCAAAAGTAAAAATCTAATGCTAATGTTAAAGTGCATCAACATTAGCAGCAGCCTTTTCATTGAAATAAGCTTTTTAGCTATTTTGTGAATTTATTAGCCATGTTTAGCACACTGAATGGAGGAAGTCAATGTAAGACAACATGCTAGTTTCCCCCACATCCCACTGACAGCATGCAGGCTAACATTAGCATGTAGGCTAACATTAGCATTTAGGCTGACATTAGCATTTAGGCTCATTTTAGCTTCTACACTCATTTTAACATACTGAATGGAGTAAGTCCATGTTAATCAACATGCTTGTGACTCTCCACATGCTATCGAGTACATACGCTTACTTTAGCATTGATGCTAAGTTTTAGCATCAGAACGTTGCTCTCCAATCGACGGGCAGTGTCTTTGGCGGGACCCGCTTAAATTTTTTTGGAAATTTACTAGTTTTATTTGTTGTTTTGTTTATTATTTTGGATTTTTAAAATGTCTTCCAGGTCCAGTGTTAAATGTTAATTAGAATTAAAAATTGATTGATCTTTGTAAATCTGTTCTTGCATTTTTATGCCATTAGTGTTACATTACTTGAATATGGTCTCAAAACAACAACATTATTGTTTGTTGCAATAAATTTAGGCACAATTTATCATCCAGCAAAATTTATTTGAGACACTTGTTTAACTCTGGTTGGTTCCCTGTCTTTCCGTTCCGCATGTAGAGGTAGGAAGAAGTCTGCTACTTTATGTGGAGAAATTGATCCCGTTTTCCTTCATTTCCCCCCCCAACCAGGTTCTGTCCATAGAAAAAGCAGAGAGCACCAGCGCCCTTCCCAACCCGGTCATCGTGAGCATGCGGACCAAGAAGGCCTTCCAGCTGATCGACCTGCAGGACCGCGACGACCTGGTGGAGAGCATGAACTCCCGGCTGCGCACGCTGCAGTGGAAACACTCCGTGTTTCGCAGCAGGAAGGGCAGCAGGAGGAGTGTGGTGAGAATGTCTGCAAAAGCGTTTCGCCATTCTGTGATTTACTTTTCCTCTAATTATTTCGGAAAGCGTTCCAAGCTAGACATCTGCATCTCATCGTCGCTGCTTTTCTGCTTCCGGGATAGTTTATCTAAAAGTGCACATATCAGCAATACTTTGAGAGCATATAGATGTATTTAATGTAGCTTTCTGACCTGGGATTTTAATAGGAACGCAGCAGCAGTAGTTAAAACCTGCTGAGAGGAAGAGGCCCTCATTATGGACTGCATTAAACAGGCCAACAAAGCCACTCTGACGTCTGCAGCAAACACAGTTGACGTTTGGAAGAGAAGCATGTGAAGTGGGATTCTTAGTTTTTGATTTATCGCTGTAAATTGTGCTTCTCTGACTCAAATATGTACATTCACAATCAAAAATCAGTCTTTTTCTTTAATCTAGATATGCTCTGCTCTCTCTCAAAAGTTTATTCCTGTGCTCAGATTGTATAAATGCTGTAATTTTCTTAGCGGGCATAAAGTCTGAGATTTCACATCCCCGCTCCCTCTTGTGAAGTTGTAAATCAATAGTTGCAGAAAATAAAGTGTGTGGCTTTAGCTTCGCTCCCAACTTCAGGGCATTTGTGTTACGTTCATGGAGAGATTCTCATGCGGCGAGAACGGAGCTTGTTTTGTTTTTTTTGAGGTCCGAGCAGCAAGAAGAGCAGGATTTGAATATCAGCAGAAGCTATTTCTGCAAGAGGGATTCAATCTGAGCACAGAAACAGTTCTGAGAGACAGCACGGCCCGTCTACACATGGAAGACATAGGAGTACAATATCTGAACGATTTTTCAAAGTGAAAGTCCTTTTATGTGTAACCCTGCCTTTTCTTTAACTTTAACTAAAGATTCCACATAAGAAGCAGACGTGAAAGTTCAGCCGGGTGTTTCGCAGGATGTGAAAGTGTTGGATGAATCAGCATCAGTGTTGAGATGAATTGTGCGGCTGAAGCAGGACTGCAGACTGCAACCAGATTTCAGAAATATTTTTTAGGCAAAGTGAAAATTACATCCTTTTTTTTTTTAATCAAAGATTTGACAAATGTCAAATGATCTGCAAGCAGTGTAGAATAATTCAGTCCAGGTAAAAAAAAAAAAAAAAAAATCCCACAGGAGTGCCACACGGTTGAGAACTCGGACCTCTTCTCTTTCACATAAACTCTACATCATGTCACTTGACCACATCGTCTGATCACGTCTTCTCATAGCATGGATACGCTGACGACATCCAGCGGCCAAATACACGAACATGAACCAGACAGACGTTGCTTTGGCAATTTTCGTATTGTAACGTCTCACGGTACCAGAGACTACATTGAAAATTTCTTTAAAATGTCAAATACTAAGATAGTTTTGTGAGCACGCACAGAAAATTGTTTTTGATTCAGATACAGGCAGCTTGTTGAGCTCTAAATGTCTCTTCTATATTTTACTCTTGGACAAATTAATCAGAATGTTAATTCAAGAAATCAGAGAAAGAAAAGCTGTGAAAAATATGTTCGAGACATCATTTTAGTTTTGCCTAGTTTTTACTTTCAAGACATTTGCAATTTAAGTCAAATTTCATTTCCCATCTTAAAATGAGATGGAATTATTAAATATTATTATATTGTACCGAAGCGGTATGTCTAGTCATAAAGTAATTTCAGAGATCGTGGTGAAGTCGATTTTACGTTAAGATGGCCTGCCATAGAGGTGCTACCATGCGATTGGCTGGCTCACTGTCCGGGTCTGACTGAACTCGGCCTGATGAAGAACCACTTTGATTTTCTATGACCATTTCCTTGCGGTGAAGCTTCTGTTTAGACACTGATACGAGGAAGCAAACTGTTTTATGGAGATGTAATTTGGAGCATTTAGAACGCCGGGTTCTGCTTTTGAAGCAGTTCTTCTCCGTTTCACATCAACACTTCCTGTCTGACTGTGAGGCAGCTGGTTTGCTCTTTATGATTGGGATTTCTTCAGCTCGGTTTGCTTTCATTTACCTCTGTTGATTTAAAAAAATTGCGAACTTCTCTGAAACGAACTCGAAAAATTCAAAGGCGCTGACATGACTCAAACTCATGTGCCCCTCAGGCCTCCCCCACGCCCTACTACACCTTCTACTACGACGCTGGCCTCTCAGACGAGGAGGAGGTGGAGGAGCAGGTCCTCCGTAACACCGTCAACAGCGAAGCCCTCATGACGGCCTTCCACCAGAGCCAGCCAGGAGGCAACGGCAACAAGGTGGAAGGAGAAAAACGCTTCCCTCTGTGATCCCTCTTCTCCCATCCCTTAAATCAGCGTCTCTTAAAATCTCCTTTTGTTCATCAGAGTGTTGTTCTGTTCCTGTCAGAGCATGGAGCCGGTGAAGGAGCGGCTGTGGGAGGACCACTTCACGGAGTTTGGCCGCGGCGTTCACATGTTTCGCACTGAGAAGATCCAGAAGCTGGTTGCGATGGGGATCCCGGAGTCGCTGCGAGGGGAGCTATGGATGACGTTTTCTGGTAAGAGGAGGCCGGAGAAGAGCCGGAGGGAAGGAGGTGAACTTTCAAGGTTTAATGTTGATGCGGAGAAATCCAAAGGCTTTTACATCTCGAGCGCCGACGAACAATTATTTTAGCAATCAGTTATTCTCACGATTATTCATGCCCTTAATATGTTTAAATTTCTGCAGATTTTTTATTTAACTAAATAAACTAAACTAAATAAGTAATTATATCACCATTTCTTCAGCCCTAGTGGCATCAGCTGACATTGAAACATTTTGGAAAAGTACTAAAACATTTAATACATTTATTAATTTTCCAAACATGTCCAAACTTGTTTCTATGATGTTTCGGATGATTATTTTTGCTCAAAAATTCAGTGATGACTTACTTTCAGTCTTTTTGTGGAGTCCAGTAGTTTTTATTTGAAATCTTCTTGCATTTTAAAGACTGACACTTTGCACATGCTGTGTCACAGCTCATTTATACACCTGGGAAACGATGTACTGCAGCTTTAAGGTTCCTAGATGAAACTGAAACAATAACTCATGGATTAAACCGTCCCAAATTGCAAAACTTTCAGTACAACGGTCAAAAAAAAGAAAGAAAGAAAGAAGCTGAACTTATTGCAAGAATCTTTTAAGCACATCAACAGATGAATCTGTGGTGTGAGGAAGATTTTGAGGACACTGCAGAGTTTGAGCTCTTCAATATAATGAATATGATTTATGATGAGTGGGTCTGCTTACAGAGAGACGTGCAGATGGAGATGCTTTCCTACCTTCACATCCTCTTCTTTCCTTCAGATTCAGAGCTGGTGGCACTTTTCCAACTAGATCTGAAGTCCGCTGGTCCGTTTTGGTCTGTGGTTAATTCCTGTGTTCAGTCACACTTCCTCGTATTGAAACCGCCAGCAGTGACCAGCTGGTTTAAAAAAAAAAAAAAAAAAAAACGACCTGAAATTGAGTAGAAAAACAAAACGGGGTGTCAGAAACCGCACCGTATTTATCGCTCACTTCCTTTCAGTGGTGCAGCGAAGCTTGACGTGACCTCGGAGCAGTGAGCGTTGTTTTCTCGTCTCCCCGTCCATTTCTTTGTGCAGATGCGTGCTCCGAGCTGGACTCCCACCAGGGCTACTACGCCGGCCTGGTGCAGAAGTCGATGGGCCACAGCAACCTGGCTACGGATGAGATCGAGCGCGACCTGCACCGTTCGCTGCCGGACCACCCGGCTTTCCAAAACCCCACCGGCATCGCCGCGCTCCGGCGAGTCCTCACCGCCTACGCTCACCGCAACCCGAAGATCGGATACTGTCAGGTAAAACATGGAGTCTGAACAGTTCTTGAGCGTTCGGTGCTCAAGTGGTATCCACTGTTAACTAGCTGCTGATTCACTCCTCCAGCTTGTGAGTTTTGAGTAACTTCTTCTTCTTCCCTCGTTGCTCTCCTCCTCCTACGTAGTCTATGAACATCTTGGCGTCCGTCCTGCTGCTGTACGCCAAAGAAGAAGAAGCTTTCTGGCTGCTGGTGGCCGTTTGTGAGAGGATGCTGCCCGACTACTTTAACCGCAGGGTCATCGGTAAACCATCACCCATTCTGCCTTGAGCTCCTAAAGCCTGACACCAGAAGGTGTTTATTGTGCTGTGGTTTTATTTTCGAAGACGCCCAAAACATCCAGAGAAGCTTATTTTTAGCCTCTAAACGTAGAGGCTTATTTCCTGTGTTTCACAGGCTGTTTGTTTTTGACCTGCCAGGTGCTTTTGAAGCAATTTTCCACTTCCTTTTAATGTCCACAGGCTTCTTTCATCTTTAAAGAAGCAATGATTGCTTTCCGAGAATCCGGCTGTGTGGCGCAGGTTGGACGGAAAATAATAAGCGGGGGTCATTTTTATCCTGTTGGTTAAAAATGTAAGAGGGGAAAAACAACAACAAGTTCATCTAAGTGATGAGCTGCCTGTGTAATTCATAAAGTGTCTCTAAACTGTGGAGCTAAAGGGGGTAAAACAGAATCTGGTGCTGGACCGTCTAAGATGACGCTGGTGCTGCCATCTAGTGGCCAGAATCCGAAAATAAAAAATATTGTGAAACTAGGAACTTTTTTTTTATTTAGCTAAAATTTCTGTGGCTTTATTTTTGGTGGTCATTCAAAAATCCATTCATCAGAAATATATATATTTTTTAAACGCCATAAGACGTCTTGACTCTGTGCTCTACAGGAGCCCAGGTGGACCAGTCTGTGTTTGAGGAGCTGATCAGAGAGCGCCTGCCGGAGCTGGCGGAGCAGGTCCCGGACCTGTCCGCGCTGTCCTCCGTCTCCCTGTCCTGGTTCCTCACCCTCTTCCTCAGCGTCCTACCTTTCCAAAGCGCCGTCTGCGTGGTGGACTGCTTCTTCTTCCAGGGGATCAAATCCATCTTCCAGCTGGGCCTGGCCGTGCTGGACGCCAACGCCGCGCAGCTGTCCGCCTGCACCGACGACGGGCAGGCGCTCATGATCCTCACCAGGTGGGTTAGCTGTAAACCTGACTCAGTCGAAATGACAAGTCAAGGGGAAAAAAAAGGGTTTTATGTTTGATTGAAGCTGTTGAGTGTGAACTCCCTCCTCCATCGTTTCCTGTGCAGTTTTCTGGATCAGGTCGGGAGTGAAGAGTCGCCTTGTGTTTCCCCGCCACCGCCCGCCGCAGAGGAAAACAGCTGCGGCGACACCAACATTCCCGTCGCGAGACACACAAACATCACCGACCTCATCAGCGAGGCCTTGGCGGTGAGCGCAGGAAGAATATTGTACAAACGCATCATGTCGTTAAAGGGCTGATGGAGGCCGATCACCGAGCTTCAAGAAACCGGACGCCTGATTCCGGACGACACCATTTTGTCAACGTTGCTAAAGGAAGAAGAAGTTCTGTTTTTCATTTATCGCCCAACACTGAGAAAATCTGGGCAGGTTTATTGTTGCACTTCTTCATTCCATACTTTCTTGTTTGTATATTTTCTTTCAGGGCTTTGTGTTTGCTGACTTTTGTGGTATTTTATTAAGGTGCACTGATCTTTAAAAATCCTTACGTCCCAAATCCAATCTTGGCCAACACAATTTTTTGTTTTGTCTGAAAAGTTAAATGTAACGACAAACTAAGGGAAAATGAATTTCTCTTGTTGGTGAGCACCAATAAATCACCTCTATGTTCTATTCTTTGTTTGTACATTTTCTATTAGAAAGTTTCTGGTTTTTCTATTACTCAATTTTACCCCTGCATTAAATAATTTTATCATATTTTATGGCAGCATGACGTGTAAATATGAAACATCAAACATTTGTTTGGTGTAAAAGTTGCTTTGTTCATCATGAACTCTTCTTCTCTCGTGACAGAAATTCAGAGACCTGACGGTGCGGCACATCGAGCGTCTTCGCTGTCTGCACAGAGTCCGGGTTCTGCAGGCCCACGAGGACACCATCAAGGAAAACACTGTGAGCTGACGTTCTTTTCTTTTGAGTGAACATAAACACATCTTCGTATCCGTCTGCAACATCCGTTGTGCCGTGTGTGTCGCCGTGCAGCTGCGCCTGGTGTCTCCGGACGTCTCCATCTCTCCTGAGAATCTGTCCGACCTGTACGACCTCTTTAAGGTGCTCTCTCGTTCCTCCTCGGGTTAAAATGTCTTTGGATCTTTTCTGAATAAAAAGAGTCATCTCCTCTCCTCCGCCCTGCAGACGGAGCACTTTATCACTCTGTACTGGGGCGACAGCAGCTCCGCCGCGGCGGCAGAAGCCGCGGCCTGGCAGCAAGGCGACTCCGGTCACTCTTTCGTGGAGCGGCAGTATCGGCTGGACCGGCCGCAGTTCAAAAGCCTCTACGGGCTGCTGGCGCCGTGGCCGTCCGGGTCCAGCCAGCACACGGACACGCTCTCCAACCGCACCTTCACCCTGCTGGCCCTGGACCGGGACAACCTGGTCACCTTCAAGGAGTTCGCCAGCTGGCTGGGTGGGCGGCAGCGAGCGCATCGGCTCTACGGCTGATTCCTGCAAGACAAAACCGCCTTGCTGACGTTTTCCTTTTGTTCCAGACACACTGTACTGTGAGGAGCTGAATGAGAAAATAAGGTTCCTCTACCGCCTCCACATTCCTCCAGGTGATTATTAACGCAGTGAAACAATGAGAGTTGCTGTCAGGACTGTGAGTGATGCTCTTGGCTGTTTGCATGCCTGCAGCTCTGACAGAGAGCGAGGATGAACCGTCCCTCAAGAGCCCCCTGCTGTCCACCAGCAGGCCCCTCTACGTGAACAAAGAGACTCCAGGTTCACTGAAACACACATGTCCCTCGAAGTCTCTTTAAAATACAGTATGCATTCTTTTATAATCCTGATCTGATTACATCTGCTCTGGAAGTTTCAGAAAGTGAAGAAGTAGTGAAAGACTACCAGGAGCAGCTGAAGCAGATGCTACAGGATCTGGTCAAGGAGAAGGAGAAAGACGCAGACAAGCCTCTGCCACTGATGAATCAGGTGCTGAAAACCAGAGCTGCTAACAGCATCTGTTATCATTTTAGACTTCTGTCCACCATGCCACCGCTAGCCATGGCCTCGAGTCACAGAAAGCAGCGAGGATGTTTCTGTGCAACTCAAAACTTTTGCATAACAGAAAAAAGCAATGTGAAATTTAAGACCTGTGACTAATGCATTAAAGGTCAACTTCCATCCATCCACCCATCTTCTGCTTATCCGGGGTCGGGTCGCGGGGGTAGCAGCTTCAGAAGGGAGGCCCAGACTTCCCTCTCCCCAGCCACTTCTTCCAGCTCTTCCTCAAGGCGTTCCCAGGCAAACTGAGAGACATAGTCGCTCCAGCGTGTCCTGGGTCTTCCCCGGGTCCACTTATATTTTTCAAATGAAATTAGGACATGCAAATCTAAGACTTTTTAAGGACGTGCACAGCCTGAACTTAGTTCTGTTCCTTTGCTAATGTGGAAGCTACTTGCTTACAGAAATTCACTCAAGTTAAAATAAAAAGCATTTGTCTGAGAAATGACTTAAGTAAGAGCAAAAAGGTCATTGTTAAAAAAAGAGCTAAAAAACTTTTTTCAACTATGTTTGTAAAATTACGAAAGTATCTTTGATCAGACTAATCAAAACATAAATCATTTAATATTGCATCATAATATGGAAAATATAAAATTTTTGGAAATTTTGGTATTTAAAAACCAAAATGAAAATTCACATGAATAACAAAATTACAAAGTAACAAAATCAGGCAAAAATAAATTGTTTTTCAAACTCCATTTATTCCAATATAAAGCTGAAAGTTTTACTACGAAGCCAATAAAAACTTTAGTAAATCTAAGTAATTACTACATACTAACAACATGTTACCCTGTATTAAAATCTAACCTCTGCTCTCGTTTCCCAGCGAGAGTTCATCCAGTTCTGCAAGACGCTCTACAGCATGTTCCACGGCGACCCGGAGGAGAATGACCTCTTCCAGGCTATCGCTACGGTAACCAGCCTCGTGCTGCAGATCGGTGAGGCCGGTCACCGCGAACAGACCAAACCCACGGCGGCGTCCGACGGGGCTCTGGCGGCCGACGACGAGTGGACGGTGAGCTACGCTCAGATCCTGGCCTCGCTGCTCACCGAGCAGGCGCTGGTCAACTTCTTCGAGAAGCCGGCCGACCTGACAGAAAGAATCGCACAGGCTAAACGGAACCAGTACCAGCAACGGGCGGGTTTGCTCACGCTGCAGCGAGGGACCAGCTGACTGTGTGACAACGATGAATTGTCTGATATTTGATCAAGACGGAGGCCTCGCCTGTGACCTGAATGCCCTCTAACTCCTTCATGACGACATCCGGCGGGGAAACGTTCAGGACTATCCCGTCACCACGCTCTAATCAGCCGCTCTCTACGTTTACACACTCTTACTAATTACAGCATTAATTATTACACGTCCTTGATTTCACCAACCCACCTGCCTTATCAGAACATTTTACCAGTCCACCTTATGCACTGATGGGACAGAGTTTACAAGCTAAAAAAGGTTTTTGTATTCATTTAGTGCTTCTGTTTCTGTCATAGGAAATGTTCTCAGATGCTCACATTTTAATTAAAGACATTTTTTCAATAATTTTCAGTTCTTTTCTTTGAAGTTGAGACAGTTTATTAGGTCATTGGTTCACCAAGGTATCTAATCTGATCTGTTTCTTACTCATTTTGCTGCTTGTGGCTCAATGTTGACGTGCAAGATATAACCATGAGTATCTGCTTAAAGGATTTTCAAAATAAAATATCCACCAGACTCAAATAATACGTGAAACGGAAATATTTAATAATTTCTTGCGCGGCCCGGTACCAATTGGTTCACGGACCGGTATCGCTACGCGTGTTGGGAACCACTGCTCTACGACATCACTGATGACTGTGATCCATTTCCCTTCAATCCCTACTTCCACAGAGCAACTCATTTGTGTTCCATGTCAGAAGAACAATATTGGATTTTACATACCAACAATCTTGACTGTACAGCAAAAATGGCTGAAGAAAGGACCAACACACCTGTGATGGACAAGTTTGACAATCCTCGAACTTTTGAAAAGAGGACGGACACTGGAGAAGGAAAATTGAGGACTGAAACAGATTGTGGAATGTCTCAGATCTAAGATCAAGTGCTCCAAGTCTTGTGCAAGTGCTTAAAGGAAACCAGACATACAAGCACAATATGACACACTGGAAACACGAAACAATGCACTCTGTGCCCAGCTAATGTCGATTCGTGAGGAGCTTGATGAGGGAGAGCTCAAAATGCAAGGACGAGAGAAATGAAATGCATTTTTTTTGGAATTAACGTCTCAAGCTAAAAATCCACCTCAAGATAGACCTGAGAAGGCCAGAGAGGAGGATGGACACCCAGTATGGAGAGGGACGACCTTTGGGAGGAAATAACCTTCTTACTTCCAAATATGAGAGAGCTTGTCAAGAAATCCAGAACATAAGCAGGGAGAACATGGATTTGATGTTTGAAAAGGACCTGCTTAGAGAAAGGCTGCTCAAAAAGGAATGAGGACAACCAGAAACCACAATCAGGCTGGGAAAATTTGGAAGTGTAGGTACCGTTTTAAAGACGATGTACCACAAGGGAACACTAAGATAATGTGTTCCCTCATAGAGCTTGAATTCCTCAGGTTGGTCTGGTAAAACTGGTTCCTTCCTCTAACCGGCTGTTCTCGAATTGCTGGTTGTTGGGGTTTACAGGTTGTTCTGTAATTGCTGGTTGTTCTGGTTAACTGGTTGTTCTTGGAATTACTGGTTTTTGGTGATTCTTGAATTATTCGTTGCTCTTGAGTTACTCTTGTTCTAGCTGGTAGTTCTTGAAATGCTTGTTGTGCTTTAGTTACTAGTTGTTCTGGTTAACTGTTTGTTCTTCAATTGCTGGTTGTTCTTGACCTCCTGGCGCTGCGCCATTTCAGTCGACCTCCTTTAGGGTTTAAACCCAGAAAAACTCTAAACAAAATGATACTCGAGTTTAACACAGAAACAGTTTCATGTTATAAATGTGCTTTTCACAAAACACTTCTAAATTACCTTACAGCAGCACATCACCTTTCTCATCAGCGTCTCACCAGTTGCAAATACCTCTTTGACAAACAACATTGAGTAATTTGGATGAATTCTGACAAATATAATAAAATGTACACTTGGAGTGCGCCAATTACAGTTTTCTGGCCAATCTTGAGCCTCTCCCACCCCGGACTAACGGTTTCACCCCCTCCTTCGATCGTTCGTCGTTCTGATGCTTTAAAATTAACATCCATATTCCCTGCTTCTTGCTCAGCCCAGTAAGCTCACACAAAGTCATCAGTTTTTACCCAAAGAGCAGGATCAGTACTGTACGGATTATCCGTGGTCATCATTGTCCTTCCGCCACCTCTGACTCCTTGGGCACCGGATCAGTCAGAGATCCAGGTTCTGGTGGACCATAGAACCCTGTTAGCCAGGCTAAGGTCTTGAGAAGCGGGGAGAGACGATGATTCTGTTCCATGTCCAATATGAGTTTTAAAAAACCCTGTCACCTTGGATATTTTCTTCATCACCTATAGGACCGACTTTGGGCACCACCGACTTTGGGCACCACCGAATTAGGGCGTAAACCTACTGGCAAAATTTGTATGTACAAATCATGAACAGGTTGGGCATCAATACTTGTGTTGATTGATGGAAACTATTGAATCTTAACATTGGAATTGTCCACACTGAATAATACGGCAATAAAAGCCTTGATTTATACATAAATCCAGATAAATTTGTGGGGTTTTTTTTACATTTCAGTGCTGTATATTCAAGTATTTCTAAAGTCGGTAAAACCACGATAGGGTTTTTTTTTGTCAGCTATCAATATCTAGTCACCAAATGTTTGCATGTAAATAAACAAAAGTGATGGATACAAAAGAAAAGGAGGCAGAATGTTGCAGGAGGTTGTGTGTTTTATTAACTACTGATTAAACGTAGAGGTCGGCCTTCAGTCAGGACCCAAATAATCGGAAGAAACAAAACACACATAAAATGCTAACAGCCAGCCTTCATTTTAAAAGAAGGCTTAATTCATACAACTCTTTTGGAGTGGTTTGATCGTGGAGGATGTGAGTGGCACAACTAACTCTGATTCATTAAACTCATTCAGATCTTAGTCATTACTGGGTTCAGTCCAGAGTTCTCAGAAGTTAAACGGCGGCTTGGACAAAAACGGGACATTAAATTACGGTATCAAATCGTTAAAATGTACAAAACAGTGGGGGTCAGGTTGTCTGCTAGCGAGTCGTTGTTTCCCCGCAGCGGGGTCTTGGAACGATCTGAAACAGTCTGTCATCTATAGTAGGCGTGTTGTGTGAAACCGGTGTTGAACGTCACGTCATGAAGCTTATGTCACATCCACAGGAAGCACGGCAACAGACTTAACGAGAAGCACAGCACAATTCAAATACTGTTGAAGAGCAACAAGACGGTGAAAAGCTACAGAGTGCACTACGCTACGGTTGGGAAGGCAGGAAGACCGGTCAGCTTGCCCTGTGGATGGGTCTCGCCCACTCTGGAGGGACGATGGGCGGGCTTTGTCTCTCAGATGGCTTCCACGTAGTTGGCGGGCAGCATGCCGGTCTTGCCGGTGCGCTGCACGGTGCCGTACATCCAGCCCTCGTCGATGGACTGCACGTTGACGATGACGTCGCCGTCTTTGAACGACACCTCGTCGCTGTCTGCCGCCACGTAGTCGTACATGGCGCGCACGGTTTTCTGAAGGGAGCAAAGAGACGGAGGGGTTTGAGAAGAGTCTGATGTAGGAAGACGATTTTTGAAATAATTGCAAACTAATTTAGTAATCGATTAATCATATGCAGATTCAAAAATGTCTCTTGTTGAAAGAACAAGACTCAGCAAGAATTAAGTAGAAACTGTACAAAAATATCTACATTTAGCAATTAAAATGAAAAAAAATAGTTGTTTGTTCAACCCAAAACTCAACTGGACTAAATTCACACGGTTCAAATTACTGTCAAAAAATAAAAATAAAAACCTATTAAGCATTTTTTGCTCTTCTTAGTTAATCCAAATTATAGTCAACAGATCACCCAAACACTCTATTGATAAGTCAAATATAGATGTTGATGTTAGTAAACAAATTTTGATCAGATTTATTGTCAGAATAGACGATGGGTTAATGCCTAGAATAATTTCAACATATATTTAATTCTTATTCTTTAAAAATCACTTAAATGACATGAGATGACTGTGTCCTACTGACCCCAGTGGTGGACGGATGTGATGGGACGGAGGAGACGGTGGTCTGCTGGGTGGCCACGGACGATGACCTCTGCTGCACCTCCACAGTCCTGGTCTGCTGGTAGCCTGCAGACATCCGACAAACGGCCGGGTAAGGGACATTCGCAGCACAAATAAAGCTCAAAACCGAAAACGGCTAAAGTGTCTCGTTTGATTGTGACCCGTTGAGCTGGCCATGAAGCCGTTGCTGTAGAGAGACAGGTGGTGGTCGACGTCCTGCGACACCTCAGACTTCTCGTCGGCCATGCCGCTCAGGGCGCTGGTGGAGCGCGAGTGCTCCTTGCTGCGGCGCTGTGCTTGTACTGTCGGGTCGGAGGAAACCAGGTCAGAACGGGCGAAACGAACAGGACATTTGAAACAGACATTTAGACCAACAGCAAGCTATTCACAAATGAACTTTTACATTCTTTTGTATTTATGTTTGCTTTACAAGGAAAGACCGACTTCAGGTATATTTAGTAAGAGACACTTTAGATTACCGTATTTTTCATGAGATATATTTTACGGTTCCTATTTTTATAAGTTTTACTTTTCCACTTTTCTCAACTTAGCTATTTAAAGGTGATTTTTTGTGTGTGTGTATTCAATTAAGAAATATAAAATCAAAACGTTCACCATATATTTGATGTTTCTAAAATTAAAGAGTTTATGGAGCAGTGAAAATAGAAAACAGACCAAAGAACAAATCAATCAACAAAAAAGGAAAGGAAGGACACAAAGAAGGAAGGAGAGAACAAAAAAAAGCAAAGATAAAAGAGGAACGAATGAATCGTAAAAAGTGATCAAAGGAAAGACATAAAGAAGAAAATTTAAAGGACACAGAATAGCAGGTATTACAGACACAAGGAGAGAAATAAAAAGGACAAATACCAGGAAATAAATCAAGAAAAGAAAGAAAGAAAGGACACAGGGAAGAAAAAATGGTGAGGAGGGAGGAAAGAATGATGGAGAGGAAGAAAAAACAGAAAAGGTAAGACAAGGATGAAGTGAAAGTAAACGAGGGCACAAAGCAAGAAAAAGTAGAAATGAAGGAAGGTATGAGAGCAGAAAGACAGAAACAATAAAGTACACAAGAAAGAAAGAAAGGAAGAAATAAAAACATAATTTCTTCTTTTTGCATATCTGGAAAATCACCAATACTAATCAATTTTTTACTTTCCAGGTTAAGTTTTTTTTTCTTGTTTTATAAATCCAAACCTCCGTCTTTTTTCGATGAACCAGTTTAGAAAGTTTTCCTCTCTGGATGAGAATCTCACCTGACATCATGTGCAAACTCCTGGACTGGATGTTGTCCTCTGCTGGGTCGTAGTCGAACACGGAGCCGGGGTTGGTGCGCCACACCCGCAGATCTACACACACACACACACACACACACATACACACACACACACATACACACACACACACACACACACACACACACACACACACACACACACACACACACACACACACACACACACACACACACACACACACACGCACGCACACACACACACGCATACACACATACACACACACACACACATACACACATACACGCACACATACACACACACACACACACGCAAACACGTTTGTCTCGCTGTCTTTGCAGAGACTTTCCATTGACTTCAAATCATTTCTACAGCAGAACCCAAACCAAAACTCAATTCACACCGAAACTTTACCCCAAAATCAAAAACAGCATTTCCTCTGTCTGATCTAAGATCAAGCGCTCAGAGTCTCGCGCAAGTGATATGATATATTGGAAAGACAAAGCAATGCGCTCCGTGACCAGCTCGTGTCGGTTTGGGAGGAGCTTCTTGAGACAGAGCGCAAATACAAGGACGAGAAAAATGAAATGCATTTTTTATCAGTCGGTCATCAGTGTCTCAGGCTAAAAATCCAGGAGCTTCTGATAGACCTGAAAAGGGCAGAGATGAAGATGGACACCCAGTCTGGATAGAGGGACGACCTTTTCAAGCAATCCAGGACATTTGGTGATTGAAAATGTCCTGCTTAGAGAAAGGCTGGCTCAAAAAGAACAGGAGGACAACCAGGAACCACAATCAGTACTGGGAAAACTCAGTAAGAGGGTAGGTATCGTTTTAAAGATGACGTACCACAAGGGAACATCATGGACCTTCTAATTCCTCTGATTGGTCTGCTAAAACTGGTGCCTTGCTCTAACCGGTTGTTCTTCAGTTACTGGTTGTTCTGGAATTGTTGGTTGTTTTCTTAATCCCCCTGTCAACATTTCTTCGCCTCGGGCCCCAGCATTGGCCCGCCACACTCTCGCCGCACTGATCTCTGTCGCTGTTCCCTCCCAGCTCATGGTTCATCGTCTCCCCGTTTCACCACCGCCGTCCATCGCATTGCCTTCCCACCGGTTCCCCGCTCTGGTTCAGCCACTCAACAGCTTCTCATCACCACCTACCATCGGATTTCTCATATAATTTAAAGACCCGCCCCTGTGTTAATAGACAAACAATCCTTCTTATTTGATTACATTCCACTTGGAAAAACGTGAAGATCAGGAAAATGTCCTCATGTTTCACAAAAGAGCTCCATTTGTTGATGAAAATGGTCTACAGGTTGCATACAAGCACACAAACACACACAGCTCGACATTAGAGCCAACACAGAACTGACAAACCCTCTCTGTTTGTCACAGAGAGGGTAATAAAAAAAAGAAACCTGCGTATTTGACACTAAGAACAGAAGTTAGTCTATTTTCAAAAAACAAATAGACACTGCTCAGTAAACCTAGGGAGCTAGAGACAATCCAAACATTTACGTTAGCTTATGAGCTTTAAATATTGAAATCATTTCCATCCTGGCGTTGAGCTCTCCGTACCGGTGATGGTCTCCTGGTCGTGCTCCATGGCGCGTCTCCTCTCCATCTCCACCACGCGCCGCTGGATGCCACGGTAGCTGATGTCGCTGAAGTCCTGCGTATTCTTCTTGACGCGCTCTGTCACGGGGTCAGAGGTCGTGGGGGTGAAGCTGCCTTTGCTCTTCTCAAAGTCCTCGTGGTATTTTACCTGCAGGAGTCAAATCAAACTTATTTGCGAGTTAAGCGTTTTGTTTTATGATCCTAGCTCTTCAAACCTAAATTTATTCTATGATTTTTTAAAAATGTTTTTTTAACTAAAAAATAGAAGGAAAAAGATTCACTTTATTGACAAATAAAATCCTGTAAGGTCAGTCCAGATGAGACCAGTGTTAAACGCTTTGACATGCATGCAAAGCTCTTTGTGTGGTGGGAAAACTAAAACTGCGCATTACCTTGAACACACCACGCCCACAAGGTCAGAGATGGTGGCGGCAGCGTCATGCTGTAAAGGCCCAGCTAATACTGGATTCATTTGGTGAAAACGACCAAAGACCAAACTGGAAACTAGCAAAACTAGAACACTGATTCTGATTTCCCATCCAGTCTGAAGGAGCTTGTGTAAGAAGATAAAGAAATGTTCAGAATAACTTACTTTTAACTCTAATCTAATCTAGTTGTGTTTTTTTATTCAAATGTAACACCAATGAAAATACCAAAAAATAAATGTAAAAAAAAAAAGCATTGGACTGGATGAGTGCAATAAACGATGTTTATACGTTCAGATCTTACTTCCTGTTCAGGGTCTGGTTTCCTGTTAGCACTGATAATCTGTGTGCATTTATTCATGAGAATAAAGTAAATATCTGCGACGACTCGGTTCGTTGGCTCCATCACCGAACAGCTGGTTCCACTCTAACTCCACTTAATAGAAAATAGGAAGAAGATCTTACTCCGGAGATGATGCGCTGCGTCTCTCTGACGCGCCTCATCTCGGGCGTGTCCAGAACGAAGGCGGCCTTGCCCTGCACCTGCCGGCGGAAGCTGTCCGAGTACAGCACCTGGAAGAGGAGGAGCACAGCGGGCCAAGGTCAGGAATCCCAGCTCCGCGAACGCATCGAGAGCGGACGCACAAAGGTCAGAGGATTACTGGGAAATCAGACAAATGAATTAGCAAGAGAGATTTCTCTTTTCTTTTACTACTATTATTATTATTATTAGGAGATGAAGAGTTAGGAAGAAAAACAGCGTTATGCTTCAATTTTTTTTGCGGGCACATAAAAAAAGATGAAACGGAGCAGTCTGGAGGACAAAAGAGGTTATGGATTAAACGTATTCGGAGAAAAGTGCAGTGGGGAAAATTAATGAGATTAACTAAAGCAAAAAAGGGTGAAGGTGAAGTGGGCTCGGTTAGGAAAAGGTTAAAAGGTTTTCTCAGAGAGGGGGTTCTGGAAGGTACCGAGCTAATGTTTTCCTGGTTCCTTTTGACCCGCTCCATCTCAGGAGTAAAGACCACGGGCGTTCCCTTGGCAGAACTGTCCTTATACAACACCTACAGGACAAGAAGCACATCAGAAAACTCTTAACACACCCGCTGGAGCTCACAGACACCGTGGTCTCTTCGAGCTCGAACTCGTTACAAACGAGAGAGAAAACCAGAATGCTTCTCAGGAGGATGTCGGCTGTGGGAATAATAATAACGAAAAAAAAACCATACAATCAATAAGAATTTAGATTCTCATTTTGCTGGAATGTTAAAAGTCGATCATGGAGGGAAAAAAAGCTTAGCTGCAGGTTAGGAAATATTGTATTAATAAAGGCCAAAGAGGCAGGAATGATGAAGAAGATTAAAGGATAAAAAGCAGCGGTGTCAAACTCATTTTGGTTTGGGGCCAAATCAAGATCATGAGTGCTCTTAAAGGGCCGGTTGTGACAGAATGTATTGATACAATCTGATCACACACTGTTAAAATGTCAATGAATTCTTAAAATTAAATAATATTATTGAACATCTTTTCAGTCCCTGCAGGATTTTTCTGACTTTTTAGAATAAAAATCAAAGTGTTTATGGCACTGATATGGAAATATTTGTGATATTTGCTCTTATTTATAAGATGGTAAACATGACTTCTTCTCACTGTATGGATCATGATGCGTCTATAATATGGATCATGGATTATAATCTGACATCAAATAAGGCAGAGAGAGCTGCTTAGTACAAGTAAGGAAGTTTTTGACAATGTTTAAGAAAAAGCTAGAATAAATTCCCAATTTTAATTTTTAAAAAAGTGCTGGTATTTGTTGATTTTGTGTGAATTTCCACAACATTCTCAAATAACTGGAGGGATTGTTTTACGTAATTTGGCAGTAAACAGATAAAAACTGCACTGATTTGACTGATAACATCATATTTACACACACTTTGTATTGAGTCCAGAATCTAGAGGGCCACATAAAAAAAGCTGTGGCGGGCCAGATTTGGCCCATGCGCCTCGAGTTTGACACACGTGATACAAAGGAACAGGAGAGAGAAAGATGGAAATTACAGCAAAATGAGGTCATTCAGGAGCTCAAGAATCTGCAGACTGAGCCTTAAATAAAGATGGATGCAATGAGGTGGAGGAGAGTCATGATGGAAACTACTATCTACGCTCAAAAGGTTAGGAGCACACGGGGGGGTCGGCTTCGGTCCACTACCGAGCTGATGTGCCTCTGGGTTTCTCTGACCCGCTTCACCTCGGGCAGGTCCGGTATGGCCGTGCCTCGACCCAGAGAGTCCTTGTATTTTATCTGGCAGACAAATATTGAAGGGTTGTATGCAGGGACAGAAGAAAAAAAGAATAACTATGAAAGAAAAACACACACACACACAGATACAGAAGACCAACAACAAAACAATGAAGCAGAGACAAACAGACACAGCAAAAAATTAAAGAAATTAAAAAGGAGAATGTCGAGAAAAATTGTATCTAGCATCCCAGCGCAGTCTTTGATTTTAAGTGTAGGGGAATTTTAGTCTCACCTTGGAAACACTCTTGTGTCCAAGTTTGAAGTCCAAGGTTAAATTTGACCAGGCTCTAATTTGAAATTAAATTTGAGTCTGGTCAAATTTAACCTCAAGTTGACTTAAGGCAAAATTGAGGAATTTATTGGTTTTTTTAAACCACAATCACTGAAGACGTAGATCGGACAATCATCTGAATCTGTTCAAAAGACTCAAATGCAGGATTTAAACTGCAGCAGTCACATGACATCCATGATTAGTTCATGTAAACTTGCGGGTATCAGAGGGTTTGATGAGTCAGTTCTCGACGTCTGGATGACTAGAGGAGATTCAGGTGGAGATACAAAGGAACAGGAGAGAGAAAGGTGTTCGGGGGTGAGGGGGGTGAAGAGTGAGGCAGGTGGGCAGGCGGATGAAGGGAACCTAGCGGGTCGGGTTCTGTAAGGTACCGTGCTAATGTTCTGCTGATTGCGTTTGACTCGCTCCATCTCCGGCGTCTCCGGCACGGACGTGCCCTGTCCCACTCCTTCTTTGTAACGATGCTTGAACGACACAGCACAGGAACAGTCACACACGGCGGCGGCGCGACCCGGCGGGAGGTTAGTGTTCAGATCGGGAGGAGAGGAAGAACATCAAAAACCAGACGGGAAAATAACGGGGGGGGGAACAATGTTGTTTTTTTTTAAATTAAGTTTGAAATCATTTCTGGTAGGAAAAGAAGGAATGATATATGGAACATAGTTAAGATGGAGGAGGAAAAATCAACTCTAGAAAGCAAAAGTGATTTTTGATTTTTTTTGTGAGGGATGATAATCAGGAGGAGGGTCACTGCAGTGGTTTTCCTCTACCAGACTGATATTCTTCTGGGTTTCTCGGACCCGCTTCACCTCGGGCAGGTCTGGTATGGTTGTGCCTTGACCCACAGACTCCTTGTATTGTATCTGCCCATTGCAAACGTCACAAAGGTACAGCGTGAGATAGCATCCTGCGACCGTCCACGTTCATTCTTATTCAAACACAAGAACTATGGATAACGAAAAACGGTTAAATCACTGACTTTCCACCTGACGTTAATGAAATTTAGTAGCAACGCCACCAAAGTTCCTGCAGGTGATGAAAATGTTAATTCATGGGTAGAAATTATGTGATAGTTGAGTCCCTGCAAATCGTGACACTTATCGGCACTTCTGGTAAAAATGTGCTGTTTCTAAATGAGCTTGTATCTTTTGCGTTGTTTGAGGTCTAAAAGCTCTGCATCTTCATCGTTATTTTCACCGTTTCACATTTTTTGCAAATACATACAAAATATTTGCCTGGAATTTCAGAGACGTGTTGTCAGTAGTTCACAGAACAAAAGAACCAAATTAATTTTACTCAAACATAGACCTATAAAGAGTAAGATCAGAGAAACTGACCATTTTAAGTGCTCTCTTAATTTGTTCCAGAGCTCTACGTTTACGGATTTATACCTTGATCAAATTAAATTAAAAACTATAGAATAAAAACATGCTCCAGTTACATTTATGTCAAAAGATATTATTAAATGTACCCCGATATCTCTGCCGCCGACATTTTAGGTAAAAACAAACCTTTTCTGAATATATTTTTCACACAGTATAAATAAACTGTAAATGAAAGTTAGATTAAACTTTTTTTGTTGAGAGATTAAAGTGCTGCAGCAATAAAATAAAACTGAAATCCTTTTTTTAATCAGGGTACCAGTAAATGTGGCAGGTGCTGCACGTCCTTGTTAAAGTAAATAAGGAACCCGACATAAATTCAAAGCAATTTATCCAGTTCCTGAGTATTCAAACTTATGGCCAGAAAACTGCTGTGCTTGACTTTTTGCCAGATTATCTCATTAGCTTCATCCTCCGATTAGGACGAAGCCAACAAATCTCCAAAAAGAACCGCTAGAAATTAGCTTCAAATGAAAAGCTGAACTGGAAATGCTCATGGGAAGATATTAAAGATGAAGTCAGTTCAAGTCTTATTCCCAGTTGCTCGACAATGAGGGAGCATGGATGGAGAACTGAGGAGACGGAGGGGGGGCAGGGCCACTCGTTGGGAATACCGTGCTAATGTTGCGCTGGTTGCGTTTTACTCTCTCCATCTCAGGGGTCTCAGGCAGAGCCGTCCCTCCGCCCACGTCTTCTTTGTAATGAATCTTTGTGAGGATGTGGGACGAGAAGCATGAACGAGGGGTTAGCCTGATCTTCCATCTGACTCTAAATTATCTCTGATTTAAGCAAAGAGAAAAAGCAAAAACATTGACAGCACACGCCGACATACAAAAAAAACAACAAAAAAAACCCCCCAACAAAAAACGGAAAAGCGAATTCAAAGCACACAACAAAACACAAATATCCCAAATGGAGACACACAGGCTCGGCACTAGCGGCTTCAAGCGTTAGTCTACAGGAGCATTTTAGTTGCTGTATTTTTACAAAGAGTGGCTTAATTACTCGTTCCATGAAGAGATGGGAGTTTCATGTCAGAGTTTGTTAAAATGAGGAAAGACAAACCCAAAAAAGATTAAAGATGTAAAAGTGGGTTATCAAAAATGGTAAAAAGAAAAGAAAGAAAAAAGCAACTATCACGGAATAAATACCAAGCTGAAATTCTTTGTATTTTCTTTAACACGGAGCATTTCTGGAGTGTCCTTAACAGTAAACACTTTGCCCTTTGTGTTTTTTAGGTCAATCTGGTATTGAAGCTATAAGAAGAAGGGAAAACGGTGAGGTTAAAACGTTTCACAGCAGAAAACAGTAGAAAATAACACTGTTTCTATGGGACCGATTAACAAAGCGAACAACACGCAAGAGGACTTTGAGAAACAAAAAAGCATAAAAGGATCTAAAATATCTTCACATCTCTTTACAAACCCGATGCGGAATCACTGGATGTAAGAGTGACTGAGCGGACGGAGGGCGTCTTCTGCAACTTACAGTGCTGAAGTTCCTCTGGTTCTCACGGACTCTCTGCATCTCTGGAGTGTCCAGGACCGGCACGTAGTGAGACATCGTCTTCTCAGCTTCCTCTTTGTATTTTTTCTGTTTCGACAACACGAGCAGAATGAAAGGCATGCCAGGGAGGAAGGAGGGGTTTAAAACAGACTCGTTTCGGCGGCAGCGTACCTGGCTGACGATGTTCCTCATCTGTTGAGCGTGGATGATGTCCGGCGTGTCGATGACGGTAGTGTAGCTGGCTCGGTCCATCTCGGCGATCTGCTTGTACTTAGTCTGCAGAACAGAAACTTTTAAGGAGGACTGAAAACACCAGATTTCGGTGTGCATGTCTTGGATCAAGCGTTTTACAAAAGTATCGGTGTCTGTTGAACGATAACAGATTTTGTCACAGTAACACTCTAACCTGTAATATATTTTCTTTCAATCAGACCAACAGAAGTTGCATCAAAAGGGCAGAGATGATTTCAAATATGACCAAACAAATTTCAGAAGGGCATAACTGTGAAGTGAAAGCAAAATGAAAAGGGTTTTGAACAATAATTGGAAGGGATTAAACGGGGAATTTGTATTTTTACCCGTTCTTCTTTGCGAAATAGCTCGAGCTCAATCCGATGGGACGGCGTTTTGCCTCAGACTCCCAACTAGATTAAAGTGTGGACTTTGCTCAGGTTATTGTAGCAACTTAAATCTCCTTCAACAAATTTACTCGGCTTGAGGTCGGACTGTGTGGACACACTGGAAGGTGGACATCCGCCTCAGTCTCAAGTCTTTTAATTGTTCAACAATTAAGAGACAATCAATCGTCATAATTTAACATTTTAGCTCAGTCTGTCTTAACAACTCTGACCATCCTCCCTGTCTTTGCTAAAGCGCGGTGAACCCACAGCCTTCTGCTGCCACTACCATGTGTCAAGGTAGGGGTGAAGTGAGCAAGCAGAAAAATCATCAGAATTAACAACAAAGACTTGAAGACATCCGTCTATGTGAAATGATGTATACAATGTGTTGACTTGATTAAAATAAATATTTTTTCAAAAATATTACAATTTATTTAGTAAATAAACTAGAAATACTAGTTTATAGTTGATATTTATCATTAATTATGAATTCTAATTCTGAAGAATGTTTGCATATTTAATTAATAAATTATAATAACCTGGTTAATAAACACAGATGACTGGTTTCACTTGTTTTAATGTGCAAATATGAGCGCAAACAAGGCTGTAAACACACACACTCCAAATCCTTTCAGGTTTATATTTGGAAAAGAAGCTCAAATCCTTCCATCTCACAATTATGCATTACTTTGTGTTATTTATTTTTAAAGACAAACTCTCAATCAAATACACTGATTGTGTCACATTACAGTGACACAATCGGGAAAGGTATTTATATTTTTGAACGCATTCAGCAGATGTTACTCAGAACAGACCTGGCTGAGGATTTCGGTGGCGTTCCTGGCTCGCATAAAGTCCGGAGTGTCGGTCGCCAAAGCCAGCATTCCTTTGCCCTTGATCTCCTGCTCCAGTGCCTTCTTGTACTCTCTCTGTAAATGCAAGCGGCAGCTTTGTTACTCACCAAACAGACGCACTGAAAACTAATTGCGCTTTCATACTGAGGAAGGCCGCAAAACCCCTAGGGGGACGGGAACAGAGGAGGTTAGCAGGAATTAGCGACAGGATTTAGGGGAAACATGGGAGAGAGGAAGGTGTGGCGCTCCAATAAAGATGCTAAATGAAAAAAAGAGTTAAGATAGTCAAGAGGATGTTGCATCACAATTAGTTCTTTGTTGAGATAATTTCAAATACAACCAAACAAATTTCTACAAATTTGAGTTTAACTACACCAAAACGAACATGTTTATTTTCTTAAAGAAAGTTAGCTCAGATGTGACCTTTTTTTTTTTTTTTTTAAACAGTCAAGTTTTTTTATACAAAGTGACATAAAATAAGATGTAAAATTGCGGGGGGAGACAAGATTTGAGGAAAATTCTTCCAAACTAAGGAGCAGTGGAACATTAGTCTTGTCAAAAAGCAGGAAGTGAGGCGATGCAGCTGAGGTGAGAGCAGGATGGGGGGAGTGTTAGGGGAAGTCAGAGGAGAGCGTGACGCCACCGCCATCACCTCTCGGTCAGTCGTACCTCACACAGGATCTGAGTGGCATTCTTTGCCCTCAAAAGCTCCGGAGTTTCCTCCAGTACAGTTAGCCCTTTACCCTTCACTCCCTCCTCTAGATCCTTCCTGTACTCTTTCTACACCATGGAAGAAAGACAAGAGAGACTGCAGAGACGGCCGCACAGGCAGGCAAGGCCGAAGCATACGGACAATCAAGGCTCAAAGTCACCAATATCTCAACAACAACTAAAAAAATAAGACACTTATATTATTACAGAGAGAAACATTTTCAGTGGAGATGTTGTTGACTTTGGCAAGAATCCTGGAGATAGACAAGATGAAACAAATTTTACAGGATAAAACATAGGGCTGGGAGATAAATTCATCTAAAAAATTCATTTTTGAAGTTTTAATTTCTGGGAAAAACCTGGATTTCATTCTTTTTTCCCCACTAATTTAAAACAAAAAAAAGTTCAAAGTGATATCATCATCTTGTCTGCAACTTATATTTTAGTTTGGACTTTGAATTTGAGTCCACTCCATGACCAAATGTAGCAGTCAGGGTAAGATGTCCTTAATGATTTGTATTACAATAATAAAGCCATAACATGAAAATAATATGGTTGTAGGAAAACAAGTTTTTTTATTATTAAATTTTTTTCCACATAATTTTAAGACATTTTCCTAATAAAATCTTTATTCTGTTAATATTAAGACTACATTGTTGCAATTAAAATATATATATATATCATAGCCTGGCCCTCTTGCTCAGAAATGATGATTGAAATAAAAGATTGAAAAATATTTTTTTCCAAGAGAAAAAAAACTTAAAATGAGATCTGGTATATATATATATATATATATATATATATATATATATATATATATATATATATATATATATATATATATATATATATATATATATGTAAATATATATCAGACACATCAGATCTTTTATTTTGAAGCCATATCGCCCAGCCCTAATAAAACACGTAACATAGTTTGAAAACAGCATTTCACAGAAAACATCACCTCTTTAATAAAACTGTGACATGCACTCATACAGGATGCTGCTGCTGCATAAAGAGGAGCTTTAGACGTCAGTGGATGCAGCACTAACTTCTCTGTAAAGCATGCAGCGGGGTGGGGAGATGTTGGGTCAAACGAGCAAGCATCTTTAAAAAAAATGAAAGCAATAAAACCCCTGAAAAGGAAAACTCAGAGGGTGAAAGGTGTGAAAGTAGAGAGGGACTTCGGTTGTGATACAGTCTTAGTAATGATGAGGAAGAAGGGGGCAAATTAACGGGATAAACCATCCTTCTGTTACCTCGCTGGCTATTTTGGTGGCGTGTCTGACATGAATCATGGCAGGGGTGACCTCCAAGCCTGAGAGGTTCTTTCCCCTCATGAACTCCTCATAGTCCTTCTTATAGTCTTTCTATTGGCCATAAAGACACAGACAGACAGACAGAGCTCAAACACATGCAGGCAGAGCAGGGCTGAAGTGCAGTGACAGCACCGTCGCCAAAACAGAGATTTTTTAGCCTTTCTGGTCCAACGCTTGACAGAAATCTAAACACATAAGTTCATATATACCACGCTGTACTATAAGCCGCACTTACAATAAAAATAATTGTAAAAAACTTGAAACGTACATCTATAAGCCGTACCGGGCTATAAGCCGCTGGTATCGCCGCCGCTCTTGGTTTTGAAAGGACCCAACAGAGGGCAGCAGAGGGCAGCGTCCTCAGAAATCTGCTGGATTTGTGAGGACGCTGCCCTCCATGGTTTTGTACATGTTTACGTACAGCGGCTCTAATTCCCTCCTGTACTGCCAGATCAATATCCTTTAACTTAAAAGCGGCATAATATGAGTTTGAAGAAATTTCTCCGTCATGCCTGCTGCTAGCATGAGCTTGTTCTGAATTAAAATTAGCACTTTCTTCTATGATTTCCAATTTCACTTCCAATGATTCACTTCCTGCTAAAGCGGGTTGAAGAAAAATCAACAGAAAAGCCGCACTGGCCTAAAAGCTGCATGGTTCAAAGTGTGGGAAAAAAGTTGCGGCTTATAGTCTGAAAAATACGATAATTAATCACTGAAGCTCAACTAATACGCAGGCCAAATCCTCCCTGTTCACAAATAGTTGACTGTATGTGAACTGTGTGTTGCACAAAATAACATCCAAGTTTCAATTAACGATTAAAAAAAAATTAAAAGTCAATCATCAATATAGAAAGTAATGAGTAAATAAAAACATGAACATGTAAAATAGAAGTAGTTGGGACTGAAAACTGGTGAGATAAATATTGTCAAACGTCACACCACAACTGAAAATATTACATTTTTTGACTCCTCAAGCATTTTATAACAAAATGTATCTATTGATAGCACTTTGGATAAATTATGCATGTATTAAATAACCTTTTTGAGATCGTAGCCATGGCTTTTCATGTTCATAAATGAATAAGTACTGAGAACTTGCAGGAAGACTACATATGATTCAAGCTATACATCTGTAAACTTGACTGACAGTTTCAAAGGAAACTCCAGGAGGTGAGTGGAAACCTGAGCTTAAATAGTGTATTGTCAGGGCCGGCTGTCCGTCTTTACATCAGGCTTCATAGGAAAGCCATAGATCCGTTTTACCGTTGACTTCCTGACATCATAACTGAAGTCAATTGGAGATGCACATCAAATTTAAACACTTTTTGGCTGAATTATATTCTGAGCTCAGCTAGCTATGAAAGAAAGCACAATGAATGCAAAAATGATTGTTTTTAGGTGTCACAAAGGTAATTACAAATCAAAACGGAGTGACTAAATCATTCTTCAAAACTCCCAACAACTCCTGTAAGGTTGTGGTTGACAACCAGCCGAAAAGCTTAAGCTGCCAACAAGGAGCTCTACATTTTGGATCTATTGAGACTCGAAGGAGTCATTGAAGCGAAGCCGGCAGCTGCTTTCAGCACGAGGGTGAGGAGAGTCTTTACCTGGCTCTGCATGTGCTGGGCCTCCTTAGCGGTCACATAAGTTGGAGTCTCAAAGTCCAGCATGGGTTTGCCCTTCTCCTTCTCGTACTTCTCCTTGTATTTAACCTGAAACGGCCCAAACAGAGCGCAGTGTAAAATAAGCTTGATTTAAATGTTGCCATCTAAAAGCTTGGACATTCAAATCTGCATGTGTATGTTTCACATTTAAACCAATGTATGAGGTAGGGATTGTCCCAATCCAATCCCAAGTGTTAGATTGGGGTCTAATGTAAAACCTTTTTTATCTTTTTGAATGTTATTGTTCTGCCCTATTAGCATAATGTAAGCACAATCTCCCTAGCCAAACTGCTCCTTACTTTATTGCTCTAAAGTCGGGATGTTAAGCTCATTTTCTTTTTGGGCCAAATCAAAACCATGAATGTTATTTAAACAAAACTGTTAAAATATTTTTAAAAAATCTTAAAATTAAATAATATTCAATCCCTAAAGGATTTGGTGATTGTTTTTATGATCCCCCCCAATATAAATCAAAGTGTTTGTGCTTTTTACGACTCGCCGTATCATTTAGGATTACAACTTGACATCAAGAAAATCTTAAGCAGCTGTTTGGTAGAAGTAAGAAATATCGCCACCTGCGGGTGGGAGTAAACAATCACTTATATCCAAATATGGCAACAAACTCACAATTATGTATCAGCGCGAAAAAGGAATTTGTTGGTTTTGTGTGAATTCACAAGAAGCAGGAGGCAATAAATAGATAAAAACTGCTTTGATTTGGCTGATATTTAAACAGGCTGTTATCTTGACTGTTCTATTTATGTGTCACATTGGAGTCTAGAGGGCCACATAAAAAGCTGCAGCGGGCCAGATTTGGCCCCCGGGCCTTGAGTTTGACGTGCTCAACAGGATCTAGGTTCTTCCGGAACAATGACCATGCATTTTTCCTCTTTAGAGTGACATTGCAGATTCATCTCAGTCTGTTTCGAGTGACCCAGATGGCTGTCTGTAACTGAGCGCAGCGCAGAGAGCAGCTGAAACACCCAGTCATTAAATTCTACTATGTTCAATGAAAAAGCACTAAGTTTGTGAAGCAGGAAAACATTTCCTGTGCGCTTTGTCTAGACATGACCAACAGTAAAAATTTTAAAAAAAAAATCAGTCGTATTCAAATTGTGTGTTAGCGTTGCTAACTTCAGCCTAGCTTTTCAGAGTAGAAACATTGTAAGCAGGATAGAGGAGTAACACTATCAAACGGGGAATATCTATACTTTTAAATTACCCCCCAAAAAAGAATAAATACAGATCGGGACATTCCTAGTATCGAGTGGAAGTTCAGACAAACTGGAAGATACTTTCAGGGTGTTTGTTGGTCCCACAGTTTGTACCACTTACGTTGCTCTGAAGCTCAGAGGCCTCCTTGAGATGAAGTTGCTCTGGTGTGTCAGGAATCATGTGGTAGTGACCCTTACTCTCCTCAAATTTCTTCTTGTAGCGGTACTACAGGGGATTCCCAGTAGAGTCAGGCAGCTCAGTACAGTAAATGACTTTCAGGGTGTTTGGCGAGAGCCTACTCCATTTCAAATGAAGGGCTCAGGCCGGACCTTGCAGGAGTATTCACACGCCTACAACTTTTCACATTTTATCACAGGAAAGCTTTAGGGGTTTTGTGTGATAGACCGATGCAAAGCAGAGCGAATTCTGGGGTGTACAGTTTCAGGCTGTGTCACATATTCTTAGCTACATTTAAGTCTGAACTTTGGCTAGACCACTCTAATACATGAAGATGCTCTCAGAGCCAAGCCATTTTATTGTAGCTCTGAGAGCATGTTTGGGTATTTGTCCCGCCGGAAGATGAATCTTCTCAATTCTTTTGTGGCCTCAGTATTTTTGACACCTTCTTTCTCTTCTTCATTATTTGTGTCATGTCCCCTGCGTGGCTTGTGGCGAACTTTAAAAAGGATTTTTTAAAGTAAAGGAGACCAAATGCACATGCATGCCACAATTTTCAGAGTTACATTTGAAAACTATCCTTCAACTCATGAATGAATCACTACATTTCATTGGTCTATCACGTAAAATCCTGTGAAGCTTGTGATTCCAACTTGACAAAATGTAAAAAGGGGGCGAAGGGCTAGGAATACTTTTGCAAGGCACTGCAGATATCATAAACAGCAGGACACGCTGACTTCAATCATTAATGCAAAGATGTTATAAATTAGAGGATAAAATGCTCGATAGACGTTGGATTTTATGTTAGGCGATCCTCAATCAAAGTGTGATTTTGACCTACAGGATTAAAAGTGAAGCATTAGATGTTAAAGGTGAGGAGGGTCGGGGTCACTACCAGATGAGGTCTGTAAGATTATGAGTGTTTAGATGAAGGATCCTAGAGTTTCAGACTATATGCGATGGTGAATGGTTCTGTTACTGTTTCGATAAACTACTGAGGGTGAACTGAAAGAAGGCAGCTGGGGTGGGAGAAGGAAAGGGTTAAATCGTGATGATGATGACGGCGGTGGTGGTGATGGTATCTTACGTCACTTGAGAGCTTGCTGGTGCTCAGACTGTGCTGCATGGACAGAGACTCGGCCATGTCAGTCACAGGTTTGTGGATCTTCTTCAGGTCACCTTTGTACTTCACCTGGGTGGCGTCAAGAGACGAAGTTTCAACGCAGTGAGCACCGAATCTTTGTCAGCCGATGCGACATCAGAGATCAGGTGTTGTTACATACATTTAGGAGGACTTGGCTTAATTAACTTTAGCTTATTCAAGATTTCATTGCTTTATTTCATTGCTTTTTGAGGACTTTTGATAATTGTAAAGGATAACCTTCCAGACCTCCTCAGAAGCAGCGTTCAGCTTCTATGCACCACAAATCTGGAACACGGTTCCAGAAAACTGCAAAACTGCTGAAACAATGACTTCCTGTAAGTCCAGACTAAAAACCCACCTGTTTGGTGTAGCTTTTGAAACATAATAGATAAAGAATTTAAATGATGGCACTTGATTTAATGTAACGTTTTGACTATTAGATTCTATGTTGCATGACTTTGTGTTTTTATGATCTAAAGCACTTAGAAATGCCTTGTTGCTGAAATGTGCTATAAAAATTTAATCTGATTTACTTGATTGATTGATAAGCAATCAAACCAGAGAGCTCTTTTTATCACAAATAATCTTTTTTTTAACAAAACATACTTGGTATTTGGTCAATTTAGCTAATTTCAAGACTCATTGTGATAAATATCACAATTAACCAATGAGGCCATATAATTCAGACGGCAAACTCTTAAGCATTTCAAGTTGATAAATTGAATGGTAAAATTAATTTAACTTATTCCCCTAAAGTGATTTGATCCTTGAAGAACTGTGCTCTGCTACACTTGTTACAATCCTTCAAACTTCGACGACCACCTCCACGTTTTTACACAGAAGCTGGCATGAAGCTGGTTCTGGGATTGCCTACCTCACTAGCCAGGTCATTGGCATCCTTCAGGGTTTTGTAAATCTTGCTCTCCTTCAGGTCAAATTGAGGTTTCTTCCCTTTCATCTCCTTGTCAAACTTCTCCTTGTACTTCACCTGGTCAGGCAGAAAGGCGACACACACTGGAAATCAGCATGAGCCCTGAGTCGGGACAAGCAAGTGGATTTACAGACTCGAAGTGACACAAAGACACGGTACGCAAGTGTGACCGAAAGGATTAGTGACTCAGATTTCTTGCAGGCAGTTTCTTTGCCTTGGACATGCTGTGTAACATTTGGCATCTATGGATTGTTCCAGTCCACATTTATTGTGACCCCCTGGTTGAATCTGTATGATGAAAACCATTCGTTCCTCTTTTTATTCACAGCAGCATAATATCACTCTTCATCAATCCAACCTTTTTACTCAAAATTTTGCTTAAAATAGTTAATTAACACAGGAATACATGTAGTAAAAATAACAACTGTACCCTCTAAAATTTTGCTTAAAATAGTTAATTAACACAGGAATGCATGTAGTAAAATTAAACGTTTTTGAAACCTATTCAGCTTGAGACTATGATCCTAGAACACAAGATGAATTTGTCTTAAAAAATAATGCACTTTTTCTTTTAATCAGGGATGACAATAAATGTAGCTGGTACTTTAAATGTTCTTAGATGTGCATGCAAGTATATTATTTTTATTAATCCAGGTATACATTTAATATTTGACCCCAATCAAAGGCTTATAAATGACAGGAATAATCAACATCTGAGCATGTAAAAACAATCTTAAAAGTTCAAGCTGATATTTGTCTCTTAGCTATTAAACATAAAGCATTGTTGATTTGTAAAAAATAAAGTACATTTTTAAACCTATTTCTGATGCTTTTAATCTGAACAAACTGATGTAGAGGTGATAGTTTCGTTTTTTGACCCACTTATTCAATTCATGCATAATAATACGTATGAAAAAACGTTCTCTATTATGTTCCACTGAACTAGTTGTGTATAAAGAATATTTTAAGAGCATAAATAACAAGCGAATACGATAAACATTTCAGAAATGAACAATTAGCATCCCCAAAGCTGTTAGCTTAGCTGAAGTCTACAAGGCTATGCTGCCCTCTAGTGTTCAAATCATAAATAAATCCCGGAAAAGTTCTCCGAGCCGAAACAAAGGCTACATAAAAATACGGCAGCAAAAGCTTCGGTTTCAGACTGTGAGCTGTCAGAAACACAAGGAAGGGTAACCTGAAACTGTTTTTAAAAAATCCAAAGGAATACAGTCTGAATACCAGTGCAGCTAGTGCATTTTCTAGGCTTAGCACTGAGTCACAGCTCGTCCGACTGAGGAAAACAAGGGATGCACACATAACCGAAGGGTGCAAACAAACAGCAAGGCAAATCAAAGCACAAAATAGTTTCATACACTGGATAAAAAAAAGAAGATGTTTTCAGACCCTGGTAGCTCAAAATACTTTAAAAAATAAAATACAATTCACTTTAAGAGACAGACAGATATCAGTATCCCTCAGTTTTAGGACATGCGACTCCTTACATCACTAGTCACCGCACTCATTTTCTTAATGTGCCGCATCAGTGGGGTATCATAGGAAGCTGCTCCATGGAGGGAGGCCTGGCCCTCCACCTACAAAGCCCAGCGAGGTTGTGGAATGAGGAGACAAAGACATTATGGGAACAGAGATGAGAGGAAAGAGATTAGAACGACTAGCGAGAGAGAAGAGGAGCGGAGAAAGAAGAGAGACACATGAGGTCAGGTTTAAGGATGGAGTTAGACATGTTAAACATGAATATATATTATGAAGTCACAGTGACAGATTAAAAGATGGATTTTAATACAAAGGTGAAAAGTAAGCACTATCAAAGAGCTGCTAGTTCAGTCGTTGTGCCAAGAGGAGTGCTGCTAAAAGCATCACATCTACCACAGCGAGGTAGTCTGAAAACTAAACCAATGAGGTACAAAAAAAGAACTTAAAAGAAATGTTAGCAGAAGGGGTGAGGTGTGTCTGTATCCTGAGATGTAGGGAGACAAAACGATTTATCTCTCTTGTTGTACCTGACTGGTCAGCTGGGACACATGGGTCGCCAAAGCGATGTCTGGCCGGTGGATCAGGGAGCCTCCACGACTGGCCTCTTCGCGCGCCTTTTCGCGGTAACCGATCTGACGGACGGAGGCGGAGACGAGAGTCAGAGCACCAGAAACAAACTCAACCGATGCAGCTGTGGGCTTGTTTTGGTTTCAGATTGGCAGATTAACGATGTGCTACGGTTAAAGGCGCTCGTGAAAACACACACAAAAAGCTAAAGAAGACTTTTATTCACAATATTTTAATTTGTGCAGTAATATCTCAAAGTGCCTAAGTAATTTGAATTATTTAAATCAACCAAAAACAAACGGTTATTGCTGCATGTACTATATTATTATTAATATTCAATTATTGTTGGTGTTTTTGTTATTAATGCTAGTATTCAACATTAAAACTAGCATTTTTAAATCTAGCTTCAATGCCAGCATAAAATACACTAGCATTGTATTTTAGAAGGAACATTATATTAGAAGAAATAACATTGTTCTAAATAATATTTCTTCATTAATTAGAAGGTATAATTATTGTTCATCCGCTGTAATTAAATTAAATGGATAACGTATTGATTTGCTAACTATTAAGTACTGGTTTATTTGTTATATGTATGAATTACACATATAATAAATGTAGGATTATGCATGTAATGGTGGATAAGGGGTAGGAACACTGATAGGTTTATACTTCCACCTCACCCTCTTGACCAGGTAAAACAAACATTTTGACATTTTGGTTGATGTTCAAAGTGTTTTTTTTCTTCATATTCAAAATATAAACAAGCCCATGGACAATATCTGAACTTTCACTTAGTCAAATCAAATCACCTTTTTCTCCCAAAAGATTTCTACGTGTATTTGATGCTTACATCACTGACGAGCTTCGCAGTCTGGGTGGCTTTCCTGATGTCAGGACGGTCCACTACAGTGGTGTAGTGCAGGTTGGCTTTGGCGTCCTTTTTGTAGGCGACCTATGGCACGACACAGAGAGAGAGAAAGAGAGAGAGAGAGAGAAAGTACAGTGTAGAGACCGAGCAGCACCTCAAAAGACAAACGTTCGTGTAGAAATACTCTCACATTGCTCTGACTCTTCGCCACGTCCATGGCGTGCTGAACATCAGGTGGCACGATCATTTGGTTGTACACCGACTTGCCTCTCTCCTTCTCAAACTTCTGTTTGTATTGTTTCTGTACGTTTGGGAGAACAAGAAAGTTTCACAGACGCAGTTCCAAGTCGTGGGCTGATTTGGGTACAACATAAAAAAAACGTCGTACCTCGCTGACCAGCTTCTTGACCTCCCTGCTGTGGGCGGTATCGCGGGTCTCAGCCAGCTTGGTGAATGAGCCGGACTGCATGATCTTCTTGCTTTCCTGCTTGTATTTGCTCTGAGAATGGATGTGGAAATGTCAAGACTCTCATCTGATGTTGATACGCTTTACTCCCAACAGAAAGTTTGGTAAAGATGTGCAAATAATGGTGTACCCGTTTATTTATTGGCCCTTACCTCTGATACCAGCGTGCGCACGGCTTTGGCATGGAGGATCTGAGGGGTATCCAGAACAGGTATGTAGTGGCCCTTTCCCTTCTCATACTTCTCTTTGTACTTCACCTGCAGAAGGTGGGCAAAAGAGGTGTTTGATTTGTTGATGTGACCTGGTCCATTCTTTCACGGATCACTGTCACAAGAACCACTTACGTCACTGGCCATTTCAGCATTTTGCTTGTACAGGAGCGTGTACTTGTCATCCGCTATAGGTATCACACAGCCCTTCATCATCTCTTTGTCATACTTGTACTCAACCTGTGAGTGAAATTATGTTCAGATCAATACTGACAAATGCACAAAGATATAGAAATAAATTACACTTACAAACAAACAAAACAATGGACTCACATCACTCTGCTGCAGAGTGTTTTTGGCAGCATTTATAAAATCTGGTCTGTCTGCTGTCCAGATCCACTTGTTCTTAGTTGCCTCGTACTTCTTCTTGTAGTCAAGCTAATAACAGAAACATAAGAAACACTTTATAATTGTTGCTAGAGTGTTTTGTGTTTCCAACAAGCATTGTCATTTTCTTATGGATGTTTACATTGCTGATGTTCTTGTAGGCCTCCTTGGCAGCACGGATGTCATGAGCCTCTGGGTCCATGTTGATCTGGGCTTTGCTCTTCTCGTACACCTCTTTGTATTTCAGCTGAAAGAGGAATCAAGATAAATAATTACAATAAAGAATAGACTGGTTATGGCCAATCGTCCTGAAGTTTTACCAAATGTTTAAAAGAGATGCCATAAAGCATGAAGAAAGGAGTGAATGGCTTCCTTCATCTGTATGAAGCTTAGCGTGATACACTGACAGGCGTTTTAAAAGTGTCGATGGAAAGTTGAGAGCTGCATGTTTGTTCAGCAGACAACTGAAGGCTGGCTAACTGAGCAGACAACCTGACTAATTAGCCAGCTAATATTGGCTTTATTGTTCTCACAGCATTTTGGACAGTGAAGCACATTCTCATAGAAACTACTACAACTATAAAATTAGTATTTCTGCTGAAATTAAATAAATAAAAGATTCTTTATCCTACCCGTAATATTTCAGTTTGTTACATTTCGGTTCAGTATAACAGGAGCTGTGAAAAAAATAATCAATTGGCTGTTTCAGTCAGAAGCAGCCAATCAGAGCACAGCTGCAGCGCATACACAAGCTTGACTGAGAATGCTAAGACCCTCCTTATGGCTCTGTTGAAATAAAACCTATGCAGGCTACTACAGCTTATGTTCTGTGACACAGTAATAAGTGCTGTGTTTCTTTTTGTAGATGCAAGGAATTAGATCAGGTTACAAATTTGTAGATGAAAACATATGTAGAAATGTGTCACAAGAGTGAAACTTACGTTGCTAGTGATCTCTTTGACCTTCTTCATGTGCTGCTGGTGTGGAGTGTCATAAGGCAAGGTGTATCCCTTAGCTTTGGTCTTGTTGTACTCCATCTTGTAGATGACCTAAGGAGAGACGAGGAACATTTCAGCAACAGAAATGACAAATAAAGAGAAAAATGGCAGTAAATGATAAGGAAACTCCACTAAAACTCACATCAGTGATCTTCTTGCTGCGTTTGTGAGTCTCGTACTCAGGAGTCTCCAAAACAGATGTGAACTTATCTTTGGCGCGCTCGTACTGCTCCCTGTACTTCCACTGAGGATGGACGAGTAAAGTTAGTGTAGCTCGTAAAAAGGAGGTGCTTTAAATGTTTAACATTCAAATCTGGCATGGTTTTAACTTGTGAATGCAAAGAGAAACTATCCAAAAAGAACAAAGTTATTTGAAATATCTTTTCTGCCAAAGTGAATTAAAAACATCTCACATTTTGGATTAAATTAAAATAGTCGTATAATAAACTTATAATTTATTACAGGGAAGAATTGCAATCAATAGCAATTTATTACAATAATAAATTCTAGTAATAACAAGTTAGGTTATTACTATTGTTCTATTTTCAGTTTTTTGGATAGTTGTCTGACTCCAGTTAAAGAAAAGTCAGAAACATCATATCAACTTCTATCAAAAAGAACTAAATGGAGGATTAGTATGCATAATATTCACCAAAAACATGCTTTGTGAGACACACAGACACAAAGATGACAATTAAAACACAAATTACAACTATTTGGTGATGAAAGTCTGCAGCGCTCACATCCTTCTTACAATGCAATGCAAAGTTGCTTTGGTAAAATACTACATAGTAAAAATTACCACAATAAAAATGTAGAAAAAGAATCTGTAATCAGCTTCTAATATAACAATAAAAATGTAGACGTGGTGTAGAAGGTGACTAACACATTTTATGATTCTGTGCAACGATATTGTGTTTTAGAAAGAGTTAAAGCTTCACTGACGATGAAAGGGAAGCGATGGAGGGATTAGGAAATGAAGGAGGAGGAATACATGGATCTAGAACCACTTTTAGGAGGATGAAATGGATGAAGAAAAAATAAAAACAATGTCCACAAACACCAGGGAGAGAGAAACAATCTCTAAAAAAACGTCATGAAACTTGAACACCAAGTGATAAGGCAAAAATATCAAAAGCGCATTATTTTGACTTTCAAATGAGTAGATCAAATTTTCATGTAAAACTATAGCTCTTCTTAGAAAAAACTTGGGTCAAAAATGATTAATTAATTAACCTTCTCAGATTTCATTTAGGTCATTAAAAAATGACCTAAATAAATAAATCTTTTTGTCAACTTGTGCAGGCCTTAACCTGTAAACTGCATCTGAATCCAAAAACATATTTCAATGTAAAAAGTCTAAGATGATCCTAATCCTACCACAGTACACGCTGGC
This sequence comes from Poeciliopsis prolifica, assembly GCF_027474105.1. Lineage (NCBI taxonomy): Eukaryota > Metazoa > Chordata > Actinopteri > Cyprinodontiformes > Poeciliidae > Poeciliopsis > Poeciliopsis prolifica. The sequence continues at coordinate 2,249,864 of NW_026562382.1, forward strand.
TACATAAAACGCTAGTTTGTGAAGCTAAAGTAAAACTGAAATGAAAAATGTCACAATCTCATAACCGTCTAATAGCTTAGCATTGTCCAGTTGAAGGTTCCTGTGTGTTTGTGGACGGGTCTCTGTTACAGCAGCTCACTGGTCTCTGACGGTTTACCTTGCTGCCCATAACGGACTGGCAAAGGGCTGTGAGGATGTCAGGGCGGAGAAACTCATTGCAGCCACTCTTTAGTAGATCCATTGCTCGGGATTTATACATTTTCTGTCCACACACACCCACAATAACGAACATACACACAAAGCATGCCACAGTTTAGAACAAACTGGGAGACAGAAACAACACTGGGAGGGACTGGAGGAACGCTCTGGAGATCCCAGGAAGACACTCGAGTCCACTCATCTGTCCCCAGAGAGAGAGACAGAAGTGATCACATTCACTAGAGCCAGGTTTGTAAAATAAATAAACGATTTGGATAATCTGTGAAGTGAAGCTGTCTCTCTCACGGAACAGATGCAGAAAGGTCATGCTCACTCAAGATAGCGGCTGCTGTTTGAGTGGCATGGATTACAGGGGCCTGTGAGGGACAAATAGGAAGAGAGACAATGATACAGAGGACCCCAGCACAGTCATGCGGCTACCAGCCCCACCGGCAGGTCTGTGGAAGGCCTCATGCGCCGGGTGCGAGCGGCCCAGAGGACCGGCGGCGTGCGGGCGAAGCCGCCCGGTCGTCCATCACATCCGGGACGGTTACCTGGCTCATCTTCCTGTTCTCCCTGGCCAGCTGGTACCTGGGATCGTCTGTGGTTATGGTGAACTTATCCCTGGTCTTCTCATAATTAGCTCTGTAGATCCTCTGCTCAGAATTTCAGAAGGTTGTTAAAAACAAATGTCAGGGGGGAAAAATGGCGTCTCTGGAATGTCAGCAAACTTTAAGGAACATGTTGCTGTAAAAATGGACAAAAATGTGAAATACACATCGATACACCTGAAAAACAGCTGACGGTGGTTTCCAAATATTTTTCCCCAGAAATCCTTTTCTTTTTTTTTTTTTTTGTTGCTTTAACAAAACCCAAAAACACTGTCCTGGGATGGAATATATGTTATCAATTAATCCCATTGATATCCAAGCAACCAACATTAATACATAACATTTGTAACAATGTGGTGCATTTACTACGCAGAGAGCCGGCATGATCATAAGAGCTGATATCAATATCCAACTCAAATATTGTTGTAACGGCCGATAACCGCCTCACCACCACCCGAGCTGTTAGCTCCCCCAATGTCGAGAATCAGTGATCTAAGCAACAAATCTAATAAAATAAAAAGATCACATTATTTTACCTCCACGTAGAGAGTCCAAGAGAGAAGCAAAGAGACAGATAAACACAGTTGATCATTTCAGAGCAAACGATAACGAGATCATTTGAGGCAACAGAAGGGAAGGACTCACGTCGTTGATGAGAGTCGAGGCGTTCCTTGCAGCCTCGAAGAACGGCGTGTCGCATGTGTATTTGAAGTTTCCTCTGTTCTTCTCAAATGAGGCTTTGTAAAGTCTCTGTAAAAGAAAGAAACATTAACAAATAAATGGATGGTTGAAACAGAATGTATTCTTGTTTTAAACATGAATATAGGAAACTATTTTTTCCCTCACCTCGCTGTACAGAGCCTTGTTCCTGTCAGCCATCACCAACTCAGGAGTGTCCCAAACGAAGCACCCGATGCCCTTTATCCACTCCAAGTCCTCCTTGTACTTCACCTAGAAACACAAACAAAACCAAGAGTTTCTCACAGATATTGCCCCGCATGTTAGTCCTCCTGTCAGGTGCAGCTTTGCGTACTTACGTTGCTGATGTTATCGTTGGCCATCTTGCTGAAGAAGAACTCGGGGCGGTCGGGGATGGACTTCCACGTGCCCAGAGAGCTGATGTACTTCTCTCTGTATTTCACCTGTGGAGTAGAAACGGAACAAGTCGCAAGTCGTCCCCCTTTCGATGGAGAACCGGTCATTTCAGAGGAGTTCATTTGGACTGCTGACCTCGCTGATGTCGTCAGTGAACTTGCGGTGGCACACGATGTCCAGGGCGTCCTTGTTGGTGTGATAGTGGCCCTTGGAAAGCTCAAAGGTTTCCTTGTAACGCAGCTGAAGGAAGAAGAAAATGTGGGAAAAGGTCATTTTTTAATTATTATTATTAGCCTATTTAAGCTCTGAATCAGAAAACGTGGCATTTTCTAACAAAGTCTTACATTGCTAGACTGGAGGTAGGCTTTCTTGGACCGGATCAGGATGGGCGTGTCAGCAATAGCGGTGTACCTGTGCTTCATCTTTTCATATTGCTCTTTGTATTTATTCTGAGTGGAGAACAAAATACGCAGCATATTAGATGTTTGTTTTAGAAAACTTCAATCAGTTCAGGTAACCTTATTTATCAAGCACATTAAAGGACGCTGGAGCGCTTACCTCACTGAAAACCACTTTCATTTTCCTCGCGTGTTGATTAGTTGGAGTGTTCATTTCTGGAGTGAAATGAGCTCTCTCTTTTGATGCCAGACTTGTGTACTGGTACTGCAGAAACCAAAAAATAAATATAAATGAACAATCAGCATATATTACAGTAGAGAAAATAATAAATAAAGACCAGAGACATGTTTCAGCTTGCCTTGTTTGTCAGCTGCTGGGCCCACTTGACTCTCTTTATGTCCAAAGAATCTGCGATGGAGGAAACTTTCATCATGTCCTTCTTGCTCTGGGCTCTGTATATGCGCTGAAGACAAAAAAGAAACAGAAAACTTAACCCCACTCCAAAGTACATGAAAAACATGCAAGTTTTGAAAGCCTTTGAAGGATACTGCACATGAAATAAAGATAGTCAGAGATCTGACTTAGCAGAGTATAAAAACGTACTGAACCCAACAGGACGTTGTGTGAATTTTGCAACAAATAGTTGCCCTGTGTTTGGTGTTGTTATGTAATTGTGTTGGTCAACTACATAAAATTAAACAAAATAATAATGCAAAAGAAAAAAAAAAGAAAAACTTTTCCAAAAATGGGAGAAAACAGCTCACATCACTGAAGTGAGTCTTCAGCTCAGTCACGCGGTTGTACTCTGGCGTATCCAGGACCACGGTGTAGTTTGACAGGTTCTTCTTAGCATCCACTTGGTAGCCCGTCTGTAAATGGAAAAACAGCTCATGTGAGCGAAGCGCCACTGGAGAAAAGAAGAAAAACCCCCGAAAATAAACACTGGAAACACGACAGGAGCATTTCTTCCAACGCACCCTGAGTTTGTTGATGTTTCGGACGTGGACCATCTCCGGGGTGTTGTACAGGAAGCAGCCGACGCCTCTCAGCCACATCAGATCCTCTTTGTACCTCAGCTAAAACGACAAAGTTCAACAAGGTTGGCTGTAGAACACATTTTGTGAAGAAGTGGGAGACCATCATGTCTGTTTTTCTTGTACGGTACCTCGCTGGTGATCTCATTGACGTGATGACAGTGCATGAGTTCGGGCGTGATAGGCATGGATATCAGCTGGCCTCGGCTGTTGTAGTATTTCTCCTTGTAGCACAGCTAGTGGGGAGCAAAGAAACGGGCGTAAAAAGGCAAGTCCTCTCAACTCGGTCAAACCAGAAAAGTGAACAGCGTCGATAATGGTGGCGTACGTCGCTGAGGTGTTGTTGGTTCATCTTGAACTGTTTGAAGTCCGGAGTGTCGTAGGTTGTGTGGATCTTGTCCTTCTGCTTGTGGTAAGCCTCACGATACAGACGCTGAGGACGAGAACAGACGGGAGTCGCTTCGCTGAGTGAAATGATCGGAAAGGGCTGTGGGCCTCTTCGCACGCTTCTTCACTTACGTCATTGATGATCTTGTGAGCCTTTCTCGAGGTGACAAAGTTGACACCTTCCGGGTGAAGAGTGTAAGCTTTAGCCTTCACCATCTCAAAGGCCGCCTTGTATTTCGCCTGAACAGTTGAGAAACAACGTGTGTCATTTAGGTTAAATCGCAACAACCTGAAGACACGTTCCTCTACTGTTGTCGAGAGTTCACACACTCACGTTGCTGGTGACGACGCTGTTCATCTTGGCCTGCTTGATGAGCGGCGTGTCGCTGGGCAGAGAGTAACCGGTGGGCATGAAGATCTTGTTGGCCTCTTTGTACCAGTTCTAGCACAAGACGCCAAACGAGAAAATTATTTCGCGATACATACCAATGTAAGAAAAATATGTTGACTGTTAACTTACGTCACTCTGGATGTGATTGGCCAGGCGGGCTCTTTCTGTTTCCATGGTGACAGCAGGGCAGGTGTGCTTGCCCTTGACGTTGGCGTTGTAATCGTAACGGTAGTGAAGCTGGACGAAAGAAAGGGAAAACAGATTTGACCGACGATGCCGATTGTGTTCATGATGGAAAAAATGAAGAGAGCATTTTAAACGAACAGTTCCTCTGATTTTGTTTGAGTAAAATGAACATTTTATTTTATTCTATGAACTGTTGACAACATGTCAAGGAAAATATTTAGTAGTTATTTGCAGAAAACGAGAAATGGCCAAAGTCACAAATAAGATGCAGTAAATGCAAAGAAAACAAGTTCACATTCATTGAGGAACAACAACAGTGATGTCTGAACTCAGGAAAAGTTCAGAAATCAATATTTCTCCTGGTTATATAATTATAACAAGGAGGTTTTCAATAGACTCTTCTTTTTTTCCAGAGCTGCATGTAATGATATATCTTATATTCTCTTAACATATATATAAAAAGTGTGATGGTTTTTATTTTGACATGGCGGTGCGCCACGATGAATTACACATAGCGGAAACCCTGGGCAGCAATAATTCAGAAAGTGAATCAAGAAAATCAATGACTTCATAACATAATAAAATAATAATAATAATAATACAATGATTATTACATCACTGAGGTTCTGAGCGTTCTGCTTGGCTGTTTCATACACCGGAGTGTCCGTCACCACGCTATACTCCTTGAACGCCTCAATACCTTTGGCTCTGTACTTGGCCTGGAATGAAGAAAATAAAAAATAAAAATGAGCGTAAAAGACCAGCAATAAGCCAGGATGTAAAATTAAATAAAAGGTGAAAACATTACAGGCCATTTACCTCACTCTGCAGGACACCAGCATGCTTCACACGGAGGATCTCTGGAGTGTCCCAGGCGTAACACCCGATGCCCTTCAGCCAGTTCAAGTCGTCCTTGTAGAAGATCTGTGCAAGGATAACTTCTATTTAGCACTTTGATTTAATCTCCTCTTTACCTCTTTATAATCAGAGATGCTAGAAACCCAGATATTTGTAGTTCTCTGGCTGTAGGATGGTGACTCACGTCGCTGAGTTGCTCGTTGACTTTGCGTGCTTGGACGTACATCTGCATGTCAGGCATGCACATCCACTGGTGCAGGTACTTGCGGTAGTGGATACCGCTGACGGTGGCCTGGGTGTTGCGAGCGGACAGGATCTCCAGCATGTCCGGCGGGATGTGGTTCTTGGCCTTACTCTTCTCGTAGTTCTCCTTGTACAGACGCTGAACGGTACAGGCGACAGACACTCATGTTACTAGAAATATTTCCAGCTTGTCACGACCGTGAGTCATTCTTAACAAAGGCAATTTAACTTTTGGTGATCAGATGATTCAAAATTGGAAAGCGACTTACATCTAGAACCAACTTTCCGGCCTTGACGCAGCGAGCAGTAGCAGGATCGTCTTCGAGTGACTTTGGCAGACTGTAAAGGGACTTGAATTTTTCATAATCCTCCTTGTACTTTACCTAAAGAAGAAAGAAGATCCACATAGTCCCACAAAGAAGTTTTAAAGAGAACCACCTCTTGGTTACGACACTGTAAGAGCTGAGCTTCAACTTACGTGGCTGAGAACGATCTTCTGTTGTTTGGCATGTTGTAAGGCGTTGGAATCAACTGGGATCTTGTAGCCCTTTGCCTTAATCTTATCCCAGGCGGCTGTGTAGTTTTTCTTCGGATAGAAAATTGAAAACATTGTCAAAATGTTCCAGTGCCTCTTAAAAACTTTTTACACGTGAAACATTTTTTTTGTATTATAATTTTCACTCACATTGCTGAAGAACAATTTGAAGTCGTGGCATCTGGCATAATCGTGCGTATCCAGAACCGTGGTGTACATGTGCTTCTCCTTGTGATATGCCTCCCTGTAGTTCAGCTAGAAAAATAGTTTAAGATTAAAGATACATGCAAAGGTTTTTGTTTTTTTCTTTCCAGAACACCATTTACGGCGATTTTTGAAATCACGCCCACTTACGTCGCTGGCCCAGGTGTGGCCCAGGACGGCGGTCACATACTCAGGCGTGTCGGTCACAATGGAGTAGTTGTTGAACTCTTTCTTAGCGTCAGCTCTGTATTGACGCTGGAATGTGACAAAGACAAAATATTGGAGTTAATCACATATATTTTTTCTCTCTCTCTGAAATTGGCTTTGACGAACCATTTAATATAAAAATACTGACTTCACTCTGCAGCTCGTAGGACTTCTTAGCGCGAATAATCTCTGGCGTGTCCCAGACATAGCAACCGATGCCCTTCATCCAGTTCAGGTCGTCCTTGTAGAAAACCTGGTAAAACATGCAAGAGTTACATGTTGCTTCTCGACAGAGACACGAATTAGATTTTACGTTCTCAGTGATTAGAAGAGGAATGTTTTTCCATTTGTAATTTCAGAAAGCTCACGCGACACATTTGTACGACAACTGGATCGGGACGCAGAAGGACGACCTACATCGCTGAGAATCTCATTGGTCTTCCGGGCCCGGATGGCGTCCTCCTGCTCTGGGTGGCACGTCCACTGGTGCAGGTGGGTGCGGTACAGGACATCGCTCAACATGTCCTGGCACCGCTTGGCCACCTGGTTGGCGATGATGTCAGATGGGAGGTGGATTTTGGTCTTGGTTTGGTGGTAGTCCTTCTGGTAGACCCTCTGTGAAGACACATTAATAATAAAAAAAAAAAACCGAGGAGGAGTCAAGCTCCAATTACAGCCACAAAATTTTACTGAAAGAAAACACCTTTATCTGTTTCACTTTCTTCGCGAAAGTAGAAAGTATACTTAATCAGCAACTTACAAACGACAAAGTATGAATTGACCAACCTTCCTATTTTGTGCCTTGGCTCTTTTCTACACAAATTTGTACAAGAACTGTGCTTTCCTTCCACTAGAAAATGACAAAAAAACTCTTTTTTTCAATGTTATACAGACTTGTCCTCAAGCTTTTTAGGTTTGCTGGAAATAGATAAAGTTGAATTTAGCTGACATCTTACCAGTCCCTTGTTTTTCTCCTGCTGGCCGCAGCGCATCACCTCGGGGAAGTCGACCAGGGTCCCGGCCATGTAGTGGCCCTTGGCTTTTTCATGAGAATCCTTGTACTTCACCTAACAAGAACAATGACAGTATTCATTTTATTTAAATGTAGCCAGAGAAAAACATACAATCACTTTCTGTATTTTTATCTTTCAAACTTACGTCACTGGCAATCTCCCTGCCCTTCTTGCCACTCAGTAATGGGATGTATTCATGGTTCAGGCTGTAGCTCGTAGCTTTAGAGTTGTCCCATTGCGATTTGTAAAGTTTCTAAAATGAGAAAAAGAGTTAAAATGTTACAAATGAAACCTTGAAGTCAAAGTCAAGGTGGAGAAAGAAGCGACTCGGTCTGCAGATTCACATTACCTCACTGGTGGTCTTGGCCATTTCTCTGCTGTGTGCCAGCTGAGGAGTGTCCTCCGAGCCGATGTAATGACCTTTTTCTGCATTGAAACTCTCTTTGTATTTTAGCTGTTGGAAAAAGAAAAAAAATAAGCGTAATGAATATTTATTAACTGGTTAATTTTCTCTTTCTTTTTTTTATTTATGACATTAAGCGCTCGATTACATACGTCGCTGAGGTTGGCGGCGTTTATTTTTGCCAAAACGATCTCAGGGCGATCCACAATCAGGCTGAATTTTCCAAAGCATTCTTTGGCGTTCTGCTTGTAAAGCCTCTGCAGATGAAAAACAAACCAAACCAAGATGAACCACGACGTGGCAACAACTCAAGCAAATAGCAGACTCTGGATGCGACGACAAAACCTACATCATTGAGTATTTCCTGGGCTTTCTTGACTTTGACGTGATCGACAGAGTCAGCTGCCACCCAGCCGCAGCCCCTGATCCACTCCAGATCAGCCCTGTAGACGTTCTGCAGACGGAAACCACAGCGAGTAAGGGATAAACGTTTTGACCTTTTATTGAAGTCAGACAAAAGTTCATCTCCAGTTACTCACGTCACTCTGCAGGTCGTAAATCTTCCTGGCCTGCACCACGTCGTTGGAGTCCGGCAGGCAGGTCCAGTTGTGCAGGTAAGTCCTGTAGTTGAAGTCGTTGACCTGGACCTGGCATTTCTTGGCCAGCTCAAGGGTCAGCATGTCTGCTGGGAGGTTGTACTTGGTCTTGGACTTGTTGAAGTCCTTCTTGTACAGAGCGTCGCTGGCGATCTTGGCCGAGTTTATGGCCAGCACGATGAGCGGATCGTCGTTGACGCTCAGGGCTCCGATGTGGTGACCGACCTGCTTGCGGTACGACTCGAGGTACTTATGCTACAAGATAAAAAAAAAAAAAAAAAAACATTGTTATTCACATTTTGTTGTCAGTAAACATTAGGTAACTGTAATACCTGCTGTCAACTGATCAATTTAGCACAACTACATCGATAGTTGGAATCTATTGCACACATCACATTGCATGATAAACGTAAAAAAATAAAAAATAAAAATTCAACTAATCTTTGGAAGAATGGAATACAATTCAATACAATAGGAATATTTATTATGTGCATCAGCAGAAAGTTGAAGGTAAATGCAGATTCAAATCAATGTGAGTAAATGTACAAATTTCAAAATAACAAACAGAGCTGCATAAGAAAACACATGTAATGAGACTATTATAATTTGTCAATATTTAAAGTTGCATATAGTTTATTTTGTCATTCTCCGTTTTATTTATATTACTTTGTAACCTCGTGGTCACAAGCACCAGTTTGATTGAAGGAGTTTTTGAAAAACTATATATGAATGACTTAAAAATTAACATTAAGTTAAAATCTCAAAATTCAAACTTTTTCTTTAAATCCCTAAATTTGTGAAATCCAATCATGTTGCCACATGGGCCATAATCGTTACGTCAAGAGTCCCAAAAATGTGAATTACTTTTCTATCTTTCAGAATAAACTTTGAATAAACAAAGTAATCAGATTTTGTTGGGTTATTTTGTTTGTCAGTAACATGGACGAGATGTGTTTTTTTATGTCTACATGATGTAACTAAAATGTTAAACTGGAACTACAAACAATAAGTTATAAATTCAGATGCGTGCTTCATTTCTCAATACCAACACATGCAATCCCTGTACAAATTCTTACTGTGTGAAATAAACTCCCTCTGCTCACCTTGCTCTGCACTTTAGTTGTATCGATGCACTGTTTAATTGGTACGGCATCTCCAGGCATGAAGTATCCAGTGGCTTTCACCTTGTCCCATGCTTCAGTGTACAGTTTCTGCATGAAGGCAAGACAGAAAAAAAATATTAAATAAATCCAGAAACGGTAGAAAATTAAAGTGCGCTCGAACTGAAACGTGTGACAAACCTTACCGGGTGAATATTTTTAGCGACTTCTCTGGCCGTAGCAAGACCAGGAGTGTCCACCAAAGAGTACTTGGTCTTATCCTGGTGCCAAGCTTCGCGGTATTTGGCCTGAGAAGAACAAAAAGACAAAACAAAATGACATATGTGATGCTGCAACATCTCTGCAATGGAATTTTAAACAAAGCATCAAAACAAATTCATAAAACATCTGCAAAAGGAGAAAAGCTGTTACCTCGTTTAAGACATCAGCAGCATTCTTGGCGCAGGCCAAGTCAACTCTGTCAGTGGGAACTGTGAACTTCTGTTCATCCAGCTTGACCCGGTAGCCTCTCTGTGAACAAAAGCAAGATTACATCAAAATCATATCAACCTCGAAGTACCTTCTAACTTAAATATAACATATGGAATATGGTTTGAGGATGGTCGTGTGTGAAACTTACATCAGCGAGAATCTTCTGTGCATTCTTCACCTTTACAACATCAACACACTCGTGTGGAATCCACCCACAGCCCTTTATCCACTCCATGTCAGCTTTGTACACAGCCTGGAGGGAAACGTTCATTTAATTAATGCAGGTAATCATAAAATACCAAAGGGACACTTTGTAAAAAAATCTCCAGTAACTCACGTCACTCTGGAGGTCGTAGGCCTTCCTGGCCTGCACCACGTCGTTGGAGTCGGGCAGGCAGGTCCACTGGTGCAGGTAAGTTCTGTAGTTGAAGTCGTTGACCTGGACCTGGCATTTCTTGGCCAGCTCAAGGGTCAGCATGTCCACAGGCAGGTTGAACTTGGTCTTGGACTTGTTGAAGTCCTTCTTGTACAGAGCGTCGCTGGCGATCTTGGCCGAGTTCAGAGCCAGCATGATGAGCGGATCGTCCTGGACGCAGCGGGCACCGATGTGGTGACCGACCTGCTTACGGTATCCCTCTTTATACTTGAACTAAAAGCAAGAAAAAAAATAAGGAAGTAAATTTTTTTTAAAAAAGCCCACATTACAGATGCAGCGTGATTTTCTTCTCTCTTACATCACTAATGATGTCCCTGGAAGCTTTAGCTTTCAGCACAGATATGGCGTCCTCCTTGACGTGGCAGGCTTTGGCCTTCTGCTCGTCCCATGCTTGTGTGTACAGTTTCTGCAGAGAGCACAACGGGTAATTATAAGGTATCACTGTCAAACCAGGAGGCAGTCTCAATAAGATCAGAACTGGTGTGTTATTTTCAAAGCAAGGTCGGTACAAACGCACATTGCTGATAGTGATGGCGTTGGCCTTGGCAAGCTCGTAAGGAGGAATGTCAGGTGGGATGTGAATGGTGAGCTTATCTTTGTCCCAAACTTCTGTATATTTCCTCTGTCAAAGAGAGAGAGAGAAAAAAATACTTTGTTTTGTTCTCATTTGCACAAATATTTGTACAAATTCTCAGCTTTGATCCGCTTTCCGACGCACATTGCTGAGGTTTTCAGCGTTTTGCTTGGACAGGACGATAGCGGGGAGGTCCACAACGCTGGTGAACTTGACGGTGCTTGGGTGCTGGCGGTAGAGTCTGTCGTTCAGAACAGCCTGGGCGTTTTTAACTTTGATCACATCCACGCACTCATGGGGAGACCAGCCGCAGCCTTTTATCCACTCCATATCTGCTTTGTAAACAGCCTTAAAAAAAAACAAAAAAATATTGGCTTTATGGGTGATTTTCTTTTAATTCATAAATTGGCTTAATTAGACGCCATGGCTCATGTGCTCACATCACTCTTCAGGTCGTAGGCCTTCCTGGCCTGCACCACGTCGTTGGAGTCGGGCAGGCAGGTCCACTGGTGCAGGTAAGTCCTGTAGTTGAAGTCGTTGACCTGGACCTGGCATTTCTTGGCCAGTTCGATCGTCAGCATGTCCACTGGCAGGTTGTACTTGGTCTTGGTCATGTTGAAATCCTTCTTGTAGATGTTGTCGCTGGAGATCTTGGCCACATGGGCGGCCAGCATGATCAGCGGGTCATCCTTAACGCTCAGAGCACCGATGTGGTGGCCGCACTGCTTGCGGAAACCAGCCTTGTATTTGTACTAAAACCAAAAGAAAAATATCTCCGTGAGTTCCGTGAGGTGAAACCGTTTACATACGATGCGAAGTGCAAAAATGTCTGTGACTCAAACTTACGTCGCTGATGATGTCGCGGGACGTTTTGGCTGCTAGGACAGAAATGGCATCTTTGGGAAGGAAGTAGCCCTTGTTGATGGCATCAACAAAACCTTCGCGGTAATATTTCTGTGAAAGGAACAAAAAGAAATGATGTTGCATGCTGTTCAGTTTGTACTAAAAACCAAACATCTACACATTCAGTAATGATCTTTGGAGAAAATTATTTATTTATGTAAAAAAAAAAAATGTTGCATTACCAGACTGGTGTTGAGTTTATTCTGCTGTGCCAGCAGGATTTCTGGAGTGTCAGGTAAGATGTGGAGGTTGAGCTTGTCCTTCTCCCAGGCCTCAGTGTACGCTTTCTGAAAAATGTATTGCATAATTGTGCATCAAAAACCAAAATTTTCTTATTAAGTAGCTTTCATATGAGAATAAAACTCACCAAAACTTTCTATAAAAAGAAATGGTTAAGTTTAGCTTTTTGTACCTTGTTCATATTCTGGGCATTAGCTTGCGCGAGAGCATATGGCATATCTGATGTCTTGGCAGTGAACTTGAATTGGCTGGGATGCTGCCGGTACTTTCTGTCGCTCAGGATCTCTGCTGCTTTCTTGGCTTTCTCCACTTCCAGCGACCCAATTGGCACCCATCCCATCCCCTTGACCCATTCCATGTCAGCCTTGTACACAGCCTGTGTGAGTGGGGAGCAACGATCTGAGTCATTCGGTAAATAATGACACTTCTAATGGAAAGTTGCTCTAAAAGTTGCATTGAAAGACCATTAAAAGTGTCATTTTTTAAAAAATAATGCAACGTTTACACTTTTAATGGACTTTTAATGACAATAGAATAAATATAGATGCTTCATGGCAACAGTCATAAACATTCATGAAGACCCCTTCATGTTTAAGATGGTGTCATGTCAGTCTTATGCGCACCCTGTCAAATAACATTTTCTAAGTTAATAATGCAGATTACTAACTCAATATAAATGCATTTACAATTAAATTTTAAAGGTGGTTGCACATTAGGTGAAATGATCAAGCATACATTTAAATTTGTTGAAACGTGACAAAGTATCAAAATAACCATATTCTGCAAGACGTAGTTATTTTGACCACAAGTGGGTTTTGAACTCACGTCGCTCTGTAAGTCATAAGCCTTCCTGGCCTGCACCACGTCGTTGGAGTCCGGCAGACAAGTCCAGTTGTGCAGGCGAGTCCTGTAGTTGAAGTCGTTGACCTGGACCTGGCATTTCTTGGCCAGTTCAAGGTTCAACATGTCCACTGGGAGGTGGAACTTTGTCTTGGACTTGTTGAAGTCCTTCTTGTACAAAACATCGCTGGCGATCTTGGCCGAGTTCAGAGCCAGCACGATGAGAGGGTCGTCCTGACAGCTGAGTGCTCCGATGTGGTGACCAACCTGCTTCCTGTATCCGGTCTTGTATTTATACTTTAAAGAGACAAAAATGAATAAATGAAATCAAAAGTTATTTTAAGCAAAACCACATGTTGAGGAGAAATGAAAGAATAATATGTGACGTACATCGCTGATGATTTCTCTTCCGTGTTTAGCGGCAACAACAGAAACAGCGTCAGGCATCATGTTGTAGCCCTTTCTGAACATTTTCTCGACCGCTTCTCTGTAATTTTTCTGAAAAAGAAAGAAAATGTGAATTGCAACAGGACTAAGCAAAGCTGCGTTAGGTATACATAGGTCAGACTTACATTGCTGATGTTGTAGGCGTTAGCTCTGGAAAGCAGGATTTCAGGAAGGTCTGGGATCATATGGGTCTTTAATTTGTCTGCTTCCCATGCAGCAATGTAGTTTTTCTGTGTGGGAAAAATAAACACAGATAATTAAGTCAAGATGCCCCCAAGAACATCATCAGAATAACCAAAATACCAAATATGAGCATCTTTACCTTATTGATGGTCTCTGCATTTGTTTTGGCTAAGACCAGGGGCATGGCAGTCATATCGGTTTTGTATTTGAATGTGTCCGGTTTCTGCCTGTAGAGACGGTCGCTCAGAATCTTTGCAGCGTTCTTGGCTTTCACCACTTCCAGAGAACCGATGGGCACCCATCCTACACCGATCACTTCATCCATGTCGGCTTTGTACACAGCCTGAACAAGACAGTTTGAGTCTTAGAAAGTACATACAAACAGATGCACCACATAAGAAGCTGAACATGTGACATGGGTGCTCACGTCACTCTTGAGGTCGTAGGCCTTCCTGGCCTGCACCACGTCGTTGGAGTCGGGCAGGCAGGTCCACTGGTGCAGGCGAGTCCTGTAGTTGAAGTCGTTGACCTGGATCTGGCATTTCTTGGCCAGTTCTAGATTCAGCATGTCCACAGGCAGGTTGAACTTGGTCTTGGACTTGTTGAAGTCCTTCTTGTACAGAGCGTCGCTGGCGATCTTGGCCGAGTTCAGAGCTAGCATGAGCAGAGGGTCGTCCTGGACGCAGCGGGCACCGATGTGGTGACCGACCTGCTTCCTGTATCCAGTCTTGTACTTGTACTGGTGGAAAGTGGATGAAAAAATGTTTATCTTACAACCGTTGCTTACATTTTCTGTGAGAATTAGTGGACGAAACGGACGCTACAGTGGGTGGGACTCACATCACTGATGATATCCCTGGAGGTCTTAGCAGCCTTGACAGAAACTGCATCCGGAGGAAGGAAGTAGCCTTTACTGATGGTTTCCTCAAAGCCTTGTTTGTACAGTTTCTGCAGAAAAACAGTCAAAAATTGACATTTCAAGTGATTTTAAAAACTAAATTCAATGACTACCACTTATTGATCAAATATAGTCTTACATAATAAGGCAACCAGACTCACCACACTCTTTCTCTAAGCTAACAGGATAGGATGACTAAATGACTCTGATTTAGTTGGATCTGTTTGCTTTGAGTGCAGAAACGTAATATAAGATCCAGCTTAACAGTGTTTGGCAGCAGTTAAAAGTAATATGTGAGCAGTAAGGGGAACACTAATAAAGAAATTTGTTAATAAATAATTTAATATGACATTAACACACCCCTTTTGTTTATTTTATTTACCATATTGGCACTCATATGTGGTTTTGTATGAGTTTTATTACATATATATCTATAAATATTGATACTCCTTTAACTCATGTCACAATACTTCATGCTATATTATTTATTTAGCATTTCAAGATGACGTAAACTGAATTAGACGATTAGAAATTATGGCACAGATATAATTGATTATCAAAGCAGCAAGAAAGAAACAGTTTTGCAAATATTTATAGAATTCAATGTAAGATCTGCAGTTTTTTTTATTATTTGTAAAAGAGATTATACTAACCTTGCTCATGTTGATGGCATTTTGTTGAGAGAGCACAATCTCAGGAGTGTCAGGCTTGATGTGCAGCTTGGTCTTTTCATTCTCCCATGCCTCAGTGTAGAGGCGCTAGCAACATAGCACACAACATTACCATCTTTGTGAGCAACAGTGAGGCCATAAATGGCCATACAAATCCACATGAAGGTCAGGTTTACCTTGTTCATTGTCATTGCGTTACTCTTTGCCAGCACAATGTTCATGGCATCGATGGGACTGGTGAATTTTACAGTGCTGGGGTGCTGACGGTACTTCCTGTCACTCAAAACCTCTGCAGCTTTCTTGGCTTTCTCCACATCCAGCGAACCAATGGGGACCCAGCCCAGACCCTGGAGCCACTTCAGGTCGGCTTTGTAGACGGCCTGGAAAGCACAGCAGGCAGAGTTTGCAGAGTTTGCGAAACCAAACAAGATACATGAACAAGAAAATTACAAGTACCACATACGTCACTCTGCAGGTCGTATGCAAGTCTGGCCTGCACCACGTCATTGGAGTCTGGAAGACAAGTCCACTGGTGCAGGCGAGTCCTGTAGTTGAAGTCGTTGACCTGGATCTGGCATTTCTTGGCCAGTTCTAGATTCAGCATGTCCACAGGCAGGTTGAACTTGGTCTTGGACTTGTTGAAGTCCTTCTTGTACAGAGCATCACTGGCGATCTTGGCTGAGTTCAGAGCCAGCATGAGCAGAGGGTCGTCCTGGACGCAGCGGGCACCGATGTGGTGACCGACCTGCTTCCTGTATCCGGTTTTGTACTTGTACTAGACAAAAGAGACATAGCGTCATAGTTACCAATCAAACCCAGTAACCGGGGTAAAGCAGTATAATCTTTAACAAGAAGTTTTGATTTTAAAAAAATGATCTACTTTCCAAATATTTGTCATTTATAACTTACATCGCTGGCAATGTCTCTGGATGCTTTGGCTGCAAGAATGGAAATGGCGTCACCACGCAGGTCATAGCCTTTCTTTTTGGAATCTTCATTTGCCTGTTTGTATTTTTTCTGTGAACATATCCAGAAAAGGAAGATGATGTTTTTACAACGTAAACGTAAAGCTAGAACTTGTTCACACCGTCTATTTAGTTTGAACATACCACACTATAGATGACATTGTTTGCTTTGGCCAAAAGAACGTCCATAGCATCAGGCATGACATGGATCTTTGTCTTTTCATTCTCCCAGGCTTCGATGTAAGCTTTCTGTGATCACAGAAACCGACAATCATGAGAGATCAACAAACAAGTGAATTTTGCATAACACGGAAGCATTTTCAGGTGATTTGTTTTCATCAACAGCTGAAGAGAATAGTTTTGTTTCTTACCTTGTTCATAACTTGAGCATTGGCTTTTGCTAGTGCCAGGGGCATATCCTCAGTAGTGCTCTTGAATCTGAATGTGCTTGGGTGTTGACGATAGCTCCTTTCACTTAGAATCTCATTAGCTTTCTTCGCCTTCTCAACATCCAGGGAACCTATTGGCACCCATCCAATACCCTGCATCAATCTTAGATCCTCTTTATACACAGCCTGAACAAAAAACAAACAAACGGAAATCAGCTATTGAGCAGTCACTCTTATAATAAACAGGCATGAATTTAAAGAAAACATTTTTCCACTACAGAAGAAATAGAGACTCTTACATCACTCTGAAGGTCGTATGCATGCCTGGCCTGCACCACGTCGTTAGAGTCTGGAAGACAAGTCCACTGGTGCAGGCGAGTCCTGTAGTTGAAGTCGTTGACCTGGACCTGGCATTTCTTGGCCAGCTCAAGGGTCAGCATGTCCACAGGCAGGTTGAACTTGGTCTTGGACTTGTTGAAGTCCTTCTTGTACAGAGCGTCGCTGGCAATCTTGGCCGAGTTCAGAGCCAGCATGAGCAGAGGGTCGTCCTGGACACAGCGGGCACCGATGTGGTGACCGACCTGCTTCCTGTATCCAGTCTTGTACTTGTACTGGTGGAAAGTGGAAGAAAACAATTACCAACATAGAAGATGACGCATTCGGAGCAGTATATCGTGAATAATTATGGCAGCTTACATCACTGGCAATGTCCCTGGTTGTCTTGGCTGCAATGATGGATATGGCATCGGCACGCAAATTGTAGCCCTTCTTCTTAGCATCTTCATTAGCTTGTTTGTAATTTTTCTAAAAATAGTCCAAACATATTTAATTGAAATTAATTCTACCAACATTTATTAATCAAATTTGTATACATTTTAAATAAGAGCCATTTGACCACTGGATTGAAGTTCATTCAGTAATTGAATCATACTAACCAAGCTGTAATAATAACTGTTTGCTTTAGCAAGAAGGACGTCCATGGCATCTGGCATGATGTGGATCTTTGTCTTCTCATTGTCCCAGGCTTCACTGTATGCTTTCTGCAGGTTTGAGGAAATATGAGAGGGGAAGTTATATTGCAATAACAGAGAACAGACACTTTGATGAAATGATGACCTGTTTGTCTTGTCTCAAAAACTTGGTGACAACTCACCTTGTTCATGATCTGAGCATTAGCCTTAGCCAGTGCCATTGGCATGTCTTCAGTAGTGCACTTGAATTTGAAGTTGCTCGGGTGCTGGCGATATTTCTTTTCACTCAGGATCTGAGCAGCAACTTTAGCCTTCTCAACATCCAGTGAACCTATTGGCACCCAGCCGACACCCTGCAACATCCTCAAATCCTCCTTGTAGACGGCCTGGACAATAAAAAGAAGCAGTGTTTAAATATTTCACTTCGTCTGTCTATGTAAATTAAGTAGAAGTAGTACTCACATCACTCTGTAGGTCATATGCATGCCTGGCCTGCACCACGTCGTTGGAGTCGGGCAGGCAGGTCCACTGGTGCAGGCGAGTCCTGTAGTTGAAGTCGTTGACCTGGATCTGGCATTTCTTGGCCAGTTCTAGATTCAGCATGTCCACAGGCAGGTTGAACTTGGTCTTGGACTTGTTGAAGTCCTTCTTGTACAGAGCGTCGCTGGCGATCTTGGGCCGAGTCAGAGCTAGCATTGAGCAGAGGGTCGTCCTGGACGCTGCGGGCACCGATGTGGTGACCGACCTGCTTACGGTATCCGGTTTTGTACTTGTACTGCAATTGGAGAACAAAACATTGCAGATTGGAAAAAAAAAGTCTAATATTGAGAGGCTTGTGGAATGTCGTTCCAACCGGTATCAACAAGGTTGCAATGAATGATAATTAAATGATCTTACATCGCTTGCAATATCCCTGGAGGCTTTTGCAGCAATAATGGAGATGGCATCATTTCGGAGGTCATAGCCCTTCTTCTTTGCCTCTTCGTTTGCCTGCTTGTATGATTTCTGCATAAAAAAGTAACAAAGATATCTTTAGGTTTTTTTTTTTTAAATATAAAAAGCAAGTACTTCAAAATATAGAGCATAATGTTCTTATTGCATATAAGAAAATTCACCTCGCTGTAGATGACTTTGTTTGCTTTGGCCAGAAGAATGTCCATGGCATCAGGCATGACATGGTTGGTGGTCTTGTCTTTGTCCCAGGCTTCAGTATAAGCTTTCTGTAAAGTTTTTAGATTTATTGAAAACGAACAAAAGCTGCATTTCGAAAAAGAACTGACTTCATACTTAGGTTAAAAAGCTGCAGAATAGCACTGTAGTTTAGCTCAGGCTAACTGAGCTAACCTCAATTCAGTTGTTGCTCACGCAAAAGTAAAATAAATAAATAAAAAACTCTTTTATTTGACGAGACTTGAAATAATCCGTCAAGACATTTGCTTTTTCGCAGATGACACATGCATTATTTTAAGTTGAAGAAATTGTCTTCTGAGGGAGATGAAGTCATTACACTGATCACATTAAAATGCATCTCCCCTATGGTGGTTCAAAATAGTGCAGGCAAAATATGTTACTTCATACCTTGTTAATGTTCTGAGCATTAGCCTTAGCCAGCATCATTGGCATGTCTTCAGTAGTGCACTTGAATTTGAAGTTGCTCGGGTGCTGGCGATATTTCTTTTCACTCAGGATCTGAGCAGCAACTTTAGCCTTCTCAACATCCAGTGAACCTATTGGCACCCAGCCGACACCCTGCAACATCCTCAAATCCTCCTTGTAGACATTCTGTGAAGGAAAAAAAAAAGTTATGTTACAGTGCAGTGTCATCAGTTGTGTCAAAAGAAAAAAAGAAAAGAAAATTTAAGTATTCATACTCACATCGCTCTGTATGTCATATGCATGCCTGGCCTGGACCACATCGTTTGCATCTGGCAGGCAAGTCCAGTTGTGCAGACGTGTGATATAATTGGCATGGTTGACCTGAATCTGGTTCTTCTTGGCCAGCTCAAAGGCCAGCATGTCCACAGGCAGGTTGAACTTGGTCTTGGACTTGTTGAAGTCCTTCTTGTACAGAGCGTCGCTGGCGATCTTGGCCGAGTTCAGAGCCAGCATGAGCAGAGGGTCGTCCTGGATGCAGCGGGCACCGATGTGGTGACCGACCTGCTTACGGTATCCAGTCTTGTACTTGTACTGCGTCGGGAACAGATGGAGATTCTCGTTTTAGTTTCTACACTCTAGTGGCGGAACAACACAAGACGTAAACATCAAAACACAAACACTTACATCACTTGCAATAACAGTGGAGGCTTTGGCAGCCTGGATCGCAATGGCATCAGCACGAAGGTTGTAGCCCTTCTTCTTGGCCAGCTCGTTGTCCAGTTTGTACAGTTTCTGCAAACCGAGAATGAACAATTGTATTTTTGGTCAGATTGCATCCATTGCTTATAACAAAAAATAGGATAAGAAGTGTATTAAATTAGGTTCATACCTCACTGTAGTTTTTCTTGTTCTCCCTGGCAAGAACAACATCCATTGCATCCGGCATGATATGGATGGTAGTTTTGTCTTTATCCCAAGCGCTTGTGTAGGATTTCTAAAACGGGGGGGAGAAATTCATTTTAGAAAAATGAATTTGCTGTCATAGAAATTTGTAAGATTGTTGAATTTATGGAAAGTTTTACAAAATACCTTATCTATGATTTGGTTGTTGGCAGTGGCCAGAACCAGGTCCATAGAGTGCATGTCTTTAGTGAATTTAAAGTTGCTGGGATGCTTCCTGTATTGCTTTTCACTGAAAACCTGCCCCGCTGTTTTGGCTTTCTCAACATCAAGTGACCCGATAGGAACCCATCCTATTCCCTTAAAGTAGCTCTCATACTCCTTCTTGTACTCATTCTAGAGTTAAACAAACACAGAAGAATCAGTTTTACAACCAGAACATAAAACACAACTGATTATGAATAACTTTCTACGTACATCACTGGCAATAAACTGCATGTTGCGAGCGAGCTCCAGGCCCATGGCGTCGGGAAGGAGAGCGTTGGTGTGCTGGATCTGTCTGTACCCGATCAAAGTCTGAGCAGCAGAGGCCTGCTTGGCCTGAACCACACTCCACATGTCCACAGGAGTGTGGTACTTCAGCTTGGCCTTGTTGTAGTCCTGCTTGTAAAGCTTGTCACTCTGTATCTTTGCCACTTGCATGTAGTGAACCAGGAGCGGATCGTCCTGGAGGTTGCGCAAGCCAACATGGTGACCTTTGGCCTTCTCGTAGGCCAACTTGTACTTGTACTGTGATGGTGAAAACACACTTTTTTATTCACACTGCTCCCACAGAGGTATATACATATATGCATTTTGGTGTTATAGAGGAATATTTTGATAGCTTACATTACTGGCAATGGTGGTACCAGACTTGGCAGCCAATATGGCAATGGCATCAGGTTTGAGGTTGTAGCCTTTATTTGCCATCTCCACCACTCCGGCTTTGTACAATTTCTGTAAATATACAATTCAACGTGTAGAGAAACAATGTGTTCAGGTAAAATACATAAAAAATGCGTTGTTATTGTCAAATAGTGAGTTCCCCTACATTGCTCATGTTGAGGGCGTTAGCCTTTGCCAGGACAATTTCTGGAGAATCTGGCATGACATGAATTTTCAGTTTGTCTTTTTCCCATGCTTCAGTGTATGCTTTCTGCAAACAAAGACATAAAAAACACTCAGAAATAATCGTTATTGAGAAAAGTTTGATACAAATATTTTTTTTCTGGCTTGGACGTCAAAGTAGAGGTAAAAAAAAAAAGAAGTGACACCTTATTCATGATCTGGTTGTTGGCCGTAGCCAGAGCCACGTCCATGGAATCCATTAATTTCTTAAACTTGAAGTTGGACGGATGCTGTCTGTACTTCTTCTCGCTTAGGATCTCGCCGCCAACTTTGGCCGTTTCCACTGAAAGTGAACCGATGGGGACCCATCCGATACCTCTAAAGTAGTTGTTCCATTCAGCCTTGTAGTTCCACTGCAAACAGACACAACTTGTCAAGAAACAGGGGCTTAAATCCTATTTCTTATGCTATTTTCTTCAATAAACACATTTAAAACCAAATAGGGTAAGCATGTTTGGATTGAAAACTCACATCGCTTGAATTGAAGTTCATGTTGCGAGCGAGCTCCAGGCCCATGGCGTCGGGAAGGAGAGCGTTGGTGTGCTGGATCTGTCTGTACCCGATCAAAGTCTGAGCAGCAGAGGCCTGCTTGGCCTGAACCACACTCCACATGTCCACAGGAGTGTGGTACTTCAGCTTGGCCTTGTTGTAGTCCTGCTTGTAAAGCTTGTCACTCTGTATCTTTGCCACTTGCATGTAGTGAACCAGGAGCGGATCGTCCTGGAGGCTGCGGAAGCCAACATGGTGACCTTTGGCCTTCTCGTAGGCCAACTTGTACTTGTACTGTAAGATTGGATAGAGATTTGTTCATAACATATAAACATTTCTAGAAAACCAAATTTCTGAGTTGGTTCACTGGTTTGTGTCCATCTTACATTGCTGGCAATAGTGGTACCAGACTTGGCAGCCACAATTGGAATTGCATCAGCTTTGAGATTGTAACCCTTATTGGCCATCTCCACAACGCCGGCTTTGTACAGTTTCTAGAGAAAAAGACATTAACATAAAGTTGTTCACAAAAAGCAATCGCTCTTCTAGCACATAATGATTTGTTGTGTAAATGAACGACTTACATTGCTCATTGTCTGAGCGTTTGCCTTGGCCAGGACAATTTCAGGAGAATCTGGCATGACGTGGATGGTCAATTTGTCTTTATCCCAAGCAGAGGTGTACGCTTTCTGAAGATTAAAAAAAAAGTAAAAAACACAGTAATAAATGAAACATCGTGGAAAAAGCTCACCGTTCACACTTTGCCGCACAAATTTTAGCTACGCTGTACCTTGTTCATGATTTGATTGTTGGCAGTAGCCAGGGCCAAGTCCATGGAGTCCATCAGCTTGCTGAATTTAAAGTTAGACGGATGCTGCCTATACTTCCTGTCGCTCTGGATCTCACCCCCAACTTTAGCAGTTTCAACCCCAAGGGACCCAATCGGTACCCATCCGATGCCTCTGATGAATTCGTTCCATTCAGATTTGTAATTAACCTAAAAACAGCAAAACAACTCACACCACTCATCTGTTGTGAAATTTAAAATTGTACATCTCACAAAAAAAGGGAAAAAAACGATACTAACATCACTGGACAGGACATTCATATGTCTGCACAGCTGCAATTGCATGTTGTCGGGCAGAAGCAGGTGGCTGTGAGGAATCTTTCTGTATCCAGTCATGGTCTGGACGGCAGAGGCCTGCTTGGCTTGGACCACACTCAGCATGTCCACCGGGGTGTGGTACTTCAGCTTGGCCTTGTGGTAGTCCTTCTTGTAGTTCTTCTCGCTCTGCATCCTAGCAACCTCCATGTAGTGAACCAGGAGGGGGTCATCCTGGATGCTGCGGAAGCCAACATGGTGGCCTCTGGCCTTCTCGTACTCTTTCTTGTACTGGACCTAAAAAAAATGAAGAATGCAAAGTGTTGTGAATGCATTTTAATAGAACCCGATTGTTGTTGTCATATGATGTCTTACTACAGAAAATACGCACATTGCTGGCAATATGTCTGCCATGCTTGGCATGGAGGATGGGAATAGCATCAGGCTTCATGTCGTATCCCTTGGCAATATCTTGCACCCATTGTTGCTTGTAGAGACTCTGTGGAAATCAACAGTTACCATAATGAATGGATGGATGAATGAATTATTTTTTTATTTTCCAATTAGGAAAAAAAATAAAACAAATCCCTTTTCAACAGGACGTAGGAACCCTTAAATAAAATCTTTTGCTCTAACCTCGCTGACGGTTTGGGCGTTGAATTTAGCCTGGAGGAACTCTGGGCTGTCAGCTGGCAGGTGGTAGGTGTGCATGAATTTTTCACCAGATGCTTTGTATGCAATCTACATGGAGAAAAAATTCTATATTTTGTCAAAAGAAAAAAACATTATTTTGTTCATGAACTGGAATGATCAACAAATGGTTCCCACTTTGTCCATTTGCTTCGAGTTGGCCAAAGCTAGAGACATGTTCATGTCATCGGTCTTGCTGGTGTGCTTGAAGGAGCTGGGATGCTGGCGGTAACCTCTGTCATCCAGTGCAGCTTTGGCTGCCTTGGCTTTCTCAACATCCAAAGAACCGATTGGTACCCAGCCGATACCTCTGAAGTAGTTGTTGTATTCTGATTTATAGACATTCTGTGGATTAAAAAACAATAAGAAAAGAAATAAAAACATAGCACATAGCAGAATAATATGTGACATTTAATGCTATAATCCCTGTATGATGAAAACATACATCACTCTGGATCTCCATCATGTTGCGGCACAGCTGCAGGTGCATGTTGTCAGGCAGCAGGAGGAAGCTGTGTGGGACTTTCCTGTATCCAGTCATGGTCTGGACGGTAGAGGCCTGCTTGGCTTGGACCACGCTCAGCATGTCCACCGGGGTGTGGTACTTCAGCTTGGCCTTGTGGTAGTCCTTCTTGTAGTTCTTCTCGCTCTGCATCTTTGCCACTTGCATGTAATGCACCAGCAGAGGGTCGTCCTGGAGGCTGCGGAAGCCAACATGGTGGCCTCTGGCCTTCTCGTAAGCCAGCTTATATTTGTACTGCAGAAAAGCACAGTGTTTATTTGTAACATCTCCCTAACACTGAACGCCTCAGCAGTGAAACTTGAGCACAATGAGAAACTTACATTACTGGCAATGTCTCTTGAAGATTTGGCAGCTAAAACGGGAATAGCATCTTCCTTCACGTGATGTCCCTTGAGGATATCTTGACGATGTGCGTAAGTGTAATAGTTCTACACAAAAGCACAACTCAGAACATTACAGACATAGCAACACTTTCATTTCTGTGCGTTGTGCTGATTGAAAAGTGGTGACACTGACCTGGCTGATGTTAACAGCATTGCACCTGGCTTGCATCAGTTCAGGGGTATCAGCTGGGAGATGGTAAGTGTGCATGAACTTCTCTCCACTGGCTTTATAATCTTTCTGCATTGTCGTGAATGAAAAGTTTGGTTTACGCTCATCTTCCAAAAACAAAAGGAGTCACATAGTAAAACAAAGAGTTACAATTTCCCGCTCCTCACCACATTCATGATCTTGGCATTTGCTTTGGCCAGCTCCATGTTCATGGAGTCTGTAACACTGGTGAATTTGATTGTGGAAGGGTGCTGCCTGTACTTTTTCTCATCTAAAGCCATTGCTGCCGCCTTTGCCTTCTCTACATCCAGCGAACCAATAGGAACCCAGCCAATTCCTTTCACCGAAGTCTCATAATCCATTTTATAGTAGTTCTGCCAAATATGACAAAGCAGAGAATTGTCAGAGTGGTAAAGAGTACCATTTTATTAGAAGCTGTACTGCAAATACTCCCAAAAGAAACAACTGGAACTTACATCACTGACGTTATAGTTCATGGTGCGAGCGAGCTGAAGATTCATTGCATCAGGCAGAAGGAAGTAATTGTGGTGGTGCTGCTTGTAGCCGGCAAATGTCTGCACGGCTGAGGCGTGCTTAGCATGGACCAGGCTCAGCATGTCCACTGGAGTGTGGTACTTCAGCTTGGCCTTGTTGTAGTCCTGCTTGTAAAGCTTGTCACTCTGTATCTTTGCCACTTGCATGTAGTGAACCAGGAGCGGATCGTCCTGGAGGCTGCGGAAGCCAACATGGTGGCCTCTGGCCTTCTCGTAGGCCTTTTTGTACTGGACCTGGGTGTACAAGCATAAGCTGGATTGTGGGAAGTTGTGTGATGTAGCACAAAAAGTCAGCCCATTAAGTGAAGGGTGTATGAAATCCCACTTTAGAAGACTTACGTTGCTGACAGCGTGTCTGGCTGCTTTAGCAGCAACAACCGGGATCGCATCGGGCTTCAGGTCATAACCTTTGGCGATCAGCGCTTCCCAGTCATACTTGTAGTAATTCTGAAATGATAACATTCAAAGTAATAATGACAAAAGCAATTATACACTGTTACACAAATAAATAATTGTTTTTTTTTTTGAGTTGTGTATTAGGATACATGTATTTTAACTCTACTGGCTACCCAAACTATGACAAACACTGCTCTGGATGGTGAAGCTGAACTAAAAGACAACAAGATAAGATGATAGACAACAAAAATATGTATATTTTTCACATGTGTTAAAACTCTCACTATGAGCGTACATAACCTTGATTGACAGCGCTAAGACCTTCCACATGACTCTGATTGGTTGTTTCTGACCAGGAGTTGTGTATTTCTGCAAATGGCAGTAGGACCACAGGCAGGAGGGTGACTAGCTTAATTTTTTATATTTTTTTTATAGATTATCTGTCATGACAATTTTAACAAATATGTAAAACTTTTTAAATAAAAGTTAATAAAAGATACTACTACAGCTATAACAAAGATTTAGCACAAGAAAATAGAAAAATTGTCCATATGATTTATATATGTCAGACAATATCTCAAAGGAATGTGATTGATTTTACAATATACTCTGAAACTTATTCCATGGGTAATGTTTACAGCTCAGTCTGAAAAAGATTAACAATTAAATATTTGGTTACTTAATTTTAATTTTAAAGCCTTTAAAGTACAAGAGTTTTGTATGCAGCCTGGATAGTGGAGCAGTTCTTGACTCTGTTGCCTTGCAGCAAAAAGGTCTTGAGTTTAAATCTCACTGCATGGCGTTTGCATGTTCTCTGCTGAGTATGTGTCAATTCTTTGCGGCTTCCTTCCACAAGTTTTTGGACTGTGGGAGGAGAGTATAGCTTTTGGAAACGTCTGGCACCGTGTGCCTTCACACAATGACCGCTGGAGAAAGGCTTCACCTCCCCCAGCAGCCCTACTGTGCCAAGCCAGTATAGACATGTATAGATGGATGGATGTATTGCGCCACCTTGCTGATGTTGTAGGCATTACACTTGGCTTGGAGGAACTCTGGAGCATCAGGAGGCAAAGAGTACTTTTGATGGATTTCCTCAAGACCTCTCTTGTAGAACAGCTGTGTGGATAAAAGGCCATAGGATCACACATTAACATAAAGAAATATACTGAAAAGAGACAAAATATTTCAGAGTTTTCTGGGCGGTGGACTCACATCACTCCTCTGAAGCTGGTTGACTTTTGCCTGCAGCATTATGGGATGGTCGTCTATAGATGTGAATGGAATCGTGTCTGGGGCCTGTCTGTACTTTCTCTGAAAGGAGAAAAGGAGGTGTAGAATAAAGAAACTAAATCTAATTAAATCTAAAGATATCAGATTTGATTGTTTTAGCAGGAACAATGCTTCTCACACGTACCTCGTTGAGAATCTCAGCAGCTTTCTTTGCCTTTTCTACATCCAAGGAGCCGTATGGGATCCATGGGGTTCCTCTGACATAGTTGTTGTACTCAGCTTTATACTCATTCTTTGATCAAAAATAATCATAAAGATGTCAGTAGAAAGAAATATCTTCACTTTGGAACATAAACAAAATATGAACCATCTTGCAAACTCTTGTCTGCTTACATCACTCTGGATGATGTTGGCCTTCTTGGCCAGGTCCAGCAGCACGCTGTCGTACGGCAGGAAGTAGTTGGGGTTGATCTTCCTGTAGCCCGACATGCTGGCGATTGTCTGAGACTTCTTGGCCAGGGTGACTGATATCATATCAAGTGGTGTATGGTACTTGGTCTTGATTTTTTCATAGTTCTTCTTATATTCCCGCTGCGGATAAATCAGTGAGATTTGGTTTGAGTATTTGTTTTCCATTCCTCACCAATAATAAACTCTATTTTTGTTGATTTGACCCTATCGACTCACGTCGCTTTGGATTTTGGCAACATGAACGGAGTGCAAGATCTTGGGGTCGTCATTAATGCTGAGGGCTCCAACCATGTGTC
The DNA here is from genome assembly GCF_027474105.1 of Poeciliopsis prolifica. Classification (NCBI taxonomy): domain Eukaryota; kingdom Metazoa; phylum Chordata; class Actinopteri; order Cyprinodontiformes; family Poeciliidae; genus Poeciliopsis; species Poeciliopsis prolifica. Next base: position 2,277,299 of record NW_026562382.1, read on the forward strand.
CCCGGTTCTTTTCGTACTCCTTTTTGTACTTAACCTGCAGGGATAAAGCAGAAGGTCGGCAATAAAATGCCAATTAAAGAAAAAAAAAATAACCAAAAACAACAAAGCAGACATTTATGAGGGCAGGCACTTACGTCGCTGGCAATGTTCGTGTGAGCCCGGGCAGCTAGGATTGGGATGGCGTCACCCTTGATTTCAAACTTCTTTGCTTTGGTTTTCTCCCAGTCGTACTTGTAGCAGCTCTGCAACGACATGAATCCAAACACTCAATCGGTTTAAAAAGTGATTTGACTTTAGAGATCGACTTGAATTTTACTCACTTCGCTCAGGTTGTAGGCGTTAACTCTGGACTGGATGAAGAACGGGTAGTCCGGGGGCAGGCTGTACTTGAACTTTGTTTTCTCAAACTTTTCCTTGTAGTTCAACTGCGAGAGAAAAAGCATTCAATTAAAACCCTCTGTTCTGCTTCGACAAAGTGTGGTACGGTTTCCTGTCAGCAGGGGGTAGCAGTACGCTGACTATGGCTTCTCCGACTTTTTCCTCCTTGCCAAGGCCCTATCCAATAGCAGATTTTACTCTGGGCCAAGTGAATGCTTGTTTCTATTTATACGGCAGAGAAGTGGCTCTCCAGTTTCCATGGAAGCCATAGAAAGACATCTGGGCGACACGGATGATTGGACACAGTTAACGGCGATCCGCTTCGATCTGAGGCCCCAGCAGATGACTTGAAATCATTTGGTCATTAGTTCAACAGTAAGTAAATGTTTTTAAACTACCTTGCAGGTACATCTCAGACAATTAGAATATCCATCTCGATAAGGCTCAGATTAATTTTACATTTTGAAAATAACCTGTGGACAGCTAATAAACATACCTTTGATTAAAGCCAAATTTCTGTAATTTTTTTCTTTACCTAATGTAGCATTCTAAACATTAATGTCATTTAAATAATGTGTTTCACTTGGTACATTGAGTGACATAAATAGGTGAACTTTCAAATAACATTCAAATTTATTGAGATGCTTTTGAAGAGATCACAACACTGTGTGGGAACCTTTTGTGGCTGAATCAAACAATGATGCAAATATTTGGTTGCAATCTAAAGAAATATGTCTGAAGTAAACAATCACTTTGAATGAAAAAGATAATGGTGGCTGTGGCATCAAGCTGAGGGTTTCTATTGGTGGGTAGATCAAAAGATGGAAATTCTGCAGCTTCACTTCAAGTCAATAACTAGATGGTTAAAACTTGGACTACGCTTCATGGAGGGGGCGATGCTAGAAGCCAACCAGTCAAAATAGGGTCACACATCTGGTTATTAAGGGAAGAAGCTTGTTAATAACCACAAGAACTTTCAACCAAATATTAATCGGGTTGTACGGAAATATTTGAACCTTTATTCATCAATTTTAACCTGTTTTTTAAAAGAGAAAATATATCATGACGGTTCATGATATATGTGGATTTTAAAAAATTACTGAAAATGTTATGTTGTACAAATGCCTCATTAGAAACTGTCTCTGTTTTGATACAAGTTAAGCCGAAATGGTTTCAAATGTCACATACGTCACTTAGCTGCTTGGCGTTGATGCTGGCTTGGACGAGGACTGGGGAATCCACCACTTGTGTAAACTTCACTTTGTCGGGATGTTGCCGGTAAGTTTTCTGGAAACCACCGAAGAAGAAAACGTAGATATAGACGGGAAGGAACGTTAATGAGAGCTTGGATGTTGCTCTACGGGAGAAAACTACTTACGTCACTGCACTGCTGAAGCTTCTTCGTAGCCTCATACTCAGGAGTAACAGTTTGAGGGAAGAAGCATCTCGTTTTTATGTCTTCATATTCCGCTTTATATAATTGCTGGGGGCGGGGGGAATATGCAATTAGAAATTGTTGCTTTGAATGAAACAAAAAAAAAAGTTTCACACACGTACCTCATTTTTAAATTCCTCAACTTTCTGGCAGTGAAGCATGTAGAGGTCTTCATAGCTGCCGATATAATGTCCCTTTACCTCCCGGTCATACTTCTCTTTGTAATGTATCTGAAATATTAAAGAGTAGTGAAATTTGTGTATGAAAGAGAAAAAGAGGAATGTGCGTTTCATAAACCACCAGGTTCTTACATCAGAGAACTTTTTGAGCACTGAGTCCATCTGAAACTTTGGTGTGTCACAGTAGTTGATGCTGAAACCCCTGGATTTCTCATAGCTGGCCTTATATACTTTCTGTTAAAGAAACAAGAAAAAGAAGAGAAAAGCAGCATTAAATACTGAACAAAAAAAACTAAATATATATGTATGAAATGGCAACATAAATAATTAAATGATAAGTTAATGTGATTCAGAAACTGGTGAGAAAATAAACAAGCTGGTTGTTTTGGTAACTAATAAGAGAAAATAACAGCGAATGTCGTAATTTTGCGACATGTTTGCATTTTAAACACCACAGAAAACAAACATTGGTCTATATTTACAACAAACAAATAAAAAAACCAAACAGGACCCACATCACTAAGGATGGTGCCAGCGTATCTAAGCTGTCTCAGGAGCGGGTTCTCTGTAGCGGGGAGTGTATTGTAGTCACACTGGGCTTTTGTCTTTTCAAACTCTTTCTTGTATTGGACCTAAAAGTAGGAGCAGACACATGTGAGATAAAACAGACCAACACGCTAATGAGGGTCACTCAACGCTGCTGATAATGTTGACCAGTAAAACAGCCGCCTGCTGAAAGTAGCTAAGGCACAGAAAAGTTTTAAAAAGCATTTAAAATATCCGCCTTTCCATTCTGTCAGGGTAAAGTTGTTCTAATGAGAAGTGGCAGAGGGATTTGAGTTTTCTCTGGTCGGCATCGAACAGAGCCCTAGGCCCTCCCCCACATGTTGCTCTGCACTGCCGACCGTCTGGATTGGAAGCGAAACACTTTCACCTCGTTTAAAAGAAAGATGAGTTCAGCTCCCTGAAAACATGTTCACAGTCACAGAGTGGAAACCAAAATGGAGCCAATTATCACTGCTTAAAACCTACAGCTCTGTCGCTGTCAAGCAGCCAACTGCAAACCCTACCAGAGCAGATAGCATAACTAATCAGATAAAATCATATTACTGTCTGGATTGGAATATCCAGACACTGCATTAAAAACAGCACAGCAAACAATCTAATACTGTTCTACGAAATCTACTGGGTTTTTTTTCCCTTTTTTTTTGATCAGGTCAATGTCCAAGATTTAAAAAATAACAGAAAATTATGAGATACCATGACTGTAACGATTAAGTAATGTGTTTTATTAGTTACTAACAATAAAGATCAATGCTGCTTTTCTGTTTGAAATAAAATCTAGTTAAATCTGGTTTTAAAATTTGTGTAAATATTCTGTCATAGTGAAGCTACAATATTTTTACCCGGGGCCATTCCTTTAATTACATTTTAATTATCCCCACCTTTCTAAAACAGTGAACACATTTTTTTTGTTTTAATTAGTCTTTTGGCAAAAAATAACTCCGGCTGTTATTTTAGGAAGGCGACGACATGCAGAGAGCTGCTTATTCAGCTCTCAAAAGCTGAAAACAATTCCGGTGTCGGCCCTCTGCCAGGCTGTAACTGCAGCAAATCGGCTTGTGAGAGTTTCTGTGTCAGACTGGACTCGGTTGACTCACGCGGCCCTCCGACAGAGAGCTCAACTCGCTGTCAACTCTTCCGAAAATGACAGAAAATCAACCGGACGCCCTCCTCCGAGCTTACCTCACTAGCAGCAATGCGAGCCTTCTTGCATGCGTCGTACACAGGTGTGTCTGTTTGCATGAAGTAGATTTGGTCTTTGATATTCTCAAACTCTTGAGTGTATTTTCTCTGGAAAATGAGGTCACACAACAATGAGATACAGGGGAACAAAAGCACACACACAGGATAATAATATTCATCACAGCACTCACGTCGCTGAGATTATCCATTGCCATCCTGGCGATGGCGATGTCAAAGTAAGGCGTCTCACACCACTGACCCCTAACGTTTTTATTGTAGTCTTCCTTGTATTTCAGCTGTTGGAGGGGACAAAGAATGAGAGTTAATGGAGATTGTTGCTCTAGAGTAACAATAATAGATCTACAATGGTGTCACGACCCGTTCATGCGTTTAATAAAAACACAGGCGGAATCAGAAGAATGTCTGACGCTATTGTTAGCCCGTTCCGTCCAGATCAGTGAGGACAGTAACGCTACAGAGCAGGTGGCCGGTTATTCCTGGCAGCAGCTCGGGGTTGGAGGATGTCTGCGGACCGTGTTTCCATAACGGCACATAACTACAGACAATTTTATCAAGTTTTGCAAGTCTTGCGCATGATGCCAAATTGAAAGAAAAATAATAATTTCACCAGTAATTAGCGCTGATTTAGGTAGCAGGTATCAATTAATCTCACACATATCAACGTCGACACAAATAGAGATTTTTTTTCCCACATCGAGAATGGTAAATGTAACTTTTCTTAATGTGTGAACTCATGGTACGTGGTAATAAAACAGTCATTGCATATTGTACAAAAAGCCTTATGCTGTCTCTTTACGTTTGTTATTCATACAATGTAAATATAATATTTCTGTCTGGTATATGCATGCACAGGCACAGCTAAACATGAGATGAAGGAAGGGATTAATTAATCAACACTCCTGCCTTTATTATCATTTCCTTAATCAGAGAACGTGATTGGATGGAGTTCTGCTTACATCACTGCGCTGATGGGCGACTCTCTTGGCCAGTTCCACCTCTGGAGGATCAGGCAAGGACGTGTACTTGGCTTTGCGCTCATCGTGTCCCTTTTTATATTTGATCTGTGGGAGGAAATTCATCAAGAGGGGTTTCATTTAAAGGAATGACTCAAGTTCAGAGTTTTTCAATTTGCAAGTCTGTGGAAACAAAGGAAAATGATACAGAATGATGATTAATTTGAGTCGTGGTGGAAGAAAAATGTGTATTTGTAATCCTTCTCATTTGTAGATAAATACTAAGCAAAAGAAAAAAGAACAATACACATGCTATGTTGATGAAATTTTAAATTTTTGTGTTTGAGGAATTTCGGTACAATAAATTTCATGTTGTAAATGTTTATGTTAAAACATTAAAAACTTCCACTGATATTAGTCAGGAATCTGCATGTAAAATTTCACATCATGTTATATCCATGCTGTGCTCCATTCTAACTTCTTAAAGTTAGAGATATAAAACAGAAACCTATTGTACAGCACTGTGTACATTCACCCAATCATTCTGACGCACAATCCCTCAACAATCAGACACAAGTCGGGGTTCAGTCGCTTCCCCACGGACAATGGCTGGGAACGTTGGGGTAAGACGACGTCAAATTGATATTGTAATTATTTTTGATGTGCAGCTTTTGTATTTTTTTGTACTTAATTTATTCCCTGAGGTTTGATTATTCAACTTAATTCGGCTTACATCACTGAGGACCTCCTGAGCCTTAGCTACCCTGCGCAACTCAGGGCTGTCGCTGTAAGGGTAGTACATGGTCTTCTCCTCGTCCCAGGCTTCTGTGTACAATTTCTGGAAACAAAAAGTCATTTTTTTACATTTCAGAAATAGCAAATCTAAATATATAAACATACAAACAAACTGTTCCTCTTGAATTCCTGGTTGAATTTACCTTGCTATAGTTACCGGCGTTCTTCACAGCCAGAACCAACTCAGGAGCGTCGGGAGGTAGCAGGTACTTGTCCTTCGTCTCATCCCACTTCTGTCTGTACAGAACCTAAAGCAACACTATCAGTGGTCAGTACCAACATCTGATATCCTGCAAATCTGTTTCAAAATGCCGACATGAGGTTGCGGTTGCTCACCTTGCTGATCAGATCTGACACGTGCTTGACGTGGACCACCTCTCTGGCGTCACCGCCGTACAAGCTGGTTGTTCGAGCCTTGTTTCCCTCCATGCGGTACTTCACCTGTCAGCAATATTTACATTTTCTTTTAGAAATCCAAGACAGCAATCTTTTTGTTCCAACAGCAATCCAGTTTTTTTGCGATACCTCGCTCAGCTGCTCCTGGGCCTTCCTGATACGGATCAGTTCAGGGGTGTCGGGGGTGAAAGCGGGAGGCTCCCCTCTGGACAGGTCATAAGCTTGGCGGTATTTATTCTGCCGAGGATACAGGATGAAATTGTCCAGTTTGAAGAACAAAAAAAAAACAAAATACCAATACAAATACATCACAAACAAGTAGGTGAAAGTCATGAGCTCCTTACGTGGCTGTATTGATCCAGCATCTTCTGGCTGTGGGCCAGGTATGGAGTCATAAACTTGGAAGTATCGACCTTGGCCTTCCTTCTGACTTTCCTGGTGGGCAAGCCAGACTGTATACGGAAAGAGCGAAAACACTTATGTTTCCATTTGTTCACCATGCAGGTGGGCACAGGTTTGTTTATGGTCGCAAACAGAGCTGCCAGGAAATGAAAGAGCTCTTTCAAAGCAAATGAAGCAAAAAGGTGGAAATAAACCGATGGGCATGGTGAGGCCAGCATCCTTCCAAGCTAACAAGCTGCCCCAGCTTGTTAGTTCAGCCATTTCCCTATTTACTTACCTTCACTGAAAGAAGAAAAATTCTCACAAAGACTTTCTTTAGAATCAGCTATTTCAACCTGGATGCCAGTTCGCGTTACTTTAATGGATGTGGAAGAGAATCATGCAGGTTGAAGATGTGACGAATGTTAAGACAACACAAAACATTTCTTTAGCCGGTGAGTATGAGCAACGAGAGGCCATAGAGACATCTTTATTTATCCAAAACGCAGTAATTCTCAAAAATAAACTCTCTACTAGTGTCCGTTATGTGTTGTCTGTTAATAGTTTGGCTTAAAATGGAGACAAGAAGCAGGTCGTAATCACAAAAGAATAACAGTTTGATTAAAAATATTCATTTCTATGAGTTTGGAAAAAAAAATCAGATCTTTTTTTTCATATTTGTGAATCTTTTCCTTTCGCTCTTTTCGTCCATCTTTGCCTGCGGCGGCTCAGCAGTGCATTTCAGTGTAAAGTACTCATAATGCACAGCATCATTAGTTCTGTGGGAGTTCCCTATTCTGCTGGCTGTAGTGTGAAGCAAAACGACGTAAGCCGCCCTCTATGTTGTTGGGAAGTGGAGATGTGAGTCCAAGCCTGGTTACTCATATTGTTAGTCGTTAAAACGAAAAGGCCAAAATCAGGTAAGTAGCCATTTTCTGACGTAAACAGATCGACACAAATGTCTGATTCGATTGCTGTTTGTTTGTCTTTCCTGTTTTGTAGAGGAAATCATAACCGGATGCCTCCTGATCAACATTAAAAAGAAGAAAAAAAAAAAAGAAGTCACATTTACGTGAGAAATGCTTCAGTGTAAATCAATTTAAAGGAAGCGGTGGGGATTATGAGCAACTGAGGCAACGTTTGATTTTCTACAGTAAACAACACTAGTGAATGAATGAAGTAAATTTCAAGGCCGGATTTGTAAGCAATTAATGTTTGTGGTTGTGCCAAAGCATTAAACACTGAATTGATTTCTGAGGTTTTACAGGAGATGCCGACAAATTAAAGAGCGTCCTGTGTGTGCACATTTTCTGCATTTATCTAAAAAGTGACCAAAACCCATAAACGATAAAATAAATAAAAAAATAAAAGTAGCATCTAATGATACATGTCGTTTTTACTAGCAGCAAACCCAGCAAGGTTTGAGAAACACATGCTTGACAAAATTTGACCTTGTTTTTCCATTCAGGCATGCAGACAAGCTTCTCCTGCCCTGCTTGAGCTGTTGCACCTTAGGAGGAGGTGTTTTACCTGAGAGGACTGAGTGTGCTGCTCAGAGTACGTCGTTGTTGTTGTTGTAATCTGCTCAACATATTACAAATGAAGGACAAACTTTTGGATTCAAAGGAGCTTCACCGAAACAAATCATGGGAGAAACAGCAGATCGCTTCGTATGGACTGAGGTTGATTTTTCCCACAGCTCTGGTGTTAAAACAGCGACTGCCATGCGTGCTTTTTTTATTGTTGTTTGGTTGTTTTTGTTTTTCGTGAATGCCCTGGAGGATGTTTCTGCAGGGGAATAGCAGATACATCCTGGAAATGCTACAGACGAGTAAGATCCCCCTCACCCCCGGCCCCCCACCGCCACCAGGCTGCAAATAAACTATGATGTCACTGTGACAGCAGTCGAATCCTCTATTAAGCAGACGATTAAATGCGTTAATATTGTCTGTGCCTTTTAAGCTCCACTGCTCCCAGTCTTTGATCCCTGAAATAAATTTAGAAACATCCCAGGAGAATATTTCTATTTCTATTTATTTCGCTCCTTGTTGCCTTTGTTGGCCAGTTGCTACAGCAGCGGCAGCCTGCTTGATCCAAATGACAGGGCAATGAATGTATTTACTTTTCCACACATTTACATGTGAGCTCATACCACAGTTCATTTGAGTGCTTTTAAAACAATGAATAACTCGTTTTCAATGACGTTAGCTTAGCTGCACGAAGTCGGTTTGATGCAACAAATTGTTGCTTTCGATGGTAAATATGGCAACAATAAAACAACTTAAGCTGAAGGCGGAACAAGGCCTTTGAAACTCTGGGAATCTTTTTTTTTCTTTTTGTTTTTAAATGATGATTTTAGTTATCTAGAAACTCCAGAGTGTTTCCTGTTAAAACAATCATCTGTATAAATGATGTTCTTCATCTGAATTTAGGCAAATTGTAAAATATATTAGAAATAAAGAAAATCCTCACACAACTTTCCTCCTCAGACGCCGGCTACGTTCAAGAAAGACATTGTGTTATGAATGTGAAGCACATTTTTGGAGCCTCTTAACCCTAAACTTAGCACAAATTAATATGATTTAACTTACGGATCAAGGTTTTATTTTCCTGTTTTATGACTGCGCTTATGATTTTATCTTCAGCGAAATCCCTCAAATTTACCACAAGTTGGATCGGACAACCAGAGCTGAGAGAAATAACATCTCAATCATTTTAATCAACATTTTATAAGAGGCTTAAATGTCCAAATCTATCAGACAGGGGAGAACCATAGGCATGGATGAACTTAGTGCGTCCATCCCTGCTAAGCAATCTGTCACAACAGTAACGTTAACATGATGAAGACGTGTACAGGAGCATGATTTACAGCTCGGCTCGTTTTCCTGCCCTCGCTCTCTGTCCCTTTACGTCTCCGTCTCTTCGACTTCTAAATCCGTCTAAATGCCACTCAGAGATCTCTGCGCTCCATATTTTTTTCCAGGTCAAAGCAATTTAATGACACTTTTAAGTCGTAAAGAAAATAGAATTTAAAAAACAAACAACAAATGACAGAGAAAACTAAGACATAAATTGAATATTGGTACTTAATATGCCAAAAAAAGAAAGAAAAAAAGAGTTCACGATAACCCAGGCAATTTATTTGAAAAAATACAAATAAAATAAAACGTTACTCTGCAGTTTCTAAATAGCACTATGTTTCTCCCCATTCTGTAGATTAGACAACAGCCGAAACAATGAAACTTTTCTCCACAGTTTAGATGAAAGTACTAGTGAAATCAGAGCGTATTGACTTTGCACCCATCCATGTGTCCCACCTCCCAAGTGATTTGCATCTTTGCAGTGAAAGATGGCAAATCCGTTTGTTGATATGTTATATGGGAGTCAAACGCATGACTGAACGAACACTCAGATGAGTTTTAGCGCGGTCGTTTGGGCTCCCCTATAAGATACCAGCAGTACTGTGAATGTGGAATACAAGGCTAACTGTAACCCCGTTTCCATTGGAAATTCAGGATTAATTGTTAGCCTTCTGCTTTCACTCTTCCATCAACCACTGTCACGGAGACGACAAACAGCACTAAATGATGCACTGATGGATGCACTGAACTGTTTGTAGGTGCATGCCTCATTCACGTAAGCTGGAGAAAGCACACTAATTCACACTTAAACAAGTAATTTGGGGGTGAAAAAAAGAAAAGTACCTTTCCTTATTTACAGATTCAAATACATAAGTATACATGCATTTAAAATCTATGGCTGTTGCTGGTTGTTGCTCATGTGGTGCAACCAAAATATCCACAATTTAATGAGGAACTAAGTTACTTCTTAATGCTCCAAAACTGATGCCTGTTTAAAAAAGAAACTGCATGGCAGCAGGTATAGACACATGATACACGTCTCTACATATTACAGTCTAACTAATCTAAAAGTCTTGGTTGAATCTACAGATCCAGCAAATGATCCTTGTGCTTTAATTAGGTAAAAGGGTGAAAAAGAATTGGCAACACAGAAATCAGTCTTGCATGTCTGTTATTTATTGATTGATTTTTTTTTCTTGCTGAGAATTGAGAAGACATCCACTTACCACCCCCATGATTTCTTCATCTTCCTCATCTCCAAACTCATCATATTCGTCTCCAGTGTCCGCCATGTTGGCAAGTTTTAAAAGCTCTGAACAGAACAGAGACGACACGTTCAGGCATTTAAGGTTTTAACAGAATCAGCCCGTTGTTCTGGAGCATACAACACTCTGCATGTCCCCCATTGACATTAAGAAAAATAACTACAAAAAAATTATTCATGCAAAGCTCTCAAACATCCCTCTCTCAGCTTAGTTTGTGGGGGAAAACAGGAAAAAAAGAAAAATGCTAGCAGTAAATTTCTACAGTATTTCCATAGTAAGGAAGCTTCACTTGCCATTCACAAGGGGCTCAGTCTGATTCCAACTCTGTGATTAGCCACACACCTAAATGAAATGACAAAATGTGTGAAACATCTCAACAATAATGTTTATCAGTGCATACGCATCAGGACAGGAAGGTTCAGAAGCTAACTCCGTGTTTTTGGACCCCCCAGTATGTGAAAAGAGCCCCCCCACCCTGCTGCCCCTTGACATGCCACAACACAGCTGAGGGAACGGTGCCTCCTGGCTGAAGGTCGGCGACAGCTGCCCGACGGTGCTTCTGCTATTTGACATGTAAGCTAATGCCAGAGCCTGATTGGCTGACTGTGTTTAGCAAATGGAGATGCAATGCCTTCTGAGGCTGCAGGTTAAATATAGGGCGGCATATTAACTACCTTTTTTAGCGTCTGATTGCCAGATCTCAAGAATTAACTTAAATCTTATCTGCAAAACAAGGTACCATGTGAACCAAACCAGCGTAGAAGAGGAAAAAAGGAAAAAGAGGCATCAGCTTGGTTTTAAAAGAGGTTAAAGTGGTGAAGGCTGCTGGGATTTGAGGTAAATCCAAAGCTGCCTCTGGCCCAATGTTCCTTCACTTCCTCAAGTTCTTGCTTGTTAGGTTATTCTTCCAAAATGTACGAAAGCGTTCTTGCTTCTTAGTCCATGGTCAATTCCTTTGGGGTTCCAAAGGCCAGTGGGAATATGGAGATGATCCAAGCTGAAGGAAAGCCATGCAGGTGGTATAAAAACCTGGGATTTTGTAGATTTATCCTTTCCTTTGCTTACCAGTTATGTTTAAGTTTATTGGTCTCCCAAAGCCGCCAAAGCCTTCCCAGCCTCCCTCCAGAGAAACGCTGGGCGACAGCACACAGCTGCACTTTCTACCCAGGTTATCATGTGGCTGACGCAGCCAATCAGAGGCCTGACCTCTCAGGTTTCAAAATCTAAATATACCTAAGCGATCATTTCAGAAAGGAGCACCTGTCGAGACGAACGCATCAGTGGTACAGATGACGAGGGAGGCTAAAGGAAGCATGAATTGTCAAGTCTCAAAAACACAATAGGGTCCCAGTGTGAATGTTTTTGGGTCATTTCCACTTTTGTTATTTTCTTTGAACAGTTCAACAAACTTGGGTAAATGAATGTCTCTGAGTAGTGAGGATGAACATCAGGGGCCAGGCTGTTATCTGATGAGGTCGCCCATCAGCTGACCCAGAGCCGGCTGCATCCTGTCAATAATCAGGTCAACAAAGTCAGAATTGGCAAACAATTTTCAAGTTTTATAAAGTTATGCATATTTTAAAGCTAATCTACTGCACAAGTACATAACCTTATAAAAATATTTCCTCTCGATAGAATTTTCCTTCCTCTTACTGGGGTACAATTATGCATTTCCCAGGCACTTAATGTCTTTTTATGGCAAAGGAAATTTAACACCTTAAAATCGGGCTCGTCTCTTTGAAAACTCACACTGTTTCTAAAACCTGGCCTTCACAATATCACTCCTCTATTAACCCTTCAACCACGTTTTTACCAGCGTTGCTCTGAGGAATAGTCATCTGATGCTCAGTGTGCTAATCGCTGCTGGCTAGTCTGAAGGAGCAGAGAGGAGGGCCGCTCTGAAAGATGGAAGCTCAAAAGCGTGGAAACCGCAGCTCTGAAGAGGAGCTACGCCTCGAAGGCAGCGCCAGGTCTACCCAGGGGTTTTGCACAGCTGAATGGTTGCCGTGGGAGATTGAAAGGATTCATAAAAGATTCATGAATGAATCTAAGAGTGTGGCCGCACTCTTAGATTTGTGGTTGCAACATGACAAGAAGTGGGAAAGTCCATCAACACTTTGAACAACAGGAACAATTTGTTCCTTTTTGCGTGGCTTTATTGTGGAAAGGCACAAATCAACCACTGAAACGAGTTTAGATTTAAACTATGGGAAATTTCTAGAAAGTGTAAATCTCAGCCAGGGCTTTTCTGGGTGTTTCTAGGTCTGACTGTGTCAGAGCGAGTCGGTGTCCGGTTTCCACGGACTCCGACTCACCAAGTCGCCCAGTGATTCGAAATGACAGAATGGTTACAAGGAAGTAGTCACCTAAATCTGTAGTCTGTAGACCAATAAGTGTGACGTTCATAACAAACGGATCTGACTACATACCTACGTTTATCTTGCCACCAAAGATGAGGACGGTAAAAAAAAAAAAAAAATAAATCTCCAGAACCTGCTGGAAGAGTCTGCAGCAAAGAGAGTCATCTTGAGGTCGGAGTGTCCACGATTATTTACACACACGTTTAATAACTGTGGAGGTTGCCGTTTGTAGAGCATGCGTCATAATTGGACATTTACTTTTGCTTTTATCGTACATGATGAAAAGAGTCAAACTACTATGCAGCGTTTGAGACCCTGGTTCTAATTAAATATCTGTACAGAACTGACAAAACAGCTGTGAAAGAAAATATGTTGCTCACATTTTTTTTTATTAGATCACAAATCAATGTGTTTTTTTATTTTCATTTCAGTTGAATATAAAATGTAAGAATTTCCATCAATTTTCCCTGGTATAATAAAATGTTTATTTTTTCCTCATTAAGGAACCTGATGAGCAAAACAAATGTTTTCTCTGTTCAACCTAAAAAACAAAGAATTTTTCGAGCACAGGTATTATTTTATTTTTTATGTCGGGCGGAAAAAAAAAAAAAAAAATATATATATATATATATATATGTATATAGTCTATGTAAGAGCCATATAGACTTAGCAGATCTGGATGAATTTATTCAGTAGAACTGAAGGCAAATTGACTCAATAGAGGGTAAATAGTAATGACTCCTATTGTTTTGGGATTTAAATAATGTAAGAAACTAGATTTAAAGTAGAAATTGTCTGGTCTTTATCATAGAATCGACATGATTCTATGATAAAGAATCATAGAAAGAAAGTTTCTTTTTCTTTTTCTTTTCTTTTTTTTAACCAAAATTGTATTTAAAAATAATGTGCTTCTTATTCCTGGCATGTCTATATACTCACTCTTGACAGTAGCAGCTGTAAGTTTTTTTTTCTCTCAGTTTTGAAAAGAGTCAAGCATCTCCACAGGCCTGCGGCTTTAATACAAAAAATAAATAAATAAAAATAACCCAGAAGTTCTGATCTCATTTTTAAAAATAAGAGTTTTCTAAAGGCTGAGTTAGCCAAATAAGAATTTATGATTTCTTGAGCAAATATTTTCTGACGTGTCCAGTTTTTTTACTACGATGTGATCCAGAGCAAAATAAGACATGGAAGAACAAACTGAAAACAAAAATATATGACTACCAGGGTTTACTCCCAACAAAATTCATTATCAAATGCTGATTGTTGATTGTTTCAAACTTTATTTTTCTGTATTCGTTTTCACCATTATTAGTGTAATTCTCTAGACAGTCACTCACTGCTCCGCTGAAACGCTGGGCAATTATTTTAGACTGTAGATTCAGCAAATTGTTTTAATTTAACTTATGAGGTTCAATTATTGGTTCCTCACGTTTTAACCAAATTCTCATTAACTTAGAAAGAAAGCTGGGAAGTTTCAAAAAGAAAACTAAACATGCAACTTGCACAGTTTTCCTTTAGTCGAAGCTTGGTGTCATTAAAATCTATTTGCTTGATCATTCTTATTTTAGCAACATTTTTTAAGCTGTTGTTTTTTTCTTACAAAAAAAATACATGTTTTTTTCTGGTGGCATAAACTGTACACAGATTTTAAACGCTAAAGAGCATCGGAGTCGGTCAGTGACAGTTGCAATAAAACAAACAGCCGCCCAGGAGGGAGATGCATGATGCTTAGTCACTGGAAAAAATGACTGATGACCAGTGATACCAGGACACAACAGCTGCAGCAACAACAGAGATGCTGCCAGCAGCCAATCTCAGCCCATCAACATGAGGTAAGGTGTCTTAAATTAAATCCTCTGGTTGGTTTGCAACTTTGTAACGCTGGAATGACTGTTTTGAATAACAAAAACTGTTTATTGTTAAAAACAACAGCTTCTCTTATTCTATCTTCTTTTTAAATCATCTAACAGGCTTTTTCTTAGAATCACATCTGAGGCTTGAGATGACCAGGAAAGATGTTGACTTGGTGACTTTTGAACTATTTCTATGTTCATTTTGCTAAGTGTTTCGGATCATCATGATGCTGAAAGAAGTCATGAAGTTAGCAGTTCAACATCATTCCAGGACCTTTGGAAGAGAAACAGATCCTCAGTATCAGATCTACCATCGCACTTACCAGTGGACATTACTCTTTCTTACAAGCCAAACTCACCTGGATGTGTTTGTTACGAGTTTGGCTCGTAACAAACTCATCCAGGTGAGTCTCAAACTTCATTTTAACCTTAGCTTTCCGTTCACAACGCACGGTAGCCATTAAACTGTTAAAATATAAATGAATAGCTGTTCCTCCAAGAGTTTGTGATTGGTTTTTGGTGGGGGAGGGGGCTTCGGACGATCTAATGCTAATTTAGGAATTTATATATTTGAGCTAATGCATAATGTTACATGTGACTTTTTACAACTTGACATCAAGTAAGGCTGAGGCAGCAGTCACTTCAAGTCTGTTTTTAACCAATTTTGTGAAATATTTGCAGTAAAATCAGAAAAAAGGTGGGGATTTGTTGATTTTGTGCAAATTTTGAGGATCTGTGAAAAACCAGAGGAACTTATCGCTGTACTGTCTGGATGGCCACATGAAAAGCTACGGCGGGCCAGATTTGGCCCTTGTTCCTTGAGTTTGACACATGTGCATTAGACGGTGTGCACAGTTATTAGGAAGGTTGTGCTTTTTTTTACCTGCTTCAGCTTGAGCTACAGGTCCAACCCATCCTCTCTCTTGACAGAACCAAGAGATGAGCAACTTGATTCTGTTGCTTTTAAATTGATGATTAAAACATCAATTTTCAGGCTTTCTTGAAACTAATCTTGGTGTTTTCAGTCATCCTTACCCTGGCTATGTCTCCAAGTGCTGAATATCTTGTACTTCTGTTCAGTCCAGGCAGGTTGAAGTTCTGATATATGACATTATGTTCTCATTTGATTTTTCTCAACACTGGTGACTATTTGTAACCAAACCTTATGCTAATACACTAATATTTTGGCAAATGCTAAGCGGTTTCACATTTTTCCCTCGTCTTTAAACCTACAGCTGACAAATTGTCTGATAATTTTTCACACCTCAATTTAGGATAGTGATCCACACAAACACACCTCACATCCAATTAGTAGTAGAAGTTTATACAGTCAGATTTAGCCTAAAAATAAGTCTAATAATTGTGCAACAATATGTTACCAATTATATGGTTAAAAAAAAGGAAACAAATCACAGGTTGAAATTTTTTTTTAAATCTTAATGAGATTTTAATGAAATAAAAGTTGAATTTCTTCGATGTCTTGACCAGAGGTACTGTCCAATCGATACGTTTTTCATGTCCGGTAGTTTATTAGTGCATTTCAAAGCTAATGCTAATCTCTTCATCCCTTGTTGTGTGTTCTCATTCTGACCTGATCTCTCCTTCTCCTCCTCATGCACGGCTCACTCCACTCTACTTCTCTGGTTCCTCATCACTCCCTAAAAAGAGTCAGGAAACATGAGCTCAGGCGACACAGTCTGCCCCTTAAAGGACTTTAAAAGAAAAGCATAAACCCGCAATTAATACAGCAAGATTAGATGTGAAAAAATCTTAAGTCTTAAGAAACAGTTTGGCCTAAAAAAAACAAAAACAAAAAAAAGTTCACCCAAAGAGATAAAAACACTTTATTTTAGTGAATTTTTATAGGGACTGAAGGTAAGAGGGCATATAGTTTTACCCTCAATCAAGCATATTTCAGTCACCGTTGACCATCATCACTTGAACAGTTTGCTGCAGGCACCAAGTTAAAGGAGAATACTGGACTGTAACACACAGGGGGGGCAATGAAAACCACCACAGCCAGTTTGGAAATACTGCAAGGCCACTGTGGGCTAGACTCACACACAGCCGAAAAAGAAGAAGAAGTCCACGAACAGCTGCAAGTCAAACACTTTGTTGACTTTTTTGTTTGTTTCTGAGAAGAAAAACCGTGCAGAAATTTCACCTTAAATATTCTGTTTCTCTGTGTCCCTCTGGAAAAAAAAAAAAAAAAAGTTTCTTTCCTTGATCCGAGTTGAATGTCTTTAGGCAAATAAATTATTACAGGAAAAAGTACAAGATCCCGCCAGCTGTCTGTCCATGTCAGCTTCAAAGCAAATGAGTTTGAGGAGAAGGCCGTCCCACCGACCGACCTCGCCGCATCCTTTAGTCTGGAGGCAGAAAAAAATAAAAATAATAGAACGGGCACACTAGTCAACAAATTCACCAGGGTCGTCATCATCTCACACGGAGCCGCGACATCATCCACTCAAGACCTTGACACAACCTGGAGACAAACAAGTGTTAGGATAACCTTGGAAGCACAGCAACAGATATTTTTACAGAGTGCAGATGATGTTGTTCTCACCCCTCCCCTGTGAGGGCGCAACAGGCCTGGATGTGCCACTGGTGGTCTTTGACGGAGGTAAGTTGGAGGCTCTGGGAGATTTCAGCCACAGTCATGCAGCCTTTCACGTCTTGCTTGTTCGCAAATATCAACAGACCTGCTTTTCGTAGATCCTGTGAAAGTAAAGGAATGATGTCTCACTCTTTTTTTCTTTAAATCACCCAAAAGCTAAAGAACAAACATGCCTCAATAATTCAAAACTAGTAGAAAGGAATCGTGTTCTTATGTTGTCTTTCTAGCAAAGCACAAATTAAACAACTTTCAGATGTTGAAACCACAAAGTAACTTCCTTACTTTGTGTTTCGCTATTTAGTTCCAATACCAAACACAAGACGTGTAAGAAGCTTTTTAACCAAATTTGTATTTATAAGCACAAATAAAGCTAAATTAAAACTAATCACAAGGTGCATGCACATACATAAAACATAAATTAAAGACTTAAACATTTCAATTTGAACACAGGAGCTCAAACTCCACAAGATGAAAATTTGGACTGATGTCAGATATTAATACAGCTATTATGGCCGATAATTGATATTTACCAATGCCATATGCATTTCCCTATACTTTGTGAACACTGTAAAAGTGCCTTCACTCCCTACATTACATTATTCAATCGGGAACAAGATGGAAATAAATAATTGGTCCAGTTTTCGTTATCGGGCCGACACCGATACTTTCAACTGTACCTCAGTTGTAGGCAGTAAAAGCCCGAAAACGTTGCAAGAAAGTATTTCTTCAAGCTTTCAAACAACTAAACTTATGTTCCTAAGGCAAGCATTTTATGCCCTTCTAAACAAGATATTCAGAAATTAAAGTAAGAAAATAACTAAAAAGAGTCAGCAAAAAATTTAAACAAAAACAAAAACATGACAACATATAAAAGTAACACAGAAGAACATCATCTTTGGTGCTTTATGAAGTACAATAACAGACTGCAAAGACTTGAGCTGATGAGACGGTTCTCACTCTGCAACCAGATCAGATCTGCTGTGTGTGAATCACCAACAGTGAGTTGGCTCAAATTATAAAGAAAACTGGAACTGCTACAAAAGCTTCAATCAAAGATTAGGAACAAAAAAATAAATACATCGGTGAATGTTTTTCCCACCCACGGTGGCTGCATCACGTAACATAAGCTCACAATAACAAAGGTGATGGAATCATATAAGGCGTTAACAATGAAATCATTGATTTCACACACCCACGTGTGTGTGTGCATGAAGCATCTTCAGTGGAAACACATCTAAGCCTACTGATTTATAAACGTACATGAATATTACTCACTTCGTGTGCTAGCATCCTGTAGAGCTCTTCTTTGGTCACAGAGATTCTCTCTCTGTCTGTGCTGTCAACCACAACAATGACAAACTGGACATAAAGGAGAGACAAACAGTCTGTTAATAACACAACTCACCAGCTTACATTGTCAAGAACAGAGACGCCACATAATCAGTCACACTCTCACTATACTTATCAACCACAGACATTCGCAGTTATTTAGAAGTTGGTGTGAGAAACCCACACACGCATCCTTTCCACAAATAAAAAGTATTCTCACTGTTATTTCAACTATTTTTTTTTTAATTGTAGATTTTGTAAACGCAGGGTATGTTCTGTCCTGCTCAGTCGAGTTCACAGTACATAATCTGGGTGTCTCAAAAATAGTCTAAAAATAAAATGTGTCATCTTGTTAATGTTTATGCATAAGATAAATTTTAATTTGGACGTTGGAGAATCCAAATAATACCTCGTAATCATGGTTTCTACAATATTACATAAAAAGCTGCCTTTAAAGTCCAGATGGTGTTTTCAAAATGAAATTTCCAGCACTCTTCATGACGTTTTCCACATTTGAATACATGATGTTTACAACAGGATATACATGTTAGGGTCTAACTCTCCCGTCTGACCGAGAGCTACTTTTTTGATGTTCCTGTCTTGGAGAGCACACTAAATCTGTACTAATCTACAGCACAGACAGGTTACTTTAGAAATTTTTCATACATTTTGTTTGTAAAAAAAAAAGAAAGAAAGAAAGAAAAAGGTAAGGTTTTCTAGTTTAACTGCTGCAAGTCCAGATTAAAGCACAGATATAAAGATGTCAGACAGAAAGAAGAATTGTTAGCAATTTAAGTTTCTGCCGCAGAAACTTAATGCAGAAAATGTAAATACACAGATTTTTTTAGATTATTGTTTTCCATTAATTTGTGGAAGTATTTCTTCGGGAAAGCTTTTTCTCAACTTGCAGTGGAAATCTAGATTTATGGATTACTTTTAAATTTTGTTTGTGCAAAAAGAAGCGGCGGGTTGTCGTTGTACTGAAGGACACATTGAGAACCAAATTCGGTACTTGCATGTCTCCTCGCTTTGACACAGCCGATTGCATCCCTAGAAAGTTTACTTGCTGCATAGCTCTGCAGATCACAGCGGAAGAAACATTCACGTGATTCAGGTGTGTGGAATCTGGGCAGTATTGATCTTTCAGGACATATTTTCTCTCAGCTGACTTGACATGCATTTACATTATTCACCTGATGTCAGAAACTGTTATCACAAGTAATTTTCCAGCAAGATATAGAGGCTTATTTAAAATACATAATTACTTAAAAGTACTTGTGTTATTGGCAGATTATTTCACTTGTAATAATAAAATTTGGAACTATTACTTTTTTATCAATATTAATACTGAAAACTTACTTTTTAGTTAGTCTTATTTCAAGTGTACTAAGATATTTGCACTAGAAACTAGATGAAAATTACTTGGTAAGATTTGTATAATTGCAGTGCACATACAGAGTTCAGGTGGAGTTTAGAAAAGTTAAGGAGATACAAAATGCAGTTTCCAGATCTTTTTGTTTATTATCTGAAAGGTAATAAACAAAAACTTCACATTAATGTCATATTAAAATTATGTAATAGCAGTGAGATGAAAGCAGCTGGGAACAACAACCACCTCCGTGTTGGTGTAGTATGTATTCCAGGACGACCTCAGAGATTCCTGGCCTCCGATGTCCCACATCAGAAAATGGGTGTTGTTGACCACAATTTCCTCCACGTTGCTTCCAATTGTAGGAGAAGTGTGCACCACCTCGTTCATAGAGCTGCAGTATGACCGAAAGAATAACAGTTATTGAACACGAATACCAAACTGTCACATTTCAACAAATAAGCTTTGTGTTTACTGAGAAAAAGCATGCATATTTAGTGACTTTCATTGTAGTTTATGGGGCTACTTACAACTGGTAAAGAATGGTAGTCTTGCCTGCATTGTCCAGGCCAACAATAATGACTTTGTGCTCTGAAAAGCAGAAAGGCAACATATCAAAGAATGTGCAAACAACCATGAATTCATAATGTGGGTTTAGTGGCTTGGCATTGGCCGCGTGTCTCTTACATAAACTCAGCGAATGCACGCTGTGTTTTCTGACGTGGAAGCATACTTCCGTTTCCTGCATGAGGTTTTAGGAATAACTAGTTTTGTCACCGGGAGGCTGAGGTTTTGAAAACTGCAAACTCTTTTCAAAGTCAGATCAATCAGAGCAAAACTGCTCACACACACACACACACACACACACACACACACACACACACACACACACACACACACACACACACACACACACACACACACACACACACACACCCACACACACAGGTGCAATTATGGTGAAAGGTCCAAAGAACAAGTTTCTAGCTAAAAAACAAAAAGAGAAACAAGAATTGGAAACGGAAAGATGTCTCCGTCGATTAAGTAACATCTCTTATGGCATAAATAACAATAATGATAAAAAAAGTTCCTACATTTAGATCCTGTGACAAGACAAAGAAAGAGGAACAAAAACCAGTCGGTTTTGTTCTTGACTGTCAATTGAGGAGAAACTGGAACGTGACCAGAAAAGATAAAAGTCCCCATTAAACTATGATGTTCACTTTCTTCACTTTCTGAAGAAAGTGTGCAGTGATATCTCTGAACTATTAGGCTGATTAAGTCACATTCAAAAGCAGGTGGTATAGATTTCTGTGATCTTCTCTTGATATTTGGGTATTTTTAGTACATCAACACAGAATTGAACTTAAAAAGGCAACAGTGAAACCTGTAAAAAAAAAAAAGTACATTTTCAGGAGCATTTTACTACAGTGGATTATAGGTAATTTGATTGAATTTCCATTCCAAGTAATATCTACACATTTCCTTGCTGATCTACTCAACGGTGTTTCCACAGCTCACCAACTTAGGTGGTTAAATTCACACTTTCAGCTTTCTTGCATTTGCAATAATTTTTTGTTCTATCTGTCCTTTTTCTTGATTTGGTCATTTTTCTGTGCGTTTCTAAAATGTCTGTTTGTTTTTAACCTTTAAGAGACCCTGATTCAATCAAATTGGCTCCATGAAGATTGACAGATTTACTCTGCTGAACACAACCTTTGTGAGCAAGTCAAAATGAAATTATAATGTTTAGGCAATGTTCAATGGCGCTACAATGGTTCTCTCATTCATTCAGATGTTACTTTGACAGCTGTCTCAACAGATTGTATGACTGATCTTTTTTTATGATTTAGAAGATTTTTAAAGAACACACTACAGTCGAACTTCTGTTGGACGTCCTGGACAAACTACCTGATTCACTAAGACTCACTAACTTAAAGGACCTGCAGCTAAATGTTTGCTATCGGACGCAATGGAAGTTTTGCAGGGACCTAAGTCTTTACAAGCAGAATATAAAGACATGTTTAAACTGTTTGTATGAGTGGAAAGTTTATGCAGGATGACATTCAGGGTTTCAACTAGAATGAAAAACTTAAGTTACAAAAATATGAAGGTGTATGAGCAGGCATCATAATTTGGAAATAGGCAGGAGCAGCGTTGGCACAGTTCAATGCATCAATTATAAGCCTAGCTTAAGCAGTTTGTCACTGCGGTGTATATATATATTAAAAACCTATTTAAAATAAACTTAGCCTGGTGGGGAGACAATTATAGCCTGGTGGGCCACCAGGCTTGTAATACACTGGGATTAGCCCTGATATTGTTTTCTAAGCGAACTAATACCGATTCAAAAAGTTTTACCTCTACTGCTTTTACTAATTCAGGTATGAAAAAGTCTAAAAACTACGACATAAATCTGTTTCGTGAACTCACAAAATTAAAACGACTCACTTGTCATCTTAAGTTTCCATTTGATGCAGTCATATCAAGATGCAAACTCTACTTGCCACAGTAAAAATGAGCTAAATTTCACTAAATCTGATTTGTTCAGCCTCCTTGTTCAAATGCGATCCTCATGCCTTTTTACATCTCTTTGTAAAAGAAACGAAGCATCACTTGTCAAGCTAACAGCATCTCATTTGCTGCCAATGTAATTAATACAGGTTGCCGAATATAATTTCAGTTCAAGTAAATCAGCACTGGATGTTTTAACCCTCTCAGGCTCAAATTACTTGCAAAGACTAGCTAAGTAGCATTTAGCTGTTGCAAATCTGCAACATCTGCCTGGAGAGGGTTAATACAAAGACCCATTTACGCCCCCTTTACAGTCACTCAGAAAAATGAAGCTACAGAGGCTTGAAAAACAACTCTATGGGGAAGCTTATTTCAGAAAACCTGTAACTTTGATCAACAAAAGGCGTTTGGCTCAGACGAGGTTGTGCGTGCAGCTCACTGCAAAAGTGCCAGCAAAAGTGCAACTGAAACAGAGACAGCAAAGAGTAAGAAAGGTCACGCAGGTGTGAAATTCAGCTGCTTGCAAACCGTTTGTGCAAAGAAACTGTCGATATCTTTATATGTGGGCTACATGGGGAGGATGTGAAGTTAACTGTAGAAATGATGAAGCTATAACATTTTCAAACTCCTTTTCCGTACTCACACAGACTTGAAAAGATATTTTAATTTCAAAAAACACTCCCCTTCCTGTTGTTTTTTTACTGACTCAAATCTTTAATTGTTCGAACTAACCAAATACCACATGGCAAACTTCATAAACACTGTTAATACAATGTAAAGACACATTTTCGCCAGGATGTTTTTATTAAGCTTAGTCGAAATTAATTTCAGTCCCTTTAAACCAGATACGATGATATCTGGTACTAAGGCAGGGGCAGTCATTGTAGAGCAAACATTTAAGGGCTGCAGGCAACACAAATTCAGCAATGAAAGATTTAAATAGACCCTGATCTGCACAAAATACAGAAAAGCTAAGAGATTATAAAGCAACGGCATTTTAGTTGACATAAACTAATGCATTCAACAGAGTTAGCTTCTAACTAACGTGTTCTGAGAATGGCAGGACAGAGAGGGTCAAAAACAGTAGATAAATAGTAATCTGCGTTAATAACATCATAGTGATAAGGTGATGAGCGAACAGTGGCAGAGTAAAGTCAATGTGATTCACCCATTGATCTGCACCAGGTGATTACTGGTGTCCACTGTGGACCAGGTGATTACTGGTGTCCACTGTGGACCAGGTGATTACTGGTGTCCACTGTGGACCAGGTGATTACTGGTGTCCACTGTGGACCAGGTGATTACTGGTGTCCACTGTGGACCAGGTGGTGTCCACTGTGGACCAGGTGATTACTGGTGTCCACTGTGGACCAGGTGATTACTGGTGTCCACTGTGGACTGCTCTGTTTCTGCCCTCATAGCGCCTGTGCCATCGGCTCACGTTACCGGGTCTGTCTTAAAGACCTGTTTACCGATCCGAGCTCTGAAGACTTGGTTTCACTTCCCTCCGCTTCCAAAGGCTGCGGGCATAAATAATCCAGCGACCAGCTAATAAACACTGAGCTAGTGGGGAACGCTGCTACTCAACAAATAAAAGCAAAGCAGCGGCTCTAAATGAGGGTGATTTTCCCGCACACGGACACTTTTATGGTCACGACAGAAACATTTCCACACTGTCACGCACGCAGAGCTGGCTCCCTGGTTGCTGTGTGGGATCGGACCAGTGGGCCTTCCACTACCACAGAGGCCAATTAGCTTCCACGGCTTCACATCCTCTCCCCACCGGGGTCTCTTACCTTGGTGATTGAAAAGCCTCCACAGCTTCGTGAAGAGTATCCCCATGGCTAACGGTGAAGTTTGCTCGGTGCCAGCTTTGGAAATATCGGCTGCCGCTTAGCTAGCTAGCATTGATATGTATTGCTATCAACTTGACTTAGCTAGCCAGCCTGGTAACTACGCCGACAAAACAGCTGCAAAAGCGTTCAACTACAACCTCCATGCTGGCATCGCCTGATATTACTTCAGAAGTTCCTTTCCAGAAGACATGATATGGAAATATGACGGCTAGGAACGAGAGAACCGAGACAAAAGTGGCAACCAGTGTGGCTAAGTGGTTGATATCAGCTGGCTGTTGTGTTGTAAAGTGCGCTGAGCTGTCAAGTTGGCGCATGCGCACTATCACTCCCAGTAATATAAAATACTGATATAATATAATATAAGATTAATATAATATAATATAATTTAAAAAAAACTACCATCCATACAACAGTGCAGTTTATTTCAATACAGTTGTAAAATGACAATTCGCACATACATTCTAATCTCTCTCACTAGTTTTCATATTTTTATGTTGGTGCTAAAGATTTTGTTGTCTGGAAATAACAACAATAAAAACAACACTCATTTATGACCCATTGAATTAAAATAACTGTTGCATGTCATAGTACAGGGTAGAAGAGTGTATCACTGTAAGATTATGCTCAGTTTTTTCCATGTTTATTGGAGGTGCACATTTAAATAAATAAATGCCAGAAAACCCACAACATTTAGCAAAAAGCAGCAATCGAACAGAAGTGAAATTAATAATAAAGATAGTTACATGTAACTGTTAGCACTGGCCAGCAAAAGCTCTAATGCAGGGTCGCTCAAACTTTTTGAGACCAAGATCTACTTTTTCTCTCACCAGCCGTCTGAGATCTACCTCATGGCATGAAGACATACAAATTATAAATTAAACCCTATTGACTAATTTTCTATGCAAATATACTGTACATCAGTTATATCAGAAATGATAGAAAACCTAATGCAGTTTCTTCCTCACTGGGAGCAGGTTACTGGTTTCTCAGTCAGAAGCTGGTTGCAAACCTGAGGCCAGCAGGTGTCAGTCAGTTATGGTATTATCTGAAATTTGGTTTGATGACGTCACTATGCGAAACTGCAGACTGACAGGAGGAAGAAAAGAGCTCTGCAGAGGTAAAGGCAAATCTTCTGAACTTGGGATATAATTAATGTAATTTGACACAATTATTGTGGTAGAAGCCATTTGTTTGTTAAAATTTAATCAAATATATGTGTCCTATATGACGTTTGTTGTGACGTTTACTGCAAACGAACGAGGTAATTAGTCCAAGTCTGTCGTTTATTGAACGTTCAGAAACTCCAGCGGCTGTGACCGGTAGATCGCGATCTGTATCGAGCACCATTAGAGTCTAATGGGTCTAGAAAAGTCCTTCCTTTATTCTTTAGTTTTCCATTTTTATCCAAGAATTTCTAATGGAAGTTAAAATAATGTAAAAAGTTTCACCTGAAAACAAAGAAGACGGTCAGGATCAGCTTCTGCCCGGTGAACATTTTACAATTATTATAAAACCTTTAAAAAAAGAAATCTTGATCTGAGTTATATGCAGTCCCTTGAATCAAACCAATGGAATGTCATCAGATTTACAAAAAGTTGAGTTTTAGGTTTCCCTCCTGTCATTTTTGACAATATTTACACATGGAAGCCCTCAGTGTGTCACAAACTAAAAATCCACTCTTGTATTTTCATAATCATGCCTTACTAAGCTCAGACACAAAATAAAACAAACTAAATGCACATCATTCCACGACAGCTACAGTGCCTTACAAAAGCATTCATGTTACCGTCTCACTCTTTAAAGCTTTACAAGTAGATGCTGTGTGGAAACCCAACATAAAGTACCAGATCATTGGAAAGGAAAGCAGAATGATACATGTGTTTACATTTCAGTTTTGATTGCAGCTTATAATGTGTAAGATGAATGTACAAGATCAGGAGGCTGACATTTTTGGCTGTTGAAGCTCAGTGAGATTACATGGAAAAAATCTCAGCTGGATTTAGACGCAGACTTTGACAGGACCATTTTAACACTAGACACCTAGCACACCTTCTGCATACTGCAATAGTTCTCTTTTTCCCCCAGTCCTGTATCACCACAGGTATATACCGCCACCACCATGTGAATACTCTTGAAAGGCACTGTATATGAAGTAATACACCCAAAATTATCCAGACGGGTAAGACAACAAAACGCTACACTTCCACCCTTCGTTTAAAACATAGTTCTTGTGCTACAGGTCCACCCTCGTATTCACGTCATAGCAAAGGCAGTAGTTTTATATTTATATTAGCTTATAGATGTCCATTTGGCAACGACAACCAAGGTCAAAAGGGGACATGAGGCTCTACACATACATAAGAGATAGTTCCAGTTCACATGACTGATTCATCATGACGCCTCAGCGGTTGTGTTCAGACGAGTATCAGTCCTGACTGAAGAAAATCATTGTAACCTATTTAGGTCACGTTAACAGAGAACAGCTGAAAAGTTACTGGGTTTATCAACGGCGGTAGAAATTTCACTCCAACTCCTCCCCTTGTTTCTATTTATATTTTCTTTGCACAAAATGTTGAATGAACATTCATGTTGTTTCCAATAATCATCTCCGATGTCAGCTGGCGCCGTGTCAGCTGTTTGGGATTCTCCTCCGTGTTTCCCCTCAGAAAGCAAGGAGGGGAATCCGTGCTTTCTGATTGGCTACCGGTCACAATCCACAGGCTGTGTTAATGCTCCCAGTTGGGGAAGACCTCTGATTTAGATGGGAGTGGCAACGATGATCCACTGTAACACACATCACAAGCGACAATCTTAGAACGTTGGATGTTCTAAGATTGACGTTGGGGGCAAAAAGTGGTGTAGTGTAAACTAATGCATCAGGCAGTCTATGTGCCCATCTTCTCTGATGATTACTGAAGGGCAATCTAGTATACAGACAGTTTACATTTCTAACTTTATTAGGTTTTTTTTGTTTTGTTTTCTCTACTTCTTCTCTTACACTCTCCTTTACTCCTTACCTTATAATCTTTCTCAAGGAATGTAGTTGCATTTTTGATTTGACTGTTATAAGGCAATGGTCTACTTGTGCACCTTCTTCCAAATGTTGGAGTTGATTTTGTGATGTAGATGCCTAGGACTATGTAAGTGATACTTTCTTGAGATAAAACTAAAAAAAAGTAGCAAAAAAGAAAACAACACCATAGTACAAAATAGCCCAAAGAGTGCTATATGAGCGCAAACAAAGTAATATTAACAACAGTGGTTCCCAAATATAGCTTTTTGGTGATAAAACTTATTTTCTGTTAATTTAGAAAATGTAATTAATTCATCCACAAAGAAACATATTATAACAAAGGACAGAAAAAAGAAAAAGACAAAAGAAAAAACATCATAGTATACAATAAGTCAGGGAGTGCCAAATATACCCAAATAAAATAATATTAAAAACAATGGCTTCCATATGTAGTGTTTAAGAATATAAAAAACATTTTGTGTATAATTAGAAAATGTAACACCTTCATTCACAAAGACCTTGACATAAAAACAAAGGACACAACAAATAAAAAGAAAAAGACCAAAGAAAAAACCACCATGATAGACAATAAGATAGGGAATGCCAAATAAACATAAATAAAATAATATTGACACCAATGGCTCCCATATGTTGCGTTTTAGGACAAAAAATACATTTTCTCTTTCCTCAAGAAAGATATCCGTTGTTGTAGAAAGATTTTGTGATGAAATTGTATTTTCTTCATCGATACTGTCACCAGATGTCGTCTTCTGTAGAACCAAGCTTGCATCTTCTGTCTTGACAGTCGATGCTTCAGGGAAAACTTCCCCAGCAGGGGAAGGATTGAAAGAAAGAGAATCGATGACAATGTTTCCAGACGAGCAAACTTCCCCAGACGGGGAAGGATCGAAACGAAGAGGATCAAATTCATCACTACTGCAAACCTCCCCAGGTGGGGAGGTTTGCTTCTCTGTCGAGGACAGATCAGAAAAAAAATGAATAAAAAAAGTCGTTAGCTAAGAAGGATCAAAAAGAAAAGAATCAAAATCATCATAACCTGTGAAGCAAGGTCACATCCTCAACTTGCTTCACAGTCGAGGATGGGTTGAAGAAAAAATCGTCAAAAAACATCGTACCCAGATGGAGTGTTCTTTTCCTGAGAGGTACCTTTTTCATCTTCTCTTCCATGAAATAGTTGATCACACAATTTCCTCATTCCGGTTGTAACAACATAACCGATTCCAAAACCAAGAGGAAGACACAAGCCGACTAGCATTTCCGCCATCGTGAAAATTCGTGTGCTGAAACAGTGCTGAGTTTTGAAGAGTTGGTTGGATATGAACTGGTGTTCTGAAGCACAAGCATTCATAACCTCAGGTGTTCTTTGATCATCACAGTAAGAGAAAAAGGCAGGAAGAAATTATATAGCCGATAATTGAAATGAGGTCGATAGTTTTAATTTATCGTGCGATTAATTGATTTATCGTTTATCGCGACACGCCTAAGTATCGGCTCACAGCCTCTGCCTGGAAGAGTCCTGGCTGTAGCCTCTGGGGGATCCGCGATTGTGGTGAGGCTTGTAAGAGTCTTGGTAGAGGTCTTGGTCGTCCTCCTCCATCGGCGGTGCCCGGGACAGGAACGTCCTCTTCCAGCGCTCCGCAGTAGCCGACGTTGGTTCTCACCGCAAATGTCACTGCTTTACTCTGTGACGTGAAAGGAAATAAAAGTTAATTATCGTCCAATTTTGTTCTCATTCCAAAGCCAGGAAGCTCATTTAACACAGAAATAAATCAGTTTGTAATAACCGCTATTGTTTGGACTTGTTTGGTTTGACTGAAACCGATTTGGCAGGAACACATTTATTTTTTTATTGAATTAAAATAGGACTGAAAATAATTGAATTCATCCAAAACATTTTAAATTAGAATTTTACATAAACTGAAGGCATAGAGGGGACACGTTCTCCATCTCTTCTTCTGAAACTGCAAAAGTCTGTAAAAATCCCCAGTGAAACTGACCTTTGCCCTCTCGAGCTGAACGGTGGCCTGCTGCTCCCTCTCCTGCCGGCCGCCCTCCTTCTCCTCCTCCAGGGACACATCTGAGTCAGACGGTCGGCTTGTGTGCACCATGTTCCAAATTATTATGCAAATGATGTTTTCCCCTGATTTTCCTAAATGGTCGATGCAAACCAGCCCGTGTAATAAAAGTCATCTCCTGTTACGAGTATAAATTGAATTTTACTGGACAAACCTCCCAATGATAACAGTATATCCTTCAAAAACAAAAATAAAAAAACTCAAAATCCACTGTTTATCTACTAAATTAAGCTTTTTTGTGAAAGGCAGCATATGTCTCATTCATGATTAGCTCTTTGACTTTTAGTTAATTGGAAGAGTTTGAAACCGGAGGGAGGGGCTGAGGAAGTGGACCCGGCTCTGTGCGTGGGAGCCGAGAACAGATAGAAAAAACTAAAAGTTCTGCCTTTATTTCTCACCGTCTTCATTGTAGAGCCTTTAAAACCACAAAATAAAATCGGAATATTTTCCTATATAAAACCTGGTGCTTTAAATGTTACATTTAAGTTATGATATTCCCCAGATATTTAATGTAATTTAAATAGCCCATAACTTGTATTGGGAGCCATTACAATACATCAATGTTTATGAGGAATTTTATTCAGAGCAGTTTCTCTAAGCATTTTAATTTCGAACCTTAAAAGTTTTCTGAAGGTGCAGAAGAGATTAGATCAGTCAGACTGAACAAAACTCGTATTGAAGCAACATTTGAATTTTAGCTTTACTTCTCAACAGGTTGCGTTACTCAGAAAAACACATTTGATGTGCATTACTAGTCATTTTTAGTCCTGCAACTTCAATGTGATTTCAAAACCTTCTGAACCACGTTTTGCGTCACATTTCACTCTGACTTTGCCGACGCCCCCAAAATTGGTCTTAAGGGACCTTCCTGTTTGCGGTCCGCCCCGATAACGAGACGGGATTTACGCCCTTGCTTGTGAGCGCTGGTCAGGGGACGAATCGCAGGCTTACGCACCACCGCGAGCCTTTCGAGGATCCGACACCTCGAGGTCCGCGGGACTCCGGAGGCACCAGCAGCTTCAAATAACTGCTTGCTGCTTTGCGAGGGCATTCTGGCAGCTGCTTTCTTAATCCGGCGAACTTGCCTGGCAGAGACCTTCCTCATCCTGCCTTTGTCTGCGCGAGCCCGTCTGTGCTCCGAGTCGGCCACAAACCTCTTCACGGTGCGATGATCGCGCTTAAGTCTTCGCGACACGTCCAGTGTTTTCATACCTTGCCCGAGGCATTGCACTATCTGACGCTTTTCGGCAGCAGAGAGATCCTTTCTCTTGCCCATGTTGCTTGAAACCTGTGGCCTGCTGAATAATGTGGAACAGCCTTAAGTAGTTCTCCTTGAATTGAGCTCACCAGACAAACTAGTTGTCTCGGATTGATCTGAGATTGATTTCAGTGATCCAAAGAGCCCTGAGACACAATATCATCCATGAGTTTAATTGAGAAAGAAAAAAATAATAATCTTTGCCAAACTTTAATCCAATTTGCATAATAATTTGGAACATGCTGTAGGAATCAGCCGAGCCCTGCAGAGCAAGCAGGGAAAGAAAGGACACCCACCTGTAACTGGAAGCAGTGAAAGGCAAAAAATAATAATAATCTCAATAGAAAACCAGCGTAGTAGCGCTATGGGAGTGATATAGATCAGCCTAGAGAAGGTAAGTATTTTGCAGCTGTGACTGAATCAAAAGCGTTCGACTGCAAATAGACGCCTGACCCGACAAGAACCAGTTAATGAAATGAGCGCAGAGACAGAGCAGTGAGTGGGAGTGTGAATGTGTTTGGACTGCTGATGTTTTTCATGACTGGTTTGTGTTATTTGTCCTGTGGGATCTAAAGAAGACGGATAGTAGATGATAAATCGTCTGGACTGAAAGATTCAGAAAGTTTTTCCCCCAGAACATGAAATCAGATCCATCAAGGGAAAAAATTTCTTCCTTTATAGAACAACTGTGAGGGTATAAATAGATTTTTAAAAGTTACTTCTGTGTGCGCTCCAATTACGCAGAGACCATCACTGGACAGACGTTCTCAGATTCACCTTCTTAAAGGGGCGGTATCATGTAATTTCCAGCACATAGCACCATTTTATACCACAATAAGGTACTTATGTTACCTTCAGTTATTATGAAAATGCCGAACATATCAAACACTACATAAAAGACATTTTACTTTGCAATTTGACCGCTTACAAAAACTGGCTTGTGTCTCTTCAAGAAGCTCACGTTCTTTCTGACACTCTGCCGTCAACATGTCATCACAACAATGCTCCTCCATTATGCCGTTTTTTTAGGAGCGCTGAACTGAGAAGCAGTGCTTAAGCTGAGCAGGTGTGGCGTTTCAGAAGGTGTTTGCTAATTGCTGCTGCCGCTAGTCTGAAGGAGCAGAGTGAGGGATTTGTAAGGGACTGCAGCTCCGAGGAGGAGCTTTGGGAAGCAGGCGCTGCTTTGTGAGAGAAAGACTTCAGGCACCAGAAACACTAACAAACCAAACTCAAGGATTTCTCCAACATGCATGAAAGAATCAAAGCAACACTTCAGGTATGTTTCTGATGAGAGAGTCACATTGTAACATCATAGAAAGCTAACGAAATAAATACATAAATTTTACACTTTAAGCTTCTTCTCAGATCAACTAGAACCAGAGTTCTAGTTGAGTGTTAGATGTTTAGTATTGTTTTGTATTAGTCCTGTTTCCGAGACTCATGTAAGAGACGCATCAATCCATTTGAGGACAGAGAGGGTGACCAGAGAAAAGCAAAAACAACCTTAAACAAGCCATGAGGATGAGGTTCTAAAATGCATTAAGGTTTGTGGCTGTAAGTCGTAAAGTCCAACATGAACTCTTCACTAGGAACTCTGGATTCTTCCCCTCTTTTCCTGTTCGTTAGCTGTTGTTGCTTCCCTGCCTCCTCGCAGAGGCACAAGAAAAGTTTTATTTCCCAAGAAATGTACTTAACAGCACCAAATCCTGCCTTTAGCCTCCTGGACTGGAATATATAAGGCAGCACCTTAAGCATACTTCAATAATTACCTCCACATCACTGCAACCAACACGTTGGGGTTGGCAGCTCCAGAAATCTTGGTACCTTTTGATTTTTGGCTTAAACATGACATCAAATACAGTCCAAAGTAAATGAGAAGTGTGGCTGTATATAAAATGTCTCTAAGGAACAGGTACAGTATGTACTGGGTGAGAATGGGCCACGCTCCCTCTGCAGGTGGGATTACAGAAGGAGTCTGAGCCTCGGCGGGATTCCCTCATCCTTTCCTTTGGAAGCTTCTTCCTGCCACTCTCAGACATAAGTGTAACCCATATCCCACATTTGCCTTTTTGTACTTTTAAAAATCGATAGCTATGCTTCTGTCTTTGGATCAAAAGGAATGCTAGAGTCAAACCAAATTTACCAAATGTTAGAAATTTCAGCGTTGACTTGAAAACACAGATGGGAGGAGAAGCTGTCATTCGGTTGAAAGCACAAAGTGGGAAAACTGGCACAGATAAACACACCCTGCTGCCTCCCATTCCCAAAGAAAGATGCAGCCTCTGTTCCCCTTTCAGTCTCATCCTCCTGTTTCTGCCAGGTCCAAACCACTCAGCGACAACATGAGAGCTTTATGTTTCGGCTTCTGTGCAGCAGATCGTCCCCCCTGACACCCAGTCCACTTACCGCCTCCGAGTCTTCGAAGCCATGACGGTAGAGGTTATCGTACATGGAGGACCGAGACTCCAGGAAAGCGAATCCCTAGCACGAAAGACCCGATCCGGAGAGGACGGATGAGGAGGAGAGGGGAGTCGAAGAGCGCAGCAGCAGCAGCTTCTTTCTCCACATGAAGGTAGACAGCGCTGAGTCCACGCCACAACAAAGAGGCAATGCGCATGCGCTGGCTGCTGGCGGCGCCGCAGCTGGGGAACAACAATCTGCTGGGGGGGAGAAAACATGGAGGTCGATCCCGGAGTCGCGAGTTCGAGTCCCACCAGTGGCAAAGTTTTGTTTCAGTAAAACAAATGTTTTGAATCTTGAAAACATTTTAAATGCTTTTTTTTGGTACAAATACTGTAGTGCTGTACACTAAAACACAACCCTTTTTATTTGTAAAACTTTATTGATGAATTGCTTAATTGATTTTGCTTCTTTTTTTAAAAAATTCTACTGATATATGATGTGTTCAGTTGTACTGCATACTCTGTACTTGACAGAATATTTTAATGTCCTTATTTTTTTTTCATTTTTCACAGCAAAACAATTTACAAACTAGAGTATTTTTTGAAGGTGTCTTTCCTGAAGTACTGTTTGAGTGAAAGTGAATGACATGTTAATGGTAAAAATATTACCAATAATTCAGAATTTGCAGCAGCCAATATTCACTCACAGTAAAAGACCATATTGATCTTATCGGTTTCAAAGAGCCAAATATTTATTCGTCATCAATAAAGGCAGCAAATTAAACATTTCTAGTTAGTCCAGAAACATTGCAGCATTCGGCTGCAACACTTTTCCACTCAAGTTTCCCATTTCCTTTTATAAACCAAGAAATAAGTGGTTTCCTGAAGGACTTAAATCCTCATGTGTTTATGGTTGGTGTCAGGTTTGTTATTTTAAACACGTTGTAGCTTTTAAACAGCTTCGGCAAGTCCAGTCGAATGGACGCTCTGGGATGTTGGCAGACAGGTGAGATCGCACCTGGAGGTGATGCCTGTCAAAACCCAGGAACTTCCGGGCCCTCGCGTGGACGCCAGCACCTGTAAGATGATTCCCACAAGCTCGGCAGAACACCCTGACTTTCCACTGATGGTGGGGCACCCAGGCCAGGAGCTGATGTGGGGGAAAAAAACCCTCTCAGGTGTTGGCACCTGATGGTAAACGATGGTAAACACTATCTTTCAGTGATGACAAAGATGTGCAAGAATTTCAAGAATTAAAAGGTATCTGAAAAAACAAACTTGGGTATAAAAACTGAATTAGAGTGAAAATATTATTTGTTTTCCGCTCATTTTCTAATATTTAGAGCCATAAGACACATATAAGCCTCAAAAAATAAAAACATGCAACCAACCAGGACCTCTGACTTCCTGTTCAGCCATTTAAATTCAAGTGAAATTGAATGTTGCACATACAGGAAGAAAACAGAGCACAGCTCCCTCTAGTGGCAGTTGGTGTTCAGAGAACAAAATCCTAATTTAATCTTAAAGCGTTGTTTTGAAATGGATAAGGCTACAATTAGGTTCCCAAGTAAAAAATAAAAGTTGACTTTAGATTCAGGTTGATATGTAGTTTCTCTGCAACAGTTTGACCAGGTATTATGCATCATGCATACATTTGATTCTATGGATTTGTGCACACAAATCTTACAAATGAAAGATTATTGTCGAAATTGTAAACTGTTGAATGTCTTTTATTCAAGAACAAATTCCTGGTTTTTTTTTTTCTTGTTTTAAGTAGATCAGATATTGAAAAACAATTTTTTTCTTCATTCCTTAGGCGCATAAAAACTTAAAGCCTGCAATTTTTCAGACTGTAAACACATCAGTAAATAGCATGTTCTTTGAATTTGCTTCTTGTTTGGTAAAAAAATCAGATGAAGATGAGTGGGTAGTTCATACTTTATTGAATTCAAGTCTACCACCTCTATCAAATGCCCTGCAGAACATTCGTTTCCTGTTTGGCTAAAGATAGTTACATGTAACTGTTAGCACTGGCCAGCAAAAGCTCTAATGGGTCTAGAAAAGTCCTTCCTCTATTCTGTAGTTTTCCATTTTTATCCAAGAATTTCTAATGGAAGTTAAAATAATGTAAAAAGTTTCACCTGAAAACGAAGAAGACGATCAGGATCAGCTTCTGCCCGGTGAACATTTTACAATTATTATAAAGCCTTTAAAAAAAGAAATCTTGATCTGAGTTATATGCAGTACCTTGAATCAAACCAATTGAATGTCATCAGATTTACAAAAAGTTGAGTTTTAGGTTTCCCTCCTGTCATTTTTGACAATATTTACACATGGAAGCCCTCAGTGTGTCACAAACTAAAATCCACTCTTGTATTTTCATAATCATGCCTTACTAAGCTCAGACACAAATAAAACAAACTAAATGCACATCATTCCACGACAGCTACAGTGCCTTACAAAAGCATTCATGTTACCGTCTCACTCTTTAAAGCTTTACAAGTAGATGCTGTGTGGAAACCCAACATAAAGTACCAGATCATTGGAAAGGAAAGCAGAATGATACATGTGTTTACATTTCAGTTTTGATTGCAGCTTATAATGTGTAAGATGAATGTACAAGATCAGGAGGCTGACATTTTTGCCTGTTGAAGCTCAGTGAGATTACATGGAAAAAATCTCAGCTGGATTTAGACGCAGACTTTGACAATTTTAACACTAGACACCTAGCACACCTTCTGCATACTGCAATAGTTCTCTTTTTCCCCCAGTCCTGTATCACCACAGGTATATACCGCCACCACCATGTGAATACTCTTGAAAGGCACTGTATATGAAGTAATACACCCAAAATTATCCAGACGGGTAAGATGACAAAACGCTACACATCCAGCGTTTGACCTTTAAACATCTCTGTATTTGTGTGACTTTGCATACGACCGAAATGGGAGTTCAGGGAAAGTATGGGAAGCTACTGGATGAACTTCGAAGAAGAAAAAAAAAAAATATATATATATATAATGCTGTAAACAAATAGCAAAAGTCAATAATTTTGGAACAAGCTCGCACACATCGACGGCGGTAGCGCACAAACGTATTATTAATGGCATATTTTTGCTTTCCTCGTGTCTTCAGATACGTTTAAACTGAGTTGCTGAGTCGCGGCGGGATACTGTCAGGCACCGGCTTCGCAGCCCCCCACCTCCATGCTACAGGGACAGCTGAGATGGCAGGGAAAGTGTAGAAGACCCCACACTTTCACTTGCTAGTTGATTGAACTTACAAGCTACTTGTGTGACACATTAAAACAAGCTAAACCTCCAGCCTTCGTTTAAAACATAGTTCTTGTGCTACATGTCCACCCTCATATTTACGGCAGTAGTTTTATATTTATATTAGGTTATAGATGTCCATTTGGCAACGACAACCAAGGTCAAAAGGGGACATGAGGCTCTACACATACATAAGAGATAGTTCCAGTTCGCATGACTGTCATAGATTCATCATGACGCCTCAGCGGTTCTGTTCAGACGAGTATCGGCTCACAGCCTGTGCCTGGCGGAGTCCTGGCTGTAGCCTCCCGGTGATCCGCGATTGCGGTGGGGCTTGTAAGAGTCCTGGTAGGGGTCTTGGTAGTCCTCCTCCATCAGCGGAGAGTGGTCCCTGCTGTGCTGCGAGCCCGAGGACAGGCGGTTGCGGTTCTTCCGGGCCCGCTCGTTGTGGTAGTTCTCGTCCGCGGGCATCAGATTGCGGCGCTCCACGGGCGAATGGTCGGCAGTCGTGTGGTTGCTGTTTCGATTCTTTTGGGCCTATTTGAGAGAGAAATATTATGAATGTGCAGTTTGCATGTGTGTATAAAAATAAACAAAAGCTATTTTCCTCACTGTCTGACGTTAACGCAGATCAAGAAATAAACCGGACACGGGCAAAAATCTTTGTCTCGTACAAAAGCTAGTGGATACTTCAGCAGCCCAAAGGACCTGCGGCTTTAACTCAAGTTGCAGGTTATTCTACAAAGTACTGATTTAAATGCAATCCATGCTTCTCAGACTTTTCTGAGAAAAGAAATAAAAATACAAAAAGCAGGTGTCATGTTCCTTTCACTTCACGCTACTTTGTGTTGCACGTTCAAAGAAAACACCAACAAAAAACACTGAAGTTTGTGTTTGTAGCAAGATGTAAAAAAGATGAAGCTGTATGAAAACTTTTTCAAAGGCACAATTTTAAATGACAGGGGTGAATAATAAAGCGTTTGACCTGAGTTTTATTGTTAAACTTGAATGGTTTGATATTTCGACTGGTCAAAATGGCAAATTAAAAAAAAACAAACGATGAGGAACAGCTAAATATTCAATTACATGCAAGGAAAGGTGAAAATGAATTGAAGATTAACGAACGAAAACAAGCAAACAGAACCCAACTCTACGTTCACCTGGATGGCAGCCGGATACGGGGAGAGAGCAGTGGAGCCCAGATTGCGTCCCAGCAGGGGGTTGAGCGGCGTGCTAAGTGAAGTGTGGGTAGCGCGCCAGTACGCCTCCAGGTATTCTGCCAGGTGTTCGCAGGCGTCTTCAAGCTGGTTCTCGTCCAAAATAATGTCAAACATCTCCTGTGGTTTGGGGGGGAAGGAGAGCGGGGAAAAGTTGCTGGAGTTTTGCAAATTTCGTCACTCGTGGTTGCAGAGATAAAATGAATAACAGTATTCGAGGAGTCCACTCACAGATGGACACTGGGACAGTTTTTCTGCCGCGACAAGCTGCACGTTCAAGTGTTTGCTCTGGGACTTCCCTCGCGATTTGATCAGACGCTGCAAGACCTGTCAACACATTCAACTAAATATCTCCAAATATGGAAGTTGTAAGAAATGCATGCTTGTCATTCGAGTACTGCTTTTTTGTAGTCATTTTTGTGCCTTTCAAAAGAATGAACACTTCTTGAACTTTTCCACATTCCAACCAAAATCTTCAATCAGTTTGATCAGGATTTTAGGCTAACACAAAGTAACACATACACTTCACATTTTCAAAATGTCCACCGTTTTGAGATATACAGCCCAATCAGAACTAACCAAACCTCTACCACATGATGAAATAAGATGGTAAAATTGCAGAGTAATGTTAGTGTCAGTCAGTAGGTTGTGTTTATGACTTTAGTTCACACTAAAAACTCAGGGTATTCACTTAAGAATAGCATATTATTAGCTGCTACGTACATATCAAAAGCTAGCTAGCCATGTTCACACAAAACTACAAAGAAGATTTCAAAAGTGTGGCCTGCATTTGAACTTAGTTGCCTTTATTTGGTTACCCCTAAATAAAACTCTATGTAGCCAACTGGCTACAGATTACTCTCAACACCATTCCCATAATGAAGCATGGCGGTGGCAGCTTCAGGCTGTGGAGATTTTAAAAAATATATTTTAAAAAATCTGAGAACTGTTGGGTCGTAGTTTGTGTTTTGTTTCACATTGTGTTGGTTTGTCAGATAAAATCTGCCGGTTTTAACGTAAATATAAAAAAGTTGAAGAGCTATCAATTCCAAGGCAGGATACTTTGACATATTTTGCTTTCAGCCTTACCTTAGGAGATGACACCTTAACATGGACAATAATGGGAGCTAATGAGGTCTTGATAAGCTGTGCTGGGTGATTAATTGTGTCTGCATCCAACACCACCAGCTGCAGAGATCTGGCCAACTCAAAGATCCTTTCTATTTCACTCTGGACCTCAGCTGTAAGAAAACAAAGACATATAGCAGGGTGACTATGAACAAGCAGCAGCATGAGACCGAACACCAAACGTCAATCTGCTCAAACACACACGAGACATGCACATCATTGAGCGAGACAGTTCCTGTAGCTTTACCGAGGCTGGAGCGGGTGTTGGACCTCTCAATGATGGCCCGTTTACTGGGGTTGTTAAGTACTGACCTCTTGGCCAACGATATATCGGCGGTGACCCTCGTGATGGATATTCTGCAACGAGGCAAAACATGAGTGAGCGCTGGCAGCCCGGCGACCAACAAACGAGGGACAGTTTGCTGACGCTGGCCGCTCACCTTCCATCGAACCTGTGCTTCAGGAAGTCAAACAGCGCTTTCTGCATCATATCCGTTACCTACAGCCATGAGTCAGAGATGGGAGAGGAAGCAGTGAAAAGACTGAAAGAGAAAACAGCCATGGTGTTCGGTACTGCCAGACCTTACAAGTTTCTTCTGTTCTGACTTTTTTTTGTCACGTTAGCTTGTCGCACAAGCTTTCACACCAGAGATATGTTTTCAAACGAGGATTTCATCAACCCTCTAAGGACACGAAGTTATCTGACGTCATCAAAGAACAAAACGCCATTCCTTTATCTAAAGAAGAAACCTCA
Organism: Poeciliopsis prolifica; assembly: GCF_027474105.1. Lineage (NCBI taxonomy): Eukaryota > Metazoa > Chordata > Actinopteri > Cyprinodontiformes > Poeciliidae > Poeciliopsis > Poeciliopsis prolifica. The sequence goes on from NW_026562382.1 coordinate 2,316,750, forward strand.
AGAACAGATGAGAACCAAAGTCGCTGTCGTCCGACAGTCTGGAATGGATTTCAAACCCATTTCTAAGCCTTTGGGACTCCTGCAAACTGCAGTGAGAGCCGTTGTCCACAAGTGAAAAAAGTCGCAAACCTTGAAAAGAGTAAGTTTACATCTCTCCCATAACGTTAGACAATGTTCTAACAATGTCAGAAATGTACTCAGAACAGGATCTAAAGCAGTGCAGGCCTGATTTGTCTTCTGTAAGTCAGTGGGGATCATTCAGCAATAAGAAAAAAACAACGCAGCAACGGCTTTTAAGAGAGCTTCAGGACCAAAAAGAGCGAAAAGAGCTGTCTAAGTCCAAAAAGACACAAAAAAAAAAAAGAAATCACCCTTTTGATCCGAAGACTTGAAATAAAATGTTCTGTCAACCGATGAATCGAAAGAGAAACATTTTGAAAGTCCCCTTGGTGGTAATAAAACGTCCAGGGTTACTTTAGTACTAGAATGACTTGATGTAGCTTAAGAAGTCATGAACTCTGCTCTCTACCAGACAATTGGGAAAGAGAACGCTTGATCATTTGTTGACCTTGTTGATCCAAAGCACACGCAGAAGAAGTCCCTCACTAAACGAATACACACACACGTGTTTTTGATTAGCATGTACTTGTACCAAACGAGGATGATGTGACTTAATCCAAAAAGGCCGTTCATGCGTAAAAAAAAAAACCTCCAATGTGGCTGAATTAAAACAAAAGTGAGCTAAACATTTCCTCACAGTGAACTAAAACATTAATGGAGAGTCATAGCAATGTATGAAATCATCTGAAATATTTTAGAAGGGACGTGAGATTTAAATGCCTTCTCATAGGGCTGCTGTTAGGCAAGAGATCGTTACACAATTATATCTATAATAGCTCAAAATATTCATCCTGCCACACATGCATATGTTAAAATGCAGCAGAAAACGGACAGAAGAATCCTATCACTCCTTGCCGTGTGCTTTCCAGTGAACCAAATCTTTGCATTACACACTCCACTGAGCCGGAGCCTCCGCTATGGGAAGCGTTTGATTATGAGCTGCAGTGAATTGTCAGCAAGGCCACTGCACAGGTGAGTAACTGGAGCAGCAATGTTGCAACTTTGAATTTAAGCCGCTGACATTTGACGGCGTGGTTTGGATTAAAAACTCAAACTCAACCTCAAGTAATCGACAATCAAATGGAAGAAAAAACCCCAGAGACGCTCTCCTGGTGGAACGCTCTTCCAAATGCTGCTTTAGAGTTTAAAAGACACTGGTAGACAGCTAAGTGTCTCCATACACTTGCACATAAAACATACTTTGAAAGAAAAAGTAAGAACATTTTGCTTGGTTGATTATGAGAGTATACTTACTTTCTTTAAATGTTTGTCATAAAAGAAACTGTGACACAGAGGCATTAGGTTTAAAGAAAAAAATACAAGGCAACTCAGATAAATAGTGAAATAAAGATATATTTTTTTATACCTATTCTGACAGAGAATTACCCCTAAACCTTAAAAAAAGGTCTTTCTGGTGTGGAGTGTGTGCGATACGTGAATCAAAGCAGACAATTTTGCCAGCTCTTTCATTTGAATAAGTCAAATAAACTTGATTTAATTGCGTCTTAATGTTGTTTGTGATGAAGCACTTGCAAGTGCGGTGACTGACAGTGTAGGTGCACATCTTTACTTTTGGTAGCTCGCTCATGATCCTGCTGCGTTTTCATCCCCAGAGAAGAGTTTACAGCCACGGAAGGTCAACTGCACCATTTCAATCGGAGCCTGACACGACACACAAATCTCCTTTTCATCATCGCCTGCTCAACCACCACAAACAAATCCACATTCTGCCTACTCCCCCTCTACTTTAGGAAAACCGAACGCAACAGACGGCCGGCGTGAAAAAGATTTGAGGATTTTTTAATGTTTTTTGTTTCTTTTTCGCCGTCCCACACGCTTCGTTTCAAAGCGCGGTTCACATTATTTCTGTGCTGCTAATTTCGATCCGTGCTCCACTTTTTCAGACTGATGCGGTTTACCCAGAAGGTTGTTGCCAAGGCAACGCAGGGACGGGGAGGCGAGGAGTGTGATTCCATGACAACTGACTTCAGCGCTCCCCGTCACCTTTCTGGGTTTGCATTTCCGACCAATAACAAGAGAGGACATTTGATCTTTAATGTTGTGTTCGTGAGAGGCAGTGAACGGCGCAGCGTTTTCACTATCAGAGAGAAAAACTGGTTGAGAAATAGGAGAACTCCAGTTCATGAAGACAACCAAAATTAAAAAAAAAAAAGAAAGAGGTTGAGACTTGCCTCGTAGCCTTTCAGGGATGGACCCACCAGGACCACGGGCCTCATGGACGGAACCACGTCGTACGGGGGGACGTGTTCAGCCTGGAGAGGTGACAGCACACACAGCTGCAGTCACATCGCATAAGTGTCACTCAAGCTTCCCAACTCGCTCTATAGCCCTCCAATATGTTTAGAAACAAGCGGTTATTTTATGGCGCTCCATAAAGAACCAAAGGATTTATCCATCCAGTCTGACTGAATTTGAGCTATTTTGTGAAAAAAGACTTTGCAAAGACATCAGTCTCCAGAAGTGGAAACCTTGAACAGAGCCGCAATACAACTGCAGCGAACGAAGCCTCAACAAATCATGAACTCAGTTGGGCTGGAAACATTTGCAATGTGGATTTTTCCTTTTAGAATTTCTGCAAAAAAGTTAAAACAGTGTATTCTTCCCCTTCTTCCCCCTTCTTTACAATGATGCACAAATGTGTGTTTGTACATTGCTTAGAATCCAATTGGAACATTAGTTCACTTATAACACTTAAAAAAACAAATTATCAGAGGAGTATTTGCATGATTCCTCTGCATGTGTGTGTGTGTGTTTTCTCTAGTTGCTGTGGTTTTCCCTACTAGTCCAGAAACATGCAACTGGAGTCTATGTGCTGCCCTTAAATAAGAGAATGTGTGTTAATGGCTATTGACAATCTGACCCTCCAGTTATTGATAATGAAGTTATGATTGAGAAGGTAATAAACACACTGGAGGCTGGTAGATGGAATTAGATCATTATTATGTTGTTTATATAATAGAAATGTTTAGAAAATCACACTTACCACTTTTTGTTTTTGCTTTCCTGAAATTAGAAGTGGCAAAAGAAAACGCAATTAAGTGCGCTGCAAAAATTGCTCCATTGTAGTCATATAGGAAAAATAGGAACACAATCAAAGCAACACAGAGGCAATTAAATTCAGTTTTGAAAAGATCATGATCCTTTTTTCTTGTCAAAATGTATAGAGTACGTATGGCAGTCACCTGCTGAGTTTGGGTTTGGTTTGAACGTGCCGGACACCATTTCTCCCAGACTGGAGGAGGAATTTGCACTGGATTTGCTGCTGTAGTGATGAAAGCAAAGAGGATGAGCAAAGAATCTGATAAATCTGAATTTCTGTGTTGCATCTGTTAAAAAAAAATCCAATTAGGGTGCATTTAAATCATACAAAGAAATCTCAACTTAATAATGTAACCACATTCAATTCTACATAGAAACTGAAAAAAACAAACAAACAAACAAAAAAAAACAGGCAAAATAAAATCGCTCAATGTGAAACATTATTGTAAAGACTGGTACATAAATAATATACATAACTATTTAAAAATATAGATTAATCACTGCGTGAGTCAACAATCCTGGCTGTTCACGGCTGAATGCTGGGGGAGTTCATTAAGCGCACCGAACTCTATTTTTTGCAACAAAAGACTCAGAAAAGCAAAACGGTCTGAGCTGCCAGGTCTTTTATCTGGCAGCATCGTCTCAGCATCACTAATCATCTTGTTGGTGAAAACCCAACAGTCCCATCTGATGGAAAATTCTGCGATGGCTCCAGTCCACGAACACCTCGGCGAGGCTGGACCACACTGCACAGCCTGGCCGTCGTCCAGCCGACTTCTTGCTTATGTGTAGTTCACTGCCAGCCTGGCTGCTCGTCCCTGAAGTGTTTCTCTCCTAAACACAGACCCACAACACCCTCCCCTTCCTCCAAACTCTCCGTACCCCTGGCGGTGGAGCATATTACCGTGAAAATCTTAAAAGTGCCGGAAACAAGCAGAAAAATGGTCGAATGTTTTCTATAATTTCCGTTAGGATTTCAGGATGACGGCCATATTCTTCAAGATGGCTGCCATTTTGAGCCTATCTGTGCTAACCAGTTGCATTAGCTAGCTATTGGCGCTTTTATTACAAAACATATACCCTCTATTACAACCATGGTGGCCATTTTGAAAAATGTAAACCAGAAAAAGGAAACACAAAAAATATTTGACTTGTACCATTCAAATTATGCAAGCTAACATCTGACAACACATTCATCTAATCGGTGATTTCAGTCCGAAAGTTAAATTTAATATAATGACTGTCTTGAAAAGTCAAAAGATTATCAGTACATATGATTTTTGATTCCAATTATGTATGATTTGACACCAGAAGTTTTAATCTGCTATAAATAGTGGCAAATAAACTTTCTTTAATGAACGTGGCAGACATCTTCAAATTTGGACTATTTAATTATTTTTTTCAAAACAAGCAAGCTCTAAAGAACATCTGTGCAAAAATAGGTTCTTTGTGCAGAAATGCTCAATCATCTGCTGCAGTGATGGTTATCTGTCGACCTTCAGATTATCCTCTGCCACTCCTGATGTCTCCACTCATGTTTCGCTCACCTGTGGAAGCGTCCTCTCTTCTGCTCCTGCTGCAGCCGGATGTTTTCCAGCTTCAGCGGGCTGGGAATGAAGCCGATGTCGCAGCCCTCCTTCACCAGGCGGCCGATCCACCAGTCGTTGTTGTACTTCTGCGAAACGAAACGGGAAAAACGAGCTAGAAAACAAAACTTCCATGACTATGTTTCAATTTTCACTAAAATAAAGACGAAGAGATATTTACATTTATTTACATTTAAAAAAAAATCATGGCGAAAAAATGAGTCAGTTTTGGATTTTCAGCATTCAGTTTCATAGACATTATGGGGTGACAGTCTAAGCGTGAAAAAGTGAGCAAAACTTGATTTTTTAATGAAAATACAATAATATTTGGGTTCATTTGGGTCCAGCTGATATCAATGTCATTGACAAATTTCTTCTGTACGATTGTAACTTTCTATATTTTTCAGTGTTTAAGCGTTTCGTTGTTGTTTTATGATCCAACCTTGTCTTAATAAATCCTCACATTTGACAATTGTCCATTTTTTGGTTAGTATATAACATGTAATCCAGATAAAATGTTGTTAACTGGATATAAATATTCCTGCAAGACACTAAAATTTGGATTTCAGTTCCACCTAACCACGGTGGGTGGAGGACTGTTCAAATATCCATATCCTCATCTTATAGGTGTCGAATCATTATTTTTAGTAATAAAAGCCTCGCACAAAACCCATAGCCAAACAATTATGAAAGTGCTGTTTGGTTGAAAACGTTACAGTTTAGAACAAATCCAGTGGTCCGCAGGTGAAGCGTTAACAAACTGCATGTATCGTGAACCTCTTTGATGTGGAGGAAGTCCTTGGCGTCAAAAGAGACGGCGGTGCCCGGGACAGGAACGTCCTCTTCCAGCGCTCCGCAGTAGCCGACGTTGGTTCTCACCGCAAATGCCACTGCTTTACTCTGTGAAGTGAAAGGAAGTGAAAGTTAATTATCGTCCAATTTTGTTCTCATTCCAAAGCCAGGAAGCTCATTTAACACAGAAATAAATCAGTTTATAATAACCGCTGTTGTTTGGACTTGTTTGGTTTAGGATGACTGAAACCGATTTGGCAGGAACACATTTATTTTTTTATTGAATTAAAATAGGACTGAAAATAATTGAATTCATCCAAAACATTTTAAATTTGAATTTCATACAAACTGAAGGCATAGAGGGGACACGTTCTCCATCTCTTCTTCTGAAACTGCAAAAGTCTGTAAAAATCCCCATTGAAACTGACCTTTGCCCTCTCGAGCTGAATGGTGGCCTGCTGCTCCCTCTCCTGCCGGCCGCCCTCCTTCTCCTCCTCCAGGGACACATCTGAGTCAGACGGTCGGCTTGTGTAGGAATCAGCCGAGCCCTGCAGAGCAAGCAGGGAAAGAAAGGACACCCACCTGTAACTGGAAGCAGTGAAAGGCAAAAAATAATAATAATCTCAATAGAAAACCAGCGTAGTAGCGCTATGGGAGTGATATAGATCAGCCTAGAGAAGGTAAGTATTTTGCAGCTGTGACTGAATCAAAAGCGTTCGACTGCAAATAGACGCCTGACCCGACAAGAACCAGTTAATGAAATGAGCGCAGAGACAGAGCAGTGAGTGGGAGTGTGAATGTTTGGACTGCTGATGTTTTTCATGACTGGTTTGTGTTATTTGTCCTGTGGGATCTAAAGAAGACGGATAGTAGATGATAAATCGTCTGGACTGAAAGATTCAGAAAGTTTTTCCCCCCAGAACATGAAATCAGATCCATCAAGGGAAAACATTTCTTCCTTTATAGAACAACTGTGAGGGTATAAATAGATTTTTAAAGTAACTTCTGTGTGCGCTCCAATTACACAGAGACCATCACTGGACAGACGTTCTCAGATTCACCTTCTTAAAGGGGCGGTATCATGTAATTTCCAGCACATAGCACCATTTTATACCACAATAAGGTACTTATGTTACCTTCAGTTGTTATGAAAATACTGTACATATCAAACACTACATAAAAGACATTTTACTTTGCAATTTGACCGCTTACAAAAACTGGCTTGTGTCTCTTCAAGAAGCTCACGTTCTTTCTGACACTCTGCCGTCAACATGTCATCACAACAATGCTCCTCCATTATGCCGTTTTTTTAGGAGCGCTGAACTAAGAAGCAGTGCATAAGCTGAGCAGGTGCGGCGTTTCAGAAGGTGTTTGCTAATTGCTGCTGCCGCTAGTCTGAAGGAGCAGAGTGAGGGATTTGTAAGGGACTGCAGCTCCGAGGAGGAGCTTTGGGAAGCAGGTGCTGCTTTGTGAGAGAAAGACTTCAGGCACCAGAAACACTAACAAACCAAACCAACCCCAAGTTAGCTACCACTGCCATATAATAACCACTCATTACAGATTTGAATACACAACTTTTCTTATAGCTGTTATGTTACCTATATTTTTTGCTTGATCAATTCACACAACAAAAAGAAGACAAAGAACAACAACATAAGCAGGTCTTGTAGGTGTTTACATCACCAAATAAAAGATTCCCTCAGAACAAACTGGATAAAAACACAGTCTTGTCATGAACGTCAAGCAAAATACACCTTTCCAGTCAAGAAAAAGAGGATCATACAGAGAAAACACAAATCCAGAGGGACTTTTTCACTAAACACTGATCCAGTTATCTTATCTGTTTCTAATATTGGCTGGGTTGCTGCTGCCGCTGCTTTGTGACAGAAAATCTGTACTTCACACTACAGCTGAATAATTACCGGATTAGCATAAACACTGAGCAGTTTCTTCACAGCCAGGAGAACAACTAGATCCTGTGCTAAGCTACAGAAAGTCTCTTGGATCCAACATCCAATTTGTTATAAATGCGAAAGACTCGTACACAGTAAGCCCAATAAAAGTGTCATGAATGGCAGTGTGAGGTGGTTAGGCAGACACAGTGGACCCAGCAGCAGAGAGAAATGATGATGATTTAATTAAAAAATGCACAAATAACCCAAAATTCCAGGCAGCACAGGATGAGCGGACGGGCTAAGGCTGACCAATGGAGCAACCGGCAATAATCCAAACAATACTCGACATGACAAGACAGAATCGACACATAGACACCGGTGGCATTAAATACACAGAGGGTAATAAGGGAATGAGACACCTGGGAACAATCAAGGGGTAGACAGGACAACACGGAGACTCAAAAGACACGAATCTAAAATAAACACACAAAATACTCAAATCCTCACAAAAAGAGGCTGTATAACAAAGATGGCGGAGCTCTGGAAGCTTTAAAATAACAATCACTCAACATGTTATCGCAATTGGGACACGGTGAGGTAAAACGAAAGCATTAAGGAGACAAGTCAACAGGTGAAGGGGGGATGCCATCCTCGGAAGCACCTGAGAATTAGATAGAAGAGTCCAGCCAACCTGGGAGATTAAATTGTTTCTAAAATGAAAACCTTGTTAGTAAGAGGATGTTCTAAAGTATCGTCTGTAAATCTTTAAATAGGCGCAAATGCACACGTACATATGCCGGCTATCAAGAAGTCCGGATGCACTACAGCAGCAGTGATCCTTGAGATGTTTGATCCTAAGATAAAGGCTGTCTTTCAAGCTGTTGATGTGGTGGCTGTGGGAAACCTCCACTGGGCAGACTGGTCTCCGTGGGAGCTGGGACAGTTGTACAGAGATGAAAGAACCGAGATAAGTGCAAAAAATAGCAAGTGGTCAGAGCAACAGTCACAAACAAGTATAATATAGTCAGCAAAAGCCCAAGACATCAATATGTACTCCCTGCCGCCCAACTGGAGTGACTTACAGCCCGGACAATATGGAGGACAAGAGGGCAGTCGTGATAGACGCAGTAGCATTGTCAGGAAAGAACACAGAAAGCTCAGAAGAGCTCAAATAGGAAATAAAGAGGCTGAGGAAATTCAAAGCCTGATTGGTGCAAGTGGTCAGTGAAGCACTTGGTGCTTCGTTTAATTATATCAAGCTACAGGCTGCTGTAATGTTTCTGTTTCTTATAATCTATATCTCTGTCATACTCCATAACCTGGCTTTCATAAGGTCCTAAATACTGACTTATTGTCGTCACAAAGCCTTCAATGACCTCAATTCCAGTTGCGATTCAGAAATGTGATCTTCACTGATGAGAGTACATCTCTTTCTTCCCGGTGCCATTCGACGGTGAGAATGATGGCCGCGTTCCACTCAGATGCCTGAACGTGGAGTTTGTGAGGCTTGATGCAATCACACAAGCAGGCAGCATTTGTTACTGACGGTGAAGACAGGAACAGACGGCGGTTTCCAAATTGCTTAAACATTGCTGAGATGCATACCGTTCAGCTGGTCAAAGAGCAGGAATTGTTTCCAACAACAAAGCTGTTTTGTGGATGTCAATTTTCTGTTTTCTGACTAAAATGGTAAGTTTGAAAGATTAAAACAAACCAAAAAAAAAAAGAAAAATCAAAAAAATCACGAGGCCAGGTTTTCTGGTTCTCCTTCTGGTCCATCAGACGAGGTGCATTCTGATTTCCGTATGGTGGATGTTAAGCATCCTGCCTCCTAAGCCAAACGGTTTGAAAAAGTGCAATGCAGCAAAAAAAGCTCACCTAACAGATGATAGCACCATCTGCTGCCTGTGTGCACAAAGCCACATACCCAGTTCATCATAAAACATGAATAAAAGCATGTATCTATAGTTGAAAGCAGGGGATACGCAACACAAGATTTAATGTTCTGATTTTTTACGTAAAAAAAGAAAAAAGAAAATTAAAGGACACCAGTCTTGAACGTGAAAACAGTTTAGTACTGCTGTAAACTTTCAGAAACACGACTCAAGTTAGCAAATTTCTGAACATGAAAGCTATGAGCAGCAATCTCCACAAATCTGTTTTTTCCAAAAGAGCGGTAAAACAAAAAGCCTTTTGGTACAAACCACAGAGGTCAACGGTAGTCATTACATTTCGGATCTGACTGAACAATATGCCATTAAATCTAATATCTCCACACGACTAGAGTGTTTTGGTATAACTATAAATGATTTTGACTACATTTGTTGTTGACATTTGTTACAAATTGGCGCTCCCTCGATTAAACGAGATAAAACTGAGCTGAGCTGAGTTGAGGTGAATACATGGATACTGTTGAAGAAATGCTCTTAAAAGCTCCATAACAGAAAGTTCACATTCCTGCTGAGCGACATACAGCCAAAAGTACAATCAAATTAAAGATCAAGGCTCACTGAAGTGTTTGAATGGCTTAGTCAAAGTACAGACCTCTAAAACAATTGCAAAACTAGAAAGCTGATGCTCATTCTCCATCCATTCTGACCGAGTTTGAGATGCTTTTGGAAAGAGAAGTGAGGAAAATCCTCTATCACCCTATAACTGTTTTGTTTTTCTATCACATCAAGTTCTGATAAAATACTTTGTCAGAGCTTGACAAAGTATTTGGTAAACTGTCAAAAAGAGGAAAACTGTGTAAAAGAAAAATCTGTCATAATATTTAGCAAAAATCTCCAGTACACGCAGATCTTGTAGAGCTTGACCGTTTTTTTGTGTCATTCGTGAAAATGACATATTATGTCTCAGTTTTGGAATGAGCAACTTAATTTTCTGTCTACGGAAACAAAAACAACAAATGATTTTTTGTTTGTACAATAAAATTAACCCTTTCTAAGCCGTAGCCTCAATGGCAAATGTCCTAAGTTTGTATTTGTCGTCGTATTTTTCTGTTTGCAGATAAATACAAAAATAAACTTATGACCCTTCCTCACCTTTTAACAACATGTGCCCTTTTTGAAGGCGCCTTGTTGAAAGCTGGATACATTGTCTTTGTGAAAATATCACGACTCCGGCAGAACAATAACTCAATGAAAAATGAATCCCACAATGGATGTGTACAGCAGAAAGTCTTTAAAACCAGCAGGTCGGGCTGGAAGGACAGGGAGAATTACTGCCTTGGTTCGGGGCTTCTTGGCATCCCCACTAATGATCCATTCAGAGCCAGGAGAGTCGTTTCTTTCTTGATACAAATAACTGTTATTTACGGCCTCATTACAAATGAAATCTATAAACCGGAGGACTGGAGAGAAGAAGGAAGAAACAACACCCCCCCGCTCCCACCCTCCCAATGCCACAGGCAACTACAGACGATCGCCTGCTTTATTTTTAGACAACAACTACTTCATTGCAGCGCCTATAAAAAGTGTTCACCCACTGGTTGTTTTTACCATTTTCATTGTTTCTGCGAGTTAATTACGATCAATTAAATGTGCCCTTTTCCGCTTTTTACAAAACAATACCAAAAACCCCCTGTAATGTCAAAGCGAATAGTGTTTTTTACAACAAAATGACAATTTTAAAAGAAAAAGTAGCACCAAATAAGTTAATTCCAGAATTATTCACCGTTTTTAAAGCTACTGACCTAATTTAACAGAGGTCCAGACAAACGGTGCTTGCTCATAATGAGGAGACTGCAGTGAGTTTGTCTCCAGGGTCTATAGCATGAAGACACCTCTGCCTTGAAGTCCCTTCATTGCTTCATCTGGTGTCTTGTTTGTAATTTTTTCATGTTAAAAAAGCCAAAATGTGTTGATCATAATTGATTTTTAAAAGCAATAAGAGAACATCAAAGGGGTTGAATACCTTTTTATAAGCTCTACTAATCAATACATTTTCTTTATTTTTGTTTTAACACAATGGCTTTTAGCTCTCCGTGGCTGCTTGCGTGCGGTCGAACTTCACAGCTCCTTCCTGCCTTGCGCCGTGATAAACTCCTGGCACCGTTTACCCATGAATCAGTGCGATGATGTCAGTCTGAGCGCATGTCACTTTGGAGCGTTTCCAACGTAACTATCGACGACTTCAAGAAAGTCAAGTGGGCGGTCTTGAGTCCGTCGGCCGACACACTCGAGCCTTATCTGTGCAGACGCCACGACTCGGCGGCCCTCTCTCTAAAAGCATTCCTTGTGCGGCGCATCCAGAGGCCTGGAGGTCAGAGGGGGCAAATGTCTCCAGGTTTGGCCTAAAAACGCCGTTCCACCTCACTATGGGCACCTTGGTAGCTCCAGTCGTAGTACAACCACTATCATACTGCGAGGGCAACAGGCTTCCTATTTTACATAATACCTGTTGTAAAGATGAGTCATGCGTTTGTGTATGGGTCAGTACAGTAGTGGCTGTAAAACTGCTTTGTAATGCAAATACCTCTACGTATATTTTCCTACAATAACACTGAACTTGATCTGCAGTTTTCTCCTCAGAATAACAATGTGGATTGTGATGCTGGGGCCATAAATAACACACAGTGACAAACCTAGTAGTGTCGTATTTAGGGCTATTCCTGACAATCCCTTTAAAATAAATTACACAAAAGCATTTCCTGATTCGGTTGATCAATTAATAAGCAATGATTTTCTGTTTCCTTTGGGGTATAATATGATGTCACACAGAGGCCTATTGCTTTTAATAGACCGCAGCAGGGTCTGTATTTATTTTGCCACCATGGTGAAAGTGAACATTAAAAGGAGACGTCATCTGGGTGATGTGTGGCGGCGCGGGGGTAAATCACAACCCACGTAAGGGTCGGGTGCCCAGAGAAAAGCAAAGACAACCTTAAACCTTAAACAAGCCATCTGCAAGGTTAAGCGTGATGATCGCCGCATCATGCTATGAGGATGAGGTTCTAAAATGCATTAAGGTTTGTGGCTGTAAGTCGTAAAGTCCAACATGAACTCTTCACTAGGAACTCTGGATTCTTCCCCTCTTTTTCTGTTCGTTAGCTGTTGTTGCTTCCCTGCCTCTTCGCAGAGGCACAAGAAAAGTTTTATTTCCCAAGAAATGTACTTAACAGCACCAAATCCTGCCTTTAGCCTCCTGGACTGGAATATATAAGGCAGCACCTTAAGCATACTTCAATAATTACCTCCACATCACTGCAACCAACACCTTGGGGTTGGCAGCTCCAGAAATCTTGGTACCTTTTGATTTTTAGCTTAAACATGACATCAAATACAGTCCAAAGTAAATGAGAAGTGTGGCTGTATATAAAATGTCTCTAAGGAACAGGTACAGTATGTACTGGGTGAGAATGGGCCACGTTCCCTCTGCAGGTGTCATTACAGAAGGAGTCTGAGCCTCGGCGGGATTCCCTCATCCTTTCCTTTGGAAGCTTCTTCCTGCCACTCTCAGACATAAGTGTAACCCATATCCCACATTTGCCTTTTTGTACTTTTAAAAATCGATAGCTATGCTTCTGTCTTTGGATCAAAAGGAAAGCTAGAGTCAAACCAAATTTACCAAATGTTAGAAATTTCAGCATTGACTTGAAAACACAGACAGGAGGAGAAGCTGTCATTCGGTTGAAAGCACAAAGTGGGAAAACTGGCACAGATAAACACACCCTGCTGCCTCCCATTCCCAAAGAAAGATGCAGCCTCTGTTCCCCTTTCAGTCTCATCCTCCTGTTTCTGCCAGGTCCAAACCACTCAGCGACAACATGAGAGCTTTATGTTTCGGCTTCTGTGCAGCAGATCGTCCCCCTGACACCCAGTCCACTTACCGCCTCCGAGTCTTCGAAGCCATGACGGTAGAGGTTATCGTACATGGAGGACCGAGACTCCAGGAAAGCGAATCCCTAGCACGAAAGACCCGATCTGGAGAGGACGGATGAGGAGGAGAGGGGAGTCGAAGAGCGCAGCAGCAGCTTCTTTCTCCACATGAAGGTAGACAGCGCTGAGTCCACGCCACAACAAAGAGGCAATATACAAGAAAAAATAAGAAAGTTGGTGCTTTTTCCTTCCTGATGTGGAACGGAGCGTCAATGTCCACAAGTGGAGTGAGCGCCCGATCCCATCATAAGGCGAGATTGGTTATTCCCCAATTCACAAGACTCTGGCGTTTCATCTGCCTTCAGAGCTCTGGTCTCTCCAGTCAACCCTTCCTCCATGCACTGGCTTATAGCAGTGTTGGGATGCTGCTCTACCATTGGCTGACGGAGACTCCAGTCAGCATGGCTAGGCTGTGAGTAAGGCGGAGAGACACACACACACACCCACGCATACAGAGAAAGAGAGAAACTGAGACGGCGGTGTCTGAAGCCTGAGAGCATCATTAAGCAACAAGATGTGCATGTGTGTGCGCACAGATGTAACCGTGAATGTGTGCGTATGTGTGTGAGGTACTCTCTTAAAATAAACAGCCATTTGCAAAGACTGACATTTAATTTACACATGCAGAGGTGACGGGGCTGAGGGATGATACTGTAAACGGGAGCCAGGACCGACGATGTTGGTGCTGCTGGAGTGTTTCAGGAACCGCTCACGTCTCTAAAGCTTCACAAAGGGGCCATTAAACCAAACCGTTAGCGGTGGCAGCGCACAAACACAACAGCACATCAATGCGCACGAGCTACTGCACACACCTGAATGTGTACGGATCGGCTGTTTCTATTTGCAGCCATTGATGTCAGTGATGCGTTACAGACGTTGGACCACTTTTTTTAGTAACGAGTAATCTAACGCGTTGCTATTTCAAACCCAGTAGTCAGACTACAGTTACTTATTGAAACACTTTGCGTTACTGTGCGTTACTATCTTCGTTTGGAATTGAATTTTATTTCCTCTATGCGTCTTGGGGAGTCCAAAAACCAAGCAAACAATAATTTTAAAAATAAGAAGTGTTTTCACCAAAACCTAATGGGACAGTGAGCAATTGGTTTTGTACAATGTTTAGGAAGAGAAGAGGAAGACAGAAATAATGGAGTTATTTTTCACTAGAAAGTCAATACACTTTTTTTTGGCATTCTTCCTGTAACTAAAATATAAGTTAGACACATATAAAAACTGCAGTGTTTCTTACTTTCTTTTCGACTCGTCTAAAAATGTTTAGGCTGTGTTGCTGAGAGTCAATATATGTATGTAATGTTTAATCCTACTTTGATGTATGCAAGAATCCCCATTAAGTAGAAAAAAGTACTTCTTCAAGCTGATCATTAAATGCATTTGAGACTGACCAAAAACACTACCTTTCAGTATTGACACAGAGATGTGAAAATATTTAAAGGATTAAAAGGTATCTGAAAAAAAAAACATGGAAATGTATAACCTCAAAAAATAAAAATCAGGTCCTCTTACTTTCTGTTTAGCCATTTAAATTCAAGTGAAATTGAATGTTGAACACACAGGAAGAAAACAGAGCACAACTCCCTCTAGTGGTCGTTTGTGTTCGGCGAACTACATCCGAATTTAATCTTAAACTTTGCATTTTGCCCTTTCCTAAAACATGTAACTGACAGTCGAAACAATCGATCTACGTTTCAGTGAACAGCTTATGACAAGCTTGAGTCCTTGAAGCTTGAAGCTTCGCCGCTACTGGACGTTCAAACAGGACAGTAATCCCAAAAATACATCAAGCGTTGTTTTGAAATGGATAAGGCTAAAATTAGGTTCCCAAGTAAAAATAAAAGTTGACTTTGAAGCGCTCCAACTGTTCGTCAATAAAATGTCTAACAGGAAGAGCTGGTCAAAGATCCAGGCTGATACGTAGTTTCTCTACAACTGTTTGACCAGGTATTATGCATCATGCATATTTATGAGCTTCTATGCATTTGTGCACACAAATCTTACAAATGAAAGAATATTGTCGAAATTGTACTAAGGAGTGGAATTCAAATTGTCAAATATCTTTTATTCAAGATACAGAACAAATTACTGGATTTTTGCTCGTTTTTAGGAGATTTAGATAGAAGGCGTAGTCAAAGCCCGATAAATCAGCTTGTCAGAACTGACTCTCTGGGACAGAGGAATTACTCTGACACCATAAAGCCTTGAGGTGTTAAAGAGCACAACACCATGGCAAATTAGACACAAACTCCATTAATGAAGTCAGCAATGAGAGTCGCCTCATAGGAAAGGACTTGAATTTGGTTTTTAACTAAATGTACTGAATGCTTTTGTATTAGATAAAGATATTTTTGTAATTTCTTGATTTAAAAAAAAAGGTTCTTCTCAACATGTTTAAAGCTTATCTAGAAACAAACAAGAATTATTGTTTGAGCCAAGGGAGTTCAATTTACTGCTGATATTAGGATGCAAAAGAGACAAAAACCAGCCATGATGAGCATAAATAACTGGTTTTAGATTTTATAAATCAACAGAAAATGTTTCTTTTTTTCAGTTGAAATTGTTACAAAACTTGTTGACATGTTGCATTATAATGACTGGTGTTGTTCCAGTGTACTTACTCACTGAAAAAAGAAAAAGAAAAATTAGTTGATAATTCACTGAATTCATCAGAGAACTCTAGAGATGTTATTGTTTCCAAGTCAAGATTCAGATCTGTCAGAAAGTCTGAAATCAATTTTTACATGAGACGTCTGCCATCTAGTGGACTGAGACTGCATTGCTATAGGTTAGAAATTCAAATCCGCCTTTACCTCCAATCTTTCACCTCCAATCATCAATTCTCTTTGCATCTGAATGAAACTTTCTAATCTTTAAACACAAAATTCTGCTAAAATTTTAAACAACAAATAAATTCAATAGTGAAAAAATGAAACCAACACTGCAATTGAATATTAAATCCCACCTCAAAATGACAGAATTCTCTAATTGAATCATTTTACATAGTATTTTCCATAAGAGAACACATGTGTAAAACAGATGTGGTTCTCAGGAACGTCTGACCCAGACGATCCGGGCTTGGACAGAACACCTCCGGTACCAGAACGGTGACATTTCGTTGTTAAACGTGTGGCTAAGTCGAGAAAATCGTCCAAAAAGTTGACAGAACAGCGGACACATCGCCTGCGTCCAACAGAGGACAGGTACAGGAGATACTTTGTAAAGAAAATCACTGTCGCTCCTTATTACACAATGTGATGATGATGTTCAAGTGCCACAACTCATGTAATTGATTTTCAGTCTTAAGTGCAACTTAACTCTGAATGTCTTGATCAAACCAACGTGAGGATAACGGTCCGGAGAAGAATGCTCAAAATCATGGAGTGGCACGATGCGCTCACAGGTTGGTGAGAGGTACAAAGCGGTGACTTGTAGTATCAGTGATCAGTATCAGCAATTTGCGAATTAAGGGCAGCTGCTGACTTCAGCCGGGTGGCCTAAATAGCGGGAGATAAGCCGTGCGAAGTCCAAACCTTGTCATTTTTTAGGCGGCAAGCAGAAAAATAAGGTCAAAATCCAATCCAAGCCACAGCCGTGCATGTTGTGACTAAAACACTGAAAGGATGTAAGTGTTAGATTTGGACATTGTAGGGACCTGGTCGCAGTGACGTAGGGTTTGAAGACACGACTGTAATAAAAGAGGTGCTCTACTGCATCGAACACCTGCGTGTGAGCCGAAGAAATCTGGTTTCCCCGCTAACATTCAAAGCATAAACACACACTGTGGCACTGAAAATCTAAAATATGGACCAGATGCAGTGACTGGTCTATATTTTCTATATTCATCATCATGCGCCTACTTAATGTGTATGTATTTGACTGCTATATAGGCTTTTAGGTACACCACCTGCATTTTGTATCACCACCGCAAGTCGTCAATGGAAGCCCTAAGGCACAATATATGGTACATTTGAATTAGAACCCATTTCAATGCTCATTTCATTGCATCAACTATAAACCTGGCATCTTAAAGGTTATCAAATCTCCATAGCAACCATTAGAGGTTATCAACATGACAATCAGTTCTTTTCAGGAGTGATGCCAAAAAATGTATCCTCTGTCCTACAGGACGTGGTGGAGGGTGTGGTACGCCATCACAAATGTAAACATGCAGAGTTTGCTAGGCATCACCATCTGTGCACTTTAGTCAGATGAGATTAAGATTCAGCTTTTCAGCTTTCTTACACAAAGCAATACATAGATATGTGGAAAACATAAGAGTATGGCAACCAATTCGTGATGCCTGTTTTTCCTCAAAAAGCCCCGGTAAAAGTGTTGGAGTCCATGACCACAAGAGCTCTGACGTATTGTTATTGAGTCCAAAAGATGGAGGCGATTTGACGTGGAAATGCTTCACAATCAACCCTCTCCCATGGCCGTTTCAGTCTCCAGACCTAAATCCTACAGAAAGCCTGCGCTGTGAGCCGAAGAGAGAATGATCTGTCTCTCTGCAAATTACTGCCTCATTAATGTTACAACGGGGGAACAAAGAACTGCTCTGCTGGTGACTTTGTTCAGTCCAATAATTTCTGAACATATCTAGCAAATGCAATAAGAGATGCACTTAAAAAAAGCACAAAAAAACCCAAAGGATGATAATAATAATAATAATAATAATAATAATAATAATAATAATAATAATAATAATAATAATAATAATAATAATAATAATAATAAATTTTATTTGTAACGCACCTTATATTTCAAAGAAATCTCAAAGTGCTACAGAGACTAAAAAAGATAAATTGTAAAGCTTACAGTAAAACATAAAATAATACATATCACACAAAGTGGTAGAAACATTCAGCTCTCAAAGTCAACAGATGAACATTAAGAAGGTGAAAACTACTCTGTGCCATTTCGGCGCTGCAGCTTGGGATTACTCTGCAGTGAACATCTGCTGCTGTGTCCTCTTTTAAGGAGCCGAGAGGCTGGCCCAGAAAGCGATCCCACATCCCGCACACCAGCTACTCATACAAGCATCTGTCTGTGTCAGCAGAGCGAGGAGAGGCCCCCCCACAGCCCACTGATGTGGCACAATGAAAACCCCAGAGGATCTGATCTCTGTCCCATACATCATGAAACCAGAAGAACATGTAGACATGTTTTATCGCTACGGTACTGTTATCTCGCTTGTTTTCTGTTCTGCTTTTTGTTTATTTTCAGACCTTTAAGAGCTCAGACGCGTCACTCTGCAGACTCCTCTGCTTCCTTTGAACGAGTCACACACGAACGACCCGTCTTCTGCCTGAGTAAACTCTCCTTTACGTACGTTGTTTTGAATATTTTTTGCAAGCCTGTTTAAATCTTGCAGATGTTGCCGTCACAGTCAGTGAACCAATCATGAACCAGCTACAGATTTCTGAACATAAATCCAGTTAAAGTCCCAGTAGCATTTGGAAAACTGCTACTGGTATTACAGTCTAATGGTTTAGTTTTGGAAATTTTGGGGGTTTTTTTACATCTTTTTTGGTCCTGTGCATTGTGAGAAGATTTATATGTGGATTCTCATCCATTCTAGTGTTTGTGTTACACCGTTTTTACACCCCAGGAACGGAAAAGACAATGCATTAGAAAGATTGTCTTTTGAGAAACTCAAATTAAAACTATCATTTTTATGCGCAAAGCATTTTTAGTGATAACAAGGATTTTTGTCAAAAAATAACTTTTCCATAGCATACATTCACCGAAATTAAAAGTAAGTTTTTCTACTATTTAATTTCATTAATTTCATTTCTTGTGCAGCTTGCATTGTAAAACGACATAAGAAACACGCGGACATCCTCAGCACCGCCTTTCCTGTAAATAAGTAAATAAAACATGTCTGCATCCCGGAGAACTCGCCCTTAAAGCAGGCACAGCGCTGCTTTCAAGAATTTTAGTTCGACCAAAGCTGCCCTCTGGTGTAAATAACTTTTCTTTTTCTCTCTCCTTCGGCTGCTTATAACCAAACCGTCTGGGGCTGACCTCTGTTGTTGAAGGGTGGCTGGTTACTATGGATACACGAGGGAATCAAAGAGAGCCCACTCGCTCTTCTTCTCACCTGATGACGAACGCGCGGACGATGACACAAACCACGGCGGGGGTGTTGCAGAAAAATTAGCGAGCGTTTGATAAGGAGAACAGGCGGGCGAAGGCTTTGAGATCGATCTCCGTCCTCCTCACTGACTTTTGATTCGGGCTTCCTCTTTGTGTCGTGCCTACTTTCTCCCCCCTCACTTCCTGTTTCGTCCACTACGCCGCACATCCTCTCTCCTCCTGTGGATTCCCGCCACAATCACCCAGCAATGTCACTCGATAGGATATGGAACAGTTAATGCTTGTTGTAATTAAATTAGAAACTTTCTCACTATCTGATTCCACATACACATATAAAAAGGGATTTGAAAGCAAGTAGTGGGGTCAGTGGGGTAAGTAGTAGCTTTAAGAGTGGGGTCACTTTAAGAGTGGGGTCACTCTTAAAGTGACCCCACTCAGGTTGGATTAGCTCTTAAAGCTAACTTTTTAAGAGTGATGTCAAAGTTCATTTTAGGTTTCCTTCTGCTTTTCTAATTTAAAGGAGGGATTTTATTCAGAGGATCAATTTGAATTTGTTTCAAAGTTGCGTGCATGAAGGAGGCAGCAGCGGCAGCAGCAGCAGCAGCAGCACCACCATCTGCGTTCAAACACGCCAGCATTTATGAATTATGCATGGTTGGTGGACGCTTACAAAAGTAGCTCCAGTGCAAATCCAGGCCATTTTAATTCCCTGAACTGGAGAAGAGCACAGAGGCTCAGCATCCCCAGCAACCGACCAAACGACCGTCGTCAAAGCGACTCCTTGACTTGATGTTGAAGCAAAGCGCCGTTTGTATCCCACGAAACGACGGATCGAGGTCAGAAAAACAGATGAGGCACACTCCAGCTGCAGACGCCTTTTCTAAAGTTTCTTTGTTTTGATTTCAGACGTCGACTCTGGGAATGTGATGAGACTCATCTCGTGGTTTTGCTGTTTGTAGATACAGTTTTTGTGCTTCTTTGCTCTAAACGGTTCCTGTCTGAGCGAACGGGCCTCGCTGCTTCAGACAAAGACAGCTGCTTCACACATGACCTCACTTACTTCTCCAGTAATTAACGCCTGCAGTGTGTTAATGAACATCATTTTCACTGCACGAGTTTCAGGGGGACAGAAGATTTAGGACAAACTCAGTCTCACTGACTTTTTATTTTTGAAGGTTGGATTAGAAATAGGGCAAAAATCCAACCGTTTTCAATCTGAAACTTCCCTGGGTTACTTACGGGAAAAGAAAACTGGGATTTAAAATACACGTTGCATTGTAGCTCTTAAATAAATGACTGAAATGGACATCAGCAGGTAATTCAAAGTATTTTGAAAATCAAGCCTGGAAATTTGCAGCAAATGTCTAAGTCTTTCTGAGATGTTTGTGGTAATATCAAAGAAAAGTTGATTGATCTGGTTCTGAAGTCAGCCAACAAGAGAAATCCAAATCAGGTAGATTGATTAGCTGTTAAGCAGGTCAAAAATGCTCCAAATCTCAACTACCAGCACAAAGACGTTACTTTTTAGTTTTAGTTGATTTTTTTTACATTAAACTTTAAATACCATTCATTATTACCATTGCATTCTCGTTAAAACCAAAGTAGGCCACGCCCTAATCCCGTTCTTATTACTGAAAATTAACTACATTTCTTTTCTTTTGGTTTTCAATTGAGCCCGAAAGAATTTGCAAACTGGATGTTTTTTCTTCTTATAAGGCAAATATGCAACTACTTATACATGAAAAAAAAAATAATAATAATAATCCAAGTACTTTATTTGTTCAATTAAATCCTTGCATGCTTATGCTTAGTCTGCTCTTGAGCAAGCAAAAAAAGAAAAGAAAAGAAAAATCACAAGTCATTTTCTCTTGATGATTTTGGCACAAATGTTGAAACCATTAGCTTAACATGTATTTATTATAGATGTGCTGATGTTACATATGCAAACAGCAAGGTTTCCATCAGCCTGGTGGCCCGCCAGGCTTATAATACACTGAGGGAACCCTGCATACAGGAAGTGGGTGATTCTGTTTCGCTCATAACTTTGTTCCTTGTTTCCAAAGCAGAACCTCAAGATAAAATAGACAGGAAAGAATACCGCCCATAGAACCTCATTAAACCATCATTTCTTTTTGAAAATATACAGAATTTGCCAAAATTTGAGAGGGAAAAAACTTAAACGAATGACGTGAAAACTCGAAGAAAAATACAAGCAAACAAAAATAGAGGAAGAAAAAGCGTGTCCAGATAAGCTCCATCGGTAATAACCTATTAATTTTATTAATGCACACTGCATCCAGAATATCAGTGGATTTATCAAACTGCTGTTTGACGTTCTGGTGGGAGGAACAAGGAGTGATGGATGGATGCTTGCCCGGGGCCAAAAATAATTACTCAAGCGACCCCCACTGCCCCTCCGACTAAACACGCAGCTGCAGCCCCGCCGATGAGATTCAGGCCCCTACCTGTCTGAGGATGAAGCTTGTTGATGTGGTGCTGCCATCGGACCTCTTCAGGCGGCTGCGCCTGGAGTAGGTTCCTCTGTTGCCCTGGTGAAGCCGAGAAGACGTAGAATCAGAGTCACGCGGCAGGTGAAGGAGCGAATCCAAAAGAGCAAAGTTTCACACACACAGCAGGGAATATCAAACGACTCAGACATTCATCTGGAGATCTTAAAAAGTTTGCCTTTTCTTTGTGCTACGGCCACAACCTTCAACATATGTTATCGGGTTTTCGTGTCATAGACAAATACATTTTGAATGAAATATTTTGTAGAAACATGTTTTACTGCAGCTACCCCATCAGGTGTGTCTCTTAGCAGGTTTGCACACCCACAGAGTGACGATTTTGCCCTCATGTCTTTGCGGAGCAGCTCCAGAGCTCCATCAGATCGGATCGGGCAGCGTCTATGCACAGCAGCTTTCCAGGTCTTTCCACAAATTTCCACTGGGATTTAGGACTGGACTTTGATTATACCACATGAATAAGATTTACCGTAAACCATCCTGAATGTTTCGGAAGCATCTATCACAGATTAGAGGATTTTTTTGCAGATTTTTTTTTTTTACCCAAGATTCTTCCCCACCTGTAATATCTTTGTAATTTATTTTTTTGTTGTGATCCCGACAGAAAGTGGGAAAACTTCAATACTTCTGCAAGTCACTATCCTCTCGCTGACCTATTTTTATTCACAGCCACCTTGTTCCAGAGTGATGCGGTCACGCCTCACCTGGAAGTGGAGAGCATATGATAAACGATTTCACTTCTTATCTCTTCTAACTGTGCCTGTGTGTGGCATCCTGTCCCCTGGTGAGCGTAAAGAGCATCTGGACACATTCAGATTTTCCGCAACCTCCCCCCCCCCCCCCGAACCTGGAGGGGATCTCAAGAGACGATTTCAGGAAAGCTCCAATAAAAAATTATTTTAAAAAATAGCTTAGAAAACAAAGCAGAACTGATGGAGCGATGCAAAAACTGACCCAGTGTTGAGTGAAAGTCACGTCGACTGTTTTCCATCTTAATTTATTTAGTTTTTTTTTTAAGTATTAATAATGGATAACTAATAATATAAAATGCCATTTATGCGCAAACTCCACATTGTAAAAAAAGATGCCCAAAATAGTCTAACGCTATTAAATCGCATACATAATGTGTGATTGTTAAAATTATTGTGTATTTTTGTGAATGCGTGTTGCTTTTTTATTTTTATTTTTTATTTTTGTAACTTTTTTGAGACCAGATCTGGAAAACAGCAATAAAAGAAAGCAATCTGCTCTGGGACGTAAAAAAAGAATAAAATAAAAAATAAATAAATAAATAAATAGCGATTAGAATGAATACATCATCACCTCATGAGCTCCATCAGGAAATGTTTAATAATTGAGCACCTCGTTCTCCCTGACTGATGAAGACTCAGGAGTGATGAAGAATGGTTCTGTTCGGGGGTCGTGTTAGTTTTTGAAGACTTAATTTCAATGCCTGGTACAGTTTTAGAGAAATTATGGTGTCGTTTTTTTTTTATTTTTTATTATTATTTACTTAATGTCTAACTATCCTAAAAAATAATAATAAAAAGGAGTACATTTTGTCTTCCCTTCGTCTTCTTCTTTGGTTTTTTTGTCTGTGTTTCCTCCTCCTACCTGGAACATAGGCTTCTGCGGTCCGTCTGCTATCCCGTGCCGGGTGTAGATGTGTCGGGACATCTCAGCCAGTTCGTCGGTCCACGGCGGAGGCTGCCGCTCGGCGCCGCTCCACTGGAGCTGCTGCGGCTCCGGCTGCTCCGGCGGCGGCGGGGGGCGAAGCACCGCTGGCTCCAGCTTTACGTCGCGTCACGGTGGCAACACGGAGGAGAACAGGTGCTGGCGGGTTCCACTCTGCAGCAGAACTGGCATCAGAGAGCCTTTTTACCCTCCTCCTCTTCTTCTTCCTCCACTCACATCACAAGCTGTGCTGCGTTCACGTTCAAAGGACAACTGCGGGATTTCAGACACTCGGCGCGCAATGAAACGCTCCAAATTGGTCGCAATGAATACAAAAACATGTTTTGGGAAAATCCCAACAATGTCTCTTAGTATATTTTTCACTGTGAACAGCTTACATTTCGAAAGACGTCAGTGAACGAGTGTAAACAAAGCAACACTTTGCACCACGCAGTGGCGGTACTTTCACCGATATGGGCCAGCCGCTCCTTTTGGGCCCCACACACAACACACAGTCCTGGATTCACAATAGAACATTTTAGTTGATTTTCCTCTTAGGAAATAATCAATTATTACATAAAAGGGCTTTTTAAGTTCATATTGTGCTTCAAAGAATCTCTAATCTGTGGGAAATGCTTCATCAAATATTTTTAATTAGTCAAGCATTCACATTCATTTTTCATTACATTGCAAATTTATTGAAAATTATCAGTAAATACTTTTTCCCCCTCCTTTTTAACTGAATTAGAGAGTATTACCAAACTATTGTTATTCCTCAGGAGGTCGTGTTATTAATTTCTTAATATCGTTGCTTTTTCTAGATATATAAAAAATACATTTCACTATCATATGTATGTAAAATATGCTAAATAAATACGCCACTTGGTTCCATTGTTGGACTCAATGGTTACAATTGAAAGAGTTTCTCCATAACAGTCAAACTGCGGCCCAGTTTAGCCTCTTCCTCGGTTTATTTTAGGTCCTAAATCTCTTCAGATCACGTCAACCCGGTGGAAAGTTCTGGCGTTTGCGCCTCGTCAACACAAACAGATGATAAACCGTTCTCAGTCTTCTTCAGCAGACTTGATACCCAGCTGCACTGTGTGTTTGTTTTGTAATCCTGCACCAGATTTGGGGAAAGCATCCACACACACTTGCACACACGCAGTCTGGATCAGCAAATGCTCAATCTGAATATTTACCCCTGTGCAGATTTTATTTGCACAGCGCCGTCATTCCAGCTGCTCCTGTTGTTGAAGTACAGTAAGCAGTTAGAGGAAGGGCAGCTTTAATGAATCAATCATGCTTTCAGGGCAGATCAAAAATATTAAGGACAAAAAAAATAAATAAAGTGAGGAGGGACAGATTAATTTCTTTTATTTTAAAGAATATTTATAAGTTTGCTCTGTTACAAAAGCAGTTTTAAAATCCCGGATAAAGAAACCTTTTCTGGAATATTTCAAATGTACAGAATTATACAAATCCAAAGAGGTCGCTAACCCAACATGTTTGTCATTATTTGATTTCTAGAGAAGAAGAAGAAGAAAACGAATAAATCAAGGCATTCGGTGGTAAATAAACGTTTACAAAGCTAAGGTGCAATATCAACATGAAAAATAAATCCAGGAATTTTCACACTTAATGTACAACTCCAAGAACAGCAGGGTGCTGTAACTAGAAATAGGACAGTTCTACTAAAACCACATGTGACAGAGGTCAGCAGGGGTCACTGCAACACGGGTGGGAGATCTGATGAACGCTAAAAACAGCAGAAGGTTTAAAGCATGGTGTCTCACATTGAGATATTACTGAAAACCTCTGCAAACCTAGACAGAGAAAAAGCAGAAGCCAAAAAAACTAGTTTCAACAATGCAAATTACACATTTTTAAGAGCCATATATATATATATATATCATTAAATCATGTGCATATTTGATCTTGAAATATGTTATGAAATTAAAAGATTTCAATCATGTACATTTGCATAAACAGACTCTAAAGTTCCACTGAAGAAACTCCTAAGAGAAATGCAATAACATTCAGATGACGCAGCATTTTATACAATTAACGAACTAAGAAATTCGAGCAGTGCCCCCCATGACTTGACGAGCTTCTGAAGACCCTGCCTAGACTTATAATGAAGACCTTCTGACACGGAAATCCTCAAATGCACACAAAGGGAGAAAGAAAAAGCACAAAACTGGATATCACATAAATATCTCGGCAGAGTGCTAGGCAGCGGGTTTGTGGGAAAGCGGTGATTTGTTTACAGTAATGCTAAAACATTTCTGACATTTAAAACATGGATGCTGGTGAAGAGTTGGCGTCCCTCAGATCAATTCAGAGGAGATAGACTGAGCTTAATTTTCCTTCACATAACCTCACTCCGGGAATTAAAAAACAACAAAATAAAAGCAGGATTGGAGCTCAAATCATATAGGAAGGCTCCTGCAAATAAACCTGAAATTCCCCCCGTTAAGCCAAACATGCAGCTTCAGTTTTTATGCATCGCTTTGTTGTTTAGGAAGAGCCCAGTTCTCCCTGCCCACGTACATCTGGTGTTTTCTGCTTTGTTTACCCTCGCCAGCCGCTTTCTGTACCAGACGCGTTCCGACTGCAGCGTTCCGGCTGCAGCGTGCCGCCATGCGGCTCGCACGTCGGGGGCGAAGAAATGCACCGCCGCCCTCTCTACCCCCTGCCAATCGCCAAGGCTCGTGTTCTGTTTGCGCGTTGCCTGAAGTGCGAGGATGGGTTTATTCCTGCCGGTGCGTGTTCTTTTATTAGGCCGAGAGCCTAATCTGTGCAGACTGCCGACAGGAGGGCTGCAGCTGCTGCGCCGATCTCCCTGTGTGAGCTCCAAAGCGAGGCAGTGAAGGTAAAATGTAAGCGTCGCTCCCATTCGTCTGAAGTCTTACCGCCTCGTCTCCAGCGGCAAACGTTACATTCAGTGGGAGTTCATCAAAGCTCGCGTAGAAAAAAGCACTGTATGGAAGTAGTATTTTTGCTGAACTATGAATGGTGAAATGCCGATAATCAATACGTTAGATAAATAACAGTGTTTTGTGTTCTGCCTGGCAGACGGCAGCTGACTCCTGACTCGGGTGCTCGCCCGCTCAACAACGACATTGTAAGGCCAAAGAAAAGCAGAAACAAAAAACAAAAACATATACAGTTCAACTGATTGAACGAAAACTGGAATATTAGAAGAGTGTAGCTGAAGGTCTGCGTGGCTGTGCAGAGGCTTACAGCAAAGGCTGCTGGTAGTACGCTGCCGCCTGCTGCTGCTGTTGAGGAGGAGGACCGGCCTGATGAGGAGGAGCAGCCACAGGGTAAGACACGGGAGGCATGTTAGCCGCGTTGTGATAGGCTGACATATCCATGGCCACGCCCAACTGGCCCGGGTAAGGAGCACCGGGAGCTTGGGTCATGTACTGGGAGTTCATCCCACTGCTGCGAAGGAAACACACACGTCATATTTTTTACTAATAGAGTCAAACTGAGATGTTGAACAAAAAGATTCATTAGGTTCTGGGATACAAATAGAGAGAGGTGCTCTGTTCAAGAGCACCTTTGGTCCTACTTTCAAAATGCTGTGTTAACTGTTCTCTTTGGGTGTTTTCACATCAGACATTGCGGTAGATCCAGTTTGACTGGGGATAAATATACCAGCATTTGTTACATTTTCTGGTTTGGTTCTCTTTCACACTGCACTGTGCCAAACGATCCAAACGATTCCCCTCCTTGCCTGTGGTGGCGCTGCACCAAGAACCACAGAAGAAGACACAACTGCAACTTTCTTCTTCACAAAATGTAAGTTAAAATGAAGTAGAGTCAGATTTTGCGGTTGCAGGATTTCACTTTTGTCTCCGGCAACAGACCAAGAGTCATTTCTCCTGTTAGCGCGAGACTCTCACGTTTGCTTTGGTTGTATTCACCCAGAATGCCGAGTGGTATCCTCTGTTTTCTGCTTTTTTAGTGGCCTCCGGTCCATCTGGCATTCAAAAATGAATTCAAACTGCACCAGAGTGGATCAAAGGTTGTTTTTTTGTGTTGTTTTTAGTCGTTCACACCTCCCCAAACTATTGAATTTTCCAGACAAACAAACTAGAGTTTGAATAAACAGAACTAAACAAGGGTATTCTGAATTCACCCTTACCTTACACTACTTTGTGTTGCCCCCATCAAGTAAGACAAAACAAACTCCAATAAAACACACTGAAGTTTACCGATGTAGAAAAATGTGAAAAGGCTCCAAGGATAAAAATGTTTTGGCGCCGATATCTTATCGGAGTGCAGAGAATCCATATTGACAGCCTCTGATAAGTCCTGTGTCTAATTATTAATATTATTTACCTCATGTAGGGAGGCTGAGCAACCTGGCTGTTAGGGGGCGCTGTGACGGTGGGGGGTATTGAATGCAGCGGTCCAGGTTGGTCGTTGGGCAGAGAGTAAGGCTGCGCAGGAGGAACCTGGGGACCGCCGGGAGGCAGGTACGGGGCACCAGCTGGTCCGAGGTAAGCCTAATAAATGAAGAACAGGTTTTAATATGAATTATTATTTTAAGATTATGTACTTCCTCAAGAAGACAGCAAAGAAAATGAGTAAGAAGCAGGTGTTAAGTAGCATCCAAACATTGAATAGGTGAATCTAAAGCTGCATAGCATAACGAAAAGGTTTTCCAACTGTTTTTTTTCCTGCAAAATTTCTGACACCAATTTTAGACTTTTTTTTTTAAACACACAAATTTTCTACTTTTCAAGCTCAAAAATGTTTTTCTAGAAATTTTCAGAGATATTTTGCCAGAGATTTACTCCTCTCGTTTGCTTTTTTCTATGCATAAAGGCCCCATTATGTCCTCATAGTTTTCTAAGTGAAACTATAAATTTGATGCCTCATCTATTAACCCTGATGAGTCAATTTTCATTCAACATTTCCAACTAATTTTCTTTCACAAAATCAAAGTGAGCTAGATCATTGTGTAAAGAAGAAAAAAAAAAACACAACAACTAGCAAACGGGAATAATAAAACCACTAAAGATTGTTGAAAATCCACCAGAAATCATTCATTTTCCCTGAAATAAAACACAAATAAAAACTGCTGCTATAAAGGTTACGGTGAATGTTTCATTTTTTTAAAAATTGGCTTCTGAAACAACAACAAGCAGAAAAAAAAGTCCCAAGAATGGCAAGAGCAGCACTCAAGTGTAGACCTAACCGGTGACATTGATAGACTTTGAAATCACCAGGGAGAGTCGGCAGCATCAATCATTACTGAGAAGAAGAAGAAAAGTCACTGCTTGAAAAGAGTAAAACTGCTCCAGCTTCTCAAAGGAGGAAAAAATGCTGACTGTAACTTACCCAGGAAAACTAAAATAGGATACGTAAAGACAAAGGGTAGAAACTGAACCCAAATGTAACGCAGTCAACGCTTCACGCCTTTATTTTAAGATTTTCTTAGTTAATAAATCAGAATTAGTCAGCAGAATATATGAGTATTAAGTTCTGTGATTTTATTGCAGGGTTACAGAAAAGCAGCACAGAAGATTTGTCCAGAACAAAACCTCTGTCTGAACATCGGATCTTCATACTTCAGCTTTCTGAACTGTGAAACGGCTCCAGCCTTAAATTATGCATGACGGCTCTGCTTCCTATCGATTCTGTACATGCCAGAGAAAATGGAGCCCGCAGTGCTTTGCTTCTTGTTTGTCCAGCAATCTGAATTCATAGTTTTGTTTTAAATCAACTTATAAAAAAATACTCATCTTGATTTTAAAATATACATATTTAAAATAGCTTAAAGGCAACCGTTTCCTTTAGTGATTTGTGAATTTTGCCAGTTCATGTCAAGCTACTAATGAACATTGTATTTACATTTTTTTTAAAAGTGTGGATTCAGATGAAGCTGCAAAGGAATTACATAATTTTATCCATCTTCCAATTTTATTTTATCTATGAATTATTTAATTACCAGTGTATTACAGTCAGAATTGCAGAGGACTGTGTGGAGGGTAGGAGGAATCAATCGGGTATATTTGTACAGGACATTACATCATGACAACATAAAATACATCATAAACGCATCATGTAGTCAACTGTTGTGAAAGCTGATAACAGACACTACAATTTGTCAAATGCCATTGTTAAAAATCGTCAATGCACTTCAAGTATGTGATATGTGTAAAGGTTGAAAAAAAAAATCTGAAAATGTTTCAGATCTATGCAATTTAAAATTTCAGGAATACTATCAGGATTACATATTGTGCAGTTTACTCATATTTCATTTCTTTTTTTCAAAATTTTTATTTATTTAGACATCTTCAGGTAAATAACTTTATTTTTTGCAATTAACATTCATCTTAGAGTTCTTACATTTTACTTTTCAGTGTTCCCTCCCTTAGTGAAAATAATGCTTCCTTGTTACGCTATAAGAGTTTTCATTGTGTCCAGGTGGGTGTGTTGGCATGTATGGTGGTAAATTTATTGAGGTTTTGTGTCATATCTATTACATTTCTACATCAGATTTTTCCTCTGAAAGGAGTCATTTTACTTTACACGGGTGTTCATACAGTTTATAAATAAAGATTGATTGAAAACATCAATATAATTTGACAAAACATTTTGTTTTATTGAATTGAACTGAATTGTTCTGACCTGCATGTGCACAGAAGAGCCAGGTGGGCCGTACTGCGTCTGCATCTTGGAGTACGCGGCGTAGTAAGGGGCTTCGTTCATGAGCTTGTTGTAAAGCTCCAAGGCCTCCATGACTTTCAGGTTGAGTTCTGACAGCTCAGAGTGATGCCTGCGGCGCGGAACGGGACGTTACGCAACACCGTTTAAGTTAACGCTAGCGTTTATATACTGCGAAAATTGTACAAAACAACACCTGTCGATCTCTTGTAGCTTCTCGTCAATCAGCGGGTTCATCTGTTCGCATGCACCTGTTCAGTCAGACAGAGAGAGAAAAAAAACGGTTTAGATAATAACAGTTGATTTCGATCTACAGCAGCGTTTAGATGCATGCCTTCCAGCTGGATCAGCTCTGCGGAGTCAGGAGTCGCATCTGCGGGATCCGCGTTCTGCAGGAGCGCCAGCGTTCTGTCCATCTTCGCCTGCGCAGGGAAAACGGCAGGTTCGTTAAGAGGCGGCGTGGTTTGATAAATCCATGTTCATCAGAAGACGAGTTACCTCGTCGATGTAGACCGGCTCGGGCTCGGCTCTGATTTCCGGACTCGTCTCCTCCGGAGCGGCCGACTTCTCGACGTAAGCCACTGTGCAGGAAATGAAAGCAATTAGAAACAGCGGAGCGTATCTGCTCTCGGGTAAATTGTGTAGCGGTGCAGAAAGACAAAAAGGAAAGGGCAAATATAAGCACATGGGAGGATTATGCGTGTTTGTGTTACGGTTCGGTAGCTATACTGTTACAGAGAAAGTAAATACAAAACAGACCTGGCTCTGGGTCGGCATTCAAATTGGTTGTGACAAAATTTGAGGGGAAAAGCCCGACTCCTCTGTGGTTTTCTCCTTTCCACCAATTTGGATCACTGCAAAAAAAAAAAAAAAAAATAAAAGAATTGCAGATTGATTCAAAAGACCTTCATGGCTGAGTGATGCAACAAGAAGAGCATTTGGAGGAGCAACAAAACACAGACAGGAGGTGACGCCTGTGTAATATCCTCCAAATAGTCTTTATAATGTACAAGTTCTGTTTTATTTTCCATTTTTGTAATGCTTGTTGCACCAATCGCTGAAATGCTAAAGAACTTCAAATCTGATTTCAATGATTATATTGTCGTTTAAAATATTTCAACTGTGTTTCTGCAGCGACTGCTCTGTTAAAGTAACAACATCGCCTTGCCTTCTAAATCTACATAATCATTAGCGTTTTTCTCCAAAATACATTATTTCCCTAAACGTATCCAATCAGATAAGTTTATCTGCATCCAATGGTCTTTAGTAGATTCAGCAGCGATGAGTCATAAATGTGCGAGTTACAAAAGATTACCTGTCGTCCAAAACTATAATAAGTTCTCCGGCTTTGAAGGTGAGCTCGTTGTCTTCAGCTGCTTCGAAGTCGTAGAGCGCGCGCACTTTTCGGATCTCCTGCCCTCCGCCACCGTTGGTGTTCGTCGGTGGGTCAGAGGTCAGGGTCAGAGGTCGCGTTTCTGCTTGCTGCTTCTGTTCCTGTAAGGATAACTCAATGGCTGCGAGAGAAAAAAGAATAAAAGAACAGTTTTTAAATGGACTTTTTGGGTTTTTAA
The DNA here is from genome assembly GCF_027474105.1 of Poeciliopsis prolifica. Classification (NCBI taxonomy): domain Eukaryota; kingdom Metazoa; phylum Chordata; class Actinopteri; order Cyprinodontiformes; family Poeciliidae; genus Poeciliopsis; species Poeciliopsis prolifica. The sequence goes on from NW_026562382.1 coordinate 2,348,650, forward strand.
ATTTTATTTAGAGGAACAAAAGAGGAGATGAAGGGCTTATAATGTAATTTATAAAACAACAAAGTCAGCCTTTTACTGAATAATGCATCAAAGTGTAAAAATATGCAGTGTCCGTCTTTACCCTTGGCCAGATCGTCGTCGTCTGGTGTTTTGCTCGTTGCGGGTGTGCTGACCTTTGTGCTGGATCCCTGTGGTCAATATAGAAACATAAGGTCACATCTGTGTGAGTGAATACACAAAAGAGGGAGGAAGGAGAAAGTGTTGCACAAAGGCTGAATGGGGAAAAACTGGTTTCCTGCCACCTGCAGCTCATGCTGGGTACCACATGTTGCTCAGAAAGAGTTCACTCCAACGAGCAGCCAGAGAGGCAATAAATAGAAATCATTAAGGAAACGAAATTAGTAATTTGATGAAAATCTAAATTTCTACTTCCAACCTCATAATCTGCGTCACTTCCAGAGACATTGACGCGCACGCTGTGTGGCCAGCAGGCAAAATGACAGCAAACGGGTTTAATGTTACGCAATTCAATTCAGAGAAAAAGGAATGCCGGCATACTGTTAAAAAAAAATTAAATAAAATGACTTGTGTTCAGAATGGATGAAATGGATGATGGGCAAAAGGTAAATACTGGCGCAGCTTGAGCGACGCAGCCTGCTGATGTTTGCTCATGAGCTTTCACAGATTAAATGTCAGACCTGCTGCCTTGGTGTGGCACCTGTCTTCCACTGCGGCTTCCTCACACCCCGAGCGCTAACTGAGCGCTCCAAATGGCTTTTACACTTTAACAAAGAGCTGCGTTGTCATCTAATCTTGTTCTACTTTTCTATTCACTCTTGGAAAATTGATCTCATGACAAATTGCACTGTAAAAATACTCAAACTTAAAGGCACAACAATGTTATGTTATCTCGAAAAAGCCCCTGTTCCCCACGGGAACATTTACACATTTTTCAGGTAAGTTTTCACATTTTTCCAGCATCACACCTCACAAAACAATAGAAATTGACTAAAGAAGACTGTTTCAATTCACAATATAATTAATCACCATTATTGATCATGTTATTAATTTTGGATAAGTTTGGGCTGATTTAACCTCAGACAGTAAGAAAAAAAATGTGTTTGTCTTTTTATTTGGTATATCGGCTTTTAATGGGATAATTTTTATCATCAATTTTTTAAGAAAGAAGCTACAAAGATTTTATTTTTTTTGCAAAAAGCTGAAAAGTGTGGCAAACATAAAATAAAAAAGGAGATTTGACAAAGTAAAGCATTGACTGAGTATACGAACCGCCCTGCACCATTTATTTGTAACACATTAACCTTTTCCTTTCACTCTACAGTTACTGTATGCATTGCAAATAAACAAAAAATCCCACTAGCCTACACTGACATTTGTGGCTGCAATGTAACGAAGTGCATTCATATGAATACTTCTGTATCAGTGTGAGACAGTCCTTAAATTATGTCAGCAATAAAGCACCTTCTGAAATTCGATCCGACTATTAAACAAAATTGTAGGTCAGAGACTTTACAACAGCTGGAGATTAAAGTCTACTTCAACCTGTGACTCATACATTTACTTAACGTACTGTACAAGAATCGTGTGGCGGAGTAGAAACCACAGGAAATCCTTTTTAAACTAAATTTGAAATCCTGTGTCAAACACACAGACACTAAAACATGCGGTTCCAAATAAAGTCTAGAGGGGTTCGCATCTAGCAGGTGTTCGCTGCAAGCCAAGCGTTTTACCAGAGGGAGGATTCCTTTGCATTGTGGGACAAGTTAAACCCTAGCAGAATGTCTTTTTCAAAATCTCACCTTCTCAAAATTAATCAAGATGAGGAAAGAGGATGCTTGGCCACCCTATGTTATGCTAATAGCGCTTAGCATTTGTGGACGACTCGTTGAGCGCGAGAAACACAAAATTATCTGTCCAGAAAACACAGTGTTAAATGGTTAAACATAATTTAACAAAACTTTGTTTAGGCAGACAATGTGCGTCGAGAAATTTTAAAATGTCTTACATGCTGCTTTTACTTTTTAATTGATTGCTATTTGGAAGCCAACATAAACCGAATGAGAAATCAATCTCAACTGGAGAAATCCTCGACGAAGTGCTGAAGAGAGATGAGAATTGGGAAAAACTGCATATGAAGGCAATGGCCAGGCTACAGAGAAACAGACTAGTGATCTGTTTAAATTCTCCATATATTCTTCTAGCTCAGCATGCAGCATCTGCTTCCTGGATGTACATTTGGTTTGGACACATCCCAAGGGCTGCTGTAAAAGAAGATTTTAGTAATTGAGTGCTGTATGGAATAGTTTTACGACTATCCAAGGAATCCTCTCTCTCCCTCTCCCTCCCCATGACAAAGTGATGCCATTTACTTTCTACTACCCACCTGTGAGGCGGCTGCTGGGAAGCTGACCCCTTCCTCTTTCAGGGTCTTAATGGTGGCACCAATCAGGCTGAGCTGGGGATCCTTCTGGAAGCCTTCTGCCCACTCCACCATCATCGCCTTTAGCTTTTCACACACCTTAGGGTGGGCCTGAATATTACAGGAAACACAATATGTCACTCGTGTCTGAAACAGATCACTGCAGCTTCAGCTGAACCCTATTTCAGCCCTAATCAAAATGTTAAATGTTTGAATGCATAGGATTTGGAAATAGCTTTAAGTATAAAAATGTGAAAAGGGAACATTTTTAGGCAAAAATTTTTTATTTAGCATGATTCATCACAATGAAAAACACTATTAAGTGCAATTCAATTTATCAACTGTGTTCAAATATTGTCTTATTAATATAGTCTTAAAAAACTTTGATTAAAAAGATGCTACTGCTTTAATGACATTATGCTGCATGTTTACGAGAAATCATTGAGCACTGAAGGAGTGTCCCATTTCCCAATGGAATATTTTAACCAGTAGCTTAATTAAATGCCGGGGGAAGAGAGGAAGGGTGTGGATATACATCTTACACACGCAGAATAAGAAAGTGGAGATGAGCAAACATAAATGGAGAAAGGAAACATGCCTCTGGCAGGACACGTACCTTGTTCAACACGCTGCGAACTTCAGCAGAAAACTCCCTCGAGCAGATTTCCAAATGGAATATTTTGCCGCAGTTTGATACGCAAGCACCCAGCAGCTGTAACATGAGATGGTGGCATTTTACAGCAGCTGATAAAAGCATATAATAATCAGAATTGTGTGTTAATATCAGGTGATTAGGTATAAATAACAGCGGTTTAGGTTTGATACAATATCTGGAAGAATGGCGATGTGATGGCTGTGTGGTTTTATAGGCAAAACAGAAAGTAAATTAAGACATATTTGTAAAAAAAAAAATAAGTTAGATGACTTGTTCCTTTTTCTGAATATACGGCTGAAGAAAAGATCTTTATTCTGCGTCTTGTTAAAAAAACATTTTCAAAACTGGCTCAGAAATAAAATAGGTGGTTTGTTTTACTTAAAGAAAACAAAAGTTAAGTAAAATTTTCTCTAAAGGTTTCATACACTTTATTTATATATATATATATTACTAAGATGACTTCACTATTTTAAATAAACATGTTAAGTAAAGTTGGTATCTGAAATGTAATATATTTACGAATCAATTATTTGATTAAAATGTTGAATCAAAGTAAAGAATGTTTAAGACATATTAAAAAAATCATTACCCTTTTTTCAATTAATGAACTGCAATACATTTTTCAAAATACTTTAAAAATATATTTATGAAATTTTAATATTTTATAATTAATGTGTTTTTTTCTATTAATATGAAAAAGAATTTAGCACAAAAAATGCAACGATCGCTAGTTGAGGCTAAACAAGCTCATTGTTTCTGATGATATAGTGTGTAAGGAGAATCTAAAATATATTGGACTACGTATTTCTTCTTCTTAAATTGCTGTGAGAAACTCACATTGAGAGCCTGCATGGCAACATGGGGCACTTTGTGGTTGACTCTCTTCATTATGGATCTCAAGCTGTCCTTTGGCCTGTACCACAAACAAACAAAACAAATCAATTACCAGGACAGGACACTGTATCTGAAGACCAGCGGTACAGACGGTATCTGATCTAAGACTACTTCTAGTGTCCAAGTCAAAAACAAAACTTCTTCGTCTTACCCATTGGGCGTCGTTCCAATTTTGTCACAGATGTCCATAATGAGCCCCCAGTCGTCTGTTGTGTTGTTTTCGTTTGTTGCCTTCTCTGGAAAATATGCAAACATGAACACATATGGTGAAGCGAGACAACAAGCTCACTGGCATCATGGCGGCTTGTTTTCCATGCCAGCCCCAACAGGTGGTGTTGAAATTGCGCGCGTTGAGCCCGGCGCGGCTGAAGGTTTGAGTTAACACGTGCTGCGCAAGGGCCTGGGAGCCTAAGTCAGAATAAGGTCTTACAGTTAGGGCCAGAAATATTTGGACAGTAACACAATTTTTGTGAGTTGGGCTCTGCATGCCACCGCATTGGATTTGAAATGAAACCGCTACAACAAAATTCAAGTGCAGATTGTAACGTTTAATTTAAAGGGTTGAACAAAAATATCTGATAGAAAATGTAGGAATTGTACATTTGTTTACAAACACTCCACATTTTAGGAGCTCAAAAGTAATTGGACATATAAACATAACCCAAACAAAAAAGTTTTTCTCAATATTTTGTTGCGAATCCTTTGGAGGCAATCACTGCCTTAAGTCTGGAACCCATGGACATCACCAAACGCTGGGTTTCCTCCTTCTTAATGCTTTGCCAGGCCTTTACAGCCGCAGCCTTCAGGTCTTGCTTGTTAGTGGTCTTTCCGTCTGAAGTCTGGATTTGAGCAAGTGAAATGCATGCTCAATTGGGTTAAGATCTGGTGATTGACTTGGCCATTGCAGAATATTCCACCTTTTTGCTCTCATGAACTCCTGGGTAGCTTTGGCTGTATGCTTGGGGTCATTATCCATCTGTACTGTGAAGCGCCGTCCGATCAACTTTGCAGCATTTGGCTGAATCTGGGCTGACAGAATATCCCGGTACACTTCAGAATTCATCCGGCTACTCTTGTCTGCTGTTATGTCATCAATAAACACAAGTCACCCAGTGCCATTGAAAGCCATGCATGCCCATGCCATCACGTTGCCTCCACCATGTTTTACAGAGGATGTGGTGTGCCTTGGATCATGTGCCGTTCCCTTTCTTCTCCAAACTTTTTTCTTCCCATCATTCTGGTACAGGTTGATCTTTGTCTCATCTGTCCATAGAATACTTTTCCAGAACTGGGCTGGCTTCTTGAGGTGTTTTTGGGCAAATTTAACTCTGGCCTGGCTATTTTTGGAATTGATGAATGGTTTGCATCTACATGTGAACCCTTTGTATTTGCTTTCATGGAGTCTTCTCTTTACTGTTGACTTAGAGACAGATACACCTACTTCCCTGAGAGTGTTCTGGACCTCAGTTGATGTTGTGAACGGGTTCTTCTTCACCAAAGAAAGTATGCGGTGATAATCCACCACCGTTGTCTTCAGTGGACGCCCAGGCCTTTTTGAGTTCCCAAGCTCACCAGTCAATTCCTTTTTCCTCAGAATGTACCAGACTGTTGATTTTGCTACTCCAAGCATGTCTGCTATCTCTCTGATGGATTTTTTCATTTTTTTCAGCCTCAGGATGTTCTGCTTCACGTCAATTGAGAGCTCCTTTGACCGCATGTTGTCTGGTCACAGCAACAGCTTCCAAATGCAAAACCACACACCTGGAAACAACCCCAGACCTTTTAACTACTTACTTGATTACAGGTTAACGAGGGAAAGGCCTTTTGAGTTACTTGCAGCCTTTGGAGTCCATTGTCCAATTACTTTTGGTCCCTTGAAAAAGAGGAGGCTCTGCATTACAGAGCTATAATTCCTGAACCCTTTCTCCGATTTGGATGTGGAAACTCTCATATTGCAGCTGGGAGTGTGCACTTTCAGCCCATACTATATATAAATTGTATTTCTGAACATATTTTTGTCAACAGCTAAAATAACAAAACCTGTGTCACTGTCCAAATATTTCTGGCCCTAACTGTAGCTGATGAATCATAAAATTCAACAAAATTTCATAATTTACAGTGTTCCAATACAGGAAGTTGCCATTTCTCCCTGTCAAAGTAAAACCACAAATGTCACTCAAATGTAAATGTCCATTACAGCTAGTGAAAATGAGTCAATCAGTAATCATGTTGGATTTCCAAGTTAATTTTTTTTTTTTAAACTACCTCAGTTGTTATGATGGAGGTAGATTTTCTGTCAAACTGAACTCTTCTGAGTAATACGAGGGCCAGAAAATTCCCCGAATGAACATTTGTCACGACACTCATGACTCCTCAGTTCACACACTGCGCCATTGTTGGTCATACAAGAACTTGGCGTGTTGCACCGGCAGACACAGCAGGAGAACGAGGATGTTTTGAATGAAATTTACATGGGCATCGTGAAAATTTTATCTCCAGTGGCCAGAGAATTATCATTAAACAACAGATAATTTGAGGTGAAAGAGGCGTGCTATGCATTATAACTTTTGTCCACTTGCAAAAAACGCATATTAAGACGCGCTGAAATGTCAGGAGTTTCATCAACATCTTTGCGTTTGAATAAATGCCCAAAAACATGGATTGACCTGTGAAACCAGTTACCTGAGTACAAATTTTGTTTTCAAATGTCAAAAAGAAAAAGGGGAAAAAAAAAAAAAACAGGCAAATTTTTCAAAATCGTAGCAAAGGTGTATGCAAAATAAGCTCATGTATCAATTAAAAAAAAGTTATGTCATTTTAAATCTACTGTTGGCAAGAAAGAGAAAAACAATGGTATTCAATGGACATAAACCGTTGACATCATTCATCATGCGGAGGCTGTGGGAGTGCCAAACGTTCTCTTTAAGGAAGGCCCAGGCGCTGAAGCTTAACTAATCCTGACAGGAGGAGGCTTTTCCCACTTCACTATAGAGTGTAACTGCATAGCATACTATTGTATGAAAACGAACGCTAAGAAGTTGATGACTTGGATCATGTGGGACTTAGAGTTACATATTTTTTGTTTGAGTCAAATGTGGTTTGTACTGCCGAATCTGTCAATGTAGGTCCAAATTGACCCCTTTAGATTGACATTTTGACCCATTATTACACTTAAAAATATGACAAATGTTTGAGATTTGTTTTTTTATATATCAAGCAAATTATTAAAACAAAACATTGCCATGTTGACCAATGTTCGTGGCCTTTCAAATTATCCACCATCACACATAAACCTTAAGTTTTAAAACTGCTTAAATAAACAAACGTTCTTGAACAACACATCTCAGATTATACTACTCTTTTAATTATTTTTATGTATTTCTGTTAATTGTAAACTATAATATATAATTTTGACATGATCAACATTATTTCCACATGGTATTTTGAACCACAACATGTTCTACAAAAGCTCCACAAATCAAAAAAGAAAGAAACAAACTCCTACTACCGCCTACTGTGGTGTTTTGGGAACAAGTGTGTTACTGATAATTCAAGCTTCTGGTCAGACTCGAGGTTTGGTTACCAAACAGTCCTCGACACCGCTGAACAAGCTGTTGACAGCTTATCAGTCTGTGTGTTATAAGTTAATATATATGTCCATACTTGTAACTGTTGACATTACAGAAGCTTTCAGCGCTTAAATAACTCCACATCGAAGTGCAGCTGCTAAGTTAGCATTAGCTTCAGTTCCCGACAGCAGCACTGACTCGGGTTAAAACTAAAAGGCCCCCAAAACAATCGCTACACTCACCGACATCTTGGTCGAAGGGGTTTTGGGAAAACAAAGGCATTTTTAACGATTAAAAAAAGAGAGAGAGAGAGAAATCCTACTCCGGGATAAGGGAAAAGTAGATGTGTTCCCGAGGCTAAACCTAAACAAACGTCTCTTCCTCCTTGTCCATTAAAGTTACACCAGTTGCTCTTCCGGAAGCCTGGCTGTCTCGCATAATGCCTGAACAGTAATACTCAAATCCAACGCCTGCGTGTGCGAGAAAGAGAGGGAGAGATAGAAAGAGCTGCATGTACGTCAAAGGTTGTATCACATTTCGTGACTTTTATGTAAAAGTAGTTTGTTTATACATAACACAGAACGTTATGCGCAGATTGATAGAACGGGAGTTACTAAAACATTTCCATTTAAAAGTGACGTTTCGGCGTCATTTCATTTCTAAGTGAAATGGGGACCTCTAGTGGAGAAAGAGAGGAAACCCAGTTTCTATTAGTCGGCTACTGAGATGCGGTATCTGCGCGTCTTAGAGTATCTGCACGAAAATGTGTTTTTGTCATTCACACACACACACACACACACACACACACACACACACACACACACACACACACACACACACACACACACACACACACACACACACACACACACACACACACACGAACAGCTTTTGCGAGGAAACACTAACTCTTCATTTTAAGTTACAATGCATTATGTTCTACACTCACCAACGTCATGCAAACACGGACAACTGAACTTTTGATAATTATAGCAAACATTTATATTGAACATCAAGTTGTTTTTAATTATTTTTACATTGTATCTGCTTCAAAACAAAATAAAAAAACTAATTTAAATAAACTTTAATATTTTCTAAAACTGCCACACGTTAAACACACATTTCCTTTGAGCATTATGTGCCATTGTTGAAAAAACAAACAAACAAACAAACAAACAAAAGAAACATATTATATTTCCATTATCTGTTCTTCATTTAGTCCAAAACCAAAATGAAACATGATGGCCCTGCATATTGGCCCGGGCAATATGAAATAAGATGTATTGTTTGTCTTAATGAATTTTAAAGCCTGCCATTATCTCTGTTTATATTTTCTTTTCCTCAATAAAATCTCATTTTTGATTTACTGCCCAAATGTTTTTTATATTATTCAATTTGACCTGCAGTATACCTCATCATTTCGGAGTTGAGTGTCTGCATGTAATGTCCATATTCTAAGCATAGTTTTAGAATAAATGTGAAAAATAGATAAGCTGGAGACGAGTGGGATTTTATCAAACGGTAGGGGGCGCGCTTCTCGTTTACTAAACGCTCAGAAGAAGGGTCCAAGATGAAGTATTTGTTCAAGATAAGTACCGTCTGTTTCTGCTATTATTTTTACAAGTCTGTTGTAAGGCAACACGTTGGTGGTGAATCATTCTGTTCCAGGGAATATGAATAACCTCTAAAGACAGCTCTATTAAAAATAAGTTATTTGATTAAAATCTTACTCAAGTCCACGAATCGCGCTTTTTCGGCGAGTAAAAGTAAAAGCGGAAGTAGTGAAGAGCGGTAATCTTGCTGCAGGTGGATGCTTGGCGCAGCAGCCTCTGCTCCCTTCCTGACTCGGTGAAGCTGACAGCCGCCGTCGTGCAGGACCAGAGAGCTTTTGGCGGTTGGAGTCATGTCGGCAGCTGCTCAGGGGACCAGCAGAGCGGCCCACGGTGACGTGGGCCCGAAAAAGAAGAGAGGACCGGGCGCCCTGGCCACGGCCTACCTGGTTATTTACAATGTTGTTATGACAGCCGGGTAGGTAGCGTGGTTCCTCGTGCTAACCTTCCGCCGTCGCGGTGGTGGAGCGTGCGTTAGCAAATCAGGACTGGTAATAAGATAACATTTCACCGCGTGCACTATGCTGATTCAGAGCTGTTTTTTTTTAATACCGGTGATGGCTTAAAACACAAACCGTACGACGCTCCATAAATTTACTTTTATTTAAAAGGAAAATAATTTTTGCACGGCTTCCGACAGCTTACAGCAATGAACGTAAGACGAGCAACAGACTGACAAGCAGCTGAGTGTAAAGTCTCCACTGGGTCCCACGTTATAATCTGCAGACAGATGGTCCATTGTTTGCTCACTGTGACTTATGCCCAACTCTGTCTTCAGAATCAGATGTGCATTGAGTGAACTATTAATAAATATGCACTTTTAGAAGATTAAATCTGTTTTTTTTAACAAAAATAATGAATGATGAAGCTTAATTGACACTAGCAGTCAAGGGTTTCCCTGATGAGCTCCTAGTCTTTGAGGTTGTAAGGCCTCTTTTCCATCACCCTAGTCTTTATTCTGTCATATATCTTTACACATATTTAAAGTTAAAAATGTTTATGTGTGTACAAGGTTTCCCCCAGAAAACTTGCTGAGTCCTGTGGTTGGGCGCTACGGCAGTCATTCATTCAGCAGCCCGTTGTGTTTTTGAGTTGAAAAATATTTAAAGCTGACAGAAAATTTAAAAATATCACATGATAGTTGTGTCATTGAAAGATTGGAAAATTAATACCTAAACACCATCTATAAAGTCTTAAAAATGCAAACATTTTGAAAAGACTTAATCAAATAAACAATGCTTAGTCTGGTGGGGGCACAAATAAAGCCTGGTGGCCCACCAGGCTTATAATACACATAAGTTTAACTCCTAGATATTTTTCTTTAGTTGAGTTGAATTTGAAGCATAGTGGATGTTGGACTGTTTGCGGTGCGTTATGAGGCCACAGCAGCCAACCAATCAGATGCTTGTCTGTTTGAAGGTCAGCCTCTAACTGCACACTTTACAGACGAGTTATAAATGCGCATAGGCAAATATAATTTGGCTTCTCTTTTGACAAAGAATTTAAAGGGAATGTAATCAGCAACAGAAATTAAATACAGCAGCCTTCAGTTTGGATAATAAGGCTTATAAACAGAACAGCACATTGCTTCCTAAATAGTCCAGTGTATTATTTAATAACCTCAGACCAGAAGTACAAGCTAATAAATCCCTCTACGTGTCCTTTTATTGCTCAGATTTTTTAAAACTGTTGCACAATGACGTGATGGGCGTTGTTTTCTCACTGCTCCAACTGGTTCGGTCACATATAGCAGCGCACTCAGTTCCGGTGCGCTGCTATACAGTGCCTGCTCTTGTAGTGGGGAAAAAATGTTGAAATTTCAGACTTGCAAATTCTTGTAATTAGTTCAGCTGGTAGAAGATACTTTTGATGAGTATCTTCTACCGATACTCATCAAAAGTCTAAATTTGGTGACGTGTCAGATAGATTTATGCCAAACACACACTGTGAAAGAATAATTATTTAGTAATTACCTCTTTTTGCATGCCTTTTTGTTCAGAAAGATGTGATAATTTTATTGATGCAGTGGTGAGAAAAAGTGATTGCCCCTTCCTGGTCGGCTTGATGCGACTTTCTGCACATCAAACCGATTTAAATATTAGTCAAAGGAAACAAACAAAGGTGTTTATTGTTAAGGGAGAAAAAAGGAAAGGTCATCCATGCATTACTCTATACTTTATTTATTTAAAGCAAACATATTTTACTCTAGTTTTGTTAATATGATTGCATTGCAGTTCTTCAAAATTGAACCTCAAACTGGATTGTTCTTTGCACTGAATTTCCTTCAATTGGACATTAGTCATGCGCTAACCTGATAGAATAATCATTTATTAAAGAAGTTAAGTTTTTGGAGTGTAACTCTGTCCTCCTTTGTGCTTCCAGATGGCTGGTGATCGCGGTGGGTCTGGTTAGAGCTTACCTGGCCAGAGGAAGCTACCACGGCCTTTATTACTCTATAGAGAAACCGCTGAAGTTCTTTCAGACAGGAGCTCTTCTGGAGGTTAGATAAACACGAACACTGAGACAGTTTAGACTTTTCGTACGAGGCAAGAAGTACCATTGCTGCGTAGGCGTACTGTTTTTGAGTTATAAATGTTTTTTGGTTTTTTTTTTTTGCATGGAACATGGGATGTTTATTTTTTTGAGTCAAACTGTTTCCTGTTTCAGGAGTAGAAAAAAACCATTAGGCTAGTAAAGGTGTACCCGGTCCAAGCCTTGTTCTTTGTTATCTTTAGATTGTTTGGTATGTCCTGTGGTAAATATCAGACTGATAACCCAGCGTGTTTCACAACCCCGAGCTAAAGGCACAGAGCCAAAAATGCAAGCTCAAAAATTTTAGCATACAAGGTTCTGTAGTCCTGTGTGTCACATGGTTGGAAATTGTTACCATTGAGATTTGTGCATTACCTTTAGAAGCACACTGAGTAATTCTCTCTTTTTATTTCCCAGATCCTGCACTGTGCTGTAGGTGAGTGTCTGTGCAATCCTACTCCTCTCTGCCACTGCTTTCTGTGAACACGCTGTGTAAGGTTAATAGTAGGAAACAACTTTTAACATCAAAACAAACTTTATTAATTAACAAATCTGTCAAAGTAGAAGGTCTGAATGGGTTTACAGCGCAAAATTAGGGCGAGTTCTTCATTTTTCTGCTTTTAATGAGTTGGGAAAAGATCAAAAGTGCTCACAACCTCTGCCCTTTTGATTGGTGCACTCTTATGTTTCTAACTGCTTTATCACCTTCAGGATTTTGAACGATCTAAGCCGTTCGATCGGAAAATATTTTTACCTAAATGTTGCTTACGGTGCCATCCGTTACCTGTATTTTTAAGCTAGCTGACCTTTCCAATTGTAAATAATGCTCTGCAGTTGAACTCGAAGCAAATGGCTCCTTGATTTCTCCACTGTCCTGGTAAAAATGGACATCATCTCCTTCTGAACAGTTGTTAAACTGCAGACCAAAATCCTGGGGACTATTACTTGTCGTTATTTTAGCTTTTCAAGCGACAAATTCTCTGAATCCAACATTGCTAGTAGTGCTAGCGGCTAACATTGAGTTCAAACAATAAAATGTTGGATCTGACGTCTGTAACCTGCTGCTGTGGTTTGAGCAAAGGTTTGAAGCCTCAATGGGGAAGGTAACTATTGGCCATGGCAGCAGCTGGTTACCATAGAGACTGTACACAGAAACAGTTTTTCACCAAGGAGTTGAACTCATTGTTTTAGCAACTTCTTCCTCCGACAGGTGCTTTTCACCTTCAAAGTGTGGGAAAATTACTTTTTAGAGTAGTTAAAAATCTTCCCTACACTAATTCTAGTATAGGGTCACCTTTAGAGTGTGGATACACAGTTTCTGTACACAAGGCCATTTTTGGGATTGGATTTCTTTCAGACAGATCAGAGTTGTTTGAACTGGGGTTTTTCAACACCTAGTAATTGGCCTCTTTGTAAATATTAAATGTATTTGTCCAGCTTGGGGGCGGGACAGCAGATGATAGGTTCCAGAAAATATCGCAAAAATCCTGCTGAGACCCAGTTTCTGTTGCAGTGGAGCATAAAGCAGTCAAAGTTAGGTCTTGATCCTAATTTCAGGAATCGTGCCGTCCTCTGTGGTCCTGACGGGGTTCCAGGTCATGTCTCGGGTCTTTCTCACTTGGGCCGTCACTCACAGCGTCAGAGAGGTATATTCATTTCTTTTACATCTATAACCCAGTAAGCTAAATCAACTTATCATTATTCAAATTGTATTTTACATGTCTTTAAACATTGGTGCTCAAAAGTGACCAGATGATGTACCTTTTGCCCTGTTCATAGATCGGAGAAAAGTACGTGTGTGAGTAAAAATAGAGGGTTTTGCTGGAAGACTTAAGGAATGAATCTATTAGATATCCGGAATAATTTATGCTGTGTAACTCCTATCTTTTATTCTGTAAGTGTGGTTGTCGTACTGACATTTTTCTTGAGTTCTTACTTTTCTCTCTTTAAGTGCCTGTGAGAATATTCATTGTGACAAAGTGTGGCTATCTGTCTAACATTGTATTTGCTTCGGTTGCAACTTAATATCCAAAGAAAATGTCGACAAGCCTGCAGTGTGATCTGACCCTAAAGCATCCCAAACAAACGGCATGGTCCTTGGTTGACAACGTTTAGAAGATTTCGACCAAAGCATGATGTTACTCCCTCTGTTACCTTGTCCTCAATCCATCGTCTTTACGTGTGTGTAGGTGCAAAGTGAGGACAGTGTGCTGCTGTTCGTCACAGCCTGGACCGTCACAGAGATCATCCGCTACTCTTTCTACACCTTCAGCCTTCTCAATCATCTGCCGTACCTCATCAAATGGGCAAGGTAAAACATTTCTCTGTTAATAGGTTCAGGGTTTCCCCACAGAAAATCTGCCAAGCCCGGTGGGAGGGGTGCCAGGGCACAGTGGCCCAGCACATTTTTAGATTCAAAGATTTGAGCTGCATGAGCAAGTACCATAATTTAGAAATAATAATGCGTCAGGCCAATATGTAGGAATGGCACAATTGGTGCGCATCCTCTTGCACCCAATTCAGTGTGTCAACTACAAACTTAGCGTAAGCTGTCTTTACCGTCACTAGCTGTGTTTCCATTACAAATGTGTGCAAAACTTTGTCAATATTTTGTGAGAAAAGACACAATTTCGCAATTGCCGTGTTGTCATTAAACAAGAAACGCAATTAAAATGAGTTTTTTCACGCAATAAGTTATTAAAAAAACGTCGTTGTGCCGCTTCCTGTTGTTGTTTTCTTGTCTTAACATCTGGCTGTTAGCAACAGCCAGATGTTATCAACAGCCAGATATTGATAACTGGCTGTTATCAACACTTGTTGCATTGCCTTGTGTTATGCAACAAGTGTTTCCGTTGCAGGTTTGCGAAAAATCCTCACCTCATCCAAGCACCAAAATGTTTCATTACAAAACGAGAATCTTTTTCCAAAATTGACATGTTTCCATTAAATAAATGTATTTTCGAAATGGCAAATTGCTCAGGTATGTGATCAATGGAAACACAGATATTGTTACTGGTGCATCAGAAAATAATTAAACAATGCTCAGTCTGGTGGGGGAGCAAGAAAAGCCTGGTGGCCCGCCAGGCTTATAATACACTGGGAATATTTTTTTTTTCACATTTGGTGACATAAGTGGATACAAGCAATTGCCTTTTAAAAAGACATCTTCCTCAAGGTGTATGAACAGTTTTGTAAAGCCCTGTATTATGCTCAGTTCTATTAATAGCTTTACAATGTGTTTTCCGTGCACCTATCTGTACACCCACTCATGTAGTGCTTCCTGTTATATATTTGCACAGTTTATCTAAGCAGCGTTTTAGTCGCACAGGACATTGAGCACATAAGGAGCAGTGGGGCGATTCATTGTCCTGCTCAGTGTGCTTTAACACCTAGATATGAGCCTCAGCTGCACCAGTGAGACACAGAAGACACTAGTTATGGACTGGTCAGTGAGAATCCAGTGCTGTCAACTCTCAGTCTGCATTAGGCAAGGAGATTTAGTTGAAACTTCACTGTGATGCTATAAACTTTAAGACCAACGTGTAAAGAAAAAGAAAGAACATTTCCATGGCTATTAAAGGACGAGAGGAGCTTTGCTGCATTTATAGATATTGTTACTCATAGAAATCTACATTAATCTCTGAAAGTACGCTTGGTTACAGTAAATGTTCTCACTGTTTGAAAAGCATGAGAAATATACCACAGTTGGATGGTGCCACACATTTCAAACAAAAACATGTATCATGATCTAACAGCTACAGTAGTTTAAGACGGTTATAATGCAAATTATTTGATTTGTGATGAGCAACACGCAATTACATATCGAGTACAGTAAATCTTTTTGTCCTTTTTGGTGTCATAATTCAGTTTAATTCAAAATTAGTCCAGCACTGACGCATCTCTGATACGTCTTAATTCTATTCATCCTCAGATGACTACATAACCAAAAAATTCAATTTAGTTTTTATATAGCACCACTTCACAACAAGTGTCATGTTGAGACAAAAAAACCCTCTAAAATCTACTGTGGTAAAGTGTTAAGGTTTCCCTCAGTCCTTTATTAAAAACCAAACATTCAAATTGTTGACCTTCAGAAAGCCAGGAGAGATATTGTTCAAGACCAACAAATGATGGGATTGTTTTAGAATAGAATAGAATAGCATTTATTGTCATTGAACAGGATTCAACGAAATTTCTATTGCAACTCCCGTGCAAAAAGTCAAAATATACAATATTAAATAAACAAACACACAATAATAATAATAATATATACAACTAAAATTAACTAAAGGCACTCAACCACACCAAAGAAGAAGCAGCAGGTCCAATTATGGTAAAGTGCAGATGATGTGACAGTGCAAGTGCAGAACAATATGGCTGTGTGGGGTGGGGGGTGTATGTGAGGTTATGATATGTGTGGGAGGGGGCGGCAGGGAGTAATGGCTCTGACGGCTGTGGGGAAGAAACTGTTTCTCAGTCTGTTTGTTGTAGTCCGTATATTCCTGTACCGCTTGCCTGATGGCAGCGGCACAAACAGTCTGTGGCCCGGGTGGCTGGAATCCATGGCTATGGATCCAGCTCTCTTCTTGACCCGGCCCATGTAAATAGAGTCCAGGTCCGGGAGGGGGCATCCCACAATGCCTTGTGCTGTTCTCACCACCCGTGTCAGTTGTTTCCTCTCCAGTGCTGTGCAGCTACCGTACCACACAGTCACGTTGAGGCAGAGGACGCTCTCGATTGTCGCCCTGTAAAGTTCACGAGCAGCCGTGAGGAAAGTCCAGCACGTCTCAGTTTCCTGAGGAAGAAGAGCCTTTGTTGTGCTTTCTTCACCAGGTGGGAGGTGTTTGTATTCCAGGAGAGGTCAGACGTGATGTGGAGGCCCAGGAACTTGATGTTGTCCACACGCTCCACCTCTTCTCCATCTATGAGAAGGGGAGTGTGACCCGTCCTCCTGGACCTTCTGTAGTCCACAATGACCTCCTTGGTCTTCCCTGTGTTCAGCACCAAGTTATTGGCTGAACACCACTGAGTGAGCTGCTGAATTTCCTCTCTGTAGTGGGTCTCGTTGTTGTCTGAAATGAGACCCACTACTGTTGTGTCGTCCGCGAACTTGACGACTGTTGGTGGGGTGGATGGCAACGCAGTCGTGTGTAAACAGGGTGAAGAGAGCTGGGCTGAGCACACAGCCCTGCGGCGTGCCTGTGTTGAGGACCAGTGGGGACGATGTTGAGCCACCTATTCTCACCACCTGAGGCCTGTTGGTGAGGAAGTCTCTGATCCAGTGGCACAGTGAAGCAGGCAGCCCCACCTTGAGTAGCTTCAGCACCAGCTTGTCTGGAATGACGGTGTTAAATGCTGAGCTGAAGTCTACAAATAGCATCCTGACGTAAGTGTTGGGATGCTGCAGATGGGTCAGGGCTGTGTGCAGAGCCCTGACCCCTCTGCAATATTTATCCAATCTGTAGATGTGCAAAAATAGTGGAGTGATGCCTCAAAATATAGCTTCACAAAGTCAGAAAGGATGAGTACGAATGAATGCTAGGATCCAATTAAAGAAAAAAATGAAAGTACCCTACTGTTTTCTTCCCACTTCAAACAACTTTGTGTTGGTCTGTCAAATACAATATCAATAAAAAAATAGATGGAAGTTTTAAAAGGACACAAAAACAATCTCCACAGTAAAAATAACGTCTATCAATTCCATCCTCGTTATTGAAAAGGCTTCAGCGACACTTTATATATCGCCGTAGAGCAGCAGTACACGGTCGCATCCATGTGAAGCAAATTGTGTTTCCACAATGAAAATGGACGTCTCTACCTGGCCAACAGGATTTTTCTGCATCTACAACCAAGGCAACAGTCGTTAAGTGCCTCTCTCCCGGCGGTCTTTGTTGCTAGGTAGCAAATGAGGCCGCTGCTATATTGGTATTTGAGTTTCAGTTTCAATCGCCCCCTAAGAGACCGAAAATTGGTTGCGCGTCTGTGAAACATTCAGCGTCAGGAGTGGACAGTTTTGGGGTTTGAGGTGCTGGATTAAAGGGGAGGATGTTGGAAGTTCATAATTAATTACACTTCTGCACTAGTTTTTCTTCACATGGTGTGAAAATTACTGATTATTAGATTTTTTAAATATGAATAAAAACCGTAAAGCTTCCAGAAGCAGCTTTGCATCTCTTGTTTGCTATTTTTTTTTAATTTACTTATTATGGATACTTGATTCCTATGAGGTAATAATGTGCATCATTAAAGTTGGTTTATTTTATCACCAATTTAATTGTTCGTTTGTGTTCCCTTTGGTTGACCTTAGGTCATTCTTAAAGAATTGACTCCAAAGCATATGTTTTTTGTTTGTTTGTTTTTTTATCTCAATCTGGTTTTTCTAGCCTTAGCTGCAAGTTTTGAAAACCTACAGCATAGTGATGCCACTACCTCTCAATCCCTCGATGCAGGAGCAGTCAATAATAAACTATTAAGATGGATTCTTTATGCCTTTTTCTGTCTGGAACCTCTCCCTGCAGGTACACCTTCTTCATCGTTCTGTATCCGATGGGAGTGAGCGGAGAACTGCTGACCATCTATGCAGCTCTGCCGTACGTGCAGAAGACGGGCCTGTACTCCGTCACCCTCCCCAACAAGTACAACTTCTCCTTCGACTACTACACCTTCCTCATCCTCGTCATGATCTCTTACATTCCCCGTGAGTAAACGAGCACAGTTTGTTGTTGTTGTTTTTTTTTTACCGTTTCGTCACAGCATAAATACGTTTTGTATTCCCAAGTTCTAAACACATAAGGAAAAAGCAATAGGACGAACGTATTTTTTGGTTTTCGAAGCGTCAGGCCTTTTGAGTTCTTCCTACCGAGATAAAGTGATGATTTGGAGAACAAAAATGTAGCGGATGCCTAAACAGCTGCTGCAATGTGAAATTTCTATGTAAATTTGATGAATGCCAATTAAAAAACATGGATCAATTTATGTGGAGTGGGTTTACCATCAGATCCTAATTGATTGGTAGCTGGAGAAATGGTTTTCAAACCTCATTCAACTAGAAAAATCACATTTTTAAACAATAGTAGAAACAACTTAGAATCAAACAAATTCTAGATCAGGTATCAGTGACAATGTCATTCTAGTCGGCCTATTGTTATCAGGTTCTTTATTATTTATTTTACATTGGCTGTTATACTGTGTTGTATTTTTAAAACACCTCACCAAAAAAAATTTAATTTAGTACATTTATGTTTTAAAAAAAGAAATGCTTTGAGTCAGTTCAGCACTGTTTTTATGTGCTGATATCAACCCACACTAAACCTCAGATGTCTGTATCGGTACCGGGATTGAAAACAGTGGATCGTTGCACGAGAAACCCTCACACACCAGAACTATTACTTTCTCTGAACATGGTTGACTCCGTGAAATGTATTACTAAGTCCTACTGCAGTAGCACTTTGCAAATAAATCACCAGATCCATCCTGTTTATGAGATTTTAACTAAAGCTTGTCTAAGTTTTGCATTAGTCCCTGATTCAAAGGTGTGATTTCAGACTTGCTGTTCCAAATTCTTAATCCTTTGTTGGTTAAATTTTTAAGTATAAACACAAAATTGCTGTTGCCTGAAAAAGAAAACAAAGTATGGATGAATAAACATACTGATTTGAATACCACTGTTAAATTGATAGGGGATAAAGTCTAAAAATAAAAATGTTAAGACCTGACAATTATTTTCCTTCTATGAACAAAGCAGGAAGTAGGGTTAAGGGTCACAATTAGAAAATGCTTACACTCCTAAAGCAAAGAGATTATGAGACAGGACACATTTCCCTGAATGCAGTGTTGTGCTTTTGCTCAAATCAAAACTAAATACACTTTTTTTTAATGGTTGGGACAAAGTGATTATTGGTATTAATGATTGCCATGGTAGCAGTAAAGGCTGTCGTGTTTCCTGAGCAGGTTTGAAAATATATTGTGGCACGCTGTGTGCTGGGAGAACTGTTTGTGTAGGGAGCCCTGTTGAGACATTTAGAGCTGTAATCACCATAAATGCCAAAGTTTCCTGGAAGAAGAGTAAACGGCAATAGTTTTTTCGTTTAGAATTAAATATAGTGCTGTGGCTTTAAGGGATCTTTAAATAAACCTCATTCGCTTGTATTTTTTTATTTCAGTGATATTATGAAATTGTTTTTTCTGGAAAATTATACTACTGTTAAATATTTATTCAAAATGTAAATAAAGGGAATGAGCTAATTGCACGATAAATTAAAACAAGGTCAATAATAAATGACAAAAATCTCCAGCCTGATGCATTTGTTTCAGCTTATAATTTAGAATTTGTTGTCTCTCTGATGTTTTTTTTATTCAATTTGGATATTTAAAAAGTCTTCTGATTCTCGTGTTAAATGTTCATTAGAATTTAAAATGTATTGAGAATGTGTTTTTGCATTATTATGCCATTCTCATTATATCACTTGAAAATGTCCTGAAAACAATGTTACCGTTTATCGCGATGACTTCTTAGTTAATTTATCGTCCAGTGTCGTTATCAGCAAGCCTGGTGATAATCATAACTCTGCGGGATAACTGGTGATCTTTTTATTTTTCCTCCTGGGATCAAGTTTTCGTTGCCTCCTCCGCTCATCTGCAAAGTTACGGTAGATGCTGCAAATCTCCTCTCGGTTCAAGAAGTTAGCGTTTTCTTCAAATTCAGTCGTTTTCCCTGCGTTGGCCATAACGACACCTCTCCCCTCAGTCTTTCCCCAGCTGTACTTCCACATGATGCGGCAGAGGAAGAAGGTGCTGGGCCACACAGACGACTACAGCAAGGTGGAGTGAGCTGCGCGGCGCTCCGATCGGCTCACACGAGAGGAAAGCAACCAAAACATCCCATAATGAACAAATCCGTGTTTTTAGTTTTCAAACTGCCAAAACACACCCCCACCAGCCCCTCTCCACCCTGTAGATCATCCTATCATCCACCCACACCATTTTAATCGTTCAAATTTTTACAGCAATTTAAGGGAGTCATACAGACATTCTGGATAAACCTTTGGTTTTTTTGCATATTTATAACAAATTGTGATTACCTTGAAGCTTAAAGAAATGATGAGCTGCTCTGTGAGCATTGAGCAGAGCTAATCTAAACAGAAGGATACACTAATTGACCTTTGACCTCCTGATTAACGACACTGAAATGGAGAGTTGATTCAGATTCTCACCTCCCACTGACGTTTATTTGTTCATTTATTTTCTTTGATCGCCTTCTGCTTTGCTTTATGCTGCCGTAACATAGAAAGAATAAGTTGGAGCCTAACACTGAACGTTGGTGTCTGTAGGTTTTGCGTCCTTTGTACAAATTGATTTGATGATTTCCACTTTATGTAATTTATTGAAAAGTTTGGCTACATTCCACATTTAGCTCAATAAACCTTTTTTTTCCATCCCATGCCTGCATGCTTGTTTTTATAATTATTATTTTAACTTTGTGGCTGTTTGTGTTGTGCTCGTTTGGCTTACGTTAGACTACAGTGTCTTGCTGAAGTACAAGCTTTGAGCCAAGGAGAAATCTTTTCTACACATTTTGGGATGATTTCATGCGATGGATCACCACACGGCTGGCCATAATTGTGATGCAGGAGTAATGTATGATTTGTTTTTTGATTTTTTTAATTGTGCAATGTATATTTTGGAGAACCACGTCCTCCCACAATTATCAACCAAAACTTTCTTCTCGCCATTTCTATGTAATTTTCACATTTATGGCACAAAATCTCGTTAAAATACTCTGAAATGTGCGGCTGTCACGTGGCGTCATCTGAAAAGGCTGAAGGGGCTCGAATACTTTTGCAATGCACTATGTAGTGATTCTTTTGTCTGCTCTTTCCACCATGAATGGCGTCTTGCATGATCTGATTGTTTCTTTGGTTTATGTTCAAAAACCTTGTGTTACTGGATGCATCCATCTTTGTTTCCACATTTCCCTTCTGTTCAAAGTGATATTTTGGACTGAACTTCTTGTTTTGTAGATTTTCACCATATTGTTTCCTTTTACTGAAGAAGAAGAACTAGTGGTGGTACAGTTTGGCATAAAAACAACTGATAGCACAACATGCTGTAGCAAAAAGTGTTTAAAAATAAGATGAGCTTTGATTATGTAAGACAATTGTAGCCTAAATAAGTGTTGGATGTTTAAATTTGTTGACTTCAATTTAGAAAAAAAAAGATGACAGAATTGCTTTGCTTCAAATGTGGTTAAATATTGAGGTGTGTGAGCTGAAGTAATATTCTCAAGTGAAGAGCTTGTGCTTGTGGGTGATTTATGTCTTGATTTTTTATTTTTATTTATTTTTTTATCTTTCTCTTTTCTGTGAGCTGAAACTGTCACTTTATGAGCTAACAAAAAGACTTCAAACTTTCTACCTTTCTGCTATATTTTGTTTTATTTTTGTAAGACTAAGGTACAGACCTCTGACACTTATTCTGATATCGAGCCACGTAAATGTCTGGAACTTGGAGTAGGACATCTGAAGGTTAGAGTTTTAGTTTTCCTCAAACATGACGTCCATCATGCAGCGAATCACAAAATGGTTTGCAACCGTTTTGTTGTTTTTTTTTTTTAATGAAAACATCATTTGTCAGTGGTGTCACTCTACTGACCACGCTGTTTGTAGCTTCTATGTTTCCATCTCTGAGAAGGAAGCTGCAGGAAACACTGCACTGTGTGGATTTCACACTATGATGGAAAAGCTGTTTTTTCGACGTCTATTGATTTTTCTGTGATAAAACGACAAAGTGGTGCATAATTTCAAAGTGGGAAGAAAACATCAATATTTTTAAATAAAGAAAAAAAAAAGAAGTGAGAAGTGTAACCTGCTAGACTTTACATAGACCAGTGGTGAAAGAGGCTGAATACACTTATTTTGATATTTTTTGTTTTTTTGCTGTATTCTTTTTCGAACGTTGTCGTTTTTCTTCTGCTTCACAACCAAGCACTACTTTGTGCACCTCTGTCGCATCAAATCTGAAAACGCGTTTCAGATTTGATGCAGTAGCAGTAACTGGGTGGGAATGCTTTTCCAAAGCACCGACTGCTTCCCTTCACTGAGGAATCCGTTGATGTTTTCGAACAAAGCCGACACCTTCAAGTTGAGATCGATGTTTATTTCATTTCCTTTGACGCTGATCTCTCTCTCCAGAACAGCGGTGTCAAACTCATTTTTGTTTGGGCCAAATCAAGGTCATGAGTGCTCTTAAAGGGCCGGTTACGCCAGAGCGTACTGATAAAACCTGATCACAAACTGTTGATCAGGTTTTTATCAATAAATTCTGAAAATCAAGAATCATCTTTTTGGCCCCTCCAGGATTTTGTGATTCTTATGTTTTTTGCAATAAAAATTAGTGGTACTAATTTGAAAACATTTGTGATATTTACACTTATTTATGATGGTAAATGTGACATTTTATCACTCGTTGTGTAGCTCATGGACTATGATCTGACATTAATTAGAGCTGAGGCAGCTGTTTCGTACAAGTAAGAAAATTTGACAATTTTGGAGAAAAATTTGCAATAAACTCCCAATTATGTATTAGCGCATAAAAATGCGGGGATTTGTTGATTTTGCGTGAACTTCCACGTTAATTCTCAAGAAACTGGAGGGACTGATGTAATTTGGGACTAAACAGATAACTGCATTGATTTGATTGAAAAAATAATTATTAAGCACACTTAAATGCTTAGTCTGCATTCTTGAGGGCCACTTAAAAGCTACGGCGGGCCAGATTTGGCCCACGGGCCTTGAGTTTGACACCTGTGCTCTGGAAAACCAACATTTCCTGCACTGCATTCAGATCTCCTTTGTGGTCGTGTCGAAGCAATTGGCTGTTGCTCCCATTCTCCTTCATCGACGGTTGAGCATGATTTGACCTCGCTTGTTGGAAGTACTCGGCACAACACAACTGAAAACTGCATGAAAGCGGTGATGTAGACGCCTCGAATGATGACTTTTTCTCACAACCCAAGCGGAAACAAGCAAAAAAAAAAGAAAACTCAAGCATGGTATTTTTCTTTACATCTGGTTCTGTTGAATAAAAGTTTTGATACCAAACTTCTGCAGGACGTCAGCAGACTGACGGGTATGATCACTGAGTATATATATATATATACATATATTTACAATAAACCTAAAACATGGTAAAGCACATTCGCTGTTGTGTTTGTGTTGCTATCATTAAAACTGATAATTGCAGTTGTAATACCCCTCATTACCTGCGCAGAGAGACTGGCTGTTTTGTGTGTTTTGACTTAATGTCCCTGTGAGTCACTTTAACAGCATGGAGGAGGAAACGTTGCATGTCATACAAGCAGCAAAGAGTCTTTAAATCCATTAACTAACCAGGCTGCTATTCATGGAAATGAAATGCAGCTGTGTGAAAATTAGAGGAGTGGAAAGCCACAGTGATGGTCCACTCTTTCTTTCTGTGTCCTGAAGTCTGGAGTGTACATTCAGCCTTTCATGTGACTCAATCACATGAATCGTCACGGGGAAACTTCAGCAAACCCAAGTCTACGGTTTAATGCATCGGTTTATACACCCCACAATTAATTCAGGCGTTCCACTCACTTCCAGGTAAACGGATGTAGCAATGCAGGCTGATTCTACAAAGCATTTATTTTGAGAGACTGAGTTGCTCTTGTGACCTCACTGACTACCAGCGTTGCTATGCCAAAAGAATAAAACAACCGAGAGGAAGTGGTGGACTGACATGAAAAATCGTAAAGCCAGGTCAAAGTTTCCTGAGGCCAACAGTTCAGGGATGGGCAAAGTGGGCTTACAATTTTATCACTGTACTTTGTTTATTATGTCTTTTTGATTTTTGTTTTTTTAGGTAAGTGCGAATGCATGGCACAGCAATCAGTGAAAACGTTCCCAGGTCACCTGTTCAAGGCATTTCAGTTGATAGATTCATGGGTGAAAGAAAAAAGACAAAAGCTGGAGATGCATGTCCTTCATGACTGTTTGCATAAATCCTCTTATTGGTCATATTCCTGTTATTTCAGTGTCCGTAACTGTGGGGGATGAGTGTGACTGACTCTGATGGAGAAGAAGAAAAAATCCTCAGTTTTTTTTTTCTTTAGAGTACCTTCATAACACCTAAACTTTTCCACATTTTGCCCTGCTTCCAGCACAAAAAGCAGGCTTTTATCTTTAGATTTTAAGCGACAGGACAACATGAACTAGTTCATAATTGTTCAGTGGAAGTTAATTTTTTTTTCTTTTTAAAGACTCTGGGTTTTCAATTTTCTTCTCAGCAAAAACTTGGAAAGGGATACAAGCCCATTGTTACTCTGATGCTCCTAAATAAAATTCCGTCCAGAAGTCCGCTGTTCGTTCAAGAGCCAAGTTGTGCGTGATTTCACCTCGGTGTAAATGTGGCCATTGTGTGAAGGACTCAAAGGTTTCAACCTGTACCTTAAAACTGTGAGCCAGTAATCTTGACTTGGATTCATGTTATGTTTGTGGAAGAGAGCCCAAATGCGAGCCAAGTGACAATTTATTTTCACAAAAGCCTTCGAGTCCGTTCTAAGTCTAAGCGCAAACTCTTGTAAGTTGACCGAATGTCTCAAACTGCCACCATAAAATTGAATTTTTCTCTTTCCCATCTATTCCTGCCAACTCAACCCCACCGACATCTCGTGTTGCTGACATCTGAGAGAGCAAAGAGAGGCGAGCAAACACGCAGTCACAAGACGAGCAAGAGAAAATAAGTTGCACAACTCGGGCCAAGATCATTCTGTGCCCGATTTCTATCTGAGCTCCCAGTTTCTTCTTATTTGATGGAAACCTGGGATGGATGCTCTGAATGGAAGCCACTGTTCTTGGAAGCCACTGTTCTCTACGCTGACAGCGTTTCACCCTGAAAGAGGCACAAGGAACACAGCTGGAGGTGAGACGGTCGCAGCCAAGACATGCGGCTCGCCGTCACATGCTTCCACTTTATTCTCATTAGCACCTAAAACGAGCCAAACGCTTAGTTTTCATGTCTAAATATGTGACAAAAGTTGCAAAGTTTCCAATAAGAACAGGTGTTAGGCAGAGTCTCGGACTTGTTACGAGGACAATGAGTAAAATCTCCCTCTGCAGAGCAAAATGTGATTATTCAAAGGTCATGAAAGGGGGATTATGACATTTAGCCAGTGTCAGGTATTCATATGGGCGACTGGGCTCACCACCCAGGGCAGCATCACCTTGGGGATGAGACATCTGTAAAAAAACAAAAAAAAAAAACAAACGTTAGCTTCTTTTTTTTTTTTTGTTCAGACAAGTCAGGAGTCATTTTTCACTCACACAGGTGAGTTTCTAGATTATTTATCATAAAAAAATGATTAAACAAAATAATAAAAAAAGCAGAGTGAACACAGCATTTGCCTCTTTGTCATCCCAAATAAAAGAACCATTAACACTTACTTGAAAAGCTAAACTCATAGGAACATAAAGCTACAGATGGAAAGATATTTTGGAAAAGATCCAACTCACAGCAAAGATCATCACAAAGCACCTCGCTTTAAAAAAACAGGTTCATTTTCTGCACTGACATAGAACAGATCACTTCTTATTGAGTCACATCCACTCTGATTCGATCCTAGAGTGGAACCAAATTCAGTCCAACTCACCTGGAGGCAGAAGGTTGTTCAGTCCATGTCAATTGCAGCGAGTAACCGACGTTGCGGCAATTCATTGTGCCGGTGCTGCACTGTGGTGACGGGGAAACATAACTTCCTCTAGGAAGTACAATCTCTGGGATGGAAGCAGACTGTAATATCTGTCTTGTCAGTTTTTGTTTTACAGCTCAGTACGTATTTTAGTTTGTTCCACCACGTGTTTATTTTGAGAGAGGTCTGAATCCGGAGATTTCCGTTTGCCTCGCCTCTGCAATGAGGCCCACGTCCCATTCCAGAAAAATACAATACAATACAACAGGACTTGAATTAAGTGTTGAACTTATGATTACACGTTTGGAATGGAGCGAAGATTGTGAGCAATGTGCGCCCCTGCAGGGCACCATTCGTCCAAGAGCCACCACTGCTTTTGATTTGAACAAATTGCTGCAACAGCATGACCTCTAAACGAAAATGACAGAGGAACTATTACTACTTGTGTTTCTTCCATGTGTAATTTGGAAATGTAAAACTGGTTGGGATGGGGGCTGTTAAATGTGGCTCGCCCTCGGCCCCGTTTTTCCAGCAATCGCCTGTGCGACTTAAAACGATCAATGACTGAAGCAGTCTAATCTGATATAAGCTTTATATTATTAAAGAAAATTGATTTGCAATACAAACAACTCAAGAGCTGAACTCAATTTATTAATTAATGGATTAAAAGTGGGAATTTTAAGTTTTGAACCCCTCAAAGGAGCAGAAACATAAAACTGCAGTGGAGACTATGTGTATATTTTTATTGTTATTCTTTTGGAGTTGTGTTGACTATTGAGGTCCAGAAACCTTTGGAGCGAAGAGGAAGAACATCCGACCCCTCGGTTGGTCCATCATGCACGGCTTTTGGTTTTGCGTGTGCGGGCTTCTCCAGCTGCGGGGCCGCTGAGATCCGCACATTAATCGAAAGGCGTCCGTGGGGCTCGCACTGCCTCGGGATCGTGGGCGCGTGGCGATGAGGGGGGGTGGGAGAGATTGACCGGCCCGCGATCCAATGGAAGCTCGCCGGAGAGTGACTCACCCTCTTCCCCTCTCCAATGGAGGCGCGGCGGAAAGGCGGGCCCCAGGAAGCACACTTGGTTGAATGGTCGTCGGAGCGACGATCGGCGGCGGCGGCGGGGATCTGTCTGTTTACGCGGGGTGGCGGGTGACTTGTTTGTGATGCCGCGCTCGGAACGGACACCGACGGCTCTCGCCGGAGGCCGTGGGAGCACGCGCTGAGGCGTGGACGCTCCCTGTGAAATGCCCGCCGCTGTCCGGCTCGCGGATCCACAGCCTGCAGCCGCCGGACCCCTCGGCAGTGAGAGACCTGAGCGGCGATGACGGACAGCTGTTGGTCGTCGACTGTGCGGCGTTAGCGGGCTGACGATGAGCTGCTGGCGCGGCGACACACGCTGTGCCGTTGACCACGACTGCCAGAGGAGGAAGAGGAGGATGAGGAGCGGCTGAGATCTCTCCTCTTTGCTCCCCGTGTTGTGAGATGATCGTGATAATGATGATGATGATGATAATGATGATGATGCCTCATTTTGGCCGAACGTGTGGCTCCCACCACCGTCAAGGTTGAAACGTTTTTGTTTTTTATTTGCAAAGCACAGGTGCCTGGAGATCGTAGGTGCCGACATGGGACCTTTCTTTCTTTCTTTCTTTCTTATCTTTGGTTTTGTGTCGACGCTCATCGCAGGAGGCGACCACAGGAGTACAGGAAGCAGATCGGCCGTAACGTCTCTGATGTGGATCTGATGGCGCTGCGCTATGATCTCCGGGGACCTTCCGAGTCGTGTAACGCATTTACTCCATCCACAAGGCGCGCTGCCGCGCAACCTCTCCGCGGATGAGCGCTAATTGGGCCCCGATGATGTAGAGCCAAATCCACCTGGATCGAGCCCTGCTTCCCCCCCTGTGACTTGTCATGTTCAATTGATTTCATTTTTTTATTATTATTTTCTTTTTCCCCGAAGGATTTTTGTGTAAATATATTTAGATTGTCCCCAAAGATGAACAGCTCACTTCGTATGAGACATTTAAACCGAGTCAACCTTGTGATTGAATAGCCCCCACCATCCCCCACTCCTCCCCCTCACCACGTCAGTGGAGCAAAACTTTTCCTGTGTGATTGTTTATCCGTTGCGTCCTCCACAATGTCCAGATCGAACAGCGTCAGCCCGCCCGGACTCGGTGCGCCCGGGCTGAGGGGAGGGACCGAGCACAGATCAGCCTGGGGAGAGGCTGACTCTGTGGCCAACGGGTGCCCATACTCAGCCAGATCCCCGCGCAACAAGCTCACCCGCACCAACAGCCGCTGGAGGCAGCAGCAGCAGCAGCAGGGGGAGGAGGAGGCGGAGGATGTCGATCCGGAGCGCCGGCCTCCTCCGGGGCGAGCCTCCACGACCGTCAGCAGCAGGGTCAGCTTCAGGTCCCGCTCGGCTTGGCAGGACCATGGCGAGGAGGAGAGCCGCGGCAACAGCAACCCCGCGTCCGCGAAGCGCGCCGACCCGGCCGAGGTGAGACCCAAGTCCGTGGAGCTGGGTCTGGAGGAGCGCCGAGCCAGATCGCGGAGCGACAACAACAGGGGCGAGCGGGAGGGGGACGGGGTCATGCCGGAGGTGAACGTCTCCCTGGTGGCGTGCTGCGTCAGCGTCATGCACGTCTTCAGGTCCAAGAAGTTCCAGTCGGAGAAGCTGGAGCGGCTCTACCAGCGCTACTTCTTCCGCCTCAACCAGAGCAGCCTGACCATGCTGATGGGAGTGCTGGTGCTGGTCTTCACCGTCATGCTGGCCTTCCACTGCTCCGGCGCGCCGACGGTCACCTACGTGGTGGTGTTCTCCCTGGCCATCTTCCTCACGCTGGCGCTCATGGTGGTGTGCAACCGGAACGCGTTCCACCAGGACCACATGTGGCTGGTGTGCTACGCCGTCATCCTGCTGGTGATCGTGGTCCAGGTGATCGGCGTGCTGCTGGTGCGGCCGCGGAGCGCCTCGGAGGGGATCTGGTGGACCGTGTTCTTCATCCATGTCATCTACACGCTGCTGCCCGTCAGGATGCGCGCCGCTGTCATCACTGGAGTTATTCTCTCCGCCATCCACGTGGCCATTTCTTGGATGTTAAACGGAGTGGACAGCTTTCTGTGGAAACAGGTATGTGCTCCGTGCGGATAGAGCGGCTCTCGGAGAGTTTGGAGAGGTTTGGGTTAATCCGTCTTGCGCAAAAAAAAAAAAAAAAAAAAAAAAAGGCGCACAGGAGTCCAAGCCTGCAGCAACCTGAGCGCCTTTCACTTAATCATTCCTGTCATACGGAACAAAGTTGAGAGGAATAAGATGCAGACAGTTTACTGTTTGGTGGTTTGGAGTTTGGGGATAAAAATACTAAAATAAGCAAAGGGGGAAAAAAGTTTTTAGAAAGTGAGATCTGTGCACTGCAGAGTCATCGGTTTCACCTGAAAAGACAAAGGAATGCCTGCAGAAGGGAACAAAGTGGTGCTAAAAAGTTTTGATCAGCGTCTGTTCGAGCAGGCACGTTTCTGCATTGAGGAGAGTGAAAAAAACCCCAAACAAACTTGAGTTGAATCTAACTCCTTTAAGATGGGCTCCATAGCCTGTTCGTTTCAGCTGTTTGGATTCACTGTAATCGATCAGAAGAAGCTTTTACTTCACTTTTGCAGAAACTCGAAAATCATTTGAAGGTTTTCTTTTCATATGAAATTAGTAGATGTGCTCTCCCCCCCTCTGTTTTTTAATGTTTGCACTGCTCCTGTCACAGTGAGAGTAAAACTTGACTCTGTAGTCAAGAACTGCATGTCCACGTCTGTCACATTTCTTTTGAACAGAACCATTACACTGTTTGATCAGGGTCAGAATTGCATTCTTTATGGTAAGAAACATCTATTACGTTGTGCATTAGGTTGTGTGATCTGGGTTTTAACGATGTGAGGAGGACTGCATGTAAGCTTTGCTATAAAAAAAAAAAAAAACAAAGTTTGCAATAGTATGATTTTTCAAAGAGTCTGTACAGACAGTAGCCAAGTTGCAGAGAGACAGCTGATTAATCGCCGCTTGATTTCCCCTCCCTGAGTTTTCTATCAGTCTCTGTCTGTCGAATGTCACTTTTTGGGATGTGTGCCATTTTATTCCATTAAAGCAGGAATAAAATGGTTGGTCAATTTTAACAAGAAAACGTAACAGTGAAACGTCTGCTTTTTTTTTTTTTGACGGTTTGCCTTTATACTTATAAATTGTGTTTATATTTTTATAGACGGTACAAAATGTCTTTAAATTGACTCGGCCGTACAGTCAGACAAAGCAACCTGAGTTTCCTGAGCGGGTTTCATTTGTCTTGAGGAAAAGTTTCGATCAACACAAAACACATCGAACGTCATCAGGAAAATATTTAATCGCAAGTGCTAAGAATAGAACTGAATAGAACTGAAATTCACTCTTGCACCTTTAATTAAATAAAAAACAAGAAAAAAAGAAAAAGAAGAAGCGCAGAGGCACAAAGTAAAGATAGGATTTGATTTATTTTCTCCTGCTTGTAAGAAGTGCAGCCGCATAATTGCCTTTTTGAAATTGCACTAAGATGCAGCGAATGTTAATTAGACCGTTTTTGTTTGAGTTTATTGCAAAAAACAACTGGTACGGAGAGCTAAGATAAACCGTCTGTGAACGTGCCACTTGTTTACGGTTCACATGCACTCTACAGCTCATGTGTCAAACTCGAGGCCCGTGGGCCAAAGCTGGCCCGCCATAGCTTTTTAAGTGGCCCTCGAGATTCTATGCTTAAATGTTATGCTTTCATTCAAATCAAGCTGCCTCAGCCCTAACTGATGTCAGATTATAGTCCATGATCTATGCAGTGAGTAACACAAAGACGCATGTACTGTCGCAAATACTTACAAATTAGTACCACAAACACTTTGATTTTTATTGCACAAAAAATAATCAAAAGAATCACAAAATCCTGGAGGGCCATGAAAAGATGTTCCATAATATATGTTACTTTTCAGAATTCATTGATATTTTATCAGTACATTAGGCACAACCGGCCCTTTAAGAGCATTAATGACCTTGATTTGGCCCAGAACAAAAGCAAGATTGACACCCCTGCTCTGCAGATAGATGCATTTACCACAATAGCAGGGGAGAGATTTTATTAATTTCTCAAATTCAGAGGCAACAAAGATTCTGTTTGTAGGAGCAGTTTTGGAAAACCCAAATTTTTCCATCACACTGTTTTACAGCACTGATGGGTTTGATTCACAATCACTGAATTAAACCCACAACCAGTCCTGGATCCCATTCCTGGTCTCTCTGTTTAACAAAGTTCAAATAATAATAATAATACTAACAAAAAAAAAAAAAAAAAAAAAAAAAGGGCCTTCCCACAATGCCTGCCGATTTAAAATTTCTGATTCAAAATTGCTCTCATAATTTGGAAATTGTGCTTTTGCCTCTTGCTTCCATGACAGATGTGCTTGTTTTACAAATGTGGTTTTGTAATGAGCTCAGTCAGCAGGTTTCAGAGGATGTTCTGTTTTTGTTCTCGTCCCACTGCTGCATGTCACAAAGTCCCAGTACTCCTGCTGGTGTTTCAGCAGGTCCGGCGGCGTGGGCGGGCACTGGTGGTGGGGGTGGGGTGGGGGACCGGAAGCTGTTTGTTGTTTTTACCTTAAAGTGGCCAACGCTCTGTTATCCCTATGTCGATTTGATACAGTTGGAGCTTCCGCATTTTCCATGTTAAACTCGTTTGGACCCGGGTTTGTGTTTCAGTAAGCATTTCACATGGCGGAAAGACATGCTGGTTTCATTTACCCCGCTCTTTTTTTTTCTTTCCCCCCCCTGAAGATGCACTGAGTGAAAAGTTGACTTTCTCCAGCTCCTTGTGTTCTTACCCTCAAACTGCTGCACCATTTGTTGTTGCACCTTGCTGTAAAACGGCTTGCCACTTTTGCATAACTTGATTTTTTTTTTTTTAATCTTTTGGCTGCTGACCCATTTTAGAGTTTATATATATATATATATATATATATATATATATATATATATATATATATATATATATATATATATATATATATATATATATCAAGCACAAAATCAGGCACATAAGCGTTCGCTTTTAACGGCACAGCT
This sequence comes from Poeciliopsis prolifica, assembly GCF_027474105.1. Classification (NCBI taxonomy): domain Eukaryota; kingdom Metazoa; phylum Chordata; class Actinopteri; order Cyprinodontiformes; family Poeciliidae; genus Poeciliopsis; species Poeciliopsis prolifica. The sequence continues at coordinate 2,381,182 of NW_026562382.1, forward strand.
CTTATTTGTTAAGCACTTTCATTAGAAAGCCTATATGATCAGGGGGATTTTGAGTCTTAGCGCCTTTTGCATTAGAGTTCGTCCCTGCAGAACGTGGAACATGGGAGGATGGGTCAACACAAGCAGGTCCACAGTGCTGTGAAAATGCACTTAACGCCTCGCTGTTTTCTCCTGTTTTGCCCTAATCTAATTTGTTGCAGATTGCCAAGTTCGTTTTTTTATATATCTGAGTTAAGTTGAGTTAATAGAAATGCAGTTTTTAAATGAAAAAAATCAAACACAAAAACGATCCACCCTCGTCTTGTGTGAAAAGATCTTTTATGTCACTGCTGAGGAATTTTGGACCGGCCTTTGTTGGAGAATGGTCGTTTCAGTTGTGCCAAATTGGAGGGTTTTCTAAGACGAACAGCCTGATGCGAGCCACAGCACGTCATTTCAATCAAGATTTTGACTTGGCCTCTGCAAAAAAAAAACAAAAAAACAACAACTTTTTTCTGGTTTCTGAGTCATTCAGAGGTGGGGGCCTAGACAGTGGTTTAGATATACCAGCAGTGCTATGTTTAATAGTGGCGTGTGTAATTGGTTTGGTAACACTACTTTTGAAAGTCCAAAGCGAAATTTGCTTCGTATACCGTCCAGCCCTGCAACGCGTCATCATTCAAATCCCAACAAAAGCAGCAAGTGCATCTTTATTGCAGGGAACATTTAGTTTAAACGCCTTTTTTGAAAACTCAACGAAGCATCTCGCCGTCTCAATTATCAAAGGATCTTCTGCACTGTAAACTTGCAATAGAATGTGTCAATTAGTGGAAAGCCTGGAGTTTCACTCTTTTGTTTTGTTTTCGAGGTCTAATGTTTGGTTATGTAAGCAAAGTCCAGGCTGGTTTGGAGTGTGGACGGCTCGTTAGCCCCAGCGTGTGCTCGTGTTTCCGGCGGAAGCCATGCTGGTCTTCTTCATGCGCTAAAGTGGGAACAAACTGCTGGATTTGTTGTTGTTTCCTCACCATGTTGCTGTTTTCATATCTAATTCCCCCCGATCACTCAGAACCTTGTTACTTGTTGGTAGTTTCTAAAGATTCAGTAATAACGATGAATAAAAAGAAAAGGGGATATAAGATGTCTCGTATTTCTCTTATAATTTGCATCTTTTTCAGTTTTATTTTATGTCGATATTAAAGCTTTTCTCCCCTTTTGGACCACTTTCCTTTGCTCTGGGGGGTAAATTTGGAGAGTGGGCCAAATTCGGTTTTGGTATGGTTTTTGGTTTACACAAACAGTCATTAAGTATTTGTTGCATAAAGAACCATGAGCGAGTTAAGATATACAAAACAGTTTTTGTCCATTACGGTTAGGAGAAAATATTTTTTGGATTAAGATTTAAAAAAAAAAAGTGTTCATGTTAATTCACAGACTCAAATGCTTATCCATCCACTGGATTTTGAGGGTAATCGCGTTCCTGGGGTAAGAAATGGTGTCTGTGAGTATAAAACTGATTGCTGACTCAGTACATGCTAGCAGACCAGCCCCAGCTGGCAGGATTCCAGTGGTAATGGGTTTTCTGGCTGCCTAATTGTGCTGCTTGTTGCTTGTAACGTGTGGAAATTCAAAACAGATGCCCGCAATATCTGTTTTTTATATATATGTATATTTACCCACAATAAGACACAATATTGTCTTATGGCACAATAAGACAAAAGTGGTTTTTGATCAAATTCTGAACTCTTAAGGTAATTTTTTTTCCTTTCATAATTTGTCCTCATCCTTAATGGAAGCTTCCAACTACTTGCGTTTTAATTCAGCGGGCTCCTGTTTCAGGTATTTTATGTGAAACGAGCGTGGATGTAGGCCAGCTGAGGATGTCTTCAGTAAACCGGCGCTGACGCATCCTGCTGCTCATTCAGAAAACTCGCCTCTGTCTTCCTGTAACCTAGCAACGGATGGTATGTCACACAAATGGCAACCAACTTTTTCTCTTTTTTTTTCTTCTTTTTTTTCAGCACCGGTGTGCCCGTACTTCCAGGCTTACGCCGTTTTATGTTCTGGCTCAAACAGAGGAAAAGGATTTCAGAAAAAAAAAAAAGAAGTATTTTGATTATCCTTTCTCTCGTTTTTCTAAATATGGAGATGTTGTGTGGTCTGGCTTGGCATTGTGCATAATGCAATTAAAAAATATATATAAAAAATGTGTGAAGAGTGCTCATAAATCTGCAAGTTAAAAATAATTTGCGTGCTAAAGTAAAGAATATGGTTCAGCTAAGATCTGAAAAGTGTCTTTTTCATATAGGTGTTTTAAAAAAAACTAAAAACAAAGCTTCAGTACTTTGATCAGACTTTGCATTATTGACATTGATGCTTGGACATGAGCTCTTGTTTAATATCTAATGATTTACCTTTACCTGAACGGAGCCCATCATACTGACAGGAAGCTGCAGCGACCAATACGGTCTCTCTGTTACGCTTCTTTCACTGCGAATGTCATTGTACATATTAAATAAATAAATAAATTCTCAATTTTCCTTAGGGAATGCTAGCCCCCAGTCACATAATAGCTGATTCCACAACATTGTGTGTTTGTGCTGATGGCACTCTTTTCAGCAAAGAATCCTCACATCCACAGAAAGATCAAATTTGTCTCACTATTTTGTTTTGAGTATATTTCAATTTTCCTCTTGTCTCCTTCCTTTTTAGTATCTAAAACCTTTCAAAATATGTCGTAAATGAGCGTAAATGAGCGTAAATGAGCGCTCTGCCATCAAATCAGCACAAGGCTGATTTGATGATGAAATCTCAAACGGATGAATGGTTGTGTTTTCACTGAGCAACACTTGGTTTTGCACCTTTTGCTCCGCTCTCCTCATCTGCCGTTCATTCACATTAATTAGTTTGTTTGCTATGTTGAAATGCCAACTAATGGAGAGATTATTTTCAGGGGAAATTATAAATCATGTTATAACCCAACCGACCCCCCAACCTGCAGTCATTCGGTTTGGTGTGGTAACTCGTTCTGTGGGTTAGTGTTCCACCAGAGCTGCAAGCCACAGTTAAAATTAAATGTTAGATGTTAATGTGGTTGTTTTCTTTATCGTCCATGTAAATAAGACTATTAATCGTCATTAAAATTCTCAACAAATATCTAGACCGACTCAGCATTCTGTGACAACTACACATTCAATTTGTCAGCAGCTGTTTATTTGCGTCTGGTCTGACTGGTACATTAGTGGTGGTGAAGAGCACTTCACTCAGATTTGCAACAACATGTCCATAAAAAAAAAAAAAAAAAAACAAATGCATGTTTGTCCTGACAGTTGATAGAATTGTGAGATTTTTTCCCCCCTGCTGTGCATCCTTTATGGGACAAAAATCCAAAATCTAGAAATTAACCTGTTTTAACACCACAATATTTCTGCAACATTTACTGATCACAGAGCGCAGGATATTATTGTCCCATCCACTGTAAAAGCCTCTGTATATTTGAAACAAAACGCTTCTCCGTTAACTCCTCCTTGGTTGTGTATATTGGCCTAAATCTTAGTAAATTTCAGAAAACCATCAATCTGACGTTCAGTCACTTTACTCTGGGATTGGCCAGATGTCGGAACTAAACCGTACATCAAGGTCGATACTTAATTTCCAGGCATCTTCAGCTCGTGAGTCAGATGGCATTGCTTAGAGACTGAGTGAAATTCACCCATTTCAGCATAATATTGAACAAAAAACAGAATCCACATAGATTTGAGCTCTTACAAGGGGCCTGAACTCTTTATTTGGTCAGAAAACATTGTCCTGTCACGGTTCTGTGCAGCACATCAGGAACCTGGGAGCAGCGGTGATACCTTATCTGTGATTCACAGACCACACACACGTGCATGGCTTGATTAGCAGAGAATTTGAAGGAAGAGTGGCTACACCAGCTTCATGCCAGGGCTACAACCTCATCACACCCACATCTGACTGGCAGGACTCCCAACGGCCTTTATAAGCCTCTGAAGTGCTATGTGCATCAGGTATTCGCCTCCAAGCTGTGCAGACGGACAGATGTTGAGTTCTCCAGAGTGAAACCCAAGTGCAAAACGTTCTCAACAAAACCACTGAAGAGAACCCTCGGCTACATGCGCAGAGATATAGAGGACAAGGCGAAACGCAATTAGCCCAACCTGAATTTTATTACAATTTTGCGGAAGCTGCTATATGATTCCTTAAAAAGAAAATTCTGAACCTTGGCGTTGATCTCCTCCCACCCATTTTGTATGTCACATCAATTGTCCTTACTGCACTTGGAAAAGTCTGAAGCAAACTACTTCATTATAGATCTGGATCTTATACCGGTTTATTTTTAGACTGTCAACATTGAAGGCACTTGTTTTAAAGTTCAGAAATGACATTGGACCATGAAGACTTTTTCAGTATAGGTATGGAGTTCTTGATCATGACTATTTCACTTCCCAAAACCAATTATGTACTGGAAATTGTCACACCTCTGACGAGGTCTTTTCCTTAAGTCCAGGAGTTTAGGTATGTTGCGGCGCAGGTGATTGTAGGACGGTGAAGGAAGTGAACAGATTGAGGAAATGCGTGCATTGCTTTTAGTCTGTCGTGGTAAAGAAAGGCCGTAGGTTGTAGCTGGGCTCCACCTTAGAGGTGAGATCAGGAGCACAGTCCTCTGGGTTGTAAGTGTCGGAAAAGAAAGCAAACAGCAGCATGCATATTTCTCTACACAATTCTCAGTCTCCATAACAGCCATGCTAAGAGCTACACATTAACTCAGGCTTCTATGGCAACAGAAAAATACCAGGCGAAACTCTTTAAAACGATATGTAGGTCTTTCTAATGCATTTATTGTGCTGTTGTAATGATGTCGTAACCAGACTGCAGAGGCCTTTCCATCAAATGTCTCTTCTTCATCAGCTTGACCATGCAGCTTTAAGTGCATTTCTCCGATCACATGTATAATTAAGGTTTTCTTCTTGTGGTATCTGCTATTATCTACCATTTTACTTTCAGTTTATCAATGCACGGAGCCCATTATCACGAACCTGTAAGTTTTTTGGATTGTATTTGTTCATTCTTTGTGTTTTCACGTCACATTGACACTGCTCAGATTTACTCTCATTTGAGGAGAAATAAGTTTTAGCTACTTTGCTTTTTCATAATTGCACAGACATACAAATGGACATCACAGCTTGTCCATTTCAAAGCCCTCCCTTTTCTAGTTATTATCCCCCCCACACCGAAATGATCCTGACATCCTCAGCAAGTTTGTTTTGTTTTTTTTCCCCTCTCAGTAATGGTAAGAGTGACAGTACTTCACAAACAGTATCCAGTTATCCAATCTAACATGCCAGCTTAAGCATTTTCTTTTTATTATTTTTCAGGAGAGTTGTACTGTGACTACCTTTCTTATTTCTTAGTTGTTGTTTTTTTATGTCTGTTGTTTGTGTTTGTGGTTGTTTTGAAGCTTCATGAGGGCCATGCTTTCAGGACCTTGAGAACAGCTGGTCATATGCCATCCCGCTTTTAGTTTCTCCCTGCAGGACTCCTAACATGAGACCGCTGACACTGTGGTCTCATTGTGTCGGCTGACGAAGCTTAGCCAGTTTCTTTATGTGTTTTCTGAGGGAAAGTCCTTCTTTGTCGAAGCGAGAAACTGTCATTTTGAGCTTTGTATACAAATGTTTTGAAAACTTATCAAAAAAATTTTAATTCCACCCCACACCCATACATCAGTGTAGGATTTGGAGGGCAGTTTTAGTTGTTTGTACGGTAATATGTCCGTGACTGCCTTTTGTTTTATCTTAATATCAAAAAGGGACTGTAAAATGTGTCCACCTTAAAAAGTCAATGTTCAGGGTGAGGAGGTCATCTTTGCAGGCATTTTATACATCTGGCAAAACACACATTTTATACATCTGGCAAAACACACACCCACACACACAAGGGCTATATTGCAATATCAGAGTATGCCATGGTTTGATCATTGTGCACTGTCAGTGAGCTGGCTGAAAGTAGAACACCACTTTTCCCATTCCTTAAGAGAGTACCATGAGTCCAGTTGAATAGAAACCCAATTATTTTTTATATAGTCTGTGCAGCTTGTTTACCGAACAAGTGTAGAAGAGTTTGTGATATCCAGATTATAATCAAGGGTGTGATCCACAAATCATTAGAAGAACTAAACTCCAGTGTGTAGACTACGTTCTAACTTTTTACACTTGACTTTGAGATACTTTTATTGGGCTTGATTTGTTCATACAAAAACTTTAAACATTCACTAACAGGATTGTTTTTTGTTATATATACCCCAATGAACACCTCATACTGAACTTGTGAGTTGCATCATTGTCGTTTTGTAATCATGTTTCTCAAACCCTCAGAACTAATGTTAATGTTGACTTTTATCTCTTAACAATGGAGAACAGGGGAGCCAATGCATTGCAAGTCACCATTGGTTCAGTTTTGAACATGTTGCTCTACCCTACTACACTTTCTTGAAAGTTTTTGAAATGAAACAGCATCATTGTCTGTGTTCCAAACCAAAAGGTGTAAATGTCTAAAGGCACTGAGATAACAAGACCTTCCTCTAGCAGCTTGTTTGGACGGACAGGTGCGGTTGCATAGGAGGAGTCTGCAGGGCCACCTACTTTCTATGAGACACTCTGCATCAACACTCGTCATGCCGTCCCACATGTCATGTATATGTTACTGAAACTGTGGCATCGCAGTTATTGTATTGCTCCAAGTTCACACTTTGGAGTCCAATCTACACGCTGGAATCCATTCTGCTTCTTTCCGTTGGAAGCGGTATATTAATTTCAGCTCTAATTGAACCGACTGGCTACTTGGAGTGAAATCCCGTTTCAGTGTTGATATTACAAATATGCTTTGGTTCTGTTCTGACTCTTTGACTTAATTTGTATTTACTTTGGCCTTGAGTAAAAACTGAGCCCTTTTTCTGCTCACTAAATATGACAGTGTTGGCTCTGGTAGAAATGAGACATAATGAGAGCATTAACAAATGCTCTCGTGTTGACCTCCCTTTTTTTTTTATTTCCACTGCTATGCAAAACATTTAGATGTTATAAGAGGCTGCTTTAAAAATTTGATCTTATCTGTACAAGCAGTATTTATGATTTTACAATGTTATAATCCTGCCCATCCATATTTGGAGAACCAGCGGAATAACCTAATGCCCAGGCAGACACTTCTCTCATAAATGTCAGATTGATTGAACGCTACTTGTTGTTTTTTTCCAGTAGAGCATACATTGTTTGTAGCTTATGCTTCAAATGATTGTAATATTTATTTGCTCATAGCAAAAGACATGACGAGTCTCATGATCATGTTACTGACTCCTCTTAGAAGCAAGTCTTATAAAACTCTAGTGTGTTTTTTTTTTCTCCCAATACTGATGGGTTAATCTCATAAATCGCTACTTTATAGAATCACCTTTTTTTGGAGTTCAAGATACAAAACCTCTGAGTGTATTTCTCTACCAGCTTTCTACATCGGCTACAGAGGCTGAAATTTCAAGTTTAAGCTCAGACGAGATGGAGAGCATCGATGAACATCAGCTCTGAGGTCAGTGTTGTCGTTTTGGTGCCCGTCTCCACGGCCATAGGGCGGGAGGCGGGGTACGACCGGGGCAGGTCGCCAGTCCATCAAATGGGAAGACATGCAAGACAAACACCTACGTAAATACACTCCATCCAGAAGGGATTTATAAATCCCTTCTGGATTTATATTAAGACTAGTTTACTACTAGCTGATTTCTAGAGAAAATGGGTTGAACTGGATCTTGTAGTGTCTTGTAGTGAAGGGTGTTAAATACAACGGCATACCACTCATACAATTCTTTTTTTTTAAATCAAAAAAATGTATCACCGTGTATTGTTTAGCTTTCTGTCTTCAGATTATCTACTTTGCATTCGTCTGTCACAAAGTACCAATAAAGTACTGACATGAAGGTCGTATGATAAATAGCTTAGCAAGACACTGGTGTGTGCAACACAAACTGGCAGCTATTTGCCGCCCTTAGTCCTCAGCATCCTTTTATTCTTAGAAGAAAAAGATGCTGTTCACAATTTTTCAAACTGTAAACGTTCCCACCCTGTTTCGACGTCATCCAGCAGGCTGTCACCATTTGCGAGTCTTGCATATTCAAGGCAGATAGAGGTTGAAACTGCAAATGAAGCAAACTTTTAGCAATCAAATGAGCATTTCCGTTGTCTGGTGAAACGTCTTCTTGCTTCTTTGTAAACTCACTGTGGATTCTATAAAACCATGGTGAAGTTTCAATAATTTATCACGTCGCCCCGCCATCACTTGTAGGCAAACCTGCCTCAAGCTCTGCAGACAGAATTTATTTGCACCATTTTCTGCAGTCCTGTAGTTCTCATTTTGGGTCAAGGCTTCTTTCTCATTTACCTGAAATGATTCTGACAGGACATTTGTCTCGTGAAGCGGCTGTGAGGAGTGCCTGTTTTGGTGCAGAGAGGGATTCTCCTGAAGCTGTTCATCTCCTGCTGTTCACAGCTTCCTCCTGGTCCTGGTTGCTGTGCAACCGCGTAGCTTAGTAATCATTAAATTATTTCTTCTTGAAGTCTTCTGATCGGGGTTTGTCCTTTTCTACTTGAAGTACAACTTGTGCTTTACCTCAGGACTGACCCCCTAGCTGGAGAGAATTGCACCTCAGACCAAAAAGCGATAGTAAAAAAAAAAAGTGACGACTATAGTACAGAATGTAACTCAGAAAAAAAAAAAGAGGTCCTGATGTGTTGTCTGTCTGCTGGCCTGTGTGTGTTATACCATATTTATTTTTATTAGTGGAACCCTGCTAGTTGCCAGTACCAGAGGGAGGGCTTCCTGGTATCATATTTGCAGGCCCGCCTCATAATCGGTGAATCAGAGGAACTCCATGGACAGAGACAGTAAATCTCTCTCGTCATAGCTGCAGCTGGAACAGAAAGTGAATACCGGGTTCATCCTCATGACTACAACTTGCATTATAATGTGTGTGTGTCTGCGTGGGTGGGCGGCCTCGTGTCTGAAACCATTAGAATGCATGAAATCTCAGGAAGCAATTAGTCCCTGCTTCTTGGCAGTATCTAATGTGTTGTTCACCTTCCACCTGGTCATATTCTGTGCACTCCACTTCAACAAAAGCTTCTGATTGATTGGACTCGGTAGATCCAGGACAAAGTCGTGTTTTATTAATAGGAAATGAAAATCATTTATTGTTTGCCAAGCAATAAGTAAGACATTGAACATGTTTGCTCTCTTCATAAAATGACAATCATTGTGATGACTTCCTGAATGCACATTTTCAGAAAGATCAAAAGGTTCTTAAAGAGACAGAGGCCCAATTTCAAGGCGTTCAAGTGACAGTCAACTTTCTTCTAAGCCGTATTTGATCTACACAGCACTTTTATAACAACTGAAGGTGACATAATTACTTGATTGCGCTATAAAATGGGACCATATGACAGAGAAACCCACAATGCTGCCCCTTTAATAACATCTGTGGCCTTCTTAGCCTGAAGCTCCAATAATCCCCTGATTGCAGGTACTTTATTACAAATTCCAGCGTCAACAAAAGAAGAAAAAGACAAACTGTCAACCTCAGTTGTGGGCACAGTGCATGAAATGAGCCTCTATGCATGTTGCCTGTCTTCTCCTCACATGCTGTCATTGTCGAGGTGGCGCGTGGAATCCATCGAGCCCATTACATTGCCATTATGCAGATTATCGGATATAATTTCATTATCATCGCTAACGAATGCCAATCTTTGGTCTGGTCTGCACATCATTAAAGGCTAAACACGATAGAAATTCTGCTTTGCAATTAAACAGAATATTCTCTAATATATGCACATTTACCGATGACTCATCAGCAAGATGAGGGTCAAACAAAGTGCACATAGTGTGGTATTTACAGGGCTGCTTGTGCAACTCTGTCCTGTGATATCTTAGATAAAGAATCATTTTCTTTTTTACCCAAAATGACCACAAAGCCTATTAAAGGTTACCGTTTACCATATCATAGAAGAACATGTTACTTACTTGTCTTTAAATTTAATTCTATGAGAAAAAAGATACTCTTCACCGTATTGTGAGGAACAAAGGGCATCCAGAGACGTTATGATTTGTTAAACTTGTACTCTATTTATGAAAATAAATGTATGTGTGTTTTCTCTACAGTTGCTAGAACCTCATTTCTTCTTGAATCCAGGATTGTATCATCCCACCCATTTGTGCTACCTATTTTTAAGGTTCTGCATAGTAACACTCTGCATGTGCACATTTTAAAAGATTGTCCTGGTACATTGCGCAGCATTACTAAGCAAGTTGAGCAAATGCAAAAATATGAAACAACTGCACACATTCCTCCTCTTATTTATAAATCACTTTACATTTGACAAGCAAACCTCACAGAAGATATTTTAAAACACAAAATGATAAATAATAAAGACCATATCAGATCCACTTAGTTCGACTGAATCATGCTTGTAAGAGTTTTTTTAGACTATTGTCTGCTGTATTTATTCTCACAGTATATATAGAGTGTCTCTGCACATCTGCTTCCCCCCCTCTTTGTTATATTTAGAAAGGACCTGTTGCATTGATCTAAAGCAGACTCTAAAATTACACAGGGTCCAGATCAGGAGAGAGAAGAGCCGTCTTTTAACTCTGAGGTTATCGTTATCCTTTGGCTGGCTGTCAAAGAGCAGACTTTACCGCAGAGCAGCGCAGTAGAGGAACTCTGGGAGTGATAACGCTGCCGGTCTCCGCCGTCTCGCCTTATATGGACGGTGCTGGAGAGCCACAGCTGCTGAACGGGCTTAGCTGGACACGGCTGCTCACGAGTTGCAGGTCGGAGTTAAGTTGTAGCTGTCATCCTCACGAAGCCGCGCTGATCCGTGTCGTGCCTTGCGAGCGGAATCAGAGGCGGTGCAGTTCCAGTGAAGTCGCCTGTTGCCAGAAGTGAAGGCGACATGAGAGTTTTTGGTTGAACCTCTGGATTTCAGTCCACAATGGAAATATAACTTCCTGAGATTAAGTTTTATTTATTCATTTACTTGTTGGGGTTTTAGTCCACCTGGTATCTTATTTTAACTTGCCTCTCATCTGTGTAAGTAAATTATTTCTAGTCCTCATTAAATATGTATTGCATAATAATTTTTCCTACATATTTTTCTCCATTCAATCTTTTGTTGAAAAGTGACGGCTAAGAATAAGGTGGAAACGGTTTTGTTTCTAATTATGGGACTCTTGGTAAGCAAATGACTGACAAATGACTTATAAAAGGGAATTTAAATTGTTCATTAAAGGGGGGCACAGAGGGAATAATGTAAAATCAACTTTTTAAAGGAGTTTTTTCATCAATAAACATACCTGGTGATTTGTCCATTCTTTCGTTTGGGATACTTTTGAATCTTCTTCTTAAAGAATCAGAGGACAATTTCAATGTATTGATCCGCCCCTTCATATAACAACGTAGACGTTAGAAATGACTCGTATTTCATGAAACAAGTCCAAGTATTTGAACCTGTTTTAATGATGTGTGTCTACACACACTACACTGTGTGGTGCTCCAGTGTGCCAGCTTTCCCAGCTTTAAATTCGCAGTGCTTCAAATTTAAGGATATTTTTTGCACATTGTTCACACGGCGTGGGCGTGTTTGATCGCTGAGAACATGTCCGCTGGCCCCCCAGTCTGGCTTCCAGACACCCGAGCGCAACAGACGGGCAGACGCAGAACATCACAAAGCCGGTGTGGATTAAACTGTGAACCGAGCAGCTGAGTGTGAGGCGTGTGACGCACGTTCATAAACTCAGGCTGAGGCTGGACAGCTATTCAGTTCTTCCGCATCCTTCATTTCATTTCATTTTTCACATTAGAAATTCACTATTGCCACAGCTAACAACAACAGAATGATACCAAGTTGATAAATATGGAAATTAGAAGAACCTCAGCGCTATTTCTTTTGATGTCTATCATAAAATATTCAAGGCAAAACCACTCACTCTGTGCCGTTTTAAGACTGGACTGACTTTTTTTTTTTTCTTTCTTTGTAAGATATCTGATTTCACCCCCACCCCAAACCCAAACATACCTATGAATTTCACTTTTGTGTTTTTACTCTCATCTAAACCCAATCAACATAAAACATCTCTCCAGGTCAGAAAGCTTTTCCAGGAACCAGGGTTGTTTTCTGAGAACGTATTTTCCCACAGCATCTTCTTGGATAAAAACAGATTGCTGTGGTCCAAATGTAACGCCTGGAATCGGATGTAAAATTTTATTCTGGAGCCTTGGAGTGAGGATCCTACCCACTTTTGATTGGTTGAATTTTCACGGCGTTGTTTGTCGGTCACGCTCCTCTGCAGGCCAATTAAACCGTTCCCTGTTTTTACATGTAACAGCCAAAAATGTTTTGGAGGTTTTTATTTAAATTTTATGACCTAAACCAACATAGATTGGTAGATTATTGTGAAATGAAGTCAAATTAAATGATTTCCAAAAATCACTCGCAAATAAATTGAGTCTGTGCCTCTAAGAGCAAGTTGACCAAACACGTAAATTACTCACAGGTCGACTGTATTTGGCAAAGTGCTTCTGAAGGCAATTAGCTGGACCTTGTTTTATTTAGGGTACTTAAGTAAATAGGGTTAAATACTGCTTCCTTTAGGTTCATAATTATGTGCTAGCTTCATCTCAGCCTCCCAATCCACTGAAGTTTGTGGTTGCAACATGAATAATACAAAAGGGGATATTAATAACCCTCCAGTCTCTGTAATGCTTTTTGGATTCAAACGTTTTGCTTTAGAATATCATTTATTTTGCAAGGCACAAATATAAACAGCCATAAGCCTTGAGGAATGAGTTTTGTTTACTGATTTTTTTTGCTTTCTTTCACAGAAGTTGTTTCTTTCTGTGATGGCTGCTTCTGTGCATGCAGCCATCTATCACGGCTGCTTACTTGGAGGGATATTTGTTTGCTTTTCAAAAAGACGTTCATCTCAGTGTGCAACAGGGAAGTGCATTTGCACGAAGCTTGGAGCGACTTTACATAAGTGCCTTCATAGGGTTGAAGAGTCACGGCTTGCAACTGTCTCTCAACATCGGCTGATATCATTTGCTTAAACCGAACTGCCGTCCAAACGGATTCAATGAAGAGCCAAGTGGAGATTAAGGGTTCAGGGTGATAATGTACTCTTGGATGAAGGTTCGGGATTGCAAAAATGGAAACCAGCCACAGACTGTGCAATGGTTTAAGCAGTCTTTTGATTGCATTGTTATTTTTTCGAAAGCGGGAGAATTATTTTGCTCTGTTTCAATCGACGGCTATCCCATTTCTCTGAACTCCGTCTGAGATTTTTCCTTGGACTTTTGCTGCTTTTCCGCTCGTCTTCCAGATTTTGCCCCTGAACACAAGAGAATGTTTTACGTTGCGTGTTTGGGAACTGAAAGGAAAGATAGGTCGAGTTTAAACGGAAACGTAATAACTTGATGTTGAGAGTTTATCCAGAGGATCGATCAGAGAATTGCCCTCAAAGAGGCCTTCATATACTCGCTTGCAGAAATGTTACTCATCTAGTTCAGTTCCAAATTTAGCTGCACGGATCAACCATGTTTCTCTAATTGGTGTCAAATAAATAACAGAAGAGTTGTGAGATTCACGTGCAGCATCAAAGGGTCAGACAAGGCATGCCTGGTATGTTATGATTGAGGCTTGGTCCTTTTCCCACTGAGCCTTTTTCTCTCCTACACACTTCAACCTCTTGTTTTCTTTTTAAAAGGAATGACCGATACCATCAAGTACCTCCAGTTTCATCTGCAGAGGAATCTTTTTAGCGGCATTAAATGATGTTGGGAGGAGACGCAAGATGCAAGGAGTTCGATCGGCTAATGCACGGATTAAAAAGTGCTAAATATAATAATGATGAACTGTTGAAATACCTCCTCTGGCTGGCTTTGTGCCCTCAGCAGGATCTTTCTTTTCTTTTTTCTCCGTGTAGAACTAAGGAAGAGTGATGACGGGGGAGAAAGCGGCTGGTTTTCCTAAACGTAGAGGAAAAGGGGCGAGCTCTGAGGAAGAGGCAGTGATCTGTCAGTATCATCAAGGTTTTGCTTTGTGATTATTCGGTGAAAGGCTCAGCGCTGCCACGCGGGGAGTGATGAATCGTCGGGTTGCTTTACAGCCTTGAGTGCAGCGGGTTCAAGCGTTTTGATGTTGCTGCAGCAGTCGGGGTGCAGGAGAAGAGTTGGCATATTTTTTTATGCCTTGATGCGTAAAATGAATTAACACCTATGTATCAAGATAAACATCCTGCTAATGCTGTGCTTCTTTTAAGTGTTTGACTCTTCGATCGTTTTGGAAATTACATAAAAAATAACTTGAACGGATCTAAATTAAGATCTCCATCGTGTGTGTTTGTCAGGTTTTGTTCCTGAAAACAAGCCTTGGATGGACTTTCTTAAGAGATTAGAAACCCCTCAAAAATATGAAAGCACCTCTTTTGCTCTTTTGGAAGATGTTTGTTTGAATTTTTATTATTTATATTAAGTACAGAAATGCTTTTGCAACTTCCTGGTTGTTTCTATTTGATTCTACTATATTTTTTTTATTATATTATCAGTCTATTTTCACTTTTTGCTCCGCGTTCGAGAGTTGCTATATTTTCAAATTTGGTTGCAAAATCTTCATGTACAACTACTCCAGTAGAAGCGTGTAATGTATGTTCTATAAGTGCACGAAGCATCAAAACAGTGTACTGGACAAACTGTCATCAAACTAGTGAAATTCACAGCTGACAATTGAATAGTTGATGAGGTCAGTGGCAGCGGTGGTGGGCGATATGGCTGACTCCCCAGGGCGCCTCTACCACAAGGGTCACACATCAGTTGCAACGCAAACGAGATTTCTGTTTTTCTGTCTTTGCGTTTCCTGTTGGAAACTTGTGTGTGTTTGGTGGTGGCAGAAAGCGGTGCTCACTCACTGAAACGACACGGAAAGTTAAACCTTCTCTCTAGTCAGGTAATAGCCTAAGAGGATTTTATTTCTGCATCTGTTAATCAAATTGTAGTCTTCACCTTCAGTTTGTCACATGTTTGCCTCTTGGTGTTTTCCAAGTTAACTGTAAAATATATATTTGCAAAAACATGCAAATATCTTTAATCTTGTTTACATTTTAACTCCAAAGATAGTGACCGGCTTTTTGTTTGAAGTTAAAAACATAATGTTAGACAAACTTTAAAACGGGTAACGCTAACATTAAGCAAAAAAACAACAACAGCACATTGTTTAAATATAAGTTCTGCAAATGGGAATTCCTTGAATATGAACTTTAGTTGCTGTTTAATGCAAAGAAATAAAGTTGACCTCAGTATCTGTCTTGTAGTTTGCATGTGAAGTACTTAAGTGTTTGACAAGTGCTGCATTATGTACAAAGCAGCTTCAGACTTTGAAACTGAAAACTTTTACTGTATTAAATTTGTACTGTTGGAAAGGTTTATAAGTACCTTATCATCCCTTTGTAGAGTTTTATAGTACAGATACAGTCAGAAACACAATGTTTTACTACTATTATTATTATTACTTTTACAGTTGTGACTACTAGCAATATATCAAAGATATCCATGCTTCTCGTCCATATTACTGAGGTATTTATTGCAGTATAAACACTGTTCCCCTCCTCCAGTAATTATTCAAATTGAGTATTCCTGGGCTATTGGCCCTCTCTGTGAACAAAACATACGCCCACACACAGAAACGCAGTTTACACATTTGAAAATCTATTTGGCCTTTTAGTCACACAGTGCTAACCATTATGGCCCAGAATGTGTTGTTATAGCTGCAAACTGATTCGGTGTGTTGCTGAAACAACCACTGACACGTACAAAGGCGTCAGTGAAAACTGAATTAAAACGAGTCTGAGAGGAGCCAGTCGACGTGAATTCATCCCGTTTCCCTCTAACCAAAGCAAATTTAACCAACTGTGAGATTACTACAACCTGAAGGGTTTTTTCTGTCTATGAAGTAAGCGATTTATGATCACCTGGGAATCCAGTGACGCTTGGAAGCCTTTCAACAACACCGGTAGAGGCGGTGGAACATGATTTCGGAGAAGAGGACCCAGAAGGGCTCTGCTTTTGTTGTCGCCATTGACTGCTGATCAAAACTTTAGCTGCATGCATCACTCAAAAAATGCGACTGCAATGTTGAGGTAGGACTATATGTTAAGTTTAGCTGCTCGAGATATAAGATTGACTCTTTATTTTTTGTTTTGTTTTATACCTATATTCTTCATCTGGCTGGTCTTCGGCTTCGTTACTTGTCCTTTTTTCGATAAATCATCAACTCAAAGAGCAACTTGGGTTCAACAGGTGCAGAGAACCTTGGTTTGATGCAACGCCAGAGGAATCTTCTTCATCTGCTTCGAGATGACTAATAAACTACTTGCTGCATTGCTGATTATGGATACCTGAAATTCTGAATATCTATAGCAAGGCATTCGGCATTTAAATAAAAACACTCAACTCTGTTTACTCAAGGCAAGATGAAGAAGAACCATTTATTCCATGCGTTTCTAGAGAATCCAGCATATTTTCCATTGATGCATTGTATACCCAACAAGACTCCTGGACAGAAAGTGGTTCATGCCAAGGATAAAACACCTTGGCATGGGGATGTGGTATATGTAGCCCAGTTCAAACCTCAACTGGGAAGAGTGAACTCATAGGATCAAGTAGGGTTTCATTTACTTCTCAAAGATTGTGAGTTTCATACACCTTGTTTGAAGACAACATGCACATTTTGGCAAGGGGAAGACAGATGATGAGAGAAGTGTGAAAGAAACCATTTACATTAAACACAAAAACCCTGAACAGAGGAGGAGGCCTCAGATTTATTCCACCTACCCCGTAGCCCTGATTCGTCTCCCAAAGTGGTTTTTCAGCAATTCTCACCTTGGGACATCTGAAAAAAAGCATCTCACATGGCATCATTAAGGACATGTTTGGATAGTAAATCAACAATGAGCCAAACATTTAGTCGATTAGAGATGACAGCTTTTCACTCATATGTCCTAACTGCCTGATGACTGACTTCAATGACCCCTTTAGGATGATTAGTCTGATTGCAGTTCATAAGCATGTTACTTCTTAGCGTGATTAAAAATGAAGACATATACCGGATAAGTTAAAACGTTTTCAAGGAACAAGAAAGGAAGTAAAGTTTCCATCTACTAAAGCACTTAAGACAGTTATGTCCTGAATGAATAGTATACTTCAACCAGGTTCCTGAAAACTCAAGACGATCCTTTGAATTTGTCTGGTTACTTTTATTGTTGGCCAACTTGAAAATCCCTTACCAACTCTAGCATGGATTAGATTTGATGTGTTCTTCATTAACACTTAAGAATGTGGCTTGAAGTATCATCACCATCCCTCCCTTCTTTCATCTCTGCTCATTATTTTCAAATCGTCTGGGGCTGGTGCCTGTCTCCAGTGGTCAGCTGGGCAAGAAGTGCCTCACATTCTTTACAGGTTACCTGTCACAGACATACGGCAAGTAAAGCTTAGCCACAGACGTTTTTCCACCCTTGGCACTGCTTGACCTTATATTTGAGAAACAGATCTTTGGGCTCTTTGCTATCTCATTTCAGATTGTCTGTTTGGAAATAGCCTCGTTTTTGACAGAGACTTACTCTGTTTTATGTCTCCGTCCAGCCGAAGGGCAATAAACAACAACCAGAATAAAGTTAAAAATATTTGTTGTTACCCAAATAAGAGGGTTTTCTGTTAACCTAATCCATTCCTTGTCAATCCAGTAATATTCGACTCAATTTGAAACGTCACTTCAGGCGGACAAACCTGCACAAACCACTACAATGTTCACTGCAAACTTAAGATGTCCTTGATTCGCTGCAAGATGTTCACATGCGATCCAAACTCAAGATCACACCAAACAGGATCGGGTCTCAGATATTTAAGATTAACAGCGACATGGTGCATGTGTATTCAGGAAGTGACCCAAAGACAAACGGAGGACAAAACCAATAAAATAAATGGAAGGTCGTTAGCCCGCCCTCACAAACACTAAGAGGACACAAATAATCCAAACTGAGCGGACTAACAAAAGAGAAAATCAAACTCTAAAAAGTTTACTAAATGCTTATCAAATCACTTTTATCAAGTCAATATGAAACATATTAAAAACACTTGCATTGTATAAACCAGCACTCTAAAGCCAAACTTGATGTAGCAGTTCTGGTGTAGCCCTACCAAATAAAAAACAATATGAAAACCAAAATCACACAATTCAATCCAATTTAAAGAGACAAATGTATAAAACCTACCTGCGGTGTCAAATAACCACACATCCAGGTAACGTTACCACCGGAATGTCATTAATAACGCAGCCCTGTGTAAAAACCACATCAGTACAAAGTTATTTAAGAGGATCAATTTTAAACAGTTCCCCTCCAAACCCTCCACAGCCAGCAAACAGCGTGGGCCCAACACACACCTCGTCTCACACACAGGAACTTGACACTTGACCACCACCCTTTCAGCTTCCCTTTTATGGAGGCTGAGGCTCTGGAGGGAGCGGCCCCTGGTGGTGCTGCCTGGTACATCTACCTAACCTTGCAAGGCAGGGCTAAGACGGCTCACCCAGTATCTTCCAAGGTAGCGGTAAATCCAAGGGCTCAAACGATTCCTCGAATGATTCGAGTACCTCAATTATCAAGACTCCTCGAGAAAAATGTATCTGCCTCGAAGCTTCGTTAAATTATGTTTGATTATTTAGTGCGCCGTGT